>NC_140321.1:3449745-4703368 GCF_964211825.1 Aythya ferina
TAAGGAGCAATTCCATGATGTACATTATGTAAGAGCATAATGTATAATCAGTAATCTTTAAGAAATTTTCTTCCAGCAAAAAAAGCCATAGGGTGATACTAATTACAGTATGTAATCATTTAGAAAAGAACCAAGCAGTGTAAAGGAATCATATGAGTAGTGCTATGAAGTTACTGTTAAAAATATTTCTTTTCTTTCTTTCTTTCTTTCTTTCTTTCTTTCTTTCTTTCTTTCTTTCTTTCTTTCTTTCTTTCTTTCTTTCTTTCTTTCTCTCTCTCTCTCTCTCTTTCTTTCTCTCTCTCTTTCTCTTTCTCTCTTTCTCTCTTTCTCTCTTTCTCTCTTTCTCTCTTTCTCTCATTTTTTTTTTATTTTTGATAAATAATCTGGTAGGTGTTGAGACTTTCTAGAATTATTAATGAACTTGGGGTTCTGATGCAGAGAGTCAAAATGGTTGCAAGCATGTTAATTCAAGATTTCAGTTTATAGTTGAACTTTGAACTTTGAACGTTGATGCTGCCTCCCTGGAGGCATGACTGCCTCCCCTCTTCCATCACTGCCTTTGAATGAGTTGATTGCTTCCCCACAAAGGGACAATGTGTATACTGCTGGATCATCTAGTTTGTAGGCAAGCTTTTGCTTCTCATCCAACATAGCTAGTCATAGTTCACCACTGCACCACACTGGGGCAGTCCAAGGCGGGACAACTCTTCCAAGGCAGCAGTAACAGAGACATCACACACCCAGCCTCCCCTCTTCTCAAGCCTTCCCAACAACCAAGCAGGATGAGCTCCCAAGACATCCAGCCAGTTACTTCCTGACCTTTGTAAAACACTGCCTGTCGCACAAGCATGAATGGAGAACATTTTGCTCCTTGGAGCTGCAGCAGTACCCACCCCAACTGACCACAACCAGTACAGCACCTAGGAGATGCAGGGTACATCAGTGGGAAACAGTTTCCCCACTGCAAATTCCCTGCATGCCATGCCAGGTAGGCTAGCTCCTCAGCCTTGACATGGCTTCCCTTCTGTAATCACTCTTATTTCGTACCCAGCTGATGTGATTCTTGCCCCCTTGTCGAGAGACATGGGTCACCTCATGACCATGGCTCTGAAGCAAATGGGTCAGGGCTCTGCCCACAAATCCAGTCCCACCACCTGTGAAAAAGACAGGATATTAGAGACCAGAAGCAGCTTGCAAAGCTACCGCAGGAGTTCCTGTTACCATGGCCATCCTCCTAGGGTACACCACTGGGTCCTGATCACCCTCTCCCCAGCGCTCCCACTGCAGGCCTCCACCACTCCCTATACCCTGGCTCCACGCACTGCATCCTACCCCTCAGGGTGCCTGGATCCCAACTGCTACCCACATTATGCTGAATCACACAGGACATTGAGATGCTCGAGCGTGTCCAGAAAAAGCCATTGAAGCTGGTGAGGGGTCTGGAGGGCAAGTCTTATGAGGAGCGGCTGAGGGAGCTGGGCTTGTTCAGCCTGGAGAAGAGGAGGCTCAGGGGCAACCTTATTGCTCTCTATAGGTACATTAAAGGAGGCTGTAGCAAGGTGGGGATTGGTCTATTCTCCCACGGGCCTGGTGACAGGACAAGGGGGAATGGGCTAAAGTTGCACCAGGGGAGGTTTAGGTTGGGTAGCAGGAAAAAATTATTTACCGAAAGGGTTGTTAGGCACTGGAATGGGCTGCCCAGGGAAATGGTTGAGTCACCATCCCTGAAGGTCTTTAAAAGATGTTTAGATGTAGAGTTTAGTGATATGGTTTAGTGGAGGAATTGTTAATGCTAGGTCAGAGGTTGGACTCAATGATCTTGAGGTCTTTTCCAACCTAGAAATTCTGTGATTATGTTATTCTTTGATACCAAATAACAGAGAGTTTCAGGAGTGCATGTAGCAGAGTTTTAAAATCCACATGGTAAGATTTTTAGTTATCATCTGAACTAGAAAATGGTCATTGTGCAACCATTGTCTTTCCTGTAGCTGTTCAACTAGACTAACATTTGTGACGATGGGTGTACATGATGATGGGGAAAAACACCATGCAAGTAGAAAGTCTTCACATCTAATGTTGTTTCCCCTGCCTGTCCAGATGGAGGTGGCTTAGTCTTTAGTCTTCTTGGCTGGGACACTTTATAATTATTTTTTCCCCAGGGATGTACTTTTTGAGATGCCATTCTGCAGCCAGGATGCTCTGAACTTTCTCTAGCTATTAGGCAATTGTGAGGACTTGCCATTACTCGGACTTCCCAACAGGAACAAGGAGCTCCTGACCTGAGCTTCACGACAACTGTCTCTTGTCTCCTGCATATACTCATCCTCACTTTTGTGCCTTCAATGAACATCATTGCTTCTGTAACAGACGTGGCTTCAGGAAGGCAAAACTCCCTCAGCCCCTGTACCTGTCAGCTCACTCCCATTTCCATCGCCCATGATAGCTGCATCTTCATGAAAATTAAGCTGACCCAGAGCAGAGGAGCACCACAGCGAAGCAGTCTCTTACAGCACTGCTTCTTATCTCCTTTTCAGTCATTTTGGCATTGACAACAAACAGACTCCAGCTATGCAGATGTGGCTGGTTGGTACAGAGGGAAAATGGTTGCTGAGAGAAGCGTTTAATGCAGAGGTGAACCTTATGCAGAAAAGAGATTTGTTCAGAGAGCAGACATTTCTTTACCAGTCCAACCTGAAATTACCATGTTACAGCCTATTCATCCTCCTTTCTCCCAAGAATCCCCCTTTCCTTGTCATGAATTCCTTTGATAAGAAGACTGCCCGTTTCCTTATTTCAAGTGTCCCAACACAAAGCCCATCAAAGAACTGAAGAAATGATAGAAGTGAGCAGGAAGACCAGCAGCAGATACCTCCAGCACCTATGCAGTCTGTGCCACCTCACAACCAAAGACACAAGCTATGATACCGCTCCTGCCCTATCAACTCCTCAGCCACAAGTGACTTCACAAGCACCAGCTCAAGCCATGCGCATATGTTTTGGTTTAGGTATCAATTTGACTTATTATTTTTATTATTTCTAGAATGCTCTGTAGTTGTTAAAGAATGTATCTCCTTGTAGCCTAGCTTCCATGGTCATCACCCGTTGTTGTGACAGGAAAGTAATAACAAAGTTTGTTGAGGTTGTATTTCTGCTGATCCAAATACTTAAACTCCAGAAGTCTGGTGGCCCAAGTACAAATAAAATTGTAGTTGTAACTGGAGGTAAGTGCTGATATTTGTCATCTGTAATAAGAATCATAGAATCATTAGGGCTGGAAAAGACCCCCAAGATCATCGGGTCCAAACATCCCCCTACCACCAATATCACCCACTAAGCCATGCCCCTAAGCACCACGCCCAACCTTCCTTTAAACATCAACGGGGATGATGACTCCACCATCTCCCTGGGCAACCTGTTACAGTACCTGACTAGTCTTTCTGACAAGAATTGTCTCCTCATTTCCAACCTAAACCTCCCTTGGTGCAACTTGAGGCCATTCCCTGTACTCCTGTCATTAGCTAACTGAGAGAAGAGGCTGACCCTCAGCTCCACAACATTTCCCTTCAGGTAATTGTAGAGAGCAATAAGCTCTCCCCTGGGATCCTCTTCTCCAGACTAAACAACCCCAGTTCCCTCAGCCACACACTCTGGACTTTTGGTCCAGACCCTTCACCAGCTGCATAGCCCTTCTCTGGACACACTCCAGGGCCTCAATGTCCTTCTTGTAGTGAGGGGCCCAAACCTGAATACAGTACTCGAGGTGTGGCCTCACCGCAGCAGAGTACAGGGCAACAATCACCTCCCTGGTCCTGCTGGCTGCGGTGATTCGTGACACAAGCCAGGATGCCAGGATGTGTGGGCACAATGGCAGCTCAAGTTCAGGTGAGCATTGACCAACACACTCAGATCCTTTTCCTCTGCACAGCTTTCCAGCCATTCTGCTCCGGGCCTGTAGCATTGCATGGGGTTGTTGTGACCAAAGTGCAGGACCTAGCACTTAGACTTGTTGAACCTCATCCCATTGGCCTCTGCCCATCAATCCACCCTGCCCAGGTCCCTCTGCAGGGCCTTCCTACCCTCTGGAAGAATGAAACATCTCCCCCAACTTGGTGTCATCTGCAAACTTACTGAGGATGCACTCATTTCCCTTGTCCAAACGATGAATTAAGATAGTAAAGAGGAGGGGTTCCAATGATGACCCCTGGGGAACACCACTGGTGAACGGTCACCAGATGGATTTCACTCCATTCTCCACCACTCTCTGGGCCTGATCACTTTTTAACCCAGCAAAGAGTGTACCTGTCCAAGCCATGGAAGGAGATGAGGTTGGTGAGACAGGACTTGCCTTTCATGAATACATGCTGACTCGGCCTGATCCCCTGGTTGTCGCACATATGCCGTGGGATTGCATTCAAGATGACGTGTTCCACCACCCTTCCTGGCAGTGAGGTCAGGGTGACATACCTGTAGTTTTAAGGTCCTCCTTAAGAACCTTCTTCTACATGGGCATAGCATTAGCAAGTCTCAGTCATCTGGGACCTCTCCAGATGACCATGTCTGCTGATAGGTGATGGAAAGTGTCCCAGCAATCACATCCACCAACTCCCTCAAGCACCCTCAGATGGATCCCATCTGGCGCCATGGACTTGTGACAGTCCAGGTGGAGCAGCAGGTCTCTAACTGCTTAAAAAGACAGAGATCTCCTCTGAAAAGTCCAGTGGAGGTCCACAAAAATGATACAAGGCCTGGAGCATCTTCCCTATGAGGAAAGACTGAGAGACCTGGGTCTGTTTAGCCTGGAGAAAAGACTGAGAGGGGTCTTAATAATTTACAAATATCTTAAGTGTGGGAGGCAGAGGGATTTGGGCAACGTCTTTTCAGTGGTTTTGAGGACAGGACAAGGGGCAATGGCCACAAAATGGATCACAGGATGGTCTGCACGATGATGCAAAATAACTTCTTCACAGTGAGGGTGATGGAGCACTGCAACAGGCTGCCCGGGGAGGTTGTGGAGTCTCCTTCTTGGAGATATTCAAGTCCCACCTGGACACCTACCTGGGCAGCCTGCTCTAGGGAGCCTGCTTTGGCAGGCGGGTTGGACCCAATGATCTGTTGAGGTACCTTCCAACTCCTACAATTCTGTGATTCTGTGTGATTCTGTAACTGTTTCCAACTGTACTGTGGGGGTTCTTATACTCCTCGTCCCAGACTTCCAGGTCAGGAGGCTTAATACCCTGAGGATAATTGGTCTGACTACAGAAGTCCTTCTATGTTTGTGAACAGTAGGTCTAGCTGGGAAACCTCTCTGTTAGGCTCACTAGCCACCTGAGTCAGGAAGCTATCTTCCACGCACTCCAGGAATCTTCCAGACTGCTTCCTCTGGGCTGTATTGTATTTCCAGCATATGTCTGTGGAGTTAAATTCCCCCATGAGAAGTGCTGGTGATTGCACAACATCCGCCAGCTGCTTATTGAACACCTCATCTGTCTCTTCATCCTTGTTTGGCTCTTGTTGGTCTACAACAGACCCCCAGTAGGCTGTCTGCCCTGTTGGCCATCCCTTTATCCTTATCCATAGAAGTAATATACAAAGAAAAAGAAGAGATATCAAAGTCAGTAAAGATAACCAAATTCACTGGCTAAGAAATGTAAAGACAGTAAACAAGCTTTACAGGAGAAATTACTGATGTTACCAGTCCAAAAGGATTCAGTTCTTGTTAGGGCAAACATAAATCTACCTTCTCACCTAGCTGTATTTAAAGAACCAAACAGGAAGAATATCTCAAAAAAAAAACAAATAAACAAACAAAAAAGCACCATCCCCACCTCCACCACCAAAACCAGAACAACAACAACAACAAAAACAAACAAACAAACAAACAAACAACAACCCTCAAACATACAAACAACACACAGTGTTAACTTGTCTATATGTTACATCACAGTGGTTGTTACACATTGTTATGATCTCTTTATCAGCGAGTGCAGACAAAAATCATGGGTGAGTGGCTTTAAAGCAAAAGAGGGTAGGTTTAGATTAGATATAAGGAAGAAATTCTTCTGCCCTACACTGGGCAGCTGGGAGCAAATTTGGTTGTTAGCCAAGGCTAACACCAGAACCGAGTGGAAAGAACACACAGGCAAGACCAAGTGCAGGTACTGGTGGACTCGATGACCCTGCCTGTGTTGGAATGTCTGGGCTTCTGATAGAAAAAGGTACTATGTAACATTTATAAAGCATAAACCATTTGAATTCAGAGTCTTTAATTCATTTGCACAATGCTGATGCATCTGGGCAACAATTCAGTCACTTGGAGGGTCTACTCCAGCTCTCATGGGTGCCTCCGGGAGCTAGAAAATGCCTTTGACATGCTCTCCTTCAACGCTCGTTTGACTTGATTGTTCCTGAGTGAGTAGATGTATGGGTTAAGCATCTGAGTCACCACGGAGAAGAAGAAAGAAAGAACTTTGTCAGAGCCCTGCCCACCCCGCTGCGCTGTGCGGTTATACCTGTAAATAGATGTGCTGTAAAATACAGTCACCACCACAAGGTGAGCTGAGCAAGTGGAAAATGTTTTCTTCCTTCCTGAGGAAGATGGCATATGTAGGATGGTGATAATAATGCAACCATATGAAATGACAGTTATTGTTAAGGTACCTGGCACAATGATAATTGATAGGATAAACAGCAGTCCTTCAATGAACCATGTGTCTGTGCAGGACAGCTGCAACAACTGTGAAGTATCACAGTAAAAGTGGTTCAGGACATTGGGACCACAGAAAGGCAACTGGACAATCATAATGATGGGAGGAGACACCAGGAGAAAACTCACTGCCCAGCAAGCCAGGACCAGTTGGAAGCAAAATCTGTTGTTCATAATAGTCGTGTAGTGCAAGGGGCGGCAGATGGCAACATACCGATCAAAGGACATTGCCGCCACGTGGAAAAAAGTGCAGGTACCCAAGCAAAAGAAAAGCAGCATCTGAAGAAAACAGCCAGGCAGGGAAATTATTTTCCTCTCTGTCAGAAGGCTGTAGAGGGTGCTAGGAATGAATGTGGAGGTGAATGTGATTTCCAAAATGGCAAAATTCCTGAGGAAGAAGTACATTGGAGTCTGAAGAAAATGGTCCACAAGAGTGATGCTGATGACAGTAACGTTTCCAAACAGGATCAGGAAGTAGGCAATCACCAGAATCAGAAAGAGGATGATCTCCAAATGGCGGCTGTTGGTCAGCCCCAAGAGGACAAATTCCACTACTGTTGTGTGGTTCATTGAATCTTCATTGCTAGCGGAACAAGAAAAGACCCGTTTTGAGAACTAGTGGAAAACAACAGGACACAAGTCAATATGGTTTTATTAACATATAAGGGAGATACCAGTAAGTAACCCCCTGGGAGAGACTGGAGCAACCGCAGTAACTACATTTAAACAATCTTTTTCAGGTAGATAGGGTCCCAAGCACCATTTGCAATGCCTAGTCCTCATTCCAGTTCGGGCAACACATATGGGTCCCCTCTCAGGACAGCTGAGAGGGCTACATGTGCGGGAACTGTTTTCGACCTTGGGACCATGAATGTCTGAATGGTAATGACAGTGTTTATTCCCCATCAACAATAGACAGAGACTGAAGCAGATTAGACACAGTAGTGATGGAAAAAGTAGTATTGCAGAAAATGAACTTGCTGCAGTTATAAGGAGCTAAAACGACAAAGAGAGAGGGAAAGAGACTTTACAAAGAAAAGGCTGGATAGATGGGATCAGTGCTCCAAAGACAGGTTTGTAGAGCTGGTTACCACTGAGCAAAGGGAAAATGTACCAAGGAATGGATGGATACTACACTAAGCAAAAGAGGGAGAAGGGGGAAAGTATAAGAAGAAATTCTGTTTACTTTTCATTTAACCTCAGCACTATAGCTCCAATGGATCAACTCTGATGCTGATGGTTTCTTCTTTGTGGCACCTGTCTCCAAGTATCCTGCCACAGTACACCATCCTGCCCTAAACTCAGACAGGTACTTTGTCCAATGCAATGTGTCTAATGCACTACTGTACTATATTACTGTAGTAGTCACTACTGTGGTTGCCATTACTCTGTGGAAGTGAAGGGGAGGCTCAAAACCTTGGATGATGCCCCTCAACTCAACCACGCTGTTTTCTTGCAGGCTTACCAGATACTATCTATGGCATTTCAGCTGCACTCTCCCTCCCTTCTCTCCCAGATACCAAGCCTCTTAGCCCTAAAAAGAGATGTGGAGCTAGTTTTGCACTCAGATCTCCCAGATTTTATCTTGTGTCTTTGAATCTGGTTTCACACTCATTTCAGACTCACTTCAGCTATTTCTGAATGATTAAAAGGAGTACCAACATGAGTTTCCAGGGAAGGCAAGCACACCTTAGACAACACATAGCCCATACCAAACTTGCCATCTGGTTTTCTCTTTTCAAGTGCAACTTACAAAATATTCAAGAAAAGGGTAAATCTGAGTGAGAACACTATGACTATCCTGATCACACTACTCCCGTCAGTTCTTTCTCCTTTGGTGCACTTGGTGTCAGCAAAACATGGGCATTTATTAGCTACATCTCATGGCTGTTTCTCCAAACAAACAAAAAACAACAAACCACACACACACAAAACAAAACAAAACAAAACAAAAACCACACATGCAAATAGAACACCCCCTTCCCCCACATTATCACATAAAGTATAGGACATCCTTTTTTAATACCACAGATGGACAGACATTATCTGGAAGCTGAGCTTGGTCCTTTAAAACCAGAGACTCCCTCGGTAACATATTAAAGCTTTTACTTGAGTTTTAAAAATGAGCCAGTCATTTTTCCAAGCCCTTATCCAGTTCTTCTTTCCCTATCTCCAAAACAATCACGCCCAATCTCTAAGAAGTGCTCCAAAGAGTTACCAATATATCCACAGCAAGCCAGGATGCTTCAAAAAGAAGTCTAATTCTGATGTTTCTCCTCTATGTAGTCTGACTTCCAGCAAATAAATTTCCACTTTTGAGCTCCTTCTTATAATGCTGTCAGTATTTTACACTGTTGTACTTCCTCACTGCGTCAAACCTCAGGGACCAATTTGGTATCGAAATCTGCCAAATACCTTCTGGGAAAACACTTCTGAGAGTTTAAAGATCAGCAAGAACATAGTCGTACCGTAGAGAAAATGAGGTTGGAAAGCACCCCTGGAGGTCCAGTCTCCTGCTAAAAGCAAGCTAACTTCCAAGATGGACAAGGTTGGTCATGACTTTATCTACATAAGCTTGGATGTCTTCAAGTATGGGGATCCCCCAGCTTCTCTGGGCACTGCCCGTGCTTCATCATTTTCATTGTGAGGTGTAATTTCCTTCTGTCCAGTGGAGGTTTCCTTGTTTCAGCCGTGACTCTTGTTCTTTCACTGTGCACTGTGCACAGGCATACGTAATCTTGGAGGCTGCGGTGAAGAGAGAGAGATGGCTTACCCATTACTGCAACAGGCAAAACAGACCTGATTCGGGGAAGATTACTCTTATTTATTGTCAATTAAAAATAGAGTTGGCTGGCAAGAAACAAAGACAGAACTAGAACATCTCTTGTAGAATCCCGCGCCCCTCTTCTTTGCAGGTTCTGCTTCACTCCTTCAGTCCTGACTCGTCCCTGCCAAGTGACGGAGGAGGGGTGGGAATGGGGATTGCGGTCAGTCCATAACAGCTCCCTGTCTGCCTCTTCTTCCTCACACTTTTCATCTGCTCCAGTGTGAGGTACCTCCCACAGGATGCAGTTCTTCATGAACTGCTCCATGAGGTGCAGGGGGGCGACCTGCCCCATCCCTGGATATGTTGATGGTCGTGCTGGATGGGGCCTTGGCCAACCTGATCTTGTGGGTGGCATCCTTGCCCATAGCAGGGGGTTGGAGTTAGGTGATCCTTATGGTCCCTTCCAACCCAAGCCATTCTAGGATTCTAGGATTCTAGGATCATGATCCTCTCCATGGGCTGCGGGGGAATCACTGCTACATCACCTAGAGCACCTCCTCTCCCCTCTTCTTCACCGACCTGGGTGTCTGCAGAGTTGTTTCGATCACATTTTTTCTCACTTCTCTCACACATGTGCTGCACAGCAGTTTTTACCGTTTCTTAAATATTTTGTCACAGAGGTGCCAACAACATTGCTTATGGGCTTACCTATGCTTAGCAGTTGGTTTGTTTTGGAGCCAGATGGAAATGTCTGTGTCCCCAACAGGGACAGCCTTGTTCTCTTCTCACACAGGCCACCCTTGCACCTTCACATCACTGACAAAACCTTGGCACATAAACTCACAACGCTCAGTACACCCCCTTTTAGAAAATATATATATTATATATAAATAATGCAACTGAAGCATCAGACTTTCTAGGTGGATGAATGAATAGGTGGAATCAAGGTGGTATGGTATAGAGGAAGGCAAGAGATGGAGTCTCTCTTTAAGCATCATTAATGCGTATAGTAAGAATAGTGGATAATGTCTTTATTTTTATTCCTTGGAACAAAAGGAAGAGTTGGACAGAACAACTTAACGATTTCAGCTAACTGTACACAGTAGACCTGCCTATGAACATGATAGAGAATAGTTCCCAAATGACCCCAATAAAACAAGAATGGGATTAGTTGTCTTGTGCTCCCCAGGTGAACACATTAAAATTGAAGTAGTAGATTTAACAGGCCTTCTCATAGCACTGCATATTAAAAAAATACTGAAGTAAGGAGGGATCTGGAATTCTGTCAACATCTGAATTAAATAAAAATTTGTGTAGGATTTCCATTACCTGCATTGTGCTTCATTTGACCTTAGCTTTTCAATTTACATATATACCATTCATTGGGAATTTATGCAGTTTATTATCAAACCAGGAGGCAGACATATCTTAGCATTGTGAACTTTAGTTTCAGGCAATGACACTTTTGCATGCTGCAGTGCTGGGTACCATAATGCCTAAATGCATTTTTACAAGGTTCCTTTTAGGTCAGAGTCCCAGTAGTGTTTCTCTCTCAAACTTGGAGAGATGTCAGTAGGAAGCAGCATAGGCCTTACACTTTTATGCAGTAAGGATACTACAGGCCGTTTCCTCCTTTAGCTGTAAAAGATAATTATTCGTTGTGGCTGAAAGTAGTTGTCATTAAGCACTTTGCCACACAAGTCATGCAGAAGGACCATGGCACCTTCTGGACAGTGAAGAAGGACAGTGAAGCACCAAAAGGTTGGTTGTGGTTTAACCCAGCTAGAAGCTAAGCACCACACAGCACCACGCCCCATGGGATGGGAGAGAGAATTAAAAAAAAATAAATTAAAATGAATGCTTGTGTGTTGAGTTGTGTGTTTTGTGAGATAGTTTATTAGGACAGAAAAGAAAGGAAAATAATAGTGATAATAGCACTACTACTACGAATGTCTACAAAACATCGTTCTGCAACAATTAAACTGTCAGCGTGTTATCAACATTATTCTCATCCTAAGTCCAAAACACAGCACCTTACCAGCCACTAGGAGGAAAATTAACTCTATCCTAGCCAAATTACCAGGAAAAAAACAATAAATCAAAAGCAGAAATATCCTTGGGAAAGAGTGATAAGGAGTACACCTAAAAGTCTCTTCAGGAAGAAAAACATATCAAATGTCTTTGGATCAATAACATGATCAATCCATGGATTTCTTCCTACCTTCCTTTTAAAAAATGTGTACATTACATCAGGAGTCTGTTTATTGAGGAAAAAATGTCCCCTTGAAAGCTTATTCCAGGAATTTCTCCACATACGGTTGATGGAAGGGCTGAGGAAAATTATTTTGAGTGTCAAGTGAGCAGCAGTAACTTTCCTCAATTCCAGGGAGCAGCTTTGGTTGTGTCATACTCTAACAGGTATAGAATAACTTTGTTAAGGCCTTCATATATGGTGATATTGAATGATAATGATTAAAAACTAACCATTGTCTCTCTGTTTTATTAATGAACATGAACCAAGTTATGCTTTGTTTTAAAGTTTAAAACAGGCCTAATTTATCTGTCATCTAAACACTCCAATGACAGTGGTCAATAATTCCTTAGTGTGTGGACATATACATATTGATTTATTTATTTTCAACACAAGCTGACTGATGCATACATGGACTGATCTCTGCTCCAAAATATATCATGTTGTAGATGAAATGCTGTGTCTCTTGTGAACAGAAGTTTAGCTTGGTTTACATGATGGTGGGGCTGAGTGCAGACTGATATGTCATCATTCAGTTAAGGAGGAATGTGGAGAATGATCAGCCATTCAAATTGACAGTGTAGTGCAACAGGTTGCAAGTGACCACTAACAATTAAAATACATCAATTGAAGTTGTATGAAGGCAGCTGAAGGATGTCCATGAAGATCATATACTCACAGAACATCCCAAATTGGAAGGGACCCAAAAGAATCTTTGAGTCCACCTCCTGGCTCCACACAGGACCACACAAAAATGAAATCATAATTCTGACAACATTGTCCAAACACTTCTTGAACTCTGGCAGGCTTGGTGTCACTATCACTTCTTTGGGGAGCCTGCTTCAGTGCCCGACCAGCCTCTTAGTGAAGAACCTTTTCCTAATACCCATTCTGAACCTCCCCTCTCACAGCGCCATGCCATTCCCTTGGGTCCTGTCACTGTCCCCAGAGAGCAGAGATATCTCCTGCCCCTCCGCTCCCCTCATGAGGAAGCTGCAGCTGCAGGCCTCCCCATGAGGCCTCTCTTCAGACTCCTCTTCTCTAGGCTGAACAAACAGAGTGACCTCAGCCACTTCTCATATGTCTTCCCCTCTAGACTGTATAACATATTTGTTGCCCTCCTTTGGACACTCTCTGATAACTCTATGTAGTGGGTTTATGTGGCAAGGCTTTGGTAGCAAGGGGCTGCGGGGGTGGCTTCTGTGAGAAGAATCCAAAAGTTGCGCTATGAGGGTCCCACCCCTGGTCAGAGTTGAGCCAATAAGCAATGTTGTTTGCACCTCTGTGAAAGCATGTTTAAGAAACAAAACAAAACAAAACAAAACAAAACTGCTGCACAACAGCAGCTGGGAGAGTGAGGAGTAAGAAACAGCCCTGCTGGCACCAAGGTCAATGAAGAAGGAGGGGGTAGGAGGTGCTCCAAGAGCCAGAGCAGAAGTTCCCCTGCAGCCTGTGGAAAGGACTATGGTAAAGCAGGTTGAAGCCCATGGTGTGCCATGGTGGATCACATTTCCATGCTGCACCCCATGGAGGACCCCATGGTGGAGCAGGTGGATCTGACCTGAAGGAGGCTGTAGCCCATGGAGAGCCCCCACTGGAGCAGATTCTAAGGCCGGACCTGTAGCCCATGGAGAGGAGCCCACACAGGAGCAGGTGACCTAGCAGAAGCAGCTGCTCATGGGGGACCCAGGCTGGAGCAGTCTGCTACTGATGGATGGACCCTGTGGTACAGACCCATATCTGAAGCAGTTCTTGAAGAGTTGCTGCCTGTGGGCAGCCACCTCAGGATCAGTTTGGGAAGGACTGCATCCCATGGGAGGGACCCCATGTAGAGCAGGGGCAGAGAGTGACCATGAAGGAGCAGCAGAGACCAGGTGCTATAGTCAGACTGCAACCCCCATTCCCCTGTGCCACTTGGGGAGAGGAAATGAAAGAGGATGGATGAGGGGAAGGTGGTTTTGGTTTCTTTCCTTTGTTTCTCACTTCTCTAGCTTATTAGTAATAGGCAAAAAAAATTACTAATCTCCCTACTCTGAGTCTGTTTTTGCCCATCAAAATAATTTCTGAGCGATCTCCTCATCCATATCTCAAACCATGAGCCCTTTACAACGTATTTTCTCCCTTTTTCCCTTTGCGGAAGGGGAATGAGAGAGCAGTTGTGGTGAAGCTTAGCTGCTCACCCGAGTAAAACCACCACACGCTATTAACTTTCTGTTCTAGATAGTGTTGCAGAAAGCACAGAGAAATAGAATGATCTACATGGACAGAAACTGGATTATTTTTTAGGATAGCAGGTATGTCTTTTTTTTAATGTCCTTCTTCTATTGTGGCGTGCAAAGCTGCACACAGTCCTCAAGGTGAGGTTGCACCAGTGCAGAGCAGAGCAGGACAATCGCTTCTCTTGACTAGCTTAGTAATGCTGTCCTTGATGCACCCCAGGATATGATTGGCCCTTTTGGATGTCAGGGCACACTGTTAACTCATATTCAACTTACTATCAACCAAAATCTCCAGATACGTTTCCATGGGGCTGCTCTTCAGCCTCCCATCCCCTAGTCTGTATGAATATCCAGGGTTGCCCTGTCCCAGCTGCAGAATCCGGATGAAGGAGAAGGTTGAGAATCATGAGCAGCCACCCCATCTTCATTTCCAATGTAAGACTGACAAAGATTTTTGGGGAATTCACCAAGGTGAATATCAAAGAAGAAATATCAAAGAAGAATATCAAAGAAGGGCAAGTTGCTGAAGAAGAAATACTTTTGAAGCGTGGAACTGGTGGTCAAATGGTTGTGGAAATGATGACCATGCTCCCCAGGTGAGTGAACAGCTAAATCATCAGGAGCAGAGTGAAGATTTGTGTCTTTCAAGTGGAAAGGACAATAGAAAGGATTCCCTGTCCTTGGTCCAGTTGGGAGGATTCATCTGACTGCCCAGCCTGCTGAAAGAACTACATGAAAGGGGGAATTAGCAGTCAATTCAAACCAAAGTTACACACAATGTGTCTGGGGAGATGACGTGAAGGTGTTGCTTAAAAACCGCAGCTGCTAAGGAAAGTGTCTGGAGGTGCTGACTGCAAAGGTATTTGGAAGGTGTGAGCCTCTGCTTCAGTAGGGTTACCTGATCTTTTCAGTGCTTTTCAGTGCAAATATGTTAAGGGGGACATGACAAACAACATTATACTGCTATCACTTACCATGCTTGTGTGCAGCTACATTTCTGATAGGTATTCACTGACAATTATCAGAATTAATCACAGCACAGTTATATTGTAGTCACATGCTGACAAATTTCAACAAACGTAACTGGCCTAAATGTATTTGCTATTGCTGTGATTATCATACCTATGTGCCATGGTTTATGTAAGCTGTTAAAGATCATTAAGTATGTTCTTCATAGAGTCCCAAGTTTCTTTCTTCACTAGCTAACGCTTCACACTTTCCAGTAACAGTAAATGCTTCACATGCTCCCCAAGTGATGTCATATCATAGCAGATGTCCTTTTTCGTATCAGTAGAAGAATTGGCACTGCATTTATCGGCTGTTTTGTCCTGTAGGTTTGGGGCTCTATGTTCAGGATTGCCAGTAGGTGGCTGAGTGATGGTTAAGTGAGCAAGGAGCATCACCTAGCGCATTCTTGTAGTAAATACCCGGAATGTGCCTCACTGTCTGCCCAGGGAAAGTCCATGTCTTGAGTGTTGTGGTTTAACCCAGCAGGCAGGTAAGGACCACACAGATGTTCACTCACCACCCTCCTCCCACCCCACCCCCCTTCCAAAAACGCACACAAAACACACACACAGTAGGATGGGGGGTAGAATTGGGGAAAAAAATGATAAAAGCTTGTTGGTTGAGATAAAGACAGTTTAATAGGACAGAAAATGAAGGAAAAATAATAATAATAGTAATAGTAGTAAAAATAGTATTAACAAATATAAATAATAATGATAAGAGGATATGGAAAGCAAGTGATGCACAATGCATCACTCATCACCTGCTGACTGATGCCCTTCCCATGCCATCCCCAAGCAGTGGCCCCAGCCCTCACTCTGGCCAGCCATCCCATATTTATTATTCAGCGTGACATCATATGGTATGGAATATCCTTTTGGCTGTTTGGGTTAGCTGTCCTAATTCTGTCCACTCCCAGCCCAGTTTCTTGTGCACCCCCAGCCTCCTCAATGGCAGGCTAGAGTGAGAAGCTGAAAAATCCGTGTCTTAGTATAAGCACTGTTCCACAACAACTAAAACATTGTTGTTTTATCAACATTATTCTCATCCTAAATCCAAAACACAACACTATACCAGCTCCTATGAAGAACATTTACTCTGTCCCAGTCGACACAAGGACACAGAAACGGGCCCCTTCCTAGGGTTTTCCCAGCATTGCAGATGAGCATAATAACAACCCTGATGATTCCCTCCCCATGACTGTGAAGACTTTAGAGGGAAATGAAGATGAAGGAAAACAACTAGGTGGTCCATAGAAATCCTGGGATGGCTAGGCGACTCAAAATGGTGATTCACCCACACTCTAACATGTTTCTGTTAGCCCACGATGGACCATGTCTGGAGATGCTGATGACAGGCACAATTAGAAGAGGCTATCTCCAACTCTCACTCCCACCCAAACCAAACATGCCGGAGGCTGTGAACTGTTCAGGAGTTCAGCATGCTACAAATGCAGCTCACCTAGTAGAAGATATCTGAAAAGCAGTGAGGGTTCATCTGTTACGTAAAACCCCAACTGACATCAGCAGTGGGATCCCAGCATGGCAGGTAAATTTAAGCTGTGTTTTGTGGTCCTGTTTTATTCCACAGATGCTGATGGTCTGCAGCACAAGGCATGTGTTGTGCTCAGAGCCTAAAAACACTCAGCTCCTGTTGAGGGATTTTTAAAACAGCAAAGATCCCATGGCTTGCTGCAGCTGAGCAAACCAAGCTACCAGGACGACTATGAGAAGTTCCCATGACAGTGTTCCCACATCACCCAGCTGAGGAATTTAGAAAAATATTGTTGCCAGTAGTTGGCTTCAAGGACAAGGTCTACGTGACTGCTAATCACAAGGGGGTTGTTTTCTTGTAGTTGTTTGAGTGCTTTTGACCAATAATCTTGTGTGAGACACTATCTGCCCCTGTTAAGTTCACTATAAAAGTCAGGCTATTCAGGTAATAAAATGGAGCATGATCCGACCATACTAGTGTCTGTCATGTTTTCGGCCGTTCTTCCTGCAACAAGCTCCACGCTGCTCTCGAGGAGGGTGTTGGCTGCCTCCAGGCATTTGTCCAGCTGGGACGCTGCAATGAGGGAGAGATAGGGGCACCATGGGAGTAAGGCAGGAAGAAAGGTCCACAGGCAGAAAGAAGAAAGGGGACACAGGACTCCCAGGAAATAGTGGTCCTGAAGAGGTCCACTATTAGGCCTCTAGCAGGCCTCACTGGAGAGAGCAGGGAGGAAGCCATTCTGTGGAGATCTGGAAAACAAGACTCACCAGCTCGGCTGCACAGCCAGGTCACAGCCTTGGCCTCCAGCAACTCACATAGGTCTTGATAATACCTGTTTTTCTTCTGCAGCCAGGTCACAGCCAGTACTGTGGCCCAGATGCTTGGCTCTGTGACCTGTAGAAGAACAATGACTCAGACCCGCTCACATTGTTGAGCACCTCTTCCTTTGTGACTCTGGTTCCTGACCCCTTCACTCACCTCTGGGTGCCCTGGGATTCCAAGGGGTTCCACCAGCCAAGGTGTTCCCACTGCCCCAAGTCTACACGCTGGCACCACAAAGGATTATCTCCTTACCTCACCAGGCATCTTTCCCTTGATTTCAGCCTCATCGACTTGCAGTGCAGAAGCTAAGCTTGAGCTGAGGGTCCAAGAGCCATCTACATTCTGCAGTGCGACCAGCTCCTGACACTCATCAATGGCTTTGCTGACCCATGGCCCAAAAATTTGAGAGGACAAAACAAATTTGGGATCCACACACTCGAGAGAATAAATAGATGGTGGCGGTGGTTTAGGTGCTGTGGGAAAAAATGTAAACTGGAGGGTTTAAGGAATCACAGGAAAGCTGGCCCCTCTCTACTCCCCTGTGCTCTGAGAAAATGCCCAAAACACTGTGCTCTGAGCAATTACCTGCAGGCTGAGGACCTCCCTGCATATCTCCAAAATATTCCTATCATCAACCCTTTCTGGACGTCCCTAATTCATCCTAATTCTCCTAGCTTTCCTGCCCAGCCATGTCCCCAAACCCTCTCTTGATATCCTTAGAACATCTCATCCAAATGTGCATTCATGATGCAGCACTGGTCCTGACCTGTCTCTGGGTGTCCCTGACCTGGGTCCCATAATTGCTGAAGGACTTTAAGCTTTAAGCATGATTAGGGGAAAGGTTAAAGGCAAAATTCATTAGTTTTCAGACCAAGAGCAAACATGGAGAGTAACAACATAACCCTCTTGTCGGACATTTAATTAATCCCTAAATCTCCTGTCTGGATCAAGATTCCATACCTTTTGAGTGAGCCCCATTCTGAGCCAAGGCAGCAATGTCATGGGTTAGACGCTGCATGGCAAACCATGACTCCTGTACTGCAGTCAGCCAGCCAGGTGGGATGAAGATGCTCTTAGGAAAGCAAGAAGAGCTGCAAGTGGAGCCACGTAGCTGAAGGATCTGGCAGGCAACCAGTGACTGGTGGGGTGGTAGCAGTGCCAGGGGCCCTTTGAAGGAAACAGGGAAAGAGACTTAATTAAGCCCATGGGAAAGGAGTACCTGGTGGTGATGGGGCCTACCCCATGAGACTGGGGGTGCCCTGTGGTTGGGGTTCTGGCTCCTGTGGAATGAGAACATCCCATGGAGAAACCCCTCCAGATCTTTCCCCCAAGCATCTTTCCTTACCTTGGTACCAGGTAACCCACTGAGATGTGCGAACCCCCACATAACTGGTGAAGGGGCAGATGATCCCTGAAGTCAGGCTGATCTCGACTGCACGTTGCCTTGGTTCATCCCCTGACCCACTCACAACGTCTGCCAACAACATCCCGAGCAAGCACCTTGCAGCCAGACGATGACCTGCCAGCCTGGGGACAGAGTGGGGTGAGGCCCAACTACCTGGCTTTTCTCCGTGCTGGAGAAAGGTGGACAGAGATTGGTCCTGGACACCTAGGTTCTCTCCCTTCAGGGGTAAGAATGGGTAGAGGGAAGATGTGGATGCATGGGTCCCCTGTCTGCAATGAAATGAGGTCCAGGTTCATGGGTCCTATCCCTGTGGGTTCCAAGCAGGGAAGGAGAGCATGCTTGGACACTTGGGTTCTCTCCCAGTTTGGGATGGTACTTGGAAGGTGGGAATGAATAAACAAGCTATCTGTTTCCTTTCTCAGCTGGAGTCCATGTGTAGGACAGGCTCTCACCGGCCATCTCCCTGTGGGCATAGTGGGAACGGGATCGTGTGAACGACATTCTGGCCATTCAGGCTGAACTGCAAGGTCAAGACACCGGTGGCCACTTTCGTATCCTGGTAACACATGGAAAAGTACTGGAGGTTACTGGAAATACATGATTGCTGCTGGGAGGTACTGGGAAATTACTCAGAGATTACTAGTAGTTAATGCAAGGTTATTAGGAAGTAACTGGAAATAACCATAGTGGCAGCTCTCACCTGGGCTTCTCCACGGATCTTTGCATAGAGATGGACGTGTTCACCCTGAAAGATGGACCGAGGTGTGCCTCCCAGCACCTCAGCCTCCAGGCCAAGGGGCAGAGTCCAGCTCAGAGAGACTCCCTCAGCTGCTGGCTTAAGGGCTCTTTTCAAGCAGTTCAGCACCTGGGTAGAAAGGGCAAGACACCACACTTTGGCAGCTCCATTAGAGTTCAGCATACGGCCCCTCTGTCCAAATTCCTTGGATAGCACGGGGATGTGTGGGGTGCCAGATGGCTTCCTTGGTAGAAGTCAGGTCTGTGAACCATGGGGGGGAGAAGTTCAGGCATCTGGGTTTTCTGTGGGGTGGGGCAGTGGGGTAGAGAGTTAGGGGAAGCCTGGGTGCCTGGGTTCCTTGGGGCAGCTGGGTCTTGGCTACCACAGGTGGGCAGTCCAGGTGCCAGGGTTACTGGAAAGTAGTGTATCTGTGGAAAGAAGGGCACGAACCAGGGCTCCTGGGTTCCTACCACAACTACCAGTTCTTTGTCAGATTTGACGTAGGTAGCTTCACCCCTTGTCTCCCTGGCCAGAGTCATGGCCAGGGCAGCACTGTCCTCAGAGAAGCAGAAGGAGAAACACCTATGGTGGAAGCAGAGAAAGGTGTCAGAAATAGGAGCCAGAGATGGATGCATGCATGTAGGAAAAGAGTTGGAGAAGACAGGATGGAGTTTTAGGCAGGGGAACAAATCTAGGATGCAGAACAAGGGGCAGGAGGAAGAGTAAGGAGTGGAGTGAGGAATTGGGGTTGGAGCTGGGGTTAGACAGGAGGTGGCAGGGAAGAGCTGGAGCTTGGGGCAGAGCTGGGACCAGTATGGTGGGGCTGGGGCAGAGCTTGTGGGCACATCAGGGTGTACAAATCCCTCCTCACTTTGTGATGGGTGCCTTGGGTGTGGGAGTATTAAGTAAAGACTCCCCTGTGGAGGCTTGACACAGGACAGAGCTGCGCAGGGTGGGAAGGGTCTCTGGGACACTGAAGGGGTTCAAGGATTCAGACAGGTGAACAGGGGCCCTCATCAATGATGGGAGGGGATCAAGGGATGACTAAGGACTGGGGGCAGAGAGTTCCAATTACCGGTGGCTGTTGCGATGATGGCAGACCTCAGCAGCAATGGCTTCCTTGTCAGGAGGTAGCCCAGTCATGAAGATGAAGAGCTGGGAGATAGGAGACATAAATGAATGGTGACACCTTGCACAAGACCCCAAAATGGGGACAGCAGGTCCCCAGAAGGGACCCAGGTGAGAGAGACCCTGTAGAGAGACTACCCCCAAGGAGAGATACCCATTCTCTCAGGGGACAGAACCCCCCCGAGATATGGACCCACCTTTTTTTCCTTTCCCCCACATAGTCTGTTCACCTTGGACCAGCATGCCCCTTGTGTCACTCTTTCCCCCCACACTCTGTGCTCCTCGGGGACACCTATCCCACCACTCCTCCATGCTCCTGTGCCCAGACCTGTCGTGCATGTCCGTGGGGCTGAGGCGTATTGTAGATTGTGCGAAGAGTTCCAAGCAGGTCAGCATCACCCAGACGAGAGCTGGTGGACGGGATGCGTTGCATTGCCTTGGTCAGGTTGTCTTGGGTATATTCAACACTTTGCCTACAGCAGGCACAACATGTTTGCAGAGCACATCACCCTGTGCTGGCCGTGGTGCTCCCCGAGACTCACCCCCATAGCTATATCTTCTGCAAGATCCTGCCCCATAGGAGGTCTTAAAGAGACCTTGCCTCATAGTTCCTACAACATTTTGCTCAACAGAACCCCAATAAATGCTCTCCCATGGTGCCACAAAGATCCTGTCCCCAGAATCCAGTCCTGCCCTCCAGCACCCAGCCATGCACTCCAGTACCCAGCCTTGCCCCATACCAATCTGCCTATTTCAGAACATCCAGACCTATCCTCCAGCATCTTGCTCTGCCTCACAGCAACCGGTCAAGCCCCACAGCATCCAGCCCTACTCGCCAGCATCTAATCCAGACACATAACACCCAGCCTGCCCCATGTTTGCTCACGGATAGATGCCCACAGATGTTGCTCCATAGCAGTAGATGTTGAAGTAGCAGCCCAGGGGGAGGCTTTTGAGAAGGAAGAGCAGGGATTCCTGTGGAAAGAAACTGCAGGCAGGTCTTAGGAGGTACCAGTGGTGGATACAGATGCCCTTGCCCTTATCTTGGTCTGACTAAAGCCTCTGGACTCCTCTGGATGACCCCAGTGACCCCAGCCAGTGTCCTGACCTCTCCTAGGCACCCAAGATATTCCAGGACCCTTTCAGACCCCACCATTGCCCCTACCCACCCTGTTTCCCCCTGTCTCCCCCCCCCCCCCATGTCCGTGTCTCAAACACCTGCCCTGGCTTTGTTCCCTCTCAGCTTGCTCCCCAACTTGAGTTTGGTCCCTGCTCTGTGGAGGTACCTGCGCACACTCAAGGAAAGTGGTGTCCAGAAGGAAGATGAACTCCCCAGACTGGCACTGCCCAGGCACTGCATCAGGGATGCTGGGTGACAGAGTCACCAACACGAGGGGGTCACTAAGCAGGGAGCCTGGAGGAGGTATAGGGTGGGGATAAAGCCCAGTTAGGCCCAGTTAGAGACCCCTCTCCTCATCCTGGTTCTGATCCTCATTGTGCCCTCAGCTTACACCATCCCTGAGATCCTGATAACCCACACTGGTGCCTTGTTACCCTACTGTAACGTACACAAGCTGCACAACACATTGCCCCCAGTACTCCAGCCCAGTGGCTCCAATACAGGTTACCCAGTAAGCCCTAATATAGGGGTCCTCATAGCCATCCTGGCACATCTAATACCTCATCACAATGTCCCCAGCACCTCACTGTGGAACCCTAGGACACACACTATCCCATCTGAATGCCTCCTATCTTTGTCCAATGAAGCCTCTCACCCTACAGTCCCCAGTGTCCTCCTGTGCCTCAATGACTCCTGTTACTCAGAGGTGCCCCCATGCTCCCTCCCCTGATGAACTCACCAACGGGGGCCCCAGGGTCTCCCTTCTCCACCACAGCACTGACTTCAGTGGGGTCTCCATAATACACGAGCAGCTCAAAATCATCTCTTGGAGGGGTCTCAGCCAGTGAGACCTAGAGAAGGGATGCCTGGTCATACACAGGAGGAAGAGGCCCAGGCCCAGCATTAGGCCAGGAGCACAAGCACCAATCCCAGTGCATCTCCTTTTTCTCAGTGATGATGCCACTTGCCCACTATCCCCAGGATCCTGGCCCTCAGGAGGCCATCAGTGATGACACCACTTGCCCAGTATCTCCAGGATCCTGGCCCTCAGGAGGCCATACCTGTGCAGCGCTGTGGTCCTGGGCAGTGTAGATCAAAGGAGTAAGAGCACAGTTGGCCTCGGCATTGACCACACCACGGGGTGACTTCAGGCTGGCGGTGAGCAGCAGGCTATAGTGAGGCTTGTTATTGAGACAATTCCAGGCTGCAGGGAGAAACATGGTACTGACAATGACACAGTCTCTCTCTTGAGTGCATATGGGATTTGGCATCTATGTATAAGACATATGGGGATAACTAGGGATGGTTGATAAAATGTACAGAGGGGTTCCAGCGTCTGTTTATGTGAAATGTGTGGGGAAGGTGTGGATCCGTTTCAAGGGACACAAGAGTGGATCTGCTCATGGGTTGCATGGGGGAAAATTTGTGTCTCTTTCTTTGTGGATACAAAGAAAGGTTGCATTAGATCTGCTTGTAAAGTAAAGAGGAAGCTCTGGTCCTTCTGTAGAGTGTGTGACTGGGAGGGAAGGTTCCTTATGGGGCTACTCACTGTAGTAGTTCCAGTGAGGATGCAGCGTGGCTGGCAACAAAAACTGGGCTGCTCCACCTAGCTTCCGTGGCAGCTCTTGGACATAGCGTAAGGTCACAACCATCTCCTTGCCAGGGGACAAGGAACCCAGGAAGCAGGCAAACACCTCGCCTGACTGCTCAGACTGATGCTGAAGGTACTCCCAGTTCTCCTGGCCCTTTGTAGCCTTGTGCAGCTGCTGGGTCTGGACGGAAAGGGGAGGGACAAAAAGCTGATCCCCAGGCAGACCATGGGCTGCTCATTCCATGCCCGTCTGGTGTTTCCCCCCATTCCTTCCTGAATGCTGGTACCTCATCCTGCAGCAAGGCCTGAACCTTGGCATCCTCATTTAAGGCCTGGAAAGAGTAGATGGTCATGTGGGGGGCGAGGGGGAAGACAAAGATGACTTCTGAGGAGGTACGACTCTTGTTCTGGTAGATCAGTTCAGAGGCCACATCAGCCACATAGTCCTGGATGGCAACATCCACCACTGCACTACAGAGAGGTACTGGGCACAGGGGTATATGGAGATCCTTCCCCAGCAAAAAGGATGCTGGTGCTGTTGGGAGAGATGCAACCTTTCCATCAGCACACATGAATGACACAAGGAGAGGGTTGGAGCTGCTTCAAGTGTGTGTTCCCACCCAGGAAATTAAAACTAGGTGGCCAATGAATAGCACACAATGACAGATTCTCCCCTCCCAATGGCAAAAGGGCATCCTAAGTCTTTATCCATGGATCATGTTTAACATTGTTGAAGGTCTAGCATGAGCCTGCCACAGAACAGTGTCCACTTCTACATTTCAGCTTCCTTTTTCCTCCATACCTCTGTCCCCCACCCTGATCTTGTAGACCCCTTGACCATTCCAATCCTTGTTTCCCTCTGGGAAGATCCAGCCTACCCTCCCTCTTTCTTTACCCTCCTTTGGGAGCATTCCCAAAATATCCCTGTCTGATCCACAGCTCACCGCCACTGACGTAGGATTTTTCTAGAAGTCCAAAGCTCTCACGCCACATCTCTGGAGACCTGTAGACAGGAAGGGGTCTCTTGTAAGAGGAGATACCACCAGGTAGCCTTTATCTGGTGAAGATTCCTTGCTGTTTCCCCAGTCCTATGTGTGTGGCTGAAGGCCACCAGGTACCCACCAGGTACAGCCAGAGCAAACCCAGGGATTCAGAAATCCTGTGCAATGACTCTGCAGTGAAGAGGTCTGCATCCCATTCCCATCATGGGAGAATCTTGAAGAGAACTGAGGGATAGCAACAGGAGACAGAGGAAAGCAAGAGTAGCTGTCTGTAATTTTATTGTGATGAACAATCCATGTCTGGATGAACAGGATGGCAGATGGGATCCATTTTGGGACAGAAAGATGAAGAGATGGACAAAGAGAGACAGGAGATTTTTTGTTGAAGTAGATGAATAGATGGAACAATGGATGGATAGGTGGAAGGGTCCATTTTAGAAGGGATGAGTGCAGACCCACCACAGGCAGTATTGTGTGAATGCTGCTGCACAAGAGACAGCACCTGTGAGGGTATATTCATGGAGTAGCTTGCAAGGACAGGCTGAAAGGCCAGGCAATGTGGGGGAAAATGGCAGAGAGAGAAATGAAGGCAGGGTCAGGTATTCCATGGTGACAGAGCAAATCCCAGAAAGGCACTGGGGGGAGTGTGCAGGTAAGTTATGTTTGGTTGCCTTCTGCCCAAGTGCCTAGAGGTGAATGGGACTCCCCCACCTGTATCCCAAAGCCACCCATATAAGTTTCTCTGATTACAATACACTTGCCTCACTTTCTCCTGTTCTGGGGTGGCAGGGTCAGCAGCATCAGAAAAATCCCCACCCCACCATTATGCTGACAGTGTGGACAAAGAAACCAAATAGGGTGTTTTCTTTCTTCTTCCTTGCGGAAGTAGGGCTGAGTGATGGGCAGAGGGATGGCTTGAACAGGAGCAAGCTCTTCCCAGTGATGGAGGACAATGAACAGACAACAGGGAGCAAATAACAAAACGTAGAACAAACAAGCAGGCACTCACCAGAGTAACAGCCGGGGTCGTCAGCTGGGAGAGACAGACAATCAGATGCACTGAAGAGGCAGAAGAGGAAGAGATGGAGAGACCGAGCAAGAGATGTTCAGGCAAACGGGAAGATGCAGGGCTACGTAGCTGGAGAAGCGTCTGCAATGTGGAGAGAGTCGGAGGGACGCAAGGGCGGATGGACAGGCAGGGGAAGGCGGGCAGGGGCGGGGAGAGGCCGTCGGGGACGCCCAGCTCCTGCTGTGCGGCCGGAGGGTCTGGCTGCCCTGGGGGCGGTGGGGGTCGCATGGGCCGTGCGTGTCGGGAAGCCTGGGGGGCTGCGGGGTGAGGAGGAGCGTGGGGACATCCCCGGTGGACGGCACTTAGTGGGGGCAGGGACCCCCACTTGGCGGGACCCCTCTCCCGCCAAGTCCCACCTCGGAAGCGAAAGTGGCAGTGGGCAAGGAAGCGTCTGCATACAGACTGCGTTGCTGCAGCCAGTGCAGCCTCCACGCCTTGTTCCCAACAGCGCCTGAACGGGAAGGGTAAGCGGGTCGGGGAGCGTCATTCCTCGCCGCAGGCTTGTATAGGCTGTGCCCAGCACTCGCTGCCCCCAAGGACAGTGCTGCAAATCCCTCAGCAGAACTGCTCCTGCCCAAGCAGTGTCTGCCAAACCTCCCCACACTGCCCAGCTCTTCAGCTCAGTCCTCACTTCTGGTGCAATGAGCATTAGCTGCCAAAGGCCTCGTGCAGCCAGGCTGGTGTCTTGTGTGCTCCTGAGGCGGCAGCACTCCAGAATGAATATTTCAGTTTGTTTTGTATACACAATATACCTGTTTGTTACCTTTTGAATAATTTTGAAATTAGGTTGTTAACAATTGGGTGTTATACCAAAGGGTTATTCACGCTTTATCATAAAACTTCCATTCTCTTCTTAAGAAGCAGAATGCTGGGAACTCCAAACTGCTTTCTGATATAAATTATCAAATCAATCTGAGTCAACTAACCATTAATAGCCAGCAAAAGACCAGTGTTAGCCTAAACAGTTATACGGTAGTAGTATACTACTTGTATACATGTTTAGGCTAACACTGGTCTTTTTATTGCCTTTGGATGTACACAGTATTTATGAATGTTTTTAGCATAAGAAGTCTTGTTCAAATGATAACATTCGATGGCAGTTATGGGAATATGGGCAGTGTTGCTAAGGTGGAGCAACCAAAGCCACCAGTCTGTAAATCATGAATCCCTAGGATTTGTGGTAACTAGCATGATGCAACATGACAATGACTCAGTCCTTGTGTTAAACATTACTTTTCTTCTTCCTCCACCCCCCCAGCCTGCCTTCCCCCCACCCCCCAAACAAACTTGGAAGTAATAAATTCAGCTCCTTTCCTGCAGGTGCAGGGACCTGTCACGTTCGGCGCGGGGAAGCAAGTGATCAGCTCAATATGAGCGCATAAGCTACTTCCTTATCTTCCTGGGCCTCAGATCCACCTGTTTATCTCTCTCTCAAGGACAGACTGCCCTTGCATTTTTCACACAAGTGCTTCTCATCCAACCTACTCCATGGCTATAAACTCTGTGTTTTCATTGACTTGCTTGTACAACTCCTCTAGGGACCCGTGCCCTTGCTCTTTGAGCCATTCTTCAACAATTCCCTCTTTTTCTTTTTGTACAAGCAGGGCCCCATTCGTCATCTTTGTTACCCCTTTCATAATACAATAAGTTATCTTGACAACAATGATTATCAGCAGTATAATAAGCAGCAATCTCAAACCCTCCTTAATAAGGGATACAAGCCAAGGAAAAAGGTCACCAAACAAGGATTTCAACCAGGTATCAAACGGGTTAACATTCACTCATATTCTATTCACGTGTTCTTTTAGCCAATCCAACCTTTTATGGATCGACTCACTATGATCTGACAAATTAAAACAGCACATTCCTTCAAAGTCCTTGCAACCGTGTCCTTGGGCCAGCAGCAAAAAGTCAATGGCTGCCCGATTCTGCAACACTGAGTGTCGTAGACTGACCATATCATCCATCATTTGAGAGAGGGTGTCGGTAGTTGCGCTGAACTGTTTCACTGTCCAGCATGCCAACTTTTCTATTTATGTCAGCGCCCGCACGGCTGCCACCCCTGTGAAGTTTGTGAACCTGGTCATATCTTCAGACTGTTGTATAGATGTCAAGACCCTTTAATTTTGATATCTTTCAGCATCAGCCTTTCTGGACATAGCTGTAATTTGTTAAACAAAGATTCTTGGTAGAAGTGACTCCAGAAGCAAGTGCTAGATTTTCATTTATATTCTTGATTCAGTCAATTCCTCAGAGAACTGAAGAAAACTTTGATTTTTATACATAATTTAGGTTATAATTTACTGTTGTCTAAGAAATTATCATCATTTGGTACAAATTAATTTTATTACTGGAGATAGGATTGATTTATTCTAGGTTTTCAAAAACAAACAGAGAAATTGTATACATCTTTTATCTTGTTTGTGTCTCAGACTGTCAAGAAAGCTGCTGACTATTGCCAGAAAAATGATATTCCATTTCCCAAGATAGAGAAGCAGAAAATGGACAAGGAAAGCCCTTCTGATTGTTATGTCTTTCGAGGAAACAAGTTGTGCCCTACGGTCATGCACTTTCCACTCTTCAACAAAGTGAATTGTTCTGGTAACATATATTTGATGCTATTTTGTCTCTATGTACTTGCATTTCATATCTTCAACTTCTGGTGCCAAGCATTTGAGAGTCCTCTTTTACCTAGTGCTGTTGTAAATGGACACAGAAGAAAAGGAAGAGAGCAGGCTCTAGTCATAATCAACAGATGCTTGTGCAGGTGTTAATATGTAGGATTTACCCTCATTCTCTCAGATAAATGTATGTCTGTACTCGTGGCTAAAAGATTTTAGTTTGTTCTCTATATCAAGCTCAGGAAGTGCAGCCTAGATGAGTGGACAGCGAGTTGGACTGGCAATTGGCTGGATGGTAGAGCTCAGAGGGTTGTGCTCAGTAGTGCAGAATCTAGTTGGAGGCCTGTAGCTAGCGGTGTCTCCCAGGTATTAGTACTGGGTCCACTGTTGTTTGATTTATTCATCAATGACCTGGACGTGGAACAGAGTGCACCCTCAGCAAGTTGGTTGATAACACAAAGCTCAGAAGAGTGGCTGATACCCCAAAGGGCTGTGCTGTCATTCAGAGGGACCTTGACAGGCTGCAGGGATGGGCCAAGAGGAACCTCATTTAGTTCAACAAGGACAAGTTCAGGGTACTGCACCTAGGGAGGAATAACCCCAGTCACCAGTACAGGCTGGGGGCTGACCTGCTGAAGATCAGCTCTGCAGAGAGGGACCCAGAAGTCCTATTGGACAGCAGGCTGACTGGGTGGCAGTAATGTGCCCTTGTGGCCAAGAAGGCCAATGCTATCCTGGACTGCATTCAGAAGTGTTGCTAACAGGTCAAGGGAGGTGATCGTCCCCCTCTACTCAGCCCTGGTGAGGCCACACCTGGAATATTGTGTCCAGTTCTGGGCTCCCCAGTACAAGAGGGACATAGAACTACTGAAGTGAGTTCAGAGAAGGGCTACAAAGATGATTAGAGGACTGGAGTACCTGTCATATGAGGACAGGCTGAGAGAACGTGGCCTGCTTAGCCTGGAAAAGAGAAGACTGAGAAGAGACCTCAATAACGTATATGAACACCTGAGGAGAGGGTGTAACAAGGATGGAGATGGTCTCTTTTCAGTTGTGCCCAGTGACAGGACAAGAGGCAACAGGCACAAACTGAAGAACAGGAGGTTCCGTCTGAGTATGAGGGGGCACTTCTTTACTGTGAAGGTAAGAGAGCGCTGGAACAGGTTGCCCAGAGAGGTTGTGGAGTCTCCTTCTCTGGAAATATTTAAAACCTACCTGGATGCCATCCTGTGCAGTGTGCTCTAGGTGATCTTGCTCAGTAGGGGGCTGGACTAAATGGTCTTCAGAGGTTCATTGCAACCTCGGCCACTCTGTGATTCTGTGATTCTGTGATCATTTTAATTAAATTGTGGACCTCCCATTAAAAAGAAGTTGAGGAGATATCACATTTATAAGCTAGACTATCCAAATTGGGGATATTTATTACTGTTTCCCTTGTAGTTACTGATGAGGAACAGGTTGGTGCAGATTTCTCTATCTCTCTTAGATAACTGATAAAGCTGGTGATCAAATAAGTATCTCTGGATTTTGATTGAACTTCTGCTTTCTCATGTTGCTGGCTCCAGCATTATCTTAATGTGATAAAAATTTTTTATGTGAAACTTGTGGGTCTTCAGGGATTAATATTTTCCACAAGTCCGTGCTTTTCTTGGATGATCTTGTAGCTTTATATTTGGCATTTACTTACACAGTGTTTTCTGTTTTCTAGATAAAATTGAAGAATACAGAAGTAAATTCTCTACTTTTAAGATGTCCTACTCCAAGACTAACATCAAAGATCTCCTTGCAAAAGCAAAGCCGAATGTGTCCAATAATAGTAAGAGAATTTTGCAAGAGATTCAACTGCTTCTATCTTCCTCTCATACAAACAAGTTCTGAATGCAAAGGTAGTTTTTGTGTTTGTTTGATTGTTTTCTCTTCTGTGCAGAATAATGAATTTATGACTCTGTATTTCTCACCTGCTCATTTTTCTGCATTTCTTGTGTATAAAATTAAAACTGATCAAATATTAAATATCTGACCTATAGGTTGTTCACAATGGCAGAAGTATTTGACTTTGTCCCATGGTGCACTGAATAATCCCAGTCTAATAATATTGCCTATAACATCCTGGCATTAGACAAGTATGCCTGTGATATTAAAAAATGTCAAAGTCTTCAGAGCTGTCCTATGATTAATTCACTAGTATTTTCCTGTGTTTTCTTGTGTTCAGACTGAGTTTAAAGAATTATGAAATTGAATCTGAGCTCAAGAAAAGAAAAAATGTTTTAGTGAGAGGTTGGTCAGACACTGAAACAGGTTGCCCAGACAACCTGTGGACTCTCCATCTGTGGAGATACTGAAGCCTCAACTGGACAAGGTTCTGGACAGCCTGTTTGAGCTGACCCTGTTTATGCAGTGGGTTGGATTACATGATCTCAAGAGAGCCTGTAAAACATAAACAATCCTGTGTGATTATGTGTAACCAGGTTGGTAAATCAACAATAGCACTACAGGAAAAATGCTATTTCATTAAACTCAGAATCATTTCTCTTGAACGAGTTCCAGTTGGAATTCAGGCATCTTCGTTGTGGTATGTAGATGCGCTTAAGCTAGTACTCCATGGATTTTGGCTTACGCATGTTTGCTTGCCAGATCAGTGGTAAGGAGTATCCAAACACTATGAAAACAAAGGTTTTGTTGGCAATGAGTTGTCAACACACACACAGAGACAGGCAGATGCGCAGCTTGCCACAACAGAGAACCATTTTGCAAATCCTTATGCATTTGATAACTGACATGCTAAACATCTTCAGTGCTGTTTTGCAATGGAACTGCATATTCTCCACATGGTTTGCTGAGCCAAGACCAAAAAGGGCTTGTACCTCTGTCACCTATACCAGCAAGGACAGATAAGGATACAATTTTTTTGAAAGTCTGGTAAGAAAAGAAAAGCACCTCCTATACTTTTACCGGGAGCTGTAAGTCAAGGCAACCACACTGTCAGTGTACGAGTCCATACTTTAGGATAGCTTCACCTTTGTTGGTCACAGCATACAATTAGTCAGGGGAAAAAATATCTAGGAATGAAAACGGGAAACTTGAATGCACCGACATCTGTACTTCCACCGACCAGTATGTTTATTTTCTTTATAGCTAAACCAGGTAGAAATAAATGAGGCTTAAAAAGAGTTGCAAAGTGTGTATGTCTAACCTACTGCAGCCACACATCCACTTAATCAAGTTTTACATTTCCTCTGGGGATTAAAATACCTCCTCCCAACTTTTCACAATATATGGTGTTTGTCCTCATGATGTGGGCATTGAGTAAGACATGCAAGACACAGATTTCTGTATGTATTGCCTTTGGGTAGGACCTTATGCATTCCATTTATGTGCCTAAAATATCATTCTCAAGAACCAGCATTTATATCTGCCTAGACAAGTTTTGATGAAGTTTGTTCTTTAGCTTTTTCATCTAAACTGTATGAGCTCAGTTCTTCCATGCAATGTATTGGGGCAGAGTTCAAACGTGAGACTGTTATCAAGCTATAAGACATTGGTCTCTGTTTTCTTACTCGGGAGACATTTAGAATCACAAAATCATGGAATCAGCATAGATTAGGTTTGGGCTGAACGTCATATATCCCTGCTTAAAGAAGGGCAACAGGTGAAGGGACGTGATCATAGAATCGTAGAATGATAAAGGTTGGAAAAGACCTCCAAGATCATCTGGTCCCCTACCACCACCATCACCCACTAAATCATGTCTTTAAGCACCACATCCAACCTTTCCTTAAACACTCCCAGGGACGGTGTTTAAGGGACAAATGAGTCCCAGCACTCATTTCCATGGACTATCAGAACCAAGGAAACACAACTGGGATCCCTGGTCAGGTTTCCTAGGACTTGCACTAAGAATGTTTCAAATCTCATTTTTTCCAAAATTTGAGTGGAAGAAATGATTACCAGTGATTACCAGGGTTCTCCAATGTGTTTGCATAAGAATTTCAAAAAAGCTGCAATGAATGTGATCAAAGATGCATTTAAACTACTGTTCTGTCTTCAAGAGGGACAAAAATGTATGCTCAGGAAGAATGTGACAAACCCTCATGAATACTCTGCTTTCCTCTGATTACTCTCCCAATCTCCAATCATTTGCAGATCAGGGATAGTATAAGCCAGATGTGGTTTCTATTTTTCAGTAATAATTAGATGATTTTTTTCTCTTCCATGAGCTCCGGGGGGAATATGCTGTCACTCAGGTGTCAGGCTGCTGGGTGTGCCCTACTCTCATGTCAGTACAGGATGGCAGTAGCGAGCACAGCAGTGGGAGGTGTGCCCAAGTTGAAGAGTAGCTTCACCTGGTGGCAGAGACTGGGGAGGAAGTGGGCATGCTGAGGATCATCAGAGAGAAAAAGAGATTGACTTGGGGGGGGAGGGGGGTAGTACTCAGCCAACCACTACACAAGAAATGAAGACTCCCCTACCCCCTTGCCACTAGGCAGAGGAATGTGACCTAAGAACCAGGTGAGTGGAAGCAGGTTCTTGTTCAGCACAGCAGGTGAACCCCCCTGTTGTCTACCTCACCTTCCCAGGTGCCCCCCCGCAACAGTTATGAGGCTCTGGAACTTAATGGGCAAGCAAATGGCAATGTGGACAAAGGTCCATCCACACTGGGGGAGTTGCCAAGGGCAAGTCAATCTATGCCCCACATCACAACAACTCCCACCAAGAAAAAAAAAGAAGGGTTATTGTCATAGGGGACTCCCTTCTGAAGGGAATAGAAGGCCTGATTTGCCATCCAGACCCAACCTATAGGAAAATCTGTTGTCTCCCTGGGGCTCAAGTAAGAGACATCACTTGGAAAGCCACTCACCTGGTACATCCCGCTGATTATTACCCTTTATTAGTTTTTCATGTTGGCACTGATAAGATAGAAATGAGAAGACCAAAAGTGACCCAAAGGGACTTTAGGGCTTTGAGGCAATTGGTTGAAGGATCAGGTGCACACAAAAGAGCAAAAGCAAGAGGACTCATGTCAAGATATAGACAGTTTAATAAATGAAGAAAAGAGGGGAAAAAACAAATAACGCATAGGCAATCAGTTCTGATGCAAAGGCACTCACCATCTCCTACAAGTAAACCGATGCCCATCCAATCTCTAAGCAATGCCTTCTCTGGAAGACAATGTCCCCTGCCCCAGCCTCAATTTGCCCCCGTTTCCCCCTCCCCCTGCCCTGCCCTGCCCTCTCTTCTCCTCTCCCCTTCCTTTCTCCTTTTCATATTTTATCTTTAGCATTGTATTAATGATACTGAATATCCTTTCAGACAGTTTAGGTCACTAATCCTGGCTGCTTCCCTGACCAACGTTTTGCTCATTCCCAGTAGTATGGGGAAGTTCACATCCTGAAGCTGATGGGCTCTACCAAGCAACCTAAGAGGGAATTTGCTGCTTCCAGACATTCATCCAGATAGATCTCTGCAAGTAGAGAGAAAAGGTAGAGGATGGACACAACTCAGAAAGGGAAGACAGTGTGTACTGACAGTCTCATAGACTGCCACACAGGAGCACAGGGAAAGAAGAACATGGGTGTTTGCTGTGCAAGTTTGTGGAAAATGCCTAGAGTATGACTCCTCCTAGCAAAATCTACTTACCAGTTTGGTCCTGTAGCCACCTACAAGACTTGGCCTCCAGAAGTTCTGACCAAGATACCCTCCATTTATACTGGTGCAACCAGACTAAGGCCAACACTGTGGCCCAGGCAGTCAGCTTCACATGCTGTGGAGGAAAATGGAACAGTCAGGGGGAAAAGAAAGACCAAACCTAAAATAGCACAAAGCTTTGGACAAATCTTTGCCTGAAAGGAGGACTTCTATACACACACACAAACTCTCTGAGCTTCTGAAATCCTCAATGCCAGAAAGTTCCCAGATACCTGTGTTGATTACATCTCTCCTTTCTACAAGCAGACAGCCTCAATATCCTGACTGTTCTGATCTTCTCCTGCTGGTTCAGCTCAGACTGGAAACTTGGAGAAGATAAAAGTTCAGCTCATGATATTTCGCCCCACCCGCCCCTGATTTGTTTACCTTTCTGGGCCTTTGGCCCTTAACTTCAGCCTTGCTGAGCCCCAAGGCTAAGGTCAGGGCTGAGGTCAGGTCCCATGAGCCATTTGCTTTCTGGAGTGCCACTACTGCCCTGAGACTGGAGAAGTCACACAGTCTTGTTGACAATGGTGAAATTTTCCAGTCCCAACTTGTGTGAAATGGTGGTGGTTCCTCCATCACCAGCTCTTCAGGAGGAGATTCCTGCTCTGGAAGACAGAAATATTCACATAGCTCCTATGAAATAAGTAATGGTTAGTAACCTTAAATTCTGCCTTCTCCAGATATCCTCAACTGTCCTACATCCTTTCTGGGCTTTCCAAAGTTTTCCCAGACCTCCAAAGGCATCCTGCACTTTTCCAGAACTCCCAGAGCACCCTCAAATTTTCCCAGTCCCTCACAGGTATCCTGACACTGCTGATCTTATAGGTCTTTTCCAACCTAAATGATTCTATGATCATTAAAGGTTCCAAACCATTCCATGATTCTACAGCATTTAAAACCCCGTTTCATCCTTCTCCACCATCAATTCTTGAACCCAGTCTCATCATGAGCTGCTCCTTTCCACATTCTGGGATATAAGACTTCTTTGAAGCTACAACAGCACTGCAATACATGAGTGTGAAGGTGAGGAGGGTCAAGCACAGACCATAGGATATTAATGTTCTAGGCATGGCCGAGTTCTGCAGCAGAATTAGCAGCTTTTATGGACAGAAGAAGTATTGGGGAACAAAGAAGTTGGGGGCAGAACTAGGGATCATGTAAAGCTAGCCTAAATGTACACAATGTAATTTAGGTTGGCAGGAATCTCTGGAGGTCATCAAGTCCAATGCCATAATTCAAGGAAGTTTTCATTTTGATCAGCTTACCCAGGAACTTATCTTGAACATCTCCAAGGCTGAGGATTCCAACAGTTCTTGGTTATTATGATTTAAAACAAAACAAAACAAAACAAACAAAACAAACAAACAAACAAAAAAAAAAAAAAACACAAAACAAAACAAAAACTTCCTTATACCCATTCAATATTTCCCTTGTTCCAACTTGTATCAATTGCCTCTTATCCTAATGCCATGTACCTCCAAGTCTCTGTATTCTTTGGATCTTCCTCCAGTCAGGTAGTTGTAGACAAAAATAAGGTATCCTTAATAACAAAACGAGTTCCTTCAACTTCTTTTTGCATGCCATGTAGTTCAGCCCCCTCATTTTAGTGGCCTTCCTCTAGATTCATTCTAGTATATCAATGCCTTTATCTTAATGAGAGAGTTTCCAGTAATTCACATGCCTTTTCTTTCTGTTTGGACGCTACAGTCAGGCTCAGCTGACTCTGGATGCCTCCCCTGAAAGTCCTAGTTTGTTCTCACCAGTGCATGGGCACTATACTTATTCTGAAGCTGCAGGTCTGCAGGTTGAGCAGGAGCCTTCCTATTGGTGCCAGAAGTCACAAGCCTCCAGCTTTCTCCATTCTGACTGTGAATTCCAGATGTCCTTGCTTCAGGTCACTCAAAATCTTCTCTCTGCAGACTTTCCACAAAGACCACAGCAATCTCCTCTTCATTCACCCTGATGCTGTGGAGTGTGCTCATTACTTTTAGTTCCTTCAGTTAGCAGCTCCAGGCCTTGTCTAGAGTATACCTCTCACAGAGGAGGGCACTTCTGCCCCAGCACCAGAGAGAAGCACCAGCCTCTCTCTTCAGCTCAAGACCTAGACAGCAGTCTCTTCCTTTCATGCTCTGTCTGGACTGAGGCTTCCAATGCACTATGGGAAAATTTGCTTTGCCTATTTCTCCATCCGTCACCAGCACAGTGATAATCAGGAAGTCTGGTGAGAAAATAAATACTGAAAGGAGAGTTTAACTGTTACGCAACACATCAGAGGATCCACAGTCGAGAATTTTCTACTTACCTTTATGGGGGGATGAGAGCTTGGTCAGTACTACAGCATCAGAGGCTTTGGGATGAAGCAGCTCAAGACAGAACTGGAACTTTTGGACCATCCAAAACTTGGTGGAGTTGAACCACACAGGCCTGAAGCCACACCAGAGAAGCTGGCAGGGAACCAGGTTGTGAGAGGGAGGAAGCAGCATAGGGGAGTCTAGAGGCAAAGAATCTGAGAGAGAGGCAGGAAGATGGGGAGTGAGGGTTAGACTAATATATTTAAGAGAGAGGCAAAAGGTTGTTCAGGCCCACAGGCTATGGGGCTGGTGATGGTGAGGAGGCATCAGACCAGCAAGTTCCACTTTCCCCTTACAATCCTATCCCCACTATTCTTGGCCTTACCGTGGTGCCAGGTATCCATCAGTTCCATGCGTACAGCTATGCTGGATGTGAAGGGGGATTGGACCCCCAGGCTGAGGCTGAACGTAACTGCATTCTGCCAGATGTCCTTCTCTGACCTGCTTGTCCCATCCCGGGACAGTTTCCACAGCAGATGCATCATGGCCATACGGTGCACAGGCAGCCTGCAGAGAAAGGGGGTTAGTCCTTGTTTCCACTGTGGGTAGGGGGATGAGATCATAGAATCATAGAACAATCAAGGTTGGAAAAGACCTCTAAGATCATCTGGTCCAACCATCCCCCTACCACCAATATCGCCCACTAAATCATGTCCTTAAGCACCACGTCCAACCTTTCATTAAAAACCCCCAGGGACAGTGACGCCGCCACCTTCCTGGGCAACCCGTCCCAATGCCTGACTACTCTTTCTGAGAAGAAATGTCTCCTCACTTCCAACCTAAACCTTCCCTAGTGCAACTTGAGGCCGTTCCCTCTTGTCCTATCACTGGTTATCTGCAAGAAGAGGCCAACACCCAGCTCCCCACAGCTTCCTTTCAGGTAGCTGTAGAGAAGCAGTAAGATCTCCCCTGAGCCTCCTCTTCTTCAGACTAAACAACCCTAGTTCCCTCAGCTGCTCCTCATAAGACTTGTGCTCCAGACCCTTCACCAGCTTTGTAGCCCTTCTCTGGACATGCTCCAGGGTCTCAATGTCCTTCTTGTAGTGAGGAGCCCAACACCGAACACTATTCAAGGTGTGGCCTCACCAGAGCAGAATACAGATCACATCCCTGGTCCCACTGGCTACACTATTCCTGATACAAGTGAGGATGCCAGTGGCCTTCTTGGCCACCTGGGCACACTGCTGGCTCATGGTCAGGCGAGTATCAATCGGCACACTCAGATCCTTTTCTTCTGCACAGCTTTTGAACCACTCTGCCCCAAGCCTGTAATATTGCATGAGGTTGTTGGGACCAAAGTGCAGGACCCACCATTTAGACTTGTTGAACGTCATCCCATTATCCTCTGCCCATTGATCTGACCTGTCCAGGTCTCTCTGCAGGGCCTTCCTGCCCTGCAGCAGATCGTCGCTTCCCCCCAGCTTGGTGTTGTCTGCAGACTTACTGAGGGTGCACTTAATTCCCTCATCCAAATCATTAATAAAGATATTAAAGAGGATGGGCCCCAACACTGACCCCCGGGGAACATCACTGGTGACCAGTCGCCAGCTGGATTTCAATCTATTCACCACCACTCTCTGGGCCCAGCCGTCCAGCCAGTTTTTAACCCAGCAAAAAGCGTACCTGTCCAAGCCATGGGCTTCCACCTTCTCCAGGAGAATATTGTGGGAGACCATGTCAAAGGCCTTGCTGAAGTCTAGGTAGAAAACGTCAACTGCGTTTCCCTCAACCACGGCTGCTGTGGAGTAGCAGCAGGAGTAAAGATGAGGGGGCAGTGGGGCAATGGTCACCCAAATCCTCTCCCCATGTCAAGGCAGAAGAGATAAGTTGGGAGCACTGGAAACCTATATTGTCTTCCCATCTCAAGGTATGCAAGCAAAGGACACCTGTTGTCCCTCCTTGAGACCTTGATAATGTCCCTTTGTCTTTGTGGGCTATTGTGTTATCCTCTCACCTGTCATCTGCTGATGGGAACAGTAAGAACCTGAGTGTGTAATTGAAGGACTGGCTGCCTACAAGGTACTTTAGGGTCACAGCTGCCACATCTGCCTCTGGATCCTGGGGACACAAGGGAAAGAGTCAGACAGAAAAGTTTATCTGCAAAGCACAGGGAGGCTGGCCACTTAGCTTCCATGTCTGCTCTGCTAAAGTAGTAGATAGATGTCTGTAGTTGGAGCAGAGGCAGTGGCATCTCGGAGGGAAAAAACAGGGTTCACAGAGACATAACACTGGTCTTTCCCAGGTCTAGTAGAGGTGAACGACTCCCTGTGTTGAGAACATGAAACTGGGAGTGTTTCCTATACCTTCCAGAAAGCCTTGGTCCTGGATCTGATCTCTCACCTGTGCTTGTCCATGGATCTGGGCATAGATGATGCTCTGATGTCCCTGGAAGATTGACTCGGGAGCTTTTCTAATCATTGTCACCTCCAGGCCTGGTGGAAGGTCCCAGTGCAGTGAGATCTCACTTGCCAGAGGCTTCAGGGCCTGCTGCAGGCATTTCACTGCCTGGTGAGGGGACACAGAGAGCACAGACTGCTGGAGGGGGTCTCTGAGTTGGCGTGGATGATGGCATTTGGATTGCCTTGCATATCTAGGAGAACCATTGGAAGTGCTGTATAGAGCAGTGGGAGTGGGAGTGCTGGAAGCACAGGCGCCTGGGGAGTTACCTCAGATGTCATGTCCAGTTTGGAGTGGATGCACACACATTCACCCTTTGTCTCCAGGGAAATGGCCTGGCAAAGGTTGAAGCTGTCACAGCTGTTAACAGGAAAACAGAAACACCTGTACAGGAAAAGAGAGAAAGGTTAGAGAGTGGACAAAGGTGAGAGGTAAGAATGGCAAGATTGGTATAAAGGAAAGGTAAGACTGTTTTTAATTGTAGGAATGAAACTGTGATTCAGCTTTCTCTCACCCTGGAGTGAGAGAGTTTGCCTGCTGTGTAGGGAGAGGTTAAACTGGTTTGGGGTATAGAGGTCATGGGAATGGATTTTGGGCCCTCAGAGCATACTGAGGTATTGCATGGTGAGGGGAAAAAGAGAAGTGCTGAGAACAGCCTGGAAAAATTGTGAGAGAAGGCCCACTACAAGAAGAGTATAGGCAGTCTTAGTGAGGTAAGGAAAGTGTGTGTGGAGGTCATTGCTGAAGTCCCATCAAAGGGAAGATGTAGGACAGACTAGGCCCTGAGAGAATTTTTGAAAGACTGACAGTCAGGGTGAGTGACCATGTTGGGGGACAGGAACAGGGCTCCCCCATTACCGTTGGTCATCACGGTAGCGGTGGACCTCAGCCATGATAGCTTCCTCTTCACTGGAGATCTTCCTCTGGATGAATATGAAGAGCTGAGGCGGAGAGGAGGGGAAACAAAGATTTTTAGGGCTGTGAACCCTCACAGAGGAAAGACACTCTCCTAAAATGCAGGCAGCCTTACCCTCTTCCACCTTGAAAGAGGGAGGGAAAGAGATTGTGTGTTTCCTTTCAGGAACACCAAGACATCTGTTAGTACAAAGTGGCATGCCACAAGGAATATCCACTTTCTCCAAAGGCAAATTCCACAGAAGCCCTCCTAAGCTGCCCACCCCAATGATGGTGTCACGTTCTGACATTAGAATGCCCCCCTACATGGCAACTCTCAATGCAAGCGCCAGCAGCATGACTCATGATGCATACTGAAATCTGCCTTTGCCCCACTGTTTACATTCTTTCACTTCCCCATTACACTTTGTGCCCTGATACCTGGCGGGGATGCTCATGAAGGAGTGGTGTGCTGTAGATTGACTTTAGGAGGCCCAAGAGGTCACAGCCCCCTAGATCAGGGCAGATGGAAGAGAGGCGTCTCACAGCATTGTCCATGCTTTCTTGCGTGTATTCCACACTTTGCCTATGGGAGAGCAAGCAGAATGTCAGAGGGAGAGAACCCAGTCCACAGCTATCCCCACATGACCACTTCCCAGGAAAGCCCTATCTCACTACCAGTGTTCTAGAAGCAGCCTGAAAGGAGAACTTACTCTATCAGTGCCTCTAACAGATCCAACCCAGCAGCTGCCATCCAGCTAGAGCTTGTCCCTAGTTTCACTTAGAAGAGTCATACTCAACTTGCCTCTTGGCCCTGCCCCAACATCACCCCCAACTCACGGATAGAAGGCTTTGAAAGTGGCCCCAAAACTGTAGATGTTGAAATAGCAGCCCACAGGCAAACTCTTGAGGAGGAAGAGCAGTGTGTTCTAGGGACAGACAGAACGATGGGAAGAGCTTAGATGGGAAAGCTAGGCAGAACATCCACTCCCACGAAGCAGCTTGCCTCTATCCCCACCACCTGAGCAGGAGTATTGTGAAAAGTCCACACTGAAGACCTCCTCAGATGGTACCTGTGCATCCTGGAAGAGGCTGCAGTCTATGAGAAAGAGGAATTCCCCAAGTTGGCCTGTACTGGGCACCACTTCAGGAATGCTGGGCTTCAGTGTCACCATCACCACAGGGTCTCCCAGCAGGGATCCTGGAGCGTGGGGGAGAAGCAAGGAGGATTTTTAGGTTGGAACCCCCTTCTCTGTCTCTTTGCTTTTGTCCTACATATTGCCCTTAGCTCCAACCTATGATATTAACTTAGAAGGAGCTGCTGACTCCCTCAAGGATAGAGAGGCCTTTCAAAGAGATCTTAACAAATTAGAGGGCTAGGCAATCACCAACAACATGACCTTTAACAAGACCAAGTGCCAAATTCTAGATGGGTCTAGAGGGGGAGACTTATGAGGAGCAGCTGAAGTCACTTGGCTGGTTTGTTCTAGAGAAGAGTAGACTGAGGGGAGACCTCTCTGTGGCCTACAGCTTCCTCATGAAGGGGAGTAGAGGAGAAAGTGCAGATCTCTTCTCTTTGGTGACCAATGGCAGGACCTGGGGGAATAGTATGAAGCTGTGTCCAGAGAGGTTCAGATTGGATATTAGGAAAGGGTTCTTCACTGAGAGAGCAATTGGGCACTGGAACAGGCTGCCCTGGGAAGTGGTCATAGCACCACGCCTGTTGGACTTTGAGAAGCATTTGGAAAATTCTCTTAGGCATATGGTTTAATCTTAGGTAATCCTGAGTGAAACCATGAGTTGGACTTCATGATCCAAGTGGGACCCTTCCAACTTGTGATATTCTGTGATTCTCTAATTTGATGAAGCTATTGCCTGAAAATTCCTCAGATTTCCCCAGTCTCCCTGGTGCCCAGTTCTGCCATCCACACTCACCAGGTGCAGCTTTGGGATCTCTGCTCTCCACCACAGCACTGAGATTGTGAGGCCGTTTATAATACACAAGCAATTGCAAATCATCAAAGTGCCAAGGTGTTGATTTCAAGGAAACCTGAGGACAAGTAGGGTGTGGGGAGGAAAGGGAACCAAATAGAAGGACCAAGGAGTCCTTAGTATCATCAGTACATCACAGGCCCTTCCCTACTTTGCCACTTTGGGACTCTGGCATCTGACAGGGCCATACCTCAGCAGATGTCTGATCTGGAGCTGTGTATTGCAGAGGGGTGTGGCTGCTGTTAATGTCTACATGAGACACACCACAGGCTGACTGCAGGCAGATTCTAAAGTGCAGGTTTTCCAGTATCTCATCCTCAGAAATCTGCCAGTCTGTAGGGACAAAAAGATGTGAGAAAGTGAAAGGAGAGAATGTAGGGCAGCAGACAGTGATTGTGGAGTACTATCTGTCATGGGTGGTGGTGGTGGGTCAGATATGGAATCTGAGATTTTCTCACTGCAATGCTTGCATGGGCTTGTATGTTGTCTCACAGTGTGAACTGTATAGGAATTTGTGGGGTTCTTTTGCTGTGGAATATGTGGGGAGACTTGGGGGGGCTTCTGGCTGTGAGGTATGAGGGGTTATTTTCAGATTCTATCGGTGTGGCATGTGTGCAGCTATGGGGTCCTGCCCCACAGAGATGGTGAGGAGGAGTGTGCTCCTCCCTGGTATAGGCACCCGTGGGCTCACTCACTAAAGCGCATATGTCGGGGGAAAAGGTCTTGTGGCCAGCAAAACAAGGCAGCTCCATCAGTATGCAGCGGCAGCTCCTGGATATAGCACAGGTTGATGGCCACATCCCTGTTAGGAGGCAGGGTCCCCAAGAAACAGACAAACACTGGACCCCAAATATCTGGCTGATCTTGCAGGTATCTCAAATTCTCCATGCCTGAAGTGGCTTTGTGCAGCTTCTGGGCCTACCACAAAGCGAGAAAAATGTGTTACTGAGGTCACAGCAGAATTTTATTCTCTCACTTCCACACTTCACTTCAACCTGAACCCCTCTCCCTGCCCTATCAATCCCCCATCCCCACTCCCCCCCAAAGAATCAGAGTACCTCCTCCTTGTCCCAGAGCATTGCTTCAATACGGGTGTCCCCCATGGTAGCATAGAAGGTGTATACAACAGTGTCAGGGTCCACAGGAAAGACGAACATGATCTCCTCAGAGACTTGCTGCTTATTGCGGAAAAACAGCTTAGACTCCACATCAGCCACAAAGTCCTGGATGGTTACATTTACTGCCACAGATTCCAGCTGTATTTCTTGATATATTGAAAAGAACCATATTCCCCTGTCAAATAATCCTGAGGAAGACATAACAGTTGTCAGACTCACTGGTTGACTGTAGAGTATTTTACATTTAAAGTGTCTGCTAGCAACAGGCAACATTTGTGTGTCCAAACTTGCCACAGAAATACAATTTGCAAAAGCTGACAAACAGCAATTAAAGGTCCCTAAGGCTGCCAGTATGTGTCACTTGGACCACATTTCCTCATCTCTCTAAGCCCCGTACTGTCTCGCATAGACCTCAGATCACCTAATTGTTCCATGCTTCACCTTAATTCAGACCTATCATGGCACTGTGAGGAGTCTGTCCTTCAATATATGGAACGAGATAGCCCCACAACAAGCTTCATGCAAATGGCAGGAAGTTCTCTGCAGCTCCTCAAACCTTCATACCGTATCTCAGAGACAAGAAGCAAGTCCTACCTCCTGTTTTGAGACTAATGTTCCAGAGAGATTAACTTAAGTGCATATACGACTCATTTTGCACTACTGAAAAGGAAGGAGGGACCCTAGCATAACATAAAAGGTAGTCACAGGAGGTCCACATAATCACCCCATTTCTTGATGGCTTCCCTGGAAAGCCCTGAGCACTATGGGTGAAATGAATCACATGTACAGCAACCTCTTTTTTCCTGTGCAACTCAGAAAAAGTAAATACTGACTACAGGGCATGCCTCTGAGTCCCAGAACACAAAGAAATGTGCTTCCCTCTCAACCATTCAAGAAATCAGTTCCTTTCCACATTGCTTTCCCAGTAAAAATCCTCCCCACTGTTCACAGACACCACACTCCTGGCCCCAACTCACCCCTGTACATACGACGCTTTCTCAGCATGCCACTTGGCCTCATCTTGACTTGAAGGTTGAAGACAGGTTCTGTGTGGGAAAGAGCATAAAGTGAGTTATGAGGACCTCATGAAAGAAACTCAGCACCTCCATCTTCCCTTCCTCTAAGACAGGAAGCTCCCACCAGCATACATGGCCAAGATGACTCTTGCTTCCTCATATCCTTATCTCAAGATTGTTTTTCACTAGCCTGGTAGTAGATTGGTAGGAGAGAGGCCTGCAATAGGAACTGCAGATGTCCAAAAAATCTGTTGGCTCAAGGGGTGTGTGTGTGTGCTTAATTTACACTAGACAGGGAAGGGAAGGTGGCAGAAATAATGGTCAGAGACTGAGAAACAAGGCAGAGCATGGGTTTGGGCCTGAGCGATGGCAACTGCACATGGAGGAAACCAGCACCAATGATGACAGGAAGAAATGGACAGAGGAGGGGTGGACAAAGAGCAGATGAAACGTAGTCTGGGCAGATGGGTGGATGCATACATGGATTTGTGGGAGGAGAGTGCCAAAGCTGTTGGTTGAAGAGGGCAGTATTTAGTGGCAGCAGGAGTGAATGGCAGCAAAATATGAATGTATGGGAAGTTGGGCAGGAAGATGGAATTTGTAGTTGGATGCAAGGATGGCCATCCAGGCCAGTGGGGGGAAGATGAGTTTGTGGTGGTTTTACCCAGCTGGACAGCTAAGCTCCACCTCAACTGCTCTCTCACTACCCCTCCTCAAAGGGAAAGAGGGAGAACATAAGATGAAAAGGGCCTAAGGGCTGAGATAAGGACATGGCAATCATTCAGTAATTATTGTGACAGGCAAAGCAGACTCAGCATAGGTAGGCTAGAGAAATTTATGACCTATTACTAACAAAACAGAGGAATGAGAAACTTTAAAAAAAAAAAAATACCTTCCCCTCATCCACCCTCTTCCAATTCCTCCACCTGATTGGCACAGGGGAATGGGGAAATGGGGGCTGCGGTCAGTATATAGCACTTCATCTCTGCCACTCCTTCACAGTCCCTCTGTCCCTGTTCCACATGGGGTCCCTCACATGGGATGCCATCCTTCCTGAACTGATCCTGTGTGGGCTTCCCACAGGCAGCAGCTCTTCAAGAACTGTTCCAATATGGGTCTGTACCACAGGGTCCACCTGTCTGAAGCAGACTGCTCCAGCATGAGTCCCCCATGGGTGGCAGCACACCCCAAATCCCCTGCCCCACTGTGGAACCCATGGTGGGACCCCGTTCTCCACGGTCTGCAGCATGGAGATCTGCTCTGCTGTGGGACCCATGGGCTGCAGAGGGACAGCCTGCTCCAGCAGGGGCCTCTCCACAGGCCGCAGGGGAACTTTGTTCCAGCTCCTGGAGCACCTCCTGCTCTCCTTCACTGACCTTGGTGTCTTCAGGGATGTAGTAGATCCGCTACTTGACGGGGAAGGTCTCCTCACAGACAATGACATATGCAAAGCAGAGACGTTTAATGCCTTCTTCACCTCTGTCTTCAATGCTGATGGTGGGCTTCGGGACCCTGGTTGCGCTGAGTGGGAGGACCATGACGGTGGGAATAACAAAAACCCAACCGACCCTGAACGTGTGTGGAATTTGCTACTCCACCTGGATCCACACAAGTCCATGGGTCTGGATGGGATCCATCCCAGGGTGCTTAAAGAGCTGGCTGATGTCATCACGGGTCCTCTCTCAATTATTTTTCAATGATCTTGGGAATCTGGAGAGGTCCCAGTGGACTGGAAACTGGCAAATGTTGTCCCAGTTTTCAAGAAGGGTAAGACCTAGCAATTACAGGCCTGTCAGTCTCACGTCAGTGCCTGGTAAAATTATGGAGAAGATGATTCTTGAAGTTATTGAAGCGCACCTGGGGGACAATGCGGTCATTGGTCCCAGCCGATATGGGTTCATGAGGGGCAGGTCCTGCCTAACACATTTGATTTCCTTTTATGATAAGATCACCCATCTAGCTGATCAAGGGAAACCAGCTGATGTGATCTTTTTGGACTTCAGCAAGGCTTTTGACGCGGTTTCCCATAGGATCCTACTGGACGAAATGTTCAGCATACAACTTAACAAAAACATCATATGATGGGTGAGCAATTGGCTGACAGGCAGGTCTCAAAGGGTTGTGGTTGATGAGCAAATTTGCCAACGACACCAAACTTGGAGAGTTGTGGACTCTGATGAGGGTGGAAAGGCCTTGCAGAGAGATCTAGACAGATTGGAGAGCTGGGCGATCACCAACCACATGAAGTTTAACAAAGGCAAGTGCCGAGTCCTGCATCTGGGATGGGGCAACCCTGGCTATATGTACAGACTGGGCGATGAGACACTGGACAGCAGCCCCACAGAGAGGGATGTGGGGGTTGTGGTCAACTGCAAGTTGAATATGAGCCAGCAGTGTGCCCCAGCAGCCATGAAGGCCAACCGTATCCTGGGGTGCATCAAGCACAGCATTGCTAGTCAGTCGAGGGAGGTGATTGTCCCACTCTACTCTGCGCTGGTCCGGCCTCACCTTGAGTACTGTGTGCAGTTCTGGGCACCACAGAACAAGAAGGACATTAAACTGTTGGAGATTGTCCAGAGGAGGGCAACAAAGATGGTGAAGGGCCTAGAGGGGAAGATGTATGAGAAGCGGCTGAGGGCACTGTGCCTGTTCTGCCTGGAGAAGAGGAGGCTGAGGGGACATCATCGCGGTCTACAGCTTCCTTGCGAGGGGGAGTGGAGAGGCAGGTGACCTATTCTCTGTAAACACCAGTGATAGGACCTGCGGGAATGGTGTTAAGCTGAGGCAGGGAAAGTTTAGGCTGGACATCAGGAAGAGGTTCTTCACCGAGAGGGTGGTTGCACACTGGAACAGGCTCCCCAGGGTACAGTTACTGCACTAAGCCTGTCTGAATTTAAAAAGCAATTGGACTGTGCACTTAGTCACATGGTCTAAACATTTGGGCAGACCTGTGCGGTGCCAGCAGTTGGACTTGATGATCCTTATGGGTCCCTTCCAACTCAGGATATTCTAGGATTCTATGTTTCTCAGTCCTCTCACTCCCAGCTGCTGTGTGCAGCAGATTATCCCCTTCTTAAATCTGTTCTTACAAAGGCACAAACAACATAAATTATTGGCTCCACTCTGGCCAGGGTTGGGTCCCTCTGGAGCTAATGAAACTGGCCCTTATCTAACACTGGGCAGCTTCTGGACTCTTCTCACAGAGGCCACCTATGCAGCCCCCCACTACCAAAACTTTAGATCATCATTCGAAATCATTAAATTTCATTAGAAATCATTAGATTTCTATTGGATAATTATCATTCATATTACATCCCAGAAGTCATTAAAATATTCAAATGTCCCTGAAACATGCACATTTGTTTCTACCGGTGGTCTTTTGGGGTTTTCTGGTGGACATCAATAGTCTTCCTCACTGTGTTCGCTGCTTGGACCCGGCTCTTGTGCATGATCTAGACATCTTGTTCTTTCTTTTCTTATTATTTCATGTTCGGCCTGCATACTGAACTTAGTCATTTACACATCCAAGGACATATGCATAGCACTCATGCATATCATCCTCATCTCATCTTCTTTTGACACATCCTCCAGGCCTGCATCATCTTGCCTTCACTTTGAGGTTCAAGTCTGTATTTGCTTACGGATGAAGCTGGCTAAGTAATACAATGTTTCTAAACTTCCTCCTATATAACTAAACATAGCAAAGGTTAGACCTATCTGCTCATAATGCATTTCAAATTTTGCTCCATTGCTCTATCGAAAGGGGGATAACATATGTCCTTTGGATTTGATATCAGTTTGACCAAGTACCAATGGTAGGACATGGTTGCCAGCTAGCAGCACTAAGAAGCTGCAAGAGAGCCAAAGAAATAGAGCTTAGCCAAACAGCCCTGAGCAGAGGTGGTCCAGTCCCCAGTCAGGAAGCTGGCCAGGAGCCTGAGCATTGTGGTGGAAGTGTAGCAGGTCTCCAAGCTGGACAAATTCACCAGCACATCAGTTTGTGCAGATGCTGATCTGTCACCATCAGCAATGAAGATTTTCCTAAGCACAGTCTGCAAAAAGAGAGGGAGGAGGAATCAAAGCACCTAGAATCAGGTGTGCTCCCAAATGCCAACATTTTCCCATTCTTTCTCCATGCTATGTTGTTGGTTTTCTCTTCCCCTCCCTTCACAAAGAGCCCTTAGGAGAGAGAATATTTGTGAAAGAAAGTACTGTCAGAGAGAAAGCAGGGTTGAACACACATCAGTCAGTGTTCAGATTCCATTCAGGGGCTCCATACTTACTGGAAGAAGAGGCACAGGTTCTCAGTGAGAGCTTGTCCTAAGACAGCTCCCTCCAACAAAACAGTTGAGTTACCCCATGAACTTGTTCCATGAAGGGTATTTGCTTAGACTTCAACAGTCCCATTACTAGGCCTGAAGTTATTCCCAGCTTGCTCTTCACAGGTGTTAAGGACAGAGTTCCTTTTGCTATCAGGCAGGAGAAAGACAGCTTAGAAAGTGTGTATGAGGAGATGTAAATCTTGGATTCACAGGAAATGAAAGAGGGACCATTAGAGCATAGAATTAAATCATGATCCAGCACAAATATATTTAGCTTTGATTATGGAATGGCAGAAGTTAACCATTGCTTGCAGAATTGCTGCATGAGCGTATATAATTAATTATTAGTCCATGTGATGTATAATATAATGACACCTCTAATAGGGAAGCTCCAGAATAAGGACAAAGTGGCTGCTTCTGGGTCAGTTTCAACTGACTCTTCCAAAAGACAGAACTGACTTAGCAAGGACAATGAACAATCTGCCTGAAGAAATTGAGGAAGTACAGAAAGCTACAGGCCATTGAATTTAGAGGAGATAAAAGACAGCTCAGGGTCTATGTGGTGTCATTAGGAAGAAAATTACCAGTGAAGAACCCACTGTAAACTAGTGGGTCTAGTAAACTGCTGTAAGTATGTAGCAATCTTGACCAAGTGACCATTGCACATAGAGGAGCTGTTGATCCACATACTAGTTAACCTGATGTGTTGGGTCTGTCTGGGATGGAGTCACCTTTCCCTGCAGCAGCCCACACAGTGCTGTGCTCTGCACTCATAGCTGGAACAACGCTGGTATCACTCCGGTGTTGTGTCTATTGCTGCATAGTGCTGCCATAGCATCAGGACTCCTTCCAAGGCCCCAAGAGCCAGCAGGCTGGGGGTGGGCAAAGGATGGGGAGAGGACATCGCCAGGAAAGCTGCCCTAAACCAATCGAAGGGATATTCCATAACACCTGATGTCACACTCAGCAATAAAAGGGGGGCTCTCGTGGGAGACGGGGCTGTTCCTCCACTACGCGTTTTGAGGCCCTGCTTTGCAGGACATGGCCAAACATTGCTCGTTGATGGGAATCACAGAATCACAGAATTTCTAGGTTGGAAGAGACTTCAAGATCATCAAGTCCAACCTCTGACCTAACACTAACAATCCTCCACTAAACCATATCGCTAAGCTCTACATCTAAACATCTTTTAAAGACCTCCAGGGATGGTGACTCCACCACCTCCCTGGGCAGCCCATTCCAATGCCTAACAACCCTCTCAGTAAAGAAGTTCTCCCTAAGATCCAACCTAAAACACCCCAGGCACAACTTTAGCCCATTCCCCCTCGTCCTGTCACCAGGCACGTGGGAGAACAGACCAACCCCCACCTCGCTACAGCCTTCTTTAAGGTACCTGTAGAGAGCAATAAGGTCACCCCTGAGCTTCCTTTTCTCCAGGCTGAACAAGCCCAGCTCCCTCAGCTGCTCCTCGTAAGACTTGCTCTCCAGAGCTCTCACCAGCTTTGTTGCCACTCACTGGACTCTCTCGAGCACTTCGATGTCCTTCTTGTAGCAAGGGGCCCAAAACTGAACACAGTACTCGAGGTGTGGCCTCACCAGAGCCGAGTACAGGGGGACAATCACTTCCCTAGCCCTGCTGGCCACACTGCTTCTGATACAAGCCAGGATGCCGTTGGCCTTCTTGGCCACCTGAGCACACTGCTGGCTCATATTCAGCCAACTATCAATCAATACTCCCAGGTCCTTCTCCGCCAGGCAGCTTTCCAACCACTCATCTCCCAGTCTGTAGCTCTGCTTGGGGTTATTGTGCCCTAGGTGCAGGACCCGGCACTTGGCCTTGTTAAACTTCATACAGTTGACCTCAGCCCATCGGTGCAGCCTATCCAGATCCTCCTGCAGAGCCTTCCTACCCTCAAGCAGATCAACACACGCACCTAACTTGGTGTCATCTGCGAACTTACTGAGGGTGCACTCAATGCCCTCGTCCAGATCATCAATAAGGACATTAAAGAGGACTGGCTCCAGTACTGAGCTCTGGGGAACGCCACTAGTGACTGGCCTCCAACTGGAATTGACTCCATTCGCCACGACTCTTTGGGCCCGGCTATCCAGCCAGTTTCTAACCCAACGAAGCATACACCAGTCCAAGCCAAGAGCAGCCAGTTTCTTGAGGAGAATGCTGTGGGAAACGGTGTCAAAAGCCTTGAAGTAGAGATTAATTTTTTTCCTTCTCTCTGTGCTTCTGCGTGGACTTATTGTTTCAGTTTCTTTTTCTCCCCATTCCCCCACATGTGCATGGGAGCTGTTTTACAAAGTCTGAGTGCTTTTTTGTTTTGTTTTGTTTTGTTTTCTTCTTAATGCAAAACATGATGCAAACATCTTCTCCGGGCCTGCTCAGCATGTCAGGAGGGAGGATCTTGAAGCCCTTGTGCTGTGAACGTTGACTCCAAGGGCTAATACACAGGTCCTGTGGACCTCAGCAGGTTAGTAGATCTCAGGGATGTACAAATGCTTGTCCTAAAGGAACCTGGAAAGGTCTGCATACCTTTAACATTATACTGCTATCAGTAACCATGATTGTGTGCAGCTAACGTTTCTGGTAGGTATTCACTGACAATTATCAGAGTTAATCACAGCACAGTTATATTGTAGTCACATGCTGACAGATTTCATCAGACTTAACTGACCTAAATGTATTTGCTATTGCTGTGATTATAACACTAATGTGCCGTGGTTTATGTAAGCTGTTAAAGATCATTAAGCATGTTCTTCATAGAGTCCCAAGTTTCTTTCTTCACTAGCTAATGCTTCACACTTTCCAGTAAGAGAAAATGCTTCATACGCTCCCCAAGTGATGTCATATCATAGCAGATGTCCTTTTTCGTATCAGTAGAAGAATTGGCACTGCATTTATCGGCTGCTTTGTCCTGTAGGTTTGTTCAGGATTGCCAGTAGGTGGCTGAGTGGTGATGGTTAAGTGAGCAAGGAGCATCACCTAGCGCATGCTTGTGGTAAATACCCAGAATGTGCCGTAGTGATCTTGGCTGGAGAATCATCACACACGAAGGAGTTGGTGATCCACACAACAGTTAACCTGAGGAGGCACAGGCCTGTTCTGTGCTGTGCTGCACATCCAGCTTCACCTTCGGGATTGTGCTGGGCTGCACAAATGCCTTGGCTGCAAGACAACCTCAGCCAGATCACTGTAACAGGGCTGACACTGTAGCCTGCTCATTGTAACATATCACATTGTAACATATTGCATGCTGATCAGGTAGATCACCATTTGATGTTGCACAGCCTGGGGTTCCCAACAGTGATGGGGATGTGATTATCTATGCTATCCTCTTTCTATATGTCTCATATTTCTCTACTGTCCTACAACATAGAATGTCATTTTAAATGATATTTTACAGCATCTGAGTGTCCTTTTTAATGGGATCATAGTAAACCAGCAAATCCTGGTGCAAAACATTTGATGCAGGCATCAGATCCCAGTGAGAAATGCCTTTCTGGAAAAAGGAGGAAGACAGAATGAGTGCCCGGCTAGCCTGCATGAAAGTGTGGGGGCAGCTGCAAGGTATTTATTTGCTCAGGGGACTTCCCTGGTGCTTTTGGAAAGAGAAAAGGAAGTGCCTCAGTGTTCCAGTCCAGCTGAAGTATTAACTCATTTCAAGGAGTAAGGTGTAAGGAAGGAAAATTTGCACTGTGTTTGGTTGGTACCTAAGTGCTTGAAGAAGCCACAGGGATATTTGGAGCTAAAGTGGCTCTGCCTGAGCTGCCCGTGCAGGAGCACGTGGGTGACAGGTTGCAAACAGTGGGGAGGAAGGGCGGGGTGGCTTGGGCACCTCTGAGGTATGAGCTTCTTGTTGGGGAAAACGGGGATTGGAGACCTTGGTGACCCTGGGATGAGGAGTGGAGAGCGGAGTAGGTGGACAAGTATGGCAACAGCATTTCTATCTGGCCATTGGAGATGACAAAGGCAAAGGAGAGGGGCTGAAATGAAGCTTGGAGCACTGGGGCATCGTCCCTGCTTGCCTCTCCCCAGTCGATGAGGAAGAGGCATCTTGCTGAATTGTGTCCCACCTCCTTGCAAATGAGACCAGGCAAGGGGGGACCCCTCTGCAGCATGGCTCACAGTGAAGGCTGGGAGGCTGGGGCATGCGGGGGTGGGAGGGATGAGTGTCTCCCATGTGCTCTGCTTGTAACACTGGGCAGATGGTGTAATAAGCAATGGGCTATGACTGTCCAACATACAGGAGCAGAAGTCAGTCTAATGAATGGAAATCCACCCCATTGCCCCAGGAGTAAACATGAATGTTAACACAAGCAGGGCGGGGGCGGGAAGGGGATGAACTGTCTTGCAAAGTCATTCTAAGCTCTCAGCCAGGAAGATGTGATGCATGACCATGCAGTTCCATTCCAGGCATAATGATACAGCACCTAGAGAGAGCTCAGAACTGTTAGCTCTTGATGATCATCTGCAGTCAGGGTGAGATTTCTGAGGGAATGGTTTTGGGAACCACCCTTTTGTTCCCAGGAGATGGAGAGCCTCCAGCAACCCTGACTCAGCTCAGCATTAATGGCAGTCTTGTATTCTCTGCCAGTACTGCCCCAAACAGTTACCAAGTTAAGGGGATTTTAACACATGTAAATTTGAAAGGACCTCATAAAAATCAGACAGTTTTTCGTCTGGGTTTGGGGTCTTCACATAGCAAAAGTACAGAATGAGAAAAGTAGAAAAGAAGAAAGGAAGGAAAATGACTATGTTCAAACCTGCCATCAGGGACCATTCACCACAAAAAGTAAGGGTAGGTATAAGTGTCTGCACCTTACTCATATAAGAAAGCGATACTCTCATATACACATCATCTTTGTCCCTGATGTTGCCAGAGACCCCTGTCTCCAGTCAGCCATCCTTGCTGCCAGTTTCTTTAAGCTGTACGTGGATAAACCTCCAGTTGCTGGAGGACCCCATTGTCAGAGGGATTCATGTGAAGACCATTTCTATTTGATAAAACTGAGTGCTGCTAAATTAGTAGAGATCTGACTAAGGATATAATTCTGTGATCATAGTAGAAATTTTGTTTTATCAGCAACCAATTTTAAGAAATCTAGTAACAAAATATGTATGCTTATTCACTTATTCTGTGTTAATATGAATTTCTGAATATCATGATCTCTGTGTGTATGATCTCACGGCAATTTGAATCTTAGCTTGCACACTTTCTGTCCTCAGCCATGAAGAGCCTAAATATATAGACAACATTTAAACTAACTTACTCAAACCAGTTCTATTTCTGCACTCTCCCTGAGGGCATACGTTGTTCTTAGTCTCATGCAAAAGCCCTGTAAGTAACAAGAGATGGAGAGACTCATTGCACAGAGCAACAGAAACGAACAGCAACACAAGTTCCATGCCCCTCAGCCTGGCAGGATTGAGCAATAAAAAACAGACAGACACGGAGAAGCCTCCTAACCTTTGCAGCAGTACAGCAAGCACAAACAAACGTGCGCATGTGCATGGAACAGATGTAAGGATGGATGTAGAGGCACACACTCACCATGGAACAGGAGGCTGCAGCAGGACCAACGAGCAGACAGACACAGGAATGGTTCTGTGACTGAACCCTGTTAGCTGCAGCATGAAAGTATGGACAGACGTGCTCAGAGAAGAAGAAGAAGGAGGAGGAGAAGGAAGAGGAGGAGGAGGAGGAGGGCTGATCTCTGCAGGAAGTGGGAGGGACAGATAGGAACTGAGTTCCCTGTTACAGTGCCTGTGTGGCTGCCTGGAATGCAGACAAATGTGCACTCAGGGCTGGGAACCACAGATGCTGCCGGTCCTTCCTGATGGGATGGGCTAGGGGGACTGGAGATACTGCCAGCCCTGCCTGTTGGGATGGGTGGAAGGCACTGGGTGTATGGATGCTCAGGGTCTTTGGGCTGTTCTGAGATGTCAGTGGAGCCATAAAGAAAATAAGGCCATGGGGAATCTGAATGGGAAGTGCTTTTTGGGCCTGGATGGAGGAAAGAGGCTAGGAAAGGCACTGACAGAGACCATGTAATGTGTTGGCCACCTTCTGGGGACTCCGAGCCACGGATGCCACTTGCCAAAGGCTTGTTGTGTACAGCCAGGGCTATCAGGGAGCAACCTACAGCAGCGATGCACAGGGTGGGGTGTCTGCCCAGTACTGCCCACTCTGCTGAGGGACTGGGCTCAGGGGATGGGGACAGGCTCATGTGTTCCCCTCAGGAAGCACCCCACAGCCAGAAGCAAAAGTGGGTGCTGATCAGGTAGTGTCTCCAAATGGCCACCTCAGTTTACCCTGCACTCACACAAGTACTTCAAACAAGTTCATCAGCTGGCCTTCCCGATGCTCTTCCCTGCCTTTTGTTTTGGTTCCGCTCGAGTGGGCAGCTGAGCTCCACCACAGCCACTCTCTCACTCCCCCTCCTCAAAGAGGAATGGGGAGAAAATATGATGAAAAAGGCTCAAAGATTGAGATAAGGACGAGAAGATCACGCAGTAATTATTGTAATGGTCAAAATAGACTTGGCATAGGGAGATAGTAAGATTTATTGCTCATTACTAACAAGCTAGAGAAGTGAGAAACAAAGGAAAGAAACCAAGAGCACCTTCCCCCCCCCCCCCCCCCCATCCACCCTCTTCCACCTCCTCCCCCCGAGCGGCACAGGGGAACATGGGAATGGGGATTATGGTCAGTCTACAGCGCTTCTTCTCTGCCGCTCCTTGTCGGTCACTCTTGTCCCCTGTGCTGTGGGGTCCCACCCACGGGATGCAGTCCTTGATGAACTGATCCGGTGTGGGCTTCCCACAGGCAGCAGCTCTTCCAGAACTGCTCCAGATATGGGTCCATACCATGGGGTCCATCCCTCAGGAGAAAACTGCTCCAACCTGGCTCCCCTATGGTCAGCAGCTCCTTCCAGGTCACCTGCTCCTGCGTGGGCTCCTCTCCATGGGCTACAGGTCCGGCCCGGAATCTGCTCCAGCAGGGGTCTTCCACAGGCGGCAGCCTCCATTGGAGCAGGGCCACCTGCTCCACCGTGGTCTCCTCCATGGGCTGCAGCTTGGAACCCTTCTCCACCGTGGTACTCCATGGACTGCAGGGGGACATCCTGCTTCACCATGGTCTTCACCACAGGCTGCAGGGGACTTCTGCTCCGGCACCTGGAGCACCTCTCCCCCTCCTTCTTCACTGACCTTGGCACCTGCAAGGCTGTTCCTCACTCCTCTCACTCTCCCAGCTGCTGTACGGCACAGCATTTTTTTCCCTGTCTTAAATATGCTCTCACAGAGGTGCAAAACAACATCACTTATTGGCTCAGCTCTGGTCAACAGTGGGGCCTTTACCAAACATGGGGCAGCTTCTAGATCCTTCTCACAGAAACCACCCCTATGGCCCCCCTGCTACCAAAACCTTGCCACCTAAACCCACTACACCTTTTGCTTTGCCAACATGCCTCATTGGGTCCAACAGGATACAGGTATGGAGCCAATTTTAGAGCAGTGAAGAAGCCTTGGAAGAAGACATGGGCGTCTTGGATCTTTCTTGTAGACATTGCTGAGCTTGTTTGAAGGCACACACCCACAGAGAATTGATTGCCAAAGCTGGAAATGGTTTGGTAATGGGTGAGCCTATATCCAGAGGTGGGGTACTGTTTTGAGGACCACTTAGACCTCCTTGTTCCCCAATGCAAAGTCTATTTTAGTTGAGGGCTGGAGTCACCAAAGTGCACTAAGTTGCTCCCATCCTGCAGCAGTGGATTCTTGCTACCAAGGAAATAGTAAGTTGGCACTGAAAATGACAGACAGGGTCCATCATTTTAAGATGGTGTTTGTACCATACTTTCTGTTGGCTTTCTGTTTCTGAGCTGTGGGAAAGAGATTTTAATTCCCCACTAGAGGCACCATACAGAAGTTCTGCTGCTGGGCTTGCGGTTGCAATGTATGAACCTCATCCATGATCAAGTATTTGGGCTATGTTGAATGCATACAACTGAATGAAAAATAAGTAAAGAATATGGATCATAGCAGATGGAGCTATACTCTACTCATTGGCATCCAGTGACAGGATGAGAGGCAATGGGAACAAGGTAAAATACAGGAAATTCTGATTACATGTAAGAAAAACATTCTAACTTCAGAGGTAGTCAAACAATGGAACAGGTTGCCGAGAGGTGCTGTGGCGTCTCCATCCTTGAAGATGTTCAGAACTGAACTAGGCAAGACCCTCAGCCCGCTGCTGTAGTTGACTTGCTTTGAGTGAGTGAGTTGGACTAGAGATCTTAAAAGCTTCCTTCCAACTTCAGTAATTCTCTGTTTAAATGCTAGTAAGCATTGCAGTCCCACACATCTCTTGATGACTCAGACACCTTTGCAGCTGCCATCAGGATTTATGGGACTTCTACTTCCCCTCCTGACGGAATCCTGCTTGGCCATCCAAGGCTCTTTGGGTGCTTTGTCGGAAGTGAAAAACACACAAATGCTTAGCCTTAGAGCTTGGTACATTCCAATAATCTTTTGTATGCATTAAACAATAAACAATTGTTTTATTCTTTTAAACAACATATTTTTGATAGCAGACTCTCAACACTGGCTAAATATACCTGAAAAAAGTGACCCAAGAAGAGGACCATGACAAGATCCTATGATTATTGGTGGGACAGATATTGGTAGAATAAGCTGATAAGGTGTATATAAGGTAATATAACATCTCAAATCTGTGACCCACCTGGGAGGAGCATGTAAGGTTCTATTCCACTTGTTGGAGTTTCTGTCAGCTGCCAACACAGAATGACAGTCTGTAATGTCTCCACACATCAGCTCTGACACATCAGCTTCCCCATGCAGTCCCATGAGTTAGGGTCAGTTTAAAACCCTTAGCTTTGACCAGGTGATCAACAATATCTGTACTGCTAAACGTGGCAGCTTATAGACCTACAATCATGCTTATCTCTAATATTTGTCCCTACAAGGCAACACACAAAGCTCAGAGGAGATGAATCCCAACAGAGGTTTCTTCTTTCCTGTTACGGTATTTTTTGTGTTTAGGTGAATTGATCAAATAATACATTTTGCTCTTGGAAATAACACATTACTTACTCTTGGAAGACTAAATGATGTGTCTTGGTTTCTGGAGTTTGTTCAAAGAGAAACCTTGTGTGCTGTACAAAAATATGAGGCAGAAGAATTATGGGAAATCTGGCCTAGACGTCCTGATTTACCAGGTAAAATGGCACATACAGTCATCGTTTATGGACTTAGAGCATTCATTGACCGTGGATGAGACTGATTCCAGTTTCCTTCCCCCTCTGAGAAAGCTAGGGCTGTTTTCTTCCCTCCTCCTGAATGAATACTCTAATGTCCTGGAGTCACATATCTGCAATTGCTTCTACAAACCTCTCAGTCACTTTGCCAAAAGCTATTATTCATGGCATAAAGAACAAGTAGCAGAGAGATGCAAAATACAAATGACAGTATGGCCTGGGTAGCAAGATAATTGTCTAAGATGCATTGCAGTCTCTGCTACAGTGACTTTACTGTGTTTCTTCTCTTCTCTTCTCTTCTCTTCTCTTCTCTTCTCTTCTCTTCTCTTCTCTTCTCTTCTCTTCTCTTCTCTTCTCTTCTCTTCTCTTCTCTTCTCTTCTCTTCTCTTCTCTTCTCTCTTCTCTTCTCTTCTCTTCTCTTCTCTTCTCTTCTCTTCTCTTCTCTTCTCTTCTCTTCTCTTCTCTTCTCTTCTCTTCTCTTCTCTTCTCTTCTCTTCTCTTCTCTTCTCTCTTCTCTCTTCTCTTCTCTTCTCTTCTCTTCTCTTCTCTTCTCTTCTCTTCTCTTCTCTTCTCTTCTCTTCTCTTCTCTTCTCTTCTCTTCTCTTCTCTTCTCTTCTCTTCTCTTCTCTTCTCTTCTCTTCTCTTCTTCTCTTCTCTTCTCAAAACAAGTATTGGTTTTTCTTCTTCTCTTCCCTTTCCTCCCCTGTCAAATAATGAGATGCTCATTACCCAAGCCCCAAGTGGTAAGATGAGGGGAAATGAACTCAAGCTGTGCCAGGGAAGGTTTACATTGGATATTAGGAGAAATTTACCTACCGCAAGGGTTGTGCATCATTGGAATAGGCTACCCAGGGAAGTGGTTGAGTCACCATTCTTGGAGGTCTTCAAGAAATGTGTAGATACAAAACTCAGTAGCATGGTTTAGTGGTGGACTTTAGTACTAAGTTAAAGGTTGGACTAGGTGATCTTAGAGGTCTTTTCCAACCTGAATGATTGTATGATCTATTACAAGATGTTGGGAGCATGTGGGGGGTGGAGAATTTTTGTTTATCTATGAAATAAAGAATATTTCTTTCATGAAGCAATAAAATTAAAAAAAAAAAAAAAAAAAAAGAAAGAAAAAAAAAAAGAGAGAAATCTTCATCTCTAGCATCTGATACAAGGTGATGCATTATGAGTACTGAATTAGTAAGTTTCATATATACTCATACTGGACAAAAGAAACAAAAAGTTCCTGAGTGCACTTTGAGATACATCCAATTTCCTAGTGATTCAAGTTGTCAGGACATTTAAAAACAGTCGAACATAAAAGAAACATACAATCCAAATATGCAGAGGAGAAGAAAGATTCCTTTCAAGCAGCATAAGTTTATATCTTACTCAGCTCAGCTATAATTTTGACTAGTGCTCCTTTCACTTCTTTGTTCCTCAGGCTGTAAATGAAGGGGTTTAATGTAGGAATTATGACTGTGTAAAAGAGAGCTATGATTTTCTTAGTGTCTTGTGAATTACTGGACTTGGGCTGTAAGTAAATCAAGGTCCCACTACCATAATATAGTGTTACAACAATTAGGTGTGAAAAACAGGTGGAGAAAGTCTTGCATCTTCCCTCTGCAGAGGAAATCTTCAGAATGCTGGAGATGATGCAGGCATAGGATACCAGGATGAGACAAAATGGTGTAAAGATGACCAGCACTGTGGCTGTAATTATCTGCTTCTCATAGAAGAAGGTGTCAGTGCAGGAGAGCATAATGATTGGTGGAATATCACAGAAGAAGTAGTTAATCTTGTTGGGCCCACAAAATGGCAATGTGAACACCCAAACTGTCTGCACCACAGACACAACATTACCACTAGCACATGACAGCAGGACTAGGAAAAAACAAGCTCTGCTATTCATGATGATTGCATATCTAAGGGGGTTGCATATGGCCACATAGCGGTCATAGGCCATGGCTGCCAACAGGTAGCATTCGGTAGCTCCTAAGAAAATCACAAAGTAGAGTTGTGTGGCACAGCCCACGTAGGAAATTCTCCTCTCCTCTGACAGGAAGTTTACTAACATCTTGGGAACAACAATGGATGCTGTCGAAACATCCAGGAAGGATAAGACCCGGAGGAAGAAGTACATGGGCATGTGGAGGTTGGGATGCACTGTGGCAATGAAGAAGAGAAGATTTCCAGTGATAGTGAATGTATAAATCAAGCAGAATGTGAAGAACAGCAAGTTCTGCAGTTCTGGGTGGTTGGACAGTCCAGAGAGGACAAATTCTGTCAGAAGAGTATGGTTTCCTAGTTCTGGTCTTTCTGTTGGCTTCATCTGGGAGGAAGCAAATGGACAGGGTGTCAGAGGAGTAGTCACTGCAATGAGATCAGAGCGTTTCAGCCAGTTACTGAAGCAAGGAGCCTCTGGGAATCCCTGGGGAGGCATTGGATTGAGGGTTACCACTCTGGAGGTGGCTTTGCTGAACAAAGAAGGCAATTGCTGTGTGTGCTGTAAGAGTGTAACACTGGTGTTCACTAAGTTTCATAGTGTGCGAGAGTGACCCAAACATACAACTATTAGTAGTTGGTATTTAAGGGTTTGCTTCATTACAGGCGTAGGGTTAATTGCCAAGACCATGTGCTCCCCCAGATGTCAGGTTAGTGGTCCCAAATGGTTCCATAGGAATTCCCTGCACTAAAGACAAAGCCCAGCTGACAACGAAAACACTGACAAACCAAAGAAAGGAAGAAAGGAAGAAAGGAAGAAAGGAAGAAAGGAAGAAAGGAAGGAAGGAAGGAAGGAAGGAAGGAAGGAAGGAAGGAAGGAAGGAAGGAAGGAAGGAAGGAAGGAAGGAAGGAAGGAAGGAAGGAAGGAAGGAAGGAAGGAAGGAAGGAAGGAAGGAAGAAAGAAAGAAAGAAAGAAAGAAAGAAAGAAAGAAAGAAAGAAAGAAAGAAAGAGGAATACAACAAAGCAAAACCAAGTAGCCTTTGTCTATTCTTTCTGTTAACAAAAGAAGGGATAATAAAGATACCCACAGAGAACACCAATAAGGCATAAAGAGTGAAGTTCAGTGCTGTCTGCCTCATTAGTCACATTGATTCATTATCCTGAAGAGTGCCTCTATGTGTGTGATGCAGATGGAGCACTATGCAGCACTGTGCCAACTGTGGCAGCTTCATGTTTTGTTACTGCCCAGAAGGGGAAACTGAGAGAAAGAGAGAGAAGAAATTAGACTGCCACAGCAGAACAAATGGTCATTAACTCTGCATTCTCCAGGCTCAAGTTCTGTTACCTAGGGGGGAACCCAACATTGGACTACACTAGTGAATCTCAAGGCACAAAAATGTTCTTTGGTGGCAGAAGTGTATCCTTATATGGGGAGAGTGGTGCGGAAGTACATTTTCCACAATACATATAGGGACCTTGTCAAGAGACCACAACAAAAGAGAATAATACATTATCAAAACAAGAGCAATGCTCACAACCCTGTCATGATTCAGCCACCTTTTGTAAATACTTAATCCAATTTCTTTGTCTGCTGTATCTTACCCTTTCGCTGCCCTTTTGTCTGTGGTTTTTCCAACATGAACAAGGAAGTCAAAGTTGTGGACGTGGGAGCCACAGATGATTTTAATTTATATATAAAATAAGGGAACTCTTAACATCTTCAGGCATTTAAAAATCTAATGTATTTGAAGGGAATCTTTGTGGTTTTCATTGTTTCTATTGGGATGGAAATGAAAGAATAGTACATTACTGAAGTTCCAGTTTTGAGAGAGACCTCGATAAAGCCTACTCAGAATAGAGAAGAACATTAAAAGTTACCCTTAGACTGGAAGGACATGTATTTACAATACTTTTCTTAACTTTTGAGGTCCAATTAGCTGAAGTAGAATCTGCCTAAGCTCTTTGATCATTTACAAAGTTTTAACCTATTGCCTTGGTACAAAGTTTTAACCTATTGCCTTGGTTTAGCTTTTAATTAAAGTTAATTAAACTCGTGGCAGTCATTGCTTTACTGATAGGTTAGTGTTTTATTACCTAATGAAAAACACCTGTGAAGAACAACTCTTACTTTGTGTACTTCTTTTTTAGTAACTATGAGGACTTACAAGTTTTGGTCTTAATACTTCCTTTTGGTCTTAGAACTTCCTTAGTACTTCCTTTGTATAATAACAATAGGCATTTTGAAGTAAGTGTCTTACCTTCGGCAGCTCTGCCGTACAGTGTCTCCAAAACGGGTTAGGTGATTTTCACTAGAAGAATTTCCTTTTTTTTTTCTTCTTACATTACGGACAGCATTGGACCGATGATGCCTACAGCCAGCTTACATTGCAGTGTCCCCTCACAAAGCTTACATTTTTGTTGGTTTGGTTTGGTTTGTTTCTTGGCCAAGAGAATATCTGAACTACCTCTGAGTCATCATTTACTCCGAGTTTAAGAAGACTCTCTTGAAATCTCTATTTCCCTTTTGGGTGGGATCTACTTCAGATGACTTTGGAACTGTAGAAGTTGGTTGATCTGAACTTGAGGCTCCCTCTGTAGACAATGGGAGGGAGCGAGCCAATTCCATACTTCTGATAGTAGATCAAATGCTATTTTGAGTGGCAAACTTCTCTTACTTGTCTGTAAAGGGGGATCAGAGTGACTTCTTCAGACTTAAGCATATCATGTTTTACATGTTTAATGCTATGAATTGTGCATCCTGAAAGAGTTGATGATCATTGTTAAGCAAGAGGGTGTGAAAAATAGCTGAAAACATCAAAAGATGTGTGATTCAAGTGATATAACTATGGGAGAGAAAGCTTTGTTTTAGCCCTACCTTAACCACTGATCTAGTCTGCTGTCTTTGTCTATTTGGACTGGATGCTTTTAGGGGCTGTAGCTGACATTTCATTCATTTCTAGCTAATTATTTTGAATCCTCCCCTCCCCTCCCCTCCCCTCTTTCCCTTCCCTTCCCTTCCCTTCCCTTCCCTTCCCTTCCCTTCCCTTCCCTTCCCTTCCCTTCCCTTCCCTTCCCTTCCCTTCCCTTCCCTTCCCTTCCCTTCCCTTCCCTTCCCTTCCCTTCCCTTCCCTTCCCTTCCCTTCCCTTCCCTTCCCTTCCCTTCCCTTCCCTTCCCTTCCCTTCCCTTCCCTTCCCTTCCCTTCCCTTCCCTTCCCCTTCCCTTCCCCTCCCCTCCCCTCCCCTCCCCTCCCTCTCTTCCCCTCCCCTCTTTCCCCTGCCCTCCTCCCCTCCCCTCTTTCCCCTCCCCTCCCCCTCCCCTCCCCTCCCCTCCCCTCCCCTCCCCTCCCCTCCCCTCCCCTCCCCTCCCCTCCCCTCCCCTCCCCTCCCCTCCCCTCCCCTCCCCTCCCCTCCCCTCCCCTCCCCTCCCCTCCCCTCCCCTCCCCTCCCCTCCCCTCCCCTCCCCTCCCCTCCCCTCCCCTCCCCTCCCCTCCCCTCCCCTCCCCTCCCCTCCCCTCCCCTCCCCTCCCCTCCCCTCCCCTCCCCTCCCCTCCCCTCCCCTCCCCTCCCCTCCCCTCCCCTCCCCTCCCCTCCCCTTCCCTTCCCTTCCCTTCCCTTCCCTTCCCTTCCCTTCCCTTCCCTTCCCTTCCCTTCCCTTCCCTTCCCTTCCCTTCCCTTCCCTTCCCTTCCCTTCCCTTCCCTTCCCTTCCCTTCCCTTCCAAGGCAAAAAAAACACTTGAAAAGCAAGTTTTACAATGACACGTCACCCCCAGAAAGAACTGAGACATCAGAATTCATTTCTGAAACAACCTCAGAGACACCAGTATCAAAGACTACGGCATTGAGTGGGTATATCACATCCCCTGCCATGCACAAGCCTCTGGAAAAAATGGAAAAATACAATGGACTGTTAAAGACTACACTAAGAGCAATGGGTGCTGGGACATTCAAACATTGGAATATGCATTTGGAAAAAGCCACCTGCTCAGTCAACACTAGGAAATCTGCCAATTGATCTGACCCTGCCCCGTCAAAACTTTTATTTAGAATGGGATAAAGTCCATGTAATGCACATACAAACAAAATAAGCAAGCAAACAACAACAACAAACTACATGCTGGCAAAGACAGTCTTGGTTATTCCTGCCTCAGGCAACAGCAAACCAAAGAAGAATGAATTTTGATGGAACCAAAGTGCAGCAATGATACAACTAAAGAAGTATCGTAGTATTGCACCAGAGCTGGTCTCTGCATGCAAAAATTTAACACTACACACCACCTCTTCTACCCTGAAAGATCATTATGTCTGATGGAGCCCAAAGTCATGAAAGCTACAGCCCTTGCATAGAGGGCTGAACCACAGAGGGATAGGCCGTAGACCAAGGGATATCTGTGTGTATATATCAAAAGGCTGGAAAGGCGGTGATGATTAATGAGAATGTTTTGGAAACTGTGACACCTGACCATGACATAAATGGTAAAGAATAAGAGGTGGATATTGCCCTGGTTTTGGCTAGGACAGAGTTAATTTTCTTCACAGTGGCTGCTATGGTGCCATGTTTTGGATGTAGGAGGAAAATAATGCTGATAAGACACTGGTGTTTCAGTTGTGGCTAAGCAGTTCTTACCCTAAGCCAAGGGCTTTTCAGCTTCTCATACTGCCCTGGTAGTGAGGAAGCTTAGAATCCACAAGAAATTGTGAGGGGACGCAGCCAGGACAGCTGACCCAAACTGAGCAGAGGTGTGTTCCATACCATATGACACCACACGGAGCAATAAAACTGCAGGGAGTTGACCAAGGGGGGCTACCATTATCTGGAGACAGGTTTGGCATGAGTTGGGTGTTAGCGAGAAACTGTGTTGCATATCACTTGTTTTTTGTATTCTTCCCCCTCTCCCCCATTTTCTTTCCTATTAAACTGTCTTTATCTCAACCCATGAGTTTTATCTGTGTGGTACTTAGCTGCTGGCTGGGTTAAACCACAGCACACTGGCTGCCCAGGTCTCCAAGTACTCAGCGAAAAATCCTAAAATCTGAATAAGTCTGTGATGAACCTTTGCTTCTTCTGTGATGGAACACAGTTGCATAAACTAAATTAAACTAAACTAAATTGTGGTAAATACATGTATATTAAATGAGTAAGACTTTCCCATTCTTATGCAATAGCTTTGTTCTCTGTTCATCACTCCTTAATTTCCTGGACTACTATATTATTGTGATAACGATAAATTAACAATATTTCACGCAATGCATTGATCTGAACAAAGAATATTTCTTAAAAGAAAGTTTGGACATTTTGAAAATTTTGAAATAGAATATATATACTGCTTTCAAAAGCAATCAAAAATATTTTCATGCTTATTGTCAAGTCTTATGTTCTGCATTTTTTCACCTGATCACAAATAGTCCACATGAAAAGAAAATCAAAACAAAAACAAAGAAACAAACAAAAAATAAATCTGGAACAACCATATATAAGTTCCCTAGAATTTTTTAAAAAATAGAAACTTAAAAAATAACTGGACCCCTAGTAAAATGAACTACTGTAATGGACAAGGGATGTTTTCATTGGTTTAATTCGTGTTGTTGATTTTCTGTTTTCATACAGGTTCATTGTTTTATTAGTCTACAACCACTTTGATTTCCAAGCAGCTATTACCTTCAGAGACAGCATCTTAGTCTTGCGTCAATTGTTATTTAAATTTCTTTCTATGATTCTATGATTCTTCTTCTAAAGCAAAAATCAGTTATTAACACATTATCTACTTTGCTTTTACATTTATTTGTAAAAGAAAACAACCATCTAAGAAAGGAATGACAGTTGTGAATTTCTCATTCTGAAAAAGACATTGTTGAGAAATTTCTTGATGGCATTCTTCATCTCTGTGTTCCTTAATGTGTAGATTATGGGATTCAGCATTGGGGTGATGATAGTATAAAGAGACGACATGGCTTTGTCCGCCACAAACTTTTTGAATGGCCATGCATAGATGAAGATGCAGGGTACAAAATGGATGCTCACCACTGCAACTTGGGCTCCACAAGTGGAAAAGGCTTTGTGCTTCCCTTGTGTGATATGTGCCCTGATTTTGACCAAGATGACAACATGTGACACAATCAGGACAATAAATATGAGGATCATAAGCAGTCCGCTGTTGGAAACCATGAGCAACTCTACCGCATAGATATCTGTACAGGCTAGTTTGATTACCTGTGGGAAATCGCAGTAGAAATTGTCTAGTAAATTTGGTCCACAGAATGGCAACTGAATGATCAGTGCTACCTGCACAATAGAATGAACAAATCCCCCTATCCATGCTCCTGCAACCAGGCCAAGGCAAACATTGTAATTCATAATATTTAAGTACTGCAAAGGTTTATGAACGGCCACATACCGATCCAGAGTCATCACTGTGAGGATGACAACCACAGCACCTCCTGTGAAATGGAAGAAGAAAATCTGTGCAATGCATCCTCCAAAACTAATGGACTTATACTCAGACAGGAAGTCCCATAGCATCTTGGGCAGAGTCACTGAGGATTCACTGAGGTCTATGAGGGCTAAATTTCCTAGAAAAAAGTACATAGGCTTGTGAAGCTCTTGATCTATGATTACTGTGGTGATGATGGTGACATTTCCAAGCCAAGTCATTGTGTAAATTATGAGGAAAGTTGCAAAAAGTACATACTGTAACATGGCACTTTCAGTAAAACCAACAAAGAAAATATTTTTCACAGTGGTGGTGCAATTCTCCAGCTCCATTACTACCCTATAGGATGCAATCAACAGAGATGAGATTAGGTGAAGTAGTTATTATTCATAAATATACTTACTAAGAGTAGTCTATTAGCTATTCTATTGTTCTCCCTCAAATGTGATAGGCCATTGTATTTCTTTAGCTTTTCTTGCACTGCAGTTTTAATCTGTAGACTTACAAAGTCTTCCAGTACGTCCTTGAAAATGATCAGCCATAGGATTCATGTCATTTGACTCTAAATGCAGGTTTCAATTCAGAATTTTGGCACCTGAATTTGCATATCTGCATTTTGTCCATCTTCATGTAAACTACACTTCTAAGCTTTTGCTATAGTTAAAGTAGGTGGGCATGATTTGACTAAATGTAAGTGCTCAGTGTCATTTTAGATATCCCTAGGTAATCCAGATATAATCACAGAACGGGGAGATGTGACCTAGTATCTATGTTAAACCTTGGCATCATGCTGTTTTAGAGATAGCTGGTGTGTATCACCAGGAGATCTCATATAGCATAGACATATGTGTTTAGTCAGCTGAATTCCATCCTTGGGCTTTGGTCAGTAAAGTCAAACAAAAACTAGAGTGTCAAAATACTCTCTGTAAAAGAAAACTTATTCCTTCAGCTGTCCATGTTCCAAATGTTCAGTCTATGTGTGGGATTCAAGTGGAAATTCCACAGATGTGTCCTCCTTCCTTCTTTCCCTCCTTTCCTTCTTCATTCCTTTTTTCCTTCCTCCCTCCCTTCCTTCCTCCCTCCCTTCTTTCCTCCATTCTTCCCTTCCTCCCTTTTTCCCTTCCTCCCTTCTTCATCTTCCTCATTTATTCCCTCATTCTAATGACTCTGCATGCAACTGCAGACCTGCTGTATTTATTTCCCATATTGCAATATAGCTACTTTTTTAATCACACCAAGAAGACCTCACAAAAGTTAGAGAAATACTTTGATCCTTGTTTGCATGTCAATAGGCAGGCAAAATGACATACCTAGCAGATTCTGGAGTTTCTTCTTCTCCAAAAGTGGCCTGATTCCTTGTCTGTGGTATGGATAATGAAGAGCTGTGATGGGAAACTTCTTGGGATAGCTAGCTTTGAAATCAGCAAAGATGACGTGAGGTATGGATTCTTCAGATACACAAGAGCCAGTTATATTCTAAAGATATCTGTTATTCCTTGTGCAGTTTGGTGGAGGCTCAAGCTTCCTGCTAGTGGGTAAAAAGATTGTTGCAGATAACACTTCACTTTCATGTGACATACACTAAAATAAAAAAAAAAATAATTTATCTTCAAGGGCTTTAAAAATATTGTAGAATCTGCAAGGTATGTGTTCTCAGTGTTACTTGTACCTTTTGGAAAAACAGAAGTGTTTCTTCAGTCTGCATGCTCAGTATAAAAGAGCTGGTCTCAGGGTTTTACCCTTCTCTTTAAAGATGCAAATTGTCTATCCAAATTTTGATAGTTCCAATTTACAAGATTCATCTTAGCTAGTTGTCTACGCTGATTTCACACTAAACACAAAGAAACAATTCTTTTCACAGCACAGCTTTAAAAATGACCTTTAAGGCGTTTACCCCAAAGTAAACGAAAGCAAGTTCAGTAGTATTGCTTTCTCCTTCGACTATACAATCTTAATGTCTATCTCTGATGAGTTTCTGAATAATTCCAGCTAAGGGCTTGTCAATGATTGCAGCACTGCAACAGGTAGTTGCTTAGTAAAACTGTCATAATTGAGTATGTGATTGGCTGGTTTAACGCATGAGTGAAGGGGGTGTATTCCACATAAATTTAAGCATTCAGACACTTTAATTAGGAGTGAGCAAGCGTGCAAGCATACAAGCAAACAAATAAGATTATTCACTTTTTTTTTTTTTTTCCAGGCAATGAGATCTGCTAGGTAGCATAATGTAGACAGATAGGATGATAGGATTCATCTCACTTAAACATAGCTGCCTAAAATTTAATTGACTAAGTCTACACATATCATCCAGTTCCTATCTGTAAGCAGTGGGAGAAGATAGTTACTTATAAGCAGAATTTATCTAATTAGAGTTGTCCCAAACTGGTCAGATGAATCACCACAGCTGCTGATACAATTTCAAAAGGGGAGTAACATCCATTTATCAGAGAAGGAGTAAGGGAGCTGGTACTCATGTTTTTCCAGGCCTAGTCTAGGAGACAAGCTATTCTTTGTCTAGTGTACGGGAATGGAAAGGGTTGTTTCTATTGTTACTTCACTGCCTTGATTTTGTTTAAATTTTGGCCACCTTAGGAAATATCTTCACTTTGCCAATTAAGTTACCTGTACAATTTGCCCTCCGTGCCTCCTGTGATTACTCATCTGGGATTACTCTTGCTTCAAATCCAATCTCTAGGATGTTCCGAAGACTGGTGCAGTTCTGAGGAGAGCTCACTCCATTTTCTGTTTTCTATTGGCAGTAAGGTTGACACCACATAAACTTTGACTTTTTTTCACCAGAAACAATTTGTAAAGCTATCCCGGCTTTTGCTGCGCTCTCAGACACTCCTAGATGACCTTACCTTATTGCATGTAACAATGGCACTTTGGCATTCATGTTTTAAACCTTCTTCTGGGTAATGGTTCAGGCACTTCAGCATGTAATAATAACAATTACATTTTAAGATGCTTTATTGGTCTCTGAGAGAGGTCTAGCTTAACTGATCATAGCAAAAACACAGCCAGTCTTAAGCAGTGAGCTTGAGCTGCACTGCAAGATGTTTTTTTAGAAGGGAAAAAAAATAACTCCATAGGACACCTCTTTGTATTACAGATAAATACATCATGTTAGCAATGAAGATGAGGCTGATGCAGCTCCATGTCTCCAGGACCAGCCAGAACCACGGCTGAACATCTGTCCCCAGTTGGCACACACACACAGAGCAAACCTACACACCATATGTATGTACAAATATACATACATAGCTAGAACACAGAGCACCCTTGAAAAAGAGAGAGAGAAAGAGAGAAAGAGAGAGAGACAGAGAGACAGAGACAGAGAGAGAGAGACAGAGAAAGAAAGAAAGAAAGAGAGAGAGAGAGAGAGAGAGAGAGAAAGAAAGAAAGAAAGAAAGAAAGAAAAGAAGGAAGAAAGAATTGGGTGAGGAACACTGACAGAATGAAATGCAAACTCTGCTGACTGGCCTACAAAATATTAATTTTTTAGTTTGCTTTTTAAAGAGAAAGGTAACATAAGCCATCTCAGGGTACACTGTTTGCCTGACTTCAGAATCTTCACAACAAACAACTAATGGCAAAATGCTTAATTATATTTAGCATTTTTTTGTTGTTGTTGTTTAGATGTGCCCAGGGAAATTAACTTCCCTGTGCAACATTGGAAGCCTAATTAAAACGCTGGAGAAACAAACTTAAGGAAACTTCACTTAAGCTTCAACTAACTTTGCTTCTGAGAGCTGATCTACTTTTACCTCCAAGAAATGAGTTAGAAAATTTGATTTTTTTAAAAAATTTTATTTCCAAAACAGGCAAGGTAAGATCTAAAGTGACTTTTTGTTTTATTTTGTAAAAAGATTATTTACTCTAATACAGTAACACTAGAGTGATCAGCCTGAATCACTTCAACGGAACATGCCTTTCAAATGGCTACAGATTTTACTTTTGCCTCTTTTAAAGATGATTCAGATTGCACTCCAAGAGGAAATAAACATTCAAAATCATTCATCCATTAATTCTAAACTTTTTTTTAATGAGCCCACCCATCAGACTCTACCAGCAATATATCATGTTCCCTGAATTCACCTCTCCTGTTCCTTGTTTCTATATGCCACATGTGCATGAAACAAACCCCAAATGAATAGCTCACACAAACAGGAACTTATGTTGTTGATAATGAGATTGGTCTTCATCTAGTGTAAATCAGAATTTCACCCCTAATAATAAATACTGGTTTTTGGTGTCTAAGAAACACAGCTATTGATTTTGCTAGAGTCTACCTCACTCACACATGCCATCCTGTCTCCTTCATAAAGAACGGATGTTCTGGTTAAATTGTGCCATTTAGTAGATCATGGCTTCACAGGATGTAGCCAAAATAGACCTAGGCAGCAGCTTATGGTTGGATTCATGTCTCTAACTCCCATACATGAACTATTGATTCCAACATGTCCAAATTATGTTTTTTTGTTTGTTTGTTTGTTTGTTTCCTTCTTTTTCATTTCTTTTTGTACACCAACTCATTGGCAGTAATAACCTGGAAAGATGGAGAGGAACACAAGGCGGATGCATTGTCTGTCCAACTTCAGCAGTATGAAGAAAGCCTCTCTTCCGCTCTATGGGCCTGTGTCTCAGCTGTGAGGAAACTTTCCCAAGAGGTCCAGCAAATCAAAGAGTTATGCCCTAATCCTTATCTATATGAACCAGTGTCTCAGCTATTAGGAGTAAGTGCTCCTCTGCCCAAGAGAGGACATAGCGGGTACACACCATGTGCCATGCTGTGGTTTTACCTGTGCAACCACAGGGAGGACATGAGGAAGTGGGATGGAAAATCTACCTCAACACTAACACATAGATACACGAATTACAAGGAAAAACAATGGAAAAAGGGACTGAAAAAGGGACTGCTAAGAAAATGACTGCTCCAGTATCCAGTGAGCAGATCTCCAGAACAGATGAGTTGAGTTTACTCCTGGCTTCAGTGAAGGGACATTTGATCCACATTTACATGAAGTGAGTAATGAATTTCAACACAGTGACCACAACTGATTGGAAGGGCCCTGCCTCCAGCCAGGCAGAGGAAAGGAGCAGTCAGGTTTATTGGACTGTGTGGATTCAAAGGCTTGGCACATCAGACCCACAGAAGTATTAGGCTCTAGTGGACACTAATACACGGTGTAACTTAATGCCATCAAGTTAGAAAGGGGCAGAACCCATCTTTGTTACTGGAGTGACAGGGACAGCTGGTTGCATTGGCGGCTGAGGTGAGTCTAACAGGAATTGAGTGGCAAAAGCACTTGGTGACAAGTCTGGAGGCTCTGGTGCATCTTTGTCATAGACTACCTCATTGTATGGTATTTTAAAGATGCCAAAGGGTACTAGTGGGCTTTTGGCATAGCTGCCTTGGAGACAGAGGAAATTAAACAGCTGCCTACCTTGCCCAGTCTCTCAGAAGACCCTTCTGTTGTGGGACTGAAGAGGGCTGAAGAACAGCTGATATTGCTAATACATTTTTCACAATCCTTTTGGCAGCAGAGTGCAGGCCACACTTGGCTTTCACTTGGAGTGGTGTCCAGTACACCTGGAATCAACTGCCTCAGGGTGGAAATACAGCCCTACCATTTGCCATAGACTGATCCAGGCTGCACTGGAACAGGGGGAAACTCCAGTGCACCTGCAATACATTGATGACATCATCAAGTGGGACGGTACAGCAGAAGGAGTATTTGAGAAAGGGAAGAAAATATCTCCAAGTCCTTCTGAAAGCTGGTTTTGCTGTAAACCAAAGTGATATTAAGGGACCTGCAAAGCAGATCCGGTTTTTAGAAATAAATGGCAAATTGGATATTGTCAGATTCCAGTGGATGTGATCAACAAAATAACAGCTATGTCTCCACCAGCTAGCAAAAAGGAAACAGCTTTCTTAGGATTTTTTGGCCTAAGAAAAGCTTTCTTAGACATTGTGGGTTTTTGGAGAACGCAAATTCCAAACTACAGTCTGATTGTATGTTGTCTCTATCAAGTGACCCAGAAGAAGAACAATTTCAAATTGGGCCCTGACCAATGACAAGTCTTAGAACAAATTAATCAGGATATTCATCATGCTGTAGCCATTGGGCCAGTCCAGGAAGGACAAAAATCTAAAAAACATGCTCTACACTGCAGCTGGGGAAGAATGGCCCCACCTGCAACATCTTTCAGAAAGTACCAAGGGAGACCCCAAGTCATCCCCTAGAGTTTTGGAGTCAGGAATATACAGGCCAGCACGTGGATAGGCTGCTTGAGGGGTAGGCCTGACCATGGACACTTGGAAAGGCCACCTGGTTACTCAACACTAGGGTATCTGCCAACCAAACTGTCTTTGCACACTCAAAACTCTTATGCAGTGTAGAAGGAGATAATATCCCTGTATAAAAAACTTACTGGGGAAGACAGTCTGGGTTATTCCTGCCTCAGGTAAAGGCAAACGCATTTGTGGGATTGCTTTTGCTCAAGTACCTGGTTGCTCTTGATGGTAATGCATAAGCATGGGGAAGCCCCATATTTTGCTCAAAGGGATTTAATTTCGGTTGAGAAAAACCAATGATTTGAATTGTATTATGTTAATTGCTATATAATACAATATGTCATCGCTACTATGGTTGCTATATGCCACATCAGCAGTATTACAGTAAGAGTCACCCAGATTATACCTTTAATATCTTTACTGATGATTTGGAAGAGGGAATTGAGTGCACCCCCAAGTAAGTTTGCAGACAACACCAAGCTGGGGGGAAATGTCAATCTGCTGGAGGGCGGGAAGGCCCTGCAGAGGGACCTGAACAGGTTGGATCAATGGGCAGAGGCCAATGGGATGAGGCTCAACAAGTCTAAGTGGCGGGTCCTGCACTTTGGCCACAAGAACCTCATGCAACACTACAAGCTTGGGGCAAAGTGGCTCAAAAGATGTGCAGAGGAAAAGGATCTGAGGGTGCTGATTGATGCTTGCTTGACCATGAGCCAGCAGTGTGCCCAGGTGGCCAAGAAGGCCACTGGCATCCTGACTTGTATCAGGAATCGTGTAGCCAGCAGGACCAGGGACGTGATCTGTATTCTGCTCTGGTGAGGCCACACCTTGAGTAGTATTCAGTTTTGAGCTCCTCGCTACAAGAAGGACATGAAGACCATGGAGCATTTCCAGAGAAGGGCTACAAAAGTAGGAGAGGAGAGCAACTACTGGTCTATAGTTCCCCAGCTCTTCCTTTATACCCTTTTTAAAAATGAGAGTGATATTTCCCTTTTTCCAGTCACCAGGAACTTTGGCCTGAGTGCCTTGATTTTTCAAATATGATGGAGACAGGCTTGATGACTACATCAGCCAATTCCCTCAGGAAAATTCCCAGCCCCTGCCTAGGGGTTCGGGGACCCAAGAGATATGGGAAGCCTGACCATTAGTAAAGACACTGAGGCACAGAAATTGTTAAGTATCTCTGCCTTCTCCACATCTGTCATTACCAGATCTCTGTCTTCATTTGTCAGAGGTGGTACACTTCCCTTAGTCTTTCTTCTGTGGCCAATGTACCTGTAGAACCTCTTCATATTATTCTTTGCATCCCTCACTAAGTTTAGCTCTTGGTAATTGGAGATTCCTCTCTGAGAGGCACTGAGGGACCCATTTGCCACCCACACAATCTCTCAAGAGGTTTGCTGCCTACCTTGAACACACATTCACGACATCACAGAGAGGCTACTGAGCTTGGTCAAGCCAGAGGACTATCACTCGTTCCTGCTCTTAAATAATCACATACCTTAGGGCTTTTATTAAGACCCCTGGGCATCTCAGTTAGCACTCTGGAAGAATGGCTGCTTTCTATAATTGTGTAACCTCCACACTTGGAACAAGAAACCACCTGCAGCCCCAGTTGTCTCTTAAAGAGACAAAGAAAGTAACATACAGAGGATGCAAAGAAACAAAATCTTCTTCATCCTCTGGCATACACCTTTCATCCTTTATCAGCAGGAGGTGAGTGAAGCATCTAAGGTCATAGGCAATCTGTTTGCATTCTGTCGTGCTAGTGCTGACAAGCAGACAGGGAAAAAAACCACTGAAAATGGGCATGGAATTTAACAGAACCGAACCTGTGGTGCATGCACAGCAGTGCTAAACATAGGAATGTGGGGGAGAGGAAGAGAAAGAAGACTTCAATCAGAAATGATGGACTACCAACAGAGATCCTGAAAGTGAGATATGTATTGAAGCTTTTATGCATTTTAGCTTTTGTAGGATTTTAAAGCTGGGATTGCTTCAGAAATAAAGTCACAGCTTGGAGAGAAGCTAAGAGTTTGGTAGCTGGAGAGCTATTGGTACCTGGGAAGCACTTGGGAAAACAGTAGATAAGAGATGGAAGAATTAGGGGTGTTCAGGTCTTAGCTGTCTTACATAAAATTGATGTCAGTGAGAATTACCCCAAATCAATGAACTATCACAACCAATAAGGAAGAGAAGAATTACAGGCAATACTGTTCTCCTCCCAGTATGGGGCTTGAGATGTTGACTGCTAACCTTGCCTGAGGAGGAAGGACATTCTGCCTTGAACGGTGGATGACAAGAAAGGTGAGAACTGTAGTTTCACAGACATCTAGGTTCAAGAATGCCAGTCAGAACCAGGGAATAAATTCAGAGATTATATATAATTTTGATCTGTCCAAAGAAAAAAAATGCAAGTCTGAGGTAGACATGTAGAGCGGAATTCAAACAGCTGGACATGGTATTCAGTGCTGTCAGATCTGTTAGATCTGAAACTGTAGAGCAGAGCACATAAAATGGCACAAGAGGATGTAGCTTCAGATGCTTCTATACCAGTTAGGGATGAGAAACCTAGGTGGTAGAGATGTGAAGTCATGAAAGTCAAGTGCAACCACAGAAGTATCTATAGGCAAGCAGAGGTGAGTGTTACTGCATTGGATGGGTGTGTAGGGTCAGATAAAGGACAGCAGTGTGGAGCAATAGATTCCTGCAGGAATCTTCCTGACACGTGATGGGATGGGAAGGGTTGTTAGGTTAGTTCCAGAGCCGACCAAATCAATGAGAGGAAATTTAAAGTGAGGCAAAGAGACACTTAGCTCCAGATGCCTGTTGGCATGGATTTGCAGGTAGCTGAGAAATTAAATAGTGGACAATTATGGACCTATTTATACACACATCTAGCACAATGAGCCTTTCAACTGTCCATGTAGTAAAGGAGGAAATAAAGAAAACACAAAATGTCAACAATGTGTTTGTTGTTGTTGTTGTTGTTGTTGTTGTTGTTGTTGTTTTGGTTTGTTTATTTCAAGGCATGATGAAAAATTTTGATATTTGACAGAAACATCAAAAAGTGTCTTAAAGGGTGTTTTTCTCTCTTTTTTCCTTCCTTATGTTCCTTTATTTCATTATTTTATTTTAATTAATGCAGTAACAGGCAGACATAGTCATGCATACAAACATACCATCTTTGCAGCAAAATGAAAGAAAGCTATTAGAGAAGAAAGGGAGACAAAATTTCATGTAACTTTCTTCTGACTCAGAAGAAACAGAACTGGAATTGGGAGGAATGACAGAACTTATTTTACAAGTCTTTCTATTTAACTAAAGTTGACTGTTTTTGTTTTGTTTTGTTTTGTTTTCTTTCTTTTTTTTTTATTTTAAATGTCTGTCTTTGTGAGAGATGAGTTAAAATCCACAATTTCATTCAAAATGTATGGAAATTTAAATGACTTGATCCATTCCATGGAAAAGCTCAATATGTTTTCAAAATCTCCCTTCAAGTCAATTCTTGGTGGATTAATTTCAGAGAGAGATTTAGATAATTGAATTTTCTTCATGGTTCCAATGGTCTGATGATTTCTTTGGAAAATTAGACACTGCTGAGGGATTTCTTTGAGGAAAGATGGAAGTCAGTATGTGATCTCGGCTCCCTTGAAAGACAATTGAGGAAAATATATTTTTTTAAAAAGTGCATGAATTGAAAAAATTTATGATGGAATTCTTTATTCCTTGGGCTGGTTGTACAGATATCATTGACTGTAAAGCGATTTTAAATTGTTCAGTTGTAATACACTTCAGATATGAGTGATCTATACTTAGCTTTCTTTCATAATCCGTGGATGTGATTGTTAGGTTTACTGAGTTATTGGAGTGCAATTCATCTAGACTTGTTTGACTGTCTACATTAGAATGAATTGTATAGTACCCTGGAAGGGCCTACTTTTGTCGTTTGGAAAGGATGTATACAGGAGTAGTTCAGATAGACAGTTACACTGTAAACCACAAAAAATAGCTTACTATAGGAGACTGGACTGATACTTTATGACTTACACTTAATCCTGGTGCCCGTTCATGGGGTGTAGAGAAAATGTGGAACACCTGATGACATGTGGATGTTTTCAGTTTATATTTCCAGTACAATGCCCAGGTTAATGGGAATCTAAATTACTAGCTTTCAAGTATTTCACCATAAGAAGCGCCTTAAAACTAGGCAATGGTCAAAGCATGTGCTTATTAGGCAGTCTAAGTATACCTGAAGTTAATTAAATATTTTAGTATATTTACACTGGTATTTGTTCATTTTTCTTTGATTACTGTTTTTCAGGGTTTTACAGAGTCCAAATGGAGTATGAGAACAACACAGTAGTTAAAGAGTTTGTTCTGTTAGGATTTTCTCAAACCCACAAAGTCCAGATGCTTCTCTTCTTCTTCTTCCTGCTGTTCTATATGATAATTCTCCCAGGCAACGTCCTTATCATTCTCACAATTCAAGGAGAGTCCCAACTGGGAACACCCATGTATTTTTTCCTGGCCAATTTGGCATTCTTGGACATCTGTTACTGTTGTGTGACCCCACCTAAAATGTTGGCTGACTTTTTCTCACACCATAAGACAATCTGCTACAGTGCTTGCATGGCCCAGCTTTTCTTCCTCCACTTCCTGGGAGCAGCTGAAGCTTTCCTGCTCATGGCCATGGCCTATGACCGTTATGTAGCCATTTGCAAACCTTTTCACTACACCAGGCTTGTGAACAGGGCAGTATGCTATGTCCTGGTTGGAGCTTCATGGGTAGGGGGCTTCATCCATGGCATCACTCTATTTGCTCTTACCATTGCTCTCCCCTTCTGTGGCCCCAACATCCTGGACAACTTCTTCTGTGATGTCCATCAGCTGGTTAAATTGGCCTGTGCTGATACTCACGTAGTGGAACTTTTGATGTTTCTCAACAATGGAGTTGTCATTGTCATGTGCTTTGCACTTCTGCTCATCTCCTACACTGTCCTGCTATTGAAGCTCCGGACACAGCCCTCCAAGGCAAAGAGCAAAATTGCTTCCACCTGTGTTTCCCACATCATTGTGGTTTTTGTCATGTGTGGCCCAGCTATGTATATCTATGTCTTACCCTTCCGAGCTGTCCCAATGGAAAAGGTTGTTGCTCTTTTCCATACAGTCATCTTCCCCCTGACTAATCCCATAATCTATACCCTGTGTAACAAGGAGATCAGAAGCTCAGTGTGGAAGCTGGTCAGCAAATACATTCTTACGTGTGGAAAAATAAAACAAACGAACAAACAGAGAAGTATTTTAAAGTAAATTGAACTGTTGTTGTTTTGTTCCTTAATAAAGTTCTCTAAGGAGCAATTCCATGATGTACATTATGTAAGAGCATAATGTATAATCAGTAATCTTTAAGAAATTTTCTTCCAGCAAAAAAAGCCATAGGGTGATACTAATTACAGTATGTAATCATTTAGAAAAGAACCAAGCAGTGTAAAGGAATCATATGAGTAGTGCTATGAAGTTACTGTTAAAAATATTTCTTTTCTTTCTTTCTTTCTTTCTTTCTTTCTTTCTTTCTTTCTTTCTTTCTTTCTTTCTTTCTTTCTTTCTTTCTTTCTTTCTCTCTCTCTCTCTCTCTTTCTTTCTCTCTCTCTTTCTCTTTCTCTCTTTCTCTCTTTCTCTCTTTCTCTCTTTCTCTCTTTCTCTCATTTTTTTTTTATTTTTGATAAATAATCTGGTAGGTGTTGAGACTTTCTAGAATTATTAATGAACTTGGGGTTCTGATGCAGAGAGTCAAAATGGTTGCAAGCATGTTAATTCAAGATTTCAGTTTATAGTTGAACTTTGAACTTTGAACGTTGATGCTGCCTCCCTGGAGGCATGACTGCCTCCCCTCTTCCATCACTGCCTTTGAATGAGTTGATTGCTTCCCCACAAAGGGACAATGTGTATACTGCTGGATCATCTAGTTTGTAGGCAAGCTTTTGCTTCTCATCCAACATAGCTAGTCATAGTTCACCACTGCACCACACTGGGGCAGTCCAAGGCGGGACAACTCTTCCAAGGCAGCAGTAACAGAGACATCACACACCCAGCCTCCCCTCTTCTCAAGCCTTCCCAACAACCAAGCAGGATGAGCTCCCAAGACATCCAGCCAGTTACTTCCTGACCTTTGTAAAACACTGCCTGTCGCACAAGCATGAATGGAGAACATTTTGCTCCTTGGAGCTGCAGCAGTACCCACCCCAACTGACCACAACCAGTACAGCACCTAGGAGATGCAGGGTACATCAGTGGGAAACAGTTTCCCCACTGCAAATTCCCTGCATGCCATGCCAGGTAGGCTAGCTCCTCAGCCTTGACATGGCTTCCCTTCTGTAATCACTCTTATTTCGTACCCAGCTGATGTGATTCTTGCCCCCTTGTCGAGAGACATGGGTCACCTCATGACCATGGCTCTGAAGCAAATGGGTCAGGGCTCTGCCCACAAATCCAGTCCCACCACCTGTGAAAAAGACAGGATATTAGAGACCAGAAGCAGCTTGCAAAGCTACCGCAGGAGTTCCTGTTACCATGGCCATCCTCCTAGGGTACACCACTGGGTCCTGATCACCCTCTCCCCAGCGCTCCCACTGCAGGCCTCCACCACTCCCTATACCCTGGCTCCACGCACTGCATCCTACCCCTCAGGGTGCCTGGATCCCAACTGCTACCCACATTATGCTGAATCACACAGGACATTGAGATGCTCGAGCGTGTCCAGAAAAAGCCATTGAAGCTGGTGAGGGGTCTGGAGGGCAAGTCTTATGAGGAGCGGCTGAGGGAGCTGGGCTTGTTCAGCCTGGAGAAGAGGAGGCTCAGGGGCAACCTTATTGCTCTCTATAGGTACATTAAAGGAGGCTGTAGCAAGGTGGGGATTGGTCTATTCTCCCACGGGCCTGGTGACAGGACAAGGGGGAATGGGCTAAAGTTGCACCAGGGGAGGTTTAGGTTGGGTAGCAGGAAAAAATTATTTACCGAAAGGGTTGTTAGGCACTGGAATGGGCTGCCCAGGGAAATGGTTGAGTCACCATCCCTGAAGGTCTTTAAAAGATGTTTAGATGTAGAGTTTAGTGATATGGTTTAGTGGAGGAATTGTTAATGCTAGGTCAGAGGTTGGACTCAATGATCTTGAGGTCTTTTCCAACCTAGAAATTCTGTGATTATGTTATTCTTTGATACCAAATAACAGAGAGTTTCAGGAGTGCATGTAGCAGAGTTTTAAAATCCACATGGTAAGATTTTTAGTTATCATCTGAACTAGAAAATGGTCATTGTGCAACCATTGTCTTTCCTGTAGCTGTTCAACTAGACTAACATTTGTGACGATGGGTGTACATGATGATGGGGAAAAACACCATGCAAGTAGAAAGTCTTCACATCTAATGTTGTTTCCCCTGCCTGTCCAGATGGAGGTGGCTTAGTCTTTAGTCTTCTTGGCTGGGACACTTTATAATTATTTTTTCCCCAGGGATGTACTTTTTGAGATGCCATTCTGCAGCCAGGATGCTCTGAACTTTCTCTAGCTATTAGGCAATTGTGAGGACTTGCCATTACTCGGACTTCCCAACAGGAACAAGGAGCTCCTGACCTGAGCTTCACGACAACTGTCTCTTGTCTCCTGCATATACTCATCCTCACTTTTGTGCCTTCAATGAACATCATTGCTTCTGTAACAGACGTGGCTTCAGGAAGGCAAAACTCCCTCAGCCCCTGTACCTGTCAGCTCACTCCCATTTCCATCGCCCATGATAGCTGCATCTTCATGAAAATTAAGCTGACCCAGAGCAGAGGAGCACCACAGCGAAGCAGTCTCTTACAGCACTGCTTCTTATCTCCTTTTCAGTCATTTTGGCATTGACAACAAACAGACTCCAGCTATGCAGATGTGGCTGGTTGGTACAGAGGGAAAATGGTTGCTGAGAGAAGCGTTTAATGCAGAGGTGAACCTTATGCAGAAAAGAGATTTGTTCAGAGAGCAGACATTTCTTTACCAGTCCAACCTGAAATTACCATGTTACAGCCTATTCATCCTCCTTTCTCCCAAGAATCCCCCTTTCCTTGTCATGAATTCCTTTGATAAGAAGACTGCCCGTTTCCTTATTTCAAGTGTCCCAACACAAAGCCCATCAAAGAACTGAAGAAATGATAGAAGTGAGCAGGAAGACCAGCAGCAGATACCTCCAGCACCTATGCAGTCTGTGCCACCTCACAACCAAAGACACAAGCTATGATACCGCTCCTGCCCTATCAACTCCTCAGCCACAAGTGACTTCACAAGCACCAGCTCAAGCCATGCGCATATGTTTTGGTTTAGGTATCAATTTGACTTATTATTTTTATTATTTCTAGAATGCTCTGTAGTTGTTAAAGAATGTATCTCCTTGTAGCCTAGCTTCCATGGTCATCACCCGTTGTTGTGACAGGAAAGTAATAACAAAGTTTGTTGAGGTTGTATTTCTGCTGATCCAAATACTTAAACTCCAGAAGTCTGGTGGCCCAAGTACAAATAAAATTGTAGTTGTAACTGGAGGTAAGTGCTGATATTTGTCATCTGTAATAAGAATCATAGAATCATTAGGGCTGGAAAAGACCCCCAAGATCATCGGGTCCAAACATCCCCCTACCACCAATATCACCCACTAAGCCATGCCCCTAAGCACCACGCCCAACCTTCCTTTAAACATCAACGGGGATGATGACTCCACCATCTCCCTGGGCAACCTGTTACAGTACCTGACTAGTCTTTCTGACAAGAATTGTCTCCTCATTTCCAACCTAAACCTCCCTTGGTGCAACTTGAGGCCATTCCCTGTACTCCTGTCATTAGCTAACTGAGAGAAGAGGCTGACCCTCAGCTCCACAACATTTCCCTTCAGGTAATTGTAGAGAGCAATAAGCTCTCCCCTGGGATCCTCTTCTCCAGACTAAACAACCCCAGTTCCCTCAGCCACACACTCTGGACTTTTGGTCCAGACCCTTCACCAGCTGCATAGCCCTTCTCTGGACACACTCCAGGGCCTCAATGTCCTTCTTGTAGTGAGGGGCCCAAACCTGAATACAGTACTCGAGGTGTGGCCTCACCGCAGCAGAGTACAGGGCAACAATCACCTCCCTGGTCCTGCTGGCTGCGGTGATTCGTGACACAAGCCAGGATGCCAGGATGTGTGGGCACAATGGCAGCTCAAGTTCAGGTGAGCATTGACCAACACACTCAGATCCTTTTCCTCTGCACAGCTTTCCAGCCATTCTGCTCCGGGCCTGTAGCATTGCATGGGGTTGTTGTGACCAAAGTGCAGGACCTAGCACTTAGACTTGTTGAACCTCATCCCATTGGCCTCTGCCCATCAATCCACCCTGCCCAGGTCCCTCTGCAGGGCCTTCCTACCCTCTGGAAGAATGAAACATCTCCCCCAACTTGGTGTCATCTGCAAACTTACTGAGGATGCACTCATTTCCCTTGTCCAAACGATGAATTAAGATAGTAAAGAGGAGGGGTTCCAATGATGACCCCTGGGGAACACCACTGGTGAACGGTCACCAGATGGATTTCACTCCATTCTCCACCACTCTCTGGGCCTGATCACTTTTTAACCCAGCAAAGAGTGTACCTGTCCAAGCCATGGAAGGAGATGAGGTTGGTGAGACAGGACTTGCCTTTCATGAATACATGCTGACTCGGCCTGATCCCCTGGTTGTCGCACATATGCCGTGGGATTGCATTCAAGATGACGTGTTCCACCACCCTTCCTGGCAGTGAGGTCAGGGTGACATACCTGTAGTTTTAAGGTCCTCCTTAAGAACCTTCTTCTACATGGGCATAGCATTAGCAAGTCTCAGTCATCTGGGACCTCTCCAGATGACCATGTCTGCTGATAGGTGATGGAAAGTGTCCCAGCAATCACATCCACCAACTCCCTCAAGCACCCTCAGATGGATCCCATCTGGCGCCATGGACTTGTGACAGTCCAGGTGGAGCAGCAGGTCTCTAACTGCTTAAAAAGACAGAGATCTCCTCTGAAAAGTCCAGTGGAGGTCCACAAAAATGATACAAGGCCTGGAGCATCTTCCCTATGAGGAAAGACTGAGAGACCTGGGTCTGTTTAGCCTGGAGAAAAGACTGAGAGGGGTCTTAATAATTTACAAATATCTTAAGTGTGGGAGGCAGAGGGATTTGGGCAACGTCTTTTCAGTGGTTTTGAGGACAGGACAAGGGGCAATGGCCACAAAATGGATCACAGGATGGTCTGCACGATGATGCAAAATAACTTCTTCACAGTGAGGGTGATGGAGCACTGCAACAGGCTGCCCGGGGAGGTTGTGGAGTCTCCTTCTTGGAGATATTCAAGTCCCACCTGGACACCTACCTGGGCAGCCTGCTCTAGGGAGCCTGCTTTGGCAGGCGGGTTGGACCCAATGATCTGTTGAGGTACCTTCCAACTCCTACAATTCTGTGATTCTGTGTGATTCTGTAACTGTTTCCAACTGTACTGTGGGGGTTCTTATACTCCTCGTCCCAGACTTCCAGGTCAGGAGGCTTAATACCCTGAGGATAATTGGTCTGACTACAGAAGTCCTTCTATGTTTGTGAACAGTAGGTCTAGCTGGGAAACCTCTCTGTTAGGCTCACTAGCCACCTGAGTCAGGAAGCTATCTTCCACGCACTCCAGGAATCTTCCAGACTGCTTCCTCTGGGCTGTATTGTATTTCCAGCATATGTCTGTGGAGTTAAATTCCCCCATGAGAAGTGCTGGTGATTGCACAACATCCGCCAGCTGCTTATTGAACACCTCATCTGTCTCTTCATCCTTGTTTGGCTCTTGTTGGTCTACAACAGACCCCCAGTAGGCTGTCTGCCCTGTTGGCCATCCCTTTATCCTTATCCATAGAAGTAATATACAAAGAAAAAGAAGAGATATCAAAGTCAGTAAAGATAACCAAATTCACTGGCTAAGAAATGTAAAGACAGTAAACAAGCTTTACAGGAGAAATTACTGATGTTACCAGTCCAAAAGGATTCAGTTCTTGTTAGGGCAAACATAAATCTACCTTCTCACCTAGCTGTATTTAAAGAACCAAACAGGAAGAATATCTCAAAAAAAAAACAAATAAACAAACAAAAAAGCACCATCCCCACCTCCACCACCAAAACCAGAACAACAACAACAACAAAAACAAACAAACAAACAAACAAACAACAACCCTCAAACATACAAACAACACACAGTGTTAACTTGTCTATATGTTACATCACAGTGGTTGTTACACATTGTTATGATCTCTTTATCAGCGAGTGCAGACAAAAATCATGGGTGAGTGGCTTTAAAGCAAAAGAGGGTAGGTTTAGATTAGATATAAGGAAGAAATTCTTCTGCCCTACACTGGGCAGCTGGGAGCAAATTTGGTTGTTAGCCAAGGCTAACACCAGAACCGAGTGGAAAGAACACACAGGCAAGACCAAGTGCAGGTACTGGTGGACTCGATGACCCTGCCTGTGTTGGAATGTCTGGGCTTCTGATAGAAAAAGGTACTATGTAACATTTATAAAGCATAAACCATTTGAATTCAGAGTCTTTAATTCATTTGCACAATGCTGATGCATCTGGGCAACAATTCAGTCACTTGGAGGGTCTACTCCAGCTCTCATGGGTGCCTCCGGGAGCTAGAAAATGCCTTTGACATGCTCTCCTTCAACGCTCGTTTGACTTGATTGTTCCTGAGTGAGTAGATGTATGGGTTAAGCATCTGAGTCACCACGGAGAAGAAGAAAGAAAGAACTTTGTCAGAGCCCTGCCCACCCCGCTGCGCTGTGCGGTTATACCTGTAAATAGATGTGCTGTAAAATACAGTCACCACCACAAGGTGAGCTGAGCAAGTGGAAAATGTTTTCTTCCTTCCTGAGGAAGATGGCATATGTAGGATGGTGATAATAATGCAACCATATGAAATGACAGTTATTGTTAAGGTACCTGGCACAATGATAATTGATAGGATAAACAGCAGTCCTTCAATGAACCATGTGTCTGTGCAGGACAGCTGCAACAACTGTGAAGTATCACAGTAAAAGTGGTTCAGGACATTGGGACCACAGAAAGGCAACTGGACAATCATAATGATGGGAGGAGACACCAGGAGAAAACTCACTGCCCAGCAAGCCAGGACCAGTTGGAAGCAAAATCTGTTGTTCATAATAGTCGTGTAGTGCAAGGGGCGGCAGATGGCAACATACCGATCAAAGGACATTGCCGCCACGTGGAAAAAAGTGCAGGTACCCAAGCAAAAGAAAAGCAGCATCTGAAGAAAACAGCCAGGCAGGGAAATTATTTTCCTCTCTGTCAGAAGGCTGTAGAGGGTGCTAGGAATGAATGTGGAGGTGAATGTGATTTCCAAAATGGCAAAATTCCTGAGGAAGAAGTACATTGGAGTCTGAAGAAAATGGTCCACAAGAGTGATGCTGATGACAGTAACGTTTCCAAACAGGATCAGGAAGTAGGCAATCACCAGAATCAGAAAGAGGATGATCTCCAAATGGCGGCTGTTGGTCAGCCCCAAGAGGACAAATTCCACTACTGTTGTGTGGTTCATTGAATCTTCATTGCTAGCGGAACAAGAAAAGACCCGTTTTGAGAACTAGTGGAAAACAACAGGACACAAGTCAATATGGTTTTATTAACATATAAGGGAGATACCAGTAAGTAACCCCCTGGGAGAGACTGGAGCAACCGCAGTAACTACATTTAAACAATCTTTTTCAGGTAGATAGGGTCCCAAGCACCATTTGCAATGCCTAGTCCTCATTCCAGTTCGGGCAACACATATGGGTCCCCTCTCAGGACAGCTGAGAGGGCTACATGTGCGGGAACTGTTTTCGACCTTGGGACCATGAATGTCTGAATGGTAATGACAGTGTTTATTCCCCATCAACAATAGACAGAGACTGAAGCAGATTAGACACAGTAGTGATGGAAAAAGTAGTATTGCAGAAAATGAACTTGCTGCAGTTATAAGGAGCTAAAACGACAAAGAGAGAGGGAAAGAGACTTTACAAAGAAAAGGCTGGATAGATGGGATCAGTGCTCCAAAGACAGGTTTGTAGAGCTGGTTACCACTGAGCAAAGGGAAAATGTACCAAGGAATGGATGGATACTACACTAAGCAAAAGAGGGAGAAGGGGGAAAGTATAAGAAGAAATTCTGTTTACTTTTCATTTAACCTCAGCACTATAGCTCCAATGGATCAACTCTGATGCTGATGGTTTCTTCTTTGTGGCACCTGTCTCCAAGTATCCTGCCACAGTACACCATCCTGCCCTAAACTCAGACAGGTACTTTGTCCAATGCAATGTGTCTAATGCACTACTGTACTATATTACTGTAGTAGTCACTACTGTGGTTGCCATTACTCTGTGGAAGTGAAGGGGAGGCTCAAAACCTTGGATGATGCCCCTCAACTCAACCACGCTGTTTTCTTGCAGGCTTACCAGATACTATCTATGGCATTTCAGCTGCACTCTCCCTCCCTTCTCTCCCAGATACCAAGCCTCTTAGCCCTAAAAAGAGATGTGGAGCTAGTTTTGCACTCAGATCTCCCAGATTTTATCTTGTGTCTTTGAATCTGGTTTCACACTCATTTCAGACTCACTTCAGCTATTTCTGAATGATTAAAAGGAGTACCAACATGAGTTTCCAGGGAAGGCAAGCACACCTTAGACAACACATAGCCCATACCAAACTTGCCATCTGGTTTTCTCTTTTCAAGTGCAACTTACAAAATATTCAAGAAAAGGGTAAATCTGAGTGAGAACACTATGACTATCCTGATCACACTACTCCCGTCAGTTCTTTCTCCTTTGGTGCACTTGGTGTCAGCAAAACATGGGCATTTATTAGCTACATCTCATGGCTGTTTCTCCAAACAAACAAAAAACAACAAACCACACACACACAAAACAAAACAAAACAAAACAAAAACCACACATGCAAATAGAACACCCCCTTCCCCCACATTATCACATAAAGTATAGGACATCCTTTTTTAATACCACAGATGGACAGACATTATCTGGAAGCTGAGCTTGGTCCTTTAAAACCAGAGACTCCCTCGGTAACATATTAAAGCTTTTACTTGAGTTTTAAAAATGAGCCAGTCATTTTTCCAAGCCCTTATCCAGTTCTTCTTTCCCTATCTCCAAAACAATCACGCCCAATCTCTAAGAAGTGCTCCAAAGAGTTACCAATATATCCACAGCAAGCCAGGATGCTTCAAAAAGAAGTCTAATTCTGATGTTTCTCCTCTATGTAGTCTGACTTCCAGCAAATAAATTTCCACTTTTGAGCTCCTTCTTATAATGCTGTCAGTATTTTACACTGTTGTACTTCCTCACTGCGTCAAACCTCAGGGACCAATTTGGTATCGAAATCTGCCAAATACCTTCTGGGAAAACACTTCTGAGAGTTTAAAGATCAGCAAGAACATAGTCGTACCGTAGAGAAAATGAGGTTGGAAAGCACCCCTGGAGGTCCAGTCTCCTGCTAAAAGCAAGCTAACTTCCAAGATGGACAAGGTTGGTCATGACTTTATCTACATAAGCTTGGATGTCTTCAAGTATGGGGATCCCCCAGCTTCTCTGGGCACTGCCCGTGCTTCATCATTTTCATTGTGAGGTGTAATTTCCTTCTGTCCAGTGGAGGTTTCCTTGTTTCAGCCGTGACTCTTGTTCTTTCACTGTGCACTGTGCACAGGCATACGTAATCTTGGAGGCTGCGGTGAAGAGAGAGAGATGGCTTACCCATTACTGCAACAGGCAAAACAGACCTGATTCGGGGAAGATTACTCTTATTTATTGTCAATTAAAAATAGAGTTGGCTGGCAAGAAACAAAGACAGAACTAGAACATCTCTTGTAGAATCCCGCGCCCCTCTTCTTTGCAGGTTCTGCTTCACTCCTTCAGTCCTGACTCGTCCCTGCCAAGTGACGGAGGAGGGGTGGGAATGGGGATTGCGGTCAGTCCATAACAGCTCCCTGTCTGCCTCTTCTTCCTCACACTTTTCATCTGCTCCAGTGTGAGGTACCTCCCACAGGATGCAGTTCTTCATGAACTGCTCCATGAGGTGCAGGGGGGCGACCTGCCCCATCCCTGGATATGTTGATGGTCGTGCTGGATGGGGCCTTGGCCAACCTGATCTTGTGGGTGGCATCCTTGCCCATAGCAGGGGGTTGGAGTTAGGTGATCCTTATGGTCCCTTCCAACCCAAGCCATTCTAGGATTCTAGGATTCTAGGATCATGATCCTCTCCATGGGCTGCGGGGGAATCACTGCTACATCACCTAGAGCACCTCCTCTCCCCTCTTCTTCACCGACCTGGGTGTCTGCAGAGTTGTTTCGATCACATTTTTTCTCACTTCTCTCACACATGTGCTGCACAGCAGTTTTTACCGTTTCTTAAATATTTTGTCACAGAGGTGCCAACAACATTGCTTATGGGCTTACCTATGCTTAGCAGTTGGTTTGTTTTGGAGCCAGATGGAAATGTCTGTGTCCCCAACAGGGACAGCCTTGTTCTCTTCTCACACAGGCCACCCTTGCACCTTCACATCACTGACAAAACCTTGGCACATAAACTCACAACGCTCAGTACACCCCCTTTTAGAAAATATATATATTATATATAAATAATGCAACTGAAGCATCAGACTTTCTAGGTGGATGAATGAATAGGTGGAATCAAGGTGGTATGGTATAGAGGAAGGCAAGAGATGGAGTCTCTCTTTAAGCATCATTAATGCGTATAGTAAGAATAGTGGATAATGTCTTTATTTTTATTCCTTGGAACAAAAGGAAGAGTTGGACAGAACAACTTAACGATTTCAGCTAACTGTACACAGTAGACCTGCCTATGAACATGATAGAGAATAGTTCCCAAATGACCCCAATAAAACAAGAATGGGATTAGTTGTCTTGTGCTCCCCAGGTGAACACATTAAAATTGAAGTAGTAGATTTAACAGGCCTTCTCATAGCACTGCATATTAAAAAAATACTGAAGTAAGGAGGGATCTGGAATTCTGTCAACATCTGAATTAAATAAAAATTTGTGTAGGATTTCCATTACCTGCATTGTGCTTCATTTGACCTTAGCTTTTCAATTTACATATATACCATTCATTGGGAATTTATGCAGTTTATTATCAAACCAGGAGGCAGACATATCTTAGCATTGTGAACTTTAGTTTCAGGCAATGACACTTTTGCATGCTGCAGTGCTGGGTACCATAATGCCTAAATGCATTTTTACAAGGTTCCTTTTAGGTCAGAGTCCCAGTAGTGTTTCTCTCTCAAACTTGGAGAGATGTCAGTAGGAAGCAGCATAGGCCTTACACTTTTATGCAGTAAGGATACTACAGGCCGTTTCCTCCTTTAGCTGTAAAAGATAATTATTCGTTGTGGCTGAAAGTAGTTGTCATTAAGCACTTTGCCACACAAGTCATGCAGAAGGACCATGGCACCTTCTGGACAGTGAAGAAGGACAGTGAAGCACCAAAAGGTTGGTTGTGGTTTAACCCAGCTAGAAGCTAAGCACCACACAGCACCACGCCCCATGGGATGGGAGAGAGAATTAAAAAAAAATAAATTAAAATGAATGCTTGTGTGTTGAGTTGTGTGTTTTGTGAGATAGTTTATTAGGACAGAAAAGAAAGGAAAATAATAGTGATAATAGCACTACTACTACGAATGTCTACAAAACATCGTTCTGCAACAATTAAACTGTCAGCGTGTTATCAACATTATTCTCATCCTAAGTCCAAAACACAGCACCTTACCAGCCACTAGGAGGAAAATTAACTCTATCCTAGCCAAATTACCAGGAAAAAAACAATAAATCAAAAGCAGAAATATCCTTGGGAAAGAGTGATAAGGAGTACACCTAAAAGTCTCTTCAGGAAGAAAAACATATCAAATGTCTTTGGATCAATAACATGATCAATCCATGGATTTCTTCCTACCTTCCTTTTAAAAAATGTGTACATTACATCAGGAGTCTGTTTATTGAGGAAAAAATGTCCCCTTGAAAGCTTATTCCAGGAATTTCTCCACATACGGTTGATGGAAGGGCTGAGGAAAATTATTTTGAGTGTCAAGTGAGCAGCAGTAACTTTCCTCAATTCCAGGGAGCAGCTTTGGTTGTGTCATACTCTAACAGGTATAGAATAACTTTGTTAAGGCCTTCATATATGGTGATATTGAATGATAATGATTAAAAACTAACCATTGTCTCTCTGTTTTATTAATGAACATGAACCAAGTTATGCTTTGTTTTAAAGTTTAAAACAGGCCTAATTTATCTGTCATCTAAACACTCCAATGACAGTGGTCAATAATTCCTTAGTGTGTGGACATATACATATTGATTTATTTATTTTCAACACAAGCTGACTGATGCATACATGGACTGATCTCTGCTCCAAAATATATCATGTTGTAGATGAAATGCTGTGTCTCTTGTGAACAGAAGTTTAGCTTGGTTTACATGATGGTGGGGCTGAGTGCAGACTGATATGTCATCATTCAGTTAAGGAGGAATGTGGAGAATGATCAGCCATTCAAATTGACAGTGTAGTGCAACAGGTTGCAAGTGACCACTAACAATTAAAATACATCAATTGAAGTTGTATGAAGGCAGCTGAAGGATGTCCATGAAGATCATATACTCACAGAACATCCCAAATTGGAAGGGACCCAAAAGAATCTTTGAGTCCACCTCCTGGCTCCACACAGGACCACACAAAAATGAAATCATAATTCTGACAACATTGTCCAAACACTTCTTGAACTCTGGCAGGCTTGGTGTCACTATCACTTCTTTGGGGAGCCTGCTTCAGTGCCCGACCAGCCTCTTAGTGAAGAACCTTTTCCTAATACCCATTCTGAACCTCCCCTCTCACAGCGCCATGCCATTCCCTTGGGTCCTGTCACTGTCCCCAGAGAGCAGAGATATCTCCTGCCCCTCCGCTCCCCTCATGAGGAAGCTGCAGCTGCAGGCCTCCCCATGAGGCCTCTCTTCAGACTCCTCTTCTCTAGGCTGAACAAACAGAGTGACCTCAGCCACTTCTCATATGTCTTCCCCTCTAGACTGTATAACATATTTGTTGCCCTCCTTTGGACACTCTCTGATAACTCTATGTAGTGGGTTTATGTGGCAAGGCTTTGGTAGCAAGGGGCTGCGGGGGTGGCTTCTGTGAGAAGAATCCAAAAGTTGCGCTATGAGGGTCCCACCCCTGGTCAGAGTTGAGCCAATAAGCAATGTTGTTTGCACCTCTGTGAAAGCATGTTTAAGAAACAAAACAAAACAAAACAAAACAAAACTGCTGCACAACAGCAGCTGGGAGAGTGAGGAGTAAGAAACAGCCCTGCTGGCACCAAGGTCAATGAAGAAGGAGGGGGTAGGAGGTGCTCCAAGAGCCAGAGCAGAAGTTCCCCTGCAGCCTGTGGAAAGGACTATGGTAAAGCAGGTTGAAGCCCATGGTGTGCCATGGTGGATCACATTTCCATGCTGCACCCCATGGAGGACCCCATGGTGGAGCAGGTGGATCTGACCTGAAGGAGGCTGTAGCCCATGGAGAGCCCCCACTGGAGCAGATTCTAAGGCCGGACCTGTAGCCCATGGAGAGGAGCCCACACAGGAGCAGGTGACCTAGCAGAAGCAGCTGCTCATGGGGGACCCAGGCTGGAGCAGTCTGCTACTGATGGATGGACCCTGTGGTACAGACCCATATCTGAAGCAGTTCTTGAAGAGTTGCTGCCTGTGGGCAGCCACCTCAGGATCAGTTTGGGAAGGACTGCATCCCATGGGAGGGACCCCATGTAGAGCAGGGGCAGAGAGTGACCATGAAGGAGCAGCAGAGACCAGGTGCTATAGTCAGACTGCAACCCCCATTCCCCTGTGCCACTTGGGGAGAGGAAATGAAAGAGGATGGATGAGGGGAAGGTGGTTTTGGTTTCTTTCCTTTGTTTCTCACTTCTCTAGCTTATTAGTAATAGGCAAAAAAAATTACTAATCTCCCTACTCTGAGTCTGTTTTTGCCCATCAAAATAATTTCTGAGCGATCTCCTCATCCATATCTCAAACCATGAGCCCTTTACAACGTATTTTCTCCCTTTTTCCCTTTGCGGAAGGGGAATGAGAGAGCAGTTGTGGTGAAGCTTAGCTGCTCACCCGAGTAAAACCACCACACGCTATTAACTTTCTGTTCTAGATAGTGTTGCAGAAAGCACAGAGAAATAGAATGATCTACATGGACAGAAACTGGATTATTTTTTAGGATAGCAGGTATGTCTTTTTTTTAATGTCCTTCTTCTATTGTGGCGTGCAAAGCTGCACACAGTCCTCAAGGTGAGGTTGCACCAGTGCAGAGCAGAGCAGGACAATCGCTTCTCTTGACTAGCTTAGTAATGCTGTCCTTGATGCACCCCAGGATATGATTGGCCCTTTTGGATGTCAGGGCACACTGTTAACTCATATTCAACTTACTATCAACCAAAATCTCCAGATACGTTTCCATGGGGCTGCTCTTCAGCCTCCCATCCCCTAGTCTGTATGAATATCCAGGGTTGCCCTGTCCCAGCTGCAGAATCCGGATGAAGGAGAAGGTTGAGAATCATGAGCAGCCACCCCATCTTCATTTCCAATGTAAGACTGACAAAGATTTTTGGGGAATTCACCAAGGTGAATATCAAAGAAGAAATATCAAAGAAGAATATCAAAGAAGGGCAAGTTGCTGAAGAAGAAATACTTTTGAAGCGTGGAACTGGTGGTCAAATGGTTGTGGAAATGATGACCATGCTCCCCAGGTGAGTGAACAGCTAAATCATCAGGAGCAGAGTGAAGATTTGTGTCTTTCAAGTGGAAAGGACAATAGAAAGGATTCCCTGTCCTTGGTCCAGTTGGGAGGATTCATCTGACTGCCCAGCCTGCTGAAAGAACTACATGAAAGGGGGAATTAGCAGTCAATTCAAACCAAAGTTACACACAATGTGTCTGGGGAGATGACGTGAAGGTGTTGCTTAAAAACCGCAGCTGCTAAGGAAAGTGTCTGGAGGTGCTGACTGCAAAGGTATTTGGAAGGTGTGAGCCTCTGCTTCAGTAGGGTTACCTGATCTTTTCAGTGCTTTTCAGTGCAAATATGTTAAGGGGGACATGACAAACAACATTATACTGCTATCACTTACCATGCTTGTGTGCAGCTACATTTCTGATAGGTATTCACTGACAATTATCAGAATTAATCACAGCACAGTTATATTGTAGTCACATGCTGACAAATTTCAACAAACGTAACTGGCCTAAATGTATTTGCTATTGCTGTGATTATCATACCTATGTGCCATGGTTTATGTAAGCTGTTAAAGATCATTAAGTATGTTCTTCATAGAGTCCCAAGTTTCTTTCTTCACTAGCTAACGCTTCACACTTTCCAGTAACAGTAAATGCTTCACATGCTCCCCAAGTGATGTCATATCATAGCAGATGTCCTTTTTCGTATCAGTAGAAGAATTGGCACTGCATTTATCGGCTGTTTTGTCCTGTAGGTTTGGGGCTCTATGTTCAGGATTGCCAGTAGGTGGCTGAGTGATGGTTAAGTGAGCAAGGAGCATCACCTAGCGCATTCTTGTAGTAAATACCCGGAATGTGCCTCACTGTCTGCCCAGGGAAAGTCCATGTCTTGAGTGTTGTGGTTTAACCCAGCAGGCAGGTAAGGACCACACAGATGTTCACTCACCACCCTCCTCCCACCCCACCCCCCTTCCAAAAACGCACACAAAACACACACACAGTAGGATGGGGGGTAGAATTGGGGAAAAAAATGATAAAAGCTTGTTGGTTGAGATAAAGACAGTTTAATAGGACAGAAAATGAAGGAAAAATAATAATAATAGTAATAGTAGTAAAAATAGTATTAACAAATATAAATAATAATGATAAGAGGATATGGAAAGCAAGTGATGCACAATGCATCACTCATCACCTGCTGACTGATGCCCTTCCCATGCCATCCCCAAGCAGTGGCCCCAGCCCTCACTCTGGCCAGCCATCCCATATTTATTATTCAGCGTGACATCATATGGTATGGAATATCCTTTTGGCTGTTTGGGTTAGCTGTCCTAATTCTGTCCACTCCCAGCCCAGTTTCTTGTGCACCCCCAGCCTCCTCAATGGCAGGCTAGAGTGAGAAGCTGAAAAATCCGTGTCTTAGTATAAGCACTGTTCCACAACAACTAAAACATTGTTGTTTTATCAACATTATTCTCATCCTAAATCCAAAACACAACACTATACCAGCTCCTATGAAGAACATTTACTCTGTCCCAGTCGACACAAGGACACAGAAACGGGCCCCTTCCTAGGGTTTTCCCAGCATTGCAGATGAGCATAATAACAACCCTGATGATTCCCTCCCCATGACTGTGAAGACTTTAGAGGGAAATGAAGATGAAGGAAAACAACTAGGTGGTCCATAGAAATCCTGGGATGGCTAGGCGACTCAAAATGGTGATTCACCCACACTCTAACATGTTTCTGTTAGCCCACGATGGACCATGTCTGGAGATGCTGATGACAGGCACAATTAGAAGAGGCTATCTCCAACTCTCACTCCCACCCAAACCAAACATGCCGGAGGCTGTGAACTGTTCAGGAGTTCAGCATGCTACAAATGCAGCTCACCTAGTAGAAGATATCTGAAAAGCAGTGAGGGTTCATCTGTTACGTAAAACCCCAACTGACATCAGCAGTGGGATCCCAGCATGGCAGGTAAATTTAAGCTGTGTTTTGTGGTCCTGTTTTATTCCACAGATGCTGATGGTCTGCAGCACAAGGCATGTGTTGTGCTCAGAGCCTAAAAACACTCAGCTCCTGTTGAGGGATTTTTAAAACAGCAAAGATCCCATGGCTTGCTGCAGCTGAGCAAACCAAGCTACCAGGACGACTATGAGAAGTTCCCATGACAGTGTTCCCACATCACCCAGCTGAGGAATTTAGAAAAATATTGTTGCCAGTAGTTGGCTTCAAGGACAAGGTCTACGTGACTGCTAATCACAAGGGGGTTGTTTTCTTGTAGTTGTTTGAGTGCTTTTGACCAATAATCTTGTGTGAGACACTATCTGCCCCTGTTAAGTTCACTATAAAAGTCAGGCTATTCAGGTAATAAAATGGAGCATGATCCGACCATACTAGTGTCTGTCATGTTTTCGGCCGTTCTTCCTGCAACAAGCTCCACGCTGCTCTCGAGGAGGGTGTTGGCTGCCTCCAGGCATTTGTCCAGCTGGGACGCTGCAATGAGGGAGAGATAGGGGCACCATGGGAGTAAGGCAGGAAGAAAGGTCCACAGGCAGAAAGAAGAAAGGGGACACAGGACTCCCAGGAAATAGTGGTCCTGAAGAGGTCCACTATTAGGCCTCTAGCAGGCCTCACTGGAGAGAGCAGGGAGGAAGCCATTCTGTGGAGATCTGGAAAACAAGACTCACCAGCTCGGCTGCACAGCCAGGTCACAGCCTTGGCCTCCAGCAACTCACATAGGTCTTGATAATACCTGTTTTTCTTCTGCAGCCAGGTCACAGCCAGTACTGTGGCCCAGATGCTTGGCTCTGTGACCTGTAGAAGAACAATGACTCAGACCCGCTCACATTGTTGAGCACCTCTTCCTTTGTGACTCTGGTTCCTGACCCCTTCACTCACCTCTGGGTGCCCTGGGATTCCAAGGGGTTCCACCAGCCAAGGTGTTCCCACTGCCCCAAGTCTACACGCTGGCACCACAAAGGATTATCTCCTTACCTCACCAGGCATCTTTCCCTTGATTTCAGCCTCATCGACTTGCAGTGCAGAAGCTAAGCTTGAGCTGAGGGTCCAAGAGCCATCTACATTCTGCAGTGCGACCAGCTCCTGACACTCATCAATGGCTTTGCTGACCCATGGCCCAAAAATTTGAGAGGACAAAACAAATTTGGGATCCACACACTCGAGAGAATAAATAGATGGTGGCGGTGGTTTAGGTGCTGTGGGAAAAAATGTAAACTGGAGGGTTTAAGGAATCACAGGAAAGCTGGCCCCTCTCTACTCCCCTGTGCTCTGAGAAAATGCCCAAAACACTGTGCTCTGAGCAATTACCTGCAGGCTGAGGACCTCCCTGCATATCTCCAAAATATTCCTATCATCAACCCTTTCTGGACGTCCCTAATTCATCCTAATTCTCCTAGCTTTCCTGCCCAGCCATGTCCCCAAACCCTCTCTTGATATCCTTAGAACATCTCATCCAAATGTGCATTCATGATGCAGCACTGGTCCTGACCTGTCTCTGGGTGTCCCTGACCTGGGTCCCATAATTGCTGAAGGACTTTAAGCTTTAAGCATGATTAGGGGAAAGGTTAAAGGCAAAATTCATTAGTTTTCAGACCAAGAGCAAACATGGAGAGTAACAACATAACCCTCTTGTCGGACATTTAATTAATCCCTAAATCTCCTGTCTGGATCAAGATTCCATACCTTTTGAGTGAGCCCCATTCTGAGCCAAGGCAGCAATGTCATGGGTTAGACGCTGCATGGCAAACCATGACTCCTGTACTGCAGTCAGCCAGCCAGGTGGGATGAAGATGCTCTTAGGAAAGCAAGAAGAGCTGCAAGTGGAGCCACGTAGCTGAAGGATCTGGCAGGCAACCAGTGACTGGTGGGGTGGTAGCAGTGCCAGGGGCCCTTTGAAGGAAACAGGGAAAGAGACTTAATTAAGCCCATGGGAAAGGAGTACCTGGTGGTGATGGGGCCTACCCCATGAGACTGGGGGTGCCCTGTGGTTGGGGTTCTGGCTCCTGTGGAATGAGAACATCCCATGGAGAAACCCCTCCAGATCTTTCCCCCAAGCATCTTTCCTTACCTTGGTACCAGGTAACCCACTGAGATGTGCGAACCCCCACATAACTGGTGAAGGGGCAGATGATCCCTGAAGTCAGGCTGATCTCGACTGCACGTTGCCTTGGTTCATCCCCTGACCCACTCACAACGTCTGCCAACAACATCCCGAGCAAGCACCTTGCAGCCAGACGATGACCTGCCAGCCTGGGGACAGAGTGGGGTGAGGCCCAACTACCTGGCTTTTCTCCGTGCTGGAGAAAGGTGGACAGAGATTGGTCCTGGACACCTAGGTTCTCTCCCTTCAGGGGTAAGAATGGGTAGAGGGAAGATGTGGATGCATGGGTCCCCTGTCTGCAATGAAATGAGGTCCAGGTTCATGGGTCCTATCCCTGTGGGTTCCAAGCAGGGAAGGAGAGCATGCTTGGACACTTGGGTTCTCTCCCAGTTTGGGATGGTACTTGGAAGGTGGGAATGAATAAACAAGCTATCTGTTTCCTTTCTCAGCTGGAGTCCATGTGTAGGACAGGCTCTCACCGGCCATCTCCCTGTGGGCATAGTGGGAACGGGATCGTGTGAACGACATTCTGGCCATTCAGGCTGAACTGCAAGGTCAAGACACCGGTGGCCACTTTCGTATCCTGGTAACACATGGAAAAGTACTGGAGGTTACTGGAAATACATGATTGCTGCTGGGAGGTACTGGGAAATTACTCAGAGATTACTAGTAGTTAATGCAAGGTTATTAGGAAGTAACTGGAAATAACCATAGTGGCAGCTCTCACCTGGGCTTCTCCACGGATCTTTGCATAGAGATGGACGTGTTCACCCTGAAAGATGGACCGAGGTGTGCCTCCCAGCACCTCAGCCTCCAGGCCAAGGGGCAGAGTCCAGCTCAGAGAGACTCCCTCAGCTGCTGGCTTAAGGGCTCTTTTCAAGCAGTTCAGCACCTGGGTAGAAAGGGCAAGACACCACACTTTGGCAGCTCCATTAGAGTTCAGCATACGGCCCCTCTGTCCAAATTCCTTGGATAGCACGGGGATGTGTGGGGTGCCAGATGGCTTCCTTGGTAGAAGTCAGGTCTGTGAACCATGGGGGGGAGAAGTTCAGGCATCTGGGTTTTCTGTGGGGTGGGGCAGTGGGGTAGAGAGTTAGGGGAAGCCTGGGTGCCTGGGTTCCTTGGGGCAGCTGGGTCTTGGCTACCACAGGTGGGCAGTCCAGGTGCCAGGGTTACTGGAAAGTAGTGTATCTGTGGAAAGAAGGGCACGAACCAGGGCTCCTGGGTTCCTACCACAACTACCAGTTCTTTGTCAGATTTGACGTAGGTAGCTTCACCCCTTGTCTCCCTGGCCAGAGTCATGGCCAGGGCAGCACTGTCCTCAGAGAAGCAGAAGGAGAAACACCTATGGTGGAAGCAGAGAAAGGTGTCAGAAATAGGAGCCAGAGATGGATGCATGCATGTAGGAAAAGAGTTGGAGAAGACAGGATGGAGTTTTAGGCAGGGGAACAAATCTAGGATGCAGAACAAGGGGCAGGAGGAAGAGTAAGGAGTGGAGTGAGGAATTGGGGTTGGAGCTGGGGTTAGACAGGAGGTGGCAGGGAAGAGCTGGAGCTTGGGGCAGAGCTGGGACCAGTATGGTGGGGCTGGGGCAGAGCTTGTGGGCACATCAGGGTGTACAAATCCCTCCTCACTTTGTGATGGGTGCCTTGGGTGTGGGAGTATTAAGTAAAGACTCCCCTGTGGAGGCTTGACACAGGACAGAGCTGCGCAGGGTGGGAAGGGTCTCTGGGACACTGAAGGGGTTCAAGGATTCAGACAGGTGAACAGGGGCCCTCATCAATGATGGGAGGGGATCAAGGGATGACTAAGGACTGGGGGCAGAGAGTTCCAATTACCGGTGGCTGTTGCGATGATGGCAGACCTCAGCAGCAATGGCTTCCTTGTCAGGAGGTAGCCCAGTCATGAAGATGAAGAGCTGGGAGATAGGAGACATAAATGAATGGTGACACCTTGCACAAGACCCCAAAATGGGGACAGCAGGTCCCCAGAAGGGACCCAGGTGAGAGAGACCCTGTAGAGAGACTACCCCCAAGGAGAGATACCCATTCTCTCAGGGGACAGAACCCCCCCGAGATATGGACCCACCTTTTTTTCCTTTCCCCCACATAGTCTGTTCACCTTGGACCAGCATGCCCCTTGTGTCACTCTTTCCCCCCACACTCTGTGCTCCTCGGGGACACCTATCCCACCACTCCTCCATGCTCCTGTGCCCAGACCTGTCGTGCATGTCCGTGGGGCTGAGGCGTATTGTAGATTGTGCGAAGAGTTCCAAGCAGGTCAGCATCACCCAGACGAGAGCTGGTGGACGGGATGCGTTGCATTGCCTTGGTCAGGTTGTCTTGGGTATATTCAACACTTTGCCTACAGCAGGCACAACATGTTTGCAGAGCACATCACCCTGTGCTGGCCGTGGTGCTCCCCGAGACTCACCCCCATAGCTATATCTTCTGCAAGATCCTGCCCCATAGGAGGTCTTAAAGAGACCTTGCCTCATAGTTCCTACAACATTTTGCTCAACAGAACCCCAATAAATGCTCTCCCATGGTGCCACAAAGATCCTGTCCCCAGAATCCAGTCCTGCCCTCCAGCACCCAGCCATGCACTCCAGTACCCAGCCTTGCCCCATACCAATCTGCCTATTTCAGAACATCCAGACCTATCCTCCAGCATCTTGCTCTGCCTCACAGCAACCGGTCAAGCCCCACAGCATCCAGCCCTACTCGCCAGCATCTAATCCAGACACATAACACCCAGCCTGCCCCATGTTTGCTCACGGATAGATGCCCACAGATGTTGCTCCATAGCAGTAGATGTTGAAGTAGCAGCCCAGGGGGAGGCTTTTGAGAAGGAAGAGCAGGGATTCCTGTGGAAAGAAACTGCAGGCAGGTCTTAGGAGGTACCAGTGGTGGATACAGATGCCCTTGCCCTTATCTTGGTCTGACTAAAGCCTCTGGACTCCTCTGGATGACCCCAGTGACCCCAGCCAGTGTCCTGACCTCTCCTAGGCACCCAAGATATTCCAGGACCCTTTCAGACCCCACCATTGCCCCTACCCACCCTGTTTCCCCCTGTCTCCCCCCCCCCCCCATGTCCGTGTCTCAAACACCTGCCCTGGCTTTGTTCCCTCTCAGCTTGCTCCCCAACTTGAGTTTGGTCCCTGCTCTGTGGAGGTACCTGCGCACACTCAAGGAAAGTGGTGTCCAGAAGGAAGATGAACTCCCCAGACTGGCACTGCCCAGGCACTGCATCAGGGATGCTGGGTGACAGAGTCACCAACACGAGGGGGTCACTAAGCAGGGAGCCTGGAGGAGGTATAGGGTGGGGATAAAGCCCAGTTAGGCCCAGTTAGAGACCCCTCTCCTCATCCTGGTTCTGATCCTCATTGTGCCCTCAGCTTACACCATCCCTGAGATCCTGATAACCCACACTGGTGCCTTGTTACCCTACTGTAACGTACACAAGCTGCACAACACATTGCCCCCAGTACTCCAGCCCAGTGGCTCCAATACAGGTTACCCAGTAAGCCCTAATATAGGGGTCCTCATAGCCATCCTGGCACATCTAATACCTCATCACAATGTCCCCAGCACCTCACTGTGGAACCCTAGGACACACACTATCCCATCTGAATGCCTCCTATCTTTGTCCAATGAAGCCTCTCACCCTACAGTCCCCAGTGTCCTCCTGTGCCTCAATGACTCCTGTTACTCAGAGGTGCCCCCATGCTCCCTCCCCTGATGAACTCACCAACGGGGGCCCCAGGGTCTCCCTTCTCCACCACAGCACTGACTTCAGTGGGGTCTCCATAATACACGAGCAGCTCAAAATCATCTCTTGGAGGGGTCTCAGCCAGTGAGACCTAGAGAAGGGATGCCTGGTCATACACAGGAGGAAGAGGCCCAGGCCCAGCATTAGGCCAGGAGCACAAGCACCAATCCCAGTGCATCTCCTTTTTCTCAGTGATGATGCCACTTGCCCACTATCCCCAGGATCCTGGCCCTCAGGAGGCCATCAGTGATGACACCACTTGCCCAGTATCTCCAGGATCCTGGCCCTCAGGAGGCCATACCTGTGCAGCGCTGTGGTCCTGGGCAGTGTAGATCAAAGGAGTAAGAGCACAGTTGGCCTCGGCATTGACCACACCACGGGGTGACTTCAGGCTGGCGGTGAGCAGCAGGCTATAGTGAGGCTTGTTATTGAGACAATTCCAGGCTGCAGGGAGAAACATGGTACTGACAATGACACAGTCTCTCTCTTGAGTGCATATGGGATTTGGCATCTATGTATAAGACATATGGGGATAACTAGGGATGGTTGATAAAATGTACAGAGGGGTTCCAGCGTCTGTTTATGTGAAATGTGTGGGGAAGGTGTGGATCCGTTTCAAGGGACACAAGAGTGGATCTGCTCATGGGTTGCATGGGGGAAAATTTGTGTCTCTTTCTTTGTGGATACAAAGAAAGGTTGCATTAGATCTGCTTGTAAAGTAAAGAGGAAGCTCTGGTCCTTCTGTAGAGTGTGTGACTGGGAGGGAAGGTTCCTTATGGGGCTACTCACTGTAGTAGTTCCAGTGAGGATGCAGCGTGGCTGGCAACAAAAACTGGGCTGCTCCACCTAGCTTCCGTGGCAGCTCTTGGACATAGCGTAAGGTCACAACCATCTCCTTGCCAGGGGACAAGGAACCCAGGAAGCAGGCAAACACCTCGCCTGACTGCTCAGACTGATGCTGAAGGTACTCCCAGTTCTCCTGGCCCTTTGTAGCCTTGTGCAGCTGCTGGGTCTGGACGGAAAGGGGAGGGACAAAAAGCTGATCCCCAGGCAGACCATGGGCTGCTCATTCCATGCCCGTCTGGTGTTTCCCCCCATTCCTTCCTGAATGCTGGTACCTCATCCTGCAGCAAGGCCTGAACCTTGGCATCCTCATTTAAGGCCTGGAAAGAGTAGATGGTCATGTGGGGGGCGAGGGGGAAGACAAAGATGACTTCTGAGGAGGTACGACTCTTGTTCTGGTAGATCAGTTCAGAGGCCACATCAGCCACATAGTCCTGGATGGCAACATCCACCACTGCACTACAGAGAGGTACTGGGCACAGGGGTATATGGAGATCCTTCCCCAGCAAAAAGGATGCTGGTGCTGTTGGGAGAGATGCAACCTTTCCATCAGCACACATGAATGACACAAGGAGAGGGTTGGAGCTGCTTCAAGTGTGTGTTCCCACCCAGGAAATTAAAACTAGGTGGCCAATGAATAGCACACAATGACAGATTCTCCCCTCCCAATGGCAAAAGGGCATCCTAAGTCTTTATCCATGGATCATGTTTAACATTGTTGAAGGTCTAGCATGAGCCTGCCACAGAACAGTGTCCACTTCTACATTTCAGCTTCCTTTTTCCTCCATACCTCTGTCCCCCACCCTGATCTTGTAGACCCCTTGACCATTCCAATCCTTGTTTCCCTCTGGGAAGATCCAGCCTACCCTCCCTCTTTCTTTACCCTCCTTTGGGAGCATTCCCAAAATATCCCTGTCTGATCCACAGCTCACCGCCACTGACGTAGGATTTTTCTAGAAGTCCAAAGCTCTCACGCCACATCTCTGGAGACCTGTAGACAGGAAGGGGTCTCTTGTAAGAGGAGATACCACCAGGTAGCCTTTATCTGGTGAAGATTCCTTGCTGTTTCCCCAGTCCTATGTGTGTGGCTGAAGGCCACCAGGTACCCACCAGGTACAGCCAGAGCAAACCCAGGGATTCAGAAATCCTGTGCAATGACTCTGCAGTGAAGAGGTCTGCATCCCATTCCCATCATGGGAGAATCTTGAAGAGAACTGAGGGATAGCAACAGGAGACAGAGGAAAGCAAGAGTAGCTGTCTGTAATTTTATTGTGATGAACAATCCATGTCTGGATGAACAGGATGGCAGATGGGATCCATTTTGGGACAGAAAGATGAAGAGATGGACAAAGAGAGACAGGAGATTTTTTGTTGAAGTAGATGAATAGATGGAACAATGGATGGATAGGTGGAAGGGTCCATTTTAGAAGGGATGAGTGCAGACCCACCACAGGCAGTATTGTGTGAATGCTGCTGCACAAGAGACAGCACCTGTGAGGGTATATTCATGGAGTAGCTTGCAAGGACAGGCTGAAAGGCCAGGCAATGTGGGGGAAAATGGCAGAGAGAGAAATGAAGGCAGGGTCAGGTATTCCATGGTGACAGAGCAAATCCCAGAAAGGCACTGGGGGGAGTGTGCAGGTAAGTTATGTTTGGTTGCCTTCTGCCCAAGTGCCTAGAGGTGAATGGGACTCCCCCACCTGTATCCCAAAGCCACCCATATAAGTTTCTCTGATTACAATACACTTGCCTCACTTTCTCCTGTTCTGGGGTGGCAGGGTCAGCAGCATCAGAAAAATCCCCACCCCACCATTATGCTGACAGTGTGGACAAAGAAACCAAATAGGGTGTTTTCTTTCTTCTTCCTTGCGGAAGTAGGGCTGAGTGATGGGCAGAGGGATGGCTTGAACAGGAGCAAGCTCTTCCCAGTGATGGAGGACAATGAACAGACAACAGGGAGCAAATAACAAAACGTAGAACAAACAAGCAGGCACTCACCAGAGTAACAGCCGGGGTCGTCAGCTGGGAGAGACAGACAATCAGATGCACTGAAGAGGCAGAAGAGGAAGAGATGGAGAGACCGAGCAAGAGATGTTCAGGCAAACGGGAAGATGCAGGGCTACGTAGCTGGAGAAGCGTCTGCAATGTGGAGAGAGTCGGAGGGACGCAAGGGCGGATGGACAGGCAGGGGAAGGCGGGCAGGGGCGGGGAGAGGCCGTCGGGGACGCCCAGCTCCTGCTGTGCGGCCGGAGGGTCTGGCTGCCCTGGGGGCGGTGGGGGTCGCATGGGCCGTGCGTGTCGGGAAGCCTGGGGGGCTGCGGGGTGAGGAGGAGCGTGGGGACATCCCCGGTGGACGGCACTTAGTGGGGGCAGGGACCCCCACTTGGCGGGACCCCTCTCCCGCCAAGTCCCACCTCGGAAGCGAAAGTGGCAGTGGGCAAGGAAGCGTCTGCATACAGACTGCGTTGCTGCAGCCAGTGCAGCCTCCACGCCTTGTTCCCAACAGCGCCTGAACGGGAAGGGTAAGCGGGTCGGGGAGCGTCATTCCTCGCCGCAGGCTTGTATAGGCTGTGCCCAGCACTCGCTGCCCCCAAGGACAGTGCTGCAAATCCCTCAGCAGAACTGCTCCTGCCCAAGCAGTGTCTGCCAAACCTCCCCACACTGCCCAGCTCTTCAGCTCAGTCCTCACTTCTGGTGCAATGAGCATTAGCTGCCAAAGGCCTCGTGCAGCCAGGCTGGTGTCTTGTGTGCTCCTGAGGCGGCAGCACTCCAGAATGAATATTTCAGTTTGTTTTGTATACACAATATACCTGTTTGTTACCTTTTGAATAATTTTGAAATTAGGTTGTTAACAATTGGGTGTTATACCAAAGGGTTATTCACGCTTTATCATAAAACTTCCATTCTCTTCTTAAGAAGCAGAATGCTGGGAACTCCAAACTGCTTTCTGATATAAATTATCAAATCAATCTGAGTCAACTAACCATTAATAGCCAGCAAAAGACCAGTGTTAGCCTAAACAGTTATACGGTAGTAGTATACTACTTGTATACATGTTTAGGCTAACACTGGTCTTTTTATTGCCTTTGGATGTACACAGTATTTATGAATGTTTTTAGCATAAGAAGTCTTGTTCAAATGATAACATTCGATGGCAGTTATGGGAATATGGGCAGTGTTGCTAAGGTGGAGCAACCAAAGCCACCAGTCTGTAAATCATGAATCCCTAGGATTTGTGGTAACTAGCATGATGCAACATGACAATGACTCAGTCCTTGTGTTAAACATTACTTTTCTTCTTCCTCCACCCCCCCAGCCTGCCTTCCCCCCACCCCCCAAACAAACTTGGAAGTAATAAATTCAGCTCCTTTCCTGCAGGTGCAGGGACCTGTCACGTTCGGCGCGGGGAAGCAAGTGATCAGCTCAATATGAGCGCATAAGCTACTTCCTTATCTTCCTGGGCCTCAGATCCACCTGTTTATCTCTCTCTCAAGGACAGACTGCCCTTGCATTTTTCACACAAGTGCTTCTCATCCAACCTACTCCATGGCTATAAACTCTGTGTTTTCATTGACTTGCTTGTACAACTCCTCTAGGGACCCGTGCCCTTGCTCTTTGAGCCATTCTTCAACAATTCCCTCTTTTTCTTTTTGTACAAGCAGGGCCCCATTCGTCATCTTTGTTACCCCTTTCATAATACAATAAGTTATCTTGACAACAATGATTATCAGCAGTATAATAAGCAGCAATCTCAAACCCTCCTTAATAAGGGATACAAGCCAAGGAAAAAGGTCACCAAACAAGGATTTCAACCAGGTATCAAACGGGTTAACATTCACTCATATTCTATTCACGTGTTCTTTTAGCCAATCCAACCTTTTATGGATCGACTCACTATGATCTGACAAATTAAAACAGCACATTCCTTCAAAGTCCTTGCAACCGTGTCCTTGGGCCAGCAGCAAAAAGTCAATGGCTGCCCGATTCTGCAACACTGAGTGTCGTAGACTGACCATATCATCCATCATTTGAGAGAGGGTGTCGGTAGTTGCGCTGAACTGTTTCACTGTCCAGCATGCCAACTTTTCTATTTATGTCAGCGCCCGCACGGCTGCCACCCCTGTGAAGTTTGTGAACCTGGTCATATCTTCAGACTGTTGTATAGATGTCAAGACCCTTTAATTTTGATATCTTTCAGCATCAGCCTTTCTGGACATAGCTGTAATTTGTTAAACAAAGATTCTTGGTAGAAGTGACTCCAGAAGCAAGTGCTAGATTTTCATTTATATTCTTGATTCAGTCAATTCCTCAGAGAACTGAAGAAAACTTTGATTTTTATACATAATTTAGGTTATAATTTACTGTTGTCTAAGAAATTATCATCATTTGGTACAAATTAATTTTATTACTGGAGATAGGATTGATTTATTCTAGGTTTTCAAAAACAAACAGAGAAATTGTATACATCTTTTATCTTGTTTGTGTCTCAGACTGTCAAGAAAGCTGCTGACTATTGCCAGAAAAATGATATTCCATTTCCCAAGATAGAGAAGCAGAAAATGGACAAGGAAAGCCCTTCTGATTGTTATGTCTTTCGAGGAAACAAGTTGTGCCCTACGGTCATGCACTTTCCACTCTTCAACAAAGTGAATTGTTCTGGTAACATATATTTGATGCTATTTTGTCTCTATGTACTTGCATTTCATATCTTCAACTTCTGGTGCCAAGCATTTGAGAGTCCTCTTTTACCTAGTGCTGTTGTAAATGGACACAGAAGAAAAGGAAGAGAGCAGGCTCTAGTCATAATCAACAGATGCTTGTGCAGGTGTTAATATGTAGGATTTACCCTCATTCTCTCAGATAAATGTATGTCTGTACTCGTGGCTAAAAGATTTTAGTTTGTTCTCTATATCAAGCTCAGGAAGTGCAGCCTAGATGAGTGGACAGCGAGTTGGACTGGCAATTGGCTGGATGGTAGAGCTCAGAGGGTTGTGCTCAGTAGTGCAGAATCTAGTTGGAGGCCTGTAGCTAGCGGTGTCTCCCAGGTATTAGTACTGGGTCCACTGTTGTTTGATTTATTCATCAATGACCTGGACGTGGAACAGAGTGCACCCTCAGCAAGTTGGTTGATAACACAAAGCTCAGAAGAGTGGCTGATACCCCAAAGGGCTGTGCTGTCATTCAGAGGGACCTTGACAGGCTGCAGGGATGGGCCAAGAGGAACCTCATTTAGTTCAACAAGGACAAGTTCAGGGTACTGCACCTAGGGAGGAATAACCCCAGTCACCAGTACAGGCTGGGGGCTGACCTGCTGAAGATCAGCTCTGCAGAGAGGGACCCAGAAGTCCTATTGGACAGCAGGCTGACTGGGTGGCAGTAATGTGCCCTTGTGGCCAAGAAGGCCAATGCTATCCTGGACTGCATTCAGAAGTGTTGCTAACAGGTCAAGGGAGGTGATCGTCCCCCTCTACTCAGCCCTGGTGAGGCCACACCTGGAATATTGTGTCCAGTTCTGGGCTCCCCAGTACAAGAGGGACATAGAACTACTGAAGTGAGTTCAGAGAAGGGCTACAAAGATGATTAGAGGACTGGAGTACCTGTCATATGAGGACAGGCTGAGAGAACGTGGCCTGCTTAGCCTGGAAAAGAGAAGACTGAGAAGAGACCTCAATAACGTATATGAACACCTGAGGAGAGGGTGTAACAAGGATGGAGATGGTCTCTTTTCAGTTGTGCCCAGTGACAGGACAAGAGGCAACAGGCACAAACTGAAGAACAGGAGGTTCCGTCTGAGTATGAGGGGGCACTTCTTTACTGTGAAGGTAAGAGAGCGCTGGAACAGGTTGCCCAGAGAGGTTGTGGAGTCTCCTTCTCTGGAAATATTTAAAACCTACCTGGATGCCATCCTGTGCAGTGTGCTCTAGGTGATCTTGCTCAGTAGGGGGCTGGACTAAATGGTCTTCAGAGGTTCATTGCAACCTCGGCCACTCTGTGATTCTGTGATTCTGTGATCATTTTAATTAAATTGTGGACCTCCCATTAAAAAGAAGTTGAGGAGATATCACATTTATAAGCTAGACTATCCAAATTGGGGATATTTATTACTGTTTCCCTTGTAGTTACTGATGAGGAACAGGTTGGTGCAGATTTCTCTATCTCTCTTAGATAACTGATAAAGCTGGTGATCAAATAAGTATCTCTGGATTTTGATTGAACTTCTGCTTTCTCATGTTGCTGGCTCCAGCATTATCTTAATGTGATAAAAATTTTTTATGTGAAACTTGTGGGTCTTCAGGGATTAATATTTTCCACAAGTCCGTGCTTTTCTTGGATGATCTTGTAGCTTTATATTTGGCATTTACTTACACAGTGTTTTCTGTTTTCTAGATAAAATTGAAGAATACAGAAGTAAATTCTCTACTTTTAAGATGTCCTACTCCAAGACTAACATCAAAGATCTCCTTGCAAAAGCAAAGCCGAATGTGTCCAATAATAGTAAGAGAATTTTGCAAGAGATTCAACTGCTTCTATCTTCCTCTCATACAAACAAGTTCTGAATGCAAAGGTAGTTTTTGTGTTTGTTTGATTGTTTTCTCTTCTGTGCAGAATAATGAATTTATGACTCTGTATTTCTCACCTGCTCATTTTTCTGCATTTCTTGTGTATAAAATTAAAACTGATCAAATATTAAATATCTGACCTATAGGTTGTTCACAATGGCAGAAGTATTTGACTTTGTCCCATGGTGCACTGAATAATCCCAGTCTAATAATATTGCCTATAACATCCTGGCATTAGACAAGTATGCCTGTGATATTAAAAAATGTCAAAGTCTTCAGAGCTGTCCTATGATTAATTCACTAGTATTTTCCTGTGTTTTCTTGTGTTCAGACTGAGTTTAAAGAATTATGAAATTGAATCTGAGCTCAAGAAAAGAAAAAATGTTTTAGTGAGAGGTTGGTCAGACACTGAAACAGGTTGCCCAGACAACCTGTGGACTCTCCATCTGTGGAGATACTGAAGCCTCAACTGGACAAGGTTCTGGACAGCCTGTTTGAGCTGACCCTGTTTATGCAGTGGGTTGGATTACATGATCTCAAGAGAGCCTGTAAAACATAAACAATCCTGTGTGATTATGTGTAACCAGGTTGGTAAATCAACAATAGCACTACAGGAAAAATGCTATTTCATTAAACTCAGAATCATTTCTCTTGAACGAGTTCCAGTTGGAATTCAGGCATCTTCGTTGTGGTATGTAGATGCGCTTAAGCTAGTACTCCATGGATTTTGGCTTACGCATGTTTGCTTGCCAGATCAGTGGTAAGGAGTATCCAAACACTATGAAAACAAAGGTTTTGTTGGCAATGAGTTGTCAACACACACACAGAGACAGGCAGATGCGCAGCTTGCCACAACAGAGAACCATTTTGCAAATCCTTATGCATTTGATAACTGACATGCTAAACATCTTCAGTGCTGTTTTGCAATGGAACTGCATATTCTCCACATGGTTTGCTGAGCCAAGACCAAAAAGGGCTTGTACCTCTGTCACCTATACCAGCAAGGACAGATAAGGATACAATTTTTTTGAAAGTCTGGTAAGAAAAGAAAAGCACCTCCTATACTTTTACCGGGAGCTGTAAGTCAAGGCAACCACACTGTCAGTGTACGAGTCCATACTTTAGGATAGCTTCACCTTTGTTGGTCACAGCATACAATTAGTCAGGGGAAAAAATATCTAGGAATGAAAACGGGAAACTTGAATGCACCGACATCTGTACTTCCACCGACCAGTATGTTTATTTTCTTTATAGCTAAACCAGGTAGAAATAAATGAGGCTTAAAAAGAGTTGCAAAGTGTGTATGTCTAACCTACTGCAGCCACACATCCACTTAATCAAGTTTTACATTTCCTCTGGGGATTAAAATACCTCCTCCCAACTTTTCACAATATATGGTGTTTGTCCTCATGATGTGGGCATTGAGTAAGACATGCAAGACACAGATTTCTGTATGTATTGCCTTTGGGTAGGACCTTATGCATTCCATTTATGTGCCTAAAATATCATTCTCAAGAACCAGCATTTATATCTGCCTAGACAAGTTTTGATGAAGTTTGTTCTTTAGCTTTTTCATCTAAACTGTATGAGCTCAGTTCTTCCATGCAATGTATTGGGGCAGAGTTCAAACGTGAGACTGTTATCAAGCTATAAGACATTGGTCTCTGTTTTCTTACTCGGGAGACATTTAGAATCACAAAATCATGGAATCAGCATAGATTAGGTTTGGGCTGAACGTCATATATCCCTGCTTAAAGAAGGGCAACAGGTGAAGGGACGTGATCATAGAATCGTAGAATGATAAAGGTTGGAAAAGACCTCCAAGATCATCTGGTCCCCTACCACCACCATCACCCACTAAATCATGTCTTTAAGCACCACATCCAACCTTTCCTTAAACACTCCCAGGGACGGTGTTTAAGGGACAAATGAGTCCCAGCACTCATTTCCATGGACTATCAGAACCAAGGAAACACAACTGGGATCCCTGGTCAGGTTTCCTAGGACTTGCACTAAGAATGTTTCAAATCTCATTTTTTCCAAAATTTGAGTGGAAGAAATGATTACCAGTGATTACCAGGGTTCTCCAATGTGTTTGCATAAGAATTTCAAAAAAGCTGCAATGAATGTGATCAAAGATGCATTTAAACTACTGTTCTGTCTTCAAGAGGGACAAAAATGTATGCTCAGGAAGAATGTGACAAACCCTCATGAATACTCTGCTTTCCTCTGATTACTCTCCCAATCTCCAATCATTTGCAGATCAGGGATAGTATAAGCCAGATGTGGTTTCTATTTTTCAGTAATAATTAGATGATTTTTTTCTCTTCCATGAGCTCCGGGGGGAATATGCTGTCACTCAGGTGTCAGGCTGCTGGGTGTGCCCTACTCTCATGTCAGTACAGGATGGCAGTAGCGAGCACAGCAGTGGGAGGTGTGCCCAAGTTGAAGAGTAGCTTCACCTGGTGGCAGAGACTGGGGAGGAAGTGGGCATGCTGAGGATCATCAGAGAGAAAAAGAGATTGACTTGGGGGGGGAGGGGGGTAGTACTCAGCCAACCACTACACAAGAAATGAAGACTCCCCTACCCCCTTGCCACTAGGCAGAGGAATGTGACCTAAGAACCAGGTGAGTGGAAGCAGGTTCTTGTTCAGCACAGCAGGTGAACCCCCCTGTTGTCTACCTCACCTTCCCAGGTGCCCCCCCGCAACAGTTATGAGGCTCTGGAACTTAATGGGCAAGCAAATGGCAATGTGGACAAAGGTCCATCCACACTGGGGGAGTTGCCAAGGGCAAGTCAATCTATGCCCCACATCACAACAACTCCCACCAAGAAAAAAAAAGAAGGGTTATTGTCATAGGGGACTCCCTTCTGAAGGGAATAGAAGGCCTGATTTGCCATCCAGACCCAACCTATAGGAAAATCTGTTGTCTCCCTGGGGCTCAAGTAAGAGACATCACTTGGAAAGCCACTCACCTGGTACATCCCGCTGATTATTACCCTTTATTAGTTTTTCATGTTGGCACTGATAAGATAGAAATGAGAAGACCAAAAGTGACCCAAAGGGACTTTAGGGCTTTGAGGCAATTGGTTGAAGGATCAGGTGCACACAAAAGAGCAAAAGCAAGAGGACTCATGTCAAGATATAGACAGTTTAATAAATGAAGAAAAGAGGGGAAAAAACAAATAACGCATAGGCAATCAGTTCTGATGCAAAGGCACTCACCATCTCCTACAAGTAAACCGATGCCCATCCAATCTCTAAGCAATGCCTTCTCTGGAAGACAATGTCCCCTGCCCCAGCCTCAATTTGCCCCCGTTTCCCCCTCCCCCTGCCCTGCCCTGCCCTCTCTTCTCCTCTCCCCTTCCTTTCTCCTTTTCATATTTTATCTTTAGCATTGTATTAATGATACTGAATATCCTTTCAGACAGTTTAGGTCACTAATCCTGGCTGCTTCCCTGACCAACGTTTTGCTCATTCCCAGTAGTATGGGGAAGTTCACATCCTGAAGCTGATGGGCTCTACCAAGCAACCTAAGAGGGAATTTGCTGCTTCCAGACATTCATCCAGATAGATCTCTGCAAGTAGAGAGAAAAGGTAGAGGATGGACACAACTCAGAAAGGGAAGACAGTGTGTACTGACAGTCTCATAGACTGCCACACAGGAGCACAGGGAAAGAAGAACATGGGTGTTTGCTGTGCAAGTTTGTGGAAAATGCCTAGAGTATGACTCCTCCTAGCAAAATCTACTTACCAGTTTGGTCCTGTAGCCACCTACAAGACTTGGCCTCCAGAAGTTCTGACCAAGATACCCTCCATTTATACTGGTGCAACCAGACTAAGGCCAACACTGTGGCCCAGGCAGTCAGCTTCACATGCTGTGGAGGAAAATGGAACAGTCAGGGGGAAAAGAAAGACCAAACCTAAAATAGCACAAAGCTTTGGACAAATCTTTGCCTGAAAGGAGGACTTCTATACACACACACAAACTCTCTGAGCTTCTGAAATCCTCAATGCCAGAAAGTTCCCAGATACCTGTGTTGATTACATCTCTCCTTTCTACAAGCAGACAGCCTCAATATCCTGACTGTTCTGATCTTCTCCTGCTGGTTCAGCTCAGACTGGAAACTTGGAGAAGATAAAAGTTCAGCTCATGATATTTCGCCCCACCCGCCCCTGATTTGTTTACCTTTCTGGGCCTTTGGCCCTTAACTTCAGCCTTGCTGAGCCCCAAGGCTAAGGTCAGGGCTGAGGTCAGGTCCCATGAGCCATTTGCTTTCTGGAGTGCCACTACTGCCCTGAGACTGGAGAAGTCACACAGTCTTGTTGACAATGGTGAAATTTTCCAGTCCCAACTTGTGTGAAATGGTGGTGGTTCCTCCATCACCAGCTCTTCAGGAGGAGATTCCTGCTCTGGAAGACAGAAATATTCACATAGCTCCTATGAAATAAGTAATGGTTAGTAACCTTAAATTCTGCCTTCTCCAGATATCCTCAACTGTCCTACATCCTTTCTGGGCTTTCCAAAGTTTTCCCAGACCTCCAAAGGCATCCTGCACTTTTCCAGAACTCCCAGAGCACCCTCAAATTTTCCCAGTCCCTCACAGGTATCCTGACACTGCTGATCTTATAGGTCTTTTCCAACCTAAATGATTCTATGATCATTAAAGGTTCCAAACCATTCCATGATTCTACAGCATTTAAAACCCCGTTTCATCCTTCTCCACCATCAATTCTTGAACCCAGTCTCATCATGAGCTGCTCCTTTCCACATTCTGGGATATAAGACTTCTTTGAAGCTACAACAGCACTGCAATACATGAGTGTGAAGGTGAGGAGGGTCAAGCACAGACCATAGGATATTAATGTTCTAGGCATGGCCGAGTTCTGCAGCAGAATTAGCAGCTTTTATGGACAGAAGAAGTATTGGGGAACAAAGAAGTTGGGGGCAGAACTAGGGATCATGTAAAGCTAGCCTAAATGTACACAATGTAATTTAGGTTGGCAGGAATCTCTGGAGGTCATCAAGTCCAATGCCATAATTCAAGGAAGTTTTCATTTTGATCAGCTTACCCAGGAACTTATCTTGAACATCTCCAAGGCTGAGGATTCCAACAGTTCTTGGTTATTATGATTTAAAACAAAACAAAACAAAACAAACAAAACAAACAAACAAACAAAAAAAAAAAAAAACACAAAACAAAACAAAAACTTCCTTATACCCATTCAATATTTCCCTTGTTCCAACTTGTATCAATTGCCTCTTATCCTAATGCCATGTACCTCCAAGTCTCTGTATTCTTTGGATCTTCCTCCAGTCAGGTAGTTGTAGACAAAAATAAGGTATCCTTAATAACAAAACGAGTTCCTTCAACTTCTTTTTGCATGCCATGTAGTTCAGCCCCCTCATTTTAGTGGCCTTCCTCTAGATTCATTCTAGTATATCAATGCCTTTATCTTAATGAGAGAGTTTCCAGTAATTCACATGCCTTTTCTTTCTGTTTGGACGCTACAGTCAGGCTCAGCTGACTCTGGATGCCTCCCCTGAAAGTCCTAGTTTGTTCTCACCAGTGCATGGGCACTATACTTATTCTGAAGCTGCAGGTCTGCAGGTTGAGCAGGAGCCTTCCTATTGGTGCCAGAAGTCACAAGCCTCCAGCTTTCTCCATTCTGACTGTGAATTCCAGATGTCCTTGCTTCAGGTCACTCAAAATCTTCTCTCTGCAGACTTTCCACAAAGACCACAGCAATCTCCTCTTCATTCACCCTGATGCTGTGGAGTGTGCTCATTACTTTTAGTTCCTTCAGTTAGCAGCTCCAGGCCTTGTCTAGAGTATACCTCTCACAGAGGAGGGCACTTCTGCCCCAGCACCAGAGAGAAGCACCAGCCTCTCTCTTCAGCTCAAGACCTAGACAGCAGTCTCTTCCTTTCATGCTCTGTCTGGACTGAGGCTTCCAATGCACTATGGGAAAATTTGCTTTGCCTATTTCTCCATCCGTCACCAGCACAGTGATAATCAGGAAGTCTGGTGAGAAAATAAATACTGAAAGGAGAGTTTAACTGTTACGCAACACATCAGAGGATCCACAGTCGAGAATTTTCTACTTACCTTTATGGGGGGATGAGAGCTTGGTCAGTACTACAGCATCAGAGGCTTTGGGATGAAGCAGCTCAAGACAGAACTGGAACTTTTGGACCATCCAAAACTTGGTGGAGTTGAACCACACAGGCCTGAAGCCACACCAGAGAAGCTGGCAGGGAACCAGGTTGTGAGAGGGAGGAAGCAGCATAGGGGAGTCTAGAGGCAAAGAATCTGAGAGAGAGGCAGGAAGATGGGGAGTGAGGGTTAGACTAATATATTTAAGAGAGAGGCAAAAGGTTGTTCAGGCCCACAGGCTATGGGGCTGGTGATGGTGAGGAGGCATCAGACCAGCAAGTTCCACTTTCCCCTTACAATCCTATCCCCACTATTCTTGGCCTTACCGTGGTGCCAGGTATCCATCAGTTCCATGCGTACAGCTATGCTGGATGTGAAGGGGGATTGGACCCCCAGGCTGAGGCTGAACGTAACTGCATTCTGCCAGATGTCCTTCTCTGACCTGCTTGTCCCATCCCGGGACAGTTTCCACAGCAGATGCATCATGGCCATACGGTGCACAGGCAGCCTGCAGAGAAAGGGGGTTAGTCCTTGTTTCCACTGTGGGTAGGGGGATGAGATCATAGAATCATAGAACAATCAAGGTTGGAAAAGACCTCTAAGATCATCTGGTCCAACCATCCCCCTACCACCAATATCGCCCACTAAATCATGTCCTTAAGCACCACGTCCAACCTTTCATTAAAAACCCCCAGGGACAGTGACGCCGCCACCTTCCTGGGCAACCCGTCCCAATGCCTGACTACTCTTTCTGAGAAGAAATGTCTCCTCACTTCCAACCTAAACCTTCCCTAGTGCAACTTGAGGCCGTTCCCTCTTGTCCTATCACTGGTTATCTGCAAGAAGAGGCCAACACCCAGCTCCCCACAGCTTCCTTTCAGGTAGCTGTAGAGAAGCAGTAAGATCTCCCCTGAGCCTCCTCTTCTTCAGACTAAACAACCCTAGTTCCCTCAGCTGCTCCTCATAAGACTTGTGCTCCAGACCCTTCACCAGCTTTGTAGCCCTTCTCTGGACATGCTCCAGGGTCTCAATGTCCTTCTTGTAGTGAGGAGCCCAACACCGAACACTATTCAAGGTGTGGCCTCACCAGAGCAGAATACAGATCACATCCCTGGTCCCACTGGCTACACTATTCCTGATACAAGTGAGGATGCCAGTGGCCTTCTTGGCCACCTGGGCACACTGCTGGCTCATGGTCAGGCGAGTATCAATCGGCACACTCAGATCCTTTTCTTCTGCACAGCTTTTGAACCACTCTGCCCCAAGCCTGTAATATTGCATGAGGTTGTTGGGACCAAAGTGCAGGACCCACCATTTAGACTTGTTGAACGTCATCCCATTATCCTCTGCCCATTGATCTGACCTGTCCAGGTCTCTCTGCAGGGCCTTCCTGCCCTGCAGCAGATCGTCGCTTCCCCCCAGCTTGGTGTTGTCTGCAGACTTACTGAGGGTGCACTTAATTCCCTCATCCAAATCATTAATAAAGATATTAAAGAGGATGGGCCCCAACACTGACCCCCGGGGAACATCACTGGTGACCAGTCGCCAGCTGGATTTCAATCTATTCACCACCACTCTCTGGGCCCAGCCGTCCAGCCAGTTTTTAACCCAGCAAAAAGCGTACCTGTCCAAGCCATGGGCTTCCACCTTCTCCAGGAGAATATTGTGGGAGACCATGTCAAAGGCCTTGCTGAAGTCTAGGTAGAAAACGTCAACTGCGTTTCCCTCAACCACGGCTGCTGTGGAGTAGCAGCAGGAGTAAAGATGAGGGGGCAGTGGGGCAATGGTCACCCAAATCCTCTCCCCATGTCAAGGCAGAAGAGATAAGTTGGGAGCACTGGAAACCTATATTGTCTTCCCATCTCAAGGTATGCAAGCAAAGGACACCTGTTGTCCCTCCTTGAGACCTTGATAATGTCCCTTTGTCTTTGTGGGCTATTGTGTTATCCTCTCACCTGTCATCTGCTGATGGGAACAGTAAGAACCTGAGTGTGTAATTGAAGGACTGGCTGCCTACAAGGTACTTTAGGGTCACAGCTGCCACATCTGCCTCTGGATCCTGGGGACACAAGGGAAAGAGTCAGACAGAAAAGTTTATCTGCAAAGCACAGGGAGGCTGGCCACTTAGCTTCCATGTCTGCTCTGCTAAAGTAGTAGATAGATGTCTGTAGTTGGAGCAGAGGCAGTGGCATCTCGGAGGGAAAAAACAGGGTTCACAGAGACATAACACTGGTCTTTCCCAGGTCTAGTAGAGGTGAACGACTCCCTGTGTTGAGAACATGAAACTGGGAGTGTTTCCTATACCTTCCAGAAAGCCTTGGTCCTGGATCTGATCTCTCACCTGTGCTTGTCCATGGATCTGGGCATAGATGATGCTCTGATGTCCCTGGAAGATTGACTCGGGAGCTTTTCTAATCATTGTCACCTCCAGGCCTGGTGGAAGGTCCCAGTGCAGTGAGATCTCACTTGCCAGAGGCTTCAGGGCCTGCTGCAGGCATTTCACTGCCTGGTGAGGGGACACAGAGAGCACAGACTGCTGGAGGGGGTCTCTGAGTTGGCGTGGATGATGGCATTTGGATTGCCTTGCATATCTAGGAGAACCATTGGAAGTGCTGTATAGAGCAGTGGGAGTGGGAGTGCTGGAAGCACAGGCGCCTGGGGAGTTACCTCAGATGTCATGTCCAGTTTGGAGTGGATGCACACACATTCACCCTTTGTCTCCAGGGAAATGGCCTGGCAAAGGTTGAAGCTGTCACAGCTGTTAACAGGAAAACAGAAACACCTGTACAGGAAAAGAGAGAAAGGTTAGAGAGTGGACAAAGGTGAGAGGTAAGAATGGCAAGATTGGTATAAAGGAAAGGTAAGACTGTTTTTAATTGTAGGAATGAAACTGTGATTCAGCTTTCTCTCACCCTGGAGTGAGAGAGTTTGCCTGCTGTGTAGGGAGAGGTTAAACTGGTTTGGGGTATAGAGGTCATGGGAATGGATTTTGGGCCCTCAGAGCATACTGAGGTATTGCATGGTGAGGGGAAAAAGAGAAGTGCTGAGAACAGCCTGGAAAAATTGTGAGAGAAGGCCCACTACAAGAAGAGTATAGGCAGTCTTAGTGAGGTAAGGAAAGTGTGTGTGGAGGTCATTGCTGAAGTCCCATCAAAGGGAAGATGTAGGACAGACTAGGCCCTGAGAGAATTTTTGAAAGACTGACAGTCAGGGTGAGTGACCATGTTGGGGGACAGGAACAGGGCTCCCCCATTACCGTTGGTCATCACGGTAGCGGTGGACCTCAGCCATGATAGCTTCCTCTTCACTGGAGATCTTCCTCTGGATGAATATGAAGAGCTGAGGCGGAGAGGAGGGGAAACAAAGATTTTTAGGGCTGTGAACCCTCACAGAGGAAAGACACTCTCCTAAAATGCAGGCAGCCTTACCCTCTTCCACCTTGAAAGAGGGAGGGAAAGAGATTGTGTGTTTCCTTTCAGGAACACCAAGACATCTGTTAGTACAAAGTGGCATGCCACAAGGAATATCCACTTTCTCCAAAGGCAAATTCCACAGAAGCCCTCCTAAGCTGCCCACCCCAATGATGGTGTCACGTTCTGACATTAGAATGCCCCCCTACATGGCAACTCTCAATGCAAGCGCCAGCAGCATGACTCATGATGCATACTGAAATCTGCCTTTGCCCCACTGTTTACATTCTTTCACTTCCCCATTACACTTTGTGCCCTGATACCTGGCGGGGATGCTCATGAAGGAGTGGTGTGCTGTAGATTGACTTTAGGAGGCCCAAGAGGTCACAGCCCCCTAGATCAGGGCAGATGGAAGAGAGGCGTCTCACAGCATTGTCCATGCTTTCTTGCGTGTATTCCACACTTTGCCTATGGGAGAGCAAGCAGAATGTCAGAGGGAGAGAACCCAGTCCACAGCTATCCCCACATGACCACTTCCCAGGAAAGCCCTATCTCACTACCAGTGTTCTAGAAGCAGCCTGAAAGGAGAACTTACTCTATCAGTGCCTCTAACAGATCCAACCCAGCAGCTGCCATCCAGCTAGAGCTTGTCCCTAGTTTCACTTAGAAGAGTCATACTCAACTTGCCTCTTGGCCCTGCCCCAACATCACCCCCAACTCACGGATAGAAGGCTTTGAAAGTGGCCCCAAAACTGTAGATGTTGAAATAGCAGCCCACAGGCAAACTCTTGAGGAGGAAGAGCAGTGTGTTCTAGGGACAGACAGAACGATGGGAAGAGCTTAGATGGGAAAGCTAGGCAGAACATCCACTCCCACGAAGCAGCTTGCCTCTATCCCCACCACCTGAGCAGGAGTATTGTGAAAAGTCCACACTGAAGACCTCCTCAGATGGTACCTGTGCATCCTGGAAGAGGCTGCAGTCTATGAGAAAGAGGAATTCCCCAAGTTGGCCTGTACTGGGCACCACTTCAGGAATGCTGGGCTTCAGTGTCACCATCACCACAGGGTCTCCCAGCAGGGATCCTGGAGCGTGGGGGAGAAGCAAGGAGGATTTTTAGGTTGGAACCCCCTTCTCTGTCTCTTTGCTTTTGTCCTACATATTGCCCTTAGCTCCAACCTATGATATTAACTTAGAAGGAGCTGCTGACTCCCTCAAGGATAGAGAGGCCTTTCAAAGAGATCTTAACAAATTAGAGGGCTAGGCAATCACCAACAACATGACCTTTAACAAGACCAAGTGCCAAATTCTAGATGGGTCTAGAGGGGGAGACTTATGAGGAGCAGCTGAAGTCACTTGGCTGGTTTGTTCTAGAGAAGAGTAGACTGAGGGGAGACCTCTCTGTGGCCTACAGCTTCCTCATGAAGGGGAGTAGAGGAGAAAGTGCAGATCTCTTCTCTTTGGTGACCAATGGCAGGACCTGGGGGAATAGTATGAAGCTGTGTCCAGAGAGGTTCAGATTGGATATTAGGAAAGGGTTCTTCACTGAGAGAGCAATTGGGCACTGGAACAGGCTGCCCTGGGAAGTGGTCATAGCACCACGCCTGTTGGACTTTGAGAAGCATTTGGAAAATTCTCTTAGGCATATGGTTTAATCTTAGGTAATCCTGAGTGAAACCATGAGTTGGACTTCATGATCCAAGTGGGACCCTTCCAACTTGTGATATTCTGTGATTCTCTAATTTGATGAAGCTATTGCCTGAAAATTCCTCAGATTTCCCCAGTCTCCCTGGTGCCCAGTTCTGCCATCCACACTCACCAGGTGCAGCTTTGGGATCTCTGCTCTCCACCACAGCACTGAGATTGTGAGGCCGTTTATAATACACAAGCAATTGCAAATCATCAAAGTGCCAAGGTGTTGATTTCAAGGAAACCTGAGGACAAGTAGGGTGTGGGGAGGAAAGGGAACCAAATAGAAGGACCAAGGAGTCCTTAGTATCATCAGTACATCACAGGCCCTTCCCTACTTTGCCACTTTGGGACTCTGGCATCTGACAGGGCCATACCTCAGCAGATGTCTGATCTGGAGCTGTGTATTGCAGAGGGGTGTGGCTGCTGTTAATGTCTACATGAGACACACCACAGGCTGACTGCAGGCAGATTCTAAAGTGCAGGTTTTCCAGTATCTCATCCTCAGAAATCTGCCAGTCTGTAGGGACAAAAAGATGTGAGAAAGTGAAAGGAGAGAATGTAGGGCAGCAGACAGTGATTGTGGAGTACTATCTGTCATGGGTGGTGGTGGTGGGTCAGATATGGAATCTGAGATTTTCTCACTGCAATGCTTGCATGGGCTTGTATGTTGTCTCACAGTGTGAACTGTATAGGAATTTGTGGGGTTCTTTTGCTGTGGAATATGTGGGGAGACTTGGGGGGGCTTCTGGCTGTGAGGTATGAGGGGTTATTTTCAGATTCTATCGGTGTGGCATGTGTGCAGCTATGGGGTCCTGCCCCACAGAGATGGTGAGGAGGAGTGTGCTCCTCCCTGGTATAGGCACCCGTGGGCTCACTCACTAAAGCGCATATGTCGGGGGAAAAGGTCTTGTGGCCAGCAAAACAAGGCAGCTCCATCAGTATGCAGCGGCAGCTCCTGGATATAGCACAGGTTGATGGCCACATCCCTGTTAGGAGGCAGGGTCCCCAAGAAACAGACAAACACTGGACCCCAAATATCTGGCTGATCTTGCAGGTATCTCAAATTCTCCATGCCTGAAGTGGCTTTGTGCAGCTTCTGGGCCTACCACAAAGCGAGAAAAATGTGTTACTGAGGTCACAGCAGAATTTTATTCTCTCACTTCCACACTTCACTTCAACCTGAACCCCTCTCCCTGCCCTATCAATCCCCCATCCCCACTCCCCCCCAAAGAATCAGAGTACCTCCTCCTTGTCCCAGAGCATTGCTTCAATACGGGTGTCCCCCATGGTAGCATAGAAGGTGTATACAACAGTGTCAGGGTCCACAGGAAAGACGAACATGATCTCCTCAGAGACTTGCTGCTTATTGCGGAAAAACAGCTTAGACTCCACATCAGCCACAAAGTCCTGGATGGTTACATTTACTGCCACAGATTCCAGCTGTATTTCTTGATATATTGAAAAGAACCATATTCCCCTGTCAAATAATCCTGAGGAAGACATAACAGTTGTCAGACTCACTGGTTGACTGTAGAGTATTTTACATTTAAAGTGTCTGCTAGCAACAGGCAACATTTGTGTGTCCAAACTTGCCACAGAAATACAATTTGCAAAAGCTGACAAACAGCAATTAAAGGTCCCTAAGGCTGCCAGTATGTGTCACTTGGACCACATTTCCTCATCTCTCTAAGCCCCGTACTGTCTCGCATAGACCTCAGATCACCTAATTGTTCCATGCTTCACCTTAATTCAGACCTATCATGGCACTGTGAGGAGTCTGTCCTTCAATATATGGAACGAGATAGCCCCACAACAAGCTTCATGCAAATGGCAGGAAGTTCTCTGCAGCTCCTCAAACCTTCATACCGTATCTCAGAGACAAGAAGCAAGTCCTACCTCCTGTTTTGAGACTAATGTTCCAGAGAGATTAACTTAAGTGCATATACGACTCATTTTGCACTACTGAAAAGGAAGGAGGGACCCTAGCATAACATAAAAGGTAGTCACAGGAGGTCCACATAATCACCCCATTTCTTGATGGCTTCCCTGGAAAGCCCTGAGCACTATGGGTGAAATGAATCACATGTACAGCAACCTCTTTTTTCCTGTGCAACTCAGAAAAAGTAAATACTGACTACAGGGCATGCCTCTGAGTCCCAGAACACAAAGAAATGTGCTTCCCTCTCAACCATTCAAGAAATCAGTTCCTTTCCACATTGCTTTCCCAGTAAAAATCCTCCCCACTGTTCACAGACACCACACTCCTGGCCCCAACTCACCCCTGTACATACGACGCTTTCTCAGCATGCCACTTGGCCTCATCTTGACTTGAAGGTTGAAGACAGGTTCTGTGTGGGAAAGAGCATAAAGTGAGTTATGAGGACCTCATGAAAGAAACTCAGCACCTCCATCTTCCCTTCCTCTAAGACAGGAAGCTCCCACCAGCATACATGGCCAAGATGACTCTTGCTTCCTCATATCCTTATCTCAAGATTGTTTTTCACTAGCCTGGTAGTAGATTGGTAGGAGAGAGGCCTGCAATAGGAACTGCAGATGTCCAAAAAATCTGTTGGCTCAAGGGGTGTGTGTGTGTGCTTAATTTACACTAGACAGGGAAGGGAAGGTGGCAGAAATAATGGTCAGAGACTGAGAAACAAGGCAGAGCATGGGTTTGGGCCTGAGCGATGGCAACTGCACATGGAGGAAACCAGCACCAATGATGACAGGAAGAAATGGACAGAGGAGGGGTGGACAAAGAGCAGATGAAACGTAGTCTGGGCAGATGGGTGGATGCATACATGGATTTGTGGGAGGAGAGTGCCAAAGCTGTTGGTTGAAGAGGGCAGTATTTAGTGGCAGCAGGAGTGAATGGCAGCAAAATATGAATGTATGGGAAGTTGGGCAGGAAGATGGAATTTGTAGTTGGATGCAAGGATGGCCATCCAGGCCAGTGGGGGGAAGATGAGTTTGTGGTGGTTTTACCCAGCTGGACAGCTAAGCTCCACCTCAACTGCTCTCTCACTACCCCTCCTCAAAGGGAAAGAGGGAGAACATAAGATGAAAAGGGCCTAAGGGCTGAGATAAGGACATGGCAATCATTCAGTAATTATTGTGACAGGCAAAGCAGACTCAGCATAGGTAGGCTAGAGAAATTTATGACCTATTACTAACAAAACAGAGGAATGAGAAACTTTAAAAAAAAAAAAATACCTTCCCCTCATCCACCCTCTTCCAATTCCTCCACCTGATTGGCACAGGGGAATGGGGAAATGGGGGCTGCGGTCAGTATATAGCACTTCATCTCTGCCACTCCTTCACAGTCCCTCTGTCCCTGTTCCACATGGGGTCCCTCACATGGGATGCCATCCTTCCTGAACTGATCCTGTGTGGGCTTCCCACAGGCAGCAGCTCTTCAAGAACTGTTCCAATATGGGTCTGTACCACAGGGTCCACCTGTCTGAAGCAGACTGCTCCAGCATGAGTCCCCCATGGGTGGCAGCACACCCCAAATCCCCTGCCCCACTGTGGAACCCATGGTGGGACCCCGTTCTCCACGGTCTGCAGCATGGAGATCTGCTCTGCTGTGGGACCCATGGGCTGCAGAGGGACAGCCTGCTCCAGCAGGGGCCTCTCCACAGGCCGCAGGGGAACTTTGTTCCAGCTCCTGGAGCACCTCCTGCTCTCCTTCACTGACCTTGGTGTCTTCAGGGATGTAGTAGATCCGCTACTTGACGGGGAAGGTCTCCTCACAGACAATGACATATGCAAAGCAGAGACGTTTAATGCCTTCTTCACCTCTGTCTTCAATGCTGATGGTGGGCTTCGGGACCCTGGTTGCGCTGAGTGGGAGGACCATGACGGTGGGAATAACAAAAACCCAACCGACCCTGAACGTGTGTGGAATTTGCTACTCCACCTGGATCCACACAAGTCCATGGGTCTGGATGGGATCCATCCCAGGGTGCTTAAAGAGCTGGCTGATGTCATCACGGGTCCTCTCTCAATTATTTTTCAATGATCTTGGGAATCTGGAGAGGTCCCAGTGGACTGGAAACTGGCAAATGTTGTCCCAGTTTTCAAGAAGGGTAAGACCTAGCAATTACAGGCCTGTCAGTCTCACGTCAGTGCCTGGTAAAATTATGGAGAAGATGATTCTTGAAGTTATTGAAGCGCACCTGGGGGACAATGCGGTCATTGGTCCCAGCCGATATGGGTTCATGAGGGGCAGGTCCTGCCTAACACATTTGATTTCCTTTTATGATAAGATCACCCATCTAGCTGATCAAGGGAAACCAGCTGATGTGATCTTTTTGGACTTCAGCAAGGCTTTTGACGCGGTTTCCCATAGGATCCTACTGGACGAAATGTTCAGCATACAACTTAACAAAAACATCATATGATGGGTGAGCAATTGGCTGACAGGCAGGTCTCAAAGGGTTGTGGTTGATGAGCAAATTTGCCAACGACACCAAACTTGGAGAGTTGTGGACTCTGATGAGGGTGGAAAGGCCTTGCAGAGAGATCTAGACAGATTGGAGAGCTGGGCGATCACCAACCACATGAAGTTTAACAAAGGCAAGTGCCGAGTCCTGCATCTGGGATGGGGCAACCCTGGCTATATGTACAGACTGGGCGATGAGACACTGGACAGCAGCCCCACAGAGAGGGATGTGGGGGTTGTGGTCAACTGCAAGTTGAATATGAGCCAGCAGTGTGCCCCAGCAGCCATGAAGGCCAACCGTATCCTGGGGTGCATCAAGCACAGCATTGCTAGTCAGTCGAGGGAGGTGATTGTCCCACTCTACTCTGCGCTGGTCCGGCCTCACCTTGAGTACTGTGTGCAGTTCTGGGCACCACAGAACAAGAAGGACATTAAACTGTTGGAGATTGTCCAGAGGAGGGCAACAAAGATGGTGAAGGGCCTAGAGGGGAAGATGTATGAGAAGCGGCTGAGGGCACTGTGCCTGTTCTGCCTGGAGAAGAGGAGGCTGAGGGGACATCATCGCGGTCTACAGCTTCCTTGCGAGGGGGAGTGGAGAGGCAGGTGACCTATTCTCTGTAAACACCAGTGATAGGACCTGCGGGAATGGTGTTAAGCTGAGGCAGGGAAAGTTTAGGCTGGACATCAGGAAGAGGTTCTTCACCGAGAGGGTGGTTGCACACTGGAACAGGCTCCCCAGGGTACAGTTACTGCACTAAGCCTGTCTGAATTTAAAAAGCAATTGGACTGTGCACTTAGTCACATGGTCTAAACATTTGGGCAGACCTGTGCGGTGCCAGCAGTTGGACTTGATGATCCTTATGGGTCCCTTCCAACTCAGGATATTCTAGGATTCTATGTTTCTCAGTCCTCTCACTCCCAGCTGCTGTGTGCAGCAGATTATCCCCTTCTTAAATCTGTTCTTACAAAGGCACAAACAACATAAATTATTGGCTCCACTCTGGCCAGGGTTGGGTCCCTCTGGAGCTAATGAAACTGGCCCTTATCTAACACTGGGCAGCTTCTGGACTCTTCTCACAGAGGCCACCTATGCAGCCCCCCACTACCAAAACTTTAGATCATCATTCGAAATCATTAAATTTCATTAGAAATCATTAGATTTCTATTGGATAATTATCATTCATATTACATCCCAGAAGTCATTAAAATATTCAAATGTCCCTGAAACATGCACATTTGTTTCTACCGGTGGTCTTTTGGGGTTTTCTGGTGGACATCAATAGTCTTCCTCACTGTGTTCGCTGCTTGGACCCGGCTCTTGTGCATGATCTAGACATCTTGTTCTTTCTTTTCTTATTATTTCATGTTCGGCCTGCATACTGAACTTAGTCATTTACACATCCAAGGACATATGCATAGCACTCATGCATATCATCCTCATCTCATCTTCTTTTGACACATCCTCCAGGCCTGCATCATCTTGCCTTCACTTTGAGGTTCAAGTCTGTATTTGCTTACGGATGAAGCTGGCTAAGTAATACAATGTTTCTAAACTTCCTCCTATATAACTAAACATAGCAAAGGTTAGACCTATCTGCTCATAATGCATTTCAAATTTTGCTCCATTGCTCTATCGAAAGGGGGATAACATATGTCCTTTGGATTTGATATCAGTTTGACCAAGTACCAATGGTAGGACATGGTTGCCAGCTAGCAGCACTAAGAAGCTGCAAGAGAGCCAAAGAAATAGAGCTTAGCCAAACAGCCCTGAGCAGAGGTGGTCCAGTCCCCAGTCAGGAAGCTGGCCAGGAGCCTGAGCATTGTGGTGGAAGTGTAGCAGGTCTCCAAGCTGGACAAATTCACCAGCACATCAGTTTGTGCAGATGCTGATCTGTCACCATCAGCAATGAAGATTTTCCTAAGCACAGTCTGCAAAAAGAGAGGGAGGAGGAATCAAAGCACCTAGAATCAGGTGTGCTCCCAAATGCCAACATTTTCCCATTCTTTCTCCATGCTATGTTGTTGGTTTTCTCTTCCCCTCCCTTCACAAAGAGCCCTTAGGAGAGAGAATATTTGTGAAAGAAAGTACTGTCAGAGAGAAAGCAGGGTTGAACACACATCAGTCAGTGTTCAGATTCCATTCAGGGGCTCCATACTTACTGGAAGAAGAGGCACAGGTTCTCAGTGAGAGCTTGTCCTAAGACAGCTCCCTCCAACAAAACAGTTGAGTTACCCCATGAACTTGTTCCATGAAGGGTATTTGCTTAGACTTCAACAGTCCCATTACTAGGCCTGAAGTTATTCCCAGCTTGCTCTTCACAGGTGTTAAGGACAGAGTTCCTTTTGCTATCAGGCAGGAGAAAGACAGCTTAGAAAGTGTGTATGAGGAGATGTAAATCTTGGATTCACAGGAAATGAAAGAGGGACCATTAGAGCATAGAATTAAATCATGATCCAGCACAAATATATTTAGCTTTGATTATGGAATGGCAGAAGTTAACCATTGCTTGCAGAATTGCTGCATGAGCGTATATAATTAATTATTAGTCCATGTGATGTATAATATAATGACACCTCTAATAGGGAAGCTCCAGAATAAGGACAAAGTGGCTGCTTCTGGGTCAGTTTCAACTGACTCTTCCAAAAGACAGAACTGACTTAGCAAGGACAATGAACAATCTGCCTGAAGAAATTGAGGAAGTACAGAAAGCTACAGGCCATTGAATTTAGAGGAGATAAAAGACAGCTCAGGGTCTATGTGGTGTCATTAGGAAGAAAATTACCAGTGAAGAACCCACTGTAAACTAGTGGGTCTAGTAAACTGCTGTAAGTATGTAGCAATCTTGACCAAGTGACCATTGCACATAGAGGAGCTGTTGATCCACATACTAGTTAACCTGATGTGTTGGGTCTGTCTGGGATGGAGTCACCTTTCCCTGCAGCAGCCCACACAGTGCTGTGCTCTGCACTCATAGCTGGAACAACGCTGGTATCACTCCGGTGTTGTGTCTATTGCTGCATAGTGCTGCCATAGCATCAGGACTCCTTCCAAGGCCCCAAGAGCCAGCAGGCTGGGGGTGGGCAAAGGATGGGGAGAGGACATCGCCAGGAAAGCTGCCCTAAACCAATCGAAGGGATATTCCATAACACCTGATGTCACACTCAGCAATAAAAGGGGGGCTCTCGTGGGAGACGGGGCTGTTCCTCCACTACGCGTTTTGAGGCCCTGCTTTGCAGGACATGGCCAAACATTGCTCGTTGATGGGAATCACAGAATCACAGAATTTCTAGGTTGGAAGAGACTTCAAGATCATCAAGTCCAACCTCTGACCTAACACTAACAATCCTCCACTAAACCATATCGCTAAGCTCTACATCTAAACATCTTTTAAAGACCTCCAGGGATGGTGACTCCACCACCTCCCTGGGCAGCCCATTCCAATGCCTAACAACCCTCTCAGTAAAGAAGTTCTCCCTAAGATCCAACCTAAAACACCCCAGGCACAACTTTAGCCCATTCCCCCTCGTCCTGTCACCAGGCACGTGGGAGAACAGACCAACCCCCACCTCGCTACAGCCTTCTTTAAGGTACCTGTAGAGAGCAATAAGGTCACCCCTGAGCTTCCTTTTCTCCAGGCTGAACAAGCCCAGCTCCCTCAGCTGCTCCTCGTAAGACTTGCTCTCCAGAGCTCTCACCAGCTTTGTTGCCACTCACTGGACTCTCTCGAGCACTTCGATGTCCTTCTTGTAGCAAGGGGCCCAAAACTGAACACAGTACTCGAGGTGTGGCCTCACCAGAGCCGAGTACAGGGGGACAATCACTTCCCTAGCCCTGCTGGCCACACTGCTTCTGATACAAGCCAGGATGCCGTTGGCCTTCTTGGCCACCTGAGCACACTGCTGGCTCATATTCAGCCAACTATCAATCAATACTCCCAGGTCCTTCTCCGCCAGGCAGCTTTCCAACCACTCATCTCCCAGTCTGTAGCTCTGCTTGGGGTTATTGTGCCCTAGGTGCAGGACCCGGCACTTGGCCTTGTTAAACTTCATACAGTTGACCTCAGCCCATCGGTGCAGCCTATCCAGATCCTCCTGCAGAGCCTTCCTACCCTCAAGCAGATCAACACACGCACCTAACTTGGTGTCATCTGCGAACTTACTGAGGGTGCACTCAATGCCCTCGTCCAGATCATCAATAAGGACATTAAAGAGGACTGGCTCCAGTACTGAGCTCTGGGGAACGCCACTAGTGACTGGCCTCCAACTGGAATTGACTCCATTCGCCACGACTCTTTGGGCCCGGCTATCCAGCCAGTTTCTAACCCAACGAAGCATACACCAGTCCAAGCCAAGAGCAGCCAGTTTCTTGAGGAGAATGCTGTGGGAAACGGTGTCAAAAGCCTTGAAGTAGAGATTAATTTTTTTCCTTCTCTCTGTGCTTCTGCGTGGACTTATTGTTTCAGTTTCTTTTTCTCCCCATTCCCCCACATGTGCATGGGAGCTGTTTTACAAAGTCTGAGTGCTTTTTTGTTTTGTTTTGTTTTGTTTTCTTCTTAATGCAAAACATGATGCAAACATCTTCTCCGGGCCTGCTCAGCATGTCAGGAGGGAGGATCTTGAAGCCCTTGTGCTGTGAACGTTGACTCCAAGGGCTAATACACAGGTCCTGTGGACCTCAGCAGGTTAGTAGATCTCAGGGATGTACAAATGCTTGTCCTAAAGGAACCTGGAAAGGTCTGCATACCTTTAACATTATACTGCTATCAGTAACCATGATTGTGTGCAGCTAACGTTTCTGGTAGGTATTCACTGACAATTATCAGAGTTAATCACAGCACAGTTATATTGTAGTCACATGCTGACAGATTTCATCAGACTTAACTGACCTAAATGTATTTGCTATTGCTGTGATTATAACACTAATGTGCCGTGGTTTATGTAAGCTGTTAAAGATCATTAAGCATGTTCTTCATAGAGTCCCAAGTTTCTTTCTTCACTAGCTAATGCTTCACACTTTCCAGTAAGAGAAAATGCTTCATACGCTCCCCAAGTGATGTCATATCATAGCAGATGTCCTTTTTCGTATCAGTAGAAGAATTGGCACTGCATTTATCGGCTGCTTTGTCCTGTAGGTTTGTTCAGGATTGCCAGTAGGTGGCTGAGTGGTGATGGTTAAGTGAGCAAGGAGCATCACCTAGCGCATGCTTGTGGTAAATACCCAGAATGTGCCGTAGTGATCTTGGCTGGAGAATCATCACACACGAAGGAGTTGGTGATCCACACAACAGTTAACCTGAGGAGGCACAGGCCTGTTCTGTGCTGTGCTGCACATCCAGCTTCACCTTCGGGATTGTGCTGGGCTGCACAAATGCCTTGGCTGCAAGACAACCTCAGCCAGATCACTGTAACAGGGCTGACACTGTAGCCTGCTCATTGTAACATATCACATTGTAACATATTGCATGCTGATCAGGTAGATCACCATTTGATGTTGCACAGCCTGGGGTTCCCAACAGTGATGGGGATGTGATTATCTATGCTATCCTCTTTCTATATGTCTCATATTTCTCTACTGTCCTACAACATAGAATGTCATTTTAAATGATATTTTACAGCATCTGAGTGTCCTTTTTAATGGGATCATAGTAAACCAGCAAATCCTGGTGCAAAACATTTGATGCAGGCATCAGATCCCAGTGAGAAATGCCTTTCTGGAAAAAGGAGGAAGACAGAATGAGTGCCCGGCTAGCCTGCATGAAAGTGTGGGGGCAGCTGCAAGGTATTTATTTGCTCAGGGGACTTCCCTGGTGCTTTTGGAAAGAGAAAAGGAAGTGCCTCAGTGTTCCAGTCCAGCTGAAGTATTAACTCATTTCAAGGAGTAAGGTGTAAGGAAGGAAAATTTGCACTGTGTTTGGTTGGTACCTAAGTGCTTGAAGAAGCCACAGGGATATTTGGAGCTAAAGTGGCTCTGCCTGAGCTGCCCGTGCAGGAGCACGTGGGTGACAGGTTGCAAACAGTGGGGAGGAAGGGCGGGGTGGCTTGGGCACCTCTGAGGTATGAGCTTCTTGTTGGGGAAAACGGGGATTGGAGACCTTGGTGACCCTGGGATGAGGAGTGGAGAGCGGAGTAGGTGGACAAGTATGGCAACAGCATTTCTATCTGGCCATTGGAGATGACAAAGGCAAAGGAGAGGGGCTGAAATGAAGCTTGGAGCACTGGGGCATCGTCCCTGCTTGCCTCTCCCCAGTCGATGAGGAAGAGGCATCTTGCTGAATTGTGTCCCACCTCCTTGCAAATGAGACCAGGCAAGGGGGGACCCCTCTGCAGCATGGCTCACAGTGAAGGCTGGGAGGCTGGGGCATGCGGGGGTGGGAGGGATGAGTGTCTCCCATGTGCTCTGCTTGTAACACTGGGCAGATGGTGTAATAAGCAATGGGCTATGACTGTCCAACATACAGGAGCAGAAGTCAGTCTAATGAATGGAAATCCACCCCATTGCCCCAGGAGTAAACATGAATGTTAACACAAGCAGGGCGGGGGCGGGAAGGGGATGAACTGTCTTGCAAAGTCATTCTAAGCTCTCAGCCAGGAAGATGTGATGCATGACCATGCAGTTCCATTCCAGGCATAATGATACAGCACCTAGAGAGAGCTCAGAACTGTTAGCTCTTGATGATCATCTGCAGTCAGGGTGAGATTTCTGAGGGAATGGTTTTGGGAACCACCCTTTTGTTCCCAGGAGATGGAGAGCCTCCAGCAACCCTGACTCAGCTCAGCATTAATGGCAGTCTTGTATTCTCTGCCAGTACTGCCCCAAACAGTTACCAAGTTAAGGGGATTTTAACACATGTAAATTTGAAAGGACCTCATAAAAATCAGACAGTTTTTCGTCTGGGTTTGGGGTCTTCACATAGCAAAAGTACAGAATGAGAAAAGTAGAAAAGAAGAAAGGAAGGAAAATGACTATGTTCAAACCTGCCATCAGGGACCATTCACCACAAAAAGTAAGGGTAGGTATAAGTGTCTGCACCTTACTCATATAAGAAAGCGATACTCTCATATACACATCATCTTTGTCCCTGATGTTGCCAGAGACCCCTGTCTCCAGTCAGCCATCCTTGCTGCCAGTTTCTTTAAGCTGTACGTGGATAAACCTCCAGTTGCTGGAGGACCCCATTGTCAGAGGGATTCATGTGAAGACCATTTCTATTTGATAAAACTGAGTGCTGCTAAATTAGTAGAGATCTGACTAAGGATATAATTCTGTGATCATAGTAGAAATTTTGTTTTATCAGCAACCAATTTTAAGAAATCTAGTAACAAAATATGTATGCTTATTCACTTATTCTGTGTTAATATGAATTTCTGAATATCATGATCTCTGTGTGTATGATCTCACGGCAATTTGAATCTTAGCTTGCACACTTTCTGTCCTCAGCCATGAAGAGCCTAAATATATAGACAACATTTAAACTAACTTACTCAAACCAGTTCTATTTCTGCACTCTCCCTGAGGGCATACGTTGTTCTTAGTCTCATGCAAAAGCCCTGTAAGTAACAAGAGATGGAGAGACTCATTGCACAGAGCAACAGAAACGAACAGCAACACAAGTTCCATGCCCCTCAGCCTGGCAGGATTGAGCAATAAAAAACAGACAGACACGGAGAAGCCTCCTAACCTTTGCAGCAGTACAGCAAGCACAAACAAACGTGCGCATGTGCATGGAACAGATGTAAGGATGGATGTAGAGGCACACACTCACCATGGAACAGGAGGCTGCAGCAGGACCAACGAGCAGACAGACACAGGAATGGTTCTGTGACTGAACCCTGTTAGCTGCAGCATGAAAGTATGGACAGACGTGCTCAGAGAAGAAGAAGAAGGAGGAGGAGAAGGAAGAGGAGGAGGAGGAGGAGGGCTGATCTCTGCAGGAAGTGGGAGGGACAGATAGGAACTGAGTTCCCTGTTACAGTGCCTGTGTGGCTGCCTGGAATGCAGACAAATGTGCACTCAGGGCTGGGAACCACAGATGCTGCCGGTCCTTCCTGATGGGATGGGCTAGGGGGACTGGAGATACTGCCAGCCCTGCCTGTTGGGATGGGTGGAAGGCACTGGGTGTATGGATGCTCAGGGTCTTTGGGCTGTTCTGAGATGTCAGTGGAGCCATAAAGAAAATAAGGCCATGGGGAATCTGAATGGGAAGTGCTTTTTGGGCCTGGATGGAGGAAAGAGGCTAGGAAAGGCACTGACAGAGACCATGTAATGTGTTGGCCACCTTCTGGGGACTCCGAGCCACGGATGCCACTTGCCAAAGGCTTGTTGTGTACAGCCAGGGCTATCAGGGAGCAACCTACAGCAGCGATGCACAGGGTGGGGTGTCTGCCCAGTACTGCCCACTCTGCTGAGGGACTGGGCTCAGGGGATGGGGACAGGCTCATGTGTTCCCCTCAGGAAGCACCCCACAGCCAGAAGCAAAAGTGGGTGCTGATCAGGTAGTGTCTCCAAATGGCCACCTCAGTTTACCCTGCACTCACACAAGTACTTCAAACAAGTTCATCAGCTGGCCTTCCCGATGCTCTTCCCTGCCTTTTGTTTTGGTTCCGCTCGAGTGGGCAGCTGAGCTCCACCACAGCCACTCTCTCACTCCCCCTCCTCAAAGAGGAATGGGGAGAAAATATGATGAAAAAGGCTCAAAGATTGAGATAAGGACGAGAAGATCACGCAGTAATTATTGTAATGGTCAAAATAGACTTGGCATAGGGAGATAGTAAGATTTATTGCTCATTACTAACAAGCTAGAGAAGTGAGAAACAAAGGAAAGAAACCAAGAGCACCTTCCCCCCCCCCCCCCCCCCATCCACCCTCTTCCACCTCCTCCCCCCGAGCGGCACAGGGGAACATGGGAATGGGGATTATGGTCAGTCTACAGCGCTTCTTCTCTGCCGCTCCTTGTCGGTCACTCTTGTCCCCTGTGCTGTGGGGTCCCACCCACGGGATGCAGTCCTTGATGAACTGATCCGGTGTGGGCTTCCCACAGGCAGCAGCTCTTCCAGAACTGCTCCAGATATGGGTCCATACCATGGGGTCCATCCCTCAGGAGAAAACTGCTCCAACCTGGCTCCCCTATGGTCAGCAGCTCCTTCCAGGTCACCTGCTCCTGCGTGGGCTCCTCTCCATGGGCTACAGGTCCGGCCCGGAATCTGCTCCAGCAGGGGTCTTCCACAGGCGGCAGCCTCCATTGGAGCAGGGCCACCTGCTCCACCGTGGTCTCCTCCATGGGCTGCAGCTTGGAACCCTTCTCCACCGTGGTACTCCATGGACTGCAGGGGGACATCCTGCTTCACCATGGTCTTCACCACAGGCTGCAGGGGACTTCTGCTCCGGCACCTGGAGCACCTCTCCCCCTCCTTCTTCACTGACCTTGGCACCTGCAAGGCTGTTCCTCACTCCTCTCACTCTCCCAGCTGCTGTACGGCACAGCATTTTTTTCCCTGTCTTAAATATGCTCTCACAGAGGTGCAAAACAACATCACTTATTGGCTCAGCTCTGGTCAACAGTGGGGCCTTTACCAAACATGGGGCAGCTTCTAGATCCTTCTCACAGAAACCACCCCTATGGCCCCCCTGCTACCAAAACCTTGCCACCTAAACCCACTACACCTTTTGCTTTGCCAACATGCCTCATTGGGTCCAACAGGATACAGGTATGGAGCCAATTTTAGAGCAGTGAAGAAGCCTTGGAAGAAGACATGGGCGTCTTGGATCTTTCTTGTAGACATTGCTGAGCTTGTTTGAAGGCACACACCCACAGAGAATTGATTGCCAAAGCTGGAAATGGTTTGGTAATGGGTGAGCCTATATCCAGAGGTGGGGTACTGTTTTGAGGACCACTTAGACCTCCTTGTTCCCCAATGCAAAGTCTATTTTAGTTGAGGGCTGGAGTCACCAAAGTGCACTAAGTTGCTCCCATCCTGCAGCAGTGGATTCTTGCTACCAAGGAAATAGTAAGTTGGCACTGAAAATGACAGACAGGGTCCATCATTTTAAGATGGTGTTTGTACCATACTTTCTGTTGGCTTTCTGTTTCTGAGCTGTGGGAAAGAGATTTTAATTCCCCACTAGAGGCACCATACAGAAGTTCTGCTGCTGGGCTTGCGGTTGCAATGTATGAACCTCATCCATGATCAAGTATTTGGGCTATGTTGAATGCATACAACTGAATGAAAAATAAGTAAAGAATATGGATCATAGCAGATGGAGCTATACTCTACTCATTGGCATCCAGTGACAGGATGAGAGGCAATGGGAACAAGGTAAAATACAGGAAATTCTGATTACATGTAAGAAAAACATTCTAACTTCAGAGGTAGTCAAACAATGGAACAGGTTGCCGAGAGGTGCTGTGGCGTCTCCATCCTTGAAGATGTTCAGAACTGAACTAGGCAAGACCCTCAGCCCGCTGCTGTAGTTGACTTGCTTTGAGTGAGTGAGTTGGACTAGAGATCTTAAAAGCTTCCTTCCAACTTCAGTAATTCTCTGTTTAAATGCTAGTAAGCATTGCAGTCCCACACATCTCTTGATGACTCAGACACCTTTGCAGCTGCCATCAGGATTTATGGGACTTCTACTTCCCCTCCTGACGGAATCCTGCTTGGCCATCCAAGGCTCTTTGGGTGCTTTGTCGGAAGTGAAAAACACACAAATGCTTAGCCTTAGAGCTTGGTACATTCCAATAATCTTTTGTATGCATTAAACAATAAACAATTGTTTTATTCTTTTAAACAACATATTTTTGATAGCAGACTCTCAACACTGGCTAAATATACCTGAAAAAAGTGACCCAAGAAGAGGACCATGACAAGATCCTATGATTATTGGTGGGACAGATATTGGTAGAATAAGCTGATAAGGTGTATATAAGGTAATATAACATCTCAAATCTGTGACCCACCTGGGAGGAGCATGTAAGGTTCTATTCCACTTGTTGGAGTTTCTGTCAGCTGCCAACACAGAATGACAGTCTGTAATGTCTCCACACATCAGCTCTGACACATCAGCTTCCCCATGCAGTCCCATGAGTTAGGGTCAGTTTAAAACCCTTAGCTTTGACCAGGTGATCAACAATATCTGTACTGCTAAACGTGGCAGCTTATAGACCTACAATCATGCTTATCTCTAATATTTGTCCCTACAAGGCAACACACAAAGCTCAGAGGAGATGAATCCCAACAGAGGTTTCTTCTTTCCTGTTACGGTATTTTTTGTGTTTAGGTGAATTGATCAAATAATACATTTTGCTCTTGGAAATAACACATTACTTACTCTTGGAAGACTAAATGATGTGTCTTGGTTTCTGGAGTTTGTTCAAAGAGAAACCTTGTGTGCTGTACAAAAATATGAGGCAGAAGAATTATGGGAAATCTGGCCTAGACGTCCTGATTTACCAGGTAAAATGGCACATACAGTCATCGTTTATGGACTTAGAGCATTCATTGACCGTGGATGAGACTGATTCCAGTTTCCTTCCCCCTCTGAGAAAGCTAGGGCTGTTTTCTTCCCTCCTCCTGAATGAATACTCTAATGTCCTGGAGTCACATATCTGCAATTGCTTCTACAAACCTCTCAGTCACTTTGCCAAAAGCTATTATTCATGGCATAAAGAACAAGTAGCAGAGAGATGCAAAATACAAATGACAGTATGGCCTGGGTAGCAAGATAATTGTCTAAGATGCATTGCAGTCTCTGCTACAGTGACTTTACTGTGTTTCTTCTCTTCTCTTCTCTTCTCTTCTCTTCTCTTCTCTTCTCTTCTCTTCTCTTCTCTTCTCTTCTCTTCTCTTCTCTTCTCTTCTCTTCTCTTCTCTTCTCTTCTCTTCTCTTCTCTCTTCTCTTCTCTTCTCTTCTCTTCTCTTCTCTTCTCTTCTCTTCTCTTCTCTTCTCTTCTCTTCTCTTCTCTTCTCTTCTCTTCTCTTCTCTTCTCTTCTCTTCTCTTCTCTCTTCTCTCTTCTCTTCTCTTCTCTTCTCTTCTCTTCTCTTCTCTTCTCTTCTCTTCTCTTCTCTTCTCTTCTCTTCTCTTCTCTTCTCTTCTCTTCTCTTCTCTTCTCTTCTCTTCTCTTCTCTTCTCTTCTCTTCTTCTCTTCTCTTCTCAAAACAAGTATTGGTTTTTCTTCTTCTCTTCCCTTTCCTCCCCTGTCAAATAATGAGATGCTCATTACCCAAGCCCCAAGTGGTAAGATGAGGGGAAATGAACTCAAGCTGTGCCAGGGAAGGTTTACATTGGATATTAGGAGAAATTTACCTACCGCAAGGGTTGGTTGTGCATCATTGGAATAGGCTACCCAGGGAAGTGGTTGAGTCACCATTCTTGGAGGTCTTCAAGAAATGTGTAGATACAAAACTCAGTAGCATGGTTTAGTGGTGGACTTTAGTACTAAGTTAAAGGTTGGACTAGGTGATCTTAGAGGTCTTTTCCAACCTGAATGATTGTATGATCTATTACAAGATGTTGGGAGCATGTGGGGGGTGGAGAATTTTTGTTTATCTATGAAATAAAGAATATTTCTTTCATGAAGCAATAAAATTTAAAAAAAAAACTAGAAAAATCTTCATCTCTAGCATCTGATACAAGGTGATGCATTATGAATACTGAATTAGTAAGTTTCATATACACTCATACTGGACAAAAGAAACAAAAACTTCCTGAGTGCACTTTGAGATACATCCAATTTCCTAGTGTTTCAAGTTGTCAGGACATTTAAAAACAGTTGAACATAAAAGAAACATACAGGTACCTCAAGGGAGGCTGTAGCGAGGTGGGGGTTGGTCTGTTCTCCCACGTGCCTGGTGACAGGACGAGGGGGAATGGGTTTAAGTTGAGCCAGGGGAGTTTTAGGCTAGATGTTAGGAAGAACTTCTTCACTGAAAGGGTTGTGAGGCACTGGAACAGGCTGCCCAGGGAAGTGGTGGAGTCACCATCCTTGGAAGTCTTCAAAAGACGTTTAGATGTAGAGCTTAGGGATATGGTTTAGTGGAGGGCTGTTAGAGTTAGGTTGGAGGTTGGACTCGATGACCTTGAGGTCTCTTCCAACCTAGAAAATTCTGTGATTCTGTGATTCTGTGATAAAAGAAACATACAATCCAAATATGCAGAGGAGAAGATTCCTTTCAAGCAGCATAAGTTTATATCTTACTCAGCTCAGCTATAATTTTGACTAGTGCTCCTTTCACTTCTTTGTTCCTCAGGCTGTATATCAAGGGGTTTAATGTAGGAATTATGACAGTGTAAAAGAGAGCTATGATTTTCTTAGTGTCTTGTGAATTATTGGACTTGGGCTGTAAGTAAATCAAGGTCCCACTACCATAATATAGTGTTACAACAATTAGGTGTGAAAAACAGGTGGAGAAAGTCTTGCATCTTCCCTCTGCAGAGGAAATCTTCAGAATGCTGGAGATGATGCAGGCATAGGATACCAGGATGAGACAAAATGGTGTAAAGATGACCAGCACTGTGGCTGTAATTGTCTGCTTCTCATAGAAGGAGGTGTCAGTGCAGGAGAGCATAATGATTGGTGGAATATCACAGAAGAAGTAGTTAATCTTGTTGGGCCCACAAAATGGCAATGTGAACACCCAAACTGTCTGCACCACAGACACAACATTACCACTAGCACATGACAGCAGGACTAGGAAAAAACAAGCTCTGCTATTCATGATGATTGCATATCTAAGGGGGTTGCATATGGCCACATAGCGGTCATAGGCCATGGCTGCCAACAGGTAGCATTCGGTAGCTCCTAAGAAAATCACAAAGTAGAGTTGTGTGGCACAGCCCACGTAGGAAATTCTCCTCTCCTCTGACAGGAAGTTTACTAACATCTTGGGAACAACAATGGATGCTGTCGAAACATCCAGGAAGGATAAGACCCGGAGGAAGAAGTACATGGGCATGTGGAGGTTGGGATGCACTGTGGCAATGAAGAAGAGAAGATTTCCAGTGATAGTGAATGTATAAATCAAGCAGAATGTGAAGAACAGCAAGTTCTGCAGTTCTGGGTGGTTGGACAGTCCAGAGAGGACAAATTCTGTCAGAAGAGTATGGTTTCCTAGTTCTGGTCTTTCTGTTGGCTTCATCTGGGAGGAAGCAAATGGACAGGGTGTCAGAGGAGTAGTCACTGCAATGAGATCAGAGCGTTTCAGCCAGTTACTGAAGCAAGGAGCCTCTGGGAATCCCTGGGGAGGCATTGGATTGAGGGTTACCACTCTGGAGGTGGCTTTGCTGAACAAAGAAGGCAATTGCTGTGTGTGCTGTAAGAGTGTAACACTGGTGTTCACTAAGTTTCATAGTGTGCGAGAGTGACCCAAACATACAACTATTAGTAGTTGGTATTTAAGGGTTTGCTTCATTACAGGCGTAGGGTTAATTGCCAAGACCATGTGCTCCCCCAGATGTCAGGTTAGTGGTCCCAAATGGTTCCATAGGAATTCCCTGCACTAAAGACAAAGCCCAGCTGACAACGAAAACACTGACAAACCAAAGAAAGGAAGAAAGGAAGAAAGGAAGAAAGGAAGAAAGGAAGAAAGGAAGAAAGGAAGGAAGGAAGGAAGGAAGGAAGGAAGGAAGGAAGGAAGGAAGGAAGGAAGGAAGGAAGGAAGGAAGGAAGGAAGGAAGGAAGGAAGGAAGGAAGGAAGGAAGAAAAAGGAATACAACAAAGCAAAACCAAGTAGCCTTTGTCTATTCTTTCTGTTAACAAAAGAAGGGATAATAAAGATACCCACAGAGAACACCAATAAGGCATAAAGAGTGAAGTTCAGTGCTGTCTGCCTCATTAGTCACATTGATTCATTATCCTGAAGAGTGCCTCTATGTGTGTGATGCAGATGGAGCACTATGCAGCACTGTGCCAACTGTGGCAGCTTCATGTTTTGTTACTGCCCAGAAGGGGAAACTGAGAGAAAGAGAGAGAAGAAATTAGACTGCCACAGCAGAACAAATGGTCATTAACTCTGCATTCTCCAGGCTCAAGTTCTGTTACCTAGGGGGGAACCCAACATTGGACTACACTAGTGAATCTCAAGGCACAAAATGTTCTTTGGTGGCAGAAGTGTATCCTTATATGGGGAGAGTGGTGCGGAAGTACATTTTCCACAATACATATAGGGACCTTGTCAAGAGACCACAACAAAAGAGAATAATACATTATCAAAACAAGAGCAATGCTCACAACCCTGTCATGATTCAGCCACCTTTTGTAAATACTTAATCCAATTTCTTTGTCTGCTGTATCTTACCCTTTCGCTGCCCTTTTGTCTGTGGTTTTTCCAACATGAACAAGGAAGTCAAAGTTGTGGACGTGGGAGCCACAGATGATTTTAATTTATATATAAAATAAGGGAACTCTTAACATCTTCAGGCATTTAAAAATCTAATGTATTTGAAGGGAATCTTTGTGGTTTTCATTGTTTCTATTGGGATGGAAATGAAAGAATAGTACATTACTGAAGTTCCAGTTTTGAGAGAGACCTCGATAAAGCCTACTCAGAATAGAGAAGAACATTAAAAGTTACCCTTAGACTGGAAGGACATGTATTTACAATACTTTTCTTAACTTTTGAGGTCCAATTAGCTGAAGTAGAATCTGCCTAAGCTCTTTGATCATTTACAAAGTTTTAACCTATTGCCTTGGTACAAAGTTTTAACCTATTGCCTTGGTTTAGCTTTTAATTAAAGTTAATTAAACTCGTGGCAGTCATTGCTTTACTGATAGGTTAGTGTTTTATTACCTAATGAAAAACACCTGTGAAGAACAACTCTTACTTTGTGTACTTCTTTTTTAGTAACTATGAGGACTTACAAGTTTTGGTCTTAATACTTCCTTTTGGTCTTAGAACTTCCTTAGTACTTCCTTTGTATAATAACAATAGGCATTTTGAAGTAAGTGTCTTACCTTCGGCAGCTCTGCCGTACAGTGTCTCCAAAACGGGTTAGGTGATTTTCACTAGAAGAATTTCCTTTTTTTTTTCTTCTTACATTACGGACAGCATTGGACCGATGATGCCTACAGCCAGCTTACATTGCAGTGTCCCCTCACAAAGCTTACATTTTTGTTGGTTTGGTTTGGTTTGTTTCTTGGCCAAGAGAATATCTGAACTACCTCTGAGTCATCATTTACTCCGAGTTTAAGAAGACTCTCTTGAAATCTCTATTTCCCTTTTGGGTGGGATCTACTTCAGATGACTTTGGAACTGTAGAAGTTGGTTGATCTGAACTTGAGGCTCCCTCTGTAGACAATGGGAGGGAGCGAGCCAATTCCATACTTCTGATAGTAGATCAAATGCTATTTTGAGTGGCAAACTTCTCTTACTTGTCTGTAAAGGGGGATCAGAGTGACTTCTTCAGACTTAAGCATATCATGTTTTACATGTTTAATGCTATGAATTGTGCATCCTGAAAGAGTTGATGATCATTGTTAAGCAAGAGGGTGTGAAAAATAGCTGAAAACATCAAAAGATGTGTGATTCAAGTGATATAACTATGGGAGAGAAAGCTTTGTTTTAGCCCTACCTTAACCACTGATCTAGTCTGCTGTCTTTGTCTATTTGGACTGGATGCTTTTAGGGGCTGTAGCTGACATTTCATTCATTTCTAGCTAATTATTTTGAATCCTCCCCTCCCCTCCCCTCCCCTCCCCTCCCCTCCCCTCCCCTCCCCTCCCCTCCCCTCCCCTCCCCTCCCCTCCCCTCCCCTCCCCTCCCCTCCCCTCCCCTCCCCTCTTTCCCTTCCCTTCCCTTCCCTTCCCTTCCCTTCCCTTCCCTTCCCTTCCCTTCCCTTCCCTTCCCTTCCCTTCCCTTCCCTTCCCTTCCCTTCCCTTCCCTTCCCTTCCCTTCCCTTCCCTTCCCTTCCCTTCCCTTCCCTTCCCTTCCCTTCCCTTCCCTTCCCTTCCCTTCCCTTCCCTTCCCTTCCCTTCCCTTCCCTCCCCTCCCCTCCCCTCCCCTCCCCTCCCCTCCCCTCCCCTCCCCTCTCTTCCCCTCCCCTCTTTCCCCTCCCCTCTTTCCCTTCCCTTCCCTTCCCTTCCCTTCCCTTCCCTTCCCTTCCCTTCCCTTCCCTTCCCTTCCCTTCCCTTCCCTTCCCTTCCCTTCCCTTCCCTTCCCTTCCCTTCCCTTCCCTTCCCTTCCCTTCCCTTCCCTTCCCTTCCCTTCCCTTCCCTTCCCTTCCCTTCCCTTCCCTTCCCTTCCCTTCCCTTCCCTTCCCTTCCCTTCCCTTCCCTTCCCTTCCCTTCCCTCCCCTCCCCTCCCCTCCCCTCCCCTCCCCTCCCCTCCCCTCCCCTCCCCTCCCCTCCCCTCCCCTCCCCTCTCTTCCCCTCCCCTCTTTCCCTTCCCTTGCCTTCCCTTCCCTTCCCTTCCCTTCCCTTCCCTTCCCTTCCCTTCCCTTCCCTTCCCTTCCCTTCCCTTCCCTTCCCTTCCCTTCCCTTCCCTTCCCTTCCCTTCCCTTCCCTTCCCTTCCCTTCCCTTCCCTTCCCTTCCCTTCCCTTCCCTTCCCTTCCCTTCCCTTCCCCTCCCCTCCCCTCCCCTCCCCTCCCCTCCCCTCCCCTCCCCTCCCCTCCCCTCCCCTCCCCTCCCCTCCCCTCCCCTCCCCTCCCCTCCCCTCCCCTCCCCTCCCCTCCCCTCCCCTCCCCTCTCCCTTCCCTTCCCTTCCCTTCCCTTCCCTTCCCTTCCCTTCCCTTCCCTTCCCTTCCCTTCCCTTCCCTTCCCTTCCCTTCCCTTCCCTTCCCTTCCCTTCCCTTCCCTTCCCTTCCAAGGCAAAAAAAAACTTGAAAAGCAAGTTTTACAATGACACGTCACCCCCAGAAAGAACTGAGACATCAGAATTCATTTCTGAAACAACCTCAGAGACACCAGTATCAAAGACTACGGCATTGAGTGGGTATATCACATCCCCTGCCATGCACAAGCCTCTGGAAAAAATGGAAAAATACAATGGACTGTTAAAGACTACACTAAGAGCAATGGGTGCTGGGACATTCAAACATTGGAATATGCATTTGGAAAAAGCCACCTGCTCAGTCAACACTAGGAAATCTGCCAATTGATCTGACCCTGCCCCGTCAAAACTTTTATTTAATGTAGAATGGGATAAAGTCCCTGTAATGCACATACAAACAAAATAAGCAAGCAAACAACAACAAACTACATGCTGGCAAAGACAGTCTTGGTTATTCCTGCCTCAGGCAACAGCAAACCAAAGAAGAATGAATTTTGATGGAACCAAAGTGCAGCAATGATACAACTAAAGAAGTATCGTAGTATTGCACCAGAGCTGGTCTCTGCATGCAAAAATTTAACACTACACACCACCTCTTCTACCCTGAAAGACCCTTATGTCTGATGGAGCCCAAAGTCATGAAAGCTACAGCCCTTGCATAGAAGGCTGAACCACAGAGGGATAGGCCGTAGACCAAGGGATATCTGTGTGTATATATCAAAAGGCTGGAAAGGCGGTGATGATTAATGAGAATGTTTTGGAAACTGTGACACCTGACCATGACATAAATGGTATAGAATAAGAGGTGGATATTGCCCTGGTTTTGGCTAGGACAGAGTTAATTTTCTTCATAGTGGCTGCTATGGTGCCATGTTTTGGATGTAGGAGGAAAATAATGCTGATAAGACACTGGTGTTTCAGTTGTGGCTAAGCAGTTCTTACCCTAAGCCAAGGGCTTTTCAGCTTCTCATACTGCCCTGGTAGTGAGGAAGCTTAGAATCCACAAGAAATTGTGAGGGGACGCAGCCAGGACAGCTGACCCAAACTGAGCAGAGGTGTGTTCCATACCATATGACACCACACGGAGCAATAAAACTGCAGGGAGTTGACCAAGGGGGCTACCATTATCTGGAGACAGGTTTGGCATGAGTTGGGTGTTAGCGAGAAACTGTGTTGCATATCACTTGTTTTTTGTATTCTTCCCCCTCTCCCCCATTTTCTTTCCTATTAAACTGTCTTTATCTCAACCCATGAGTTTTATCTGTGTGGTACTTAGCTGCTGGCTGGGTTAAACCACAGCACACTGGCTGCCCAGGTCTCCAAGTACTCAGCGAAAAATCCTAAAATCTGAATAAGTCTGTGATGAACCTTTGCCTCTTCTGTGATGGAACACAGTTGCATAAACTAAATTAAACTAAACTAAATTGTGGTAAATACATGTATATTAAATGAGTAAGACTTTCCCATTCTTATGCAATAGCTTTGTTCTCTGCTCGTCACTGCTTGATTTCCTGGACTACTATATTATTGTGATAACGATAAATTAACAATATTTCACGCAATGCATTGATCTGAACAAAGAATATTTCTTAAAAGAAAGTTTGGACATTTTGAAAATTTTGAAATAGAATATATATACTGCTTTCAAAAGCAATCAAAAATATTTTCATGCTTATTGTCAAGTCTTATGTTCTGCATTTTTTCACCTGATCACAAATAGTCCACATGAAAAGAAAATCAAAACAAAAACAAAGAAACAAACAAAAAATAAATCTGGAACAACCATATATAAGTTCCCTAGAATTTTTTAAAAAATAGAAACTTAAAAAATAACTGGACCCCTAGTAAAATGAACTACTGTAATGGACAAGGGATGTTTTCATTGGTTTAATTCGTGTTGTTGATTTTCTGTTTTCATACAGGTTCATTGTTTTATTAGTCTACAACCACTTTGATTTCCAAGCAGCTATTACCTTCAGAGACAGCATCTTAGTCTTGCGTCAATTGTTATTTAAATTTCTTTCTATGATTCTATGATTCTTCTTCTAAAGCAAAAATCAGTTATTAACACATTATCTACTTTGCTTTTACATTTATTTGTAAAAGAAAACAACCATCTAAGAAAGGAATGACAGTTGTGAATTTCTCATTCTGAAAAAGACATTGTTGAGAAATTTCTTGATGGCATTCTTCATCTCTGTGTTCCTTAATGTGTAGATTATGGGATTCAGCATTGGGGTGATGATAGTATAAAGAGACGACATGGCTTTGTCCGCCACAAACTTTTTGAATGGCCATGCATAGATGAAGATGCAGGGTACAAAATGGATGCTCACCACTGCAACTTGGGCTCCACAAGTGGAAAAGGCTTTGTGCTTCCCTTGTGTGATATGTGCCCTGATTTTGACCAAGATGACAACATGTGACACAATCAGGACAATAAATATGAGGATCATAAGCAGTCCGCTGTTGGAAACCATGAGCAACTCTACCGCATAGATATCTGTACAGGCTAGTTTGATTACCTGTGGGAAATCGCAGTAGAAATTGTCTAGTAAATTTGGTCCACAGAATGGCAACTGAATGATCAGTGCTACCTGCACAATAGAATGAACAAATCCCCCTATCCATGCTCCTGCAACCAGGCCAAGGCAAACATTGTAATTCATAATATTTAAGTACTGCAAAGGTTTATGAACGGCCACATACCGCTCCAGAGTCATCACTGTGAGGAGGAAAACCACAGCACCTCCTGTGAAATGGAAGAAGAAAATCTGTGCAATGCATCCTCCAAAACTAATGGACTTATACTCAGACAGGAAGTCCCATAGCATCTTGGGCAGAGTCACTGAGGATTCACTGAGGTCTATGAGGGCTAAATTTCCTAGAAAAAAGTACATAGGCTTGTGAAGCTCTTGATCTATGATTACTGTGGTGATGATGGTGACATTTCCAAGCCAAGTCATTGTGTAAATTATGAGGAAAGTTGCAAAAAGTACATACTGTAACATGGCACTTTCAGTAAAACCAACAAAGAAAATATTTTTCACAGTGGTGGTGCAATTCTCCAGCTCCATTACTACCCTATAGGATGCAATCAACAGAGATGAGATTAGGTGAAGTAGTTATTATTCATAAATATACTTACTAAGAGTAGTCTATTAGCTATTCTATTGTTCTCCCTCAAATGTGATAGGCCATTGTATTTCTTTAGCTTTTCTTGCACTGCAGTTTTAATCTGTAGAAGTCCTCTTCTTACAAAGTCTTCCAGTACGTCCTTGAAAATGATCAGCCATAGGATTCATGTCATTTGACTCTAAATGCAAGTTTCAATTCAGAATTTTGGCACCTGAATTTGCATATCTGCATTTTGTCCATCTTCATGTAAACTACACTTCTAAGCTTTTGCTATAGTTAAAGTAGGTGGGCATGATTTGACTAAATGTAAGTGCTCAGTGTCATTTTAGATATCCCTAGGTAATCCAGATATAATCACAGAACTGGGAGATGTGACCTAGTATCTATGTTAAACCTTGGCATCATGCTGTTTTAGAGATAGCTGGTGTGTATCACCAGGAGATCTCATATAGCATAGACATATGTGTTTAGTCAGCTGAATTCCATCCTTGGGCTTTGGTCAGTAAAGTCAAACAAAAACTAGAGTGTCAAAATACTCTCTGTAAAAGAAAACTTATTCCTTCAGCTGTCCATGTTCCAAATGTTCAGTCTATGTGTGGGATTCAAGTGGAAATTCCACAGATGTGTCCTCCTTCCTTCTTTCCCTCCTTTCCTTCTTCATTCCTTTTTTCCTTCCTCCCTCCCTTCCTTCCTCCCTCCCTTCTTTCCTCCATTCTTCCCTTCCTCCCTTCTTCCCTTCCTCCCTTCTTCATCTTCCTCATTTATTCCCTCATTCTAATGACTCTGCATGCAACTGCAGACCTGCTGTATTTATTTCCCATATTGCAATATAGCTACTTTTTTAATCACACCAAGAAGACCTCACAAAAGTTAGAGAAATACTTTGATCCTTGTTTGCATGTCAATAGGCAGGCAAAATGACATACCTAGCAGATTCTGGAGTTTCTTCTTCTCCAAAAGTGGCCTGATTCCTTGTCTGTGGTATGGATGATGAAGAGCTGTGATGGGAAACTTCTTGGGATAGCTAGCTTTGAAATCAGCAAAGATGACGTGAGGTATGGATTCTTCAGATACACAAGAGCCAGTTATATTCTAAAGATATCTGTTATTCCTTGTGCAGTTTGGTGGAGGCTCAAGCTTCCTGCTAGTGGGTAAAAAGATTGTTGCAGATAACACTTCACTTTCATGTGACATACACTAAAATAAAAAAAAATAATTTATCTTCAAGGGCTTTAAAAATATTGTAGAATCTGCAAGGTATGTGTTCTCAGTGTTACTTGTACCTTTTGGAAAAACAGAAGTGTTTCTTCAGTCTGCATGCTCAGTATAAAAGAGCTGGTCTCAGGGTTTTACCCTTCTCTTTAAAGATGCAAATTGTCTATCCAAATTTTGATAGTTCCAATTTACAAGATTCATCTTAGCTAGTTGTCTACGCTGATTTCACACTAAACACAAAGAAACAATTCTTTTCACAGCACAGCTTTAAAAATGACCTTTAAGGCGTTTACCCCAAAGTAAACGAAAGCAAGTTCAGTAGTATTGCTTTCTCCTTCGACTATACAATCTTAATGTCTATCTCCGATGAGTTTCTGAATAATTCCAGCTAAGGGCTTGTCAATGATTGCAGCACTGCAACAGGTAGTTGCTTAGTAAAACTGTCATAATTGAGTATGTGATTGGCTGGTTTAACGCATGAGTGAAGGGGGTGTATTCCACATAAATTTAAGCATTTAGACACTTTAATTAGGAGTGAGCAAGCGTGCAAGCATACAAGCAAACAAATAAGAATATTCACTTTTTTTTTTTTTTTCTAGGCAATGAGATCTGCTAGGTAGCATAATGTAGACAGATAGGATGATAGGATTCATCTCACTTAAACATAGCTGCCTAAAATTTAATTGACTAAGTCTACACATATCATCCAGTTCCTATCTGTAAGCAGTGGGAGAAGATAGTTACTTATAAGCAGAATTTATCTAATTAGAGTTGTCCCAAACTGGTCAGATGAATCACCACAGCTGCTGATACAATTTCAAAAGGGGAGTAACATCCATTTATCAGAGAAGGAGTAAGGGAGCTGGTACTCATGTTTTTCCAGGCCTAGTCTAGGAGACAAGCTATTCTTTGTCTAGTGTACGGGAATGGAAAGGGTTGTTTCTATTGTTACTTCACTGCCTTGATTTTGTTTAAATTTTGGCCACCTTAGGAAATATCTTCACTTTGCCAATTAAGTTACCTGTACAATTTGCCCTCCGTGCCTCCTGTGATTACTCATCTGGGATTACTCTTGCTTCAAATCCAATCTCTAGGATGTTCCGAAGACTGGTGCAGTTCTGAGGAGAGCTCACTCCATTTTCTGTTTTCTATTGGCAGTAAGGTTGACACCACATAAACTTTGACTTTTTTTCACCAGAAACAATTTGTAAAGCTATCCCGGCTTTTGCTGCGCTCTCAGACACTCCTAGATGACCTTACCTTATTGCATGTAACAATGGCACTTTGGCATTCATGTTTTAAACCTTCTTCTGGGTAATGGTTCAGGCACTTCAGCATGTAATAATAACAATTACATTTTAAGATGCTTTATTGGTCTCTGAGAGAGGTCTAGCTTAACTGATCATAACAAAAACACAGCCAGTCTTAAGCAGTGAGCTTGAGCTGCACTGCAAGATGTTTTTTTAGAAGGGAAAAAAAATAACTCCATAGGACACCTCTTTGTATTACAGATAAATACATCATGTTAGCAATGAAGATGAGGCTGATGCAGCTCCATGTCTCCAGGACCAGCCAGAACCACGGCTGAACATCTGTCCCCAGTTGGCACACACACACAGAGCAAACCTACACACCATATGTATGTACAAATATACATACATAGCTAGAACACAGAGCACCCTTGAAAAAGAGAGAGAGAAAGAGAGAAAGAGAGAAAGAGAGAGAGACAGAGAGACAGAGACAGAGAGAGAGAGACAGAGAAAGAAAGAAAGAAAGAAAGAAAGACAGAAAGAGAGAGAGAGAGAGAGAGAGAGAGAGAGAGAGAGAAAGAAAGAAAGAAAGAAAGAAAAGAAGGAAGAAAGAATTGGATGAGGAACACTGACAGAATGAAATGCAAACTCTGCTGACTGGCCTACAAAATATTAATTTTTTAGTTTGCTTTTTAAAGAGAAAGGTAACATAAGCCATCTCAGGGTACATTGTTTGCCTGACTTCAGAATCTTCACAACAAACAACTAATGGCAAAATGCTTAATTATATTTAGCATTTTTTTGTTGTTGTTGTTTAGATGTGCCCAGGGAAATTAACTTCCCTGTGCAACATTGGAAGCCTAATTAAAACGCTGGAGAAACAAACTTAAGGAAACTTCACTTAAGCTTCAACTAACTTTGCTTCTGAGAGCTGATCTACTTTTACCTCCAAGAAATGAGTTAGAAAATTTGATTTTTTTTTTTAAATTTTATTTCCAAAACGGGCAAGGTAAGATCTAAAGTGACTTTTTGTTTTATTTTGTAAAAAGATTATTTACTCTAATACAGTAACACTAGAGTGATCAGCCTGAATCACTTCAACGGAACATGCCTTTCAAATGGCTACAGATTTTACTTTTGCCTCTTTTAAAGATGATTCAGATTGCACTCCAAGAGGAAATAAACATTCAAAATCATTCATCCATTAATTCTAAACTTTTTTTTTATGAGCCCACCCATCAGACTCTACCAGCAATATATCATGTTCCCTGAATTCACCTCTCCTGTTCCTTGTTTCTATATGCCACATGTGCATGAAACAAACCCCAAATGAATAGCTCACACAAACAGGAACTTATGTTGTTGATAATGAGATTGGTCTTCATCTAGTGTAAATCAGAATTTCACCCCTAATAATAAATACTGGTTTTTGGTGTCTAAGAAACACAGCTATTGATTTTGCTAGAGTCTACCTCACTCACACATGCCATCCTGTCTCCTTCATAAAGAACGGATGTTCTGGTTAAATTGTGCCATTTAGTAGATCATGGCTTCACAGGATGTAGCCAAAATAGACCTAGGCAGCAGCTTATGGTTGGATTCACGTCTCTAACTCCCATACATGAACTATTGATTCCAACATGTCCAAATTATGTTTTTTTGTTTGTTTGTTTGTTTCCTTCTTTTTCATTTCTTTTTGTACACCAACTCATTGGCAGTAATAACCTGGAAAGATGGAGAGGAACACAAGGCGGATGCATTGTCTGTCCAACTTCAGCAGTATGAAGAAAGCCTCTCTTCCGCTCTATGGGCCTGTGTCTCAGCTGTGAGGAAACTTCCCCAAGAGGTCCAGCAAATCAAAGAGTTATGCCCTAATCCTTATCTATATGAACCAGTGTCTCAGCTATTAGGAGTAAGTGCTCCTCTGCCCAAGAGAGGACATAGCGGGTACACACCATGTGCCATGCTGTGGTTTTACCTGTGCAACCACAGGGAGGACATGAGGAAGTGGGATGGAAAATCTACCTCAACACTAACACATAGATACACGAATTACAAGGAAAAACAATGGAAAAAGGGACTGAAAAAGGGACTGCTAAGAAAATGACTGCTCCAGTATCCAGTGAGCAGATCTCCAGAACAGATGAGTTGAGTTTACTCCTGGCTTCAGTGAAGGGACATTTGATCCACATTTACATGAAGTGAGTAATGAATTTCAACACAGTGACCACAATTGATTGGAAGGGCCCTGCCTCCAGCCAGGCAGAGGAAAGGAGCAATCAGGTTTATTGGACTGTGTGGATTCAAAGGCTTGGCACATCAGACCCACAGAAGTATTAGGCTCTAGTGGACACTAATACACGGTGTAACTTAATGCCATCAAGTTAGAAAGGGGCAGAACCCATCTTTGTTACTGGAGTGACAGGGACAGGTGGTTGCATTGGCGGCTGAGGTGAGTCTAACAGGAATTGAGTGGCAAAAGCACTTGGTGACAAGTCTGGAGGCTCTGGTGCATCTTTGTCATAGACTACCTCATGGTATGGTATTTTAAGGATGCCAAAGGGTACTAGTGGGCTTTTGGCATAGCTGCCTTGGAGACAGAGGAAATTAAACAGCTGCCTACCTTGCCCAGTCTCTCAGAAGACCCTTCTGTTGTGGGACTGAAGAGGGCTGAAGAACAGCTGATATTGCTAATACATTTTTCACAATCCTTTTGGCAGCAGAGTGCAGGCCACACTTGGCTTTCACTTGGAGTGGTGTCCAGTACACCTGGAATCAACTGCCTCAGGGTGGAAATACAGCCCTACCATTTGCCATAGACTGATCCAGGCTGCACTGGAACAGGGGGAAGCTCCAGTGCACCTGCAATACATTGATGACATCATCAAGTGGGACGGTACAGCAGAAGGAGTATTTGAGAAAGGGAAGAAAATATCTCCAAGTCCTTCTGAAAGCTGGTTTTGCTGTAAACCAAAGTGATATTAAGGGACCTGCAAAGCAGATCCGGTTTTTAGAAATAAATGGCAAATTGGATATTGTCAGATTCCAGTGGATGTGATCAACAAAATAACAGCTATGTCTCCACCAGCTAGCAAAAAGGAAACAGCTTTCTTAGGATTTTTTGGCTTAGAAAAGCTTTCTTAGACATTGTGGGTTTTTGGAGAACGCAAATTCCAAACTACAGTCTGATTGTATGTTGTCTCTATCAAGTGACCCGGAAGAAGAACAATTTCAAATTGGGCCCTGACCAATGACAAGTCTTAGAACAAATTAATCAGGATATTCATCATGCTGTAGCCATTGGGCCAGTCCAGGAAGGACAAAAATCTAAAAAACATGCTCTACACTGCAGCTGGGGAAGAATGGCCCCACCTGCAACATCTTTCAGAAAGTACCAAGGGAGACCCCAAGTCATCCCCTAGAGTTTTGGAGTCAGGAATATACAGGCCAGCACGTGGATAGGCTGCTTGAGGGGTAGGCCTGACCATGGACACTTGGAAAGGCCACCTGGTTACTCAACACTAGGTTATCTGCCAACCAAACTGTCTTTGCACACTCAAAACTCTTATGCAGTGTAGAAGGAGATAATATCCCTGTATAAAAAACTTACTGGGGAAGACAGTCTGGGTTATTCCTGCCTCAGGTAAAGGCAAACGCATTTGTGGGACTGCTTTTGCTCAAGTACCTGGTTGCTCTTGATGGTAATGCATAAGCATGGGGAAGCCCCATATTTTGCTCAAAGGGATTTAATTTTGGTTGAGAAAAACCAATGATTTGAATTGTATTATGTTAATTGCTATATAATACAATATGTCATCGCTACTATGGTTGCTATATGCCACATCAGCAGTATTACAGTAAGAGTCACCCAGATTATATCTTTAATATCTTCACTGATGATTTGGAAGAGGGAATTGAGTGCACCCCCAAGTAAGTTTGCAGACAACACCAAGCTGGGGGGAAATGTCAATCTGCTGGAGGGCGGGAAGGCCCTGCAGAGGGACCTGAACAGGTTGGATCAATGGGCAGAGGCCAATGGGATGAGGCTCAACAAGTCTAAGTGGCGGGTCCTGCACTTTGGCCACAAGAACCTCATGCAACACTACAAGCTTGGGGCAAAGTGGCTCAAAAGATGTGCAGAGGAAAAGGATCTGAGGGTGCTGATTGATGCTTGCTTGACCATGAGCCAGCAGTGTGCCCAGGTGGCCAAGAAGGCCACTGGCATCCTGACTTGTATCAGGAATCGTGTAGCCAGCAGGACCAGGGACGTGATCTGTATTCTGCTCTGGTGAGGCCACGCCTTGAGTAGTATTCAGTTTTGAGCTCCTCGCTACAAGAAGGACATGAAGACCATGGAGCATTTCCAGAGAAGGGCTACAAAAGTAGGAGAGGAGAGCAACTACTGGTCTATAGTTCCCCAGCTCTTCCTTTATACCCTTTTTAAAAATGAGAGTGATATTTCCCTTTTTCCAGTCACCAGGAACTTTGGCCTGAGTGCCTTGATTTTTCAAATATGATGGAGACAGGCTTGATGACTACATCAGCCAATTCCCTCAGGAAAATTCCCAGCCCCTGCCTAGGGGTTCGGGGACTCAAGAGATATGGGAAGCCTGACCATTAGTAAAGACACTGAGGCACAGAAATTGTTAAGTATCTCTGCCTTCTCCACATCTGTCATTACCAGATCTCTGTCTTCATTTGTCAGAGGTGGTACACTTCCCTTAGTCTTTCTTCTGTGGCCAATGTACCTGTAGAACCTCTTCATATTATTCTTTGCATCCCTCACTAAGTTTAGCTCTTGGTAATTGGAGATTCCTCTCTGAGAGGCACTGAGGGACCATTTTCCACCCACACAATCTCTCAAGAGGTTTGCTGCCTACCTTGAACACACATTCACGACATCACAGAGAGGCTACTGAGCTTGGTCAAGCCAGAGGACTATCACTCGTTCCTGCTCTTAAATAATCACATACCTTAGGGCTTTTATTAAGACCCCTGGGCATCTCAGTTAGCACTCTGGAAGAATGGCTGCTTTCTATAATTGTGTAACCTCCACACTTGGAACAAGAAACCACCTGCAGCCCCAGTTGTCTCTTAAAGAGACAAAGAAAGTAACATACAGAGGATGCAAAGAAACAAAATCTTCTTCATCCTCTGGCATACACCTTTCATCCTTTATCAGCAGGAGGTGAGTGAAGCATCTAAGGTCATAGGCAATCTGTTTGCATTCTGTCGTGCTAGTGCTGACAAGCAGACAGGGAAAAAAACCACTGAAAATGGGCATGGAATTTAACAGAACCGAACCTGTGGTGCATGCACAGCAGTGCTAAACATAGGAGTGTGGGGGAGAGGAAGAGAAAGAAGACTTCAAGCAGAGATGATGGACTACCAACAGAGATCCTGAAAGTGAGATATGTATTGAAGCTTTTATGCATTTTAGCTTTTGTAGGATTTTAAAGCTGGGATTGCTTCAGAAATAAAGTCACGGCTTGGAGTGAAGCTAAGAGTTTGGTAGCTGGAGAGCTGTTGGTACCTGGGAAGCACTTGGGAAAACAGTAGATAAGAGATGGAAGAATTAGGGGTGTTCAGGTCTTAGCTGTCTTACATAAAATTGATGTCAGTGAGAATAACCCCAAATCAATGAACTATCACAACCAATAAGGAAGAGAAGAATTACAGGCAATACTGTTCTCCTCCCAGTATGGGGTTTGAGATGTTGACTGCTAACCTTGCCTGAGGAGGAAGGACATTCTGCCTTAAACGGTGGATGACAAGAAGGGTGAGAACTGTAGTTTCACAGACATTTAGGTTCAAGAATGCCAGTCAGAACCAGGGAATAAATTCAGAGATTATATATAATTTTGATCTGTCCAAAGAAAAAAATGCAAGTCTGAGGTAGACATGTAGAGCGGAATTCAAACAGCTGAACATAGTATTCAGTGCTGTCAGATCTGTTAGATCTGAAACTGTAGAGCAGAGCACATAAAATGTCACAAGAGGATGTAGCTTCAGTTGCTTCTATACCAGTTAGGGATGAGAAACCTAGGTGGTAGAGATGTGAAGTCATGAAAGTCAAGTGCAACCACAGAAGTATCTATAGGCAAGCAGAGGTGAGTGTTACTGCATTGGATGGGTGTGTAGGGTCAGATAAAGGACAGCAGTGTGGAGCAATAGATTCCTGCAGGAATCTTCCTGACACGTGATGGGATGGGAAGGGTTGTTAGGTTAGTTCCAGAGCCGACCAAATCAATGAGAGGAAATATAAAGTGAGGCAAAGAGACACTTAGCTCCAGATGCCTGTTGGCATGGATTTGCAGGTAGCTGAGAAATTAAATAGTGGACAATTATGGACCTATTTATACACACATCTAGCACAATGAGCCTTTCAACTGTCCATGTAGTAAAGGAGAAAATAAAGAAAACACAAAATGTCAATAATATGATTTTCGTTGTTGTTTTGGTTTGTTTATTTCAAGGCATGATGAGAAATTTTGATATTTGACAGAAACATCAAAAAGTGTCTTAAAGGGTATTTTTCTCTCTTTTTTCCTTCCTTATATTCCTTTATTTCATTATTTTATTTTAATTAATGCAGTAACAGGCAGACATAGTCATGCATACAAACATACCATCTTTGCAGCAAAATGAAAGAAAGCTATTAGAGAAGAAAAGGAGACAAAATTTCATGTAACTTTCTTCTAACTCAGAAGAAACAGAACTGGAATTGGGAGGAATGACAGAACTTATTTTACAAGTCTTTCTATTTAACTAAAGTTGACTGTTTTTGTTTTCTTTCCTATGTTTTTGTTTGTTTGTTTGTTTGTTTGTAATGTCTGTCTTTGTGAGAGATGAGTTAAAATCCACAATGTCATTCAAAATGTATGGAAATTTAAATGACTTGATCCATTCCATGGAAAAGCTCAATATGTTTTCAAAATCTCCCTTCAAGTCAATTCTTGGTGGATTAATTTCAGAGAGAGATTTAGATAATTGAATTTTCTTCATGGTTCCAATGGTCTGATGAATGGTCTGAAAATTAGACACTGCTGAGGGATTTCTTTGAGGAAAGATGGAAGTCAGTATGTGATCTCGGCTCCCTTGAAAGACAATTGAGGAAAATATATTCTTTTAAAAAGTGCGTGAATTGAAAAAATTTATGATGGAATTCTTTATTCCTTGGGCTGGTTGTACAGATATCATTGACTGTAAAGAGATTTTAAATTGTTCAGTTGTAATACACTTCAGATATGAGTGATCTATACTTAGCTTTCTTTCATAATCCGTGGATGTGATTGTTAGGTTTACTGAGTTATTGGAGTGCAATTCATCTAGACTTGTTTGACTGTCTACATTAGAATGAATTGTATAGTACCCTGGAAGGGCCTACTTTTGTCGTTTGGAAAGGATGTATACAGGAGTAGTTCAGATAGACAGTTACACTGTAAACCACAAAAAAATAGCTTACTATAGGAGACTGGACTGATACTTTATGACTTACACTTAATCCTGGTGCCCGTTCATGGGGTGTAGAGAAAATGTGGAACACCTGATGACGTGTGGATGTTTTCAGTTTATATTTCCAGTACAATGCCCAGGTTAATGGGAATCTAAATTACTAGCTTTCAAGTATTTCACCATAAGAAGCGCCTTAAAACTAGGCAATGGTCAAAGCATGTGCTTATTAGGCAGTCTAAGTATACCTGAAGTTAATTAAATATTCTAGTATATTTACACTTGTATTTGTTCATTTTTCTTTGATTACTGTTTTTCAGGGTTTTACAGAGTCCAAATGGAGTATGAGAACAACACAGTAGTTAAAGAGTTTGTTCTGTTAGGATTTTCTCAAACCCACAAAGTCCAGATGCTTCTCTTCTTCTTCTTCCTGCTGTTCTATATGATAATTCTCCCAGGCAACATCCTTATCATTCTCACAATTCAAGGAGAGTCCCAACTGGGAACACCCATGTATTTTTTCCTGGCCAATTTGGCATTCTTGGACATCTGTTACTGTTGTGTGACCCCACCTAAAATGTTGGCTGACTTTTTCTCACACCGTAAGACAATCTGCTACAATGCTTGCATGGCCCAGCTTTTCTTCCTCCACTTCCTGGGAGCAGCTGAAGCTTTCCTGCTCGTGGCCATGGCCTATGACCGCTATGTAGCCATTTGCAAACCTTTTCACTACACCAGGCTTGTGAACAGGGCAGTATGCTATGTCCTGGTTGGAGCTTCATGGGCAGGGGGCTTCATCCATGGCATCACTCTATTTGCTCTTACCATTGCTCTCCCCTTCTGTGGCCCCAACATCCTGGACAACTTCTTCTGTGATGTCCATCAGCTGGTTAAATTGGCCTGTGCTGATACTCACGTAGTGGAACTTTTGATATTTCTCAACAATGGAGTTGTCATTGTCATGTGTTCTGCACTTCTGCTCATCTCCTACGCTGTCCTGCTGCTGAAGCTCCGGACACAGTCCTCCAAGGCAAAGAGCAAAATTGCTTCCACCTGTGTTTCCCACATCATTGTGGTTTTTGTCATGTGTGGCCCAGCTATGTATATCTATGTCTTACCCTTCCAAGCTGTCCCAATGGAAAAGATTGTTGCTCTTTTCCATACAGTCATCTTCCCCCTGACTAATCCCATAATCTATACCCTGTGTAACAAGGAGATCAGAAGCTCAGTGTGGAAGCTGGTCAGCAAATACATTCTTACGTGTGGAAAAATATAATAAAGAAACAGTTAAGTATTTTGAAGTAAATAAAACTGTTTTTGTTGCTGTTGTTGTTTTGTTTGTTAATAAAGTTCTCTTAGGAGCAACTCCATGATGTACATTATGTAAGAGCATAATACATAAACAGTAATCTTTAAGAAATTTTCTTCCATCAAAAAAGCCATAGGGTGATACTAATTACTGTATGGAATCATTTAGAGGAGAACCAAGCTGTGTAAAGGAATCATATGAGTAGTGCTATGAAGTTACTGTTAAAAATCTTTCTTTTCTTATTTTCTTTTTTTTCTTTTTTTTTATTTTGAGAAATAATCTGGTAGGTTTTGAGACTTTCTAGAATTATTAATGGACTTGAGGTTCTGATGCAGAGAGTCAAAATGGTTGCAAGCATGTTAATTCAAGATTTCAGTTTATAGTTGAACTTTGAACGTTGATGCTGCCTTTCTGGAGCATGACTGCCTCCCCTCTTCCATCGCTGCCTTTGAATGAGTTGATTGCTTCCCCACAAAGGGACAATGTGTATGCTGCTGGATCATCTAGTTTGTAGGCAAGCTTTTGCTTCTCATCCAACATAGCTAGTCCACTGAAATTGTTAAGTGAAAATCAAAGGCAATGTGGTCATGGTCTTATGGGAGGCATAGAATCATATATTTGGATTGGAAGAGAGCTTAAAGATGATCTAACTTCAAACCCTCTCCCATGGGCAGGGATGCCACCCTCTAGACCAAGTTGCTCAAAGCCCCATCCAACCTGTCCTTGAACACTTCCAGGGATGGGAAATCCACAACTTTCCAGGGCAACCTGTTCCACTACCTCATCACACATTGATTGTAGTGTTTCTCTATACAGTTATAGGCATCTGCAACATAGAATCCTATGGATTCCTAAGGATTCCTGCAAAAGGCATTTCTAGGGAGAGATTCAACCAACACAATTTCTGCTTTGAGTTGAAATAAACTGTGCCATTTTTTCTGTCTTGGCGCTTACTTGCCCTGTAATTTACCTCTTGTATTGCCTCTCAAGTAGAATTGGCCAAATAATTCCTTGTTGAGAAAAATTAATTCCTTTTGTTGAAAAACCAGGATTTCAGAGAACATGGTTTTCTTACTGGAGTGTATGTTTCATAGACAATGTAGGTGCAGAATATGCTAAATATAGCTCCATCCACAAAGTCTCCACTAATATGCAAGAAGGCACTGCACCGCACCGTACAGAATCACAGAATGGCTGAGATTGGAAGGGACATCTTGAGATCATCTGCCCCCCCGCCAAGCAGGATCACCTAGAGCACATTGCATGGGATGGCATCCACGCAGGTTTTGAATATATCCAAAGAAAGAGAGTCCACAACCTCTCTGCGCAACCTGTTCTAGTGGTCTGTCACCCTCACAGTAAAAAAATGTTCCTTAATAGCTGGAAATTTCTGTGTTTCAACTTGTGCCCGTTGTCTCTTGTCCTGTTGCTAGGCACCACTGAAAAGAGTCTGACCCCATGCTCTTGACACCCTCCCTTCAGGTATTTGTACTCATTGAAATAAGACCCACGCTCAGTCTTCTCCAAGCTAAAGAGGCCCAGCTCTCTCAGCCTCTCCTCGTATGAGAGGTACTCCACTCCCCTCATTATCTTTGTAGCCTTCTGCTCATTTAACTATCTTCTGCATACCATTTGGCAAAATAAAACTGTCAAGTTGAAAATTGACTTTTCTAAGGTCAGCTTTCTCTACTAACCCCTTTCTGAGGGTGGTTTTCCTAGTTAGACCACTTTGAAGACAGCTTGATCCCCACTTTGGGGATTGATTTGTTAGCTAGTGGCACTGGTTATGTTTTGAATATATGTATGTGCCTATAAGTAATCAATAATGAGAATGCTTGCAATTTCACTAGCATTGTTTGTAATAACCTGTAATATTAGTATATATGCTTACTGCTTTATTACTGACTACTGCTATTGACTTTTTATATATAAACACATACAAATACACACACTTGTTTTCCTGATAATAATTCATAATAGCTCGATAAATATACTTGTGTTATTAAACACACGTATACATGCTAGCAGTGATTTGTAGTAACTTGTCATAAAGCAGAAAAACTTATGAATGAAAACCCTTACGTACTATGGAATCCTGCAAATCCACCTGTAGGGGCACAATGCTCAGGCCGAGTCAGCTGGAGGTTCTGACACCTTTGCTCTAGCACGAATCTACCAGAAAAAAAGGAGAAGGCAAGGTCTCCAAGTCACCCATATCCATCACTCTCTGTACCTCCTCAAATGGATCCCCCCCTTTCTTAATTACAAGCTTACAATTAATTAATTACAATTTCCTATGAGATTGAGACAAGGAAAACAGAAGAGCGTAACTAAGTCTCTTGTGATCATGTGGTGAAAGACATTGGGAAAAAAAGGAAGAGAGACTTCCAGTAACATGGAGAAGAGTTACAACACCTGAAAATCTTCCCTGCTACCATACCTCTTTTGCAGGGGGCAGAGACATCCTTCCCCCAAAGTGCTCTGTGAGCAGCTCACATAAATGCTGTGGAAAAGAGATGGCAGATTCAGCAGTCACAATCCTTTAAGAGCTCCTAAACTGGCGATGAGCAAAAGAAGACAGAACAGGAAAAGACACCCTCTTTCACCCAAGGAAAGGTATATGAGCCAGGGAACCACAAAAACAAGGCCCTAAACAGCCTGAACAAGGAATGCTCAAGCCACAATGTCCTTCAAAGCTGCAGAAAGGTCAGGAAAGATGAAATGGTAGCCGCTCTCCAGGGTGCGCTTTGGTACCACTTTCTGGCCCTCCAACAACATAACAGCCCGCTCGACCCCAAAGACAGCTCGCACGGCCCAGGCAGGCATTGGCAGTAGGGCTGGGCGTCCCAGGGCTGCAGCAAACTCCTGAGTGAAGGTGCTGTTGGAGGTGGCAGGAGAAGATGGGGAGACACCATTAAAGACCCCTTGCAGGCACTCATTCTCCAGGGCATGACATATGATCCCAGCCAGGTCCTGAATGTGGATCCACGGGAATGGCTGGTGCCCAGACCCTATGGGGCCTCCCAGTCCTAGCCAGAATGGCCAGAGCATCTGAGAGATTGCGCCACCACCTCGGCCCAGCACTACACCTGTGGAAAGAACAGAGTGAGACAGGGACCCTCTCCAGCCCCAGACCTACAGCCAGGAGACAATCCTTAGAGGGCGGGACCTGGGACCGCACCCCAACAAGACAAGATACATAATCTGATGCACTTCTCCCACCCCTTCCCCTCCTGCCCCAGCTCCAAAGCAGAGCCACTCCAGTCATGCATGATGCCCTGTCTTACCAGATCTCACCAGAACACCACGAGTTGGACCATCAGGGATGACAGCTGCAGCTTCCCAGGAGCTCACCAGACGTGAGAAGAAGTCAAAATTCCCTCCAGGGCTATCCTCAGTATACTCAGCTGTGGGGCTAGGGCGGTAATAGCCTGTGGGTATAACAGCAAAAAGCGGGTTGGGATTGAATCCCAACATCAGCTGGCCCTCTTCTCCCCAACCCTTATCCCTGTCTCCAGGGACATCCTCATATGAACAGCACTAGGTTTTGAACTACAAATGCACTCTGCAGGTTCAACAGCATGTGCTAGTATTCCAGCTGAGATGGCAACGCCATGAATCAAATGCACCAGCAAACAAGGCACTGAGCTGGCTGCATAGAAAGGAGCTTCCTGTCTGTCATAAATGCTAACCCGCAGCAGCTTCAAAGCCTGTAGGAAGCAGAAATGCAAAGCTGGAGATGTATGGGGGGATTCAGCTTAGACAACTTGGTTCTACAGATGCCTTAAGGCTTTCACAGGGAAAACATTAAGTCCTGTCCTAATGCTACCAAGTGAAAGCATGAGAATCCAAGTTCCACTGCAGTACAAAAAAAAGCTGACCAAGCCTTGCCTAGTCGCAGTGATGCTGATGACAATAAAGCTGGCCTTTCAAGGCAAGACATATTTTCCCCAGAAGCATGCTTCTGTCTGGAGGTACACCTCTCCTCATCAGCATGAGGCACGCTGGGCCCAACCAATACCTACGCCGGTGACGACGACCCAAGCATTGGGTGGCTGGTCAGCATCAGCAATGGCTTTGGCCAAGGTCCTGGTGGTTTCAACTCGGCTGCTGATAACTTCCTTGCAGAAAGCATCTCCCCATCTGGAAAAAGGAGAGCCACTCATACTTCCCACCAGGATATCCCAGGAAACAATAGCCCCATGGGGAGCCCCCACCGTCACCTCACAAGCACAGGAGATGTCACATAAATTCCCCCCACCCCAGAGTAGAAGGAGGACATAGAATATTACTACCTAAACATACGATAACTGTGGGAGAACACGGCTCACCATTTCCCAGAACAGGCTATAGGTTTTGGATGCCCTTAGGGCAAACACATTAGAAAATGTGGGCACCAAAGCTGTGTGAATTCTCCTCAAGCACCTGGAAGAGGCATTTCCAAAAACACCCTCAGCAATACAAGAACAACTTCCACAGTCCATTTTGGTTCTGACTTTATCTAAGCATATTATTAAGTATTGTCTAAGCATAGGCATCTGGTGCCTTTTTGGACATATGCAACTACTTTGCCTGGCCTCCACCTGTCAGTCCAGAAGAAAATGCATCTTTTAAAATTCTCTGGGGACTTGACAGGCCTACAGAAATGTTTTGGATACCTGAAGACTCAGATGTCAACAGCCAGGGAACCCAGGTTGTCCTTTCTGGACACCCTACTCCCTTGCCAGACCCACTCCACATTTTCTGACAACATTGGGCTGTCTTGCCTTCACCTTGTCCCCACAACACTATGGAACACTAAGTTACAACACTACATTACCTGCGGAAAGGGTTGAGGACATTCTCACCAGCCAAGTTCACCACTGCATCGCACTGGGGCAGTCCAACGCGGGACAACTCTTCCTAGGCAGGGGTAACAGAGACATCACACACCCAGCCTTCCCTCTTCTCAAGCCTTCCCAACAACCAAGCAGGATGAGCTCCCAAGACATCCAGCCAGTTACTTCCTGACCTTTGTAAAACACTGCCTGTCGCACAAGCATGAATGGAGAACATTTTGCTCCTTGGAGCTGCAGCAGTACCCACCCCAACTGACCACAACCAGTACAGCACCTAGGAGATGCAGGGTACATCAGTGGGAAACAGTTTCCCCACTGCAAATTCCCTGCATGCCATGCCAGGTAGGCTAGTTCCTCAGCCTTGACATGGTCTCCCTTCTGTAATCACTCTTATTTCGTACCCAGCTGATGCGATTCTTGCCCCCTTGTCGAGAGACATGGGTCACCTCATGACCATGGCTCTGAAGCAAATGGGTCAGGGCTCTGCCCACAAATCCAGTCCCACCACCTGTGAAAAAGACAGGATATTAGAGACCAGAAGCAGCTTGCAAAGCTACCGCAGGAGTTCCTGTTACCATGGCCATCCTCCTAGGGTACACCACTGGGCCCTGATCACCCTCTCCCCAGCCCTCCCACTGCAGGCCTCCACCACTCCCTATACCCTGGCTCCACGCACTGCATCCTATCCCTCAGGGTGCCTGGATCCCAACGGCTACCCACATTATGCTGAATCACACAGGACATTGAGGTGCTCGAGCGTGTCCACAAAAAGGCATTGAAGCTGGTGAGGGGTCTGGAGGGCAAGTCTTATGAGGAGCGGCTGAGGGAGCTGGGCTTGTTCAGCTTGGAGAAGAGGAGGCTCAGGGGTGACCTTATTGCTCTCTACAGATACCTTAAAGGAGGCTGTAGTGAGGTGGGGGTTGGTCTGTTCTCCCACATGCCTGGTGACAGGACGAGGGGGAATGGGCTAAAGTTGAGCCAGGGGAGTTTTAGGTTGGGTAGTAGGAAAAACTTATTTACCGACACGGTTGTTAGGCATTGGAATGGGCTGCCCAGGGAAGTGGTGGAGTCACCATTTCCTGGAGGTCTTTAAAAGACATTTAAATGTAGAGCTTAGTGATATGGTTTAGTGGAGGACTGTTAGTGTTAGGTCAGAAGTCGGACTGGGTGATCTTGGAGATCTCTTCCAACCTAAACGATTCTGTGATTCCGTGAATCCAGGCCCAGCCCCTCCCCCCCCCAATTCCCAAACCACATCTCCCTCAGAGCTCCTGCAGCCCCCCCTGCGCCCTACGGCTCCCCGGGGAACCCCACTCCGCAGCAGCCGCCGCCCCCCCCCCCTCACAGCTCCCCTCACAGCTCCCCGCGCAGCCGCGCCCCGCACTCACCCACCAGCACCCGCATTGCTGCCGGCTGCGCATGCGCAACCGCTCCCGCCCGCCGAGCGCAGTCGGTCTCCCTCCCGCCCTTGGTGTCCCGGCGCGTGCAGTTCCCCACCCCCCTGGGGGATCCTTAAAGGGCCCGCGTGCTGCGGGCGCTGACGGGAGGGGCTGAGGCGGGAACGCCAAGGGCGGCAGGCGGCCGCCATGGGTGACGGGTCCCGTGGTGGGAAGGTGGCGACGGAGAAACGGCTGCCGTGAGCCCGGTAGGCGCTGGGGAACGTGCGGCTCCCCAGGTCAAAGCGAGGGGAACGGGGGTGTAGCGTGACACAGGTGACGCCTATTGGAAGAATGTGATGAAATGGGAGTGTGGCCATCTATTAATTTAAACAGTGAGTGAGGCAGGAATTATGGCTGTTGCATGGAGAGGTAAGAAAGGAACCTGGGTAACAACAGCGAATCGGCTTTGGAGATGGAGAAACTCTGAGTTTGGCTTTGGGGTGATGTGACCAGTGAAACAGTTGGGAGCTCATGTTGAATGTCTACGTTAGAAAGCAGTACATAGTGAAAGCAGTAACCCGGGGGAGAAATTCACCCACCAACTGCCTGCACTGTCAACAGGACTGTCATAGAATCATAGAAACACAAGATTGGAAAGGACCTACAAAATCACCTAGTCCAAACATCCTATCATCAATACTACCCACTAAGCGACTCATATCTCAACATCATGTCCTGAAGGTGGAACTGCTGTATTGAAATTGCTGCTTGCCAGCCACGTCTTGTCACCTCAAACAGCTGCAGTGTGTGTCTCGCTCTCCTGAGGAGGGATCTCGGACCTTGACTCATGTCAGAGCTCTGCCCAGATTTATGTGTTTGTGAATAGAAGTTGCCATCTACTGCCATAGACATCAACTTGGTAAATGGAACCTACAGTGTATGCCACTGAGTAGTGGTGTTCTGTGCCTGCAATTGCCCAGTCCCCAGCTTCCCTGGGACAGCTGTTACAGACGGAGTCTCTTGGGCTGGAAACAAGCCCATTTCCAAAGCCTTTATGAGCCAGGCATGAAACTGGATTTACCCAACAAGAAACAGGTACCTGCTGCAAGTACTTTGCCTGGCATTGTGACTTGCTAAGTATTACCTCACCTTGATCACTTAAGTATGTGGCCTAAATTTCAGCATGCTTCACTACAATGTATTTGTCTAGCTGAGTTGCTGTATCATAGCCTTGCTTTGTATAAGCAATACATATGCATACAGTAGCTGGAAGTGGTGAGCCATGACAAACAGGACAATGTGAACAGGATGTGAACAACCTTGGATTAGTGTGTGACAGGAGAACATCTGAAACTGCTGCAATGACATCATCATGAACTGATCTGATTTGTGGCCTGGACAGACATCTGGAAATAAAATAAAATAAAATAAAAAAATAAAATAAAATAAAATAAAATAAAATAAAAATGGGAGGGTAACATTTCTACTTGGATGACTGACAGTGCTCTAGTTCTCCCTGTGTCCCCTGTGTCTGTGAGGGCACCATGTCACAACTCAGAGCTGAAGTCAGGCTCTTTTTGCTCTACACTTCCTCTTGCTATTCAGTCTCATTCCAGAAGTCCTGCACTGTAGCCCCTGGCCATTTCTCTCTTTGTCTTGAGGAACTCAGTGTGCCCAACCATTTGGATACTTCATTTCTTCATTTGTATACTTCATTTTCCAAGCTCATTACCAACCCATCAGAAAGCTGAAGTTCTTTGTTCTCTTCACTGTGTGAATATGGTTCTGTATTGGAAGGAAGGCCTTGCAAAAGCAAAGAGTGAAAACAAATATTCAACTGGTACCACAGACTTGTCAAGAAAACTCAAGGAAATAGTGGATAGCTACTGACCAGAGATTTCATAGGGTTGGGAAATTATGTTTCTCTATGCCAAAAAATCTTTTATTTAATCAACACTTTATCTACAATGTCTGATTTTTTTTCCCTCATTAAATGAAAAATAAACAAGAAAAGAATAAGAATAAGAATAAGGATAAGAATAAGAGTGAGAAAAAGGAGAGTAAATCCAAATCCTTTATGCTTTAGCAGCAGCTTAAAAAATAACGAGTAACAATGTTATGTTTTAATTTGTTCAATTTTTTAGGCAACCAAAACTTTAAAAGTTTTTGGATTCAAGAACCATGAAACTTAAATGTAAAATATTCCCAGACTCCATCAAAGGTATATATAATCCTTTACTGAAAAATGACGTAAAACTAATGAAAAATAATAATATTTTTGAAGGAAAGTTAGCTGAAAAATGATACTGCCCAAGCATGATTCTGTAACCCAAATTTGAATATATCAATCTGGAAAAACAACAACAACAACAAAAACAAAAACACCTACCAAGAGCTAGAAAGAAAACAATTAACAATCTAACAATTTTCTTTTACCTTTTCTACTTCCTTTTGTTGTGAAAAAATAATAATAATAATAATAAAAATAATGAATAAGAAGACCTCATGAAGCCCATATGTTGGGTTGTGTCTCTACTTATCTAGCAGGGGAGACACCATGATCAGGCAGGTGGTTTTCCCAGGGCAAGACTCATCCCCTGCACTCCGGGTGTGCTGACTCCTGCAATTTCCCCAAATGCAGGAAACTTGACTGCATAATTTGTGGTAGAGGGGGGCTGCATTCATGTATTTTTCCTACACCTGGGATGGGGCAACCCTGGCTATATGTGCAGACTGGGCGATGAGACACTGTAAGGCAGCCCCACAGAGAGGGATCTGGGGGTTGTGGTTGATAGCAAGTTGAATATGAGCCAGCAGTGTGCCCCAGCAGCCATGAAGGCCAACCGTATCCTGGGGTGCATCAAGCACAGCATTGCTAGTCGGTCGAGGGAGGTGATTGTCCCGCTCTACTTTGCGCTGGTGCGGCCTCACCTCGAGTACTGTGTGCAGTTCTGGGCACCACAGTACAAGAAGGACATTAAACTGTTGGAGATTGTCCAGAGGAGGGCAATGAAGATGGTGAAGGGCCTAGAGGGGAAGATGTATGAGGAGCGGCTGAGGGCACTGTGCCTGTTCTGCCTGGAGAAGAGGAGGCTGAGGGGACATCATCGCGGTCTACAGCTTCCTCTCGAAGGGGAGTGGAGAGGCAGGTGACCTATTCTCTGTAAACACCAGTGATAGGACCTGCAGGAATGGTGTTAAGCTGAGGCAGGGGAAGTTTAGGCTTGACGTCAGGAGGGGGTTCTTCACCGAGAGGGTGGTTGCACACTGGAACAGGCTCCCCAGGGACGTAGTCACTGCACCAAGCCTGTCTGAATTTAAAAAGCGATTGGACTGTGCACTTAGTCACATGGTCTAAACTTTTGGGCACACCTGTGCGGTGCCAGGAGTTGGACTTAATGATCCTTATGGGTCCCTTCCACCTTGGGATATTCTGTGATTCTATGAAAAAAAAAAAAAAAAAAAAAAAAAAAAAAGAATAAGAAAACCTCATGAAGCCCCTATGTTGGGTTGTGTCTCATATTTTTCAGAAATAAGATATATTTATTGAAAAACAAAATTTCAGTGGCTAAGTTTTTAAAGGAAATTTTCAATCAGTTGTTGATGTAATTTCAGATTTTAAACTTGTTATCAAACAAGCAGAGATGCATTTAAAGTGTGTTCAGTAAACATTTAATAAAAAATAGCTAATACTGCCATCATCTGTTCTAAAGAGTTACTGGCTCAGAATTAGATATACGTACTGTAGAATCTACGTTTGGGTGATAAATCTTACCATTTTTGTCTACAAGAAGTTTAGGATTACATTCGGGTGTCTTGACATTACACATTTACAATATAGTTGTTACAAACTGAGCTAGCTGCCTAGAAAAGCTTTACAGGCAAAGGAGAGAAGGTGCATCAGCAGAAAACTTTTTTTTTTCTTTTTTTTTTTTTAACCTTAAATGTGTGCCTTTGGCAGGGATGCTACGCACTAGATCAGGTTCCCAAGGGCCTCATCCAGCCTGGTCTTGAACACCTCCAGGGACGGGGAATCCACAACCTCTCTGGGCAACCTGTTCCAATGCCTCACTACCCTCTGCGTAAAGAATTTCCTCCTAACATCTAATCTAAATCTCCCTTCTTTTATCATAGAATCACAGAATGGCCTGGGTTGAAAAGGACCTTAAAGATCACCTAGTTTCAACCCCCCTGCTCTGGGCAGGGTTGCCAACTACTAGAGCAGGCTGCCTAGAGCCGCATCAGGACCCCCAAGTCCTTCTCTGCATGGCTACTCTCACATTCTTTGCCCAGTCTATGTAAATACCTGGGATTGCCCCAGCCCAAGTGCAACACCTTGCATTAGGTGATGCATTAGGTGATGCCTCTGGATGGCATCCCTTCCCTATATTGCATCGACTGCACTGCTCAGCTTGGTGTCATCTGCAAACTTGCTAAGGGTACACTTGATTCCGTCATCTATGTCATTGATAAAGATGTTGAAGAGCACTGGTCCTAAGACCAACCCCTGAGGGACACCATTTGTGACTGGTCTCCACAGAGACATAGAACCATTGACCACTACCTTTTGGCTTTATGGTGCAAGCTACCACCAGAAGGTTTGAAACACACTCAGTGCTTCATGCCACTATCGGAAACACCGTCCTGGGCCTTGAAAAGAAAGATTTATGGCAAGGTGACACTCCAGAAAGAACTGAATCGGAAAACAGGACTCATTTCTGAAACAACCTCATAGACACCTGAAACAAAGAATATGGCTTTGAGTAGGTGTATAAGATTCCCTGTCATGCACCAGTCCCTGGGAAGACAATAATATGGTGGACTTTTAAAAACTGAGAGCAATGTATGATGGAACATTCAAGCACGGAGATACAGATTTAGCAAAAGCCACTTGGTTAGTTAATACTCAATTATTTGCTAATTGATATGGTCCTCCCAACTGAAACCTGCATGTGCTTTAAAAGGGGATAAAGTCCCTGAAGAGCACGTACAAAAAACATGCTGGGGAAGACAGTCTGGGTTATTGCTGCCTCAGGCAAAGGCAAACACATATGTGGGATTACTTTTGCTGAAGATCTGGGACTACTTGTTGAAAAATGCATAGGGTTTGGCAAGTCTGATGTGTATCTTGAGGGGATTTGATTTTATCAAAGAATAGCCAATGATTTTAATTGTAAGATGTTAGTTGCTATATGATGCCATCATTGCTATGGTTGCTATATGTCATGTCAATGTTATTACAGTAAGAATCATCCAAACTAATGAAGAAAAGATTTTGGTGGAACCAAGCGAAGTGAAGCGGAGATGGAATCAGAGCTGACCTCATCATGCAACTATCCAACACCATACACCATCTCTCTTGCCCTCAGAAATGCCCCATTAAGACAGGTGGAGCCCAAAATTATAAACTAAATGAACTCAATGGACATTTTAGTGGGAAGGCTTATAGACTAAGGGTATGATATCTGTGTTTATATGTCAAAAGACAAGAAGTGTGGTGGTGATTAACTGGCATGTATTGGAAAGTGTGGGACGTGAGCATGATGCACATAGACTAAGAGGTAGATATTGTCCTCGTTTTGGCTGGGATAGGATTAATTTTCTTCCTTGTAGCTGTTATGGTACTGTGTTTTGGATTTAGCAGAAAAATAATGCTGATAACACACCGATATTTTAGTTGTAGAACATTGCTTACACCAAGTCAAGGAATTTTCAGCTTCTCATCCTGGCCAGGTAGAGAGGAGCTGGGGGACTGGAGATGCACCAGAAGCTGTGGGGGACACAACCAGCACAGCAGACCCAAACTGGCCAAAGTGGTATTCCATACAATATGACATCATGCTGAACAATAAAACTTGGGGAAGGTGGCCAGTGAGGAGCTCCCATTACTTGGGGATTGGCTGGGCATCAATTAGTTGGTGGCGAGTAATTGTGTTGTGCAGCACTTGTTTTGTTTACTCTTTTCTCTGTATTGTTTTTTGTTTGTTTGTTTGTTTTTATTTTTATTTTTTTTTTATTCTTTTCTTATTAAACTGTTCTTATTTCAACCCATGAGTTCTGACACTTTTACATTTTCTTATTCTTTCCCCTGTCCCAGTACAGGGGAGTAAGTGAATGGATGTGTGGTACTTAGCTGCATGACAGGTTAAATCACAAGAATTGATTATACAGGAGAATGAACTGCAAAAGCAGGAGTTTTCCCCTGACCTTAACACCACATTTACCTTTGACTGTTACTATTATTTCTCCTTAAAAGGACCTACGGGGACGTTCATAGTGACATAAGACCATGCGTATGACTGTGTATCATTCAGTTCCCTGCAATTCCAAAATTTAAAGAAAAAAAAAAATTTTTTTTTGGACCAGCTTGCTTCAGCTTCTGAAGTACAAACCAGAGATTTTCATAACTTGATTTAATTATAAAATTCTATGTTTTTATATGGTTTTCTTATCTTTCCAATCTCTCATTAAACCTGCTGATGCTTCTGCAAGGAAACTGTTTTGTTGAAGAAAACCTTTTTGACAGCATCCTTGATTTCCTGGTTCCTTAGGCTGTAAATTATGGGGTTGAAGAGAGGAACAACAATAGAATAGAAAGCAGACACAATTTTGTGTGAGTCATGAACTGCAAGTGTTTTGGGCCTCACATAGATGAAAATGCTTGTTGCATAGAAGACAATAACCACTATAAGGTGGGAGGCACAGGTGGAAAAGGCTTTTTGGCAACCTTGTACAGATGAAATGTGAAGAACAGTGAAGATAATATAGGCATAGGATAGCATTACTATGGAGAGAGGCATCAGGAGAATAAATAAGGCAGCCACAAAATCCATAAGAACAGCTCTTTCCATATCTGTGCAGGCTAAGTTCAAGAGAGGCGAAACATCACAGAAGAAATGGTTAATTATATTGGGTCCACAGTAAGTTAACTGAGAGATAAAAAATACTTTACATCCAGAAATTAAGAAACCAGTCAACCAGGATCCCATAGTAAGGTAGACACAGACAATATGTCTCATAATGGTGGAGTAATGGAAAGGCTTACAGATGGCGACATAGCGGTCATATGCCATGACTGCTAGGAGGAGGCACTCAGTGTTTCCCAGGCTGAGGAAGAAGTACAGCTGTGTCATGCATCCCATGAAGGAGATTTCCTTTGCCTCTGATACAAAGCTCAGCATTGTCTTGGGAAGTGTGACTGTCACATACCAGATTTCCAGGAAGGACAAGTTAATTAGAAAGAAATACATGGGGCAGTGGAGGTTATAGTTTGTCCAGACAGCCAGAATGATGATTACATTTTCTGCTAAAACTAAGATATATGCTATGAGAAATATTGCAAAGAAGAGAATCTGCAAGTGAGGAGCAATGGGAAATCCAAGAAGGATGAACTCTTTGACTGTGGTGTGATTGCCAACTTCCATGTCTCCCATCTACCTCTGTAAAGACAATGACATCAATGACTTATTATTAGTGAATATAATTCACTTGTCTCTCTGTATCTCTCTCACATTTTACAGTTGTTTTACATTTCTTTCACACTACGTTAGAGTTGATAGTGCTATACTTACTAGTACCGTTAATCATTAAGATAGTCAAAGACATGCTAGTTAGAAGAAAATTACCGTAACTCAAGAGGATTATGAATTCTCTGAGCTACATAATGCCTAACTCCTATTTGACCTTCTACAGAGAATAATCTGTTACTCTGTCTTGTCCTTTTCTAAATTTTACAGTGCACTAATCTGTGGGTTTGTGAACAGAGTTGCCAGAAAATCAATCCCCATAGATACTTGTGAAAATCACAGTTATCAACATCATTAGCAGCATCTACGTAGTCACTACCAATGCATTATTACTTTGTAAAGCAGAAATTTTTATAAAAGTCAGAACTTAAGCTGCAACTATAATGAAATTAAAATAGCTATCATAAATAAAGTTTTTCTGCTCTGTAGACCACACATCCAGAAATTGTGGTCTTAATCCACAACCCAATTTGAAAATTTTCTATATTGTGTCACATTTTCAAAGAATTTTGAAAAATTTGTGTGTTCCCATTTTGCATAATATGTTCCAGTTCTTGTATAGAAAGGGTACAAACTTGAATAACTACTGAGTTTTGGGATCCTCTTTCCTCAAGGACAAATTCAGTTGGATACATATAGCTATGTAGTACTACTTAAGAAACTTCAAGATATCTGAGATTTCCAAATGTGTGTATCAGCTGAGATACAATGAGGTACTGTAATTATCAATTACTTTTAGCTAGATATAACACAGGACCTAAAAAGGACCTCTGACCTGGTGAAATGGCAGCTGGGAGCTGAGCAGAACATTTCTGAGCACCTCAATGGTGGACAATTTATTCAAATCTTTTTTGTTAAGTTAAATTGGTATCTTGACTTTCTTGTCTTTACTGATGTAAGTCTGTTAGCTAACATGCAACCATAGAATATCCTCAGTTGGAAGGGACTCAAAAGGGTCATCTAGTCCAACTCCTGATTCCACACAGGACAACCTAAGAGTTAAACCATATGCCTAAGTGTATTGTCCAAACACTTTTTGAACACTGACATGCTACTACAAGAGAAGTTTTGACACATACAGACTGATTAAGTTATCTAAATAGTTACTTTTTATACTGTGGTGCCCAGAACTGCACACAGTACTCGAGGTGAGGCCGCACCAGCGCAGAGTAGAGCGGGACAATCACCTCCCTTGACCTACTAGCGATGCCGTGCTTGATGCACCCCAGGATACGATTGGCCCTCCTGGCTGCCAGGGCACACTGCTGGCTCATATTCAACTTGCTGTCTACCACGACCCCCAGATCCCTCTCTTCTAGGCTGCTCTCCAGCGTCTCATCGCCCAGTCTGTACATGCAGCCAGGGTTTCCCCGTCCCAGGTGCAGGACCCGGCACTTGCTCTTATTGAACTTCATGCGGTTGGTGATCGCCCAGCTCTCCAACCTGTCCAGATCCCTCTGCAAGGCCTTTACGCCCTCATTTGAGTCCACAACTCCTCCAAGTTTGGTGTCATCAGCAAACTTGCTCAAAATACCCTCTATTCCTACATCCAGATCGTTTATAAAAATATTGAAAAGTACCAGCCCTAAAATGGAGCCTTGAGGGACCCCACTGGTGACCGCCCGCCAGCCTGACGCAGCTCCATTTACCATAACCCTTTGGGCCCTGCCCGTTAGCCAATTGCTCACCCATCGTATGATGTTTTTATTTAGCTGTATGGTGGACATTTTGTCCAGTAGGATCCTATGGGAAACCGTGTCAAAAGCCTTGCTGAAGTCCAAAAAAATCACATCAGCTGGTTTCCCTTGGTCCACCATACGGGTGATCTTATCATAAAAGGAAATCAGGTTAGTTAGGCAGGACCTACCCTTCACAAACCCATGCTGGCTGGCACCAATGACTGCTTTGTCCCCCAGGTGCGCCTCAATAAGTCCGAGAACCAACTTCTCCATAATTTTACCAGGCACTGACGTGAGACTGACAGGCCTGTAATTGCTAGGGTCTTCTTTCTGACCCTTCTTGAAAATCGGCACAACATTTGCCAGCTTCCAGTCTACCGGGACCTCTCCAAATTCCCAGGATCGTTGAAAAATAATTGAGAGAGGTTCTGCGATGACATCCGCCAGCTCTTTCAGCACCCGGGGATGAATCCCATCCGGACCCATGGACTTGTAGGGATCCAGGTGGAGTAGCAAATCCCGCACACGTTCAGGGTCAGTTGGGAGTTTGTCATCCCCACCGTCCCGGTCCTCCAGCTCAGGGCACCCTGGGTCCCGAAGCCCATCATCGGCATTGAAGACAGAGGCAAAGAGGGCGTTAAGCGTCTCTGCTTTGCCTACGTCATCATCTGTGAGGAGACCTTCCCTATCAAGGAGCGGCCCTATGTATTCTTTAGTTCTCCTTTTTCCATTTACATATCTAAAAAAACCCTTTTTATTTTCTCTCACAGACACAGCCAGCTTCAACTCTAGCTGTGCTTTGGCCACTCGAACTTTCTCCCTACAAACACGAACAGCATCCCTGTATTCTTTCCATGACGCCTGGCCCTCCTTCCAGTAGCGAAACACTCTCTGTTTCCGCCTAATCTCCATTAGAACATTCCTGGTTAGCCACGCCGGCCTCCTGCCCCGCCTGCCTGACTTGCGATATTTTGGAATTGCCTTATCTTGTGCTTCTAGGAGGCATCGCTTAAAGATAGCCTAAGCTATCCAATATACACCCATGAGTTGTTACATGCCCATCATTAATTGGAGGTTATCATCTAGTATATCTCAAGGGGTATTAGACAGCTTTAGACACTTTGACAATTGAATCTTAACTCCTATCTCACATGAGGACACCTACATATAGACCCCAAAATTAAGAATTCTTATTCTGAGAGCTGAATCACATCACTGCTGTCCGATTATTGGGGAGAAAAAGAAACAATAAAATTGAAATCCAGATAACATATGTATCTGAATGAAAAACATTGAGTTTTTTTCTCATTTTTCTTTGTTAAGAGAGCCAATGTTGGCTTTCACAAACTTATATGTCTAAATTCAAAAGGCTTCAAAGTACATATTTTTGTTATTAAAAGCAAATCATATGGATTATACCTTGAAGAACTTCTTGAAAAAGGTTTCAAAACTCTTGCAATCTATTACATTAACATTCATAATGTGCTTAGTTCTTAAGTGCTTAAATATAGAGGTCTTCATAGTGTCTTTTTGTAACAATAGTCCTTTTTCTCAAAGTTATTTGAATGAATCGGGAAGGGAAGGGAAGGGAAGGGAAGGGAAGGGAAGGGAAGGGAAGGGAAGGGAAGGGAAGGGAAGGGAAGGGAAGGGAAGGGAAGGGAAGGGAAGGGAAGGGAAGGGAAGGGAAGGGAAGGGAAGGGAAGGGAAGGGAAGGGAAGGGAAGGGAAGGGAAGGGAAGGGAAGGGAAGGGAAGGGAAGGGAAGGGAAGGGAAGGGAAGGGAAAAGATTGACAAAAGGTATCTTCGATTGAAAGATATCGTGTGTGTTATTTTTCTTCTTTGCATGAAAATTCATGTTGTATGAGAAATAAGATTTATTTTGTGGTTTCTCACTAAAAATATTTAGTTAAAAATGTATACATTTTGTCATATTTTTACCATCTTCCTTAACCAATATAATACATGAAAGACACAAAGTGTTATTTTTATTTACAGTAAGAAATATTTAAATAGCAAATACTACAATTTCACTTACAAATTTGAATCCTTCTCCCAATGTTGAATGGATTGCTTGATGTTCAAAGAGAAGGCGAGAAGTTCGGAGAGAATGTGCTCTGATATCCATTTATGATTTCTTTACTTTCCTGAAGACTTCATTTGTGCATTTGGTTAGTTCTTCCAAAGGGACCAATCAAAGAAACAAATAATTGCTTCTCTTCCCCAGCCTGGCAGTAGTATTTGTCATTGAACTTAAAGACATGTATCTGTTGTAGTTTAAACCAGCAGGCAGCTAGACAACATACAGCCTTTTGTTCATTTCCCCTACTCTACAGTGGGATGGGGAAGAAAATTGGAAAGAAAAGTGGAAGAAGTCATGGGATAAGATAAGGAAAGTTTTATGTTAAAGAAAAAAAAAAAAAAAAAAAAAGCAACTAAAAGAATAACAAAAGAAGTGATGCAGAACACAATTGCTCACCATCACCCAAACAATGCCCAGCCAGTTCCCAAACAAAGGCATCCCCCTTGCCAATAGCCCTCTCCCCTTCAGCCCCCCCTTACACACACACACACACAGTTTTATGTTTTAACACAGTTACGTTTTTTAACACAGTACTCGAGGTGTGGCCTCACCAGAGCTGAGTACAGGGGGACAATCACTTCCCTAGACCTGCTGGCCACGCTGTTTCTCATACAAGCCAGGATGCTGTTAGCCTTCTTGGCCACCTGAGGACACTGCTGGCTCATATTCAGCCCACTATCAACCAATACTCCCAGGTCCTTCTCTCCCAGGCAGCTTTCCAGCCACTCATCTCCCAGCCTGTAGCATTCCTTGGGCTTGTTGTGACCCAAGTGCAGGACCCGGCACTTGGCCTTGTTGAACTTCATACGGTTGGCCTCAGCCTATCAGTCCAGCCTATCCAGATCCTCCTGCAGAGACTTCCTACCCTCAAGCAGATTGACACACGCACCTAACTTGGTGTCATCTGCAAATTTACTGGGAGGACACTCGATGCCCTCTTCCAGATCATCGATAAAGATATTAAAGAGAACTGGCCCTAGTACTGAGCCCTGGGGAACACCACTAGTGACTAGCCTCCAGCTGGATTTGACTCCATTCACCACAACTCTTTGGGCCCGGCTACCCAACCAGTTTTTAACCCAATGAAGTGTACGCCAGTCCAAGCCATGAACAGCCAGTTTCTTGAGGAGAATGCTGTAGGAAACGGTGTCAAAAACCTTATTGAAGTCAAGATAGAGCACATACACTGCCTTTCCCTCATTCACTACGTGTGTCACTTTGTCATAGAAGGAGATCAGGTTCATCAAGCAAGACCTGCCTTTCATAAACCCATGTTGACTGGGTCTGATCGCCTGGTTGCCCTGTAAGTGCCGCATGATGACACGTAAGATAATCTGTTCCATGAGCTTCCCCAGCACCGAAGTCAGACTGACAGGCCTATAGTTTCCCAGGTCCACGCTCTGCCTCCTTTTGCAGATGCACATCACATTTGCAACTGGGACCTCCCCTGATAGCCAAGCTGCTGATAAATGATGGAAAATGGCTTGGTCAGCTCTTCCACCAGTTCTCTCAGTACCCTTGGGTGGATCCCATCCAACCCCATCGACTTGCATACATTTAAGTGCTGTAGCAGGTTGCCAACCATTTCCTCATAGAGTATGAGGGCCACATTTTGCTCCCTGTCCCCTTCCACCAGCTCAGGGGACTGGGTATCCAGACAGCAACTGGTCTCACTGCTAAAGACAGAAGCAAAGAAGGCATTAAGCACCTCAGCCTCATTTTGTCATGAAGTTTCCCCCCGCATTCAGAAGAGGATGGAGATTCTCCTTAGCCCTGCTTTTTGTGTTGATGTATTTATAATTTATTTTTTTTTTGTCATCTTTAACATCAGTAGCCAGATTGAGCTCCAGATGAGCTTTGCCCTTTCTAATTTTGTCCCTGCACAGCCTCGGAGCATCCTTATAGTCCTCCTGAGTGGTCTGCCTCCTTTTCCAAAGGTCATAAACCCTCTTTTTCTTCCTGAGCTCTAGCCACAACTCTCTGTTCAGCCAGGCTGGTCTTCTTCCACACCGGCTTTTCTTTGGGTATGTGGGGACAGACTGCTCCTGAGCCTTTAAGAGTTCCTTCTTGAAGAGTGCTCAGCCTTCCTGGACTCGTCTACCCTTCAGAGCTGCCTCCCAATGGACTCTGCCAACCAGTGTCCTGAACAGCTCAAAGTCTGCCCTCCAGAAGTCTAAGACAGCAGTTTTACTGGTCCCCTTCCTCACTTCACCAAGAATAGAGAACTCTACCATTTCATGGTCACTCTGCCCAAGACAGCTCCCACCAGTCCTGGATAGTCTCTGTTTGTGAACAGCAGGTCTAGCGGGGCACCTCCCCTGGTAGGCTCACTAACCAGTTGAGTCAGGAAGCTATTTTCCACACACTCCAGGAACCTCCTAGACTGCTTTCTCTGGGCTGTGTTGTGCTTCCAGGATATGTCTGGGAAGTTGTAGTCTCCCCCCTTGTCACTTTGTATGTGTTGAGGAGGTCCAAGTTGATGAATGAGTTCTCCAATGCTTCAATTATGCTATGTTGATTAGCATGTTTGGTGGGTTTAGTAAACAGTAATCCTGACACTGTATCAACGGTAGTGAATACATATTGCCACACCCTCAGTGGAGGCAGGGGGTCAATGTAATCAACCTGACAGGTATTTAAAGACTACTGACACTATTTTATTTTCCCCTGGGGTCTATATCATGCTCTTAAAGGTAGCTGTCTACAAATAGCACAATTATGTGCACATGCCTTTTACATATGTAATTGTAAAGGGGGTTGATTGTGAGCAATGCACAGGCAGTATGAGATGATCAATGTCCGCAAGCTATATGTGCAATTTATAGCTTGACCATATACCTTGGCAGAGGTTGTATCATCTACTTCCCTGTTGTTTTGCGACTCAGACAAATTGTCTTTTTGGTGGGGTGAGACACAGTTTACTTTTAAGAGATACTTAAAGGATATTTTGCCAAATTTGTTGCCATATGTCTGCCCTCATACAGGATATTTCTGTATATGCCAATTTTCTTGGTCCCATCACAGTAACCGCATTGTGAGGCTTTTGTATACAACCCAGCTGTCAGTGTACAAATAATGTGCCTTTCCTTCAAGGATAGCCAAGGATGCTGCAATCAATTCAGCCTACTGACTGGATGCCTGTACACCTGTTTGCTGCAATATAATCCCTGAAACTGGAACATATGCAACTGCTCTCCATTGTCTTCATCCAGCTGAAGTGTATGTTGCACTCCCATCGGTGAACCAGGCATCTTTTTTGTGCTCTTCTGTTAACTCATTGTAAGGGTGTGCTTCACCCACAAGAGATTTGGGGAGGTACGTGGGGTGGGAGGTATGGGGCATGGAGCTTCCCATAGTGCGGGCCCACAGTTAAAGGATACACTTCCTACAAGCGTGGTTTCTGGAGTGATTACATGTGGTTTTCCTGGCAGGAATCATTGCTGTAAATGTGTGGCTGCCCGGCCTATCCCTGTGTGGGCCCTAAAACAATTACCTGTAACCCACCTATGAATAGTAAAGGGTGGATGTACAGTTACATTGTCTTGGTCTGCAATTCTTTCAGTTTCTTTCACTGCCCAAACTACCTCTAAGATTTGTTTCTCCATCAGGGTATGACAGAGAAACATATGCATGGCAGATCTTTGGACCCAAATACTATAGGTTCTTTCTGACTTTTCAGCCCAGTCATTTGCCATAATCCCCATGAAACTATATCATTTAGAATTGTTATTTCTAATTAAAAAGTGTATCACTGCCTTGGAGTATATAATTGTATGTGCTCAGAGCATTTTTGTAGGCATCATAGTCTTCTTGTTGTTGTTTGGTCCATTGCCAAACAGCTTTTTTTTTCTAGTCATTTTTTGCAGAGGGTGCATTAATACTGCCAGATGTGGAATAAAGGTTCTCCAATACCCTAAAAGTCCCAGGAAAGTCTGCAGTTGTTTCACTGTGGTTGGTACAGGGAATTGCTGGACTGTTTGCTGTATCTTTTCTGGTATTTCTTTAGTCTGTCCATACCAGACTGTTTCTAGAAATTGCACAGTAGTACTAGGGTCTTGTATTTTCTTTGGACTAATTGCCCAGCCTTGGTCTTGTAGGTGTGGTTTCAGTGATTTGATAGCTACTTCGATTTTTTGTTTTGACTCTGCCATAATCAGTAGATCATCAATATAATGATAAATGGTGATGGTACCTGACCATACTGCTAGTCAGCTGCTATCATTTGGTGGCTAACAGAGGGACCGTGTACATCCCTGAGGCAGAACATGAAATGTATATAGCTTTTATTGCCAGGTAAAGGCAAATTGGTCCTGGCTTTCTAAAGGAACATCTATCAAAAAGAAAGCATTAGCAAGATGCATCATTCCTAGTATAAAGCTCTCCATACTAGGTGTTTTATACCAGAAAGTGCTGGGTCCTTATGATCCTCACAAAAAAAGCACTCAGTCTATAACATATTCCTTCAAATGTCATTTATTGGAGCTAGCACTGTAAAGAAATGGATAGCATAGATAATCAAGTCACTTCAGATGCTTGGAACACCTGCCATTTTTACTTTTTTGTGTGCGTATTATTCTCAGTGACACTGAAGACCTAAATCTATGACTGTACCCTGGGTCTCATGCTAGTTCTGGCCCTTATGAGTTAAATGGCCTTCCTAGCAGTGGTAAGAATGGAATTGCCTCAAGCCCTGTGTTTTGCAGCAGGAGTTGATGGCTTATTATGAAACCAGTAAGAAAGGAACTCAGATTTTGTAAAGTATTGCTCAAAATGTAATTTATAGGTGCTACCAGTATAAAGAAAAGGGTACTAATAACCATAGAATGGCTTGGGTTGTGGGTTGTAAGGGATCATAAAGGTCATCTAGTTCCAACCCACCTGTCATGGGCAGGGATGCCACCCACTAGATCGGGTTGGCCAAGGCCCCATCCAACGTGGCCTTGAATACCTCCATGGATGGGGCATCCACAACTTCTCTGGGAAATCTGTTCCAGTGCCTCACTACCCTTACAGTGAAGCATTTCTTCCTAATAATCTTACATCCTTTTTCAGGTGCTGGCAATCCTGAATTGTATAGCATCAAACAGACCTCCAATCAGGTTATAGCATGCTGTGCATACCCCTTCTGCCAAAATGTTATCTTTTTGGCCAGTTGAACCAGTATAGTATTTTCTTGGATAGAATTGTTTTCTTCTACTGTTTCAACCAAACAGAACACATGTTCACATGTGAAGTTCTTGCTGCACTTTTAGATAAAGGCAAGGATACAAGTGGCATGATCACAAATACTGAAGGCTCTACTGTTAAAAATCAAATGGCAAAGTTTACCCTGTTGCCAATGGATGCACACATCACAATACAGGCCTGAACACCGAGCTGTATGTGCAGCATGGCACAAACTTATGCCAGCTCAGGTTAAAAATTACATTAATTAGGATTACTAACTCGTCCATGTACAATTGCCTTTCAGTCAGGATTACTATAAGCCAAACATGAGGTCATGTGAAGGTATGGCTAACACAAATAGTATACATACAGCAAGAGTGACATTTCCTGTATACAGCAAGATTGTGATAGTATAAGAAAATCAGACAATTTCTTTGACATGTACTTAGCTCTCTGTATCTCTGTCCATAGGGATTTGGCTAACTGATTTTCATTGATATCCATCTTCCTACATGGTTTTGAAAACAATAGACCTTATTATTAGGTTTTCTAAAAGAATTTTTTCTATTACCGAGAACGTGGTAGGAATTATTACATTATTATTGTAGCAGAATAATTTACAGCCAGGTGAGTTTAGTCATATAAGCATCCTCACAAATAGGAAGGAGATATTTCCACATAGAAAAATGATACAAGTTCTTCCTTACCAGACTTCAGTGCAACAAGTCATTGATGACTGAAGCAACCATGAAGGAGTAAGTAGTAGAGGTCCTACTCATATGCATTTCAAGAGGGAAGCTTCTCAGTAGTGTCCTTGCTCATCAGTATCCTCATCCTAGGCACTTAGCGATGTGCAGAGCAGCTTGTGACTATGATCTTTCTCAGAACCTCTTTCACTTCCTTGTTCCTGAGACAGTAGATTAGAGGGTTTAGCGCTGGAGTGAATACAGCATAAAAGATGGACACTATCTTGTTGAGGTTGAATGGATGGATCCTTCTGGGCCTGGCATACATAAAGAGAGTGGCTGAAAAGAAGATGATGACAACAGTGAAATGGGATGTGCAAGTGGAAAAAGCTTTTCTCCTTCCCTGGGTTGAAGGCATACTCAAGATGGTTGACAAGATGCAGCAATAGGAGAAAATAATGATCAGGAGAGGTACCAGAAGGATCACCAAAGCCAGTGCAAAGTCCACTGTTTCTGCAAGGGACATGTCAGTGCACGAAAGGTTCAAGACTGGAGAAATGTCACAAAAGAAGTGGTTTATGACTTGTGGGCCACAGAATGTGAGGCGTGAAATAAAAGATACCTTGACCAAGGAAATAGAAAAGCCTCCTGTCCATGAAAGAATTGACAGCTGAAAGCACAACTTGTGGGTCATGATGGCTGGGTAGCGCAGGGGATGACAGACAGCCAAGTAGCGGTCATAGGCCATTACAGCCAGGAGGACGCATTCAGTGCACATGAGGGAGATAAAGAAGTATAACTGGGTCATGCAGCTGGAGAATGAGATGGTCTTGTTCTGTGACCAGAACCCAAACAAAAGCTTGGGCAATGTTACTGAGACATACCAAATCTCCAGGAAGGACAAGTTTCCCAAGAAATAATACATGGGCTTCTGTAGATGATGGTTCCTTTTCACCACAAAGATAATGATTGCATTCTCAGTGATTGTCACCATGTAGGTGACAAGAAAGACCAGATAAAGTAAGGTCTGGATCTGCATCCCATAGGAAAATCCCAGAAGAATGAACTCATCGATAGTGGTTTGGTTCTTCATAACATATTGGGTGCACACAGCTATCCCTGCAGATGTCAAAGCAGAAGAAATAGAAAAATGTTAAGAGTTCCACAAAAGGAAGACTGTGTGAAGAATTAGGTCACTTAGTAAACTGTTTCCCATGGAAACTGTTTTTCACTAAGTAGAACCAAAATTTATGACCAGAATGAAGTGAGAGGTCCACCCATCATTGTTTCCCTTGATTTGTTATCTCGCTTTTAATAGCAACACTGGAAAAAGCAAAACAAACCAAAAATGAACGAAAAAGCACCAGAAGACCTTCTTAAAGTTATCTGTTTTCTTGTAGTATAGAGAATAAAAAAAAAAAAAAGAAAACAGAAAGAAAAAAAAAAGACTAACATTCACACTGCTGAAAACAGCACCACAAAAGCTCAGAGAGTATGTAGACAAAAATGTTTAAGAAAAATAATATAAATTGAACAGATCATTTTCAAAATATTACAGATTTTAGTAGTTTATGTTTAAGCAAGTCAAATGAGATTTTCAGTGAGTGGCAAGACTGGCTCCTTCAGCCCACAGTTCATCTAACTGAAACACATCTTAGAAAGAGAAGAGTAATTCTCTCTTCCACTTTGATATCTTCATCTTAGCTCTAGACATCTATCTAGTGGATGTTTTAATTTCAATAACTTAAAGTAGACATTACATGTTTCTGTTAACTGTTGTGCTCTAGATTCCTTTTCAGATATTCCATCAATGGATACCTGGATAATAGGCATTAATTGAGCATTCATAACCTAGAGTATAACAGAGTCTTCAGATGTAACATGTTAAAATATATAATGTATTTGCACTCTAGAAATGCCTATTTCTAGAGATTTCGGTGACCCTTGATTAACCTTTAAGTAGATGCCATTGTTTATAGTAGAACTGTAGATGATTTAAAATAGAGGATTTAAAATAAGGTTTGTTCTTACTGCTTTTAACGGAAACAAACATATAATTAACACACAAACATACCTCATCCCAATCTACTTGCTTGTAGATTTTACAGCTCATTAATACAAGCAAGTTTGTGGAAAGCTAAGAAAGAAAGATGTCAACACAAGAGATGTACTTATTTACTGAGAACAGAAACATACTCTTTAGCTATTTTCTTTCATTACCTACCTGAATAAGTATGGTCCTTTGATTAAGGGATGACAAAAGAACTGGAGACAAGGAGTACTAGCATTCAGCAGTTTCAAACTCTTGCACTTTCAATTAAGAGGGAAAATCTGATGAAAAGACTTAATACATTTTGCTATTACTCTTAATTTACAGCTATTTTCCCATATCATACAACTGTCAGTTTACATGAAGTACATGGCATAACAAAGAATAAATTGTTTTTGAAGCATTCAGATCAATAACTTACACCAGAATGGATCTGTGATTTCTTGTGTCATCTGTTACTACAAGAAAACATTAAGACTTGCTTACCTATTCAGGATTCCCAAGTATGCATTTGGCCATTAAACTCTTGCAACAAGCAGAGGTATCAGATAGAGTTTTTCTGAACTATCTGAAGGGTTGTCCTTTAAAGGAGTCCGTGATTTTTATTTTTTTTTTTTTTTGGTTGGTTGGTTGTTTTTCTTCTCTTTCTCTTTGTCTATTTTTTTCCCCTTCTTTTATGGGAAAGCTTCCCTTGCAGCAAAAAGGTCTGAGCTAGTAAAGTCTTTTACCAATTAAAGTAATGGAGGGTGTAGAAGCTTATTATCTCTAATTATCTCCAATAATTATCTCCAGAATACTCTGCTTTGCTGTGGCACACCATGGGCTGCAGGGAGATAACCTGCTCTACCATGGGCCTCTCCACAGGCCACAGGGGAACTTCTGCTCCAGTGTCCAATCACCTTCTCCTCCTTTTTCACTGCTCTTAGTGTCTGCATGGTGGGTTCTCACTTCTCTCTCCTCTAGCTGCTATTGCACAGTGGGGTTTTTTATGTTTCTTAAAATGCTCTCAGAGGTGCAACCAATGTCACTCATTGGCTCAGCTCTGGCCAGTGGTGGGCCCCTTTTGGAGCTGTCTGGAGCTGGCTTTTAACTATCATGGGGGAATTCTGGACTCTTCTGACAGAGGCCACCACTGCAGCGTCCCTGCTAATTAACTTTTGCCATGTAAACTCAATACAAAATTGCACGTCCTGGGGGTCTGCGTGAAGGCATATAAGTATGTTTAATGGACCAAACAAACAGCCTGGAATTGATTCAAGAAATCTATGTGTTGAAATATTTCAGTTAAGCTAAGAATTTTTATCTCTAAAAGAACTTGTTTATGGTAACTTTGAACTTTAGCTGTTATTCAAAACAAAACAAAACTCCAGCTTACCTAGGCTTTGCAGTCTGATTCCTAGCAGACACAAACTTCCAGAGATGAAAATTTGACAACCTTATCTTCAGTGTTTTCCAGATGCATACAACTGAAGTGAATGTGTACACAAACATGGATGGCTGTAACTAATTTGCTTTACTGTAGCCATTGAAAAATTAGGTGATTCAGTTTGAAGATAAAAACAACAATATTTAATATTTAAGAGTATCATTCATTCAGGCACCTAAAAATGTTTGTAGGCACTGACCACCCAAACTTTCTATATGGCAAAGATGAATTGGACAAAAATGTGTGTGGAATCTAGACATCAATTCAGTTAATCAAATGCAGGGCCAACAAACAAATGTAACTCTGTCCAACAACCTGAAGTAGCAAGAACACCTACCTGGGACTGGCTGACAGTGCATCATCTGAAGGCTGAAAAGAAAGCTATTTATCAGGGCCAGCCCAAGAAAAAAAGATGAAAATACAGAAAGCTTGATGGAGCTGAGCTTTTGTACTGGGTCTGGATGGAATGGAGTTAACTTTCCCTGCAGCAGCCCTTATAGTGTTGTGCTCTGCACTTGTAGCTAGAACAGCATTGGTGTCACACCAGTGTTGTGACTATTGCCAAGCAATACTGGCACAGCATCAGGACTTGTTCCAACCCCCACCTCCCCCAAGAGCCAGCAGGCTGGAAGTGGGCAAGAGGTGAGCAGGGGACATCCCCAGGGCAGCTGACATAAACCAACCAAACAAATGACCATATGATGTCACACTCTGCAATGAAAGATGGGAAAGGGGAAGGAGGGATGAGGAGGGGTCCTCATTATGAAAATGTCTGTCCTTCCAAACAACGGCTACATGTACTGAGGCCTGACTTCAGGAACGTTGTCAAGTACAGCTTATTGATGGGAAGTTGAGAATCATTTCTTTCCTCTATCTTTGTACTTCCACATGGCTTTTGCTTGTTTTCTTTGCTCCCCAGGGAAGTGGTTACTGCACCGAGCCTGTCTGAATTTAAGAAGAGATTGGACTGTGAACTTAGGCACATGGTCTGAACTTTTGGGTAGACCTGTGCGGTGTCAAGAGTTGGACTTGATGATCCTTAAGGGTCCCTTCCAACTCAGGATATTCTATGATTCTATTCTATATTCTATGATTCTATGATTCTGTTTGTTTGCTTTTCCCCTCTTCCTTTTCCCTTTAAGGAAATTATCCTTATCTCAATTCCTGAGTTGTTGTTTTTGTTGGTTTTTTTTTGTTGTTTTTTTTTTTTCCTTTCCAGCATACTATCTTCTTCCCCTCTTCTTGTAAGGAAGGGGAGTGAGAGAGCAGTTGTGGTGGATTTCAGATGAGTAGCAAGGTAAAGCCACCACAGCTTTATTTCCTGAGCAGTTTCATTACTTCTCCCAACAACGGCAACTATGTCTGGTGAAAACATAATATTTACAGAATATTTTCTCCTTTGGTAGTATAAAACTAACAGGATTCCACATCAAGTCATCCAATGAGTGTCCTCACACCCTGCAGTTGCCCTGGTTTAGGAGGATAAAAGGCATGAAAAGCCCAAGCCTCAGCCAGAGCATGGACTTCTGCCACAGGCTCCCTGAGTAACTGTCCAATTGTTGTGTTTTATCCCAGCAGACAGCTAAATGCCATGTAGCCATTCACTCACTCCTCCACCCCCTCAGTGGAATGGGGGAGAAAATCGAAAAGAAGTGTGAAAGAAGGCATGGGTTGAGATGCGGGAAGTTTAATTAAAGAAGAAAAAAAAAAAAAAAGAAAAAAAAAAAAAAGAATGGAACAGAAAGGAAAGAAAAGAATCACACAGAATAATTTAGGTTGGAAGAGACCTCCAAGATCGACTAGTCCAAACCTCTGACCTAACACTAACAAGTCCTCCACTAAACCATATCACTAAGCTCTACATCTAAATGTCTTTTAAAGACCTCCAGGGATGGTGACTCCACCACTTCCCAGGGCAGCCCATTCCAATGCCTAACAACCCTTTCGGTAAAGAAGTTCTTCCTAATATCCAGCCTAAAACACCCCTGGCACAACTTTAGCCCATTATCCCTCGTCCTGTCACCAGGCATATGGGAGAATAGACCAACCCCCACCTCGCTACAGCCTCCTTTAAGGTACCTATAGAGTGCGATAAGGTCACCCCTGAGCCTCCTTTTCTCCAGGCTGAACAAACCCAGCTCCCTCATCTGCTCCTCGTAAGACTTGTCCTCCAGACCCCTCACCTATTCGTTGCCCTTCTCTGGACTCTCTTGAGCACCTCCATGTCCTTCTTGCACATGTTTTTCATTCATGGATCACCTGTACAATAGTGTCCAAGATCAAGTCCACCTCTTGATCACAAGTCCATTTATATGTTGCATCTCTTCCTTGATATTCTCAGGTGTCATGGACCCACTGAGCTATAAATAACTTCCCCTTAAATTGCCAGTCCAGATCCACCTGAGCTTCTTCAATCTTAGCAGCCTGATTCACCTGCTGGTTGTTTTGGTGTTCTTCAGTGGCACTACTCTTGGGTATATTAGCATTTAGAAGGCATACTTCTACAACCAGCTTTTCTACCTGGGCAGCAATATCTTGCCACAATGTGGCAGCCCAGATGGGTTTGCCTTAGCACTGACAGTTACTCTACTTCCATTGCTGTAACCATTCCCAAAGGGCATTTGCCACCATACATGAGTATTGCAGAATTAAATTTATGCAACTTTAATGCAGCAGCAAGTAAGGATTTATTCTATATCTTTATAGCAGATAACAAAATTATATGATTTTAACAGCACTTAATCAGTATCTGTTAGTCAATTAACAGAATGATCTAAAGAAAATTGCTACAATAGAAACAACAATTTATTTAAAGACTCATGAATGACAAGGTTCACCTGAGACCAGGGGTAAGGGGAATGGAAGTCACGTGCTTCCAAAATACCTGCTAGTGTGAATTACTCACACTACTCCTTTGTTGGTAGATGAGCTTGTTCCTCAGTCAGCCGTGAGATGTACATCCCCTGACAAGTAGCCCAGCTCAGGGGGAGATCAAGGGTGCAGCCCGCTGCAGACCCTGGAGAGCTCAAAGAGTTCTTGTTTGGGATCACTGTTTATAGGATTGCGTGACCACTGTCTTTTGGTCTCTAATTTTCCAGGATTTAGATCTTTGCCAATATAAAAAGGAATCAGGTTGCGCAGTCTTCCTCCCCTTAGCACTTGTGTTAAATAGTCACACCATAGGGCACAGATACAACCAAAGGGCAGATTGATCAATCTGGATAGGCTGGACTGATGGGCTGAGGTCAACTGCATGAAGTTCAATAAGGCCAAGTGCCAGGTCCTGCACTTGGGGCGCAATAACCCCAAGCAGAGCTACAGACTGGGAGATGAGTAGTTGGAAAGCTGCCTGGCAGAGAAGGACCTGGGAGTATTGTTTCACAGTTGTCTGAATATGAGCCAGCAGTGTGCTCAGGTGGCCAAGAAGGCCAACAGCATCCTGGCTTGTATAAGAAGCAGTGTGGCCAGCAGGTCTAGGGAAGTGATTGTCTCCCTGTACTCGGTTCTGGTGAGGCTGCACCTCGAGTACTGTGTTCAGTTTTGGACCCCTTGCTACAAGAAGGACATGGAGTGAGTCCAGGGAAGGGTGACAAAGTTGGTGGGAGGTCTGGAGAACAAGTCCTATGAGGAGCAGATGAGGGAGCTGGGTTTGTTCAGCCTGGAGAAAAGGAGTGTCAGGGGTGACCTTATTGCTCTTTATATGTACATTAAAGGAGGTAGTGAGGTAGGGGTCAGTCTATTCTCCCATGTGCCTGGCAACAGGACGAGGGGTAATGGGCTAAAGTTGTGCCAGGGGTGTTTTAGGCTGGATATTAGGAAGAACTTCTTTACCGAAAGGGTTGTTAGGCATTGGAATGGGCTGCCCCGGGAAGTGGTGGAGTCACCATCCCTGGAGGTCTTTAAAAGACATTTAGATGTAGAGGCTAGTGATATGGTTTAGTGGAGGACTTGTTAGTGTTAGGTCAGAGGTTTGGACTAGTTGATCTTGGAGGTCTCTTCCAACCTAGACAATTCTGTGATTCTGTGATTGTACGGGACTTTGAGCAACCTGGTCTAGTGGAATGTGTCTCTGCCTGTTGCAGGGGGTTGGAATTAGATGATCTTTATGGTCCCTTCTAACCCAAACCATTCTATGATGCTGTGATTCTATGTTTCTTTTTGACTACAGGGACAACTGAGCATCAATGGCTGGCTCTCTGATTTAGCCACAATGTCTGTATCCAGAGTTGGATTATCAACAGAACATGTTTTGGAGGTGGGATGAGATCCAGAGACCTTCTCTTCCCATTAAGGGTGCTGAATAGTGTTGACTAGTGTTGGGGTGGTTCCTTCTGACTGGAAGATAGTCAATGTTACACCCATTTTCAAAAAGAGCATGAGAGAAGACCTAGAAAACTACAGACGTGTCAGTCCAACCTCAGTACCTAGCAGATAAATTGAGAAGATTCTAATGGGGTATACAGAAAGGCAGTTAATGAACAAAGCAATTACCAGGCATAGTCAACGTGGATTTATGAGAGGAAAGTCCTGCCTTAATAACTTGATCTCCTTGTATGATAAGGTCACTTTCTTTGTGAGTGGAGTGAAGGGAAGACAATGGATATAATATTTCTGGGTTTTAGTAAGGCCTTAAATACCATCCCTCACAGGATCCTTCTGGACAAATTGTCCAAATGTGTGTTGAAGAGGTTCAGTCTACACTGGATAATGAACTGGCTCATCAGTAGATGACCATTCACTATGACCTCAAAGGGTCATAGTGAATGGGGGCTACATCTGGCTGGTGGGCAGTCATTAACAGTGTTCCTCAGGGCTCAGTTCTAGGGCCTGTCCTGTTCAACATTGTTATCAATGATCAGGATGCAGGAGTTGAATTCATCCTTAGTAAGTTTGCTGAGAAATCTATTCTACTATCTTTGTCTTCCAAATGGGGGTGGGGGATGGGGTGCAGAGAATAAAAATGCCTATGAATATACCCAGTAGACTTGTCTTACACTGTCTATAGTTGCAGAGGTCACAACATGAGATCAGATGTAAGGCACTACTATGTTACAGAGCCTATTGCTATTGAAATAGTGACTGTCACCATCTGAAAAGTTAGTTCCTTCAGACTACTCAGTGACACATCCCTCAGGGAGGGGGAGGGAGGGGGGGTTAGGAGGGTGTAAATAAGAAGCCCTGCAATGGCAAAGGGGGGCTGCCTACTCTCTCACATCATGCAGGTATGGCAAAAAAATGTCTAAGGTACTATTCCCGTTTCCTTTCTCTTTGTCAGACAGGAACCAAACTATTGCATATTTAATTATTCTGTTTTGACAGTTCTCAGGTTCTCTCACTCCCACTTGGACTCCTGAATCTCTGTAGTACTCACAGAGAGCAATATAGACTTGTTACTGTTCTTCGAAGGGCTTCTTTGACCTCCTTGTTCCTCAAGCTGTAAATTACAGGGTTCAGCATGGGTATTGCCAGGGTATAAAACACAGAGATGATCTTGTCATACTCCATAGAGTATTTTGAACTGGGCCGTAAGTACATGAAGGAGCCTGTCCCATAGAAGATGGCAACAACAGTCAGATGGGAAGCACACGTGGAGAAGGCTTTGCATCTGCCTTTGGCAGATTTCAACTTGTAGATTGTAATCCCAATGCAGATATAGGAGATGAGAATAAGAAGGATGGTTGAGATGATAAGCACGGTAGCACAGGTGAAATGTACCAAGTCAGTGATGTAAGTATCAGAGCAGGAGAGCTTCAGGATGGGGGGCACATCACAGAAGAAATGATCGATGATGGAATTGCAGAAGGACAGGTGGAATATAAATAAAGTCTGAATGGTTGCATTCACACAACTCATGAAGTAGGACATGCACACGAGGAGGATGCAGAACCTCCTAGACATAATGACAGGGTAGAGCAAGGGGTTGCAGATGGCTATAAATCGGTCATATGCCATCACTGCCAGGAGGTAGCACTCGCCTGTCACTGCGATGCAGAACAGGAAGAGCTGAGCTGTGCATGTTGTGTATGATATGACTTTTGTCTCAGCCACAAGGGTCATGAGTGTACTGGGTATAATGATGGTGGAGTAGCTGACATCTAAGAAAGAAAGGTTGCTGATGAAGAAGTACATGGGGGTGTGGAGCTTGGAGTTGATTTGGATGAGCACAATCAGCCCCAGATTTCCCACGACGGTCAACAGATAGATAAGTAGAAACACTGTGAAGAGAAGAACCTGTAACTTCAGGTTGTCGGTGAATCCCAATAAGATGAACTTAGTCACCACGGTGTGATTCCCTTCTGCCATCTATCATTGATAGGAAAAGACAGAGTTATGCTGAAAAAAAAAAAAAAAAAGGTAAATGCCCATCAATACATCAAACTGGCTGGAGTCAGGCGCTGATGTAAGGTAAAGATATAACTTTGCCAGTCTTCCTATTTACATTTTTTAAGTTCTGAACTCAAATTATCTCATTTTCATTTCCTGCATTTCAAAGCCTTGTATTATTTCAGTGTACTCTGAATGAGCACAGGTTAACAAATCACACTTACTACTGCAGATCTCACTACCTCTTCCTCCACAAATGCTTAATTTAATGTGTAAATGAGTAATCTGCACAGCTAACATTAACCCCATAGTATATGTTTCACCTCACATAATTTAGATGTTTACTCAAACATGATTTGCAGGATGCTCTTTAAATACTCATTTTTCCCATATGGATAATTGTACAATGTACAAAGTTATATATAAATAACTTTTATAACATGATATATAATATATAAAAGTCAAACACATGCTAAACTAGGAAAATCTATCAAAAGAAATGGGGTCAGACATATACACCTTATAATTATGTCAAAATTTCAGGTCAATTATGGTAAGCAGAAAGCCAAAGCTAAGGGTTTGGAATAGCTCACCTATAAATATTAATGGCATTTCAGCTTGAAAGGGAGCAGAACTTCTGCTCTGCTATTATTTTCAAAAAATCAAGAATAACATGAGAATTATAATCATTTGACTTCTTGAGCACATTCGCTTTCTGAAGGCTAGAAATAAGCCCAGGAATAAAAAATTAAGTAGAGACCTTGGAAGAACTGATCTTGTCCATTTCACTTTTCCAAGGAAGAATGAACTCTGTTGATGTAACTTATGAAAATATTTGTCTGATTTGTTCTTTAAACTCTCCAATAGATTGCCCATGATCCCTACTAATTTTGCTTCTTTATAGAATGTTATCATAGAACGGCTTGACTTGGAAGAGATCTTAAAGATCATCCAGTTCCCATCCCCTTGCCATGGCAGGGATGCCACCCACTAGATCAGGTTGCCCAGAGTTGCCATCCAACCTGGTCTTGAACACCTCCATCCACAACCTCTTTGGTAACCTGTTCCAGTGTCTCATCACCCTCTGAGTGGAGCTATTCCACCTAACATCTAATATAAATCTCCCCTCTTCTTGTTCAAAACCATTTCCCTTTGTCCTCTTATTGTCTGCCTGAGCAAAAAGTTCTCTCCACCTTTTTATAAACCCTATTGAAGTATTGAAAAGCTGAAATAAGGTCACCCCACAGTCTTCTCTTTTTCAGGCTGAACATCCTCTGCTCTCTCGGCCTTTCTTCTCAAAAACATAAGCATGATCTCATAAACATGATAGTTAGTATTCTCCGTGAGATTAACCTAAATTTTCCCATTGCAATTAAAATGAAAATGACTTGCTCTGTCTTACCCCCTGCCCCCAAATTGTTGTCTTGAATTAAAGAGTGTGTTCTCATGTCAAAGAGAAACTCATCAAAATGAGAAAGCTAGTAAACTCAGCTCCCACAATTTGAAAAAATAAATAAATTTAAAATATATATATTTTTTTTTTCAAGAATACTCATATTGCTATACTGTAAGGAATGGATATGGGGGAATCAACCCACAAAAAAAAATAATAATAATAATAAAAAAGTATAAAATATGTTTAGGCATTTGTGTTCATCACAAAACTCTTATTTCCAAGCCTGTTCTTACCTTGCCACAAACACTGTAGCATGCTTGGGTGTACTGGTGTTTCTTCTCATGTCAGTGGACTGTCCTGTAAAAGAAAAAGGAAATTCAGCTAATGCAGATTTGAATGCAAGATGCATAGTCTTTATTGACTCCTGACACTATGGGATTTACATTCTCTCAAACTAGAATGAAAAATATACTGTATCTGTATAGATACAAAGAGAAAGTGTACCTGCAGGAGAAGAAAATCTCTTGTTCCTTATCAAAAAGGAGGTATTTTAGCAGCTTACATGCACATTCATATACTTGTGCTCTGTTTGGTTGTTGAATTTCTGGTTGGCCACAGAGTCTCTGAATCCAAGACACAGTAGACTAGGCACAACGGGACCATTAAAATGTTCTGTGGGCTCCCCGTGGAGCCACCTTTCCTGCAATTAGACATATGCACTTTATTCGCATCAGTTTTAAGGAGAATAATTTTCTTTTTCCTTTTTTTTTTTTTCAGAATCACAGAATGTTAGGGATTGGAAGTGACCTTGAAAGATCATCTAGTCCAACCCCCCTACTAGAGCAGGAACACCTAGATCAAGTCACAGAAGAACACATCCAGGCAGGTTTTGAATGTCTCTAGAGGAGATTCCACAACCCACGCTGGGCAGCCTGTTCCAGTGGTCTGTCACCCTCACCATCAAAAAGTTTCTTCTCATATTTTAAGCTTCCTATATTCCAGCTTGCATCCATTGCTCCTTGTCATATCGTTAGGTGTTACTGAGAAGAGCCTTGCTCTATCCTCCTGACACTCATCCATTACATATTTATAAACATTAATAAGGTCACCCCTCAGTCTTCTCTTCTCCAAGCTAAAGAGACCCAGCTCCCTCAGCCTTTCCTCATAAGGGAGATGCTCCACTCCCTTAATCATCCTTGTGGCTCTGTGCTGGACTCTCAAGCAGTTCTCTTGTCCTTCCCTGTCCTTCTTGAGTTCCTTTCCTATATGATTCCTTACTGGGTCTGGCTGAGATGGAGTTAACTCTCCCTGCAGCGGCCCATATAGTGCTGTGCTCTGCACTTGGAGCTAGAACAGCCCTCTTATCACACCAATGTTTTGTCTGTTGTGGAGCAACGTTGGCACATCAGCAAGACTCCCTCTGACTCCCCCAGAAGCCAGTAGGCTAGAGGTGGGCAAAGGTGAAGAGGGGACATCGCCAGGGCAACTGACCTAAACCGACCAAAGAGATATTACTATATCTGTACTGTACTGTACTCTACTCTACTCTACTCCACATGATATATATACTACATACTGTACATACTATACATACTATATACCATATACCATACATGATATACATACTATATTATGACACACTCAGCAATAAAAGGTGGAAAAAGGGAAAGAGGAAAGGCAGGGGGAAAAGGGGAAGTCAGTTTGTAAATGATATCAGGAATGGTATATCCTTCTTTCCCTTTGGGGTAATTAAAGCACCTTTTGAGTTTTTCTAGCATCTATGGGTAACCAAAATACTCCTATTGCTAGGTTTCAGGAATGCGTTTCTCTCTTTTTTTTCTTTTCTTTTTTTTTTTTTTTTTTTCCTAAGATTAAACAATCACTTAAGAATGCCATGCTGGAATCTGCCCCAAAAAAAGTGTGGTGGTGGGCAGCAAGGTGTGTGGGAGGATATGGGCAAGTACCTGTCATGGTTGTCTCTTCTGATGATTTTGAACTTTACCCCTGAACAAGTGCGAAATCCTGAAAAACTGACAGAATGCTTGAAAGATGTGTGTCCTGATCCTGGCAATGCCAGAGAACTCCAGCTTGCTGCACTGTGCTGGGGCCTAGCCTATACCTGTCAAAGAGTAATAGGACAATAGGTAAGAGGAAAGGGACAACTAGATTTACTGGACTGAGTGGATCTGAACACAGCACTTCAGATGGGATCTCAAGAGAACAGAGTAGAGGCAGAGAATTGCCTACCACCCACCTTCTGGCCATGCTTCTTTTGATGCAGCCCAGGATATGGTTGGCTTTTTGTGCTACAAGTGTGCATTGCCAGCTCATGTCAAGCTTCCTGTCAGCCAGTACCCACACGTCCTTCTCATCAGGGCTGCCTTCAGTCCATTTTCCACCCATCCTGTATTTGTGCTTGGGATTGCTCTGGCCAAGATGTAGGACCTTGCATTTGGCCTTGTTGAACCTCATAAGAGCATCAGAATAACAGACAGGTGGACCGAGCTTTGACAATTGAATTGCCTCAGGTGGACCTGGACTGCGGACATAAGGGTGAGCTGTTTGTAGCTTGATGGGCCTATGAAATATCAGGACATCTGGGGAGGGATGCCACATACAGATGGGCTTGTGATTGAGGGGTGGACCTGACCATTGAGGCCATCACACAGGTCACCCATAAATGTGAAACCTGTGCTGTGATCAAGAGAGCCATGTCTCCCTGGAATAGGGGGCGGTGGCTAGGAGTTCGATATGGTGATGCCTGGTAAACTCTCACCATGGTAGAAGCAACTACTGGAGCAAGTCCAGAGGAGGACTACAAAGATGATTAGAGGACTGGAGCACCTGTTGTACAAGGACAGGCAGAGAGAACTGGACCTGTTTAGCCTGGAAAAGAGAAGACTGAGGGGAGATCTCATTGATGCATATAAATATGTGAAAGGAGGGTGTCAAGACAATGGAACCAGGCTCTTTTCAGTTGTGACCAGCAACAGGATGAGAGGCAATGGGCACAAACTGAAGCACAGGAAGTTTCAGCTGAATATGAGAGGGCACTTTACTGTGAGGATGACAGAGCACTGGAACAGGTTGCCCAGAGAGGTTGTGGAGTCTCCCTCTCAGGGGATATACAAAACTCACCTGGATGCCATTCTGTGCAACATCCTCTAGGTGATGCTGTACGGCAGGGGGGTGGATGATCTTCAGTGGTCCCTTCCAACCTTGGCCATTTTGGGGTTCTGTCATTTCGTAACTACTGGGTGGCTGGAAACAAACCCAGTAGACCATGCCACTGTCTGAAACACTATCTTTGACCTGGAAAGGAAAGTTCTGTGGCATCATGGTACACAAGAGAGAATTGAATCAGACAGTGGGAGTCACTTCCAAAACAATCTTGTCACCTCCTGGGCCAAGAGGCATAGCACTGAGTGGGTGTATCACATCCCCTATCACCCACAAGCCTCTGGAAAGGTTGAGACATACAATGGGCCGTTAAAGATCATGTCATAAGCATTAGGAGCTGAGACATGGAAACACTGAAACATTAATTTACCAGAAGCCACTGGGCTAGTGAACACCAGGGGATCTGACAACCATCCTGGTCCTGCTGAAACAAAACCCCTACATGCTGTGGGAGGAGCTAAAGTAGTGCACATAGTGCATGTAGGGAAGTGACTGGGGACGTCAGTGTGGGTTGCTCCCAAGGGAAGAGGCAAATCCACTTGTGGGATTGTCTTCACCCCAAAAATGGACTACTTGTGGTGGGTGATGCAAAAGGATGGGAGTATCAAGTGTGTGACTCAAGGAGATTTAAGCTTGGGAAAAAAAAAATAATAAAAAAATAATAATAATAATCTGTAATCTAAATTACGTGTTGTAGGAAGACACTGCAGAACCAATGACAGGTCAACTTCACGAGGAACTGGGCAAGTGCAGCGACTGAAGCTAAGCTGCTGCTGGTGTCCAGAAATCCTACTCTGCCTGTCTTGAGTGACCACTTTCACAGATGAAACCTAAATCATCAACAGTTCTTATGAACATTTTGGGAGAGGCCTATCAAATGAAAAGAAGTACCTGTATATATATCTGTTAAAGGACAGGGAACAGTGGTGATGAGAATACTGAAATACATGGAACCTGAGTGTGACACAAATGCTATGGAATAAGGGTTTGTACAGGGTCTGGCTGGGATGGAATTAACTTTCCCTGCAGCAGCCCATATAGTGTTGTGCTCTGCACTTATAGCTAGAACAGCATTGGTATCACGCCAGTGTTTTGTTTGTTGCTGAGCAAGGCTGGCACAGCATCAGGACTCCCTCCAAAACCCCCCGAGAGCCAGCAGACTGGGGATGGGCAAGAGGTGAGGAGGGGACATAGGGAGGGCAGGTGACTTCAACCAACCAAAGGGATATTCCATACCATGTGAGGTCACACTCAGCAAAAAAAAAGTGGGAAAGGGTAAGGTGGGTGGGAGGGGGGAGGAGGGGCTCTGAAGATGTTGTAGTGGTTTTACTCAGCTGGGCAACCAAGCCCCACCACAACTACTTTCTCACTCCCCTTTCTCAAAGGGAAAGGGGGAAAAAATACAATGAAAAGGGCTCAAGGGTTGAGGTAAGGACAGGAAGATCACTTAATAATTTCCATGACGGGTAAAACAGGTTCAACATAGGGAAATTAAGGAAATTTATTACCTATTACTAACTAGCTAGAGAAGTGAGAAATAAATAAATAAATAAATTTTATTAATTAATTAATTAATTAAAAAAACCTACACACACTCAACCCCCCCATCCACCTTCTTCCACCTCCTCCCCCTGAGTGGCACAAGGGAACAGGGGAATGGGGTTTGTGGTCAGTCTATAGAACCTGGTCTCCGCTGCTCCTTCTCAGTCCCTCTCTTCCCCTGCTCCAACGTGGGGTCCCTCCCACAGGATGCCGTCCTTCCCGAACTGATCCTGCACGGCCTTCCCACAGGCAGCAGGTCTTAAACAACCACTCCAAATATGGGTCCGTACCACAGGGTCCATCCGTCAGGAACACACTGCTCCAGCCTGGGTCCACCACGGGCAGCAGCTTCTGACAGATCACCTGCTCCTGCGTGGACTCCTCTCCATGGGCCACAGGTCTGGTCCAGAACCTGCTCTAGCAGGGGTTCTCCACAGGCCGCAGCCTCCTTCAGATCAGAGTCACCTGCTCCAGAAAGGGCTCCTCCACAGGCTGCAGAGTGGAAACCTGCTCCACTGTGATACGCTATGGGCTGCAGGGGGACAGCCTGCTCCACCATCGTCCTTTCCACAGGCTACAGGGGAACTTCAGCTGCAGTGCCTAGAGCACCTCCTGCCCCTCCTTCTTCACTGACCTTGGTGCCTGCAGGGCTGTTTCTCACTCCTCACTCTCCCGGCTGCTGTTGCACAGCAGGTTTTTCCCTTTCTTGAATATGCTATCACAGAGACACAATCAACATCACTTACTGGTTCAGCTCTGGGCAGTGGCAGGTCCCTTTGGAGCTTGTTGAAACCGGCCCTTATCTAACATGTGGCAGGTTCTGGATTCTTCTCACAGAAGCCACCCCTGCAGCCCTTTGCTACCAAAACCTTGCCACGTAAACCCACTACAGACATGTGTCCTCCCAGATTACCTCTACGTATATTGTGGCCTTGCTTTATGGGTCATGGGCAAACATTGCTAATTGATGGGAAATAGAGAGCGATATTTTTTAACAATATATTTAAAAAAAAAAAAAAATCAGCATGGCCTTTGCTTGCTTTTTTCCTCTTCCTTTTTCCTTTAATTAAATTATCCTTACCTCAACCTATGAGCCTAGCCTTTTTTTTTTTTTTCTTTTTTTTTTCTTTCCAGCATAATTTCTTCTTCCCCTCTTCTTCTGAGGAGAGGGAGTGAGAAAGCGGTTTGCTTTTCAGCTGCCCTCTCAAGGTAAAACCACCACAGGATAGTGTCAATGACACCTGAAATACTGCAAGAAGGACTTGATGCCTTTGAATTGAAAGGGAGAAGATTCTCCTCCTGTTACCTGCATCAGAAAATAACATAACTAGCACCTAATATCAGGTTTTTAATTGCTAATATATGGATTCAAAATAACAGAATGTTGTTCTCAGGAAAAGGAATTTACAGCTAGCAGAAAGGGGCCTACTTTGATGTGATTGCTACCAGCAGCAGGTTAGGGTAGTCTTCTCTTCCCAGGGTTACAGAGCAGATGAAGTTTATCTGAAAGTTTATATATGGGAGAATTCCAAGTAATGGTCTAGATGACATTTTTGATACTTTTGATAGTATTTATTTATTTGCTAGTGTTTCGGTAGTTCTCAGGAATGCTAGGCCTGGGTCTGTGACAGTATAAGAGAACAGAAAAGGGATCCTTTCTTGTTACAGTTTATATTGTTCTTCAAATCAGAAGATACACCTTCAGATCTTCCTAATTACAATAGGAGCTAAAATACAGCTTGTCTTTCAGAGGGAGTTCTTGGGAAATTTTCAGAAGAGGAACTATCGTGAGTGATACTTGATCTCTGACACTTTTGAAAAGTTACTGTTGTTCTACACCTCTCCCTTTTCATGTCCTGCTTCTTTACTCCACAGTTTTTTTATGGCACTCTTCACTTCCTCATTTCTCAATGTATAGATGAGTGGGTTCAGCATGGGTGTGATGACAGTGTAAAACACTGCCACACTCTTGTCCTCTGACAGATTGCTGGAAGGGCGTATGTAGGAGAATGTGCATGGCCCGAAGAACAGAATCACTACAGTGATGTGGGACCCACAAGTAGAGAGGGCCTTGTGTCGCCCTTCGGATGTTTGTCTTCTCAAGGAAACCAGGATGACAATGTAGGACACGACCAGGATGAAGAAACAGCTCAGAGCTATCATTCCGCTGTTGGCAACAACAAGGATGCCCACAGCATAGGTGTCAGTACAAGCCAGTTGTAGTAGGGGGTGGACATCACAGAAGAAGTGGTCAATTTTGTTGGGGCCACAAAAGGGGAGAAAAGAGGTTAGGAGCGTTTGCACCATGGAATGCACAAAACCTCCCACCCATGAGCAGATCAACATCCGGTCACAAGTACGCCTGGTCATGAGAGTGGTGTAGTGGAGAGGTCTGCAGATGGCAGTGTAACGATCATAGGCCATCACTGTGAGGATGAAGATCTCGGTGCAGCCAAAGAAATGTACCCCGAACAGCTGCATTATGCAACCCACGAAGGAGATGGTTTTATTTTCAATGAGGAAGTCAGCAATCATTTTGGGAGCTGTGACAGAAGAGTAACAGATATCTACAAAGGATAGGTAGGAAAGGAAGAAATACATGGGTGATTTCAGATGTTGACTGCTCATTACAGTGACAACAATGAGCAGATTTCCTGACATGATAATCATATAGAAGAACAAAAACATAACAAAGCATATTTTCTGAATTACTTGATTTTCTGAAAGTCCAAGAAGAATGAATTCCTTCACACTGCTTGCATTCTCCATGTTAATCATTTGGTTGGCAATATACAATATACAGTCTATACACCTGGAAAGAAAAGGACATTATTCTTCACTTTTTTCATTATTAATAATGAATTAGTATCAGAAGTATATACAGACTAAAAATATACAGGATTAATATTAAGTTTACAAGTTGGTTTAAATTATCTGGTCACAATTTAAAACTACTTGAAATTTTCTGGTCACAATTTAAACTTACATCACAAACTCTGCTGCAAGCAAAAGCTGATCAATCATACAACAGAAACAGAAATGGAGAAATCCCATGATTAATCTCAAACCCACAAAGTAAAGTCTAGAGAAGAAGTGGAGATAGTTAGTGACTTTTCCTGTGTTTGCATTATGTGAAAGATATTCTTCTTCTGATATCTCTCCAAGAAAATAAAATAAAATAAAATAAAATAAAATAAAATAAAATAAAATAAAAAAAAAAATAAGGATCAATAAAAACAACAGGATATCAATTTCTACCTGTTAAAACAAAGCTTTGCTCCTTTCCATCCCTCCTTTCATTTAGCAATAGCGCAAATTTCTCCAGAAAATAGCATAAAATATTACATAATCACACCTTTATGGCAGTACAGTTACCTAGGGGAAAATAAATATCTGGGCTCAAACCAGGCAATAGCAGAACTGGAAGCAAACAGCACTAGTCCTTGTATCATGTTTAGGTAATCAGCTGTTCAGAAAAGAATGATCAAGAGATAAGTGATCAAGGAAAACTGAATTCTGGAACAATGGCAGATAGGAAATTCCTAAGCTAAAAAATAAAGGTGTATGTTTTTTTGAAAGGATTGTGAAGATACAACCTGTTAACAATACAGCTTTACTGCATATCCCTCTTGGTAAGGTCCCTGCCACAACCACCAAATTCCTTTTACAAAATATATATCTGACTGATGGAAGGGAAGGGAAGGGAAGGGAAGGGAAGGGAAGGGAAGGGAAGGGAAGGGAAGGGAAGGGAAGGGAAGGGAAGGGAAGGGAAGGGAAGGGAAGGGAAGGGAAGGGAAGGGAAGGGAAGGGAAGGGAAGGGAAGGGAAGGGAAGGGAAGGGAAAAAAAAAAAAAAAAAAAAAGGAAAAAAAGAAAAAAAAAAACAGACAAACTGGAAAACTTACCTTTTCTGTATTTAGAGATCTAAGTTTTTCTGAAAGTGCTATACAATTTTATCTCCTCGGTGTCTGCCGTCCCTGGTATGAATGTGTCAGAACACAGACTCTTTAAAGAACATAGAATTGAATCTTAAAAGCTTCCAAAAATTGCTTAGAATGTGTCTTTTATTGCATAATACCATCTAGTTTATTTTCTTGCTTTCCTGTATCACAAGTGTTTCTTGACATTTCCTGCTTTTGTGACAACAGTGTTCATGGTCTGTCTCAATTATGTTGCCTGTGTGCACTGAATGATGTTTTCATAACCCAGCAACAGCAAGTAGGGTGGAGAACAAAACCGATGAAGTACCACTCTTTAAAACCTCTCCCAGGGAATCCACCACATGAAGATCTCTTGAGGATTTAGCTGGGAGTCATGGAGATGTAGTGAAGGAAAGGCCTGAAAGGAAGGGGCAAAGGAGGAGGAATGAATTCTGTTTTAACTGAAAAGTTTAAGCAAATGTATTTTAAATTAGTAGTCATTGAGCCGTAGCTTTATACTATGATCCACCATAAGCAAATGGAGAAATTTCAGGATTTTTGGAAATTTTGTTTAGAAACTTTGTATGTGTAAATGATGAACCAGGCCTGGAGGATGTGTCTGAAAAGATTAGTAGAGGAATTCATGGTCTTTCTGGCCCAAACCATGGTCCTCGTGGTCCAAGCTCATATGTCCTTGGACGTGTAAATGACTTAGCTTAGTATGCATGCCTAAGTTGACTATGGAAGAAGATTGGAAGAACCCGAAAACCCACCAGCATTAAAAAAAAAAAAAAAAAAAAAAAAAAAAAAAAAAAAAGATTCTGTGGAGGTGGGATACCAATTTCCTGGGGCCTATTTCCTTATGTCAGGGATATTTGCATACTTTAATGAGTTCTGGGAAAAAGTGTGGATATCACAGAATCACAGAATCACAGAATCACAGAATTTTCTAGGTTGGAAGAGACCTCAAGGTCATCGAGTCCAACCTCCAACCTAACGCTAACAGCCCTCCACTAAACCATATCCCTAAGCTCTACATCTAAGCGTCTTTTGAAGACTTCCAGGGATGGTGACTCCACCACTTCCCTGGGCAGCCTGTTCCAATGCCTCACAACCCTTTCTGTAAAGAAGTTCTTCCTAACATCTAACCTAAAACTCCCCTGGCTCAACTTAAGCCCATTCCCCCTCGTCCTGTCACCAGGCATGTGGGAGAACAGGCCAACCCCCACCTCGCTACAGCCTCCTTTAAGGTATCTGTAAAGAGCAATAAGGTCGCCCCTGAGCCTCCTCTTCTCCAGGCTGAACAAGCCCAGCTCCCTCAGCCGCTCCTCGTAGGACTTGTTCTCCAGGCCCCTCACCAGCTTCGTCGCCCTTCTCTGCACCCGCTCAAGCACCTCCATGTCCTTCTTGTAGCGAGGGGCCCAAAACTGAACACAGTACTCGAGGTGCGGCCTCACCAGAGCTGAGTACAGGGGGACGATCACCTCCCTAGCCCTGCTGGTCACGCTGTTCCTAATACAAGCCAGGATGCCGTTGGCCTTCTTGGCCACCTGAGCACACTGCTGGCTCATATTCAGCCGACTGTCCACCATCACTCCCAGGTCCTTCTCTGCCTGGCAGCTTTCCAACCATTCCTCTCCCAGCCTGTAGCTCTGCTTGGGGTTATTGCGCCCCAGGTGCAGGACCCGGCACTTGGCCTTGTTAAACTTCATGCAGTTGACCTCAGCCCATCGGTCCAGCCTATCCAGATCCTCCTGCAGAGCTTTCCTACCCTCAAGCAGATCGACACACGCACCTAACTTGGTGTCATCTGCGAACTTACTGAGGGTGCACTCGATGCCCTCGTCCAGATCATCGATGAAGATATTAAAGAGGACCGGTCCCAGCACCGAGCCCTGGGGGACGCCACTAGTGACTGGCCTCCAACTGGACTTGGCTCCATTCACCACGACTCTTTGGGCCCGGCTATCCAGCCAGTTTCTAACCCAACGAAGCGTGCGCCAGTCCAAGCCAAGAGCAGCCAGTTTCTTGAGGAGAATGCTGTGGGAGACGGTGTCAAAAGCCTTGCTGAAGTCAAGGTAGACCACATCCACAGCCTTTCCCTCATCCACCCAGCGCGTCACTCTGTCATAGAAGGAGATCAGGTTCGTCAGGCATGACCTGCCTTTCATAAAGCCATGCTGACTGGGCCTGATCGCCTGCTTCCCCTTCAAGTGCTGCATGATGACTCTCAGGAGGATCTGCTCCATGAGCTTTCCTGGCACTGAGGTCAAACTGACAGGCCTGTAGTTTCCTGGGTCTGCCCTCTGGCCCTTCTTGTAGATGGGCGTCACGTTTGCTAGCCGCCAGTCGATTGGGACCTCCCCCGATAGCCAGGACTGTTGATAAATGATGGACAGCGGCTTGGCCAGCTCCTCTGCCAGTTCCCTCAGTACCCTTGGGTGGATCCCATCTGGCCCCATCGACTTGTGCACATCTAAGTGCCGTAGTAGGTCACCAACCAGTTCTTCATGGATAATGAGGGCCACATCCTGCTCCCCATCCCCTTCCACCAGCTCAGGGTACTGGGTATCCAGAGAACATCCGGTATTGCCGCTAAAGACTGAGGCAAAGAAGGCATTGAGCACCTCCGCCTTTTCCTCATCTCTTGTAACTAAGTTTCCCCCCGCATCCAGTAAAGGATGGAGATTCTCCTTAGTCCTCCTTTTTGTGTTGATGTATTTATAGAAACGTTTTTTGTTATCTTTAACGGCAGTAGCCAGATTGAGCTCCAGATGAGCTTTGGCCTTCCTAATTTTGTCCCTGCACAGCCTCGCTACTTCTTTAAAGTCCTCCTTAGTGGCCTGCCCACTTTTCCAAAGCTTATAAACCCTCTTTTTCCTCCTAAGATCAAGCCACAATTCTCTGTTGAGCCAGGCCGGTCTTCTTCCCCGCCAGCTCGTCTTTGGGCACGTGGGAACAGACCGTTCCTGCGCCATTAAGACTTCCCTCTTGAAGAGCGCCCAGCCTTCCTGGACCCCTCCTGGACCCCTAATATGTTAGCTATTTCTTTGAAATCAAATGAATATGTATGTTTTAATTGTATATAACCCCTGTACCTTGAACAATTCAGCACCAACACTAGGTAAAGTACTTTCCACTGCAATTGTGTTCATTTTTTTTTTGCTGTGCTTGATCCAGTGTTGGATCCTCAGATCAAATGTTTAAATAACAACAAGGTGAAAGAGGGTTGAGGAACAAGCTGTTTTGTATACTGTTAGGTCAGTCGGTAGGTTGAGGAGATGCAGGTTAGAGTGTAATGGGGAAAAACACACTTCCTTCTGGCAGTATAGATGAGTAAGACCACTAAGACAGTTTTGTTTGCTGGCTCAGTCATCACCTGACTGCTCATGGTCTGCCAGTTTATTGTTTTTCAAGGAATAATCTACTACAGGGTTGCTTTTGTGTGTGAATGGATCCTTCCTATACATGGGAGCGCTTTGATGACTAAACCCAACACATCAGAAAACTATTCTGCTCTGATACAAGGATCTTGGTGGAGGAATACATATTTTTGTTTAAATCAAAATAATGTGGTTTTGTGATTTCTTTGTGTGTATGTGTGGTGTTTGTGTGTGTGTGTGTGTGTGTGTGTTTTTGGTTATATTTTTTTTTTTCAAAATAATATTAGAATATTGTCTATTACTAAAAAAGAGTCATCCAAACCTTTACAGAACCAATTATTCATAAGTTCAACAAGGCCAAGTGCCGGGTCCTGCACCTGGGGCGCAATAACCCCAAGCAGAGCTACAGGCTGGGAGAGGAATGGTTGGAGAGCTGCCAGGCAGAGAAGGACCTGGGAGTGATGGTGGATAGTCGGCTGAATATGAGCCAGCAGTGTGCTCAGGTGGCCAAGAAGGCCAACGGCATCCTGGCTTGTATAAGAAACAGTGTGACCAGCAGGGCTAGGGAGGTGATCGTCCCCCTGTACTCAGCTCTGGTGAGGCCACACCTCGAGTACTGTGTTCAGTTTTGGGCCCCTCGCTACAAGAAGGACATGGAGGTGCTTGAGCGGGTGCAGAGAAGGGCGACAAAGCTGGTGAGGGGCCTGGAGAACAAGTCCTACAAGGAGCGGCTGAGGGAGCTGGGCTTGTTCAGCCTGGAGAAGAGGAGGCTCAGGGGGGACCTTATCGCTCTTTATAGGTACCTCAAGGGAGGCTGTAGCGAGGTGGGGGTTGGCCTGTTCTCCCACATGCCTGGTGACAGGACGAGGGGGAATGGGCTTAAGTTGAGCCAGGGGAGTTTTAGGTTAGATGTTAGGAAGAAGTTCTTCACTGAAAGGGTTGTGAGGCACTGGAACAGGCTGCCCAGGGAAGTGGTGGAGTCACCATCCCTGGAGGTCTTTAAAAGACGTTTAGATGTAGAGCTTAGGGAAATGGTTTAGTGGGGACTGTTAGCGTTAGGTCAGAGGTTGGACTCGATGACCTTGAGGTCTCTTCCAACCTAGAAAAATTCTGTGATTCTGTGATTCTGTGATAACTGACTGAAGTTGTATGTGAAAGAACTGCAACTTCCAACAATACTTGCTGTAACAATACTGTGTCTGTTAGCCCTACATTGACATAATCTTATGTTTCATATAACAGGGTTGAAAACAAGTAAGACAAGTAACTTTAAATACTCTAAAGTTATATGGAAGTACAAAACATCTGTTCCTTTAACAGTATGTGGTCAAGGGCCTTTTCAATGAAAACAAAATGAATGATGAGAAAAGGAGGAAGCCATAAACACAACCATAGAGAGATATACCTGATCAACAAATGACAAGGGCAGTTGCAAGAGATTGAAAAGCCAAAAAAAAAAAACAAAAAAAAAACAAACCTCAAACACTTGTCAACTTGTCAGAGCCAAGGTGTTATAAGGCTAACAAAAGGGTAAGATACTGTCAGAAAAGAGGATCCTGTGGCGGCGGGATACCACTTTCCTGGGGCCTATTTCCTTTTCTAGGATAAGCATCAGAGATACCTTGGCATGAGTGGTCTGTAGCTGGGGGAGAAAGGCATTAGCAACGCCCTACCACCACACCAACACCCTCTCAAGAAGGTCTTGGGACACAGTCTTGGAATAATTAGCATACAAAGCAAGAGCTGGAGGTGGGGACTAATTCATAAATAGCACAACTCAGAGGGGCTACATGTGCCCCCACCATCATCACAGACACAATGACTGGAGCAGAGATGTTGCTGGAACCCGGGCTGGTTATCTGGACCTTTCCTCTACTTCTGCCTTTTTAACTCTCTTTTTCTCTCAATGTTATGGGCTGTTCAGGTGTTTGTTTGTTTGTTTTTTCTTGTTGTTTTTGTTTGTTTGGTTGATTAGTTTGGTTTGTTTTGTTTTTTAAATAACAAGGTTTAAATAGCTCCTGTTAAATACAAGATTTAATCAGTTTCTGCCAGAATAGTTTCTGTCATCAATAAAGTTTTTCAATAGATTGTTTGGTGTTATGTCACCTTAATGCAGCCCAAGGGTACTTTGAACATCAACCTCTAAGTGGGTCATCCAGGACTGTCCTCTCTGGGCCCTCACAGCAGTAACAAGAAACAAGCCGGTCAGCAATCCTAATTGATAAGTGGGGATGGAATATCAGAATGGAATGTCAGAATGTTTATTTCAGTAAGATTATCCCCACCAACCATCCTGAGATGGGAATGGTGTGAGTCCCAAAAAACAGATACTAGGGTGAGTGTTGGTATGTGTGTGCGAGATGGCTGCAATGTCTAGAGGCTAGTGATACTGAATCAGGACATACGTTTCTCTCCATGATAGAATAATAGAGCCAAATCCAAAGTGTTTCATGAACAGATAGGCCAAACCTTTACTATGTTTAGTTAGATAGGAGGAAGTTTAGAAACTTTGTATCTCTGGTGATACCTTACTCACTAATTAGTCATCCCTACCCATAAGACTGTACAGAATTGTATCCCAGGACAGGGCAGGGGGGCAACATAACCTAGGCCTGGAGGATGTGCCTGAAAAGAATAGGTTAGGAACTCAAAGTATGCCCGTGTCTTTGGATGTGTAAATGACTTAGCTTAGTATGCATGCCTAAGTTAAAACAAGAAGATAAAAAAAGAAAGTTATGGTCTGAGCATGCACAAGAACTGGTTTCAAGCAGCAAACATAGTGAGGAAAACTATTGACAGCCACCAGAGACCCCCGAAAAACCAGTAGAAACAATTGCGCATATATCAGGGACATTTGAATATTTTAATGAGATATGGGAAATAGTATGAGTATGTTGATTATTTCTAGGAAATCTAATGACTATGTATGTTTTGACTGTATGCAACTCCTGTAGCTTGAACAATTCAGCACGCACAGTAGGTGGATTGATGCCCTGTGTGTTTGGCACACAATCAAAGAATGCCCACTTTCTAAATCTCCAAATTGAGTCTTAGAGAGTTTCTTTGACCAGTTTTTATGCTAATAGTAGCTACTGCTTCACCAGTGTGAATGGATTAGGGAACAGACTGGGGGTTTAAATTCCCCTGGCCTGTAGTGGCAGGTACTAGAGCAAATGGGAGTGTCATACAGCTACCAGATATTGGGCAGGAAATGGTGTGTGTTCCCAGAACCAGTGTATTGCAGGCCTTACCAAATGCATACAAAGGAGAAGATCTAACACAAGTAGGATTCCAGTATTTATGACAACGTATTATAGTTTTGGGCAAGCAACTAGAACAAATCAATAAGAACGTTTTAGGCACTAGATCTTTTATTAGCCTCCCAAGGGGGAGTATGCACATTAATAAATATTAGTTGCTGTATGCATATAAATAAGGCAGGGCGAGTTGAGACTGATCTCAAAAATATTTGGGAAAAGACCAAGATCTTACAAAAGGTAGTTCAAGATGACACCTTGTGGGGCTTTTGAGAATTACAGAACAAATTGAAGGTTATCCAACTTTTCTTGGCTTAAGCAATTGGTTATAGGAATATGGATCTTGCTTTTACTAGTATTCTTAACCTGTGTTTTAGTACAGTGTGCATTTTGGTGCTGTATAAAAGCACTAGATGAATATGAAACCTGGAAGCGTAACCAAATCAAGCACCAAATAAAAACTGGTAAGAATTGTATGAAAACTTTGAATGAAGAAGGAGTGTTGTATGCAAAGAATTTGCTTAGAATAAAGAAAAGAAAACATCAGACAGGGAACAAGGGAAAGCATGTTGATTTTGCAGGTTTTAGCTAACACACAGAGTATGTTGTAAATCAACCACAAGGACAGGACTGAGGCAGGTGCCCCTCCTTACCAGGGGCCAACTGTAACACTGCACTTGTGATGCTTACCTCTCACCTGGCCCAGGGCAAAGGCTGAGGTCATGGGTTTGAGCCCAGACCCAGGACGCTAAGCCAGTGTCCTTTTTTCCACCCACCCAACTGAGATGCCTGACCCCTTGACCCCCTTTTTTGCACCCACCTGAACCTGACATGCCCAACATGCCTTGCATACCTCCCACACACCCCACACCATACCAACTCTTTTTTTTTTTTTTCTTCACTGCCACCAATACCACCATGCTTTCACACACGCTCTGCACCTCACAATGCTACACTCACTAACCCCCTACACCCACCCATGCCCACACCACTGCAGGGGGGAGGCCAGCGCCCAGCACAACCACCCCAGTATGCCTGCCCCACTGCGCTGCTTTCACCTACCACACACTTCCCCTTCACTGCTAACATGACCTGATGGCCATCGCTCAGCTGTTGGCAAGCAACTGCCTTGTGTGTCGCTTGCTAGGCAGATTCTACTAACAGGTGTGCTACTTTCGCCTACCGTATGCTTCCCCTTCACCGTCCCTGGGGTGTTAAAGGAAAGTTTGGTTGTGGTATGTGAGAACATGATCTAGTATATAATATTGGTGGCAGGGGGGCAGTTGAAGCAGATGATCTTCGAGGTCTTTTCAAACCTTAATGATTATACGATTATTTAATTATAAACCACACTTCTAAAATCTGTCTTTCCTGCTCAGAGAGGAGCAGTTGGTGAAGATTTCAGTCTGCTTTCAAAAACCAGACCCCAGGAGAGTCTGTCAGCCCTGAGGCCTTGGGGACACTTCAAGGGAGCCCAATGGGACAGAGCAAGTGATATTATAGAATTACAAAAAGATTAGTTCCAGCAAAGTCCTGTGATGCATTTAACCATAGGATCAAAAAGCTCCCACTGACTCCAAGTGTGAGAGATCAGAGACTGATTATGGTCAGGTGCTGTGCTGCTAAGTGGGGCCAGGCTCCTGGGACAGATAAAGCTCCTAGGAAGAGGGCCATTGAGCAGAGAGACAGCTAGAGACAGGAGAGTCAATCAGGATGAAGTTATTTTTCACCTTGGCTATGGGTGATGTCTCTGCCACTGAGGCCTATGAGAAGACACATTGTCCTCATGACATTGAGGCCTTGCTGCCTCTTGCCACCCCGCAGACAGGTCCTGTGGTGTCATACCTTTGTCCTGCACTCAGCATCACACAGCCCACATCCCACTTCCGCATAGATGAGGGACAGGATCTCTCTTTCCAGGGCTGGGCTCAGGGCTTGGCCTTTCTGCTTCATAAAAGCTAAGGCTTTTCTCAGCATCAGAGCCATCTGCACAATTCTCTTAGCCAATCTAAAATCATGGTCTCCAATTATCTGGTCAGATATGTCCATTCGGAAACTTTGTCAATTTTGACCCTAAGTGGGGCCAGTGTGTTTCTCCAAGAATCTTTGTTATTTGCTCTGTCTTTAGCTTCTGGAGAGGGTTCTTCAGTCTCCTCACAGTACCTGAGCACCAAATACACCATAGGGGTCATTAAAATGCCGAACACCCTAACAAGCCATGTCTGTTCTGGCAACTTCCTTAAGTCTTCAAGACTTGCAAAACTGATCAGTGAAGTTTCAGAAATGTAGTTAAAGAGGAAGACTGCAATGAGCACTTGATAAAGAATGATTTTTTTCATGTTTACGGATATTTTTAATTGCTCTTGAGATTAGGCAAAAAGTGATAGCAACATTCCCCCACTGATGTTGATCCATAGTGTCTTCTTAGGAGGTCTGGGCAAGTAGGAAAAGCAATATACTGAAGCAGGACACTGTCTGGACAAACCTCTTCACCTGCCCAGCTCAGCCAATTCTCTCTGACTACCTGGGACTTGCACTGCTTTTCCTTACACCAGACTTCCCCACTGAAATCATCAGATGAATGTCACTTCACCTTTGCCCCAACTCCTACCTGCTTTCCTTAGAGGTCTGGCTGCACATAAGCACAGAAGGGTTTTTCTTATTTTGACCCAAACAAAAGTAAACCATAATACAATTTACCAAAACAGGGAACAAGTTCCTCAGCTGTGTGTCAAGTCCAGGCTGCCTCATTTTTCACATGAGATAAATGTATCAGGAGTGTAGATGTAGATGTATTGTATTTTTTTCAATAATTTTTTTCAAACAGCTAGATTACAAAGATAAATATAAAGGCATTTGAGGAGCTGGCTAAGGATACAGTTGGACAGGCTATTTAAAAACAGGTAAGTCTAAACTCCCTGAAGCTCAAAGCAGTAACTGGTTAGAGAGGGGAATGAATGTTCCAAGAGTATGTGGTGGGCAAATCTGGAGAACAATGGGATGTGCATAGGTCCAGATAGGCAGCTGGAAAGGGGACTTCCAGGATGGTTACCAGGACAGGTGGAAGTACCTGGAAGATGAGGGAAACTAAATGCACATAATAATCGACAGTGTAGTGGGGCTGCAACTAGAGGGGAAGATCACTTTCTTCTAATATAGTGAATACACATCCTACAAATTCATGTTTTGTCTTAGCAGAAATTAAATTCATCCTGCGATACTTTATGGAAAGGATTGAACCATTTCAGTTGATGAGTAGGTGCTCATTTTTAAAAATACTGAAGAAATTTCTCAGGTATTCAGATAGAGCTTCACTGTCTGACCATAAGCAACCAGTGACACCTGCAGAGCTCTGTTATATGAGTATTTTCCTGTGTCTGGCAGCTGTCAGAAAGGACCTGAAGGAGACCAGAGTTCTTGGGGGAAATTCAGATAGAGCCAAGTGGAGTTCCCAAGGCACTTCTACTGCCAGCAGTAGTCTTTGTCTCTGTAACTGCAGCCTAGACCAGCACATGAAACTCCTTCAAAGAGAAGTGAGAGGGTTCTTGGGACTCATAGATGAAATTGTCATTTGGAATATGAGAAACTCTGGCTGATTCTTTGTAGACACCTGAACATCCATGAACCATCTTGGGTCATCTGTGGCAAATTTAGGCTGAAAGACTCAAAGGCAGGTCCCTTCAAGTGGCCGTGGTGGTACCCATCAGCTTGCCCCAGTTTGGAAAATTGCCCCCTTCCAGCCAGGGAAAAGCCTAACTGGCACTGAGGGGCAGCCCAAAGGGCTGCTGGTGCTGCTCCTCCATGTGGAAGCTGGGCTATTGGTCCTGAGCCCCTCCTACATGCTGGGGCTTCTCCCCCAGCTGCAGAGGAGAAGGGAAGAAATGGCAGCTGAGACTGTTTGAGTTCTCAGGGCTTCTTTATTGTCTTTATTTACACAGGAAGCCACTGCTATATGTACATGAGATGACTGGGAAAAGTAAATAAATGTATTAAGAGAGAAGATGCTAAGAATAACATAAAATCAAAATCACATCTTTTAGGAAATAATGATATAAAATAATTACAAGATATTGTATTGAGTGTTTTGTTTTGTTTTTCCCAATAACCTGTGTGTCCCATTAGCATTATAGGCACATTACTGATGCTAAAGAATCAGGTATCCAAAGAATTTCCTCACTGCATCCTTGAGCTCCTGGTTCCTCATGCTGTAGATGAGAGGGTTCACTGCTGGAGGCACAACCGAGTACAGAACTGCCATGACCACATTTAGGAATGAAGAGGAAATGAAATGGGGCTTTAGGTAGGCAAACATGATGGTGCTTAGAAACAGGGAAACTACGGACAGGTGAGGGAGACACATGGAAAAGGCTTTGTGGCGGCCTTGCTCAGAGGGCATCCTCAGCACAGCCCTGAAGACCTGCACATAGGATAACACAATGAAAACAAAACAACCAACACCTAAACAGACAGAAAACATGATGAGTGCCATCTCTGTGAGGTAAGAATCTGAGCAGGTGAGCCTGAGGATCTGAGGAAGTTCACAGAAGAACTGGTCCACAGCATTGCCTTGGCATAGGGGCAGTGAAAATGTGTTGGCAGTGTGCAGGACAGCATGGACAAAGCCACTGCCCCAGGCAGCTGCTGCCATCTGGGCACAAGCTCTGCTGCCAAGGAGGCTCCTGTAGTGCAGGGGCTTGCAGATAGCAACGTAGCGGTCATAGGCCATGACAGTGAGAAGGGAATACTCTGCTCCAAACAAGAAGACTAAAAAGAAGACCTGGGCAGCACATCCTTCATAGGAGATGGCCCTGGTGTCCCAGAGGGTATTGGCCATGGCTTTGGGGAGAGTGGTGGAGATGCAGCCCAGGTCGAGGATGGCGAGGTTGAGGAGGAAGAAGTACATGGGAGTGTGGAGGCGGTGGTTGCAGGCTACAGTGGTGAGGATGATGCCGTTGCCCAGGAGGGCAGCCAGGTAGATGCCCAGGAAGAGTCCGAAGTGCAGGAGCTGCAGCTCGCGTGTGTCTGCGAATGCCAGCAGGAGGAACTCACTCACAGAGCTGCTGTTGGGCATTTGCTGGTTCTGGGCATGGGGCCCTGCCCAAGGAATAGAAAGATGGTAATAATTTACCACAGAGTTATCAAAGAATAAACTATTTCAATTTCCTATTAAAACCCCCTAACACGTTTGCCCACTTTCAGGCAGACCTTTGGCAGGTCACTTTCAAGAGTTCTGATTAATGCTGCCTGAAAATGTCCTTGGGAGCAGGGGGCTCTGTTGTGGGCAATGCAGGAGTCAGTTCTGCCTTACAGCAAGAGGTGAAGAGGAACATGGGGTAATCCCAGATTTAATTCTCTCCTGATATCTGGAGATTGTGCACATTGTTGCTCCCAGTTCACCCAACTGCAGAGCAGGGCTGTGGGGCTTTCCTTTGTTGTTGTTGTTGTTTTGTTCCAGCTGCCCCACTGCATCTGAGGAGTGTTTCTAAGGCAGAAATCCTCGGCATTTCTGCTGCATTCCAAGTGAAAGCCTGTGGATCATCAGAGGCAAAGGGAAAGTCCCTTAAGTGCAGATTATCCTGCAGAGAGGACAACCTGGCTGTCAGTCAGTCCTAGTCTCAGCTGCCCTGTGCTGGCATCTCTTTGAGCTTCAGGACAATTGCACTCAGCGGTTCACCTGAAAAGAACCTGAACACTGTTGAGATCAGAAGAATCAAGGCTCAAAGAGCACATCTCCAGCCCCTTCACCCCGTCCCTGTACTCCACTTCCAGCCGAGCACACTGAGGGCTCACTCCATGTATATCTGAAACCCCCATTCCTAGCCAGCCTGGAAACAAGAACAGCAGCAATACACCCAGATGGAGAAGCCAGAAGGAATGTCACCATGCTGCTGCCATGGGAGGCAAGGCCAGGGAGGGACATACAGACACTCAGGAGCCCCTCCTCTGCTGCAGCTCCATCTGCAGGGAAGGCAGCTCATGCTTATTGCAAATACTGTGTGCTCAGCTCTGCAGACACCTCCCAAAGACAGGGCACTGCCCATAGGCATCACAAGGGTTGCAGCGCCTAAAGTCCAGCTGGAGTTAGCCCTGAGCAGGCCACAAACGTAATGTTGCAGTCTTTAAGCTGTGGTGGCTAGAGGGACTTTATGAAGTTCATCTCTACCATATTGATGTCTTAGTACAGTACTCTAGGAGTCTCAGTCTCCTGTACAATCCCAACAAACAATTACCATGAAATCTGCCTCCCTGACACTACAGGAATCTGAAAGCACAGACTCCAGAAAAAGTCTTACCCTTCACGTAGATGCTGTCTTGGTCTTCTTCTTGAAAAGCCCAGTCATAAATGTGATTCTCTAAAACATCTTCTACTCTGTGCTGGAGAAACAGAGAGAGGCATCCTGACACATGCTATCAGCCATCAGATGTGCTAGTTGTAGAAGAACCATTTGGCAACTGAATCTACATTGCTTTGCAACTGGAGACTCAGTGTCAAGAATCTGCAGAACTGTCCTGCCTCACACTGTCCTCTGTTGTTGTGCTCCTCCAGCCCTTCTGTGCTGTGCAGAGGAGCTGCTCATGGGCAGAGCTGTCTCTCTGCACCAGGCCCCTCTTGCCAGGATATCTCTCTGTCCCAGGAGCCTGGCCCAGCTCAGCAGCAGAGGCCCAGCCCAAGGCATTGTAATGACCCCTCTGGTGGGTTTGGTGATGAGCCCATGAAACGCTAGCATTAAGAGGAAACTGAAGAAATCTCTCAAGAAGTCCAAGTCAGATGCAACTTTCCTGGCATGCCCCCCTGTGGGCCGGTACTGACATTGCCTCCCTTGGAGCTCGTTAGAGCATAATATTGGAGGTAGTGAAGACAAGTAGACAAAGGCAATGTGAAAGTGACACTGATGCATAGAAAACTACTGCTTGTGTTTCACCAAGCACAAGGGCCAGGCCCCTGGGAAGGGAGTAGGAGATGGGGTTGGGCACTGCCAAGTGCAGGAGAATGGTCTGACCCCTGCCTGGTTCATGGGTGGAGGCAACGAGGCACTGAGGCTGCAGACCTTTGTCCATTTGGTGTCACACCAGATCTGAGCTAATTATGATAATGCAGATTTTCCTGGTGGCCATGCTTCTCGTAAGGCAGCTCTGAATGAAGCTGGCCTTGCTTCTGGTGAGCAGGCACCACTGCTCATATGGCATCCCTCTTAGTGCCCAGACACTTCTCCTGGGCACTGCTCAGTCAGCAGGGTCCCAGTCAACCCTGATGTAGGAGGTTACTCTTCCGATGGTGCAGGTCTAGGCTCTTCTCCTTGTAAATGTCAAGATGTTTCTCTAGGCAAAATCCTGGAGTCTCTCAAGGTTCCCTTTTATAGATGCTCCAGTCTGTCAGCTGTTAATGTCTGCAGGCAAATGGCTCACCCTGATTGTGCTGTCTCTGAGAAGATAGTGGTATTTCTGCTCTGGTCAGGCCTCACCTGGACTACTGTATCCAGTTATGGGCTCCCCAGTACAAAAAAAAAAAAAAAAAAAAAAAAAGACAGGGATCTCCTAGAAAGAGTCCAGCGGAGGGCCACAAAGATGATACAGGGCCTGGAGCATGTCCCCTGTGAGGAAAAGCTGAGAGACCTGAGTCTGTTCAGCCTTGAGAAAATAAGACTGAGAGGGGATTTTATTAATGTTTATAAATAAAATAAATGCTTATAAATACAAATAAATGTTTATAAAGTGTGGGAGACAAAGGGATATGGTCAACCTCCTTTCAGTAATAAGATGGATAAACCCATCATGTGTTAATTCTGTGTTGTCACTTAGGTATTGATACTCAACTGTCAGGCAGCATCTCCCACCTGGCTTTCAGACTGTCCAGACTGGTGAATGGTATGGGGAGTGGGGTCTAGTTATAATGTGCCATTTTTCTGACTCTGCTGTTAAATCAGAAATTACATTTTGAGGTGCAACAGTAATCAGACACTGGGGTAATTTTCAAATCAGGGAGTGCAGGGGCAGTTCAGAGTACATGTACTGTAAATTCCCAATTTCTACAGGTGTTGGCATTGGAGCTGAAGGACCGCACACTTTCTGGGAGGTGCCAGTTTGTCCCATCAAAACACCAAAATCCAAACTACTTTCATGGTGATTATTAACCAAAAAGCAAGAAGACAACATGTGCTTCTCACACAGGAGCCATATATGTTAATTTTCATGGTCAGACATGACTAAAACTTACTCCATTCACTATCAGAGTGACCATCTGATAAACACCACACGAGGGTACAAAAAGGAAAGCCACTGTGCAGTAGGGAATGTATTAACAGAGCAGACCGTTATTTCTGAGAGGTATGAGACCAGTGAAAGAGACGGGGAAGAAAAAGGCAGATGATAGGAAAAGCCAAGGATGAAATCAGTGGCTATCTGTGGTAACAGGGAAGACCCCCTGCACCTGGTGTGATTCCTCCGTGGTCAGGAAGAACCTGAGTGCTTTTCTCAACCAAGCCATATGGAAGAGAAGGCACAACAGCGTCACCAGGCTAGGAGGGACCTCAATAGGCAACCTCCCGCTCCAAGCAGGATCACAGCAACTTACTCAAGGCTTTATGAAGATGGCTCTTGAAAATTTCCAGGTGTGGAGCTGGCTCACATTTTCTGAGACATAGCTTCCAGAGCTGTTCTCTTGTTGGAAAAGTTTCTGTACACATGTATCATGAATGTCTCTTGTTTCAGCCCTCTGCCTGTACTGATGTCCTGCATGGTAGTGATGATCCTGAATCTGTCCTCTTGGAAACCTCTGCACAGGCAGTGCAAAGCTGCTATGTGTTCCCCTCAAATCCATTCTTTCCCCATGCTGAACAAGGCCAGGGTTCTCATCCTCCAGCCCCAACCATCTCGGTGGCCTCCACTGAACTGGCTTCAGTCTGTTAAGGACTGCCTTGCATGATGGTAGACATGCATGGTGTGCTTCAATGCTGCTTTAAATCATGTTGGAGAATCATGTCATGTCATATAGAACTACAGGCCTGTAACTGACTGTTAAAGGGAGCAGCTGCCCTGAATTAGATTGCGCAGTGTGTGGATGCCCATGGGACAACTTCTGATTATAAAATCAGCAGACGTTGTTGGAAATAGAACAGATAGAGAAGAGAAGAAGAGAAGCTTGGCTGTTCCTGTGGTTCATGACCCCTTTTGATCACCCTACACTTCTAGGGATTACCTTGAACCCAATGAGTAAGAAAAGGCTCAAGTGTCATACATGTGCATATTTGCTGCCATTTCAGTTGGTCACAGGAGTTCCCCACCAGCCTCCCAGGTGGTGACTCTAGTCACTGCTCTTTCTCCAAAAATTGCTCCATTACATATTGCAGATACACACATGTATCGTGGCCTGTGTCTGCCACTTGAAATGGAGCCAGGAGTTTGCATCTGAACACCTCACCCATGACCACCTCCTCCATTGCCTAGCACAGGAGTTAGAAAGGGAGCTCATATGCAGGTGCCTGTTTGGTGCATGCCTGAATCAAAGCAAGAGGAAGCCCACCTCCAACAGGTTTGTGTTGTGCATGGGAGGAGGCTGAGATCCCTTCCAGCCACAGGACTGCAAAACCCCCAAAAAGATGCCTTGATTGCCTTGGCTGCATCCCTTCCCTCAGCAGGGGGAAAGGATCTCACTGCCTGTCCTGGTCTAGCTTTCCTGCCTAATGTTGGGACAAGGCAGGGTGGTTCTCCCACCCAACTGTGCCTCTGGGAGCACAGAGAACAGTGTTGGAAATAAATGTTGCTGTCAGCTGAGCAAGGGAACGTCAGTGCCTTCTCTTTCAAGGAGGTACCAGGGGAGCCCCAGGGACATCTCCAGGGAGCCCAGTGTGAGGTGGGGAGAGCAGATGCCTTGGGCTCGGCCTGTGCTGCTGATCTGGGCCAGGCTCCTGGGAGAGAGGGAAGGAGGGAGGGAACTCCTGGGCAGTGCTGAAGGGGGACAGAAAACACGGGAACTGTAAGGCAGCCTGCAGCAGGTGGGCAGAGGAGACCTGACTGAAGCAGGAACCTTCACAGCTCCTGGCATGGTAAGGGCAATGAGTGCAGGGCAATGCAGCTGTGGTTCCTGCAGGGATCTCCTCAATTAAGCACATCCCACAGCTTGTGGGACTTACAAGAATGACTTTTGTGGTGTAAGTCTCTGGCTCAGAGGAGGGGGATATGCTGCAGAGAAGGGCTTCCCTGCCTCATGTCCAGAGGCCAGGGCCCCAGAGTTGCCTTCTGACAGGGCCGGCTGCAGCTGGGGTACAGAAAGGGGTGCTGCCCAGGGGCTACAGGGAGAAGCTGCAGGTGGAATGAGCCCCCCCGGCAAGGCAGGGCAGGGTCCGGCTGCTGCCTGGGGCAGGCTGCTCACAGCTATACAGCACCCCCAGGGCATTTCCCCGGGGGCTTGGGCAGTGGAAGGGCAGGGCAGGGGCTGCCTTCAAGTGAAGGCACTTTCTGCAGTCTCTGCCTTCATTTTCCTGCTGTGATGAAAAAGCAGGCTGTGTGATAATAGAATGATTAGATTTCTAAAGGGACTGAGGCTCCTACAGCATTACTCTGAGGTATAAGTAAGTTGCTGATGAACCTTTGAAAGTCCCTTCATTCATCTCTGCTTACACACTTTGCCAGCATCTACTTTTTTTCTTTTTTTCCCTCAGGGAATATCCAGGATATTCTTTAGGACCTGCAGACAGGTAGATGTCCCCAGAGCTGTCCCTATGCCGGGGAGGTGTCTGCAGGGCAAAGCTGCACACACAGCGGTTGGGAAGGGGTCTGTGAGCATGGACAGGATGAGATGCGGGGATAGAGAAACAGCTGCTGGCAGGCACAGCTGCAGGCAGCAGTGGCAGGGACAGGCAGTGAGAGGGAGCTACTCCCTCCCTACCGTCCCCTGCCTTCATTGCAGCAGCCCCTGGTCTCCTATCCCCCTCACAAGCACAGCTTGTGTCATGGCACAGATAATCTGGGAGAATCTCTGTCCTCAGTCTTCAACTCTATATTGTCAAGGGCAAGACCTGCCTCCTGTGCCGCCAAAGCTCCTGCAGAAAAAAAAAAAAAAAAAAAAAAAAAAAAAAAAAAAAAAAAAAAAAAGAAAAAGATCTTTGCATTGTCCAAGTTCCCTTGCTTACTCTTCTGAATCAGAATCCTTGTCAAGTCTTCTTACTTGCATTCTGCACAGCTGTGCTGAAAGAGTGTCTTTTCCACCTGCACTTGGAGCTGGTGCCGTTTTCTCCCAGCACAGCCCAGATGATTTTTCAGCATCACCTCTGAGAGCAGCCATCCCCAAGCTGAGACTGCTGCAGGCACTGATCCACACAACCAAATACCCTCATTGAACACAGGGATCCCCTTCCCAGGTGCCCTCCCTCCAAAACCACAGTGCTGTATACACCTCCGTGTACCATGGCTGTGCAGTAAATATGGTCCATCAGGAATTTCTGGGCAGAGCCAGCTGCTGTGTATATGACATCAGCCAGCACAAGGCAGGACTACAGCAAGGGCGATGCACTAAGGACTTGTAGGAAAAAAAGGTAACATGAAATCTTTAATAAAGAATGAATTGAGTTTTGCTGTAAGAAACCTACCCTATCTTTGAATGTTTTTTTCTCCTTTGGCAGTGTCCATATTCAGAACGAGCAAATGCCCAACAGCAGCTCTGTGAGCGAGTTCCTCCTGCTGGCATTCGCAGACACACGCGAGCTGCAGCTTCTGCACTTCGGGCTCTTCCTGGGCATCTACCTGGCTGCCCTCCTGGGCAACGGCCTCATCCTCACCGCTGTGGCCTGCGACCACCGCCTCCACACTCCCATGTACTTCTTCCTCCTCAACCTCGCCATCCTCGACCTGGGCTGCATCTCCACCACTCTCCCCAAAGCCATGGCCAATACCCTCTGGGACACCAGGGCCATCTCCTATGAAGGATGTGCTGCCCAGGTCCTCTTTGTATTCTTCTTGGCTGGAGCAGAGTATTCCCTTCTCACCGTCATGGCCTATGACCGCTACGTTGCCATCTGCAAGCCCCTGCACTACGGGAGCCTCCTTGGCAGCAGAGCTTGTGCCCAGATGGCAGCAGCTGCCTGGGGCAGTGGCTTTGTCCATGCTGTCCTGCACACTGCCAACACATTTTCACTGCCTCTCTGCCAAGGCAATGCTGTGGACCAGTTCTTCTGTGAAATCCCACAGATCCTGAAGCTCTCATGCTCAAATTCCTACCTCAGGGAAGCTGGTGTACTTGTGGTTAGTGTTTCATTAGTATTTGGTTGTTTTGTCTTCATTGTGCTGTCCTACGTGCAGGTCTTCAGGGCTGTGCTGAGGATGCCCTCTGAGCAAGGCTGCCACAAAGCCTTTTCCATGTGCCTCCCTCACATGGTTGTGGTCTCTCTGTTTGTCAGCACTGTTATGTTTGCCTACCTGAAACGCCCTTCCATTTCTTTCCCATCGCTAGACCTGATGGCGGCTGTTCTGTACTCGGTGGTGCCTCCAGCAGTGAACCCCCTCATCTACAGCATGAGAAATCAAGAGCTCAAGGATGCCTTATGGAAATTGATGACTAGGTGTGTTTCAGATGCAGCAAATTTCCAATCTGCTTCTGCAGATGACTCATAATATCAATAATTACAGGAATAGCCAATATTCTATTTTTGCGTGTGTCTTTGTGCTTATTTTTTTTTTTTGGACGATTTTCTTTGTTTTAATTCAGCTAATGTATCCAATTAAAATGAGATGATTCATCCCATTTGCATTTCAGTATGTACCTGTTGAATATAGGTCAGAAAGTCTGTGCATGAGAAGCCAGGCTCTCTGTGAAGTTGAACAAAATAACAAAACCCTACACTGCCTTCTTTGTCTGATATCCTTCCTGTGAGACCTGTTCTGAGCCCCCAGAATGTAAGCCTGGTGGACTGACCAGAGCTAAAGTGCTAAATCTGGGGTAAACAGGCAGAGGAGAGCTCTGCAGCCCTAGGGCTTGCAGCAGCCTCGGCCAAGGAGTCTAGCAAGTGATTCGTTGCAGCCCTGGGGCAATGGAAGTGACCCCATGAACTGGGTCTGCCTCCCAGACTGCCCAGCATGGCCCTGCAGAGTGCCCCCATGCCCCAGGCACCACAGACCCCTCACTCTGCAGAGCAGCACTGCCAGCTGGGGCTGGGAGTGGAGCTGGGTGGGGCGCTTCCCCTGAGTGTCTTCTAGGACAGCTTGAGGCACATGGCTTGTGGAAGTGAGTGTGACCTTCACTGTGCACCAGAAGCTGAGAAACCACCAGCCTGCATGGGACTTGAACATTGACTGTAAGGGCATTCCTGCCCTAGCACCTCACAGGACTGGCACGTAACTGGTTCTTGTGTGTCACAGAGCCTGGAGTCCAGCAGCAGTGCCATGGGCTTGAAGGAACACAACCAGCTCACTTCTACCTTTGCTTGTCCAGGGTCTAATACAGGGTGTTTTGCAGGTATGGTATGATGATGTCAGTGGTGCCTCAGAAATTCGTAATCAACTCCTAAAAGAAGTTCTGTAAAGTCAATTGTGAGCTGACTTTTTTTCTGAAGTAGCTGACAGGTCATCCCTTGACTCCTGGTTGAGGTCTGTGCCTTCGGGTCACAGCTGCAAGTGTCCCTGATAGGCCAGCAGAAGGCACATGGTTTGCAAATAGTCGAAGTATCTGGTAGGCTCCATAGAGGAAAAGTTCTTAGATAATGTTTGTCAGGTCAGAGGTTTCAACTTTTGACTGAACTCATCCTTTAGGGCTGCTTTTTTGTTTTCTACACAGAGGTGGCCACTGCCTCCATGATGCCCTGGGGGAGAGGAAGCCTGCATGACAGGCTGTATAAAGTTACCCTGGATCCACAGGAGTCATTCTGGAACCAAACCTTGTAGGCAGGAAGCACCTTTTTGTGGTGGTGCAGAGCTGCTGGTCACATTGTTCTGGGTGCTCCTATGGAACTTTGTGCCCTTTTCCCTCCTGACTACAACAGCACTTCTGTCTCAGGAATGGAGTAGCCAACAGAGATGAGACAGATACTCCGATATTATGAAAGCCATCAGAAAGCTGCCCCTAAGGAGAAGACTGATATGGGGAGGTCAGGAGAAGCCGGGACAGGAAAGGTGTGTGATTTGGGGGAGGAAGAGGGGCTTGGCAAGCAAAAATGAACAATTTTGCAGAGGTATGAGGGTTCAGGTAGTGTTGGTGCTGCTGTAACACTGACTCTGAAAACATTTCTGTTAGGCTCTTACTGTGTTTCTGAACCCCTAACTGCAACTCCTCACCTTGACTGTAATTCACTACTCTCCCACTTAACCTCAAACCTTCCCTTGAAGCCAAACCCATAAGCCTATTAACTTTTCACTCACCCTAATCTCCGCCTTTATCACTAGGACAGAAATGTTCTACTTAACCCTATCCTTCAGGCCATCCCTAAACAAAACCCTATCCCACAAAACTTGCACATACCCTAAACACTTACCTGACACCCAAAGCTGATCACCAAACCCTCCACCTATGCCTGTGTAATGCCTAATGTGTGAAAACTCTAATCTGGAATACTAAATCCCAGTATCCTGGTTCCTGGGATCTAAAACCCTGACCTTCATCTCCTCTCCTACCTCTAATGTAAGCAGTAGGCCCTCTTGGCAGGAATCATGAAGTTCCTGAGCTTCATACATCGTTCAGAGATGAATATGAGGTAACGTGTATCTGATCAACTTGTAGGCCACAAGGAGGAGATGGGTGGGAATGCTATGATGAGCTCAAATGTGCCTCAAGTTTTCATAGGCCCACAGGAGGAACATAGTTGTGAAGATGACTTTGAAGTCATTTCTGTCTCTGGAGCATCAGCTCCAGAGCAAGTAGCAAGAAAGTGAATTGGAAAGGGATTGTGAACTAGCTGACAGGTTGGTCCTTGTCTCCTGGCTGGGATGTGTACTTTTAGGCTCTCATCTGCCAGTGTCCCTGAGAGGCCAGCAGAAGGTGCCCAGTTGGCATGTTGACTGTGGGATCCCCTCTGCGTAAGTGCCTGGTAGGTCCCATCCAGGAAGAAGGCCTGGAGATGGGGTTGTTCTGTCCCTTCTTCAAGAGGGTAGGAATAGAAAGTAGGAGGCCCATGACTTGGTCATGTCTAGCTAAGGAGTTTGAAATAAGCAGCAAGCCTATGGCTTGAGAGATGATGGTGAGGCAGCTTGTGTCTGGTCAGCTGAGAGACCGCAGGAAGTCTGTTGGGTTGGGAGTCCTGCCTGAGGAGTGGTTTCTGAGATGACAAAACTTTGCTTGTTAGCAGGAAATAACAGGGAAAAGATCAGCTGTCAGAAAATGCAACTTGGAAGGTGTGCAATGAGCTTGAGGAGGAAGAAATGTCCCTCAAAGGATAATACTGTGGTGCCAGTGGTCACCTAGATGAAGTCTGTCATCAGAGCATGTCAACGTGTTTCAAGGAACTCCCATGTGAGGGTGGAGAGACATCCATGGAAATGCCCTTTTGAGAGCAAGAAGAAGGGAGAGGAGTGTCTGCAGCCTGCAGGGAGACAGGGACAGGTGTGGGACAGTGCAGGACAGCCTGCAGAGGAGATGGCTGAGGGCCCTGCCAAGGCTGAAGGGCCCAGCAAGATGGAGGTCTTTGTCCCCTCGGCTATGGGTGATGTCTCTGCAGCTGAGGCCTATGAGGAGACACATTGTCCTCATGACACCTGGGGCCTTGCTGCCTTCTTGCCACCCTGCAGAGAGGTCCTGTGGTGTCATACCTTTGTCCTGCACTCAGCATCACATGGTCCACATCCCACTGTTCCATATGTGAGGGACTGGACCTCTCTTCCCAGGGCTGAGCTCAGGGCTTGGCCTTTCTGCTTCATCAAAACCATGGCTTTTCTTAGCATCAGAGCCACCTGCACAATGCCCTTGACTATGTGCAATCATGGCCTGCAGTTAATCTACTCTAACAAGTCCTTTGGGAGGCTTTGGTAGTAAAGGCCCTCCATGGGGCCAATTAAATGCTCCAAGAAACTTTGGTGTTTGCCTCTGACTTTAGGTCCTTGAGAGATTTATTTTATCTCCTTGTTGTACCTGAGGTACCTGAGCATCAAATACACCATGGGGGTCATTAAAATGAAGAAAGCCTTAACAAGATATGTCTATTTTGACAATATAGTTCAATTGTTCAAAACTTCTACAGCTAATTGGTCAAGTTTAAGGAGTGCAGTAAAAGGAAGACTTGAATGAGGCCTTTATAAAGAAAGGTTTTTCATATTTACTGATAGTTTTCATTGCTCTTGAGTTGAGGCAAATAGTGATAACAACATTCCCCAGCTGATGTTGATCCAAGTCTTCTCCTAAGTCTCTCAGTCTATTGAGGCTGGACACCGTATAGAAAACCTTGCTCCTCACCTTCCAGCTCTGCCATTTCTCTCACTGACCACCTGAGCTTTGCATTGATTTTCCTTACACCAGAATTCTCCACTGAAATCAGCAGCTGGATGTCACTGCCCCCTTGCACCAGCTCCCACCTTAGGCTGCACAGAGGCACAGTGTTTTTCCTTATTTTGAAGCAAACAACAGTAAACCATGATACAATTCACTGAAATATAGAACAAACACCTCAGCTGTGTGCCAAGTCCAGGCTGCCTCTAGACAGTTTCACTTTTCACAAGGGATAAGTGTAGTAGAAGTTAGATTGATAAGAAGTGAGAAAGATTTTTTAGATAAAATATTTTAGACAGCTAGACACAAACAGAGTTGAGGAGCTAGATAAGGGCAAGATTGGACAGACAGATGTAAGATGGGCAAGCTTGAACTCCCTGATGGGGTTTAACTCAGCAGGCAGCTAAGCACCACATGGGCGTTCACTCACCTTCCCCCCTCCCTCTCTGGGATGGGGGAGAGAATCAGGAAAATGAAGCCTGGGGGTTAAGATAGAGACAGTTTATTAGGACAGAAAAGAAAACAACCAAAAAATAATAATAATGATATTAGTACTACTACTAATAATGTGTGCAAAGCAAGTGATGCACAATGCAATTGCTCACCACCTGCTGACTGATGCCCAGCCTATCCCCAAGCAGCCAGTCCCCCCCCACCCAGGCCAGCCACCCCTATATATTATTCAGCATGACGTCAGATGGTATGGAATGCCCCTGTGGCAAGTTTGGGTCAGCTGTCCTGGGTCTGTCCCATCCCAGCTCCTGCTGCACCCCCAGCCTGCCCACTGGCAGGACAGAGCAAGAAGCTGAAAAGTCCTTGGCTTGGTATAAGCACTGCTCTGCAACAATTAAAACATCAAGCATGTTATCAACACTCTTCTCATCCTAATCCAAAACATAGCACCCTACCAGCTACTAGGAGGAAAATTAACTCTATCCTAGCTTAAACCAGAACATATATCCACCCCTTATTCCATACAATTTATGTCATGCTCAGGTTACACCCTTTCCAATACATTCAAATTAATCATTATTTTCATTTATGTATATATGTCCACTGAGTTTGCACAGTCCATGACTGACTTTGGGCTCCATCTGTCACAGCAGTCTTTCAGGGCAGAAGAGATGGTGTGAGATGTTGGATCATCACACGTTGAAGCCGGTTCTCATTCCATCACACCAACACATACAGGTGTTGGGTGAGGGTCATATTTATATTTAGCATTAGGGTTAAGGTTAGTGTTTTGGCTTGGACAGTGCAGAAGCGTAGAGTCAAAGATCTTTACTTAGATATGGTCCACGGGGTCCATTCCAGCCACAGCCCTTTGTTTCCCTCCATGAATTTTGTATGAGCAGTAAAATATGCTTCAATTCTCACTTCTTTGTCTTTACAAAATCAGTCCATTTTGTGACACATTCTCGCTTCTTTAAATCCATACTTTCAGCTGAAAAACTGAACCTGTGGTGGACTTTTGGCCAGGAGTATAAATTAAGAAGAAACTCCTTTAGAAAGCAGAAGGCGGCTGTCTTTTTCATACCTGGCAAGTTTGGAAATGTCTCACTCAACCAAACTGCACAGGTTCACTGTTCCCTGGCTGGTTCACAGCAATATTCATGTCCAACATTTGTGCATTTTGTCCCAATTTTTCCTAAGAACATTGATTATCAGTTGTCCCTAATCCATCTTTTTTCTCATCAAGGGAGAGAAATATTGCATATTCTTCTTCTTTTTCTTTTCCTTTTTTTCAGGTCTCTAACTTTCAATCTTTATTACTTTTATTTCCTGTGTTCATGCATGTGTTTATCTTCCTGAAGCACCTTTTCCCCCAAATCCGACAAGTTGCAAACACTGAATGTGTGTATGTTGTTTCCAGCCCTTTGTGCAGCTGCTAACTGAAATGCAGTCACCCAGAGAGAGATTTTAAAACAAATCAAGTAAATAAGTAAGTAATGGCCATTAGCCTGATAGTGATGCACATAGTCCATGGAAGTTAATCACAGGGAGCAAGAGTCTGCTGAGGTAGAGAGCCTTTATTGGGGGAAGGGGGGTTGATGGTGTTTTCAAAAGCTTTTGTCAAGGGCAATGAAGGAATCTGGCAGTGAACACTCACATTAACCTTTCCTTCATGTCATTAGAAAGTGGGGTATTTCCACTTCCCCCATCCCTCCAGCTGTGAAAGAAAGAAAGAAAGAAAGAAAGAAAGAAAGAAAGAAAGAAAGAAAGAAAGAAAGAAAGAAAGAAAGAAAGAAAGAAAGAAAGAAAGAAAGAAAGAAAGAAAGAAAGAAAGAAAGAAAGAAAGAAAGAAAGAAAGAAAAAGCAAGCTTCGTTAATCATACTCTAGTTATTAACTTTTCCAGTTTTCTTCTGGCTTGGAGTTTAATAAATTAAAGGCTTTTAAAATACACCCCTCCACATTTTTGTCTCTAGATAGCATTGCTTGGTTTAAAGAACATTCAAGAGCAGATATAATCAGCTGTCAAAACAGGGAATAGATTTTTGATTGAAAATGAAGCAAAACTGTATCAGAAACTTTATAGCATGGCAGTGTGGGCATCACCTGCTGTGTTTGTTTCCCCACAGCCTAAAAAAAGACAAGGGGAAGAAAAGGGTAATTCTTACCTCTGAGACATTGTGCCCATTATTACACAGATGTTGATGGGCATGCAGATGAGACAATTCACAATGTAGAAAAGTCTTTTAATTATGTTTAATATTCAAATAGGGACTTAATGTGGATTTCTCTAGCTGTACTTACAATAATTGCCATGAAAATAATGGGTCCTTTCAGGGATAAATTAAAAAAAAAAAAAAAAAAAAAGATGATGAAAGAAGAAATACACTTTGGGCAGGTCCAGTGCCAAACCCTTGTTCAGTTCACAAGAAGGGAACAAAAATTTGTTTACTTGGGGCTGATTGAAGCATGAGCTGGTGTGAAACATTTTCTCCTCATTTTCAGGCTCATCGTTTATTTTAATTCACCCAGGGGAAAATAAATAAATAAATAAATAAATAAAATTATTTCCAAATAAGCTTTTTTTTTTTTTCCTTTTTCCAGAAATAACAAAATAAATGCTCCAACTGCTTCCATGCAGATCCAGAGAGAGGCTGCAGATACATGTGCATGAACATCCTACTTTCCTCCTTTGTTATTAACAAAAGTGATTTTGCTTCAAGTGGTATAGCTAAGACAGAGGGTGTGACTTTCCCATTCCTGACTGCAGTATTTACCTACTGTATCTTCCTAATGAGCCAGTATCATAATTATTGTTTGTACTGAACCGTGCAGGCACACAAAAAGAAAATGAATCTTCAACTTGTTCTGCCCTTCCCTTTCATCTATTGCCATATTTTTTTTCTCCCTGTTCTCCTGCAATGCTCTTCGGCATAATTAGTAGCATTCAAATAGCTGTAAACACTTTTAATTTGGTTTATTTTATCTTCTCTCATTAAGTCAATGAGCTTAATGCATTCACAGATTGTGAGGCAAAGAATCATTCACCTATGCCTCGCACTTTTTGCACAAAATACAAGCTCAGACCAAGCAATCACTTTCAAGAAAGTGAACTGACTTCAACAAACTGCTGTCTATCAAGGTAGAGTGGAAACCTTTTAAACCTTTTAAATGCCAGAGAAGAAAACTTTTCCTCTCCATCCTCTAATTAAAAAATAATTTTCTGAGTGAAAGCAACATTTTCTTTGGAACATTCTTCTTTTATCAGAAACTATTGGGGAAAAGACTAGAAGAGAGGCCAGAAGAATTGTCTGAAATGAGGTCCAAAAAACACTTGTGGAAGCCAAAGTAAAGTCTCATTAGAACTTCATCAACAAGTAGGTTTGAATTATTCCTTCTAGGCAAAATGTAAATGAAAATAAAGATGATGACAGTAGTGTCATAACCATCACTCCAGTGAGGCCATTGGTCTCAACCCAGCTCTATTCCTGCTCCAGTACCATAGCTCTATTTTAATCCCTGCAAGTGATTTTCCAGCTCTATAGCTCTTGCTGGCCCTGCTACTGCTGCTGGTTCTTCCCTGCTTAAAAAAGCCAAAAAAGGGATCTATTCCCCCTTGGGTTCCCAAGGAACCCATTGGGATCAGGCCATCACTGCCCTACAGAAGGCTGTGCTCAAAGCCTGGTCTTTTCAGTGTTCAGTGGGTCCTTTAATGAAAACTATACACTCGTTGCACTGCTGTTGTCTTGGCCTGATGTTTTGATGACTAAATTTCATTCAGTTTAATTCCATTTCAGTGACTTAGACTGCAAGAGAGTCATGTACTTTTTAATGCATGAATAATTCCATACAAAATACTTTAAAATTAGCCACTTTGCAAATCCCAGGCACTCGATGGTTTAGGGGATAGCAGACCTCAGTGTTCATTAAATATTAATCTGCCTGGATCATGCGTATCCATTCTGATACAGTCTCATTATACCACCCTACTGTATTTTTCCAGAGCCCCTGCCTGGAATTGCTGTTCCCAAAGAACAGCCCTGAAAGGCATTAGGTCTGCCAAGAAACTGCTCATGATATTTCATTTTCATACAAAATGTATTGTAATGCCGCTTCCTAATCCAGTCCTTTAAATCTGTCTGGACAATAACATGGTTTGTTTTACAGAAAATAAATCTTTTTGTGCCCTTAATAATAATGGCAGTAAAAACAAACTAATAATCCTAGGAGACAGGAGAAAAAGCTGCTGCAGCAGTTTTGTCAGCTAACTTGCGTAAATAGAAAATGGTGGGGAATAGAAGAAATGCAGATGTACACTTGTCTGCTCCACAAAAAGCTTTTCTAAGTGCATCTCCGCTGATGGAGGGAGCAGCCCCGGGTGCGCCTTGTGCCTTTCTCCTGCACTGCTTGCTGCAGAAGTGCTGTTTTGATGACAGTAATTGAGAAAGGGTTCAGGTAGGAAAGCGATTCTTGAGACTCTGAGAGTTCCTTGGCAATATGTGCAAAGTCAGACTGTGTCTCCCAAAAGTGCACTGCAGAAAGGCTTGCTAAAATTGCATGATGCTTGTATTTTGATCCATTTGCAGTTTGAAAACAACAACAACAACAAAAAAGGGAAAATAGTATAATTCAGTTTTAGCTTGAAAGACCTAAGTTCTAGAAGGTCTTCTTGGACACTGAGAGTTGTATTTATCTTCCTTGAGCTTCCCATATAATCACCCAGCCATGGTTTTTAAGCCCCACACTGTCCTGCTTTTAGGTCTAACATCCAGCTACACCCATGGTGCTGGAGCTGATGATAGGAAGTATTTCCAAGGCCACACAGCCAGCTCTGGCAGGACCAGGGATGCCACCACATCCAGTGGGGGCCAGCATGGTGCACACAGCCTGGGTCTGGGCAGGGAGCTCAGCCCCCAGGCATCTCCTGCAAACACCACACTCTTCAGCCTCAATCTAGTAATACACAGAGCAGAAAGCCTTGATGACATTCAGTTCCTTTAAAAGGATTTAGCCATTCTGCACAGAAGCAGCCACATTCGGGTCTCCAGACCCACAGCAAGTGCACTATGGGCTGTATCCTGCAGGCTGAAAGCCCTCCTGGGCAGGCTTGAACAGCTCTCCTCCAAGCAGCAGCTGTGAGCTGTGTGGCCACATCCCTTTTCTAGGATAATTCAAATACAAAAGGGCAAAACAAGCAAGGCAGCCACAATGAAGCTGGATAATTTGGCATCCCCTCCACACACCCATCAGAAATGGCTTGGGCTTTTTTCAGGCAGGTGAGAAAGAGCTAACCTGCCTCCACCATGAAGGGTTGTGGGGAGCAAGAGACAAAACTTTCCAGTGTCAGGTGAAGAAGCTCATTTCAAGGGGCTCTCTTCCAAAAATCAATTCACAGGTGCCAAACCGCTTCCTTCGTAACCTAGGCTTGAGATAATTAGATAACATTTAAAGTAGTGCCTCTGACACTCCTGAGCTCATGTGGCACTCTGAGCCAGGACATCCCAGGGATAATTCTGCAGTTTCTGAAGGTAGATATTTGCTTGGAGGCTAATGAAGTCCAGGCGGTGTTATTGAAACCACAGGGCATTAGTTACAGGCTAAGGAAACAAATCTCATGGCATAATCCTGAGGCGTCTTTCGTGTTCTAATTAAACCTATATATAGCAGCTGCAGGCAGGAACAATTGCCTGAAAAACTTTCTCATCTGCTGAGTATTTTTCCATCCACCCCCCGCCACTACCCCCACCTCCCCTAACCTGGAGAGGGTCTGAAAAAGATCCCTCGCATTGATTTGGAAGGAGAAAGAGAGAGAAATGCCAGGCAGATAGAGATCAGTAGCATTTCCAATCCCTGAATCCTGTCTGAAAGGCACAGTGCTGCTGACACTCCCTGATAAGACCCACTTGTGCTGTGATAAGGCAAGGCCAGCCCAAGCCACTCACTAGGGGTCGAGCACAGTATTGTAGGCACCGGCTTTTTCTCTTTCTCTAATTGCAAAGCCAGGCTGGAGATAGGACAATAAACCTGAGGTCCTGGGGAAATCACAAAGGCTGTCCATGAGAATTAGTGTTCAGCAAAGGTCGGGAGGGGATGGGGCAAACTTCTCAGCCTTTTAATCTAGGAAGGGTCACAGGAGACAGAAGAAGGAGGGCAAAAGCCTGCCGTATATTTCAATGCTTAGCAGAGCCATCAAAGTGATGGATGATGAGTTTGGGAGACAGAAGGCACTGGCAGAAGCTATTTCATTGGGACAGTGAGGTCACAAGACGGTTTACAGGAGGCACTGAGCACAAACTGGAGCACACTCTCTGAACACCAGGAAGTGTTTCTTCACTGTGCAGCTGACAGCCCTGGCACAGGCCGCCCAGAGAGGTTGTGGAGTCTTCTCCTGGGAATTCTTCAAAAGCCTCCTGGATGTGGATTTGAGTAAACAGCTCTATTCTGTGATTCTGCAATTCTGTCAGACTGGGATCCTGGTGTTCACAAGGGCTTGATGTTGCTCAATCTCTTAATTTTTTTCCACCTTGCACAAGTGGTCTTTTATCAGTTAATTTAGCATCCACGTTATGAGTTTTTCTCCCCAGCATGGCATGCACAGAGTTCTTGATGCTCATGGAGTAGAAGTCAGACTTTCCCAGGATCTTGTGGGGGGAGCAGTGGGGCATGCGGTGAGGTTGCACTTCCAACCGTATCAGACATGAGGAGGCTGGAGTTAGTTTAATGTGCAAATCCTGAACCACAGCACTGGCTGAAACCTCTTCTAGCCATGTCAAATACTACCCAGAGACTGGTTTTACCCCAGGGAGAACACTTGTAAGAAATGTATCTGCTTTAGCAGACCTTTCACTAAGAGTAATAGAGTGATAGTCTGGGGTACAGATTCCCATGGGAGCTCCCTGGGTTGTCCATGCTGTGACAGACATGGAAATGAGATCCTCTATCATCATACCAGGGGTATCTGAAACCCCGTAACTCTAATTTCCCTTCACAGGGTCTGCTTCAGAACTAACACTGAGGGTATCTTTAGCCTCAAGGCAGCAGATGAAGGGCTGAGCCTGCCGACAAGGAGGCGTACTGAGATGTTCATTACCACCCTCTCCATGCCAAAGGAGCCCCTCCCACAGCAGGGATTATTCTATAATTAGCTTAAAGAATAAAGAACTTTTAATTAAGGACTGAAATTCAGCAGGCCATCTGCCTGGTTTTATTTGCAAGCAATAGGCATATTCTGCTGGCAGCAACATTTTTCCTGGTTCTTTTCTCTAACCCTCCAAGGCTCTCTCCTGGGCTGACACCAGGACTGAGCACATGAGCCAGTGTCAGCACTTCACAACTATGCTGCCCAAGACACTGCATTGTAATTTGTTGGTTATTACATTTCAAAGCCACTCTCAGAGACAGGCACGACAGCAGGGAGGGCATCTCAATCTCGCAGTCTTCCTGCCACCGCTTCTCAACTCCATGACAGCATCTGCTGCAAGAAACCCACCCAGAAAATCTCAGCAGACGCTCTTGCCATTAGTTCATGGATAAGCACTTTAGGCTGCTCTGCAAATACTAAATGAGCTTCAGGACGACCAGAGGCACAATTCCTGAAGCCTGCCTGTCTTGCACAATTGTGGGAGGTAAAATAATTTGGATAGGTGCTGATCTGGATGCCACTTTGACCAACCTGTGAAAAGATGCAGGATCCAAAAGGCTCCTACAATTGCATGATTATTTTAACACCTCATTACATTCCCCTATTATAATCCATATGCTTTCTGAATCCCATGGAATAAGCCATTTCTTCTTTAATATCCTTTCTGGACCTGTCATCTCATAGTTCTTACTCATTTAAACCAAGGTGAGACAACATTTCATGGTCTTGCAATGAAAACAGAAGTTTCCATTTTGACAACACAGACATATTTCATGTCAATCAAAAGCTGTTAAAATATTTTGACATCTCCAAAATTACTTTTTTTTTTTTTTTTTTTTTTTCTGTCCCTCAAAATCTTCTGTTCCCTTAATCACACTTGTAGAAATAAGCTGCATTCAGAGTGGCTCTGCAGGAAAAAAGAGAGATGCTAGGGTAAAGCCTCAGTTTGTGGCTTGGTTCCCACAGGAATGCCCATGGGCATCTTATGTCCAGGAAAGGCCTCACTGACAGATGTTCCCCTGGTCCTGCCCATCCACCCTGACACAACTTCAGTCCCTGCAACTCTGCATCGAATGTATTTTGGGGGAGTAGAAAAGAAAAAGACTAACTAGTTAATCTCCCCATGCCATCCCTCTCTGCCTTTTCATCCCATCTCCAGGAGAGTAAGGGCTGAGGCTTAGGCAGGGGAATAGCCTTTCACAAGGGCTGACTTAGGCTGAATTCAGACGTTACCATCCATCAGCAGAGCCAGGGTGCTTGATGGTGTGCAGTCATGAAAATGGGTTAAATGGACTTACCCTATTTCTTTTCTGGGTGGGCCAAGAGGGGGGAAATAGTTGATTGCTATAGCTTAACAAAAGGAAGAAAGCTGCTAATTTATCAAATGGAGACTGTAACTATTCCCAAAATGAAAACCAGCTCATTTTGTAGCACACATTGGATCAAGTCCACAGGACACAAGCTGTTAAATGTGGCACCCAAGACATCTCTGATATTCATTCATTCATTTTCTTGTGAGTTTCTCCAGCTCCATTCAACAGCTACAGCCACACAGACAAGAAATCAGCACCACGTCATACTGCCAAGCCACACCACTCAGTCTCACCCCTCCTCTTTGCTCTGCTCCTCACTTTTGTATTCAAAGGCTGTTGTTCTGGGCTTGAAGTGAAGCACCGCAGATCAGAACCATCTCTGGAACTCTTCATAATATCTGTTGCTCAGACTTTGAGGCATCAGGCAGCTTTTCAGAGCCAAAAGATAAAAACAAGGTGTAGTCTGCCAGTAATGCCTGAACTGAAATTGGTTCATAAATATATTTACCCAGTTGCAGATGGCTAACTGATGCATAGGAAACACACTCTGCTATTGTGTGAAGACAGAGGTACGGAGAAAATCCATCTAATAAATTATCTCCACAGTCCACACAAGCAGCTCACAAGAACATCTATCTCACCAGGCAGGCTTTCAGGCAGACACTAGTAAGGTGTGTGTTTCAGTAGCACAGCTGCAAGTCTTCATTCATTTATTTATTTTTCTTTGCAAAGGAGGACAATTAATTTCTAACCAGCACATTACTAGCTTTCAGCACCTAATCCTCAGGTCGAAAACTGCTTCAAGAGTAATATGAGGGAGGCATTATGAAAGGCACAACAATGAAAAAATCGGGCAGTCGGTGACTTCGGCTTAAAGTAAATGATCATCCTTCCCCTACTCCCCTTTAATTGAAAAAGTGGTACTGAAAAAAAAAAAAAACTTTGAAGGTATGAAAATGAAAATTAAACACAAAATTAAACAGCAGTTGAAAGCTTTCTCTGTGGAGAGGGGTGTTTGCAGAGCACTTTCCACAGTCTGTCACAGTGACAGCTTGGAGAATCAATAGGAGAAAGGAGAGAATAGCATATCAGGGTATTTTTGGAAACTCATGAAGGCTTACAGGGAAATTCCTTTGCAGGCAAAGAACAAATATTTATTGCCCTTGCTTTATTTCTTTGGCCCACTACAAGACACGAAGGGCTCTTTCTCAGATCTCAATATACAAAAGCTGACATGCATCCTCTGATCTTTTGGTCAGGTTTTGATTAATGCTGAAAGACATGAGGAGCATAAAGAACTAGTCTGATATTTGTCTGGGGGGCACCAGTGGGAAATACCAGAGATAGAATCCAGAGGAGAAATTACCTGGTTTGGGTTTTGTCACTAAGTTTACTGAGAATCCCAGCCAGAAATCTTGAATGCCTAAGATGCAAGTACAAGCCCAGCCTGAACTGAACGTCCAGCCCAAGGATATGCTCCAAACCAAGACATGGGGAAATGCAATGCAGATCCGACCCAGTCTGAAGGTTGTTGTTCTGACAGCCCAAGAAGTTGTTCTCCCTCTACAGTAGAAAACCCGGCAAAGTTTAGCAGCCAAATAGACTTTACCTGTATTTAAATCTACAGGCACAGATCTGTGGGCAGGAGCTCAGCCCTATGGCAGCTGTTTTTTGAACTTCTTGATAAAATGCAAATCCTGAGTACCACCTAGGCACACACGTGTAACCTGCCATCTCAGTACAGGCAAATCTCTCCATGCTTGAAATGTTTATGGTTTCCTCTTTTTGCTTTAGAAGGGCAAATATTTATGATGAGAAAATGTCCTGGTCTGACAAGCAGGGTTTCTTTTCTATTTCTTTCACTTGCAGATGCCTGATTTAGGAGAGGAGATGAGGCAACAGGTATTTTCCTGTGGTGGGGAGTACCATTGCCAAATGTTTGGAGCTCATCAGATGAAAAGTGCTATCTGTTCTCCAACCACAGACTACCTCAGGCCTTTGCTCCAGACCTCAATTTCAGGCACAATCCTAACAGAACAGCCTTTCCCCACTCACACCTTGCTAATTTGCACAATTCCTATCACCTCCCCCAGCTGCCAGACTGCCGCCACCACCAGCACGGCTTAAACAATACATCAGCGGAGGAAAGTACCCCCATCCCAATTAGTCTGGCAAAGACTTGTGACAGCCCTGATGAGGAGCTGCTGTTGAAGTAGTATTTATTCTACCTGAAAACCCACCCTCGCTTTCATGGCACATTCAACAGCTTTCAGAAGGAGAGCTCTGCAGCATTAAGACCTGCCTCCATGTATTGGAATAAATATGAGAACACTCAGGAACAGGACCTGAATCCCATCGTGTTTTGCTGCATTTGCTTGTGTCACAAATTCAGGCACTTGAAAGACTGAGTCATCCTCCTCCTCCTGACTCAAGCCGAGGGATTTTGTCCAGTTGTTTCTCCTATAAGCTCCTGGTGATGTTTTCTTCTCTGGCAGTCTTCTTAGGGGGTGATTTCACTGCAGGTTCAATGCTGACAGCTGGCAGAACGTGCCTGCTGGTGTGCCAGCCCATGGGGCTGGTGTTGCAGCTTCAGCTGCAAGACAGTGAATGGAGCAAAAGGAATAAGGCAGCTCACCAGACCTAAGGGCTTGTGGTTGAGTAAATGGAGATATCTAGCCCCATGTTGGATGCAACAAGGTGGTCCTCAGCCTTTGGCCATCTCTTTTGATGAGTCTATTATTTCCCACTGTTCCATGTCATATTTTCCAGCCTCAGGGATCTCCAGATAGCTTGCAGCAACTCAGCAATAGGTATAAGTGTTTGGACAGCTGAACTGCTCAAGGTGTCTATTTTAGGCAACATCTATTGAAACCGTGTGGGACCAAGACAGCATTCCTGACCCAAAATGGTTGGAGCTCTTGCTGAAATACTTCTATTTTCTGCCAGATGCTCTAATTCTACAACTGGCACTCTCCCAACATCAAAATGTGGCATCGGAAAACCTATTGCTCTGGCTCTGGGTGCATATTCCTGCTTTCCAGCAATGCCCTGACCTCATGCTCATCTCCTCTGTGCCTCAGGTGAGATGCCAGCAGAAGGGAGCATTGACTTCTTGGTTTGTGCTCCCCGGTTTCTGAGCTGCTGAACTCGGTGCTTGTCATGCAAGCAACATCGTCTTGCTCCATGGCTGGTGGGTGGCTGTCTGGAAGTGGAGTGGAAGTTGTTTGTGGAATATGTAATGAGGACTTTGCATGTATGCAGATCACTTGGAGATTGGCTGAGCTCAGCGTCTCACAATGATGCAACCTCCTACTTGTCTCTTTTTGGTTTTCTTAAACACAGGAGAACCCTTCCCTTCCCCCATCCAACTGAAAAATCAGGATTCTTCCTTCCCCTCTCCACCTGTTCCATCAAATTGAGGTGACTGATTTAAGTCACAATATTTTAGAAACGATAATTGACTCTGGGTGTCTTCAAGCTACTACTTGATTTTCTGAGCCTGGAAAAGTAAAGATTTCAAACTAAATTGCAAGCACTAATCCTAGACCCATGTTTTAAATGGTAACTGGATTTCCAGCACCATCCCGGAGTATTTTTCCTGATGGGATCATTGAGAATTGTGAAAGGAAGTAACATGGATTTCATTTTATTGTCTGTTCCCAGTGCTGCAGTCTGAAGTGTCAGAGCAGTCTTACAAGAAAGACAGCAATAGTTGAGGCTGGGGGCTCACAGCTCCGGACCAACAGGGGTAGGGTATTCCTGCGCCCCTCACCCAGGCTTTCTAAAGAGCACCTTGCTTCCTGTGGCAGCATTTGCAGATAGTGGACAGGGAGAGAAAAGTCCTTTTTTGTTCAAACCTGGAAATCAATCTGAACTTCTAGAGCTGGAAGGGGACACCTTGTCCATCCTGCCACTAAACTTCACTTTTTGGGGAGTAAAATTATATTTTACTTTGAAGCTGTTGTGTTCCTGTGCCAAGGTGTGTGTTTGTTTTATGTCTCTGCCCTCCCTCTCTCTGTGTACCAGAACCCATGCTCTGTGCAAGGTGCCCTCCTGCTCCATCCTGTCTCCCACTCTGTTTTTCACATCCTGCATCCCTCCTTCCTTGAACTGTGCTTCAAGGCAAGTGCTTGCTACGGAAACACTGGCTCAGGTTGGAGAGGTGGGGAGAGCGAGGAGGGCAGAGGGATGGGATGTCAGCAATTGCAGTGGAAGGGAGAAAAAGACAACAGAATGGCAAGGGAGGAGGAAAAGTATTTGCACCTTCTCCTGCAAGACTGTTTTGTTGATTATGAAGACACTGTCAGTAGAAAGATAAGAGAATGTGTTTTTTGTCAGTAAATCAGCTGCATAGCTTCTACAGTGCAGAAGTCCAAGCTCCTGTTCACACAGCTCTGCTGACTCTCAGCAAAACACTTCCACCAAGAGACACTGAGATGCCCAGGAGCACCAGCAGTGTTGCTGTACTCACTCTCTTAGCCCTGATATTTGGCTCAAGTTCACAGCGGAGGCAGAGAGAAAGCCTTGGAGGTGTCTGGGGAAGCTCAGATTCATATTTCAAACAGCATTGTTGGCTGAAAAGTGTTTGAAAGATGAAGTGAGAGCCACAACCCAGGGCACAGGAATTATTTTGGCAGCCTTGGATGTGAGGAATGCTCACTCTATCCACCTATACAACTGCTTGCTGCTAGTAGGTGTCTGAGATGTGCAGTGTCTCTGAACAGAAACGAGTGAGCAGTGGGACGCTTACTTCATCACTTCTGCTTCCTTCTTCTTCCTTCTTCCTTTTCATTTAGCTTTTCCTAGAGGCTTCAGTTTCTCACATCATGTGCTATAAATGATCACTCGGGCTTTAATGTGCTTTGTATAATTGTATTATTTCCAGAACAGAAGTCAGAGGTTGCCTTTGGTTTTTCTTTTGAAGTCTTTTAAGAAATAGCTTCCTCTCTTATGAAAACAGTGGTCATTTCTTTCCCCTAAGAACATTAACTGGGTTATTTCCAGGCTTGTTCTTTGATGAGGTTTCATTCCTCTGTATGTCTACATCGCCGAGGAACAGATACTGGCAGCCTTGAAAAGATCTCCAATAATATTTGGGGAGGGGTGGAGGGTAGGATGACTGTGGGTTTTTGGTTTTGGTTTTGGTTTTGGTTTTGGTTTGGTTTGGTTTTGTTAATATTAGTAAAGAAGCAGAAAAATATGCTTGTATGACATGAGAAAAATAAAATACTTTCCAGTCCATTAGGAACTAAGGAGATTGTTAACCAGCATCTAATAGGAACAAAACTATATTTATATAATTTCAAATAGATAATCCCAGATAATTTTCATTCAGAAGCCTTCCAAAAGCTTCCAAGGAGCTCTCAAGCATGCTGATATTAAATGTTAATGAGTGATGAGTCCTTCTCCTTATGGGGGAGCTTGCAGAAGTTAATGGAGCATTGTGCAGAGAGAACAAGCAAGATGTCACAGACCACAACACATTCATAAAGCAGACGTCACTCAAGGACATGATGGGGAAGTTGATCATGGGATTCAGTTAATTGGGAGCAAAAGGCTGGGAATGTCTTGCCATGGGTTGTCTGAGGCTGTCTCTGGTCAAGTAAATTTTCAGTCTTACACTTATGGTTGATAAAAGTACCTGCTCTTGTGTGATTGATTTCAGCTTCTGAAAGGCTGTTGGCTTAGCACTGATTAAAAGGTTAGCATTAAGCCCAAAGATGGCTTGGTCTGCCCAGCTGGACTGAGAAAAGGTATCACCTCTTGGGCCAGAGCCTGGCTTGCCAGTGTTAATGAAGCACATGAATAAAGAGCTGCTGGGGAAATCACCTTTGGATGGGATGCTTCTGGGGGAGTGATGCAGAACTGCTTCCAGATGCTTCCCTCCCATTTCATCACCACCATGCAATAAAGGCATGTGCAAAGCTATGTAAATTGGTGAATAGCAAAGCAGTGAAGACAGAACAATATCACAACTCTCCCTTACAACAAGCCTGCTCTAATCCATGCATTTGTGCAGCTTTCTTCCCTTCAGCTCTCCCCAGAAACAAAACTCGGCATTGAAGAACAAGCCAGGCTTTCCCACAGCAGGCTGTATCCTGGAATTTGACAGAAGATGAACCAGGCTACATAAGCACTGAACACCAGTCTGGCTCAAAGGGCCAGAGGCAGTGCATGCCTGCATTGCAACCAGAAATGGCCAGCTAATAAACGTGTGCTACCCTGGCTCTGCCATACAGCCTACATGAGCAGCCTGGGTGCTGTTTGTGTCTCCCATCTGTAAGAGAAGGTGAAAAATCAGAAGGGACTGAGAGCAGGAGTCAGGCGTGAGTGGAGACAGGAAAAATGCAATAGTATGGGAGATTTAAAAAGCTCCGTCTGGTTAGCTGTTCAAAAAGGGGAGGGGGGGGGAACAGAGGTGATTTGATCACAAGGAGTAAGTGTCTCCCTGCAGAGAAAATAGAAGCTACTCAAGCGCTCTTGAATACAGAAGAGAAAGAATCAGTGGTGAGGATCTGAACCAAGGCAGCTTTGCATTGGAAATGAGGCAGAAGATTTTTCTGCAATGAGCATGACTAATGCATGCAACGAGGCATTAGCCATCCTTCTGTCATTCCAACCATGAATCTAGATGCAATCTAGATGAATCTAGCAGCCTGACCATGTCCAGTGGAAATGATCAGGCTCAAGAGCAAATGATGTGAAAATTGAATAGTGACTTTACAGTCCAGTCCAGGCTCTGCAGGAGCAGAGAGGCTGGAAATCATGGGCTCAGCTATGTGTATGAGCCCATCCATGGCTGGAGCAGCCCAGAGCAAGGGTTTGTCCAGCAGAAAGGCAGGGTCCTCAATACATGCTTTTTATCCAAATCTGGGATTTCTGCAGAAAATTGAAAATATTTAAACACTAAAAGTCTGCTTTTTATTTTTTGCTCTGGTGGGACACATCAGGCCTTTGACCTGAGCTGCAATGATCCAGATATCGGGGACAGGACATAGAAGTGCACACCTGCTCCAAAAACTGCTGAGAAACTGCCTCTGCAGAGAGTAGAAGGAGTCTTTAGCTTCCTCTCATCTGAAGCACTGTGTTATCCCCAGATTTACCCTCAAATAATGCACATGCCAGGTTAACTCCTGATGAGTGAGTGCCATCCTGGTGGGGAATACAGCGCAGTGTCAGTGACTCAGCCTGAGTGGGAGAATGTGCTGAGTACGAGGCATGGGGGGGGATGACTCACAGCACAGGAACAGGGGTTTGCAGGTCCAAAGGCAGCTAAGGAATGTGAAGTCCCTGGCACTGGAGGATGATATGAATCAGGCACAACTTTACACCTTTCTCATCCGTTAATGAAAAGGAAAAGTAGGCCAGATTGGAAATAGCTGGAAATGGAAACCCTCTCTGGGCAGGGCTGACTCCACTTCTTTGCAAATGGCATCTATGGTGATGGGGAAATTCCAGCAGCCTCCAATCAGGACAGCCCGGGCAGCAACAGCCTCCCGCAGTTTTAGGGAACCATCGCTCCCCTAGCACTGCCCCTGAACACCAGGGACCACCCAGCAATCTTGCCTCATCCTGAGGACTCCTAAGGAAAGATTGCCCCTCCTGCAGTGAAAGGAAGTTCATCAGATTCATGCTAGCAGCAGCATAAACCTTCACAAAGGAGCTAATATACCCCCTTCTGGAGTGCCGTGTAGTTTAAATGAAAGCTTGCCGACTAATTAAAATCCCTTCATCCATCTCATAAACATCCTGGAATCGTTTTTCTCTCTGACTGAATTATTTAAGAGTCCATTCCCTCAGGATTCCAGATGATTGTTTTAGTGTTGCATTGCTGCAAGTTCAGTGTGGTGAGAAACCCTTTGGCCTCTAAGGAACTTCATTTGTATAATAAACCAATACTGAGATATTGTGGCTCTGCATTTAGATATTTTCCTTCAGTGAAACCTGCCACTGGTGCAGGAAACCAATAACGCAAAGCTTTCAAGGACACCTCTGCTGCCCTCGTGCTTGCAGAAGCATGGGAAAGGGTGAGAGAAGGGGGCAACTCAAGGCTTCGATCAGTTCCCAACTCACTTGGCAGAGCAGCCCCAGAAATTGCACCTCCAGCACAACCAAGAGGTTCACATGGGATTGGGCTGGAGGAAGAGGAGGAGGAGGCAGGAGCTGCTTAATTAGGCCCTGCCACCATGGAAAACAACTGTGGCATCATGGCTAAATGGTTCAGGGGACTTGTGGGATATAACTACACAGCCGAACAGAGGGGCTTCTGCTAAACTGCCCCAGCAGACTCCCAAGTTGTTCTCTTCTACAGCTCCGGCTGAATTTCAGCCATCTGTAGGTGGCAGCCAGACACAGCAGGACAGCAAGCACTGTCAGGGCTGGCTGAAGTCCCCATCAGGCCTGGTCGGGAGGCCCAGAGTCCAAGCAGACCTGCTGATGTTGGTTCCTTTGCTTCCACTGGTACCTCGCAGCGTGCTCTGCTGGGCAGAGATGCCACAGGGGAAAGGAGCTTCTATAGCTACAGTCTATGCCATATCTTTACCTACAGCTAAAGTTCCTGCTAGCCCAGTCTTTCAAAATCTGCTTCAAAATCCACCGCTATTCCTTTTTGTGACCCCTTTGGTAGGTCTTGACCCACCAACAGATGAGCCAAGGCCTTCAACTCAGGCAAAGCTCCTCACCCGTGGCAAGGGACAGACACACTCCAGAGCCTGGCATTTCCCATCTGCTTAGCTTCTTGACCCATGAAAGATGCCTTTGGGATCCCTCTTTCTTGGGCCAGGCATGTACGTGGCAAGGAATGATGCCTCCAAATGACTTTAATAATGTGGAGAAGTGATTGATCGAGGCATTTCACATGAGCACTATCACTTTGCCTCCCTCACAGTCACTCTGGAATTGCTAATCATGGTACATCAAATCCAATTTAATTTCAATTACAAACTCTCTGAGAAAGCTTGTGGCTTCTCTCCCCATCCCCCTTCATGTGCTGCATGCATCCTGCTCTCACAGATACACAGAGCACTCTCAGAAAGGAAAAGAGCCGATACATTTCTGTTGCATTAACAAAAGTTTTCACTGGCTTTTTGCTCTTCCACACATAGAGGCATAATGAGAAAGTAGGAATATTATTAACAAAATGTTGCTTGCAATATTAGGAGTTAATAGATTCCCATGGGAAGGAGACACAGTTCTGACTTCAGCCTGACACTTTGGAAGAAGCAGAAGAAAGAACTTTTTTTATTATTTGAATGACATGCGGCTTGGAAAGCTGATGAAAATTGTATTGATTTCAACGAGGTTGTGGAATCATTATGAAGGATCTGGCTAGAACATAGAATAGCTGTTTATCTATTCTGCAAATGACATCTGCAAGCCTTTGTATGTTCAACAGGAGCTGTGGGAAAGTCAGGAGTGATCTGTGTCTGCACAGCTCCATGGGAGACGAGGGAGGGGGGACATGCTGCAAGCAGGAGGGAGCACTTGGGGAGTGAGGGGAGGGAATGGGCAGAGAACAGAGGGACACAACCCAGGCTGGGACCTACCTTCACCGCTGGAAAAAAAAAGGGGGGGGGGGGTAAGGCCATGGCCAGTGGCAATAAGATGTGCTTTGTTCTTGGCTGTGGTGTGCATGGCCCAAAACATGTGTTTTTATGGTCAAACTTCCAGATGTGCTCATCCAGCTCAGCAGTGCCCTTCTGCTTCATCTCAGGCCTGACACATACATACACATATATATCTGTGGATTTTATAATTAATTCCTACAAGTAGGCCAGTGGGGCTTTGACAGTGCTGAGATTGCCTCTAGCATTTTCATTTTTCCCTTTATTATTTTTTTTAACTTTGCAGCTGCTCCTGCCTGCTCTACAAACCTAGTTCGCTTTGGAAAAGAACATGAAAAGTGGAGAAGACAAAAGCAGCAATTAGCTATGTGGCCCTGCACACAGTCATTAGAGCACAGGAGATCAGAGCCTCCCTCTGAAGAGCAAATTACAGCTGGCAGCTTTGTGGGGGCAAAGAGACTTCCAAGGAATGTCACAACCAGGGTTATTTTCATTTCTGTTCCTTTCCAGTTTATTGCAATTGACTCTGATTTGGAAAATGTCGTTTAAAAGAATAATAAATTGGAAGCTCTCAGAAGCAGCTCTTCACCGCTACTCTGGAACGTGTGGGGTTCACCCTGATTGCAATGTGGCTGGACCCAACCCCATGCAAAAGCATGGGATTTTGAAGAGGTTATTGGTTATTTTATTGCATGCCAGCACAGTACAAGAGCCTAGAGAGTCTTCAAACACACCCCAGGCCCGCCACAGGTGAACGCTTGGAGGACAACCTTATAATTTGTCTCTCTTCCCTCCTGTATAGAGATAGCAGGGAGAGAGCTGTGTGCTGCAGTCCCCCTCTTCCCTTCCATCTCTTACAAGAGAAATACAAATCTATATGGTCCCCCATCCCCCTCTCAGTTATTATTTTTTTCTCTATTTCCCCTTCCCAGAACACTTTTTTCTTTCTTCCTTCCCACAGCACACGTGCTCCCAACTTTCAGGAGTTAGCTCTAATGAGTTGCAGCCCTTTGGCACTTCTCCCTGAAAATAAGTCTTTTCTATTTCATATCCAAATACTTTTCAAATTTCAGCAAAGCCAAGAATCTGCCTCCAATTGAAAGAGCTTTTCAGAAATATGTCTCAAGCTGAAGCATGAGCCTCACCGGAGCTCTATACCCATGCAAGTGAAAATGGAAGTTGTCAGGAGACAATGAGATTAAATCTTCACAAAGTGTGAATAGCAAATGACCAGACTGCTATGAAAAAGAGAGGGTTGGAGATACAAAATGCTTCTAAATACAATTTCTAAAGATTTTGAAGATGAAATATAATATAATAAGGAAAGAAAAGAAGAAGGAAATCAAAGGCAACAGGAGAAGCATTGACCCTTTGGATGGAGAAGACAGCCAGAGCCAAAGGTCATTCAGGGCTGTCTTTGGCTGGGGACCAGGTGGTTGCAGGTGGGGTGGCTCTTCCACAAGGGACATCGGGGCCACCTCCTCCTTGCTCAAGTCCCCAGTGACATGATATGCACTGTGCTGGTGCAGCCAAACCTAACTGTGTCTGAATTGAGGAGGGGGCAGCACAGGTGTCCCCAGGCACTACCTTGGATACTCCTGTGGGCGTCCTTTTTCCTTTCTGAGGCTCCAACCCTAGGACAAGATGAAATGTGCCCTAGAAGCCCCCAGACTTCCTTTATGGCTTGAAGCGTGATACCCCTAGCTTAATACTTTTATCCAGTTTCTTACAGGAGTGACTTATTAAGCAGCTGAGTGTTTTACCAGCTCACCCTTGCCCAGAAGTGAGTATGCCAGTGCTGGAGGAGAACTTCAGTGTGAATAAACCTTGACCCTTCACTTTGTAGGGGTCTGCTCTGAATAAAAGCAACTCTATGAATAAAAGCAACGCTTCCCACTGCACCTGTAATGAGAGCTGGGTTATGAACCTGCTCCATTGGCTTCCACAAGATCCCTTGTTTTCAGCAGAGAGCATCCTAAATCAGAGTGGTGATGCCTGACCAGTCCATGGATAGTGGTGCCAGTAGGGTGCAGCGAACAGGACTTTGCTTCTCTCCCCACACACTTGAACACATTGGACTCAGCTCTGGAACTGAGCTAACCCACATACTCAAAAACATAATGAGAGTATTGGAAAGAGACCATGTGAGAACTGATTGACCGTGCATACGCTGATGTCAGAAATTACTTAGCTGAAAATGCCACCCAGAGCCAGGGGGGCTGGGGCAGCCTCAGCAGCCAGGACATGGGTGATGGCACTCGCTCTGCCCACACCTGGGACTTCCTCATGTCCTCTGGCACTACGTGTTTTTGTCAAGGCAATTAAGTGCAAAAACGCTCCACTTTCTGATCTAGCAAAGGTTCCCCCAGGCAGTCCCCGGTGGAGCAGAGCATTTATCAGAGCCACAGACAGGCAAAGCTCTCTGTGGATCTGCTTCCCCCAGGCACTGTCGCTGGACCAGGCGCCCTGCCTGCAGCCTGGCACCGCTCACTGTTTCCCAGCTGATCCTTTAGATTTGCTCTTTGCCTCCGGCAAATCCCTCTGCATGGCTGCTGTGCTGTCAGCCTGGCTGAGATGAAAATGCTGTTGAGCACCTGCCTGGTCCTCGCTCCCTGCACCAGCAGTGCTTCTAGTGTGGAGTAGTAGAGGACAAACAGCCTTGTCCATCTCTGTTTTCAGAGGTGAGCTGGACTCTGCTTGCAGGTGATCATTGTCATGACTGGAGCCACCTTCAGTCATTACTTGGGCCCTCTGAGTTATTTCAGCAGAATCCAGCCAGGTGGATGAACAATGTCCACTCCTTGCCCTGTTGGCTCCAAGGAGTGTTCTTCTGTCTGAGCACACCATGGTCCTTCAAACCCTCACAAATACAAACAGCAAACCTCTACAAATCACGGTGGAGCACAAGCCTGCTTTTTTCCAGTTAATGCATCACACTGTGCAATTTGTGAGCCTTTTTTCTCCCGCTGGTACCAACACTTACGTCCCCTGGGAACAGCCGTTATTGAAATAGAGGAGCTGGGGAAATAACTGCATCCACACCAAGATATATACAGACAGAGAGAGAGACATCTAATTACTCCACTTTTTTAGGACCGGCTCTTTTCCTTGTAGGATGTAACTTTATTGGCTTACAGGTTATACCAAGGAGCTCACGATGTGCTGCAGCTCACCAGCATCCCCCAGTCCAGAGTCTGATTTACTTCATCTCCAGTGTTAGTGAAACATCAAAGCTTGAACCCCTCCAGTCCAATCCAAAGTATTTGTCAACAGAGCCTCGGGTCAATGTCAGCAACTCTGGTTGGTTTTATTCCTTCTCTGAGGTTTCTTGGCATCACAGCTGAACACAGGGAACCTCTCTCTAGCTCTCACTCATTCAGCTCTCTCTGTGCCACTACATTTAAGTGGAGACCTAATGCATTGCAGCAGGTAGCTTGTCACAACATATTAGCGGGGTATCTCTGGATAATTCCCTTCCATCAGCTGAACTACATCTCACTTTCTGGGAAGATTTTAAGATTATTTTTTTTATGTGTTGTACAAGGCTCAGGAAATAGCTGTGACTTGCTTTTCAGGGCTACAGCACAGCCTGGATGGTCCTTCACCTGCTGATTTTGATGTATGCCTTGAACTGATTTTTTCCCCATATCTGATGACTTTCCTCCCCTTCTACCTTTGTCTTGCTGAAGCCTTCATTCATCTGACTTGTCATGATGATGTCTCCTATGGGGTGGGAAGAAAGGAGCTTAAGGTGAGCAGCCCCTGTGCGGAGACCTCCACAGAGACAGATGACCACCTTCACCCAGCTAGAAAGATAAAAGTTGGAATGAAACGAACAGAAAGGACAGAGGTGAAATAAGTGGTTTTGCTTTACCAAATGTTTTAGTGCCTTAAAAAAATCTCCCAAGCCTGACACCAGGATGCACTTAGGCCTTTTCCCACTGAACATCATTTCCCAGCCGCCAACTCATTTAGCATTAAATCATCCCAGTTGCCATCACGGGCCTGGTTAAATGGCTTGCAAACGGATACAGATCAGCCTGCCTCATCCTACAGCACAGTGATTACATGGAAGATGTATTGGCTGGGTAAGATTCACAGCGCAGCTATTAAGCTGACTGGGGACTGATCCAGGTCCTTTGGCTGGAATAACAAGGTTAATCACACAAACTTGTTTCATGACAATTATTTTTGTGGCTCAAGCTCCCCACGCATCTTCATCATAGCAGCATGAACACAGCATAGAGACCATGGGAATGGCACTGAGGAACAGAAATCATCTGTAATTCACTGCTGTCTTCCTGGGGTTTGGGATGAAGCTGCATCCCCTCTTCAAAAGGAGCCCTCTGAGAGGGGATCCAGGCTCTGGGCTCACCGCAGTGTTAGGAAACAAGACCACAAGTATCTGGGGATGATCTCAGCTTCCAGACACTGGATTTAGGGATGGAAACATGGCTGAGCCACTGCCAGAGTCCCAGCACCCCACGACCAGACCCTGGGGCACAGCAGCAGGGTTTTCCTTCCCCTGATCGGACCTGCAGCCCTACAAAGCTTGTGTTAGAATAAAACCTATGGCACAAATAAGCTCTTGCAAAATGTACATTAATTTCAAGGGACCAGAGCAAGCCCAGAATCTGATGGGATCACTGGGAAGAAGGGCTGGTCCCAGACAAGATGCACAGGTTCCTTCTTTTCCACCAAGCTAAGCCAAGCACTTCTGGTCCCTGGCCAGCTGAGCATGCTAAATGATGACAACAGAGTGAGAAAAGGGACAGAAAGACATTAAAGGCTAGGAAAAAAGGGGAAAAAAAATCATCAAGATCTCTCTGACCTGGGCAATGTTTAAATCTCAGGAAGAATTTGAGCATTTTAACATTTTTCTGTGCATCCAAGGGCCCTGGCAGAGGTCAGGCGAAAGGTTTTTTGGTTTGCAGTAGTGGACCTTTGCTCTGAGAACAAACCTCCACCCTGGTGTCTGCCACCAAGGAGCAATTTGCCTCTGCAACCTCCTGAGCTTATAAAAGCTGACAAAGGTCCTGGGTCACCTCAGGACAGACAGGATTGTATTGATGGTGATACCTCAGCCTGGCATGAACATAATGGCTGTGTGCATTAGTTATATTTATGCATGTTTTTCTTCTTTCCTTACAAAAAACAAAAACAAAAAACAAAAAAAAACAGTCTCTCGGTGCTCCTCCACCCTTTGACTGCAGCAGGACATCTCTGGCACTGTAGAATCGCAGAATTGGCCAGTCTTGCCAGCTACAGTAAAACTGAGCCCTGATGAAACTGCTCTGCAGCAGGTATAGTCTGAAATACAAAAAAGTATCAAAAGACATAGCTCTTGTCCACCAGCCAAGCACTGGGGCAGTGGCAGGTGAAGACTGCTGGTTGTTTCTGCTCCCCCTTATTTTGGGGCATCTGTGATTTTGTTTGCAGTTCTCGTGGAAACCAGGAGGCAGTGGAGTCTAGTCTTGCTTGTGTCCCCTAGGTGGCATCTACAGACTATGCCATGACTTCCCAGCGCTTTCTCGGGGGTAGCCTGCTTTCTGAAACTCGGCGCAGCTCTTCCCATCGGGCTCGATGTTGACTGCTTGTGTTTGCAGCAAAGGGGCTGAAAAGCCACCAACCCTCCCTGGCCACATCTTCTGGGTTAGTAACATCTCCACCAGCTCCAGCTGAATTTCACCCCTCCCCTGATGCTTGTATCTCCTGATGGATTCACCCTGTAAAATTCCTGCTTGAATACCACATTGGGATCCTGCTCTGCAATTCACCCTGTTAAAAGCATTTATATATGTTATAGAGGCTCTGCTTTGCCTCTATAATGTTCTTCACAAGCTGGGAGTTAAGCTTAGTTTGCAATATGGGAAATGAAAGCACAGAGGAGCCCTAATATGCCCAAAACAGTGGAGCCAAGCAGATTTCTCATAAGAATGAAAAATACTGGGGAAAAAAAAAAAAAAAAAAAAAAAAAAAAGCCTGATTTCCCTCACTGCCCCTGATCTACAGCATATGTGGAGGAAATTGCATGGGGTCATGCTGGTCCAGGTCCCTCTTGTGATGTAGGGATTGGCCTTTGGGCATCCAGTTTGCTTTAGCCCAATTTTCAGGCTTACCTCTGAAAAGGTTCCCATCTGCCTGGGGTCTGGTCTTCTGCAGCTGTCACCACTTCTCTCCTTCCCAGCACACCTCCAGGGACCGTCACACCTCAGTGCAGCCAGGCTGGAGGCAACTGCCCCTGTGTGCTCTGCCCAAATGGGGAACGAGAAAAGGAAACTGCTGGGAAATCCCAGCTCTGAAATGCAGGAGCTAAGGAAACAGCAAGCAAGGACAGGCCCCTTCAAACAAACATCTGCTGGATTAAGCTCACAAATAACACATTGTAGGACCCTTGAAATAATCCTGGTCTTTGACATCTCCCCCCTGGAGGATAGTGGGTAGTGAGCAGTGGTTTGGGGTCACAGTCCGGAATAACAGCAGCCACTGCGCTTCTGTGCACCTGTGTCTGGGAGCAAACTCCAACAAGGCAGCTCATCCTTCCCTGGTCAAAAGGAAGAAGGTGCCTCAGAGAAGCTGCACTGTGACCTACATGTACTTACAGAAGGGCAGGAGGTTGTACTGGACATCCTACTTATCGAGCACACGTGTGAATTTTCTGGGGAAGCATGCTGCTCACAAAGGGATGGGGTGCAGCAGGCTGCAGTGCTGGCTCAGCATCTTGGAGCATGACATAAATCACCACCACTGCTCCGTCCAGTGAGTGTGGGGGATGCATGTTCCCTATAGGTGCTCCGCACAAGATAATAAATGTCTGATCTCTGCCAGGAGGCAGTGACAAATCAGCAACACATTTAGCTCTGACCTCCTTGCACATGGCACTGCTCAGGAGCTGGGGATTCAGCCACAGCAGAATCCACTGGGACATGAATCGGCCAAGGACGAGGACACATCCCTGATCTTTTAGAAATTTTATCTTGATAAGGCATTTCTTATTCCTTGATATGGGGTTTCTAAGGGCACCAAGACTTGAGAGCATCTCTCTGGGGCTGGACCAGGCTCCCATCTTCTTGCAGAGCTTTGGCTGCTGTGTGCTCCCCATCTGAAATCCCAGCAGCCCAGAGAGGTCCCTGAGGGTCCCTGTGACCATGGCCATATCCATAGGAGAAAAACGAGTCTGTGGAGGATACCCTGACCTGCACTACTTGCCCGTGAGGAGAGGATACCTCTTGGCAACACCACCACACAATAAATTACCAGTCCTGTGACCAGGTTGAGGAGACAGAGCAGGTGACACTGAGAGAGCCTGTGCATTTCTGGGCTGGGATTAGATGTAAGAAAGAATAACCAGTGCTAGAAATCACAGGAATGGAGAATAACCACACTGGAGGCCTGGGTGAGCAGCCCAGGCAGCCACTGCCTCCATGTCCTGACCTGCTTCTCCCTGCCACCCCCTGCCTGCTGCTCCTTGGCTAATTTTAGGTTAAAGGAACTTTATCAGCTGCCGAGCCTCCAGCATGCTCCAGGCACTCTGTAAGAACCCAGACTGCTCCCTGTGGCTTTCCAGAGGGAAAAATATTCAAGAGGTTTTGAGGGCGGCAGAAGTGACAGCTTGCTGCGAAGCAGCCACAGCTCCTGCCTTGGAAGAGCCTGGGAAAAATATCTCCTGGACTGGAATTTCTTGAGGACCATTTCTTGGCATCACTGTGCTTGTTTTGGCACCTTCATCTTAGGGGAGACTCTCATTTAATGCTGGAGGAGGCATCCCAACTTCCTAGAAGGCCCCAGCTGTTAAACGGCCTAAATTTCCAGATGCTTTATACAGAAAAGATCCACTCTGGGCTTCTTATCCTCACAGGTTTGGTGCCTTTGGATCATGTTTCTTTGCTTTCATTTTCTGTTTTTCCTATCTGAACAGAAGAAGACAATTCCTGAAGGTTCAGGAGCTGGAGCCTGAACACAGACCAATATGCTGGGGCTCCCAATAAACCTGAGCAACATGAACAGCTCTGCCTTGAAAGCAAATGAAACTTGTTCCCTCCCATGGCCTTGCTCCTAGCCTTGAACGTGGCAAAAATTGCATCTTGCACCTTACTAGGCTCACCTTCCAGCAGGAAGTAGCTTTGAGCAGACCAGCGCACTGAATTGCCGAGATGGAGCCAAAACTTGCAAAAATGTGTTAATTCCGATGCATATGCTCAAGGTAATGGGAATCCAGAGACTTGTGTTGAGTCATCCTGTGGTGCAGCAAAACCACTAGTAGAAAAAGACCCAGGAGACCACATCCCTGCCCAGAGTGGGTGTGATTGCCCTTCTGTAAAGTGGATGAAGCCCATGAGTGGGGAAGATGGACTGTGTCTGGTGGAGCTGAGCACGGTTTTCTTCTGCTCGTAGATCATAGTGATGCCAGCACACCTTCTGCTGGCACACGAACAGAAGCAGCTCCAGCTGCTGTCCATTTCCTTCCTGCACTGAAGATCTAAACCTGCTGCTCTCTGTGCTGCCATCACAGCTGGTTTCTGAGCTGCTTCTCTTGATAATTGGCAAAGCACAAGCAGCAAGATTGATCGGAGAGTGGAATTAGATTCTGAGGCTGGTAGCTGCATGTCCCAGCACCCTGGAGACTGTAATCGCCTCAGTGAGCATCAGAAAGTAGGGAAGATGGACAGGGAGAGAGGAACAAGCTGTAGCAGGTATCTGCTAATGCCTCCATGGGGCTCTGCTGATGGATTCAGCCCTGTGGAATTGCAACGTGGAGAGGTTAGGGGACAGTGTCCTTTCTCAGGGCAGCACACCCAGTGTCGAGCAGCTGGGGGTGAGGATGTGGCAAGGGAGGACTTGTTCTCCTCTCCTCTCCTCTCCTCTCCTCTCCTCTCCTCTCCTCTCCTCTCCTCTCCTCTCCTCTCCTCTCCTCTCCTCTCCTCTCCTCTCCTCTCCTCTCCTCTCCTCTCCTCTCCTCTCCTCTCCTCTCCTCTCCTCATTTTTTCTTTTTCAACCAGAAAATAGCAATGCACTTCTCCAAAGGCAGCTCTGACCTGTTATTAACTCTGGAGTTAATACAGTTTCTACAGTGATGCTCTCCGTGTGCATGGAGGGAGGAGTGGGCTGCCACACACAGCTTTCCCACTCACATGCAAAGTCCACCAAAATGACATTCAAAAGCATATGCCAAAGAGGGAAACACATCCCCCATCCAAACTGGATTCCTTTCTACAGACCAGCTTTGTGATTTCCTTCCCCTTTAATAAACTTTGGTTGACCCTCACTCAGCAGTTAATTTTACTTAATGAAAGCAAACTCCTGCTTGAATAACGATGGAGTAAAACATTCACAAGGAACACAGTTAACAAACTGCCAAGTTTTTAAACTCTATGGAATTGATCATTAGTCCTTTCTATGCACCTGATGGTTTCCATAAAGAAGAGCAGACCAAAAGAAACACCCAGTAAATGGCTGGCCTTTCTTATATTTCCCAAGCTGAAGCAGCAAAAATCTACAGGATCACAGTTACCACGCTCCTGGAGAAAAACATTTGATAGAAGTAGGATTTTTACCTACATGGCCAAACCATTTTATCACAACTAGTAGGCGAGATAGTTATCCCATCACTTCTCAGATCATCCACCTCATCCACATTCAAGCCACAGCTGGAGAAGAAGAGGATGTGGAAACCTGGGGTTCATCAAGTGTCAGGAAATTGCCTGTGACATTATTATAAGGAAAAAAATGTGCCAACATTCCCAAAGACACACACACACACAAAAAAATAAAGGCAGAGAGGATATAGAACTGCTCAACACTTTGTCAGACTTCTTTTGTGGCTGCCCTGGCAAACTGTGTTGTACCAGTATCAACCACATTAGCCATGAATATTTTCCAGAAGCCACGGTATTGGGCTCAGAAGGATGGAGGAGAATGGCTTTGGGGGATGTAGCCTTGCAGAACACCTCAGAACATCAGTGGAGTTCAGCTTGGGGTTGCAATACCCTAAAAACAGATGGAGATGAGGCCTCATACTGGCCTTGGGTGTTGAAAAGAGACCTCTCATTAAGGAATCATCCACCCTCTCATTAAGAAATAAGGGAAGGAAGAGGAAACCTTCAGCAAAATCCCAGCAAGAGCATAAGATCTGCCCGAGCAGGCAATGATCTTGGTCCCCCTATCCTCCCATACCATTCCTGGCAGGCTCTTGCTTAGCCTCCCAAGCCCATTGACCCCAAGGGCACTGGGCCATCTGGTCTCTGCTCTTCATGCTACCATAATGATGCTTTTTATAGAATTTTCCATTATGTTTGTTTTTACTTTACTTTTATTTCACTGCTTTTTTGCTCTCTGCATAGAGACCCCGTGCGTCATTCCTTCTGGGTTTTATTTGATTGCCTTTTGGAGATGAGAAGATTAATATTTCATCAAATGTACAGGGAATAAATAACCAGATTTGAAAGACATCCACAGTCTCTCCTGCCTTGACTGGCATTTACGGGGCTGAAAAAAGGGGAGGTATTTTTACAATGAGACATTTCTGAGGAAGCCACAATCCTTGCCATGATCTCTGCAGAACATTTCCATTGCTTGTGGCACATCCATACCCACAATGTGGTCATGCTCAAAGTGTGCATTAGCTGTAACATTCAGCACACTGTGGCTGTGGCTTTTCACCCCACCTTGCCAGTGGCAGGTCCCCTGGGGGCATAGGTATGTCCTCATGTCATCAGAGCTGCTCTGGCTACAGTCCATGCAACAGTATCATCTACACCTATGCTACACTGCCACGTACATCAGCACAACAAAACTTTCCTAAGAGAGATGCAGCCACAAGCAGGCTGGCTGGATGCTGGCAGGTTCATGCATCTTTGTCACACAGCTCATGAAAGCAGAGCACTTTGGGCTGCTGGCTCACTGGGATGAGTCTCCAGCGTAAATCTGGGGAGTTTTTCCGGATCACAGACTGTGGCATTTTGTCTGATAGGGAACACGAACATGGCAATTGGCAAATTTGGGTTGACTTAGCTAAAAGCTTTTTGATTGAGGAAAATAATAATTATGACTATTATTGTGATTAGTTTAGCATCCTGCCTTGAGGTTTAATTAGCTGTAAAACAAAAGCTTTTCTCTTCCCTTTCTATTCAAAACTGACACTTCCCTCCAACAGAAATCTGAAAAATATGACAAGCTATTTTAAGAAGCTCAGAAATCAAATTAGATGTTCAGTGAGATCCCAGATCTTTGTGGGTTTCCCAGCTTCCTTGAGTTGCTCGCTTTTATTTGCAGATGCTGTCTCAGCGTTTCTGTTGACATGATGTACTGATGCACACAATCTGGGAGAGGGAAAAGAAAGCATGGGAGGGAATTATCCGTGCACTGAAGGAATCGGTCGCTTGCTGCATGGAGCAGTGAGTCAGAGCAAGACTCAGCGCACCGTGTGTCCTGGCTGGCTTTTCCTTCTCCTGGGAGTATGCTGTTTTCTGTCCCTGCATGACTGCATCAACTCCAGCCTCTCTGGTAGAGTTTGATGGGATGAGCAAGGGCCCAAAGTGTCTGGAGGCCACCCAAGCCTTTCTCAGGGTCTTCAAGGCCAACAAACCTTTCTGCCAGCACAGCTCTAAGGCATTAACCATTACAAGTAGTTGCTGGTTGAGCAAGTAGCCAACCTCCCAACAATGTATTCAGCAGGTCTTTGGGTTAAGCTTTGCCCTGTAAGGCTTGCAGGGACAAAGCAGGCTATATGGAACTGTTAAATCCAACAAGACTGCCCAAAATTTGGAGCACAGTTGTACAATGTCTTGGCATGTGGAACACCTGGGCCCAGCAAACACTTTTTTTGGGCAGATAGAATTAGAGAACATCTTCTTCCCTTCACTGCAGGTCCAGAAGGAGGAAAAATGGTCAAAGCTTGGAGACAGAGCCTGAAACTGGATTTTAAAGCAGGTCCTCACTGTGACAGCACTTCCTGCACTGAACACCACACGAAAACCCATCCTCTGCTTTCCTCAGTTGTCACAGAAAAGGAACAGCCCCAACCAACCAGAAGGGAAACTGAGGCCCATTGCCAATCTTGGCTGCATTTTCAGCTGAAAAGCCAAATTCCACTCTTCTACCAGCTTGACCTCTATGTCCATGACACTGGGGATTGCTTTTTGCCTGCAGACATCCCCGTTGGAAGCACCAAGTACCCGTGGCCATCACTGCTACCAGTGCCCCAAGGGGGAAGTGGGGACATGTGCCAGGTTCCCCAAGGGCAGGGACTGGCTCTGGTCTTGTCCCTGTTGGCCATGCCATGCTGGATGGGTGCACAGAGCAGTCCCAAGGGGGCTGGGAGGATGGCTGCAGGGTGACAGGAGACAACGGAGGAATGCTGCGGTGGCATAACTCACACAAACAGCCCCAAAAATCCAAACATCCTGGAGCTGCTTGGAAACAAAAGCATCAAACCATGTGCAGTTACATAAAATAATAATATATCAAAAGCAGATAAAGTCAGGCTAAATCACTCCTCTCCCTCCTTCCTGGAGATCCAATATTTCTCTTCATTTTCCCCATCCCTAATACCCATCTCCTACGTTTGTCTCTGCACCGCACCAAGGAGTTTGAGATTAACCATGACGAATGGACTGATTTCCTTGTCTCAGGGACTGTTTTATTTTTCCTTTGCTACATCTGACAAGTTGCATTTTGCTATAAATCCCCTCAATTAGGCCTTTAAAACAGCACTGCAGTCATTTCCCTGATATATGGGGAAGGAATTATCTTCACGTCCCTGGCAACCAATTCCTTAACTAAAAATAGTTGGTGCTCTCTTTGGCTTTCACCCCACACTCCAGGCACCTGAGATGACAGTGGCTATTATTGCATGTGTCCTGGCCTGGACATGCTGGGATGGGTAAGGACTAGCCCCAGGAGGGTGAAAATGGTGTTTTCTCCTGGCATTTCTGACCAGCACATGCCACAAAGCCTCACTCGTGGCGTGGGAGTGAGGTGAGTCTCAGCACTGCTGGGGACCAGGCCAGACCTGTGGCTATCTGCAGAGGGGTGAATGCTCACCCAAGCCTGATCCTGCAAGGATGTGGGAGCAACACCCACTTAGGCAGTGTCAATCCTACAGCTCATAAGTTCAATACCAAAAAAAAATAGCCATTACCAGAGAGCTGAGCTGAATTTGGGGCATGGTGTGGAAACAGGGTCCCCAGTGCTCCTGGCTGTAAGGTGTCACCTGTGCCTCATAGATGTCCCCAAAACCAGAGCGTGGAGCCATGCCCCAGCCCCATGACACTCTTGGGGAAGGGGCTGAATTTTTCTGCCCATGGGGAAATGCCAGCAAAAATTCTGCCTTGCCCCAGAAGACTCAATCCCTGCCTCCTCACCACCGAAGAGGGATTTTTCCCTTAGAAAGTTTTGAAGAGAAAGGAAATGCAGAGGTAACTCTGGAGCATGTCTTGTCCTGTCACTTCTGGGGGGTAGGGATACTAGGAGATTTAAACAAAGAGTTTCCTCAATTTATCAGAGCTTTACATATTTTCAAACTTATTTTCCAAAGCAGTGACACAGTTTGTTAAATCCAGCTAATGCTGAAAGATTTAGGTCTGGGTTGTTTATTCCCTTTAATGACTGGGCTGGGAGCTTTTACCCTTTGGGGTTTGGGGTGTGCCATTGGTTGCAGCCCTGGCCAGCCACTCACACCTTGGTCCAGCAGATGCAGGAAGGACCTCATTCACCTTGTTCATGCTCTCTCCCGTGCTTCACAGGCAGAAAGTGGCTCAGCAAAGATGGATGGAGGCATAGGTTGGGAATCCATCAATGGACACTGCCCTCTTATTGATCTGTCTGCCACGTGTTGTGGTCAGAGGCTGTGACTGGGACAAAGAGGGGTGCATAGTGCTACACCCTGCAAGGGGCTGGCAGCAGGTGCACCAGAATCAGGAAGGGGAAATGTCTTTTTTACCCCCCAGAATGGTGACACTGAAGGTTATGTCTGCCATTGTCCCCTTCCCAGCAGCGTACCTGGACTCTCCTTATTTTCTCAAGGAAAATGGAACCATAACTTGCTGCCTGGCTTTCTGCTGCCAGGTCATTGATCCAGGCTGCCTGGGGCAGGTGAATGAACCATGGCTGGAACAAACACCCCAAGCCCCAGGTGGGTGCAGAAGGGATGCCCAGAAACCTCTCTAGCTTCACACAGAGATTCATCCAGCCCAGAGGTGGACCCAAGAGATGTGGGACACCACCCCAGAAGCTCAAGCTGGAGGCTTCCAGGTGATTGCACAGAACAGAGACCCCTTAACATCCAAGTTTTAGGCAGGAGGGCATCTGTTAGCCCCAGAAGCACAGTCCAGGCCCCCAATGCTCTCCCCCTCCCCAGAACATGTGTCCCCCAGACCAGTGCCCCCCGCTGTCAGTTCAAGTCCCACTGCTCCCGCCCCATTGCTTCTGACCCTTCTTCCACCCATCCTATGTGAAAAACAGCCCTCAAGCAGCACCCCCTCCATGCCTCAGTTTGCCCTGTTAAGATCATTGTCTCCAGCACATCCCTGCTGCATGCAAGGACCCACGTCCCCCCCTTGTCCCTACAGTATCTCGAGGAGGGGCTGAAGCCCTTTCTCCCCCATCCCTTTGGGAAGTGGAAGGGGGCTCCCACCTCCCTCTGATTCACCAGCCGGTTTGCAAGGCGCTGCCAACTGCAGCAGGGACGGGAGGGGAAGCTTCCCCTTCCCCTGACCCTGTGCCAGAACAAAATCTGTGAATGCATCAACCCCCCTGCAAACTGCAGCCCAAATCCCGCTGCATGCAGGCACAGGTGCCCGCAGCCTCTGCATGAGAGCCCGCAGCGCCAGCAGCAAAATGCCGGCTTTTGCGGGCAGAGAGAGGAGAGGTCCGGGTCCTGGGGGGAGGAACGGGGGGGATGCGGGACCTTTCCGCTGCCGAAGATGCTGAGGGAGAGGAGAAAGGGAAAGAAAGAAAAAAAAAAAATAGTTGGAAGGCGCCAGGGAGGTGGAGGAAGGAAAAGGGGAGGAGGAAGAGGAGGAGGTGGGAAGGGGGGAGTGGGAGGCTGATGGGGAGGGATGTAGCCCATCGGCAGGCGAGCTGCAGGGTGGGCAGCCGGAGGGGCGGCTTCCAGGGAGGTTATAAAGGCAGGAGAGGGTCTCTGAGCGAAGCGGGGGGAGTGAAGGCACCTACCCACCTCCGTGCGGCCCCGGTACGAAGCCCCGAGGATTTTGCAGCCCCGACGGCAGAAGGAGCCCAGCAGAAGCGGGGAGTGCTGCCGGCCATGCCCCGGGGAGCTGGGCGCAGAGAGAGTTAAGGATGGTGCCCAGCCTGCGTCCTGCCCTCCTCCTCCTCCTCTTCCTCCTACAGGTAAGGTGCTCGCCAGCCCTCTGCTCCCACGGGGACCCTCCTGCCTCCCTCCCCTCGGCACCCTGCCCCGCTCGGTGTCTCCGCGACGACTTTTCCCTTTCTTTCCAGGAAGGGAAAAGTCAAAGGAGACACAAAGAGCCCCCGGGAAGGCTCCTCCACCTGAGCATGGGGGCTTGGCAAGAGCTCACAGCGCCCAAAAACTAGCGGGGAGGGGGCTAGAGCCAGGGACTCACCACCAGGTCCCCTCGAGAGCAGCCCGGCTTTCCCAGCAGCTCCCCACCTCACACCTCCCAGTGAAACCAGCTGCCACCAGTAGCCCTTAGCTGCCCCCTCCCAGCAGCCTACTCTGGGGGGTGTGATGGAAGGGGACAGCACAAATGTAAAGCTGAATTATTCCCCCGCCTTTGACTGATTTCCTAAAGAAACCTCTCCTTTTTCTTCCCCCACCCGCAAAGCTCAAGACTTTCCTCTCTGAATTGCTCACGGTGGAACTGGAGGCACTGCTAATTTTGCAGCTCTGCACAAAATGTAAATGCTTTTTCAGAAGCAATATTTTTCCTCCCTGAGGGCTCATCAAGAAAGCAAATGCTCCCAGCCCAAAGCATGTTCAGATCCCAGACCCCAGGGAATGAGGCGAGGAAGATGTTTCCTGAGCATTATTGTAACAGACCTAGGTGGGCAGTTAAACAAAATGACCAAGTTTTTGATTAAATCTCTGTGTTGAGAGTGTTAAAAAATAAATAAATTTGCCTGGCTCTCTGCAAAATGCTGTCTCAGTGGCCCAGTTGTGACTGCAGAATTAAAAGGACGGAAAACACAGAGGGTCAGCCCTCACCGTTAGCACCTTTGTGGTTCGTACATGCAGGCTGGTTTCTTACCACCCAAATTTAGCTACACCTTTGGATAAAAAGTTCTCACCTGGGTGAGAAGAGCTGATGAGCACCCAGTGACTGCCCTGCCAAGTTGGTGCTGCCTTTTAAAGCTTCTTTGACTTTTAACTGCACAGCCCCGTCCTGTTTTATAAGAGCTTTGGTTTTTTGTTTTGTTTTGTTTCTGGGGGGGAGGGAGGGTTGTATTCACTAGCTCAGGTTTTGCTCGGCTCCAATGTAAGCAATGAAGGTGAGATAGAGCAGGAGCTCTTTCCCCTACCCAGGTGCCCCTTGGCTGGTACGTAGGGACACCGTGGGCAAAGCCACCACTCTGCTGCAATAGGGTTGGGATCCAGGATAAGGACAGCCAAGAGAGAATGACAGATCCCTGTAGCTACCGTGGGAGCAAAAAGTAGTCAGAAAAACAGTGCAAAGGTACTGAGACACAGCTCCCATGCTCTGCTAGACCCCACCAGGTTTGGGGGCTTCCTTAGCTGCTTCCACCTGTTCCCCAAGGGTGGTCTTCCTGTGAGGATGGGGGCTGAGTCCTCAAAACCCTTCAAGAGTTTGAGATAGAAACTACCCAGCGCTGGGGCTGGGGCCAGAAAGAGGGTCACAAAAAGCAGCCCAGGCAAAGAGGAGTTTCCCCCAGCCAGCCCTGAGCAGAGTACCCAAGCTGCAAAACACTCCTTCACAACCCACCCATCTATTTTGTCTTAAAAATATGTACAGTGAGTATTTAGATCCTTTTCTAGCATTATCCTACACTCTCAAAGAATGCAATGCCCTGGCTCCATGATTTTCCCAGTGGTGTTGGGACTGTCCCCAGAGTCTGGCGGCGCAACCCAAGCTGTGGGCAAGGCCAAGCCTCTTTTGGGGACAGCATTAGCTAAAAGAAACAGAAAAACTTCAGCCTCGAGCAAGCCCATCCCTGCAGCCTGCAAGCACAGAGACCTGCAGCAGCTTGGCTCCAACAGAGCCAAGGGACAGGTCTCTCCTGCTTGGGCAGGCTTTGCATCCTGCAGATCCTTGGGCTGGCACAGCTAAGGTGTTCCCTGTGCATCAGCTCTAGTTCAACATTGGTTTGGCCACCTTGCCATGCAGAGCAGACATCCCTTGAGAGGGTCAGACAGACAGACAAGGAGGCAGGCAGCTAACTCTGGGATATTGCTCTCTGGCATCCTGCACATCATTTAAACAAACTAAACACGTGGTTGAAAAGAACAAGTTCGCATGCAGTGATGTCAGGAACTGATGACATTTTGAGGGCTAATAATACTGTAGAAATGTCTTACAGAGCCAAGGTCTGACAGTGGGGGATGGTGTCCCTTCTTCCTTGATCCACTCCAGCAGCAATAAGCCCCAAAACCAGCTCCCCACCCCTTTGCTGCTTTGTAGGACACGGAGACACAGACACTGGGGATCTCCTCCAGTCTTTGCATTCCTTAAAAGCTGGAGTAGATGCAGTGTGTATGAGCTCACCCCCGTGATTTCACATCTTCAATGAAAAAGTGAATGGAAATGGCACAGCTTGTTCCCAGAATAGCTGCTCTCTCGCCATAGGATGAATATATAGAAATGCAATCAGAATAGCCTGCACAGAAGGCTCGATCCTGCCCTGAAATACAGCCCTGCTCTCCAGAAATCCCACACAGAGCTGGCTCAGAAGTTAGTTGGGAGCAACCAGTTCAAGCTGAGGTCCGAGGCTGCAGCACTTGGAGAGGTTACATCTGTGTTTTTAACAGTTGGGGTTGGAGAAGGATATCCAGACCCAAAGCCAAGCACAAATCTTTAGTGGATGTCCCCAAGTAAACAACCCAAAATGCCTTTCTCCCATGCTTGAGAGTAGTTGCTCAGGAGCGGTTGGCTCTTTCTGAAGATGGGAGAACATGCCCAGAGGCCCATCTGTTGTATTTTTTTTTTCCTCAACTGTATTTTTCCTAGCAATACCCTGGGTTGTCAATGAGTCACCCACGGAGAAGAAATTGCCTCCATTCAGACAGCAGTGGGCAAAGGGTGTTGGCCTTTTGCAGACAACAGTCCCCATTCCACCCTGAAATCCTGCACAGCTCAGCCTGAAAACGCAATGGCAAATGCAGCTGATGCTTTGCTGTGCTCAGGGTTTCCCCAGAGGCGAACGCAGATAAACTGAAGGAAAATTATAGGTGAATTGAATGGCAGATGTTCAGCCCAGGGCATGACCCTCAAAAGATGATGGGTGAGGGAGAGTCACGGGGCAGGTAAGATCTGGGTTGTGGGAGGCAGCTGGGGACAACAAATCTCCACCCCCCGAAGTGAAAATATCTGAATGCACAAAGGTCCCATAATTAAAGTCTGCAGAGGACCCATAATTAAATCCTGCAGAAGAATTTAATACAAACGCCTCAGAAAAGCAGTCCTGTGGATGTGCCCATCACTCCACGTCTTCTCTAGCAGCCTTTGCTCTGGCCAACCCAGAAGCCATAGGAGCTGCTTTGATTTACAGCATCTCCTTCCCCAACTTGCTTGTGTCTTTAGCTTTCAGCACCCAAATTACATTATTCTTTTTTCACCTGTCCCCAAAAACCTGTGTCCCTTTTGATAGATAAATGAAGTCAGAATTATTTATGTGCAGCGAGAGACTGGAGTGTAATCCAGGAAAACCTTTAATTGCCCATAAATCAGGTTTTACAGGCACTCATTTAGCCCTGATTGATATTCTTTTGTTAGGTTCCGCATCCAGCATGCTCAGAGAGAGACTCCAAACAGAATAAATGTTCACACCAAAGCCTCTGTCAGAGGCTGGCCCTCTAACATGGCTAAATTCATATGTTCCCAGATTTTAATGCCAGATGGAAGCATTATCACCGTCTGCTCCCTGTCTCCCCCCCCCACCTCGGGTAACATTAGCTATAGTACATCCCTCCAGGTTCTTACTTTGAGCCTTGATCTGCTGCTTTGCCTCGATGCTCGCAGGGCTCTCGTTGTGGATTTGCACAAAAGCAAGAGAAGGAACAGCAGTTCAAAAAGCAGGGGCTCGAAGAAACCGTAAATCGGGGTATGGCAAAGCAAGTGACTGTCAAGGCATGGGGTCATACAGGGGGTTTTCATGGGCCAGGAGCTCCCTGGGGTTATCATTTGTGGCTTAGGACTTTTCCAAGGGATGAAAGCCCTTAAGGTGAGGTGGTAAGAAGCTGAAGTCAAGTAGCTGAGGACAAAGGTGTGAAAACAGGGGACAGGGCAGGCTGGAGGCACGGTGGCCTCCTCCACGTGCAGACGAAGGGCAGCTCTTTGGGTGAAGCTTTGCAAAGGCCACCTCCAGCTTGCAGTTGTGGTGTCAGTGAGTTGGGCTGCCCTGTGCCCTCCCTGCACACCTGCTGGTGTTGTTCTGCAATCCGAGCTTGGCGTCCAGCTCCTGCCATGCTCACTGCATTCAGCACCCCCAGTCTGGTGCCTTTTCCTGCAGGCTCATGTCCAAGAGCAGGATTGGTCCTCAAGGCAGGTCCAGGACAGAGACTGCTCAGCCTTTCCCCAGCTTGTATGTCCTGAGTGTCCCAGGAGGGACTTTCTTCCACGCTTACTTTTGGGCAAGTGTGGAATGGTGTTACTGGGTGCCAGCAAGCCCAGCTGGGCTGGAGGAATGGACCAAGAGGTGTGAAAGGTCCCTGCAGAAAGGACACAGCAGGGTGGCTGGTGTTGCACCCATGTTGTGGAGAGAAACCATGGGCATGTGTCCTTGGGTGAAGGAGCCAGCAGGGCAGAGCTGCTGGAAACCAGGTTTTAAGTGCCTCTGAGCAGGAGCAGAGGCCATAAAAAGTGTCTCCAGAGATAAATCCTTCTAGCCCAGGTCCTGTCCCTGCATGGTACACGCAGGAGGACGTGAAACCCCCTTCCAGATGCCTTCAGCCTGAGGGATTTGCTGCAGTGACTGAACCACTGGGGCTGCTTTCTGCTGCTCACAAAAGACCCCCCCACAACCCACCTGGAGGGGGTCTCAGATGCTGTCAGCATCCATCAGTCCCACTGACCGCTCTGACTCTGAGCAAAGCCACTTGCTCACGTCTTGCTAATCACTCTGCTCTCCAATTACAGCCCTGTTGGCCACGGAAAATCCAAGCCCCATCTTGGCTTGCTAATTAGGCCACGAGCCATCTCTCTCGCTGCTTGGAGCTGTCAGCCCTTCCTGCCATGCAGATCCGATCTTGTTTGAGGCAATGAGATCTCAAGGGGGGGAGGACAAGCCTGTCTCTGGGTAACATGGGATGGGAGGGTGCCGTTTGACTCAGATGTTAATTCATTAATTAATATCTGTGGATTGCTTTGGAGAGAGAAAACACTGCAGGGGAACATTAATTCCTAATTGTTGTTAATTGAATTTTGCTGCTAGGTCAGTGGCAGGTCAGAGAGACGGATGCTCTGTGCACACACATGTGCGTGTGTGTGCGTGCGAGTTTGCTGCTCACACCCAGATCAGCAGTGAGATCCTGAGCATCCTTGTGCTGATGAACTGGAACAGCTCCAAAAAAAAAAAAATCAAGCAGCTCAGGGCATGGCTGGTGGTATGGGATGGGTACATCCCACCCTATGTGGTGCAGCAAAGCCTGAGTAAGATGCCCTGTGTGCCTCTGTTTCCCTTCTGGCTCAAGCTTGATGGGGGTGGGACACTGACCACAGCTGGTGCTTGCTGTGTACAGCATACAGCAAATGCTGGAGCAGTAGCATGTTGCGGTGTCCCAGTCATGCTCTGCAAGCTCCAGTCTTAATCAAGTGTCCTCAGCATCTGCCGAGATGCCTCCACATGTGAAATGGAGACGTTAGCAGAGCCTGGGAGGGAGATGGGTGGCTGCTGAGACAACAGCGGTGGAGCCATGGGTGGCTCCAGATGGAGGAGAAGCTGCTGCCAGCACGGGGCCATGCAGCTCCTGGCAGAGCATCATCCTTGTGGGAGAATGCCCTGGCTGAGCAGGACCTCTGTGCAAAGTGGTTGCTTCTGCAAAAGCAGACTGCTTGTTTTAGCCTGCAGAGCTGAACGCTCAGCTGAAGCTCTCTGGGATTTTGGCAGCCTAGGAGAGGTCACAGAGGCTTTCCTCGCTGCAGAGCATGGTTTTCAGCAGCCTGTGTCAAAACAGGACAGGGAGGGCAGAGGGAAAGAGACGCTGGAGCATGCACGGCTCCATCTGAGCCAGGCTGGGACCTGCTGGGTGCCATGTGGCAGCTTACAGCAGGGATGCTTTGGCAGGCAGAGCTGTGCAAGGACAGAGCTTTGACCTATTCCTTCTGCAAAGCCTGCGGAGGGGTTAAAGCAACCTGCGGGGGACAAAACACACAAGAGAGCCTGGCCATGAGGCTAAGGGGCAGAATGCTTTTGGTTCATGCAAATCCACCTGGAGTCACTACCTTATCCCCTCCAGCTTCACAGCTGACGGGAGCAGGTAAAAAGGCTCTGGTGTGAGCTTTGGCCACATTGCCGTGAGACAACATTCAGAGTTTGGTTTAAAAACAAAAACTGATTGTTTCATTTTATTTTGGGGATTTTTTTTTTTTTTTGATTTTGCAGTTTTAGCTCACTTACAAAGCCTGCCCAGACCCTGCACTCCCTCTCTCCATCCTCACCCCCTCCAGCAGTAGCTCAGTCCATGCTGAAGCCCGGTGCCAAGACCTCTCCCTGTGTCTGCAAGGAGAACAGGCACTGCCAGGCTGGAGTAGGCTGTGATTAGCACAAAAACGTCCAATTAACACTTGCAGACCTGTTCAGGTACGCAAACCATCCCAAGCGCTTTGGGGAAGAAACCTTTAACCGCAGCTGCCTGTGCAAAGAGCCACCAGATCTAGCTGACACTGAGCAGAGGGGATCCGGCCCCATTGCACCCTGGTTTTGTCACCTCTGGAATTCGAGCACTCTCATCTCTGGGCTATGCTTCATTCCCACTGATCCCAGAGCATCACTGAATGTGCTCAGATCCCCTTACAGTGCTTGGGGCAGGGATCTGCTGCCGGATCCCCTCTGCCATCTGGAGCAGTCATAACAAGGAAGCTATTCTCAGCTCCGCTTGTGTGTCTGCCTGACATCTCTCTTGCTGTCAAAACCAGCTTCCTAAGGCAGTAAATAGTTGTTTGGAAAAAGAGCAAGTGGGTGCTGAAGCTTGTCTCCCCGTCTGAATAAATTCCACTAATGCTTTGGTAGGGTGCAGGAGATCTCTGGGTGTGCCAGCAAGAGGAGCCAGTGTTTGTATGGCTCAAGGGTATGGGAAGGACTGTGTCCTTCATGTGCAGGGTGGTTTTGTAGGTAAACGGCACTCGGGAAGGGAGATCAGGCATGGAGGAAGAAGGCTCTGGGTTCAGCCTCGTCCACTGTTGGTGTCCATCCCCTGAGCAGAGGGATCAGCCCGGGTCACCCCTCTCAGGTGGAGCAGGAAGCAGGCAGCTGTGCCTTGCCCTTGCAATCCCTTTCCTCAACTTCAGTTTCCCCAAGCTCCTGCAAAAGCCAAAGGAGCAGCAACCTGCAGTCCATGTGGCTGTCTCCAGGTCATCCACCGTGCCTGCCACTGCATCCAGCCACTGCTGGCAGAGTCTCTAGGGTGTTCCTGCCACACAAGACCAAAGGGCTCATTGCAATTGGTACTGGAAACCATCACTCAGGAGCAGCTTTTTCAAAACAGCTCCCCAGGCAGATGGAGTAAATGGTTTTCACTTCCAGAGGAGCTGCAGAGCTGCTCGGGAGCAGTTCTGGAGAAGCTCTTGCTGATGGGATAGTTTCTGGTCAATGCTTGCCAATACAGCAGGAATGGCAGTGCTTGTAGACAAGCCTTTCTGCTAAAAGAAAACTTCATCCAGACCTGATTGACTGGATCAGGTCTCCTTAAGGATGCATATTAGCATCTTCCCACTGACAGCTTACAAGACTGTGATTTTAATAAGGTATTGCAAATCTGAGCACAGTGTCAGGCTCATCATGTTTCCCCTGCCTGCTCTCAGGATGCAAAGATGCTAAAACTAAAAATGTTGGTTAAAATGCTAAATAGCAGAAGCTCTGAGGCCTGGCGGGGGCTGTGCAGGGCTGCAGCGTGAGTCGCTGGGGAGGATATTTGGGGCAGAAGATGAATAATGGGTGGGAAACAGAGCAGAGAACAATAGTCCCCCAGCCCCAGGCTGGGAAACCAGTCCCACAGACTGGTGCACATCCACCGTGCAGATTTTGGGGTGACATCCATGAAGACATAGGCAAGCTCAGATCTGACCAACTTGCTGCCACATCCAAGAAGGCACGGGGGAGCTGCATATTGTGTGTATAACCCTGCTACCATCTGATTTCTCCCCACGCAGGCATTTCTCCTCTGGGATAGCCCAGTGGCAGCCTCCATCCAAGAGCAGTACTGTGAGAGCCTACCGCCCGCCACCAACCACACAGGTGAGTGTCCTGCGTCCCCAGCCTGCCCTTGCCTTGCTCAGAGCACCTGGGGCAGAGGTAGTGGGAGGAGGGGGTGAGGGGGGGGGGTCTCTGGGCTCATCCAGCTCCTTTTCAGGGGGTGGGGATGTGCTGAGGCTGCATTGCAGCCCTGTGGTGAATGCTGCATCAGCACCTTTCCAGGGTGTCAGTTGAGGCAGGTGGAAGATGCAGAGCTCAGGAGAGCTAAAAATAGAGAAAGTAAATGTGCGTGGGGCTGAGTTGGGGGGGGGAGGTAGGCAAAGAGACACCTGCCCTGTGCCTGCTCCAATGCTGCCCCTTCTCTGCATGTCCAAGGACACCAGGAGCCAAAGTGGTCCTTGGTACCAACTGGGGACCTTTGTCCCCTACGTCCACACCTCACTGGGTTACTGACAGATTTAGGGAGAGGAACAGTGGCTGAGGGAGAGGAGAGGAGCTCCCAGGGACCAGGAGAGAAGCCCTCCCTGGCTCAGGGTTGCTACAGAGTTCATTTTCCCACAGTTGAAAGAAGACAAAGCATGCACCGAGCAATTGCCCTGCTTGCCCCAGTCCCTGCTCAGCAGAGCATCCCTTGCTGTTAGGGTGACAAAAGTCTGATGGGTGGCACCCTGCCACACCGCTCCCATTAGCAGCAGATTAAAAAGTTGTTTTTAAGCAATTCCAGCTTAACATCAGCTGATTCTGTGCCTGGCCCATTGGCAGAGCCCAAGGCATGGTGCTGAGGAGAATCCCCAGCCTGAGACATGGAGGTAGAAAGCTGAGGGTAAAGAAAGGCTGGAGGTGGAAATGGAAATGCCTTCGTGTCTCTGTCCTGGGTGCTGTGCAGGTGGGAAGCCCGGTCATAACTCAGGGACTTTGCTCCCTGAAGGTTTCATTACTCTGCTCAGCAAGGAGCGTGTCCTTGGCCACATTAAGCTGTGATAAATTTTGTATTTTTCTTCTTGTTACTCTCCCCCCTGGTACAACCTGTGTCTGACTCTGATCCATGGCATCGTGGGGTGCAGCAGCCAAGCACCTCCAAATCTTCCCATGATGCAGGATCTGGCCCATGGCACAAGCTAGGGTGGCAGCACCCCCAGAGCCTCCTCATGCCCACCTCACGGCCCTCATCATCTGCTGCTGTCACCACCTGAGCCTGGGGCAGAGAGCAGGGAGTGGGGAGCATTTTCAAGCAGCGCGTGCTGCTTTTTGCAAGCACTGGGTTTTGTTCAGTTGGGATTTGCCAGTGCAAAGCCGTGCAGGAGTGAGTGCGCCTCAGCCCCCGTCACTCTGGGATGAAGAACACAACAAGCCAGGCTGCAGATTTGCAAAATCTCCACTATCTGACCTGTCATGCCTGGGTAACTCGATCGATTTGGGATGGGAATGGTGCACGCGAGAGTTGCTCCCAGCTCGGGGAGGGGGCTTTGAGCAGGAGCTGACACTAATTGGCTTACGTCTGTTGTTTGGTAAGTGGAGCTCAGCGTCAGCCCTCATCCTTGGGGCCCATTTAAAGCCCTGCCTGATTTAGGCAGCAATTCTGAGGGGGAGATATTTACAAAACTGGCAACTTTGTTTCGAGGCTATTTAACATGGAGACTTGTTAGGATGATGCTAATGAGAATTGCAGCAAGGCCGCGAGACTTAATTTGTTAATGTCTGCGTAACCCTCGGGAAATGGCACGTGCTAACAACACGAGCCCACGGATCCTCAGGCACGTGGAGCGGTGGGGCATCAGCTGGATGCAGAGAGGGGCCACGCCACGGCGTTGCTCCTCCAAAAAAAAAAAAAAAAGCCCAGCCTGGTCTCTCCCCCCTTCTCCCATTGCCAGTCTCTTCATTACTTAATTTCACACTTTTTAATGAGGATGCACAGCTGTGCAGTGCTATTGCTGGGCGCTGGCACTCTCCAAAGCATGCGCATCGAGCTGAAAAGGTCTCTGCTCCCAGCGGGGTGGTGCAGACAGGTCCGAGTGATGCTCACCAGCTTCATGTCCATCATGCTCTAAGCACCCTGTCCACAGCACAGGGTGGTGTCCCTTGGCATTCAGCCTCATCCAGAGCCCTGCACAGATGTGGTGGCTCAACCTGACTGAAAATACCTCTTGGTGGGCCTGAATCTGGCTGGTTGGCAGCTGTGCACGTAGGTTAGCTGCTCCGTCACTGAGGCTGCTTTTCTGTTTACTCCTCCAGGCAGAAATTATATCAGGCTGGACCTGAGATCAACAAGGTGTATTAGAAAAAAAACAAGTCAGCTCACACCTCCAAATGTCTGGAAGCCAAAAAATTCCCAGGTTAGGCTTAATTAATCAGAAAGAAATAATGAGGATCAACATCCCTTGTCCAGGGTGGAAAGGTGCTGATCCCAAGGGCTTCATGCCTCCAGATCACTGCAAACAGCAAACTGTCTTCCTGAAGATTTTGACTCCCCAAGGCCTGTGCACAGCTGTTTCTCCCTTTGCCCTGCCACAAAATGGCTCACAGAGGGACGAGGTCATTTCACCCGTGGGGATGAAGCATCCCGCTGTGGTCACAGGACAGTTTCCCACCAGGGTCTTTTCCGGGGAAAGGAATTAAGAACCCGAGCAGATGGGAAAGCCTCTTCCTAATTAATAGATAAGGCTTTTCCAAAGCAGCCCAGCAGAAAGCACTCGAGCAGAGCGGGTGCTCCCAGGGTTATTTTGCTTTTCATAACATTCAAGCTTGGATCAGCCCAAGGAGCTGGCACCCAATTGCTAATAGCTCTGGCTGCTCCCGGCTGCATGATTTACCACTTTAAGCCGTTAAATTGTTATCACAATAAATTGTTATCACAATAAATTGTTATCCTCAATCTCATGTGTGTGCCCAGGAGTGAGCATGGAGCACAGCTGATTTCTTCCCAGGAAAGAAGTGCTTTGGGCCAGTGAATGTTCAACTAAAGCAAAGGAAAATGACACCAAAGGCAGAAATGAATAAAAATGTTTGTTTTTTTTTTAAATGAGCCTTTTTCAAGGGCAGAAAGAAGCATTTAAATAAAGCAAATTGAGCTGGTCCAGATGCAGCAAAAACTGGTGGCTGAGGGGCATGGGAGAGCAGCAAGCAATGCGAGCATTTCCTTCACATGTGCTTTTCTGGACAGGTCTGGAGACATGTTTTGCAGCAGGTGACATTTTGACCAGGAGCCTTCCCACCCGCTCCAGCCCCACACCACTGACACCACGACAGCCGTCCCTGCCCGAGCCGCGGCTCTTTCATTCACTCTCTGACTCCTCCAGGGAAGAGACTGGAATTTAAATTCATAAAGGTCAAATTAACAACATCACTGCCTCTCTTCCCTTCAGCCTCGTTGGCATCTCTCCCACTGATGCAGAAATACTAATAAAAGGGCTAAAGAGGCAGCAGGGAGTCCTGGCAGGGGCTTAGCACCAAGGGATTGCAGTGATAGGCTCGGGAGCTGAAAATTTTGAACTCACCTACATGAAAAAAATCAGGGTGGTTAAAGTGTATGCTGGTATTGATAAAGCCATTCTGCTCCATCATCTGGGAAACAGGGATGTCAATAGAAACTTGCTTTTATTCATAGGTTTTGTTGTAGTGGAAGAGGGAAGACAGTGATGATTTGAGGTTTTCTGGTAGGAAGCAGCACGCTGGCACGTCTCAGCGGCAGCTACACCAGTTAAACTGCACTTTGGACTGAATGCAGTAAAATCCTTGCCAGCTGCTCCATTCCATTTTAGCCAAATCAGAGAGGAAACCTCTATCAGCAAGGGATTGCAATTCTTTGCTCACCCACCAGCAAAGCCCAGGCGAGACCAGGGAATAAACCACTGGCTGCTGCCCTTGGCTATGACACAACCCCAATCACACCATGGGGCGGATCAAAACAAGATCTGCCCCAAATCAACCCACTACATTGCATATTCTGTACAAATATATGACCACAATCCACCACATTATATACACAATACATATATATGATTCACATAAGCTTGATGTGGGTCAGTCTCAGCTGACAGCACCGCACAGATGCATCCTATCGATGGCAGAAGCTAGGCGTGGTGCCTCCTGTTTATCCTTCTCCAGAACAGCAGCAAAGACCTCAGGGGGCAACCAACAATGGTGAATAGCAACAAGCTGAAAATTCATTATGAAGACACTTCGCTATCATAACGCTTAATTAGCCTGTGTAATTATTTTTCTTTGAGGATCATGAAACTTGAATGCTTGGGAAGATTGCTGGAGATTTTTCTAAGGTCTGGGCTCTTACAGAAATAAATAGAAACATCCAACACTGACTAAAGCAGTGCTGGATGTAGGGTGTGAGCAACAACTGGGGTATTTTGAGACAACCACAGTGTTCCCAGACATGCTGGGTATCCATCCTCAACTCAGAGGGAAAGCAAATAGCTCCAGAACCCCAATTTCAGCCCCATATTGATGTAAATTGCCCCTCGGTGCCTCCAAGTGTTCCTCACAAACATTCAGCACCTACCCCTCCTGAGCACATCAGAGCCTTTAAATAAGAGCATCCCCACCAAAGCCTTTATGTAGGGGTAATAAGATACAGAGTGGCTCCTTCTGCTCTACCAGCATGGTAGAGCTGTCTGGGGCATACATTTTTTTCACAGTGTGGGTCTGCCCTCCAGGTGCTGCCTGCAGTGAGTGTATTTTGGTTAGACATGGAGGTTAAGCCCTGATTATTAAATAAAGGCCCTCAGAAGTGATTGCCAAAGCAGAGGATGTCAGCCCACTTGAGAAGTGGTCACTGAGGCCGTCAGGGTGGGCAGAGATGATTGTGGTTGAGTAAGATCTCCAGACGGGTAGAGATATGAGCTAACGCATCTCAGCTCTTACTCAGCCACCTGGGACACCTGAGATGAATAACTGTATCACTCTCAGCATGGAGTGAGTCTATGATTCAGTTTTCTGTTGTGTCTCCTTGCCCCTTTTGCTTTGTGCGGAGGCAGAAAGGCTTTTCCTCCAAGCAGCTGGAATGGGAATGCAGAAACAAACTGTGACGCTGCGTGGCTGCAAAGCTTTGCTGGGGTGTGAGCTGGGGCTGTGTTTATTGACACTGCTGCATCAGCACAACTTTTGCTTTAGCCCTCTTCATGCCATTCTAGTAAGGGTTTGGTGGTGCAATCATGTCCCAGGCCTCCTGGTACCAGCTTGAGGGCACTGCAGCCACGCGTCTGGTGGTGCTGGCACAGGACAGGCTTGCTCTGTCCTCTTTAATTTTGTTCCAAATCTTCTGGTGGATCAGCTGGGGCCAGGGCACTTTGCCCTGCCAGGCTTTGTATGTCTGTGTGGCTTTAGCCTGGAGTCATCTCAGGAGTTTGAGTTGCGGAGGAAGGCTGGGGAAGACTCTTTTACAGAAACAGAAGGGAATCTGCTGTAGTTATCCTGATGCAGTTATGTTACAGCTGTCTCAGGGTAAGTCCCTGGACAGGCATTTTTATTTTCAGGAGAAAGGAAATGCTTTGCTTTGTTCCAAAGCTGCAAAAGCCTGAGGGAAATAGGGTGAAAAGGGATTTGGATGACTTCCCCTGTGCCACGTTCCCTGTCTCAAAGCAGGACCTGATATGGATGCTGCTTTTCTGTGTAGGAGGGAGCAAAGTCTGGGGGATTTGTGTGCACGTAGGAAAGTCCCTGACCTTTCTTGCTGCAAAGACCAAAACTGTGGCTGCACCGCCAACAGTACTGAGAAACCTGGAGCAGGTGTCTGCAGAACCTGGGAGAATAATCCCTCTGCAAATAGGATGGGCCACGAAGCAGATCTGAAAGCATTTAGCACTGATACATAGCATTTCCATGCTAAACAGAGCTCTAAATGCTGGGAGCTGCATGCCTCTGGGGAGCAGCTGGAGCAGACAGTCGTGATGGGCAAAGGGGACATCACAGCCCTCCCGGCACTCTTCTCTTTCACTGGTTTACTTTAACCCTTCCCCAACAAGAGACTTTCCTCCCTACATGCTGGACAACACAATATTTCTATGATTCAGAAAGTGGGTGAAACATTATAGCTATATTATTATATATTATATATAATTATAATACATATAATATAAACTAGATTCAAAACTGTCTGGATGGACCTGCAAATGCCATTTCCAGCAGCACTGGGGCAAAGCCTGCTCTGCATCAGGTGCGGTTCCAGGAGCTTTCCGCAGCCTCACACCACTGCAGCCCCAAGCCCAAATCCCACCCCATGCCGTAACCTTGATCTGTGGTACACAGAGGGGATAAGGTCCTCATGATGCTGATCCACGTTCTGCTGGCTCTGTCCACCCCGCATCCCCACCGTGGTGGGATGTGAGACCCATCTGCTGTCTTTGTCACCTGGCAGGTGGTTGCAGTGCTCTGATGGGAGTGCCAAGCAGTATTAAATCAAGTGCTTTGGAGAAATATAGAGGTATAGCCAATCTTGAGCAGAACTATAACAGCACAATGCCTTTTTGCCTCATCACATCATTTCCACAAACTTATGGTTTTGGTTACTAATGGTATTGCAGTGGTTTTGCTTTACTAATTGGAAGAGTGCTGCTGCGAGCCTCTGGCTCTGCTGACTTTTAATTGCTGAGTCTTGCTGCTTATCCCCCATGAGCAGCCTGCATTTGTGCCCCAGCACAACCTCTGCGAGGCAAGAAGAGAAACTGAGGCAAGGGAGACTGGAATAAAATGGGGGTTGTGCTCAGCCCCCAGGAGGTCACAGGGAGACTTTTTGCCATTAGCATTGTGCAAACCCCATTTTCCCATACCGGGTTACTCCAAATGAGTATTTCCTACTACAGGTATACGGGTGGATTCCCAAGTGGCTAATGGGGAGGGGGAAGTGGGCACTCACACTTTAACTTTGTCCTTAGTAGAAGCAATCACCAGTTCTTTATCTGAATGAGTATTATAAAATTTTAAGCAGGGACTTCATTTCCTATGACCCCCCTATTTCTCTGTCAAGTTTGGGTCAGAACACCTAAGGAGCTCAACAGTTGCTAATAGATGCAGATGAGCACGGACATGCACCCTACATGCGTGATTAAATGCACCTTTTTTCCCAAGAAATACTGGCTTAGAACAGTTAACTTAAAGGTTGCTACAGCAACCATACACATTAGGAAAGCTAAAAGCAAAGGTCACTGTTAAAATTAATTTCTCCCTACAAGCTATGGAAGGCAGAAGATAATGTTCTGCACACTCGGATGTTTCCCCAGATCACACACTTGGAAGTTTCTTTCTCTTGTAAAGAGATCTGAACCAAACCTTCCTTTTCTTCACACTGAGAATTTGCTCTAAGAGTGTCCCAAGAAACAACGGTATCAATTTTTCAGATAAGCAATGAAAAAAATACTACACTTCCCCACCCCAAGAACTTTCATCATGCTAATAAAGTAATGCTTCGCTTTTCTGTTCTGCTGGTTTTTTAGGCAGCTCTACCCGTAAGATGTCTTGGGAAAGGCTTCCAAATAGCGACCTGCTCTGTGTCGAGTCCTAGTGGAGAGGAAACGCTTTGTTCTCACACCCGAGGAGCTGCAAATTGGAGGGAGTTTGCCTTTGGAAATGGCAATGTCTGGCTCTGTGCTGGCAGCACAAACATCTCCATTACCCAGGAGCGGTTTGCACTGAACTCTGCCCCTTCCTGGGCCTGCTGCCTATCATCCATCTGCTGCCTGCTAGGGATCGCATTGTATTGATATCACAGCCGTTGTGCCTCCTACCTCACTTTGAGATGTAGCTAGGACATATTTAGCTACAGTACATGTTGTTCTAAATATACACAAATTATACATAAAAAAGCCTGCAATCTGGCCTACCTAATGTCTACATTAACACACTTGTGTAGCTGGGAAAAGCACACAAGTCCTGCTTGAAATCTGAAATAGCAGCGGCAGACTTGGAGCTTTCTTCTTGGGAAAGGCAGGAATAGACCAGCAGGGATGGGCAGGAAGGAGATGTTGGAGCCAGGAGATGTGAGAGGCTTGAAGGAGCTCTGAAGAGTGTCCCACCAGCACCAGGATGGAGTTATCACAGGGACAGTAAAAATATGGCTGTAGCAGGGCCAGATGCCTAAGTCATGGCTGAAGAAAGGAGAAGGGCTGGAGGATCGGAGCAGGGGACCTCAGGTGGAAATCTGAGTCAGAACAGCAGCCTTGTGCAGAACCAGGCTTAACTTGGATGCTTAGGCAGGACCCAGGCAATAGATACGGAAAAGATGGATCAGTCAGTCCCTGGGGAGCCTCAGCACAGACAGCATTTGGCGTCTGCCTTGAAGCTTCCCTCAGAGCTGAGCTTGCAGCAACCCATCAGCTCAACTGGGACCAAAGCCCCAGTTCCCTGGGCAAACCCTGAAACCTTCAATGGCCTGGAGATGGTCCTCAGTGGCCTGGAGACCTCCACTAACCTTCAACCCTTCTCCCCACCAGGGCCCCAGTGCAACGCCTCCGTAGACCTGATCGGCACATGCTGGCCCCGGAGCGCAGTGGGACAGGTGGTGGCTCGTCCTTGCCCCGAATATTTCTACGGTGTGCGGTACAACACCACAAGTAAGCTGGGCAGCACTGGTGGGGACAGGGTGGGTAAGGGATGGGGGGTAGAGACACGGATACACAAGTGACAAAATGTCCCTGGGTGCAGAGGCTGTTGAGGTGATCTGTGGTATGTGTCAGCCAAAAAGGGAAGAATCCTTCATCTCAAATTTCGGAGAGCAAGATTGTATAAGGAGATGCTCCTGGGCATGCACTCATGAAGGAGAAGAGGGCTGATGTCCCCATCTTGGGGACAGGGAGTGAAGAGGAAGCCTGCCCTGCTATTGGAGGTGCAACACAGGTCTACAGCCCCCAGCTGAGCAAGGACACGAGGACCTTGCAACTCATCTCCCAGCATGGGTGACTGAGCTGTCACTGCCAACGACGTGCTGGGAACAGGGGATGAAGTGAAGGCACTTGGAAAGCCCCCAGAGCCATTCCTAGCAAGCAGATGAGTTTCTGTCCACCCAGATACTACTTCTGGTGAAAGAAACATCTTGCTTCATGCAGAAAACATCACATTTTCTGTCCCACACCCTTTCACCGCTGCAGAAGATCACACGCATACGGCTCCTGCTTGGCAGCACTGTTCATGCAGCTGCAGGAGTCTCCTTGCATTAATCTGCACTTATGCCTGCCTAAGAGCCATCCCTGTCCCATCATATCGCCCTGATGAGGCTCGTGGTCTCTCCTTTTAATAGCAGAAGCCCAACATCGCCCTGGTGCTGATGTTAATTGGAGGCAGCTCTGGGGCCATCAGAGCTGTGCCTTCCCAATTAGCCTTGCCTCCTCTTGCCATCCTTGCTGGGAGGGGAAGAAAGCTCCTAACACAGGGAGGGGAGAGCAAACTTCATGCTGCCTCTGCAGCAGCACTCGCTGGACGGTCGGTGATTGCTGGAACAAACGGAGGAGTTGGTTTTGTGCTGCTCCTGCTGCATCTCAGTGGTGGAAGGCATCGGGGTATCCCAGCACTGAGGGACAGTGCTGGTGCAGACCCAAAGCCCTTGAGTGGGACTGAAATGTTCCCATTTTGTTGTAACTGCCTCTGATTTCCAGGTTGCATAGGGAGTAAAAAGAAGCTTTTCCAAAAGCAATTCTTTCCAGGTCTGGAAACACCAGGATGGGCTTTCAGATCTTAATGCACCATATTTTCAGACCACAAGTGCTTTGGAAGGCTTGGGGAATCATCCCAAGGGACAGATCTTCTTGAAAGCACTTCCCCAGGCCTTGCTACTTTCTAGGAGAAAAAAAAAAAAAAAGAAAAAAAAAAAAAAACACCTCTTTGCTTTCCTCTCTGTAAAGCTTTATAGAGCAGTGGTAGCAGCTGGGGAGTTTGATCCTCTGGTCTCAACTGAGGCAGCATCTGAGCTGGCTTCAAAGGAAAAGACACCACAGGCTTGATAACAGAGACCCTACATTAGTGATGACAATCAGGTCACATCTATCACATTTTGGGGTTTGTGCCCATCTCCAGGTGCTGTTACCCCCCTCTGTGCACCCTCTCTTTCAGACAATGGCTACAGGGAGTGCCTCGCTAACGGGAGCTGGGCCGCACGGGTTAACTACTCCCAGTGCCAGGAGATCCTCAGTGAGGAGGTAGGAGCTTGGTGGTCCCTTATGCTCTGGACAGGAGGGTGAGGGATGGATGTTGGAATTTTGAAGGGCACCAGCACCCAGGTCAGGAATGGCCCAAGGGATTTGTGGAGCTGGCTGTACACCAGCAGCCAAGTGTACAAGTTTGCATGCAGCATATATGACCCTGTCCTTGGTGTGCATTTTCATTCCCTAGGGAAAATTTTACCATTCCTGGTTCCTTTCATGTTAAGCCAAGAGGGTTTGCAGTGTGGGGTGTCCTCGTCCTGGGCTGCTCGGTGCAGATTGGCATGTCCTCCAGCCCCATTTCCCTCCTCTGCTTCTCCAGCTCCTTCCCAGTACAAGAACACAGCACAAACCTCATCCCTCCCTGCTGGCAATGTAATAAAGGAGATATTTAGGAAACTGAGAGGGATGAAAAATGGGTACCATGAATTACAAGCCCCTGAGTAGGTCAAGGCACCCCTCAGAGAAGAGGAGAAGAGATACAGGCTGTTCATTTGCAGCTGATAAGCACCTCTGGTATTTGGGATGCTGATATCTCTTGCCAGGAACGGTTTTCTCACTCAGTTAATTGCTAATTCACAGGTTGGATGAGTGCCTAACAGCAGGAGCAATCAATTAATTTAATTATCACTCATGCCTTCCTGTGATCCCTTGCTCCCTTTGCCCACATTCAGCCCAGCCTCTCAGCTGCCCCTAGGGCTAAGGGGAATGAACTGAGACATCAGATGTCATGTTGCCGGAGAGCTCAGATGAATTACAGCAGGATTTCCCCAGATGATGGCTCAGGGATGCCCCAGTGCTGAGCAGGGCTGCTATAGGAGCAGCAATCCTGAGCTGCCCCAGTGTGGGTAGGATGTGAAATGCCTGAGCCCATTGCGTGGCCAGGTTTGTGCATTTCTGGTCCAAATTAGCCCCATCTGACCAACCCTGGTGCCTTCCAGCCTCTTCTCCTCCATCCTGTACTAGGTGGGCTCCAGTGGGCTTCTGAAAGGGGTCCCCACGTCTGCAGAGCAGCTCTGGGAGGTGATATGGTGGAGGAAGGAGGGTTGTGGGGTGCTGGGGTTTCTGCTGACCCCTTTCCTGTCTCCTTTCCCCCTCCCCAGAAGAAAAGCAAGCTGCACTATCACGTCGCTGTCATCATCAACTACCTGGGGCACTGCGTCTCCCTTGGGGCCCTCCTTGTGGCCTTCGTCCTCTTCATGCGCCTGCGGTGAGAGACCTGACCTGCTGCCCTGCTCCTGGCAGGGGCATGAGCCCAGAGAGGTCACCCCACAGCCCTCGGGATTGGGATGGACCTGGAACCCCTTTGTTTTGCCATGTACCTCCCCCCCCCCCCCCCCCAAGGCTATTCCTCTCTCCTCTGGAGAGATCATGCCTATCTTCAGTGCCACATATGGCCCTGTTCTCCCCTGCAGCCCAAACGGGGTCAGTCCCCAGACCCTCACCATATTCTGATGGTGCTTTCTCCCCCTGTCTGCAGGAGCATTCGGTGCCTGAGGAACATCATCCACTGGAACCTGATCACAGCCTTCATCCTACGCAACGCCACATGGTTTGTGGTGCAGTTCACGATGAACCCAGAGGTGCACGAGAGCAACGTGGTAGGTGCAGCCCAGCACTGGGGTATGTGGGGAGCTCAAGGATCCCAGAGACAAGGCCAAGAAAAGCAGCTTGGGATGTCAGATGGGGTTGCTTGGTGGCTGGAGGACAATGAAAGTCTATGAGAAAGCCAGGTTCAATTGCTGTGCTGGGGTCTGTGTTGTTGTGTGCCTCGGTCTCCCCACTGTAACACACCCATATTCTTGCCTTTTACTGTGGCAGCATGGAAGAAATTGTCATGGTCTGTTTGGGGCATGGCCCTGGTGGGAACAACAATGCTCCATGGGAGGTGACCAGTTTATTGTCTCTGAAGTAGCTCTGCTCTTCACCCTGTGTCACCTCCTAACCCCCTTGGCAGGTCTGGTGCCGCCTGGTCACTGCCGCCTACAATTACTTCCACGTCACCAACTTCTTCTGGATGTTTGGCGAGGGCTGCTACCTGCACACGGCTATTGTGCTCACCTACTCCACCGACAAGCTCCGCAAGTGGATGTTCATCTGCATCGGCTGGTGTAAGTACCAGCACTTCCCCTTCGCCCAGCGGGTGGTGCCCACCCCCATCCTCTGCTCCTGCTCCTCTTCCACCTAAATAGCTGCGAAAAGGCTTCCAGGAGCAGGAGGATGGGAGTTGCGTGCCTGTATCAGCTCGCCCTCTGCAAGAAAATCACCATTATAGCATAGCCTGGTTGTGATATCGCACCCCTGAGGCCCATGTGTGTGTTCATCCGCAGGTATTCCTTTTCCCATCATCGTCGCCTGGGCCATCGGGAAGCAATACTACGACAACGAGAAGTGAGCATCACTGCTACCTACCTGCCCTCTACCCCAATTCCCTGCCTGTCGGTCATGCCAGGAGCTGTGCACCAAGCGGGCACGGATCCCACCTGCAAGGGCTCATAGGAGGCAGGGTACACGGAAAGGGTGGGAGGAAAAATGATATTCTTCCATTCTTTCTTTTATCCCACCTCTAGGCTCTTTGTGACACGAGCCCTGCCTGCTGCTGCATTTTTTCCTTCAAACTGCAAATGAGATTTTTAAAGGGGCAAAAGGCTAGATTAAGACAGAGCTCCTACAAAGTGTTTGCTAAATGGAGCTGGGATTTAATCTACCAGTAGAGACATAAACTACCACCACCTGAGCCATTTTCACAGAGACTTGTTAATGGAGGACTTAACAGGAACCTGATGAGTTCATCACGGGGATGGTGGAGCTGAAAGGAGCCCGCACAGATGAGTGGCAGCTCGCCTTGTTTTGCACTGCTGGTTTTGCCCCCTGGCTTCAGCAGCCCTGTTAGACACAGGAGAAGCACCAATTTAAAAGAACCCAACTCTCAGGACACTGATACCTGCATGAGCTCCTGTGGGGTCTGCTGGGGACAGAGCCACCCTAGTCCTGTATGCGTGTCATATTGTCCTTCCATGCCCCAAAATAATGAGTACCCATAAAGACCCCATACATGAGGGGTCTCAGAGAAGCTATTCTATAGCAGCTACTCACTGCTATAGCAACTTAAGTCTTTGTGCCTTCACCCTATGGACAGCGACCTACAGACATAATGTAAGGGCAAGAGTAAATCCAGGTCGCTCATGCTGCAGGCTTGTCCCTAACACCTCTTGTCCCTAACACCACATGTCCCCAACACTGCCTGTCCTTGCCTTGCAGGTGCTGGTTTGGGAAGCGAGCAGGAGTTTACACTGATTACATCTACCAAGGTCCCATGATCCTGGTGCTTCTGGTAAGAGCAAAGTGACCTTGTTTGCAAATATTGGGTCCTCCCACCTGAACTGGACCTTGAGCAAATTTGGACACCTAGCCCAAGATGAGAATCCATGTGTGTAGATCCTGATGACTTAGGATAGGCTAGGAGGGTAGTCTGGAGACCTTGCTCTAACAGGGATGCTCCCATCAGCAAAATTCCACAGGCATCAGTGAGTCTCTGCCCAGGCACTGTTTGGGTGCACGTTGATGCTTTGCCAAGCATCAGGAGCTGCCTGGAGACCTCATCCTCATGCCTTGATCTACATCGATTTGCTGCTGGCTGAGCAGCAATGCTTGAACCAGAGGTCATATAACCCCCTCGGGCTTCCCTTTTCCTGGAAGGGACAAAAAGGAGCAGGGCTGGCAGGTCACAAGCAACAGTGCAAGGCATTTGACTAACAGGTCCAGAACCAAGCACAGCTTTTTTTTTTTTTTTTTTCCCTCCCTGCCCAATGCTGAGAAAACCTGAGAGGCCATTAATCACCGACACCAAGCAGCCTCCCCTCCACGTCCCTGAATAATCAAGACTGCTTCTCATTTCCCAGCCCGTCAGGTAGCTGGGCCACCTGTAATCTGTGCCAATTGCGCTCAGCCCCCAGCTCTGCCAGCCCTGCTCTCATTAGTGGATCAGCAGCCAGGAGATCTGCTCCCTGCTGTGATGGCAGCCAGCCTCCCCAAATCTTTTTGTTAGCCTTATCTTCTTCGTCCCCACTTTCCTTTTTCTCCCACCCTTCCCTCACCCATCTTCTGGAGTGCCCTTCTGCCCCTGCTCCTATGAGTAAACTCCTAAATCTTATTGGAAACATGCTTTAAACATGTTAAATGCAGATGTCCTGCCCCTGTGCAAGGAAGGCAGTGCAGGTCATAGTGAGAAGCAGGTCCACGTGTACCATACCAACTGCTGCTTGCTTTTTTAGCTGCCCAGGCTTGGTTCAGGCTCAAGAGATGTTCCCAGTTCCCCTGGCACAGCTCGTTTCCTCTGCTGTGGAAATAGAAGAGAACAGGGGGAGCCGACACTAACCAGCTTCCCTCTTCCTTCCAGATCAACTTCATCTTTCTGTTCAACATCGTCCGGATTCTCATGACGAAGCTCCGAGCCTCAACCACATCAGAGACAATCCAGTACAGGTAAGAGCATGGAGGGAGAGAAGGCAACTAAGCAGAAAGAAGAACTAGAAACCGTATTGGCAGGACTGAGGGGGGACAGGAACAGCCCCAGTAGCCATGCAGCAAGGGACTATGGAGACATGTAATGTCTCCTCAGATGCTTTCTGAAGACACATGGCCATTGCCATTTGAGAATCCTGGTGGAGGACAGCTGGATCAGCCTTTGGAGGGAGCTGAGCCCCTTTGCAAAAGCATCTTCTGGGGGGACCCAATCAGCTTGTTGGGGTCAGGGCTGCAAATCCTGGCATGGAAGTGAGAATTGCATTGCCACGAAGCAAAGGGTGATGAAGGAGCAATGAATTGAGGCCACCCCAAAATCTGCTCATGGAGCTGCAAGAAGGCAGCACACAGCAGGAAGATTTAACCATTCCCTGCTGCAGAACATGTCACAGGCAGCTTGGAGGCACGCGGTCAGAGAAGCTCTGGAGCACCTGGAAGAGGAGAAGAAACCTTGGACTTTGACCGTGCTTCACCAGATTGTTTTCTGAGCAGGGATCAGTGAATCTCACTGAGTTCAGAGAAGTAGGTTTGGAGTCGAGGGTGGCTTTTTTCAGCTAAAAATGGAAAAAATTCACATGCTGTCACTAGAAGATGCCAGCTTTCCTTGTCGCAGAGTATTGAGCTCTGGGGTGAACAAAGTTGAAGACTATTGAAATAGGCTGGTTTGCCTCAGGCAGCAATTCTGAGAGAATTTTTTTTCCAGCATTTTCCTGCTTTTGGCAGGGAAGATTTTTCACCCTGGGGCAGAGGAACATCTCCATTTCCCAGAAACATTTTGTGGGACAGGAGAACTTGGACAGCTTGAGTGGGTATAAACTGTGCAGTCCTGCTTAAACCAGAGCCTGGAGGGCTCCTGCTCACGTTATACGATGGCTTTTGGTAAAAGCAGATGGATACTCCACTGCTGTGACTGTTGCCCTGGGAAAGCTATATCAGAGCAGGTTATGTCCTTTATTTTTAATCTCAAATTCCTGTTTCTTTTTTTGTTATACTCCAGTTTGCCAGCTGAAGCCCCCTCTGTCCTCAGTTATTGCCAGCTCTTCTGTGCCATCTGCCAGTTTGCATCGGTGGCTGGGGCTCTGCTGTAGGTCCCAGCCTACCCAGACCCATCAGGGATGACATTTTGTGCATTAAGCTGCTGTTGGAATCTGTCTGTTAACAGAATTTTTAAGAAAGAAAAAAAAAAATGTCAGCTTGGCACTGTTGTCATTCCCTAATCAAAATGAATGAGATACTGAGCCCCTACCCTTCCTGTGCTCTCTTGCATCAGCACAATCACTTTTCACAAACAGCACTTGTAATCTCATCAAGAAAAGATATCAAATTAATTAGCTGAGATAAGTTTTTCATAAACCCGTCTTGATAGGTTTGAATTATCTTACCCTCCTTAATTCCCTTTTAACCGAGCCCTAGATCAGCCAGGCAGTCATGTCACAGCAGCTGAAGGTCGGGTCTCATTTATCCACCTGCTATCCACCACCCATCCGGGATGGAGAAACCAAAGAAGGTGCCTGCTGCGCAAACCAGCCCAATAATTTGGGGATTACATTAGGAAACAGCCCAACTCTCCTCTCTCCTCCCCTTGCCACTGGTTGGTCCAGACCTAGACCCACCAGTCCCAGTGATGCTGGTGCTGGGAGCAGGCTGGGGCCAGTCCCCGTGCCCAGGGCCATGTGCTGGTGGCTCAGCTTGGTGGTTTCTCCCCCAGAAAAGCTGTCAAAGCCACGCTGGTGCTGCTGCCCTTGCTGGGAATCACCTACATGCTGTTCTTCGTCAACCCAGGGGAGGATGAGATCTCCAGGATTGTCTTCATCTACTTCAACTCCTTCCTGGAGTCCTTCCAGGTAAGGTCCTCAGCTTTGGCCCCCATCCCAGGCTCCCACCAAGGGCTGTGGAGGAGCACAAGGTGTGACTTATGTCTCACCCTGCTCCATCAGAAACACTGACCTCCCCAAACCTCGGGGTTGCTCCAAAGCCACTCAGCCTCGGGGTAGCTCTGCTGTGACTCTAACGTTTGTCTCCTTCCAGGGTTTCTTTGTCTCCGTCTTCTACTGCTTCCTGAACAGCGAGGTGAGCACTGGGGGTGCTTGGGGTGTTTGTGCCCATCCTTATGAGAGGATGTAGGCTCAGCCTGAGGCTCTGCCCCTGCACAGGCACCCAGGTCCCCAACTGAAGGTGTTTGCAGAGTCAGGCCAGTACCTGCAGCTACAGGCACAAGCACAGGTTGTACCTAGATGGGAAACTGGTTGTTGCCTGGCTCTGTTTTTTATCCTGCCAGTGGGATCCGGCATGAAATGGGAGTTGTTTTTCATAGGAAATTGAATATATGGTTCCAGCTCTTTTTTTTTTTTTTTTTTTTTTTTTTTTGGTGAGAATAGCCCATGAGTGCCCTATCCAAATCAAACACAGCTGACAGCTTCCAGGGCTTGGCAGTGTGGACAACTGTCCCCAGCCTTTAAAAATTATTCCCCACAGGCTTCATATTCATTGTGGCTTGTTTGGTCACTGGACTGGGTTTAGTAGGGATGCTCAGCCTCCAAAAATGTGAGAAACCGAGAAATTTTGTTGCTTCTTTCACATGCAGCAAGAAAGGCAAGGCTTTTGGGGAGAAGTCTCAGCCCAAATGGACCGTATCTCAGAAAAATATTAGTTTCCCATTGTTTCCTCCTATTCGGAGGAGGAAAATCCACCCCTGAGAATAAATGTTCTGGGGGTGCATCTGTGCAATTTGATGGATCAGAAGGGTCCAGAGCCCCCATCCCTGTGTACACACCCATGACACCTCTCAGGTTCTGACCCAAAACACACCAGCAAGCAAAGGAGGTGAGAGCAAGGGCTGATCCTGGGACTGATCCATTCCTCCTCCTCCTAAATGCTCTCACACCTTTGCTGGCTGTGATACAGCAGCTGAGTAGGAAGGCAACCAGCAAATCCCCAGGGACTGGCAACATAAAAAGCATTTTAAAGCTCCAGAGATGATGCAGACCCCTTTCTTTTTCAAAATTGTTTTCAGGAATAAAAGGCAGCTGACAGCATCCTGACATAACAGGCTCAGCTGTGCTAAGTAACACACTAATGCAATACAATAACAGTATTAATATACAATATACATATATATGTACCATAGGAATTGTTGATGTAGGAGGAAAAGAAACTATGCCAGAGCTTTCTGGTGGATCAGGAGCACCTCGTGCCATACAGCTCATGGTCCTTCAATGATCTCCATCCCTCAGTCCCAGCTGGGCTGGCTGGGGATTTTGGTGTTTGTCTCAGCTGCTGTCGATGAAAAGGCATTTCTTCAATATTCATTTGCCATGCAAATCACTTGGGCAGCTGTCAGCCAGGATTGATGCTGAAGAAATGCCACCAGTGCAGACCAGAGAAGCCATAAACATCCCCAGCTGTCACTCACATCCCTCCTGGCCTGTCACAGCAACCATGAGGATAGCTGGTGCCTCGGAACAGCTTTGGAGCCCAGTTTGATGCTGGACCTGAGTAGTGAGACCAGAAAAGAGGAGGGGGAATGGGATGTCTGGGTGCCAGCAGGACCAGGCTCTGTGCCCTGGGCTCACCTTTGCCATGGGGGGAAGACCACCCTGCTCTTTCATGGTTTGACAGAGGAAGGGGTTAAACTGCTCTTGGGATCTGACCTCCAACACAGCCTAACTTAAAGACAGGATTTGCTTCCTGCACCTACTACTTGTTAGGATGAGACATTTCTGTGCCTCAGTTTTCCCACAGGGAAAAATAGCACAACACCCCCTATTTCCACTGCTTTTTGCAAGTGGGGGCACAGATAACCCCTTCACAGTGCCCATAGCTCAGTGTTTGCAGGCCTTTGGTTCCTAAATGTCCCCTCTGTGTCACCTCCAGGTGCGATCGGCGGTGCGGAAGCGGTGGCACCGATGGCAGGACAAGCACTCCATCCGCGCCCGCGTGGCTCGTGCCATGTCCATCCCCACCTCCCCGACCCGTGTCAGCTTCCACAGCATCAAGCAGTCCACGGCCATCTGATGAGCCGGGAGCCAGCTGCCCAACGCGACAGCGTCCCCATGTCCCCCCCTGCGTGGGTCCCCCGGCACGACGTGGGAGCAGGGTCCTGCCCGCAGAGGGTGCACGAACTCGCTGCAGCTGTGGGAAACCCTACGGAAGCTCCTGTCCTGCTTGCCAGGATGAAGCTGTAGGATGGGACAGCCAAGATGTTGCTTTGTCATCACCACGGCTGCAGCGCAACCTGCCGGGGTGGCAGGAGGAGTCCAGAGGGGTTGCACGGCCGTCCTGCCTGCATCCATCCCAGGCAAGATGCTGCCTGTCCCATTTCTGCCTCGTGTTTGTCACTGAGGTGTCAGGACACAGGGACCCCCTAGGGACAGCTGATGGGGTTAACCCCTTGGCTTGGGATGCTGCTCAGGGGAGGCAAAAGCCTCTGGGTCGTTGGAGAGGATGGAGAGCCCAGGGCTGATTGCAGACTTTGCTATATGCAGCTGTGTTTTTAAACCACTGGGGTTATTGGAGTCCCCCGAGTCCCTCACCAAGTCCCAGCCAGGTTGTTGCTCGTCTTGACGCTGAGGATGCAAGGCAGAACCTGGGTAGGAGAGGGCAGAGAGGCAGGAGATGGACTTAATCCTGTGCTCCACCTTGGTGGGTCTCCAGGGCTTTGCTCCTGGACCTCAGCGCAGTCACCGAGCAGTGGCTCAGGTCCCCTCTGGCAGCCCCCCCGGGGACGTGCATGTCTCTGCCCTGCTCTCCTCCTCCCTGCCTCGCTTCCACCCTCACCGTCAGCTCTGTGCCAAAGCTGCTCCCTGACCTCATGCAGGGCCCAGGGCCGAATCCTTCCCGTGCTGGGGTTAAGTGCCTTGGAGGAGCGGCTGCCTCCATCCCCATGCCGGCTCCTGGGCCCTGCCACGTCCTTGATCCATCCCTAGTGCCCTGTGTGGTGTGGTCACACCAACCAGCTCTGTGTGCAGTGGGAGGTTTTGGCTCTGAGCTCCTCAGAGCTGTTTTCCCTCTCCGTGCAGGGCCAGGGATAATCAGACAGAGGGATGCTTCTGGGGGGGTTGAGGCTGCTTGCTGCACCCCAGGGATTTTGCATCCAAGGTCCTGCAGGGTCTGCCAGAAACACATCACGCATTTGTGCCTCAGTTTCCCCATTATAAAGAAGAGGCATAAGTGTTTTCCTTCCTGGAAAGGTTTAAGTAATTTTGGCATTGCAGTATTCTGGTTTCCTCAGGGTGCACCATCAAAAGGAATAAAATCTCTTTTTTTTTTTCTCTGAAGTCAGGCACAGGCTAAAACCTCCAGGTTCTTTCTTTAAACATTTGCAAAATTCAACTGTTTGAAGCAAATCCCTCCCATTTCTGTCTGAGATTTCCCACCTGCATGTCTACTGTGCAGCCAAAACCAGAAATGTCTCCGCTAGCATGCTGGGAGAAGCAGCAGCTCCCTGTATGACCCAGTGACCACATCACGGACCATTCCCGGCACGTGGGGCAGGTTCTGGTCCTTGCACATTCCTCCATCACCAGCAGCCCCAGAGACTGCCCCTTATCCCATGTATGGATGAGAAAAAAACCCTGGAGCAATCAATGGGAAAAACAGCAGGTCCCAGCTTTATTCCCATATGGGGAGATTTGCAAAATGGTGCAAACCCCAAGGAAAGAGCGGAGGTAAGCCCTCCTTAAGGCATACCTAGAGCCGAGCCCAGGCTTCCGTCCAGTGACGGAGGCACAGAGGCAGACATCCTGCAAGGAAGGGACTTGCTCTGGCCCCCTGGGTTGCTTTGAGCTCTGTTGGGTGCTTTGGTGGGCACTGATGGAGATCTGCTGGCTGTGGAGAAGGGGGAACCCTCCCCAGGGAGCTTTTCCATTGTACATACAAGAGGTGTTACCAGAAAGCGATGAGCTACTGGTGCAGTTTGGATGTTTCTAAAGCAGAGTCACTTTTGGTGGGAAAGAAGCTGTAAATTGAAAAAAAAAAAAAAAAGAGGGGGGAAAAAAGGAAATAAATTTAAAAAAAAAAAAAAAAAAAGGAAAGGAAAGAAACCCAAACAAAAACATCTGTGTTTGTATCGCTGTTTTTTCCCTTCTCTTGGTGGTCGGCTCTGACTGATGTGACTTTGCTTTCCATTGTTGGAGAGGTGTGTGTGTGCTCAGCCTTGTCTGATTAAAATGACTTTGATTCCTCTCTCAAGGGCTTTTGGGGCATCTTTATTTTGGGGAGAAGGCACCCCCAGCGTGGCCCCTCCTCACTTCCCAGCTGCTTCTTGTGGCCTCCCTGCCTCAGGGCCCCCTGCCCAGAGGGTGGAGGGGGGATATAGGTTCTCCATGAAGGTACCAGCCCCATCTCACTGAGGAAGATGAGAAGCACCCCTGTGGGTCTCCCACCACACAAATACCACCAAGGCTAGAAAAAACAGTTTCCCCTCCAATTTTTCCACATGGAATCTGGTGCTCTCTCTCGCAGCAGAGCTAAGACAGAATTAAAAAAAAAATCCTGTGCAATTAAACCTGAATTTCATTTCATACATCAATGTTTACTAGGGAAATTCAGACACAAACATCTCTTTCTGGTCAAGCTCTTCCACTGCAGAATTAATTCCCTCATCACACTGAGCCTTGGAGAGCGCTGTAATTTGGTAAGCACCATGCACATAAATAATAATTACAGGTTCCTGCTGATTACATGATTGTGTTTGAAAGTATCGAGTAGTTCTGAGATTAATGACCTGCCAATCGCTGTCTCCTGTGCTCTTGACAAGGTTGTAGCCTCCAGAGGTAATCCTGCATTAACCCTTGATGTCAGCCAGGCATCTATTGGAGAAAATTGAGGCAGAGCCTGTCTGGAGCCCAAACGGAGGGAGGGAGAGGAAAGCTCAGTGTCGTGGCCCTCCTGGGAGGAACTCAGCTTTCAGCCCACATTCATTCAGGCCACCCTGGGCAAACATCCCAGTTCCTCCTCCAGTGCCACAGGCACCATGCACTGCCCATCAGTCAGAGGGTTTATGGCTTGAATTTAAAGCCAGGCTGGGAGCATCATTCCCATCCCTCCATCCTGGCTCAGACACTGCATTTCTGGCTGGTTGTCCACAGCTTTGGGCCAGGGCTGGAGTTTCAACCTTCTCTGATGATCCTGGAAGGGGTGGGAGGTAGGGAGGGAGAGGAAATCACATTTCATTTTATAGCCCAGTGGGTGAATTTGTGGCCGTCCACCCAAGATGCCTCTCATATGCGATGTGTCATCCTCCCAGAACTGCCAAACCCCCAATAAATAATTCATCCTTTAATTCCAACGCCTTCTTGCTCACTGCCCTTCCCCAGCTCGCATCTTCTGCTGACATTTTTCACCACAGCCACAGTTAAATAGCTTTCAAAAGCATGTGGCAGTGCGAGACAGGCAGCCCTCCACCACCCTCATGAAATTTTCAGGGGGTTGTATTTTTCCAGTTTAGAGGAGATCTAAAGATGTGCAAGCAGAGCACCCTCGGATCCCATTGGGCAGCCTGTCTGCTCAGCAATTGAGATAAGTGGGGCTTGGGGACATTTTTGCCATTGGAAACTGTTGCTTTCAGGCTGCTGAGCCTCCTACTAATAGGGGAAACTGAGGCATGGATTTGGGCCGTGCTGTAGAACCAAATGCTGGGCTCTCCCTGTTGAGTACCCTCCTGCAGACACTGCTGCAGAGCATTCTCCATCCCCAGCCTTCCAGACCTGGACCAGCCTCAGGATCTGGAAAGGGAGACCCTAAATTTGGATGCAGCAGAAGAAGGGTCACAGTTCCCTGAGCTCAGCACCATGCCCATGGGGACCAATGTCCTTGCAGGTTCCTCCAGCAGCAGTTTGAGATCCAGAGCCCCCTCTTCTCTCGTGGTCTCTGGCTGCTTCTTTTGCTGCCATAGGAGCTGGATGAGGTCCTTCTTGCAGGAGAACCACTTGAGAAGGGCAGCTGGAAAGTCCCAGCAAGCTGGTGGCTCCTTCAGAGCTGCACGTGAAATACGGGACAGAAAACCTGGATCAAGCATTTATAGCATTCCTACTGGCAAAAGTGTCAGCACAGCAAGAGCTGGAGACCTTGGAGGAATACAAGCAAGGGAAACGTCAGCCTGAGAAGCACACGTGAATGAAAAACACTGCAAGAGCAGTGTCAGAAGCTCAGTACAGGCCAGGAGAAAGCAACGTGACTTTGTCCACTGGGTAGAAAGGAAAATAAGATGAGATATTCAAGAGAAGTGTTGGATTATAGGCTAGAATGATTACATCTCCATTGAAGTTTGACCAGCATCACAAACCCAAAGCCATGACAATAGAAATGCTTATGATTCTGATGGAAATGATTTGGGTGGTTAATGGGAGCTATATTTTAATGCATTGATGTGGTTAAGATGTGCTCAGAAACCACAGATTGGCTAAGCAGATAAAAGAGCCCTTCTTTGTGCTGGGGGGACAGGGTGTGCTGCAGAGCTGTGCACGCAGGGATGTTTCTGGCTCCCTCCTTTGTGCCAGGCAATGCTGAGGGAAGCTCAGCAATAAAAAATGGCAAGGCAAAACCAAGAAATATCACAGATGGTGGCAGGGAGACGAGCTAGGCTACCGTGGCTTGTCACCAGCATGCCCCACCAGCACAATGTCAGGGACTTCTCCATGTCACGGCAGGTTTTCAGCATTTCATTCTCATGTATTTCTATTTATTTTTCCCAAAAGCACTGCCCCAACACACTGTATGATAGCAAGGAGGAAAAAACAAAAACAAAACAAAACAAAAAAAAATCTCCAGAGGTTTTCTCCTACAGAACCTGTGTCTTGGGCATGTTCTGCCTAAATTGCATGGAGAGATTTCAAAGCCCCAAAGCATCACAAATCCCAGCCTGGCCAAACAACAGGCGAGTCAAGCACCACAGCCTCGCTGGAGAGGATGAAGTGCAGAGACAGCGCCATGGCAATTGTGGGAAATCTATGCAAAACGGGCAGCAATTAAATGAGAATCAACTGGGTTGCAAGAGGAGAAAATTGCTTCTTTCGAACCCTCTTGATTATAAAGCTGAAGCGGCCCAGAGCTCCTGTGGCTTATCGCTGGCATGAACAGATGAAGAGGCTGTTAATCAAGATTGTCAGAAGCTTTCCCTGAGCCAAACGCCTTCGCTGGAGCTCCGGAGGGTCCCTTCGCTCTGCTCTGCCGTTAACCACTGGTGCGCTGGCTGGAGCAGGCAAGTAGCTCGCCCGTGCTTCCAGAAATTAGGATTTACAGCGGTAGCCAGGAAGCCAAAGCCTCCAGCAAGGTGGAATGCACACGGAGCCTTCACCCTCCCTTATCCTGTGCGGCCCTTCTCCGTCCTTGACATCCCGAAAGGCCAACTGTGTCCGCCGTCTGTGCCGCCACGCAGCCGAGGACGTGTCAGCCCTTCTCATGGCAAGAAGCACGGTCTGATAGCCTGCCAAGGGGGCTGGCTGCCAGGACTGGCAAAGGGAGGAGGAAAGTGTTATTTCTCCCCCCTCATCCACCCTCACTCCCTGGCAGGGCAGCCAGATGGGCCATAGCCTCTGACATCCACATAGCCCCAGGGAGGACCAGCAGGAGTGACACCAGTTTCAGGGCAGGACCTGCCTCCAGACAAGGTCAGACCAGGCTCTCTGACAGCCCTTTAGGCCAGACACCAGTTCCTCCAGTCCTGCAGCACTGAGAAGGGGCTAGGGTGCACCTCCTCAGCTCCCTTAAGTCTTTCTGGGGGTTTATAGCAAGGAGGGAGGGTGGAAAATCACTTCACTTTGCAGCAGAAGCAAGCAAGGAGCACACGTGGGTGCACGACCTGGCTCACCCACTGCAGGGGGCTGCACAAAAACCAACCTGTCTTTGGCTTAGGGACGTGACCACCACCCATCCCTCCTCACTAGCTTTGGGGAAAAAAAAAGAAAAACAACACAAAATAGGTGCCATGTGGCGCTCAGCAGCTGAGCTGCAGCTGCCTTCTGTGCCAATTACATACTTAAACTAACGCCGCGGCGTTAATTGTGTTAATAGTAGACTAATGGCACACCTAACAGATACAAACCAGAGCTAATTACCCAGCAGATCAGCGCAGAGCTGCCCGTCTCAGCGAAGCACATCACAGCTGGGAGCACCCCTGTGGTACATTACAGCACGGAAAGGACACGTCTGCTCTTGGCCCCAGCAGGAATTGCTCCCTGGTTCTCCCTGGGGCAAATTAAGCCTTTTAGCATGGGCTAAGAGACACATTTAGCTGTTACCTCCCTCCTGGGAACACCTGTTTGGGAGCTCTCTGACTATGTGTGCAAGAGCACCCTGGGTATGGCCAGAGGCAGTGGTACCGCTCCAGGGACACCCAAAAAAAAAGGTCAAGGAATGGGTTATGCCTAAGGAGTAAAGAGGACTGGGGGAAGGGGAAGGCACTAACCCTGCAGAGGGGATGCAGAGGAGCCACGGGGCCACCCCAACCTCAAGTTTTGCTCCATGTTCCCCTTCCTGACGTCTGGCCCCATGCTTCGCGGCACCTCGCTAATACCCTTCCCTCAGCTCCTCCAGCTCCGGTGTATGAAAACTGAGCTGGAAACGTCACACAACCCCAGCCACACATCCTCTTCCCAGGAGCATCACAGCCCAGTGCTAAGCAGGCAGTGAGCAGGGCAGTCACGCAGGCTCCTTCCCAAGGGCTCTGTGCCCTTCTCCCTCTCACTGGAAGGTAATTAGTGTCTCTCAGCTTGGTGATGCTGATGAACCAGCAGCAGTGGTGGGAAATAAAAGGGGAGCGGGGAGCAGTCGGGTGATGGGATGCCAGACGTCAAACCTAGCCTTCAGCAAATGAGTAGACCTGTCAGGGTCTGACCGAGTTTAAGCCTGTCCAGCCTCCATTAGCAGTCTGCTAATGAAGGGCAGGATGCTCGGGGAGTGTTTGTGGCATGGCTGGGCACTGTCATCAGCCAGCCAAAACAGCACCGTCTGCCAAATACCCTTAGCTCTGCCCCTGTGATGCTGTGCAGGAAGCAAAGTGTCCGAGAAATTGAAATATGCTTGAGATGGAGGGAAAAGTAGGATGTAGAGGTAGTGATTTCAGATAACTGGAGAGCCTGAAATCCATTGATGCTCTTCGGTCAAGGCAAAGATGCATTGAGGAAGAGATTGAATGAGGCTAAAGGAGGACCTGAGCCAGTCACAGGGTCCATGACAGCATTTCACCTCCAGCCCAAAATCCCACTTCTAAACACAATGTGGGCACTGAGGCACCCTGGGTGCAACAGTAAGGCTGGGGTGTACCCTGGCAAGCCCCAGGCCAGGGAAGCATCATCACCAACCCCATTACACACTACACACACAGGAGATGGCTTCTCCATTAAACAGACATTGGTCTTTGCAGCTTTCCCAGCACTGGCTTTTGGGGGGATTAGGAAAAAAAAAAATGTTTTGGAAGCAATTTTCCACCCAAATCTGTATCCTGGGAGAGATCCTCAACATATATTTCTGAAATATCACAGCAAAACATTTTAAGCTTGAAGGAGAAAAAAGTCACTCTGGATTTGAGGGGAGTTTGACAAATTCCACCAGAAGCCCTACGCACCCTGCTCTGTGACAGCACTGCTCATAACACAAAATACTTTTCTCTGAATTCTTATTTCCAGCCCCAGACATTTCCAAGCAGGTACAGGCTGGGCTGAGTGGCTGTGGTTCCCTCTCGGCAGAACATTTTTCATTTTCCCTCCCAATTGCAACCTTTGCGGTGATGCTGTGCTGCCGACCTCGCTCTGAAGAAGGGGCTGCATTTCATTAGCCAGGGCAAAGTATGCAGCTTGCAAAGGAAAATCGATAGCTGACATCTGTATTTATGTATGAGCTTTTATTAATGGAGATTTTGGAGCTGGGCTGATGTTCTCTGTGGCTGTCCCTAACACTCACAGCTCCCTGTGCTCTTCCCTCTACAGTCAATAGCCATGCCTGTTTCCAAAGAGATGCACTTTAAAAAATCTCTGCACTGCTTACTTTACCCAGTGGAGTGGGGGGGGTTGTTTGTTTTTTGTATTTTTTCAGCAGCTCAATAATATTCATGTACAATATAAATTAATACAATGTCCTTTGATGCCCTGGCCAGGTCGATGATGTTTCTCTCTTTTCTTCCCCATCTCTTCCCTACAGTAAAAGGACAAGAATTCCCAGGGCTTGTGGTTCTCAGTCAAAAATACTGTTTTCTTGAGAAACATTTTGGGATTGATTACTGTTTTCTTCTTTTACAAAGTACCTATTTCTTTCTTGTTTTTCTTTCCCACTGGAAGATCAAAACCCCAAATGTTATTTTATTGGCAAAGCTTTCAGCTTTCAGTTGCCGAAAACCTAAGATGCTTTGGCCTGGAACCAAAATCACAGAATCCTTTCCAAGGAACATTTTAAAACCTCAGAACTGCTCGTAGTTATGTAGGTTTTCAGTTAAAATTTACGAAGTGGCAAAGCCCTATTTTTAACAAGCCCTGCGACAGATGTGGTCTGGGCAGAATGCTGCGCATCCATCACCTCTGTCTGCAGGTCACATCGTCCATCGTGCTCACAGCCACGGCAGGGACAAGGATGAGAATGCTCCAGCAGCTTCCTCCCCATTCTAGTTCCTCCTGCACAGTCACTTCTGGGGTAATTCAGTGTCTGGGCTGCTTTCACCTCCCCTGAGACCAAGCAGGGAGCACAGGGTGGGACCTATTTGCAAGGCATTCGTTTTGGGTAGCAACAAAGTACTGGTGGAAGCGGCTTTCTAACTGGGCTTCTCTCCGCAATATCAGCGAAAAATAATCCCCAAAAATGGAAAAGGAAAAAAGAAATGCAGACTTGAGGACCTTCTGCCTGCATATGCCTTTTGCCTGGCTCCTCAGGATGCTTTGAAGTCCTGGACTCTGCCAGGCTGTGGCCACGTCTGGATCCTCTTTCCTCTTTCTCTCTTTCTTCACCCCATTCACTGCCTGAGAATGAATTTAACCTGTGGAGCTGCTGCTTTCCCTTTGAAGAGAGATGCGATTTAAATGCCTTCTCCCCCTGATCACCATCCCTCCAGTTCTCCCGCAAAAAGAAAATGAGGGCTGGAAATCACATTTGTGGCGATGCTGGCACCAGCCTCGGCATGCACGGCACCACGCCAAGGCAGCACTGCGAAGCTTGATTGCACTCAAATTGAAAACTAATGACCGCACATCAGTGTCTATGTGCTGGAGCGGTTTTCTCCTCATTTAGTGAAAATGAAAAGGAGAGGCAAGGTGAGCTTAGCTTGCACAGGTTCTTGATGAACCTGGGTTTAACAATCTTCCAGTAGTGTTGCTCTCCATTAAAGAGGTTTCTCCAGAAAATACCAAATGCTGTAGGGTGGTGTCGGTGTGACCCCATTCCTTTTTTTTCCTATTAAATTCCACCAACTATTTTCTTTGTAATTCACCTCCCAATGCACTTCTACACAAATTGATTTCTAACTCATCTGGAAATCTCCTTTCTGCTCCTTTTCAGGGAAGACAAAGAGCCGACACCCTCTGGGTGTCAAAACCCCGTGGAGCAGGTGAGGGGCTCAAGGTGACAACCAAGAGACTGAGCAGCTGGACACAAGTAAGTGGGCTCCTGCCAACCCAGAGCAGCTCATTTCTTTAATCTCAGTCAGCTCAGACAGCTCCTGGATCCTCTCCCTGTGCTTCAGGGAGGGAAGAGCAGTGGGGAAGCAGGCTTTCCCCATGTGGCGATTTCACCCATGGACGGGATGAGCATTGATCAGAGGGCAGTGAACACCCAGCGTATTTAATGCTGCCTGAGCCAGATGTGTTCAGTGGAGTATCTCCTGCACAGCGCTCTGAAATGCCTGGCTGGTTTATGGAGTAAACAGAGAGAGGGAGGCCGGGAGATGGGATCCAGACTTGGGAGGGGTGTCAGTGGAGCCGCCAGATAGCAGTGGTTGACAGGAGCTGCGTACGAAAAGGAGCTAAAAAGGAGATCTGCGGAGAGATGGAGGTGGCATCAGATGGAAATTCCCTCTGGGACTGCAACCAGGCGTAGTTTTATCCTAGTAACTCATTAACTCCATGTGGAATAATCAGGTTTTCTAGTTTCATTAACATGCAAAGATGATCTCCATGAACTCTCTCCCGCTCTGCAGCATGCTCCTGGGGGAGCTGTGCTTGCACACCTGCAAAATTAAAGGCATGGTGTTAATTCAGCATCCCAAGTGCTGGGGGGGATGTGGATGCTTGCATCCATGAGCAGCCTAATGCAGTGTAAAATCCTCCACATAGCACAGTGGCATCAGTGCAGGCAGCAGAGCTTGCTCTTACTCATGGCCCTTGGAGGACACAGATGGCTCTGAAAACCCTGGCGTTGTCCCAGACAGGATGGGGTGGGGGGCATAGAGGGGGTTCCACCACCGCAGGTACATCTGTAACCAGCAGGGGTGTCAAGGTTATATCAGACCACCTCCCCCCTCAAGAAAAGCAGGGCTTTGGCAGGCAGGGTTCCTCACCCTCCCAGGCTGAAGCTGCTGCATCATGTTTCCAATCCATGGGAAGAGCCCTGCAACTCTTCCACCCAACTGGGATCAATCAAGGGTGCCAGATCCAAACCACTGAGCATGAACTTGCCCCTCTCTGCCGAGCCAGGGGGCTGCTAAATGTTGCTGTGTCAAAACTGCGAGCACTTGCACTGCCATCTGTACCCCCACTGTATTGCCAGGCGGTTGGGGATGCTCCGGGATGCAGGGCTGCAAGCAAAGAGCTGGAGAGAGAAATTACCTCGTCTCTCTGCCAGTGATGGGGTCGGCAGGGGAAACGGAGACAACTTTGCTGACAGCTGGGAGAAATCACTGCTGCAGTCAGCCGTCCTGTTGTTTACAGAGGGATAGCTCAGTGTTTATTGCTGGGCTGGTTCTTGGTGGTTTCTTCCCTTCCTAACAGCAGCTAATGTAACAAAATGCAGGGATCTTCAAATTCAGCCATGCCACGGCTCGAAACCAGAGAAAATCCACTTAGAAATCTGTGATATATGAGCGGAGGATTTCTTGGACTGCATGGCTACATGGTGAGTGTGACAGAGCACTAAAACACCTTTTGGACAGGTGATAAATAGGAGCTGGGGTGGAAAGCCAGACTCAGCATGTGTAACATCATCCTAAGGACATTTTACTGCTACCTCTAGCTTCCTCTTGTAATTACCGAACGTATTAACTTATGGCCCCTGCCCATTTTTGATTCCCCATTCTCCACCTCTTACAGGTGAAATTTATCTTTAAAACATCCTACACTGGTCTGCACAGGCAACCTTTAACACAGAAAAGAGAAGGAACAGCAGCCACCACAGGGTGGTTCCCCTTTTTCTCCCTGGGAAACCAATGATTTAGACCCAAACATGACTTTTTTTTTTTCTTTGTGAAATGATCTTCCGTATGTATTTTGCTACCCTGGGGTTCTTTGTCACAGCTTTAAGCCTAGAAAAAAATCTGCTGCAACATCCCAAAATGTGCTGAATGCAATGCATTTTTCCACAGGTGATCAACAGCAGCACGTTGCAGAGATTTAATTTAACTTTATTCTGCTATCCGTGTGTTTCACTGGATATACTTTATATGTTAATTACTCTATAGCAATAATGGCTCATACCTAATTTTTGCCCTATTATCCATTTTTCACTGGAGCTAGAAAGAGCCCACCAGCTGCTAACAAATTGGATTAAATTGGAATCGATTCCACAAGTGTAATCAGAGTATGAGAAACTCCCAAAGGTTCAGTGAGGGATCCTTCAGCAGTAAATACCCGCTAGTTCCCAGCATGGGGATACACATCTGTGCTAACACTCTGCAAGGCCTGTGATGCTTCCTAGGTTAAGCTGTCTGATGCTGTCCCACTTTAATCACTATTTTTGCATGGCTAGAGGAAGATGCTGCTTGACGACATCTGCTCCCCATTGCACCTCACTCAGAATAGGTCTAATATTAGGGAAAAAAAAGCCCACAAGGTTCTGTTTTGAAGTGATTTCTCCACAATGCCTTCCTGCTCACTAGCTAGGTTGAAAGAGTCCCACAGTCAGGTGTTAGAATCTAAACAGCTGCTTTGCTTATTTACCAATATCTGGGGAATTTCAGTGGCAACTCATTGCAAAGCCATGGGATTTAACTGTGATGTGAGCTCCAGCTCCCAGTGCTCAGCTCCAAAACCTCCTGTCTTCCCCTACTCAGTATGGATTTGCACCAAGACCCCTCTTTGCTCAAAAGCCTCTGCCAGCTGACAGAAGGGTCTGAAACCCAGCTAAATCCCTGCCCAGCCCAGTTTCTACCTGCTTTTACTTTTTTTCAGGCTAATTGACAGCACTTTCTGTTTCAGCAAGAGGGTCCTGCTCAGCCACTGTTATGGGTTGCAGAGCAGCCAGAGGGGACCAATGCTGGGCTCGCTGCCTCCAAAAAGGAGAGTTTTCCCAAATATCAACATAGGTGGCCCCCAGGCCATAACCAAGGCTTGCACAGAGGTTAAACCCAGTCTTTGCAACAACATCTGTGTCCCAGAGGTCTCTTGGTGCTGGGAAGGTCAGGAAGGAGCTGGTGTCCCAGAGGGCTTGTGGCAAGGAGCTTCACCTCCTGCAGGAGGGACCTGATAACCACGTGGAAGGGAAATTTAGAGAGGTGTTACATAGAGGAGCTACCTCCATCTCCTAAACTCCCACAGCATGAAGAGCTGGAAGCCACGACCACACCTCCGTGTGCTTGTCCTGCTCTTTCCCTAGCACTTGCTCTTGGCCACCACCGATGTGCTACATGGTGAAAAGGACCTCAAGCGTGACCCATGGGGGTGCTTTTACACCAGGCAGGGGTGCGACTGTGACATGGGGACCTGAGCTTGTGGCTGAGACATCTGCTCCCTCCCAGGGCCAAATGCAGCAGCATGAGCTTGCTGGAGGAATGCCATCCAGGAGCATCTCCAGTGGCCGTGTATAGACTTGCAGATGACAGCAGCATCCTTCTCCTGGTCTTAACAGGTCTTCAGGCATCAGGGTGATAACTCAGACAGACAGGATCAATCTTCTCTGGCTGGAAATGGTAGAGAGCAGGAACAGGAACATCCTGAGTCTGCGTTTGACATCAATCAACTATGCGGGGAAATAGTCCGGTGGTGGTAACAAAGCCGCAGGGAGGAGGAGAGCCAGGGAGATGCTTGTGAATCACAAACCAGGCAATTCAGCTGCGTGATTGAAAGAAGCAGCCTGAAACCCACTGCCCACTCATCCCTGGAGGTGAGGGATATTGGAGACCCACGGAGCCCAAGCATCCCACCCAGCACTGCTGCAGCAGCCCAAACCTGCGAGCTGCCCAAGCACAGGGAGTTGCCTGGAGGGAGGAACCATGATAATGAGCAGTAACGAGCTTCTCCTCCTGGCTGCCTAATGGGCTGTATGAGCCATGCCGGACACCCTGAGGGAGTGAGCAGACGCCCTGGATAAAGTGAGCAAATGCACCTGATTTAATGCTGAAAGTCTCTGGGGACACTGAACAGAGAGAGCTTGGCAGCAGCATCCTCACCTCTGCAGGGCCACATGGCTGACTTCGGGAGCTGCCTGCGGTGACACCATCAACCAAGGCAGAAAAATGTATTTTCTTTATGAAAAGACAGGAGGAAATTGAAATGCTCCAAATCCTCCTGAAATTGCCTGCTGGGCATGTTCCACTCAAAGTGACGGTCTCTAAAAATGGCTTGTCTGGTAAATACGTTATCACAGCCAGGAGATGAACAGCTTGGCTAAAGCAGAGGTTTCCTGAGAGGAGTCAGCAAATCCTGGCAGATGTTTGTCCGAAGCTTTCCCTAGTTGGTGTGTTGTGTGTCCTGGGGTGAGAGAGGCACTAGAGGAGCCCATTGGTGGCTCAGGAGAGATTGCAGCTGGTTTTGCCTTAAGTTGTGTTTTATCTTTCCCCTGCAGGGAGCCACGAGGAGAATAGGTCTTAAAACAGAGCCATCAAACTCATAATAGGTGAAGTGACAGGACTTCCCATGCAGTATGTTATCAGCCACCTCTTTGCACCTCCAAAACCTCCCCCTGTGTTGCACCAGAGTCCCCAGGTGATGCGTGTGTTTAAGGATACCTCTAAGCATCCTCCCCTTGCTGCCATCATTGCAGGCCACTCTCTGGCCCCATCAGCTTCCAGGAAATGCACATGCAAGAATCTCTTGCAAGTGGAGATGGCCCTGCAGAGGAAACGTGGGAAGGTACTTCCCATAAGTGTCCTGAAAATAGCTCAGTGTGGTCAGGAAGGGCTGAAAGCAGGGTTGAGGTTGTTGCCAGGATTTTAAAAGAAGCACACCTACACTGCCTTAACTCACCTGAAGGCAGCCTGTGATGCTATGGGGCAGATCTCTGACCTCCTAGAAGTCTCCCCCTATGCTTATTCTCAGAGAGTTTCAGTCCTCTGCAGCAGTACCTGGGTGCTGGTAGCACCACAGCAGGGATAGGAACAAGAGCTGCTGGGAGGCAATGCTGGGTCCCTCCATCAGGTTGTTCCCCTGCTAATGCTGGCACCCACAGCTCTGCTGCAGTTCAGCTGCAATCCCACTGCTTAAAGTGAAGGCTTTCCTTCTGATTTAACAGGAGAAAAAGCTGCAAGGGTTCACTGAAATCCTGCAGTTTCAGAATCTTCAATCTCCATCTAACAGTCATTTAGATGTAAACACCCTCCTGTGGACCCAAAGCTGCTTACAGCAGACAGATGATCGGGATTGAGCTCTTTATGCCATAAGGCTGTGTTTTATTTACCTGCCCTGGCAATAAAGTCTGGAGGTTGTTCAGCAGCAACAGTTCAGCAGCAGTTTCTCATTAAAACTGCAGCATTCGCCTTTCTTTCTTTTTTGTTTTTTTTTTTTTCTTTCTTTCTTTTTTTTTTTTTTTTTTTTTTTTTTTTGTGTGTGTGTGTGCGCGTGTGTTTTCTTCCCTGCAATCCTGTAAATTCACCAGGTCAGGGGCAATAAATCAGTGTTTCCCAGGTGATGTCAATGAAATGGTGCAAGGCTGGTTCACATCAGTTATGGATCTGTTCTGCCCCACATATTTAGATTCACTGCAGAAAAGAATAATAAATGTACACCTACTTAAGGAAGCAATTATCCAATCAGGGCAGAATTTTCTGTGAAAGAAGGTGTTTTCTGCGGTGCAGATCGAGACTACCTTCTCCTGCTTCTTATCTAAAGGATATTGTCAGGATGACCAAATGAAACCCACATCAGGGAGCTCTCCTCTTTATGTTTGATTGCAGAGGTCTCTGCAGCCTCATGCAGCCAGGGAGCTTACATCTCTCAGGAATATTTCAGTTCATCACTTCCCATTAAAACACACACACACACACAGGGAGACAAAGTACCTCTTCACTAACAAATGCGCTGAGGCAATCAACTCCTAAGTAATGCTGTGATCATAAACCTTCATCTAGATTTCGCTGCTCCTGCACTGCCAGAAAATAACCAAGATGAGTGGCCAAACACCCCCGGGCACAAAGAGCCACTGCATGCAGTTTGTGCTCCCCAGCCTCCAACAGTGTCTGCAAATCAGCGTTTGTTAGGAACGCTGCAGCACAAAGAAAGGGTTCGAGGTGACCCTGTGCAGCCAGAGAGGGGGAAAGGGGCAAAGAAATGGGGAAGTACCTCCAACCACTTATGTTCAGGGATCTTAAGTACAAAAACCATTGAGAATGCAGGATCTCTGTGCACCTATAGGCACAAGGATGGATCACTTGTATGTACAAGGATGGTTTTATGCTCTTTGTCATCCAGCCTTCTGGTTTTTTTCCTTTGGTGTTTGTATCTTTTTCTCTCACTGATGACTTCTTGAACATTTCCAGTTGTTGCATAGCAGATCTGAGCCTACAGACCCATTCCCCACCCTACAGCTTGGACTCAAGGGCAGAAATTGTCACCAACAAGGACAAGGATCCCACACCTGCATTCAAGGTGGCTCAGAGGCTTGCAACAGACTCCGGTCCCAACCATGCACCCCTGACACTCACAATGTTCCCAGCTCCAAGCCAGTTTTAAGGCAGACCTCAATCCTGAAATCACGTTACAAAACTGGTGTTCTTGTCGATTTAGTGCCTCATGGGACAGCAAAGCATGAATGCACGTCCCTCCTCCTCGCTGCCCCTGATATCACCTAAGATGCAGTCAGGTTTTCAACAGTACAAGCAGGTTGTCTGGGGATAACCCTTCCCTGCCTCCTGAGCTGAAGATGATTCAATTACTGCAGGAAGAGGTTACAAAAATGTACTGAAAATGAGTTGATATTAGGTGAGGGTTTCTTCAATAACAGGAGCTCTCTTTCTATGCCTCTATTGATTCCACAGTTGAAAAACATAAACACAAAGTTTAAGACAAGTTTTCAGCTGTATTATTTCTTGAGCTTCTGAAAATCTCAGTTTCGTGGAGGCAAGAGAAGTGAACCATGGGTTGAAAAACATGCAGTGTGAGTAGGGCTGAGCATGGGTGCCAGCCAAACTACACAATGATGCCCCATGGTCCCCAAGGAGACCTCCCACCAGGCCCTCAACCACAACTTCCCAAGCAGCTCTGCCGGGCTGGACTGGGACAGTGACCTGGTCCAGCCCTTATGGAGAGGATAGTGGTCCTCTGTAGCTCATCTTCTCATCAACAGCAGGATTTTAGAGGATTTTGTTTTCTATATTGCCTGCTGGCATTGGGGATGACCTAGTCATCAGACTACTTGTCAAGCAGAGCACCCAGGAGCCCTGCTCCTCCACCAGCAACAAGTGCAGCTTGGGGATGTGATTTTCAACATACACTTTCAGCTGAAAATTATTTAACCTCTCTTTTTTTCTTTCTTTTTTTTTTTTTTTTTCCTCCAAGGAGGTTTTTGTTTCTTTTTTTTCTGCCGCTGTTCTCCAGGGCAAAAATATCCCCAGGGGGTTTTGCTTCCCCATCCCATTGGAATTGCTTCAGCTGCCAGTCTTGCCATCTTCAGGGTGTCTTCAAGCTAAAAATACCTGGTGCACTTCCAACCTGACACCCATTAGCCCCCAGCAATGGGACTGACAGGTGCTCACGAGCTGCCGCCATTTAAATGAGAACTCCACAAACAAAATGAATGTGATTTCAGATTTCTCACTGTGTGGCACTTGAAACTCCCCACGGTGGGCAGGGAAATGCTTTCAAAGCAACTGGGAAGTCAATGCCAAGAGAACAAATGTCCCGCAGGGTGGGGTGTGCTGCTGGATGGATGGTGCTGGGCTGTCCTCCAATGCAGGACTTTGATTTATTGGTGTTTCCTAACTCTGACAGCTGGCTCCGTTCTGTGCACAGGAGTCTCTGGACCATCACAGTGAGCAAAAAGCATTGCACGATAGTCTCCCAGTAGCAAAATGAGGGTGATTCGGGGAAATGTCATGTCCCCGGTCCTCAAAGTTGTCATTGCAGTGTCCTCACACCCCAAGGAACCTGTTACAACAGGTCCATTGCACTTTTGTGCTGGAAGAGACTCCTCTGACACTGCTTAGGTGGCTGCTGGGGGAGGTAAAATCCTGGGGAATAAGTGTGGTCCATTAATTGAACCTGCTCCATCTGCAGAAGGCTTGGGGACACCAGGCTGTCTGTAGTGGCTGGTGTGGGTGAGACAAATCCATTCTACCCAGAGCACTGGCAGCCACCCACCAGAATTTTTCCTGAAAAATAGGAGTCTTTAAAATCCGTGCTGCCAGACAGAGGAGCAGGCTGTAGAAAGCAGCAAGTGCAGTATAGCTCACTGTGAAATGATGTTTCCACCAGTTTCCTTTTCATGGTCATTCCTGTTGTCACACACTTAATACGGTAACAACTGCTGACAACGAGAGAATGCTCTGCGTTCACAAAATACTGTATTTTGCTTGGCTTTTACCTTATTAGCAGATAGATATCTTATAAATTGCCCAGAGTAGCTGTAAATGCCCTGAGGGTTCATTTGCCCCAGTTCTGGCCAGCTCTGCCTGGGCTAATAGACCTCCTAGACCCCAGCCGAGGAATACCATGAGCCCAGGACTGGGGAATAAGCTACAGATGAGACTCAGCAAATCATGAATCTGCCGTCATGCACTTGCCCCTGTGAGAGCTCCACAGGACCGGGAGAGTGATGGATCCATAACCGGTGTTGTGAACAGAGGCACTTTGGTTCCAGGCATTGTAATTTAGACAACTCAGTTGTCACCATAGACAACGAGGAGGATGGCATACAGTGGATGAGCATCTGCAAAGGTGAAATTACCAGATTCTGAAAAGCTTTTTCATCCTGTAGAGAAAAGACATAGCATGACATCAAATGTTTTGAAGGCAGGCCTTTTAGTAGAGTTTGAAGGCATTACCCGTTATCACCAGTGACTTTGCCAGGTCTCACAGCAACCTGTAAAGAGACCTGCTGACCCCAGAGAGCCCCAGGAGTTTTGCTGGACTGTTGTAGGGGCCTGGGTGAGGACTCTCTGACTGCAGTCGTGCGGTCTCACCCCCTTTTGCTGTTGTCTAGCAGAAGCTAGCAGTGGTCTTGGCAGCAGTTTCATGCCATGCACTATGGGTTTGTAGTGGGGGCAAGCTTCCACTCCCTTCTCCATGGTCATCACAAGGTCAATTAAAAGAACTAATGATCCCTTGTAAGGTCGAGCATCCAGGAGTACCTCAGTGGGATGAACATTTTGCCAGACTTGAGGTAAGTGATCTGAAAACTATTGCCAAAAAATTTATGTCACCCTCAGCCAGATAGAAGTTGCTGCACACTCTGCATCAGAAGCAACACGTGTTACCTGGTCCCAAATGTCACCGCAGAGGGAGGTAAGAAAAGCCCCAAGGTCCAGACTGCTGCTGCCACATGGATGCCCAGTTGTCAGTCCATCCCTTGAGGTGAACGCCATAGTCACCAAGATGGGCAGAGATGACTTGAAGTTTGAGTAGGGAAACTGGAACGGGTGGGACCAGGTATCTTCACTTGGTTTTCTTCTCTGCTTTGCTTTGACTCACTGAGAAACCCCATCTGGCTTTTCTGAACTGCAGCGTTACTCACCTTACACTTTATGCTTTCCTGGGGATCAGTAATAAACATCTCTTCAGTCGATAATGAAACAGCAAGGAAAATTAGCAATGCTGCTATGACAGGCTTAAAGCCAGTAAATCTCAGAGAAATGTCATGGCACTCACATAGGGTTCAGATAACTGCTGGGACTGATGCCCACCTCTCCTTTCTTCACCCTTACTTCAACCTGTTTTCCCTGTGACTGATGTTTCTCCCTCTAAATTCAAGGTTTTCACAGGGGTGGATGGCTCCTCCATCTATTTCTCACCCTAAGGAGACATTTGGCGAAGTTTTAAAATCATCCAAGTATTTGGTTTCAGCTGCTTTGAGGTGAAACCTCAGCTGCTTTGAGGTGATTTTCTGTTTCAACAGATATTTCAGTGCCAATAGATAATGAAGTTAAAATAAAACAATTATTTAGATGTAAAAATGGTCCAAGGCAAATCAACAAAAGGGATGGAGCTTAAAGCTTAAAACTGAGAGCAGGAGAAATCTCTGGGAGGTGGAGGGAGCCACAGCAAGGCAGACCCAGCTGGCTTTGGGATGACTCAGCTTCGGGGAGATAATTGCACTCCCCAAATATCGAAGGATGTTGGTGCCAAGGAAAGAAGTATTTATGGTGGAAGAGAGTTCAAAGGAAGCAGGGTTGAGCCGGGTGGGTGAAAACAGAGGTGGGATGATCCAGGCTGAGCACTAAGAGAAAGGATCAGCCTATGAAATTAGCCCACTGCTTGCAGAAGAGATAGAAACGCCATCATTTGGGATGCTCAGAATTACACCGAACAAGGTCTGAATGAATTTCCTCCAGGGAGCAATCATGCACCAGAGACAGATCTCTCCTGCCTCCCCACCTCTGCCTTTCACTACGTTTTCTCATATAACTGCAGGTGTCAGTACAAAAATTATTAGACCCATTTCCCCAGTGGCTGTGTGCTGCCTCCCCTCCATCAGAGATGAAATGGCCCTGCCAGATGGGGGGATTTGTTTTCCCAGTGCTGTTTGACCTGTAGCAGAAAGGAAATGCAATGTTCAACCCCTACATTGCAGCAGGGCCCAGGGGCACCATTGCCACCATGCTGTCACTGACCGCAACCAACCCTAACCCCAAGTGCTTGAGGACAAATAAACATCCTTCCCCCAGCACCAGGGGTAATATCAGGGGAATGGAGAACAAAAGAGAAGGAGAGTAAAGGGAGAGCCAGAGCTCCCACAGCAAGATGCCTCTCAAGAGCCAGAAAGCAAATCCAAAGGCTTTTCCCAGAACAGCTTGAGGATTAAATCATCCATCCTGGGGTGGGCAGCGTGAAGGCTGGCAGCAGCTGGGCACCACCAGGTGTGAAAAATCTTTGTAGAGGGAAAGCCTCAGCATCCAAAGAGAGCCTGAGCTCTTGACTGATGTGTCTGCAGCAGAGGAGAAGGTGCCCTTTGTGTTCACTGCCAGCTTTCCTCCAGGAAGGGCAGCAGAAGGGAGAAAATCTTCACCACAATGCTGCTGAGACGGACAGAGGTCAGACTGCTCCCACGTCAATCTGGGGCCACAGTCCCTCTCCCCACTCTGGCTAGGAATTGCTACTGGTATGTGTCCTGGGGAGAAGACACCGTCCTCATCCCTGTCATATAGAGGAGGAATGGAGATGTAGGAGAAGGGACTTGGCTGCACTCATCCAGCTCTTCTTGAGCAGAGATGTAAAACCAGGCTTTCCAGCTCTGAGCAAATAACTACAGACCCAACATCCCACTCTGTTTGCCAACTACTATGGTTTTGTTTGCTTTCGCTTTCAGAGAAAAGCTAAATTACCCCTAATTACAATTCAGATTAGAGGAATTATGGGTTCTTCAGCCATCAACATGGGGAAAATCAGTTGGAAAGGAAAAGGTGTTATCAGCTATGTCCAGGGCTTCAGATCGATTTTCTCACCATGTTCCAGAATACTCTGACTTCAGGGTGAGACCAAGTGAGGAGAAATCCTCATCCCAGAAGAGTAATTGTTTTCTTTAAAAAGGTATAAAGCTGCTGGAAAAGAGACTTAAATTTAAAGTGACCATTTAGCCATAACTGCAACTTTGCTAGCAATTTGCTGTGATGTGGAATGACTCAGAAACACAAAACTAAGGGGAAAATTTCTTCCTTTGTTCAAGGGGAAAGAGAGATGTATCCTTCTCTAAAATAGAACTGAAAGCTCTGCAGTATTGGGTTGTATTCAGAACAAAAGCCGCAGAGAAAATAATCCTTAGTACCTGGTCCCAATCCTATCATTGCCTCCCTGTAACTGGTAATACTTAGCCCTGTTATTCGGAACAGAGGGGTGTAAAATGCAATGTGTAAATCAATAAAACAGACAAATTTTCAGACAAATCAAGACTGAAAGTCACCTGCATGCTGTTATTTTCCTGCATCTATTAATGTTTCAAGCCACCGCTTCCACAGCTGGGCAGGAGGTGCTGCACCCCATAGCAAGGAGAGCATGTGGGGCCTGTGGGATCCTGTGTGAGGAGGGCAGAAGGGTAAATCTCGAGACTAGACGGGGCCTCTGGAGACAATGGGACTCTGTAAGGCCAGAAGTGCATCTCCCAGCTGCTTTCCTGTCTGTTCCTTCTCTCCTGTTCCCCGAGCCCCACACGCCAGACCCTGTAGCCATGGGCTGAAATTTCAGCAGAGCCTTGTAGTCATGCATAAGATAAGAGGTTTCCTCCCAAATGCTCCTCTACTCTCTGTAACCCACTTACTCTGGTAAAGACTCATCAGAGCAATAAGCAGTGAAGATCTCATTAAGTACCACCTCTGAACACTGGGGACACTGCTCCTGCACCTCCGCAAGAGCCTCTTTTGGCAGCCGGCACGCGTCTGAAACCTGATTTTGCCAGCTAAATATGCCCCAAGGAGAATGCTCCACTCATTTGTACTTGGCAGACAGCGACATCCATGGTCATCATAAAAAAAAATAAAAATAAAAAATAAATCACTGAGGAGTTAAAAGATTTTTTGTGAAGAGCAGGAATGAGACTTAACTCTGCCCTGGGATACCCAGGGGCCACCACAGCAGGATTGGCTGCTGTGGCTGTCCCCTCCCAGCAGTGAATAAGACTCATATCTTATAAGATGTGTTCTTATAGGGGATCTTATAAGATCCCACATCTGCAGGCAAGGAGGGAGACAGGTTGCCCAGCTAATTGGTCGTGGGGTGCTAATGACACTTAGAGCATTTACAAGCAGCCCCTGCAGCAGGAGAGCCTGACATGCTGGAGGCAATATCTCTGGGCTGGTTTGCACTGGTAGGAGTGAGAGCAGGACTCAGGCACAGGGAATTGCTTTGGGTCTTCCAATATGAGGTCTGTGCTTTTGATTCGTACTTGGCTGGCTGTGTCCATGAAGGAAACCAGCTGTCATTCTCAACCAGTGAGAGCAGATGTGGCCTTGGGTGGACACGCAGGGGTGGAAATTGGGGATCTCCATCCTTGCAACCCACTAGCACAACACCAGGGCAAAGCTGGGCAAAGCTCAGAGCTGAAAACTCAGGAAGAATCTGCAAAATAAAAGAAACGGAAATGCAAAGTTGCTGCTGCTCCTGGGATGTGAGATCCCCACACAGAGAAATTTCTTTTCATTTGGTCAAAACCTTCCACTCTGACTACTATCAAAGCATCTCATTATGCCTCGCCTTCTCCCTAGCGGTGATGGGTCACCCTGGCTATCTCAGCAGGAAATTTCTAAAGGAAACGTCTTTCAGAGCAAACCTTTGTGATAAGAACATATCCACCTTATCAAAACACCTCATTCCCTCTTATATTCTTAAACAAAATCTGCCCAGATGTTCACTGTGGATCTGTACCAAGCTCACTGCCTCACCGTGCCTATGGCTCACACCAGCCCTGCAAGGCCAGGAGAGGAAGCCAGGTATTTGCTACCCTCTGCTGTCCTCCTCCTGCTATTTCACCTCCCTCTGGCAGAGGCCGATGCAACTTTCCTTTATGTCCCTATGTCACCTGCCAGGGAGAAATCTCCATCCTTCCCATCAAAAGTCACTGAGCCTTTCCAGGTACCTTTGGGCTGAGCCTGCTGCCCGCCCCAGCCACCTGCTCCCCAGCCCACTCAGACCTTTTTCCCTAAACGCCATCAGCTCTACACACACAGTAGCTGCGTTTCCCTCCATCTCACAGCCTTTGCACCCTGCCCTTTCTGCTTTCCAGACGGTCCCTCTTCTCCTAACACTGTGCATTGCTCACCAATTGGAAAAAGCTCACGGCAGAGCCGTGCCAAGCACCGAAAACCCTCCTGCAGGTCTCAGAGAACAGTCTGGCACCACCAGGGTTAATTCTGAGGTGGTATCAGTGCAGCTCCTGCCTTTAATAACAACCCTTGACCCTTCACAGAAGAAAACAAGCTAAGAGAGGAATGCCAGCCTTGTTGCTTTGGTGCCCACGTTGAATATTTATCACCACAAACCTTATTTATCACAGGAAGAGAGACGGGGGCATAATTCCTGCCTAACGAGCCATGTTCAGCTGACTCCAGCTAGGATCTGAAGTGTGGGGTTCCTTTCTCAGGACCTGGCAGTCCACCACAGCTGTCAGGCTGTGCCAGTCTCCTCCTTAAAGATGAGCACCACTGCCTGTCCCAGGGGCTTGGGACTTCACAGGGAGGTAAATGTGACCCTGTAATGAGGACACAGCTTGTTGCCTACGATAATGAGTGTCGCTGTTTTTAGCAGAGAGCATTCCTGGAGCAGAAGACTCACCAAGTCATCAGGTCTGGTCTGAAACCAAGGCACAGAGCAGCTGTGGTGCTGTCTAGGTGGTGCTCCAGGACACTGGGATCCCAAAGCACCACTTTAGGATGCATCCCGAAAGTTCCACCTCTGACTTCCATAGACACTCAAGGGCTGCAGGAAGCATCATTCATGCTAAACAGCATAGTGGGATCAGGGTCTGATGGACTGGAACCAGCCAAGGTCCTAAAACTCTTGTTCCTATCATAGTGATAGTTCCCTGGATGCCCCTGGGGAGTCCCCAGGGAAACAGGGCACTGTCTCATTAAGCCACAGCTGGTGACTATTTTGGAGTACAATCTCTACCCAAGTAAAGTTGGGCACCTCTTGTTGTGTGTCTGGACTTAGATGTAGACAGCTTCAGTCAGTTTTAACTTAATTTCTGGCAGTCCAGGTCTCCCAAGTCAAGCACAGCTAATTTTAGGGGACCAATGTGAAGACAGAGAGACTGCAAGGTCCTGCGAGATCTGCCAGCAGGGGTCAGAGAGTGACAGCAGGAAGAGTGCCAGAGGCAGAAGGTGGGTCTGTGCTTGTATGGCACAACAGGATGCTCCTCCATCCCTGGGCACTGCCTCTGTTTATATAAAACAAGGACAAATTAAACTTCCTTGAGGCAAAACACCCACAAATCCCAGATTCTTTCCTTCCTGCCATGTAAGATTGGAGGAACTACTGAGACTCTCCTGTATCTATTCTTATTTATAAATGGAGTTTTTATGTGACTGCACCACTCTTTTGGAGGGAGGAGAGGTTAATTCTGAGTCAGAACAACGCTGGGAATGACCTTCTATGAGCCCATGGAAGCAGCTGCTCTGCTCTCTCTCTCCAAGATAAGCAAATGAGTAACAAATGCTACAAGATGGTGAGAAAGAGAATCTGTATTCATGGCATTTTGCTATGGATGACCCAGGCTCAGCTTCATCCACAAGCCTGAATTTTGCATTTCAAGCAGGGAGCCAAGCTCTTTGCTATGTAAGAGGGGTGCCCCATCTCCTGGAGCTGCAGCACATGCTCAGTGACTGTTAACCACATTTTCTGAGAACTCACAAACAAATCTCTTAATGAGCCGATGAATTAAAAATAAATATATAAATAAATAAATAAATAAAAGGAAATTTCAAGTGTCACACCTGCCTCAGATCATACATATTATTAGCCTGGTTTCCTCAGGAAATGAGATCCGTGGAATAATTCAGAGCCTGGCCTGGCCGGTTGCCCTCTTCGTAATAACTCCTGAACAGAAGTTTCGCTGCAGTTAGGCAGAGTGCAGATCTCAGAGATACTGTCAAGCTCCTACATGTTTAGTAAGGAGAGGTGATGGGAGAGAGAAGCTGCAGCTGTGTGGAGCCTCAGCCTTCCCCAGGCAGGAGGGAATGCGCGGCCCTGCATCATAAATCGAGAGGGAGCTTGGTTTGTTCTGCTGCTTGCGCAAGTACATGTTCCTATCCCAAGGGATTTCAGGACAGACTTTGTTTATTTATGCTAAAACTGTCAGAGAAACTTGAGATCTGGTACGTAGGGGGATTTTTTTTTTCTTTTAAAATAAACACTAGAGTCATTCATCCTATTATTCACTAGGGTGAAAAATTCTCCATCGGCACAGCCTGGAAATGAGCAGCTTCCAGAGATGCTTGCTCGGCCCTGCCCTTCCCTTCAGCTCTGGGTCTGACCCCACCCCTCCCAGCCACAGGGCTGGGAAGGATAAGGATTTTCTCATGATTTTCTCATGATTTCATAATTTCAGGAGGAGCCACCTTCACTTCTGACAATGTTCCCCAAGAATAATTATCAGCGCTTTCTACTTTAAATTGTTGCTGCCTTTAAATTTTGAGTGTTCCATATTTCTGCTGTACTTTAGCTGAAGTAGTAGGTGTTTTCTGATTTATTTTATTTTTTTAATTCTTGCCATTTTCTCAAGTATACATTTTTTTTCACAAGCCAGTAGGATGTGCTCCCTCCCTCACCCCTCGCCTACAGAAACCCTGGTACAAGTGAGAAGGAGATTTTAGCTTTACTCTTTCTGTCTTTCCTTATCTTTTAACTGCACACTTTTAGTTCTCAGGAGACAATCATAGGAAACTAAATCTCCTTTCCAGGACAAACAGGAACATTAGGAAAACACACCCCTTTTAAGAGATTCAGATATAAACCAGGAGATTGCCTTGAGTTATGGCACAAACTCCAATCTAGGCTGTCTGGGTTTTCCTTGCCTCTTGCTTTTCTAGGATTTCCACCAAAAAGAAGCTTTGCATAGCACTCTCATCTTCTACCTCCTCTTCTTCGTCACCACATCCCTGCAAGCCCATGTCCCTTCTACTAGGATATCCCCAGCTGTATTTCCTCCAGTGTGCCCTGCCCCATGATGGTCCCTGTGTTTCCCACAAAGCCCCCAAAAAAATGAGTGTGACCAAGCTGGGCAGCAGCCACGACGCTGCCCTGCCTGTGAACCATCACTAAGGTGACGGGGGGAGGAAGCAGCAGATTCCTCATTGCCATGGTAACTGGATGCTCCACACTGCGCAGCAGGGCAGGATGCTCCACACTCCACGCTTCTGGGTGGACCCTGGGGCACCTGGGTTGCTGGGGGCTGTGGAGATGCTGACCTTGGTGCTTTGTAGCTGCTCAGGTAAACAACCAGTGTGGAGGTGGATATATTCTCCTTGGAGGGCCAACGGAAGCCCTGGAGAGCAGAAGAGAGTGAGGTGAGAGCCCCCCAAGCTGAACTTGAGCCCCTTTGCTTCCCATTTAGGGCAGCCAGCGTCCATCCCTGGGCACCTTCCCACCAGCCCCAGCCAGGAGCACAAAGCAGGTGAGATCCACAGAGCTCTCCTTCGGGACCTCCCTGACCCTTCAGGGGTCTCCTTCCTGCTCGAAGCAGTCACACCACCCAGCCCGTGTCCAGGCACAGATGAGAGGAGCCTCTCTCCATCGCCTGCTCTGCCAACAACCTGGGCAGGGGATGTGGCTTCCCAGCTGCAGCCAGCACAAGCGGAAGATGGCCCAGCCTGTCTCCATCATCTACACCAGCTCTGCTCACTGTGATCTCATTTGGTGCTTCTTATTCCTCCAGCTCCTGGCATTTTCTCTGCTCTAAGCCCCTAAACATACTCAGATCTCCCTCCAGGATGGTCCCCTGTGGGGTTGGGTCCATTCAGATCCCACAGAAGTTCCCAGTGACTTTCAAACCCTCCTCTCTGCTCAGCCCCAGCTCTGCTTCTTCCCAATGCCCTGAAATTCCTGAAATGTGCCCCAGCTCTCATCTATCTTTCTCTGGCCTAGGCCTTGTCTTCATCCACATGGACAGCAGCCTATATTCACTGCCCTGCAGCCCAAAGGAGATGGAGGTGGCTGATCCCACCTACCGCTGGATGCGGGAAAAGGCAGGTAAGGTCCTGGAGCAAGCAGCTGCAAATGGGCTCTGCTACCAAAGGGCAAGAGCTGGGTAGGAGGGGAAATGGCCATGCAAGGAAGGAGAAGGTCTGTGGAGCAGGTGAGGGATAAGTCAGGACTGAGACCTCATGAGATTGCATGTGTTGGGGTCCTGAACTGCAAACAGGTTATGGGGTAACGCTGTGTGGTGTAATACCTACCCCATTTTGTGTCCTGCTAAGGGCTGAGAGGTTTTGTTAAGAAGGTTTTGGGGCATTTGGATGGTTCTTTTGTATACAGGGACATCTCTAGTAGAGGAGAGGGTACTGGGGAGTGTTAATTTCTTCTTCCCTGCCCCTCAATACCTTATCAGAGAAGGAAAGGGAAGATCAGCTTTGGGAGTCCTTGTAGTGTCTCAGCAGCGGTTTGAGGAGACCAAGTCTGGGACAGTCCAGGAGAGCAGGGCACAGTCACCTGGGGACTGGGACAGCTCAGCACAGACCCTGGAGACCACCCTCAACCTATCCATCTCCTGCAATAGACCCCCAGTCGCTCTTGGTCACTGAAGAGGGACATCTCCTGTTCCAGCACTTCCAAGCCAGTGACAGTGGGAACTACTCCTGCACCATATCCTACATGGACCACGGGCTCCCTGTGTTACAAACTTTTCACTACAGTATTTTTGGTGAGTCCAAACCCATGCTGACAAGCAGGGGAAGGTGACCAAATGAAGGCAGGAAGGCTGGAGGGGCCATGGCAGTAGAGGAGGGGTTGTCCATCCTTGCTCCCTCTTGGCAAGGAGGAAGAACCAGGTGCCTTTTAGGGTTTTCTCTCATAGGCTACCACATGCCTGGAGGCCTGGAGATTTTGCTGCTCTTCCAGAGCAAGCTCTGTGAGGATGAATGGACCAAAAGGTTCCTGTGGGATCTACACGAGAGGCTGAAGCAGCTGGAGACTGAGCAGCACTGCAAGCTCCAGTTCACCACCAGCTCCTGCTTCCCCTCACTCAACAACCCTTCGGACGAGTTCATCATCCAAGTAGAGCTAGAAGGTAGACAAGCATCAGGGGTTCCCTTGGAAGGCAGTGGTGGCTAATGGTTAGTTTTTAGGGGGGCTTTGCCAGTCTCCTGCTGGAGCTGAAGCCACCTGAGCTGTGCTGGTGGCTCTCCATATCCTAGTGTCCTTCTTCGGGCCCAAATGGGATGAGCACTGCAAATCCCAGAACATGGAGATAGTCACAGACTGCTACCGCAAAACTATCCAGCACAGTCTCGAACAGGTGAGCCCTGAGTCAGCATAACTGAGCTCTCAGAGGACGTTTTCTCTACAACTAGGGCTCAGAACCCCTCTTGGGCCCTGACATTGCCCTCCCCAGGTCCAGCTTGCCCTCACCAAGTTCTTTAAGGAGCACAAGTCCTTCCACGTCACCGGGGCTGGTATCTCCGGCATCATCTTCACCAACGAGTTTATCAGCTTCATGGAGATCAAGCATTGCAACATGGGCTACGGGCAGACCAAGCAGCTGCAGAGATGTCTCGACTGTTGCAGTGAGCCAAGCATCCACCACCTTTTGCTTCCCCTTCCACTTTCCATTTCTGCTTGCCTCTTCCCCTTCCCACGCGAGGCTCTGTGTCTCTGGGACCTTGCTGCTCTCCCCCTGCACACTGGGAACGTGGTGGAAGGGGTCATTCTGAGCCCCTAAGCCTCAGGGCTCAGTTTCCCTGACCCTTGGTTGAATACAACTTTACCAAGCAGCTGGTGCTGCTGCTCAGAAAGGCCTTTCTGCCTGTTCTCCCCTCAGTCGTGTGCCCACCTGGGACCTTCAGCCCTCCGAAGAGCCTGCAGTGTTCCTCGTGCCCTATTGGGACCTACAGCATGACCTATGGGGTGACGTTTTGCACTCCCTGCAAGGACGACATGATCACCCAGGTGCCGGGTGCCAGCTCCATGTCAGAGTGTGTCACAGAAAGGACCGATCAAGGTACAGCATCACCTGCCACTGGAGCAGGGCAGGGAGGGGACCGGGTGGCTCCTAACAGGGGACAGGCACTGCAGTGGGCCCTGGAGCAGCTGCCCCACATATTCTGGCACAGTTCCACACACCTCAGGGGTCCCTTTGGAGACAGATGGCTCTTGTCTCATCCATCATTATCCCTGAAGAGATCAAAGCTTCCCTGCTGCTTCACTCACCAGCCACTGAGCAAACTGATCTCTCTCTCTCCACCTTGGTGTCCCCAGTTTGCCTTGAGCTCAGCAGCTTCACTGCTAGGAATAACATAGGTCCCACCAGGGACCTACAGGATTTTCTCCAGTGTCTGTAGCAGTGGGACTTGTCCCTTTGAGGCAATGCCACCCGTTTCTCTCTCCTCAGCTGTCTCCATAATACACAGGATCCCGCTCCTGCTCCTTATCATCCTGCCACCGCTACTAGCCATCAACTTTCTCTTCATCCTGTAAGTCTGAGCTCTTTCTCTCAACATGGGACATTTTGGGGTCACTCTGCAGATGTGTTGGCTCCCTCAACTCAACATTACTCCTTGGAACAGGAGATGGAGACCCTGGGCTCATCACTGTCACACCAGCAGGAGGCAGCATGCCAGAATAGGGGTGCAGGACACCAATATAGTGGATAAACCTTGGCGATAGTATACACAACCCTATAGGGAGCTGCTGGGTATGGCCCTGGGGAATCCTAGCCCTGAGGGCTGGCGCTAGGTGGCTGCAGGGTTCTGGTGCTGCTTCCTGGCACTGAGTTCCCACTTTTCACTATGGGAAAATCGTTCCCACTTTTCACTATTTTTCACTTTTTTTCTGTCTTTTTGTAGCAGCTCTTGCTACTGGTTCCAACAAGAGTACTGGATGTCATCTCCAACGGCTTCCAAGAAGGCAGGAATCTCCAAGGTGACGGAGATGGTGACCAAGTTCTTTAGGATCCCCAGGGAGGGCCCCAAGCCTGGCTCTCCTGCTGCAAATGACAACGACACCAGCCTTCTGAACACCAGCCAACTGGACACCAGCACATCTCAGGGGAGCGACGAGGAACACACGCATAGAGCACCCTCCCCTGCCAGGACCCCGAACTTCGCTGCTCTGACTGACGAGGGCCCTGCTGTGCTGGAACTGGAGGACAGCAGGAACACTCCTTGAGATTCCCTCTACATGCACAAGCCAACAGCATCGAGGGAGAGCGTTCTTACAGCCACCACTGTCCATTTTGTGCATGTCCCCAGCCACCCCACACAGGCCAAAGTATCCAGCAATGGAGAACAGGGACATGTCTCCCCTCTCTAAATTTGTCTTCCCAAATAGCTTTGACTACAACTATTGCTTTTGCTATAAATTTCAGCTTCTGTTAGCATCTCTCTGCAACACTGGATACCCCAGACACAGAGTGACGTGGAGGTTATAAGGGGGGAAGAACCTATCACACAAATTGATCAATTGCTTGTCTTTACTCATGGAAAACATAATTTCCCAGGCAGGGAGTCAGTCTTGCACTAAGGATTGACTCAGTTTCCCTTCTTTACCTTTTTATACCCTGGAAAAAGCCACACCATTTGTTGGGATCAAGGTTATATAGGACAGGGCAGGAGAAAGCTCAGCCTCATATCTCTCCATTTTCAAAACCAACCTTGCCATGCAAGCAACATAAGGTTTTCGGGAGGATTTCCAGCTTTGTGATCTCAAGGAAGAGATTATCACCCATAGCTGAAACTTCTCTAAACTCGGCGGCTACTGGAGGCTCCAGGAGAGGGCAGCAATGCAGTGCGAGAGGCACCGCTCCAGCACGGAGCAGCCAGGGCGGGCAAGGGGTGATTTTGTAGCAGAAACGAGCTCTGGATCCAAAATCCAAGTAAGTGAATGGGCTGGCTCTGCTGCCTGGAGTAGAAGAAAAAAAGCTCAGAGCAGAGCATGGGTTCAGCTCCAGGTCTCGTGTTTAGTACAGCAGTTTCAGGGGCACTAGGCTGTCCCAAGAAACTTCTTTTTGCAGAAAGCGTGGGCTGGAAGCTGTTGGCTGAGGCCCATTGCCAGCAGCCCAGCGTTGGCCAGCACAAGGGTGGGGGTGCCAGAAACTGCCTTCAAGCTGAGAACAGGGAGAAAAGCACCGTGGAGGAGAGGTAGAGTAGGGCACAGGTGTATGTGATGCCTGAGGGGCGGAGGCTGGCACTGTTCAGGTGGGAGGTGCAGGCAGGAGATGCCACTGGCTGGGTATAAAGCTCCATGGTGCTCCCCTAGCCCTTTCCCAGCATCAGAGACCTTCTATGGGACTGCAGCAGGTGACTGAATGCAGCTTTGGCATCAGCAAGCTGAAGGTAGGGAAAAGCCAGTGGTGAGAGTGATGGGTTTTAGGCTCTGAAACAGGGAGAGGGATAACCTGGAGTAAAGCTAGAGGAGATGGTGGGAACAGGCAGGTTCTGGAACCATCACCTTTGAGCTACTTCACCAGCTGGAGGTGTTGGGGGCAGGTTGTGTAAGGCCTCCTGAGGCCTGGGGAACAGGGAATACTGGAGCTCTCTCCTTCTGCTGCACAGTCTGGACATGTTCAACCACTGCAGTCTTTCTCTGCTTCTCCCCTCTGCAAAACCCTAAAAGAACTTGCAACCCCCCTTTTGAATGAGCCTACAAGGCTGCAGTCCAAACCACAATCAAGCTAACAAGGCAAAACTAATGCCCACCCACAGAGACATCCAGCAACATGTAAAGAGGTTGCTGACTTGGCAAGGTCTAGGATGAGGAGGCAGCAGCAGCTGCTGCCCAACTTAGCTCTGCAGCCCAGCTTGGAGCGAATAAATTCCCTCTGACTAATCTTGAGAGGAGCGTAATTAGTGGGTCTGGAGGTGGGAGTCATGGTTGAGCCCTGTCCTGGGCTGTGTGGGCTGTGCTGTGAATGGAGGAGAGTGAGAAGCTTGCTCAGTATGGGCTGACACTGTAATTGAGAGCAGAAAGCATCGGAGCAAAATTCCCCATGCCCTGGTCAGGTTCCTCCAGCGGGGCTCAATAAACCCCCTATGGAGGGGATGCTCTGCCCTGGAGCTGATCAAAAATCCCTTTCAGTTCATTGCCTTTTCTGAATTCCTCCAACATGTCAGGGTTTAATATCCCACTGCCTTCCTGGTACTGCTTCACAGGAGCATAGAAAACAGGCTGCTCCTGCTCTGGGTGTAGGACAGAAGTCTGTTGGCACCTACAGTGCTTTCAGCATCTGGGGATGTTTGTGTCAGCACACATTCAGGTGCTTCCCTGGACTGGGATCTAAGACCAAGGTCTTAGTTTCTGGAAAACCAAAGGGATTGTTGGCGTGGGGTGGTAAGGCAGTAAGTGGCAGCAATGCAATCATTTGTAATCATCTGCCCACACTGCTATTTAACCAGACTGAGATAACTAATTGATGCTTATGTTTGCAAGCAATATCTTGAAAATATTCCTATTTGTGTTAGATCTCAGTTTTGCTGGATCCAAAAAGGTCTTGTATTGAATCAGGGCAATTCTGTGCATGTACGAGAAGCTTTTCAGAAGTATGTTGGGAACTGAAATTTCATCTTCCAAAGGTTCTTCACTATTTCCCAAAGTTAAATAAATAAATCTGGTCCAGAATGTATTTTCTGGCAAAAAGTCACAGATTTCAAGAATGCTGATCAACTCTATGGGATTTTTGGCCAGAATAAAAGCTTTTTTTTAAAAAAAAAAAAAAAAAGTAAGATAAATGAAAAGACCAACTTCAGATGGGAAATCCAAAACATCTCAGCATGAAATAGGCAGGCCTGTTTTACATCTGGGGAGGTGTTTTTCTCTGAAAATGAGAACCTAGTGAAACTTTACCTATGTTTGTAAAAATTTGTGGAGGTCACAGTCTGCCCTACTCAGCCTGGGGGAAATCCTGAGCAAAGCTGCTGCCTAATTCTGGGGGATGAATCCATACCAGGAGAGGTTGATTCTTCCCAGGAAATTCAGAATTTGTGTTCTCTAAGAAAGCTGCAAAGCACCCTTCCTTGCACGTCCCTCTTCCCTCATCCTCCTTGCCACTGTCAGCAGCTGGGAAGCCCAAAATGCCTGCAGGCCTTGTGTATTTTGGGATGACCCTGCAGGGCCAGGGGCTCTGCTCTCAGACCATTGCCCCCCCCCCACCCCCCCCTTGCCCTCATGCAGACCCACTGGAATCCAGGCTCAAACCAGCAAAGTGGGCACTTGGAAGTAAAGCTGGGTCAATAGGATTGAAACTCAAAGCAGTGTTCCTAGCAGGTTTTATTTTGTTCAGTTTTTACTTCCTATGATCCCACACAACTGGGCAAGGGGAGCTGGGGGGAGCAGAGCAGTGCAGGATCGGGCCCTCGGCTGCATGTCAGTATCCATGACAACCTCTCGTTCCTCCTTGCTTGCAGTGATCGCTGAAGCTCCCCTGTGCCAGAGCACCCCTCACCAGGATGCAGCCCCTTGCTGAGGGCCGAAGGAGCAAGGTGCACATAGTGAGATCATGGTGCAAAGGGAAAATCTCCACAGCTGCCCTGCAAGCACAGCACGGCCCTGCAGTGTAGCAGGAGCGTCCCTGGTTCTGAACAGCATCAGCCTCACCATGAAACCCCCCAGGGAAGGCTGCCCTCACATGCTGGCTCTGTTGTTCCCCACCACCCATCCCTGCAGGCTTACGGGCTGGTTGGTTTTAATGACATGGGGTAATTTCCTCTGCACAAAGGGAGTGAGTGGCATCCTTTGAAGCCTGGCTCCCTTCCCCAGTCAGCACCAGCAGGACCACCGGTGCAATGGCTCATTAGGCAGCCCTGCCACACACAGGATGCATCCTGGGGGTGCTGTGCATCAGCTCTGGTAATGAGGCAAATCACAACCCTTTGAGGCAGCCAGTCATGCCAATGGGGCCAAGCCTGCTGAGCAGCATTAGAGCCCCTAGCTGGCTCACAGCCCCCCTCCCCTGGGATAGGATGTGTTTAAAGGCAGAAAAAAATGAGGTATGGCTTTTGGCTGGTTTGGGTTGCTGCTTGGGGAAGCAAAGGTGGGAGGAAGAAAGAGCAGTCAGGCTTTGGTGTCTGCAGCCACTGGTGATGAGCTCACTGTGCACCCAAGAGGAAGGGATTTTTGCTGTCCTTGCTGCTGGGGTGGAGGAGGTTGCAGTATTGGAATGCTCCCACCACCTGCATCCATGCTCCTGTGTTTCTGGCAGCAATTGGCTGAGATACCCCAAGGCCGGGACACCAGCACTTGTGGATGGGTCACCTCCACCCACAGGTGCTCCTCCTGCTGCCTGGTACTGGAGGACAGCCTCCTGCTTGGCCTGGGGCAGAGATTCAGGACAGCAGCCTCCAGAGGTGCTCTCCAGTGCCTTTAAAACTCACTGAGGCCACCTGCAGCTGAGCAAGGTCCTGAAACAGGTCTCCAGTGGGTCATACTCCATCTGTCCTCCTCCAGACACCTCTAGAGGAGATGGGAGCCCCTCCAGGCTCCTGGGATGGCAGGGTTATGCCATGGGATTTTCCTCCTCTCCCAAGAGGTTGCTGCAAGGCATCCATCTGCCTTAGTATGCCAGGATGGCTATGGTGGAGGTGGAAGCAAGAGGAGGAATTTCCTCTAAGGAGGAGCTCTGCCTTCTTTGTGCTCATTTTCTCTCCTCTTCCACAGGCTTTGCTGCTGCTTTGCTACTGATGGCTCCAAAATGCAGCCCCCCCATCCCCAGCAGCATGTTACACCAGGTGAACATGGCCAGGTTGGTCTGCCAGGTGCTGGCACACCTTCTCCCTGTGCTTCATCCAGGTCTCCTCTCCTCACCCTGCTGTTCTTTATCCACTTCTACCTCCTCCTTTTTTCTCCTGCTCCTATTTCCTGTCTTTTCTCCCCTTGGCTCCTCAATATGTAGGTGTTCTTGCCTGTGTCTACATTTCAGACATAAACATTAAAACATTTAATAAAAATTTAAAAAAAGACTAAAGAAATTGAAGTTGAAATAATGCTGCTGTGGTTTAACTTTTGTGATCTCATTTATACCTGAGATCTATTGGCTCTTTATTTTTTTTTTTATAACCGCTTACTTGCTTTAAATTAAATCATCTGTTAATAAAAATATCAAATTCTGATACTGCAGGCCCAGTCTTCTGTAATTAGCACACATCGCTTCCAATCATGCATCACAGTTAACTTTTGGCTTCCAAAGTTGCCTACCTCAATTTGATGTTAAGACTATTCATCATCCTTCTTTCCAGTTTTCAAACACAAGTGCTTAAACCTCAACTCTTCAAGCTTTTAACTGCTTAAGTACTGCTAGCACATAGCTGGTCCCTGTGTTTAAAGCTATTTTTCCTGTTTTATTCTCTCCTTGTGTATTTGTTTTATGTCTGCCCACACTCTTAAGATGACAACACATTCCTGAATTGAACAGGACTGTTAAGAGGCCCTGAACTGTTTATTTCACTGTTGGCATGCTGTAAAATAAGCTATAAATATTTATTTGACCATTTCATTGCCATATTCTGGACTTGCATTTCCATAACTTCATCTGGGATTGCTGAATAAAACCAATCCCAAAATTTATCCATGAATGCTTGATGCATGACGGCACTAGAGGTTTTTATGAAAAACAAAAAGATAAGCAAAAACCTGCTGCTGTTTGTGACAGTTTATGACATACTTCCTATCTTGAGTTCAGTTTACATCTTGCAGTTCTGTGTCTGCTGGTGTGACCTCAGCCTTAAACAAGCCCAGCTTGGAGCAGCTGGGATTGTTTCTTGTTAGACTGCCTGATCCAATGGAGGTATAAATGCCTCAGAGACAGCCTGGTGTTAGTTGTTTGCAACTCCAGGAGTATCTTGGATCCACTGCACATGTGGCAAACAGCCTGAAGGCAGGGATCTAGTGGGATAATAGAGTTGGTTTTGCAGTTGATATGATGCAAAATGGGCTTCACCACAACTCACCAGGGACCAAGGTTAGGAGAGTGCTTCCCCATGCCTCGTGCCCCATGGCCCACACCAATGTGTGAAAACCCAATGTGCCTGGACCACTGCATCTCGCCCAGTACCTACAGGGAGGTGTGGGTAGAGAATCACACAGGATGACAAAATTGTAGGGGTTGGAAGGGACCTCAAGAAATCATGGGGTCCAACCCTCCTGCCAAAGCAGGTTCCCTAGAGTAGGTTACCCAGGTAGGTGTCCAGACAAGCCTTGAATGCCTCCAGAGAAGAGGACTCCACAACCTCCCTGGGCAGCCTGTTCCAGTGCTCCATCACCCTAACCATGAAGAAGTTTTTTTGTATCTTGGTGCAGAACTTCCTGTGATCCATTTTCACAGAATCACCCATGTTGGAAGAGACCTCCAAGATCACCTAGTCCAACCTCTGACCTAACACTAGCAAGTCCTCCACTAAACCATATCACTGAGCTCTACATCTAAACATCTTTTCAAGACCTCCAGGGATGGTGACTCCACCACTTCCCTGGGCAGCCCATTCCAATGCCTAACAACCCTTTTGGTAAAGAAGTTCTTCGTAATATCCAACCTAAACCTCCCAAGGTGCAACTGTAGCCCATAACCCCCCCCCCCCTCCCCCCCCCAAGAAGAAACACTCACACAACCCCTGAGAATTGGCAAGAGTTGTTTATTGCCAGGACATCTTGCAGGCAAGCCTGCGAGATGTCTGTGGTGTTTGGTGGCTCCAAGTTAATGTTTGCGATGGAGCCTGAGCAATGAGTAGGGGGCTTGCCGGGCACTCCTGCGATGCTGCTGGTGCCCTTGGATGGCAGAGCACAAAGACATGCTGCGGGAGTCCCAGGTCTGTTCTGGCCGGGGTGGATCCACTTCCATCTGTTCCTCCACGTCTGGTGGATCCAGCTCCATTGGCTCCATGGTGTTAGGCAGGAGGCTAAGCCAGACTTTGCTTGGGACTGCCCAAATGGGATGCCTTCCGCCCGGCATGTTCTCTGGCCAGGGTGCTGAACGAGGGGCTCGTCCAGTCCCACGGCTTGGTCCCATGCCAGTCTCAGCTTGATTTTCATGCACAGGTCCATTGGTGCCGTCTGGTTTCTGGCCGTTACCGCGTCCCGCACTGTGCTCCGGACTACGTGCACCCCTCTGCTCCCCACAGCTGTCTCTCTGGTGCTCTCGCCTTTGCCCCATGTCACTGTTGCTCCTGTGGTAAGGCCCAGGCCCCCTATTGCTGGATGTTTGAGGGGCCGGCCTGTTCCCCGCATTGCTGCGGTGCCAATGGTGTTGCCTGTATCTGTCGGTGGGCAGGGCGCCAGAGGTCCCTCGGGCACTGGTGTGTCTTGTGCCAACGGCGCTATTCCTCCACCCACGACACCTCTCCTGATCAGGTGCATTCCTTCTTGGTGCTTCTCCGGACCACATAGCTGTCCTCACGCACCAAGAGGCCTGCTGCTCGCCTTGCTTTCCTGGTCTCCTTCCTGCAGCGCAAGCTGGCAGTCGGAGGGATGAGATGCTCAGCGAGTGGTGGCCAGCTGCCGAGGGGCCTCTTTTATAGGGCGCGCGGCAAAGGCAGGGCAGCGGTGGCCACTGTGACCTCAGCAAGCCTCTGTGATGGAGTGGCCCACGCGTGGCCAAAGGTGGCTGTGTTGGGACTGGCCTGGAAGACGTCCTCACGTGGACAAGAAGGAGGGTTGGGGGTGCTGAGGGCCCCTTTCCTGGGGCTGGCTCCCCTGGGCCATTTGGCTTGCCAGACAGAAAGGCTGCCCCTTGGCCACGGGGACTGCCCTGCACCTCCCATCCCTGGGTTTATTTGTGGTCGTTGCCCCTTGTTGTACCCACACAAACCACTGAAAAGAGGTTGGCCAAATCCCTCTGTCTCCCACACCTTAGGTATTTATACACATTGATAAGATCCCATCTCAGTCTTCTCAAGGCTTAACAGACCCAGGTCTCTCAGCCTTTCCTCACAGCGGAGATGCTCCAGGCCCCGTATCATCTTTTTGGCCCTCTGCTGGACTCTTTCCAGGGGATCCCTGTCTTTTTTGTACTGGGGAGCCCAGCACTGGACACAGCAATCCAGGTGAGGCCTGACCAGGGCAGAGTAGAGGGGAAAAAGGTTGTTGCAGTGGAAGAGCATGGGAGCCCCATGTTCCCTGTCTCAGGCAACTCCAGCCTAAATGTACCAAGGAGGTGAGGAGCCACAGCGAGCTACCCCCAGAGGATGCAGTCTCCCTGTCAGTGTATGGGCACTGTAATCTTTAAAGACACGAAATGTAGAGCCTTTTCTCTGTAGATGATCAGTCATGGAAGTGATTCACTTTGAGCTTATCCAAATGCTGAATAAATATAGAGCCACTCCACCATCTCAGGTGGAGTACAAAGCTAACTAATTGTCTGAATGCTGATGGGCAAAGGGATGGCTTGCCAGCTGCTGTCAGTGCAAGGCAATTAATTAAAAGTGTTCCTGTGTAATTTTATGTAGCATTTCTTTCAAGCCCAAAAAAAAAAAGACCACTGTCAACTTAGTCTGCTCCTTCTCCTCCAAAGAGATGAAATATCCAAGATGTGGGAAATAATTAGTGCACTTTGCTCACTGCTGATCAGCTTTCAGCTGGAGAATGTCCACTTTTGAGCATCATGGCTTAGAAGACGACAAATTAGAGGGCAGCTGACAGCATGCAGTGACATCTGGAAGGCCTGAACACCTCTACAAGAGCAGAGTTCAAATGTATGAAGAGAAGGGCCAGAGAAGGGCCGTAGCAGGCTACCAGTCCTTGAAATGGTGGTGAGCTATGGCTGTCCACATCCAGTGAGAAGCAAGCAAGCAAATCAGCATAATTTTCAGCCCAAAGGCTGCAGGCTGGATATTAGGCTATCAAACAACAAGAATTAAGTTACTGAAGGCAGTGTGGTTTCCTTCACTAGAAAATAAACAGTCATTTGTCACACCCAGACCCTCTTCTTTTGCATTGGAAGGGGGCAGAAGGGATCTTGGGGGGCAGAGCAGAGCCCAGCATGGGTAGGTGCAGCCCTGGTACATCAGTGATGACCCTAACCTGGACCCTACCCAACTCTGTGGTGCCCATCCCAGAGTCAGGTGGTTGGGAACATGTCTTGGGACAGCTCTTCTGAGGGCTAGTTATCCCATGCAGGGAGAAGCTTGGTTTCTTTGCATGGCCATTTAAGGACCTGTTATTTTGGTGTTATGTGGTTTGCTTTGCATTGCACAAAGCCTCAGCGAGGTTGGCTGCAAGGAGGTCTGGGGGCATGTGAGCAGGCTGCAGGGAGGAGAGGCCACAGCCAGCAGCAGCCTTCCCTCTTTGATGTTCTTTTGTGACTTCTCTGATCAGAGCCGGGCAGGAAAGGCAGTCACAATTAAAATAAAACCTATTCAAGATAAAATTATAATTACTGTGGGTTTATTATGCAAATTTGGCAAAGCACATAGGAGCTGAACAGCAGTCCCAATCTCCTGGTCTAAAGGCTGCTCTTAACCACCAGACTCATAGTTAGGCTCAATGCAGTGTAAGGTTCATCTTTGTTTTCCCTTCCTCATTTACTGCCTCTTTTTTTGCTTTTGCTTGGTGTTTTGTTTTTTATGTGTTTTTTTTTGGTTGGGTGGGTGGGTGGGTTTTTTTGAAACAGTTGTATCCTTCCAAGCATACTGTGAACCCTCTTACAGTACTTGCTCTGTAGGAGTTGAGGGAAATGCTTCCAACCAGCCAAGGATGGCAGAGGGCACATAGCTGGACCTCTTTTGGCTGTAGTTGCTGGCCCACTCTCCTTGGTCTCCTTGGACCATTGCTCCTTGTCCTGGGAGCAGCAGGATGTTGCTACAAGCTCGACGACACCACCAGTTTATTTGCTTTTTCTCCCTAGGCCTGGCCACTTGCTTAGCAGCCCTTCCTGCACCAAGAGACGTGTGCTGGGTCCTCCAGGCTTGGTGGGCACAGTGGGGTGGCTGTGACAGTGTGTTAGCCTTAGCAGAAGGGCAGCTGAGTTTTTCCAGCCCATGACAAACAGGGAGCTTGACCGGTGGAACAGAGTCACCCCAGCTGTAGATCAGCTGGAGCAGGATGCAGCTGTGGGAGAGGACACAGCAAGGGTCACCCTCTGATCTGAGGCATCCCCAGCTGGACGAGGCTGTGTCCTCCCTTCCCCTTCCTTCCTCACAGAGAGATTTGGAGCTTGTGGGGAGGCAGGGGAGGAGGTGGTGACAATGAGGCTGTTTTGCCATTCCTTTCTCGAGTGATGCAGTCCCAGCAGATGAGCAGGAAGGTCTGTTCTGCAGGGTAAGAGAGCTCAGACGTGGGTTTTCCAGCAGAAGGTGCTGCTCCAGCCTCCCAGGAGCAGCGGGGAGCGTCTGCCCTGGCTGATGGAGACAGGCTTGGCTCTAGCAGAGGCTCCCGGAGTATTCCCTTGGGAACCGCTTTTAGCCTGTTAGTGTGGTTTGGACCCCTGGGAGGCATCAAGTTGAAACACAGCACTATAATTAACACCCGACAGCTTAAATAATGGAAGGGAGCTGGGAGGCTGGAAACCCATCCTCTCTCCCAGCAGAGGCTGCGGGGGTGGACATGCAAGGCAGACATCACCAGGAGATCGTGGGGACACGTCAAACAGCTTTCAGTGTGGGCTCCAGCCCGAGGCAGATGACTGCAGGAAGGAACACGGTCAGTTTGGCACCAAGGTCTTGTTATTGGTGTTGTCTCATTCCCTGGAACATCGTGTGTTGGGATGAGGTGACTTTTTTTCCCTCACTTTAAAGAAGGGAAAAATGATTTGGTGGACGCAGCTTGGCTGTGTCCTGAAGCTGTGATGGGTTTCCTGTGCTGCTCGATGCCCTAATGTTTGAATTTACTTCCCCAGTGACCCTGCAGCAGGGAAGCAGCCACCTGGGTCTGAGCTGCACCACAGCAGTTCCACCAGCAGTAACTGAGGTTTGTGTTGGCCACAGCCTCCAGAGCTTCTCCTCCCCTTCACACCTGGGAGATGACTGGTAACGGGCATCTGGTTACTGTGAGCAGGGGCTCAGACTGCAAGAAAGGATTGGTTTAACCTCACAGATGTGTGATGGTCAGGTGCACCTCCACAGCAATGTCCTTCTTCTCTCCTCCTTCCCATCACCATTTCCATGACCACCAGCAGATCCACTGCTGTTTCCTTCAGCCACTCCGATGAGGAAGGGGAGAGAGCAGTGGCTGAGCCAACTGGTTGTATTTCACTTCGAAATAAGCAGATGGAGCAGACAGATGGGAGAACAGAGCTATATATATATTTTTATTGCACAGATACCTAATAACCAATAAAATGGGTCTGGGACCACAAAAGTCTCTGGCATGGTTGCTATGGCAATATGCACACAATTCCAATGAGATGCGGGAAAGAAATCTTTTGTGTTGTTAGGGAGCTTTCTAAAATAAAAATAAATGAGATTTAAATGAGTGATTACAGCTGCCTCAAGGAGCACCTGCCAAAAACCCTGGGCCAGACCATCCACCAGTGTATGGTGCGCTTTGTTTGCATTGCAACAGTGGCAATGTGCTTAGGAGCCAGTGCTGAGAGGCAACAGGAGGACTTGTGTTTTGGGGCACTTTAAGTATGAGAGAAGTTGACCTGTGGAACTCTTCATCGTGAAAGTCAAGGCATTTGTCAAAAGGAAATCCACAGGATTACTCAGTGGAACTATAGAAAACTGAAAATGATCTGGAAAATGGGAGACTGTCAAAGGAAGGTGTTGTTCTGGCTGGGCAGATATCTGCTTGTAGCCACTGCAAAAGACAATATTCAGGGTTAAAATGACAGGGATTAAATGACACGATATTTATAAGGATATAGGCCATTGTCTGCCCTGCTGTCAGTCTGATACTGAACCAATAACTAAGAGCTAATAAAATGTTGAATGTTTCATAAATGAAGTCCTGGGAGGAGGCAGTTGGTTGGATAATTCCACCTGAGGCTTGAATGTGGGGCTTGTTGGAGTTTCCATGTATTGCCAGCTCCTCCTGTGAGATCACAGTCCTGCACTGTCTTTTGGAACACAACAGGTACTCACAGTCTCACCATCTAACTCTGTTCTAGTGGTGCTAATGTCACGGTCTGTCATCTTTCGCATCTGGGCTTGCCAGTCCTCTATGTGTCCATTCCCCAGGTGGCCAGTTCTCTCTTTCCTTTGGATCTTCACATCTCCTGTTACCACGTTATCAGTCCCGCCCAGAAGCAGCCCTTGATCCATTTCCTTGAAAAGCTTGTTCTGCACATTCCCCAGGCAAGCTGTCACCAGGTCTTTGCTTGCCTGAATGTGTCCTTTCAGAACAGGACAGTGCTCTGTGTTCTGGATCGTCACATTTCCTTAATCAGCACTGGCCTGGGTCCCAAAAACAGTTGAAATTTTGAACTTGCTTGTGGCTGTGGTTACCTCTGAGGTATCTCAGGAGAGAAAAGGTTCACCCAGTCCTCCACTTTTGTGCTGTGATGTTCTGCTGGCAGGGAGCTTTTGGGGGAATTAGTTGTTTCCACTATAGGTCAGCACCCACAGCAACCAAGGGCATTTGGGCACCACCAGCTCTTGTTGCATTAAGGAGCCAAAAAGGAGCTGGGGCTCCTCTCTGGGGAGGCACAAACTGCCTGTGGTTTTCAAAACCACCCTTTGGCCGTGGCTTAACACCAGAGCAATTCTCAGGTGGGTTAGGATCTGCCTGGGACCAGACCACCAGTTCAGACACTGAACCATTTGGTGGTATCCTGGCTGGAAATGGAAACCAAGGGATGGAGAGCCTGGTGTAGTTTTATCCCTACCCCTTTTTTCCTGCCCTCAGTGGGGAGCAGAACGCTGCCCCAGTGATGCTCAGGTCATCCTGCATCATCATCCCAGATGCTGTTGTTTTTATCCTGATGCACAACCAAGCAAATACAGTGCTGTACAGGGGCTCATCCTTCCTCATCCTCCCTGGGGCATGGGGTAATCTGTGCCGATCCCTTGGGGCAGGGCTGCCGCTGGGAGGGCAGGCAGGGAAGCGGTGTTTATTCGGAGCAAGGAAGCAAGCTGCTGGCTGAGCTCTGCGTGGGAAGGGCTGCGAGCTGTGAAGTGTGATGCCTCGGGTGGGTGAGCTCTAGGCAGCCTTTCCTAGAATAGACCAGGTGGAGGTGATGGGGAATGAATGCCATGGGGATGTGCTGGCTGTACCCGCCTGGCTGAGCTGCCGGAGGTTCGGGGTGCATCATGCACACAGGTGCCTGGGTCTGGTTTCTTCCCCCACATGCACGCCCTCTCCATCACTCCTTTCATTTGCAGATGTTTGTGTTCATACACAAAGCTACCACAGGTGCTTCAGCGAGTGAAGGAGTTGCCGGAGCCACACTGAACCTGGCTGCTGGTACATTTCGTATTGCACTGATTTCCCAGTTTTTAACAGAATTCTGCCCTGCATGTGGAAAGGCATCAGCTCTGTGTCCTCCAGGGTGTGGTTGGACCTTCTGACTTCCAGAGGTCCCTTCCAACTTCAACCATTCCGGGATATCTCCGAGTCTGGGACTCACAAGCTATAGTACTTTTTCACACAATCTCATGTTGCAGACTCAGAAAATCTGAAAGGATTGTTCTGAGAAAATCCTTTACAAGCTGACGTGCCCAAATGTGTAGCAGCTAGCAACAGTTTGAATCGCAGAGTTCCTTCGTGCTCTTTGTTTCCCAGACCGCGTAGGCCGGTGTTTAATGCACAGTCTGGTTTTATCACTGGTTTATCTTAATGCAGGAAATTTTGTTAAAAAAAAAAAAAAAAAAGTTTGGGGGGGAGGAAGACTCATGACTGTTGGCAGCAAATTTTAATTTGGGTTTGGCAGATGAGGGAGTTATTCATGGAAGCCTTGTCCCAAAATAACACTCTGCCAAGACAGACACGCGTGGAGGTTGTCTGTCCGTCCCAGCTGTGGGGCAGAGCAGCAGCAGGGGATGAGGACTCAGCAAGGGTTGCACCACAAGGATTGAGGCTTGGCAGCTGCCCGTGGTTCAGCACTGCTTCCTGAAGTGTGTGAGCCATGGGACAAAAAGCGATGGGCTGGCTCTGCTTGTCCAGAGAGCAGCTGATGGGCTCTTTGGGGACGCAGCTTCAGGATCAGCACCCAGAGCTTTGTTTCTCTCCGTGCTCCACCAAGGGCAGCTCTCCCACAGCTGCAAAAGGGTCTGTAAAGATACAGAGGGGAGTCAAAGCTGTCCTGTGGGTAGCCAGTGGGAGGGGAGGATCCTTGCAGAGCTTGGAGCTGTCCAGGTCCTCACTGTTTCTCATTCTTTGCCTTTACCAGGTCTACTCCGAGCAGCATTTCCACAGCAGGGTCCCTGATGGACACCCAGATGGTACAGGTGCAGCTGGGGGTGGGCATGGAGGGACCTATCCTGGTGCAAGGGGGGAGCAGGAAGGGTGCTGGTGCTGCAAATAGCAAGTTGCTTCCACGTCAATGTTCCTGGGCCTGGGTGTGTGGGTGCAGACCGCTCCAGCTCCTCTCTGCCTCTCCCTTCCTTCTGCTTCTTCACTACAGACTTTGCCTGGCATTGTACCTGCCCCACTTCCCCACCCCATGTCTGCCCACCACCATCTCTGGCTTTATTCTCTTGAAACATCTTGAGCTGGGGCTTGAATTCCCCATCCCAGGCTCTTGATTTTAGGGGGGATCTTCCTCTGTCCCAGGCAGGAGAGCCGTGGCTGAGCTGTTTTGGGTCCGTGTACCCATCCGCCCCTCCTTGTCTGTCTCCCTGCTGCCAAGGCAGAGGAGTGTGAGATCTCCCAGTGGAAAAACAGAGGGAGGAGGGGGAGAACTGCCAAGTGCAACAAGGCAGGAGCAGGAGGCAGATGGGTGCTGTGCCAAACGGGGATGTCAGTCACTCCTCCTGCGCCAGGCGGGCTGGGAAAGGAGCTGGCGTCCTGGCAGCCTCCTGCCATGGGAAGAGAGACAGTGGCATGGAGCTGCCCATGTGGGACAGGGCAATAAGTCCCTGTGTTGGGCCACTCCAAGGTATAGTGACCACCATATATGTCACCAGCCTCTCCGTGCTCCCTTCTCTCACTCAGGTGTGCTCACCTGAGGTTCCATCTCTCACCAGCCCATTCCTCCTTGGACGCTGCCACGTTTGAGTCCCAGGAAGGGAGATTGGTGGCCCCTTGCCTGGAGATGCAAAGTGAAAGGCAGGAGAGGCAGAGGCAGATCAAGGAACTTCAGAAAGCAGCTTTTTTTCAAAGCCTTGGCTAGCCTGGCATCCTCTATATGCAGTTATTGACAGGCCCATATGAAGAAAAGCCAGAAGAAAACACCAGCTGGCAGGAGGAGACCCTGGCCCCGTTTCCTGGCTCTTCAGGGCAAAAGCAAACAGACTGGGCCAGCAGGCAGGTGGTGGGGACCTGCTCAGCAGCTCTGCAAAAGCAAACACCACACCTCGAGCACCCGGCCTCTTCCAAAGACCGTCTTTGGCGCAGACCCCTGCAGGAGAAAGCCTTGCTGGAGGTCACAAAGCCACCCCCTTGGCGCTGGCGCCAGCCACATGCTGGCAGCACCCCCCCTCCGATTCCAAACACCGCCTCCAGCGCAGGAGACAGCAGAGGAGGAAACACGGAGGTGAGACAAAAAACAGCGTTTGCTTTCCTGGCCATCTGTTGCAGTGTCGCAGTCGCCTTCCCAAACAGATCCCAGCTCAGCGCTGGCTGGGAAAAAACAGGGAGTTATTTTGGTTCTTCAGCATCCAGCACCCAGCGACAGGAATGATGCGTCCCATGGAGCCAGCAGGAGGAGGATGCTCAGCGTCGGGACCGCTGGCTCCACCGCTGGGACAGGACATCGCACCCTGTGTACCATGATGGGCTACAGGAGCCACAGGGGCTTTCACCAGCACCTTGGCTGCTCTGTGTTGGGTGTCTCCAGCAAAACTGGCCAGTGCAGGACCTGACTTAGGGCTCACATAAGGGGCTGTGCATGCTCAGAGCCTGTTCTCAGCATCTCATTTGGCTTCTGGGTGCTTGCAGGCAAAGCATTGAAGTCCTCGTGGCTAGTTTCAACCCCAGCACAGATGACATATGGGCTCCCTGCGTTTGGCTTGGGTGTAGCAGCCATGCCAGAACTGCCTGTCCTTCAGGAGATGCTTCCCTCACTTCCCCCGCTACCTTCACATTTCCCTGGTCACGAAGCAGAGTCCCCAGAGCAGACCCAGCAAAGGCTGGCGGAGATTTGACACATTTCATAAGGAGCAATAATAGCACAAAACTGGAGGCTGTTCTGCTGGAGGGCTTTGGCTCCTTCCATCTTCATTTCTCAGGCAATTTATTACCCAGATGAAATTATTTCTTGATTAAAAAGACAGGTGATTCTCTCACAGTCAGCTTGAGATTTCAGGAGGAAATAACTTGAAGGAGATCTCCCCACACACACCAAAAAAAAAAAAAAAAAAAAAAAAAAAAAAAAAAACAACCTTGGAATTGGTTGCCCTGTGGATTATATTTAAGTGGAAGCATATCCTTGGAGTAGCCTGGATTCCCAGGGAGATCATTATTGCAACTGGGAAAAGGGAGCACATATGAAGGAGAAGGGAAAAAAGAACAGAATGGGTGAGGGATGAGAAGAGGAGGTTGGGCATTTTGCCACAGACAAAGTGACAAGTGCCTGTTCTGTAATAAGCAGCTCTTTTGATGTCATGTTGCAGTAAATGGAGACTAAAAGAACGAAAAAAAAAAAAAAAAAAAAAAAAATGAGAAATGGAAATAACATGTGGCAGCCGGACTATGGCAAAGCAAGCCAAGTTTTATCATGGGATTTTAACGTTTTGTATCTTTCTGCTTATTTCCCAAGCTTCAAAATTACCCATCAGAGGGAAACCAGTGCCACACACCCCATCAGCTCTGCAGTGGGATCCAAACTCAAAGCAGGAATAAAACTTCCCAACTCCACTGCAGCGAACTGATCTACACTGAGGACCTGACATTGAGTAAGGGAGCGAGATGACCCGTGTAGGTTGCTTTGGACAATGCATTTCTTACTGTTGCACATGGGAGACTCAGTGGTGTGCTATAGACATGTTTCTTCATAGCAGCTGGAAAACAGAAAGAAAGGGAGAACATACCAGAAAACCAAGGTCTTCTGCACAAGGACTGCTTGGTGGGTTGGACAAGGAGATTAGGATGTGTGTAGCCACCCCACACTGGGAGGATTGGTGTGAGTAATGCAAGGCAAGGAGAGTTTGAATGGAGATCCATAAAGCAAAGAAATGGAGCAGAAAGAGCCCCTGTGATGGGGCTCACTTGGAACAACTGCAAGATACTGTAAACTTGCAAAGATCGTCAAAGATCATCGCACAGATGGGATGGGTGCCAATGAGTTAGGCAGCAACGCAGAAATGCTCCTGGGGTCGTAGTGGATCCAAAGGTGAGGGAGCACCAGTATGAACAGCTAGCAGGAGACAAAAGAGCATCCCAAGATGCTGCATCAACAGGAAAGCTCTCTGGCAGAAAGACATTTAATGATGGTCTTTGTTTGTTTGGGCATTGGGCTGAACTCAGTTTTTTCGGGAACAATGTTTTGGGGAGGGTGGATGAAGAAGGGGAAGCATGCAGACAATTTGAATGTGGAAAAGGTAGCTGGAAGGAGAAACCAGCCATCCCTCTCCATGCCCACATTGTGCCCAGGAGAAGTTGTGACCTGTAAATTGCAGCGAGGGAGGTTTCATTCAGTAAGTGGTGTCCCTGTGTTTTGGGGTCCTTCTGCTGTGGGATGGTGCTCGAACAGTGGAATGTTGATAGGGCTGGCCATGCTGCCACCCACACAGCACACTGCACCGTGGCAGACCCAGGAACATGGGCAGCAGTTGTCTGGCTCAGTTAAAGGCTGGAAAGAGCAACAGGATTAGCTGCCAATGCCTAGTGCTATGCAATTTTGGAGAAGGTTAAGCCAGCAAGGAGCTGAGCAGGAAGACAATACCAAAGAACCCTTCAACCCAGAAAATAAATAAGGAAATCTCATTGCTGGGGCTAAAGCTACAGAAGTCAGACTGACGGAGCAGCTTCTGTGGGAAACGGGAGATGTCGGGATCTCGGGACCTTCACGTCCATGCTGCTTGCTGCCAGATGCACAAATGGGGCCGTGCCAGGAGGCACCGGTGTACATGAAAACATCCCTGACCTTAACCCAGGGCGGCCTTTCTGCCAGCCAGGCAGGAGGCCAGCCTGCCAACACTCATCTAAAGCTTCTTTTTGGGGTAGGAAAACACCCAAAAAAGAAACATCTTTCACAATTCAACATACTTCTCTTTCTCTTCTCCACAGCAGGACACAGCTCCTGTACGTTGTGCCAGCAGTGTTGGTTTGGTGAATTGAGAATGATCTGACCAACACATAAATCTGTTTTTATGGTTAGCTTGCAATTATTTTTCCAGGTTACCTGGATCTGTTTGTGACTCCTCTATGCGTGAAGTGGGGAGGCATGAAGAGGCAGCAAGGGTCTGTGGAGCTGAGGATGCTCTACACTGCAGCAGCCATAAGCTTTGCAACATGAAAGCACAGCGATGCTTCACCGTAACAAGGGGGGAAGTGCTGGTGCTGAGCCTTGGCAGTGCTGTTCTTCGATTTCTTCAACCCACCACCCCCTGCAGATGAGGAGGGAGCTATAAAAAGGGGCTTTGGCCCAGTGCATCCAAGCGGCCAGCTGCGTTCCTTTGTGCCTTGTTGCCAGGTGTTGTTCCCTCCTGTCTGTTAAAGGGTCACCTGGTACATGCCCCGCAGGGAATAATGGAGCTATTAGTCATCTGAAAGCCCTCAGATAAGGCACCTGCAGGTAGCAGGTCTGAACCATATAAAGTAACTGTGCATGGGGCAAATTCCTAAGCAGCCCAGGTTCCTCCCAACTTCTCCCTCCCATCAGCCTGTGCTGGTCTTCCAAAAACCAAGGAGAAGGAGCTGGGTTGGTCATGGAGAGCTGGAGACCTCACCTCTAGCATAAATGACTTCTTACTCAGCACCTCAAGCACACAGTTTGGGAGTGGGCAGAGACTCTTGCACCACCAGCGTGGTCGGTGCAGAGGAATATTTTAGGACTGCTTCGCAACCCAAGGGATAAACGAAGTGTCAGGCCTTGACTTGACAGCACATAAGGCTGAAGATGGTTCTAACCCTAAAGCAAAAGAAATATCTCCAGTGCTACAGCCCGGGCAGATGGAAGCATGAACAAAAAGCCGTGAACTATAGGAATGGTGCAAATGTGATTAGTCCCTCCTTTCCACAGCCCCTGCCCGCCCCAGCGATTATTACATTTCTGTACAACAAGATGACAAACAGTCAGCACTGAGTGAAATGCGTGCGTAATTTCTCATCCCCCCATGCCTTGTTTCCCAAGGCGCTTTGTAAACTCCATAATGAAATGCAGCCACCTGGCACACAGCACGCTGCTCGCAGAGGGAGAGAAGGGAGACTTGAGCCAAGGCTGCGGAATAAGTCCAGCATATTTCTAGGCATGATCTGTCAAGTGCTGTGATGAAGCAACGCTGCCTTTGTTCCTACCTGTCCAGCCTCTCTGAACCATCCCTAGCCACTGAGAAGATGTTGGCTGCACCAAATACCAAGTCTTTGCTCCATACCACATTGATGGGGAGAAGGACTTGTTAGAAAAAATGTGTCACAAGGGATTTGTTAGAAAAAAATGTGTGTACCTGGGCAGAGCAACCTGTTTCCTGAGGCTCCTTGGCTGTAATGATTGCTTCCCTTTGCCCAGTCACATTCATTGTGAAGATGCTCAGCTTCCAAATGTATGGTTTCCTACCAGAAAGCTTTGGCAAGGCAGCTCTAGCAGTGTCACTGCCAGCTCCAACTTGTGCCCTACAGGCTTCCATCAGCCCAGGGAGCCCTGGTCATGAAACAGAGCTTGTGAAAACCCAGCTGAGGCAGATTGAGCAGCAGAGGCAGGGGAACCAGCACTGTTGGCTCAGCACTGACCACACACAGGCCAGTCAAATCCCTGCATTGCCATGAGGGTGGCAAGTAGAGACTCATCCTCTTGTCCTTGCCAGCTGAAACTCCCTGGGATGCTGCAGATGGATGAGGGTAGATCCCTTCACATTAAGATTTTTGGTGTGCTCCTGCCTGGGGGTGTTGGCTTGGTGGCCCACCAGCTCCTTGATTTGTGAAGTGGGAGATGAAGAACCACGAGCTTTGCTGTGTACACAGGTCAATAAATGATCCTCACTGCAGCCTGGGTAGTTCAGAGGTTTTAACGTCTTCGGGGATGAGAAAAGAGGCCCTGGGGAGTTGCAGGCAGCCAGTGGGTAGCTGTAGCCACGTTCAGCTGCCAGGCTGGTGCTGGTGTGGGGACAGGAGTACGTGGCAGCTGGCAGAGCACACGCCAAGCTGGCTGGCTGGCTGTACTGGGAATTCATTGCAACCAATTAGTCCGATTTTCAATTATCTGAAAGAACGAACTTAGCTAATTAAAGCCTAATTACATTTTGCCTGCTTCTTCAGCTGTCTTGTCCCATTAAACCTGCATTTTGGGACTCAGGGAGGCAAGAGGGGACTGCTCACAGCTGCACAGAAACCTGTAAGATGTGAACACTTGTGGGGCCCGCCAGCAAGGATGGCTCGGGATTTAACCCCACGTGCACGAAGAGCTTGAGCCGTGCCAGGGCAGAAAGCCAGCACCCAGCACCAGCCAGGCAGCTGTCATGGAAAGGAAAGAGAGCTCTGAGCTGGCTTTCACGTGCACCCTGTTTTCCTGGAAGATGCAGTGCACAACAGGCACCTGCCTCCCTCCTGACACCCACACTCGTGTACCAGGCTCAGACAACACCAACAGGTGACAAAACTGCCTCTATGACGAAGAGGCAGGGCTGTGTAACTCTGCAGCCCCAGCCCCTTTGCTAGAAAGGCCACTCTAGCTGCCTGCTGCTGTAGGGTAGATGTTTCTGCTGTCTTCTGTTGGTTGTTGTCTTGATCATCTCCTCTTCCAGTGCCACATCCGCAGTGAGGATGAGATTATAACTCATCTCCTCGCAGTGCTGAACCATTGTGGAGGAACAAGAGCATCACAGGAAGGATGAGTCTTGTTTCCTTTCCCTTGGAGTCACCCAGACCAAAGCCAAAAGTGTTGGTGTTCAAAGGCATGTACCTGCAAGGCACAGCTGGTGCTCCATAAAGCACAAACAGCCAGTGAGCCCACATGGAAAGGACGGATGTAACGAGGGATTCTGGTGCTGTCCTCTACTCTCACAGCTCCTTGCTAGGAGAGCAAATCCACCTGCAGTCGTGGTGTCTTCAAAAAGCTTGTCCATGGGGACAGGAGGCCCCCATTCATCTGAGCATCAATGTTTGGAGGGGTCTCGTTAGCTCAAAAAGAGGAAATTTCTTTGGTTTAATAGCTGCTCCCTGTCCACACCCCAACAGAGAGCACTTTGCCATGGTCAGCGCTCACGTTCCTGAGCACTGTGGGTTGATGGAGAGTGCCAACACCGTTGCTTTCACCTTAAACGGATCTTGGACCTGCAGCCAAATTGTTATGCAGACCCACCTCTCTGCTTCTCGCACTACTGTGCCATCTTTCTCATTAAAAAGACATTTTTGCTTTGTTGTTGATTAACCCGCCTTAATGATGTGAAAACGTCTTCCACGCTAATGAACTTCTAGGAAAGAGGAGAACTGCAAAGGTGTCTCTGAAGCTAGACTTCTGCTACACTCACAGCCTGAAATACATGTAGATGAGCAGCATTTTTCAGATCAGAGACAGCCACTCAAATAGTTGCTCATGTCTTTGAGCATTGCCAGTGCCCCCGCTGCTTTCCAGCACTTTGACGGTGATATCTTCAGGGAAGTGCCAAACCATACTGATCGTTGGCAACACTCTGATTTTCTCTGAACTAAATTTTCTATAACCACGTCCTCATGGAACAAACAAGTCCAAGAAATTGCCTGTCTGTAAAATCAGAGGAGCGCAAACTTGACCGCGGTGCAAGGGATTCGCTTGGCTAAGCCATCTTAATGGGGGAACTGGTGGGAACTCAGAGATTTGTCCAACACCACCAAAGAGGCAGTTGTCAAGGATACTGAGGATGTTTTGTGCTTCACTGGGCTCGCTGTTTGCCCAAAGATGTATTCTCCAGGACTAAACCCTGGGGTTTCCAATCCCTCATTGATACTTGAGGAAGCCAAGTTGGATTCAGAAAGCCCAAAAACTGCTTTAAAGATATCTACACTGGCACGCGGCCCCTGCAAACCCATCAAACCTAATGAGGTGCTCACCCTGCACAGACAGCACTGTCCGAAGCAATATCCTGGAGTGCATTGTGGTCTTTTTGCCACTGCCCGGGGACTGTTTGGGTCAGAGCTGTTGTCACAGGTCTGAGCCATACCGAGAACCCTTCGCACAAGTCAGCAGTATCATCCATCAGCCAAGCCCCAGTGGCCAGGAATGATCTTGTTGTTCCTCTTTACCAGTACAGACAGATTGTAAGGCCCGTGTTTTGCACCGAGGGCTCTAAATGCTCCTGCAATCCCATGATAGCTCCGATTCAGCAGAGAGTAAGAGGGAGAAACCCCTTTCAATGCCTTCACAGCTGCAATGCTCTTAAATTTTGTCATCATTTGGCCTCAGCTCTCCCTTGGGTACCAGGCTCTCGTGGCACTGACTTGTCCCTCTCTGTCAGAGCTAATGGACTACAGAGGCTTTCTCTGGAGGCTGATGGCTCTCACACAGCCGGCGCGAGAGAACCATGCTGAGCGGCAGCAGGGATTTATGGAGCAATGTTCCTGAGTAATTGCACGCTGTATTTCAGACCATCTCTCTGCTAAGCGAACCCTAAATGCTCTGCCTCAGCCTCCGGAATAGGAAACAGGTTCACAGAGCTGCTGATTTATCCAGCACTAAATTAAAATTCAATATGAGCAGCGGCTGGACAAACCTGCCACACTTGGTGGAATGGCTGCTTAGAGAGGAGATGGGAGCAGCTTGCATTTTCCCATTGATGGGAAGCAGAACAGGGACATGGGGGATTTCCACTCTGACTTGATGGATGCCCCATCAGAGAGCTTGAGCCAGAGCTCAGGGAACCTGTCCTTTCTTCTTAGGTGTGCCTTTTGGCTTTGGGAATGTGGCCTGTTAATTCTTTTCCAGCCCCCAAACTGCCTGTTTTGTTATGCATGCTAGCTTTGGGACCTTCAATGCTTGGGGTGCAGGTGTCCATAGGCAGGTGGGATCCCAGCATCCTTCCGTGGGCTTGGCTGGGATGAGGGTTTCTGCGTGGCCACTGCCTTGTGCGAATAAACTCAAGAGAGACGGGTATGAACTTCCCATGTCCCCCACGGGGACACCCTGAAGCCAGGCCAGGGGTCTGGCAGGGAAACCAGGTGGTGCTGGAGCATCCCAGGACCAGCCAGGGGAAGGGTTCAGCCCCAGCACCCCCAGCAGCACCTGGGTGCTGCTGACCCCAGGTCAGGACCTGGGGGGATGCTCCCAGCCATTGCCCAGGCTTTTCTGGGCGACGTGTGTCTGCAGCAACCTGCCTCCCTCCACCTGCCTACAGAACAAGCCCAGAACTGCCAGACGAGAGACAGGAAACTGCTACTTATCTAATTTGATTTTATTTTACTTCTTTTTTTTTATTATTTTTGGGGGGCTGTCTGAAATGTTTTCAGGCTGGATTGAGGTTACAACCTGGGTAATGCCTCCCTGCCTAAAAAAAAAAGGCTGTTTCCATAACAACCTGACTCTGCACTTCATTACCATGGCAATTCTCAGGAATTATTAAATACTGTGTATGTTTGGTGCACGCGCTCCGGTACATCTGGTGCCAGGCTCAGGTTGGGATCCTCCCTCCCCCTTAATCTGTTTGTCTGTCTCATCTTGTTTAACTCTTTCTCTGCCCTCAGCCAAGGCTGCCAGGGCATGGAGGAGGAGCTGGGCAAGGTGTGGGACCTGCTTTGGGTTTCTCTCCGCCACAGGCAGGACGGCATGGCCAGGCTTGCTGGGTTTTCCCAGGCGGGTCAAGGCAGCTCTTCATTTCTCCAGTTGTAACACCAGGCAGAGGCTGCCTGTTTGCAAGCTCAGCAGGGGGAAATGTTCTCACATCTGCCTGCCTCTGCTGCTTCCCTGCTGCTTGTCTAGAAATCAGAAATTCCAGCTGGAGCAGAGCGGGGACCAGCCCGGAGATGGGGACAGCTCCGGGAGGAGGACCACGAAGGTCCAGGGCAGGTTTCTCGTGGTGGGGCCAAGAAGCAGTTTCCCATTAGCAGGACTGCTTGACGGCCCACATGCTGCCTAAAATCATGACTATTTCCAGAGAAAAGGTGCCGATAAAGCGGACCCATGGCTCAGACTAGTGTGGCCAGTCCCACAGGTCAGGACTGTGGATTGTGTTGGTTCCTTGCCTTCCACTGCGAGGAGATGAGCTTAAATGGGGCTCGAGGTCTGATCCTCACTCTGCCACTGATGTGCGACTCCCCCCGAGCACATCCCTCCTCTCTCTGCTGTATTTTACAGCCAGTGCAGTCTCTCAGCCATACTTGAACAGCTCCTGGCACCCCCGTGACGTTCTGGGAGCTAATGAACTACAAGTAGCAATTAAATATATATATATAAAAAAAAAAAAAATAAAAAAATAACCTTAAACTGTTCTCCTTCAAAAAAAAAAAAAAAAAAAAAAGGAAAAAACTGCTTAAAATTTTCTTGGGAACCAGTACCCACTTGCAAGCTTGAGCTAAATGAGTGGGCGGGAGATGAGATGAGAAAGCACAGATATCTGTGGGGGAAGGGCAGCAGAAGGAGCCATTATTATGGGATGCTTTCCTTACAGCGGCCCCGGAGCAAGCAGCTCATCCTCCGGCTGCAGGACTCGTGCCCCTTGGCAGAGCAGCCGGGTCCCCAGGACCTGGGGTGGCAGCCTGAGGTCTGGGGAGCATCGTGGTGCCCTCAGCATCCTCCCTCCCATCCTTCCTTCTGGTCTCACCTTACTGTCACCATGCTGACATCGGTCCTCCTGAGGTCTCCTTTTCCCCAAATATTTCCTCCTCTCAGTGGGGCCATCATCTTTTCATTGGGACTCTAATGGGATTTGTGTGCAGGTGCTTTAAACTCACTGTGAGCAAGGCAGAAGCCCAGTCACCTCATGGGGATACACACCATGTGGTGTGGCAAACCTGGATGGTGCCCTCCCTGCAGCCCCTCCTCTGCTGGTCCTCCCTGCCTGGCAATGCAGACAGAGCCCTTATGGCCAAGGAAGGGACGTAACAGGACTAGAGGATGAATGAAGTTGGCTTCTTGCCCCATGAGGCCACACATAAAGTCCCCCCTCCTCTAAGTGACTCCTGAGCAAGCCCCACGGGTCTCAGTGGGGGCCAGCTCAGCTTTCTGAGGCACTGCATTGCTCCCCCACCTCTTGTGTACGTGACCCTACAGCAGCTGGCTTTTCTCCTTTCCTTCAGAAGACTCCAGAGCAGAAAAGGGATGAAGGTTTCCACATCCCCCTCCTGAAGGTGGCCTGTAAGGACCCTTAGGACGAGCTGGTGGCTCTGTCACATAGCAGAGCCATCCTTCCCCACAGGGCAGCAAGACCCCTGTACCACACAGAGGTTGCTGAGGTGTGCGTCTGCTTTGTGTGGGCTCCAGGCCCAACGTGACCCCCTCAGGGTCAGATTCAGAGGCTGGGGGAGCTTCCAGCAGAGCTAACCAGCTCCAGTGGCTGATCCATGGAAGAAAGAGGCTTCTTCAGAGCATTCGTCAGGCTCCTGCCGAGCCCTCTCTTCCTCCCCTGTCTGCAGAGGAAGACAACGGTGACCACCCTACATGTCCCCCCTGACCCCTGCCACCTGGAGACGCAGGGATGCATTTAGTCTTTACACGTGAGTACATGCTGAAGATTTGCAGAGCAGGGTGTTTGCACCAGTGGGACAATCCAGAGCTCTGGCTCCCAAATCGTGGTCCTGCTGTTGCGTTGTCTTTGTGCTCCTAAGGTTAGCGGGAGCAATCAGTGACAGGACTGCACGAATCTCGCTCTGCATCAGGGCTAGCCCAACAATATCCTCTGGGATCCCTGAAGAAGGTGCTCAGCAAGCACTGATTAGCTACAAGCCATGCCCTAATCCCACTCCTGCATCTGGGAACAGCAGAGAGCTGCTCAGGATTTACATCCCCATACATCAAAGCAGCAGCTCCTCCAGGATCCAGGATCGCTTTCCCACCACAGAAGCAGACCCAGCAGGAATATTGTTGGGGCAACAAAACTCAAATCATTTCCATCTCACACCCACAGACAGAGCTGCAATTCCATCACAGCACAAAGGTCAGGAGTCCTCCTCCTCTCACATAATTTAGTTTTGACAGCTCATCAGGATCAGAGGAGATGGAGATTTCAACTCAGGGTCTGAAATCTTGCCTTGCAAGATGTGTTTGGTGCATCTTTGTGAAAACTCTGTGTTTTGGTACTGTGCAGGAATTTAACACCAGCCCAAAATACGTAGTTCCTGACAAATGTATTTGGTAGTGGAAGCTGATACTTGCCTGTGAAAACAATATATGGTAGTTTCTGCTTTAAATAACTGTCTTTAATTAGAGTTCAACTGGAAGGTGAGATGACTATATTTAAACTCTGGAATTGGGATTGAAATACCTGAGCTCTGCACACACGGGAAAAGAAAATGAAGACAACAAGAAATTCTTTTGAAACAGGTTCATTTTCTTTTTTTTTTTTTTTTTTTTCTTTTTCCTGAATGTTCAACAGTTTTCAAAAAAAAAAAAAATACAAAAACCTCAAGGACTGTAACAATATAGCACTTGGGAAAAAAAATTAAAAAAAAGGTTGTTATGTACAAAAACAAGCATGCTTTTGTTTTGGGTTTGGGGTAGGGTTTTTGTATTTATCTGGGTTTCTTTTCTTCCTTCAGTGTTGTGAAAAAAGACAGTACCAGTTTATTTAACAGGACAGTTCAAAAAAATAAGGAAGAACATGCTCTCCTCATTACAAAACTGCCAGACAGTGCATGCTCGATGTCCAAAACACAAACAGACCAACACATTTTGTAGCATGCAGACTTTGTTGTACAACCCACCCAACCCTTCCCTGCCCCTGCCCCATGGCCAACGACGTGGCCCGTGCCACAAATTTCACTTTCCCATTACTTTGTTTTCTTTTTGTAGTGAGTAGTTTGCTTTTTACACTTTTTTTTTTTAGCCCTAAATCCCAAGTAGCGGTATCCAAGGTAACAGCAGAAAAAGAGTCCGAATCTGCACATTATCACTGTTTCTGCAAGTTTCATGCAAAACTTAATCCATTTCTGCATGCAACACAAGGCTGGTCAATTATTGTGCTTGATACAGCGCTGGGGAGATCTCCCCCTTCACCACGACAGTTCCCTCACTGGGAAGCGCAGATTTGCTTCCTCATGGACACAGACATGTTAAAAGCCATCGTCCCCCTTCCCACTGTCCCCAGCTGCCCCAAACACACAGGAATCTGCATCATAGCACCAGGTCCAGCCAGTTCACTTGCCTACAGGTGCCCCGTGGCTTCAGTAAAGCCCCATGATCGCAGCTCCTACATCCTTGGAAGGTCTCCGGTCCTTCACCAGAAAGTTAATCATGCTCTCCGACTTGATGAGCAAGTTGCAGCCCAAAAAGAAGATGCCAAACACCACAGTCAAGGAGAGGACGCAGAGGACGGCGATCTGCACCACCCGCGTGATGTACAGGCTCCTCTCGTCCGGCGCGAGGACCAAGGAGCCACCGTCAGTCGCCAGCACCGAGCCGGTCCCATTGCAGCAGGCCAGGAGCATCCCCAAGCCCTGGGTCCTGTTGGGGTAAGCTCCTTGCTCAAGGAGAGTCTGGTTGAAGAAGGATCCATTCATGGTCTGTGCGTGGTCCCAGATCTTCGAGGGAGGCAGGAGGGAAGCGTGCTGTCCCCCTGCCCACCCTCACATCCCGGCGGGCTCCGTGCCCCCTCCTGCCTCCCTCCTCACGACGCCCGGGGTGGACGGGAAGCCAATTTGTGCAGCTTGCCGCCGGCTCCCTCCTGGCACGAGCAGCTCAGCACAAGTCCCCGAGCAAGCAGAGCGAGAGGCAGAGGAAAGGCAAAGGGCACGCAGGGGAGAAGAAGGTGGCCAAAGGTGGCCACATGCCCCCTGCCCTCACTGCCACCCCAAGGGACGGGCGCTGGGGACCTCCCGGCAGGAGCAGGGGACCGATGCCTGCCGGCTGGGAGCTCCACGGATGCAAGTTCCCAGCTAAAAGTCTTCCCCGTGTTCAAAGACAAACCAGCAACTCCACCCCCTTGCAGCCTCCCCCCAGGACCGCCTTCCCTCCCCCCCCCACGCTCACCCAGGCTGCCCACCCCTTCCCCACGCGGGTGCAGCCCCTTGCCCCGCTCTGGGTGCCTGCACCCACCCCACTGCCACCCCTGGGTGGGGGCCGACCCCTAGGGTCCTGCCCCTAACGCATCCTCGCCCCCAGCCCCTCCACCTGCTCCTCAATCCCACCAGGTTCCAGCCCCAGGTGGGTGGCAGGTCCCTTGTCCCCCCCCCTTGCACCCTGCCCACAGCCTCAGGTCCCTGCTGCTCTCTCCGCTCCCCGCTTGCTGCTCTGTGCCACCCACTCCTTCCTTAGGAGCAGCACTGGCCCAATCCTGCCCGGTCCACCCCCAGCTCTGCTCAGCGCTGCCTGTCCTATGGCAGGGCTGGATCCGTCCCTCTCTCAGCATCCTCTGGCTGGGGGGGGTTGTCCCCAGGGCACATTTTTCTCCCTCTCCTCTTGCTCCTTCGTCCCCTTCAAAGGGGAGCACAGGGATGCTGCCCCCCAATTCCTGTCCCTAGCTCGGGATCCTACACCCACGGGCCAGTCGGCACCGTACATGGGTCCAGATGCATCTGGACAGTGAGGAACAGGAGCTTGCTGTGATGTGGGGACCTCGTTCTGATTTATCTGTGTACGTCTTGGATCACTTTCCTTGTGCAGCCCCCAGAGGGGATTTTAATAAACCCAAATGAGAATTGATAAATTGCAGCTAAAGGCAGAAGCGGGAGGCCGGCTGGCTGCGGGTAAAGGGAGGCTCAGTGGGAAGCGTGTCAACTGATTTTTCTTTTACACAGCCAGGAGCTGAGTGCCTCTTTTGCTTTTGTGACATTTAAGGGCCCAAAAGCAGCTAGGTTTGGGGTTTACTTGTTGCTTTTTCCTCCTTGTTTCACCCACGGCGTTGCTGTCCCAGCAGGGCCGTCTGCAGCACCGGGGGAAGCAGAAAGCCTGGCAAGACAGGGACCCATCGGGACAGGGACCCATCGGGACAGGGACCCATCGCACTTAACCCCAGGCCCAGGAAAAATCCCCAGGGGAGACCAGAGCATCCCAGTGGCAGCTCCTCTCCCCGCTGCCTTCAGACCAGAGGAGTTTCTGCTCCCTCTGCTGGCTCCAGCTCCAGCTCCAGCCTCTCCTCCGTGCCGGATCCGGCCGCTGCAGCCATGGCACAGGGGTCACAGCCACCAGCTGCAGTGCTGGAGAAGCTGGGGACATGGGGCTACTCAGCTCTTGGGTACTCCCTGGGCTGCTCTTTACCTTAATCCAACCACAGGCTTCATGACACAGAGCATCCCATGATTTATTCCCCTAGGACCAGTTTTTGTGCAGCTCTCCAGACCGTATCCAGCCCCAGAGAGCAGCGATAGGAGCCCAAACTCTTCTCGGTGCACCCTGAACTATGTGCACCCCATGTCACCATCACAGTGATTCTTGCAGGACAAGCAGCACCTTCCTGCAGTCAGCCAGGAAAACGGGTCCATCCTCATCTTCAGGCAGGGTGAGAGCCCAGGAGGGTACAGGAAGTCAAACGTTTCATTTCGTGGCTTTTTCCTTCTTTTTCAAAGTTTTTGTTTGTTTGTTTGTTGTTTTGTTTGTTTGGGGTTTTTTTTTGCATCATGCTGGCAGCAAGGGCTGGAGTATCCCCCTGTGCTGTGAGGGTCCTGATCGTGCTGGCTCAGGGAGGAGACATGTGGGACTGTGTCCCTTTGGAGCTGGCAGCACTTGCAGATTCAGGCAACCAGCTGCTAGGCAGGATGAGACCCCAGTGAAGAGGACTTTTGGGACCGACAATTCACTCGGTCAAATCTTTGAGACAAACGCATCCACGAAGCTTCAAACCTGTTCCTGGGGTGGTCCAGTGCAACACACAGGGACAGGCTGGCCAGAAAGCCATGCACAAGGGGGAAAAGACACACCAGTGGCATTTCCAGGCAGGGACGGGGGGACACATGCAGGGAAAGCAGGAATTGGGGTGCCCCAAAGCTGGCTTATGGGGTCAGCAGGCTGAGATGGCTGCAGGGCAAGATTGAGAGCCCTCAGAAGGCAGCTTTGGGGTGTTATTTATTTTATTTTCCAACCAAGAAGCAGCACTTTTTCAACACTGCGTGAGGGTCGATGGGTTTCTCTTTACCAAATCCACGTTAAAAAGTCAGGGGGGAGAAGCCGGGAGGAAAATGACCCCCCCGAGCAGAGCCCAGGCAGCCGCAGGAGGGCAGCAGCACCCGCCGGGAAGGTGGCAGTGAGTGGAGGAAGCAAAAACGCATCGAAACTTCTTTTACAGCCAAGAAAAATTCCCCGGCTCCCGAGGCAGAGCCCCCAGCCCCATCTCACCTCGTCTCTGAGGCTCCGGGCAGATGCAGCGATCCCCGTTTCTCCCCGCACAGCACCCTGTACTCTGCACAAGCTCCTTTTCTGCTCCCCCCCGGGATTACCCCGACCCCAGGTTTTGCCATTGCTGGCCCCAGCCCCTGTCACCCGGTGAGGGGAGCAGCCCTTCCCTCCCTTGGCAGCCCAGCCTGTATTTGCCTGCCTCAGTTTCCCCATCTCCGAGTAGGACCCTGGGGGATGAGAGGTTTTTTAAACCTCTTCAGGAGGCATTTCTTTGGGTATTTCAGCAGGGAAGGTTCCTGCACAGATCTGACCCCTTGCTTGGTACAGGAGCGATTTGTGAGGATGTGGGTGAGAAAAACAGCACAGGAGAGAAGAGAATCGGGTCCGAATCACCCAACCCAAATCTGAATTTCCCTCCCTTTGTGATGTCCGGGTTTGTACCCAACTGGTCCTGCCAGGTCCAAGTCTCTGCTCTCTGTGGGTCTCCCCTCCCCGTTCCACCAGGGATGTCTCCACCTGCAGTGTCCTGGGGAGGGTCCCCAAGACCCCCCCCCACACACACGCACTTTCATTTCACTATGCAGTTGCTCTATTTCCCCTTAAATCCTTCAGCTCTCAGGCAGCTCAGCCTCGGCAGGTTTAAAAGCCGGGCTGCCTTTCATGCAAGAGTTAACAAAAGGAGGGTGTGAGCAGGATTTTGCAAGGAATTAAACCCCGGCAAAAGAGCCTATGGGAAAGAGCCTGTTCGTGCGGGTCGCCCGTGCCCCGTACTTTCTTCCCGGGTTCATTAGGTCCTTGTGTGAGCTGCGAAAAGGAAAAAGGGTGAGGAGCTCCGGGCAGGATGGGGGGGGCCACTCCCTGACTCAAATTTGAGTGACGAGCCAGCGCAGTTTCCTCCGGCCGGCCCCGCTCCGCGCCTGTGTCACACACCCAGGCTCATGATTCATCTTCTGGACGGCTCAAAACCCGGAGGTTTTGCCCCAGAGCCGCTCTCCATCGCTCACGGCGGGTTGGTCCCGACACCCCCCGGAACCCCGGGGCTTGGAGGAGAAGATGGGGAAGCTCCGCGTCGCCCTCGGCATCCTCGTGCTCTGCGCTGCTGGCAGCTGGGGTAGGTTTTTACAGCCCCTAAAGCTGTGTTTGCCCTAATGTTGCACTTCCCGCTTAGATTCCCTGCTATTTCCCCTAAATCCCTGCTATTTCCCCTAAATCCCTGCATTCACACAGTCCCGGAAAAATTGCTGGAAGGGGAAGCTGGCAGAGCACTGCCTCAGTTCCCAAACACAAAGCATCTCTCGGGCCGGCTGGGTCGGGGCTGGGTCAGGGCTAAGAGGGTTTCTCTGAGATGCCGTGGGATCAAAGTGTTGTGGCTCCGTGCCTTATTCTCACCCCAGTAACTTTATCTCCGCCACCTACCCGCCGTTGGGCTGCGGTACTAGTTTATAATGGGAGCACTGGGATGGGACTTGGACTCTGTCCTCTGTAAACAGGCAGTAAGGGGAGTTTATGGGGCAGGCATCACCATACCCATCTCATTTTAAGGGCATGGGGTGTGTTTAAGTCAGCATTAGTATCCTGTGTCATTTTTTTCTCCTGTTATTTTGGTGCTTTTCTTTAAAAGCCCCGATTTCTGGCATCAGGTGACTTCAGGACAAAAGTGGCTCACTGCTTTAAAAACTTTTCAGTGCCTTGCGGAACAGCAGCCCGGTGAAGAGACTCTTCTCCCCAGGTGTGGTTTCCGGGGCTCAAAGCAAGCAGAAAACAAACCCTGCAGCCACAAAACGGTGCCGTGTTTTTCAGCTGCTGATTTATAAATCAGTCCCATTGTTTTGGAGGCCTGACCCGAGGGGTTTTGGGGCAACATTGTTCAGGCTAAAGAATGCCAGATTTCTGTGCATTCCCACCAACAGCCTGAGCAGGAATGCAGAGTAACCCCTGAAAGAGATTTGGGTTTGTAAGGTTGCTCTTTGGGGCTGAATAGGTGATTTCTCCGGTAATCAGCTCGGGGCATCTCCTCCCCAGGAAGATGTTGGTAGACAGGGAGGGGTTCAGAGAAAAGACGCAGCCCCAGGATGGTGTGGGCAGGACATCAGCCAAAAATAAGCCCAAGTCCATATTGCTTAGACAAGCAGAAAGCTCAGAGAAGATGCAAAAATGGTTTGTATCTTTATCAAGCTTGTTTAAGTCTCCTTATAAAGTTTTCTGCATGAGTGTATTAGCAGGAAAAAAAAAAAAAAAAAAAAAAAAAAAGACGAGACCCACCAAGGCATGTGGCTGGCTCAGACACTGTGTGGAGGTGACTTGGAGTTCAGGCTGAGCACTGAGTAATTTTCTCCAGCCAGGGAAGGATGATGCTCAGCCACAGCCGTCTGGGGCATTTTGGGTTCAGCATGCGATGTGCATCCCCCTCCAGTGCCTGGCTGCAGTGCTGCCACCCCAAACGGGGCTCCCTGTGCCACCCAGGTTAGCTCCTGGTATTTCACGTGCTGGGATTTCTCCTTATTTCAAAGCTTCAGTCATTAGGATCAGATTTTTTTATGAGACCAGCGGGTTTTGTAGTAAAAAAATAAATAAATAAATGCAGCTTTTGTACTTTGGTTTATTAGTTTTTATGGCTGGAAAAAAAAATACACTGATAAAATACACGAAGTTTATTAGTTTAGTCTGTGCTGAAATCCTGTTAACCAGCTCGCAGCCAGGCAGCATCCTGCACACCAAGGGCCAGAACCAGAGCATCTGAGCTTCAGCACCCTCTGCTCTCCTCTTCCTGTGGTTTTGTGCCCCCATCACTGCTGCTTCCCCCTCCCCACCTGCCTCCAGCAAAGCCCCCAGCACCTCACCCTGCATCCAGCTGTGCAAATGCTGCTGGAGATGCCAAAAAAAGAGGCATTTTCAGGGTGAGGGGGTGAGGCTGGCCACCACCTTCTGCGTGTTTGCATGGCGATAACAGCCCTGCCTTAATCACAGCTGGCGCCCGGGGGATTTCGGCTCCTTCTCATGGGATGGAGAGCCCTGCTCCATCCAGCCGTGAGTTAAACACAGCCAAGAAGAGCTCCGTATGGTGTTACAGGATGGGGAAAGGTCCCACATCCCCAGACATGTGTCTTGGTCATGTGGCAGTGGGGCAGGATGGCCCCATTCATGGTCCTAAGTGCCAAGATCAGCCAGAAAATTGACTCATCAGGGCTCCCCTGGAGCCTGCAGTTTTGGAAGCTGTTCCCGTCTTTGGGCACGTGGCCCTGAGAGTTTAATCCCAAGTGCCTGGAGCTGCCAGGCTGGTGCCTGCCAAGCCATCGGCACAGGGCTCAGCCTCCTGCACCAGAGATCAACCTGTCGCTCTTTAGGGCCATGCTAAATTTAAAGTCTCCCATCCTTTTTTTGCTTCCTTTTATGCATCCTTTTAACCTGCAGCCAGGTATTTTGGTGTAGGGAGAGAGCTCTGGGAGTGGATGCAACCTCAAAGCTGAACAAGCTGCATGCCCATGTGCCTGAGCCTTGTGGCATTTGCTGTGTCCCCACATCAGTCCCATGCCCGGATCCATCGGTGCCAGCACCCCGTACCAGCACCCACCTCCACGAGCCCTGGCACGCTGCGTGCCAGCAGGCACAGCCACACCGAGCTGCAGCCGTGGCTCTGCCCGAGGACCTGATGCCATCGTTTCACCGTTTCCTCTTTCTCTTCTGTGTTGCATTTCCTCCCACTGCTGCAGAAAACTCCTCTTTTCTTCCTCCTGTGGCTGCAAGAGGGGACCCTGGGCAGGGAAGGTGTGGACAGAGGAGCCCCCAGTTGCTCCGTGCTGGCACCCCCAGTTCCTAGGGCTGTAGCTGGGGACACACAGCACCCCCAGGGACTGGGTGCCTGCAGATGCTGAAGCTCTGACGAGGTGCAGGAGGGAGAAACAGCCCAGGGCAATGCCACCACAGCTGTGTCTCAGCCACTCACCGCAGCAGCAGCCGTTGGGACCGCAGAGCTGCACAGTTCCTACCTCTGCCCTTCCTGCCCCAGCAGACATTGCTGCTGCCCCAAAGCCCCTGAGGGTTTTTTGGGGGGCCCCTTGATGGGACACACTGGCCTCTAACCAAGGCATGCACCTCCCGAAATCCTCACTGCCACTTCCTCTGGTGGAGCTCCGGTTTCCCCCCAGGGGACATCATCACAGTTGGCTGTCAGCATGTTTTGGGATACGTGCCACTTCCCTCCCCTCTTTTCCCCATGTTTTAACCCGAGCCGAGACCAGCAGGGCTGAGTTCAGCATCTGCAAAAACAGGCACCGACCGGCTGGCCTGGGGGTGGGAAGAGGCGCTGAGCTGGGGGGCTCACTCCTTCCCCTCCCCGCTGCCCCAAAATGCCCGCAGAGAGGCACAAGGGGCGATGTCCCCCGGGGCTGCAGGAACAGGGGACACTTTAAGGAGCTGGCATCAGGCTGGCAGGTGGGAAATGCCAGCAGCGGCGGGCAGGATGGAGCCCAACTGGTGCCGGGCTGGGGGAGGCAGCCGTAAAAGAGGCAGGGGGGCAGCAGCTGGGTTTTGGGGCTGCAAAAAGGGTTAGGGTGGAGACCTGGGAGGATGGGGGCTCTGCCTGCTGGTGGGGCTGTTTGGTGGCCCCGAAGGTGGTGACAGCTTTCTGTTTGCTGTTCCAGGGGGTAACATCTGCACCACTCGAGGGGTGAACTCCTGCAAGCAGTGCCTGGCCGTGAGCCCCCTCTGTGCCTGGTGCTCCGCAAAGGTGAGTGCTGGGGGGGCTGAGCAGGGCTGGGGGGGCTGAGGGCTGTGGGATGGGTGCTGTGTCTCCGTTTGGTCCCACCGTGTCTGAACACATTCCTCGGTGGCATCTGGCAGTGACCACAGCTCTGGCAGTGCCCACAGCCATGCGCATCGCGGCTCTTGGTCTGGATTCCTGCCTCGCTTTCAAAATCTGCCCCTTACCTGGGTGCATGAGTATGAAACACGTCGAGTTGGCTTGGAAGTGCTGAAGTTTTCCCTGTGAATTCCCTTTGTCTCTGAAAAGCTATACATTTGAAAACCTGGTTTCCTTTTGGTTTGCTTCTCAAAAACCTATTGTGAAGCTCAAATTTTAAAAAGAATCTAATTCCTGAAAGGGCTGGGAAAGGAAGGGAGTCTGGAGATAGGAAGCAAGTGTTGATTAGAAGGTTTGGGGTTTTATTCATTGGAAAACGGTGAGTGGGAAGGTGAGGTGACTGGGCTTGGTTACAGAGCTAAAGAGGATGTCAGAGCTAAGCTGCGGCTCTGAAATCCCCGTCTGGGTGGGTGAGATGCTGGAAGGTCTGCCACAATACCCTCCAAAAATGCTGCCCTTAGGGTTGGCCCATCAGGGATGTAAGGCTGGAAGTTCCTAACACTGATGGGATCTGGTGAGCTGCAGCCCCAGGGCAGAGACAGGAGGCAGGGAGAGATGGGAGAAGTGATTAAAAACTCCGGGGCTTGGGTGAGCCATTGCCTTAACAATGCACTCCTGTGGCTTGCAAGGAGTTCCCCTTCCCCAGAAAGCACTAAGAGAAGGCTTTTCTTGCCTTCTGCTGCTGAGAAATCCTCTCCCATGAGTGGTGGCAATGCCCACGGGGCTGGAGAACAGACCCAGGAAAACTGATCCAGGTTGGGAGCGCTGTCGGATGGTGCTCGATGCCGGGCACCCGCTGCATACCCCAGCCACCTGCAGGTCCCATCAGATCCCAGGGCATCTTGCAGCATCATCCCATGCAGGATGCATAAAGATCTTGTGTGGATGAGCCCCGACTTATCTCCTGCAAGAAGCAAGAAGCTGAACTTTGCAGCTCGATAAGGACTCGACCATCCATCTGCTCCTTCCCAGCCCGGGCTGGTGTCTTGACGCGGCAGGGACTGCGAGCTTGGGTGTTGTTTTTTTTTTTCCCAGATCAGCAAAAGTTTCCAAAAAAGGAAATATTTCCAGCACTGCTCAGGGCTGTGCTCACGGACAGACGTGACAAGCAGCAAGGGAGCCGTCCCACTGCCAGCAGCCAGCCGCCGGAGAGCCGCGCTGTGCAAACTACTCAGCAGCTCTGCCTCCAACATCTGGACCACATTGTCTTAATTTAGCAAATGAGGGTTTTTTCTGCGGGTTTGTTTAATATCCCCAGGGCGGGGGCGGTCTCTGATCCTGCCCCCCTCCTTCGTTAAAGGGACAGGGCTGCCCTTAGCTGTGCTCCTTTCCCACCCGTGCTGGCTCCCAGAGGAGCCGGGGGTTATCAGTTGCTGCTGCTCCTTCCTGGCTTCGAGCAAGAAAGGAATTTTATTGCTCTTTCTTGTGACCACTGACTCCACTGAGCACTGAAGCAGAGGAGAGTTGAGTTATCTTTATTTTTCAGAAACCCTGACCACCGTTACCAGCTCATAGATATGCCTGGCCACTTGTTTTTCCTTTTGGGAAAAGCCAGCTGAGACGTGGCTCTAAAATCACCTTGGAGAGCATCGTGGCAGACTTCTCCTGGGTCTCACCCACCCCAAATGTCACTTCCCAGGGAGGAAAATAGAGCCAAGGTTGGACCAGGGTTTGGTTTAGAGAAGCTCTGGAAGGTTTTAGCTTAATGTGCAGAGGCATCTGTTCCTTGGGTCCTCCCATGAGCTCTCCTGCAGAGAAGCTGTTGCTGTGTGTGGTTGCCTGTGAGATGAAAATGGAGGTGCCCTGGGGATCCTGCAGCCTCCCAGCCACAGCAGTGATGGAGATGTGGGATGGAGCTGGCTCTGACAGCACCCTGCCCGATCCTTATCCCTGTCCCAAAGGCCTTGAGCAGATACCTCCTGTAGCAGGCTCACAGAACTGCAGAAAATGGGAGAATTTGAGAGGTTGGAAGGCAACTCTGTGCATGCACCACCTAGTGTGGGCTGCCAGGAGGGGAGGTGGGTCTGGGGAGCATCTTCCAGGGCTGCAGGAGGGCTGGTGGCAGAGGAGGTGGGACCATGTGCCCCCCAGCAGCGAGCCTGGGCTGCCTCCGAGTCGGTTTTACAAGTCCTGAGTCAATCATGTTGAGGCTTTCAAGGAAAGGGGAAGGATGTGGCCCAGAGGTGAAATAGCTTCTCCGTGGGAATCTCTCAGTAGAAATGATGCTGCTGATTGTGCAAGGAGCTGCGTGTCCTTTGGGAGCCCCCCAGCACCTCAGGGTACTGCCCAAGAGCCCAGTGGCATGGTTAAAAACCTTTCTGCCCAGCCCTGCCTCTCACCCTCACCCTTCCAGTGCTTTCCCTGCCTAGGACAGGACCGGGTGTGTAATTACCCGTGGGCTCAGGAATGATCCAGGCACCTCACCCAGCTCTGTGGGGTCACAGGGAGAGGTTCAGTGGCCTCGAGGGCTTGGAGATCTGTGGTGGGGAGCCCCACAGGGTGAGGTGGCAGGGTGGGTGGGTGCACAGAGCTCGTGTAGACGTAAAACGTGTCCTCTTCACCAGCAGCGTGCTGCCTGGGCAGGAGTGGGAGGCCACAGGGGAGGAACACGCCTGCTGATGTATTTTCTGGCTATTGCTCGGACTGAGGGAGGAGAAAAAGGCAGATAAAGGCCGCTGCTGCCGGAGGGGGCCTCCTGATGCTGTTTGCACTTTTCCACTTGTTTGCTTAAAACACACAAATTAGCTCCCGGGTTCAACCCACCTGGACCTGAGGGGAGCTTATAACCTGGGCAGGGGCATTGATGGTGCGGAGAGGGCAAGGATCTCACTTCTGCCCTCCTGGGGCTTTGAATGGAGAAAGATTTGGGCTGGGGGGGAGCAGGAGGGAGGAACCCCATGGAGAGGGGACAGCGGCTGCCCTGCCAGGAACATGCAGCGGCAGATCCCAGCAGCGCTGGGCCAGGAGAGGAATTCTTCCCATATTTGTCCCAATAGGAAACTCTCCCCCCTCCGCCCCCCAGGAGTGCCGGGAGCCCTCTGAGCATGCCAAGATAAGGGCAGGCAGCCGGGAACTTTCTAGGAAATCAGGGAGGGGGCCGGAGCCCCCACCGTGACTTCACACTTCTGGCTTCCTGTTTCTGACGGATTCTCGATGCCTTCTCCCGCAGCCCAGTTGCCTTTTTGGTCTTTCTTTTCCTTTTTTGGTTCCCCTTCCTCAGCTGGGCTCCAGCTGGCAGGATGCTGGGAGCTGCAGATAAGCTCAAGTGGATCTCAAAAAGGAGCTGTGTGCTGGGCTTGCCTGCTGCTCCTGGGGCGATTTCTGACGGTGTATGTCAAGAAAACTGGGGAAAAGGTGGCTCTATTGCCAAAGCTTAGAAAAACAAAACAAAAAAGTCTCATACTCTGCCCATTGCTCACAGCCTGCCAAGCTTGTGTCCTGCTTCACTCTCTTCTGGCACGCAGCCACCCCATGTAGAGGGGCTTTCCTTTTAGCTGTGCCAAGAAACAAACTTGTGGCTCCAGCTCCTAGATGTCAGAAGGGGTTTGGGCTTGGGCAAGCCATCCATCATCACTCCTGACTCTTCCCCTGTCCCACAGACCATGGACCAGTCGTCCCCACGCTGCGACCTGCTCGCCAACCTCCTGCAGAACGGCTGCAGGCAGGACTTAATCGAGTTCCCCACCAGCAGCGTCACCATCCAGGAGGACCGACCGCTCAGCGACAAGGGCTCAGGGGGCTCCACCACCACCCAGATGAGACCCCAGAGAATAGAGCTGAACCTGCGGCCGGGTAAGAGTCCACAAAATGCTGTGGGAAAAGGAGATGTGGTGGGGACAGCTTGGAGAGCTCGAGCGATGGATGAGCCATCACCTGTTGGCCAAGGTTGTCCCAGACCCACCGGGGACAAGGCAGGGCTGGGGCTACACCAACCCCACCAGCAGTGTCCGCAATCTGGCTGTCTGCAGGCTGATTTCTGCTGTTCGGTCTCCCAGCTCAGCCCTGCAGGACGGGATGTGATTTCGACATCTGTGGGATTATTTTATGAAGCCACTTAAACCTTAACCACTGCTGCCTCAGTGCCATAAGGCTGACCCTTATCTTTCCCAAGGCTTGTATTAAGGGGCTTTGTTAATATATATTTATTCACATTGTACTTCCCCTGTTTGATTTCTCCTTTTGGTGTCACTCACCTGAGGTCACAAAAAGGGTTTGGGAAAACTGGAGCAAAATGGTGACATTGCCATGTCCAGACTTTCCCCACACACAGCCCATCCCTGCTCTTATCATCAATCTGCTCACAGATGTCTCAGCAGGAACAAATTTTGGTTCTGTGTTCATTCTGGCCTCAGGGACAGATGTCAGAGGCTGATAGCATGTCCCTGGGCTGGGCAAAGAGAAGTTCTGATGTGAGTGACAGCGGTCAGCCGTGTCCCCTTCCCCATGATAAGGGGACGTGTAGCTGTGGGGTAACTGTTGCTGTCTTTAGGTCCAAAAGCAGTCATCAAGAGACAGGTATGTGTGCTGCTCTGGAGAGGATCAGAGGAGGCATGTGGTGCTCTAAGGATTTTGGAAGCAGTAGAAGAAAACCCTGGCTTGATATCACCTCTGCCAGAACAAGAGGGCTTAGCAAGAGTTGTCTTCCCCAGCTCGTGAGAGAAGGCCAAATGGCATAACCAAGGCATGTCCCACAAGCTCTGAGTCCTTGTGGTTTAACTCAACGAGGAGGAGCAGAAGTCCCCCAAGGATGAAGCTGGGACTCCTGACTGCGTGTTGCTACCTGGCCATGCAGACAGTGGGGCATGGAGCTCTTCAGGCTCTCCTGGATTTTGAAGATACTTTACCGATCCTGAAAATCTAAATCTGAGATATAGATTTATATGAAAACAATGATTAAATGAAAGTTGATTAAAGCTTTTTTCTTGTTGTTTGAGGTGTTCTGAGAAGGCTGCAGCTGTGCCCCAGTTGCATATCAAAGAAGTAGTTTCAGAAAACAGCAAGAAAGATCCTTTGTCCCTTCTAGAAAGTTGAAAGAAAAGGTCAACCCTAAGTGTTTTCAGCATTATTTTTTTTCAAAGTCATTAAAACTGGCCTGTTCCCCAGAAGGTTCTAAGGAGGTTTTTGTTTCATTAGAAAGTGTTTCATCAAAAAGTTTCCCAGCAGGGGCTGGGAGGAGCCAAGAAGAACAGGAAGGAACAGGGATGGGGAGGCCCAAGGAGATGTTTGGAGGCCTCAGGAGTTCAGAAGCAGCCTGAAGCAGACGTGCAGTCCCCTGGCTGTTCCCATAAGACCTGCTGCCCATGTGTACAGCATTTTACTCACTCCATCCATCCTGTGTTGGCCACACTATCAGCATAGGACAACTCTGAGCAGAAGGAGTTCATGTCCTAGTAATGAGATGCTTGGACAACAGGAGCTGTGGGACATTTGCCATCTTCAAGGGGTGCACAGCACACCTCACATGCAAGCACCCTGCTCTTAGTGGTTTACTCCTTGGTGTGTCTCACTGTGATAGTCTCCTCCCAGCAGCTTTAAGCCATCTCCTTGGGTTCCTGTTGACCCCATTGGGTCCCATTGACTTTCTCCCCAGTCCTGCGACCAGCCCCCTTTGTTTCTCCCAGGGGATGATCTCTTACTCCTCTGCCCTGCCATATTACAGATGACTCCCAGATCTTCCAAGTCCAAGTGCGTCAAGTGGAAGACTATCCTGTGGACATCTACTACCTGATGGACCTGTCCAACTCCATGAAGGACGATCTGAGGAACATCCAGAACCTGGGCACCACGCTGGCCAGCGAGATGCGCAAGCTCACCAGCAATCTGCGAATTGGTTTTGGGGCCTTTGTGGATAAGCCCATTTCCCCCTACATGTATATCTCTCCTCCAGAAGCCCTCAAAAACCCTTGCTATGAGTAAGTCCCAAGCTGAGGGAGGTCTGTAAGGGTTGGAAGCTAATGGGACATCACCAGACTGTGGCTGGAAATCTGTGGAAATGGATTTCAGAAGGGATTTGGGTGTCTGATTTGGGGCAGGGCTTAAGCTGGGCTGCACTGCATGTCCTGGTATGGATAGGGGGAGCACGTCTAGACTTTGAAAAGCTCTTGTGGGAAGAAACAATTTTCCACCGTTTTTGTTCAAGGTCTAACTCCTAAAAATCTCAGCTTCACTGTAACATGATAGCTTTTTAAAAGATCCTTCACCAGCCTCATGCTCAGGGCTCTTGGGGTGGTTGGGTCCTTTCGGCACGCCCAGAAGAAGACCAGAGGGTGTGAAATGGCTGCACAGTGAGGACAGGAGCTGGGACACCCATGAGACTTGTGCCCTGACCACTTTCTCCTGCAGGATTGGGGAAACGTGCCTGCCTATGTTTGGCTACAAGCACGTCCTGTCGCTCACAGACGAGGTGACGCGCTTCAACGAGGAGGTGCGCAAGCAGAGCGTCTCACGGAACCGCGACGCCCCCGAGGGCGGCTTCGATGCCATCATCCAGGCCACCGTGTGCGATGTAAGGGGCAGGAAGGCTGGGACGGGGCTGGGAGAGGGTCGCTAGGCTGAGCCTGGTGGGTTGGCAGAGAGCTCCCACCCCACCAGAACGGGGCCTGAGGCCTCTTGCAGTGGAGCTACAGCAGGGCTGGGATGTGGGCAGGGCGCATGTTCAGCAAGGGCATTTCTGGGTCTCAACCAAGGAGAGGGTAGAGCATGGCCCTTACGTGGACCTGGGAGGAGAGAGGAGCAGAGCAGATGCTTTGGGGATAGATGTGGTGATCCCATGTCAGCCCAGAAGGGACACCTTTTCCTCTGCCAGCACCTTGATTTTGCTCGAGATGGGAGGGTTCGTGCCCCTCAGTCGTTAGCCACCGTGATTAACACTCTATCAAATTAAAGCCTGTCTTTCACCTTCACAAGCAGCCCATGCTCACCTGCCTGGCTCCCCAGCACTTCCCTGGGAGAGGGGCTGCCCTTAATTCCCCCTGCAGTGACAGGCTGGTCCCCAGGGCCCAGCCATGCCCCATGGTGGCAGCGAGGTGCCGGTACAGGGCTGCCCTCGGCACACACTGCCACCCCACTGGGAGCTGCTTTTGGCCACAGAAGAAGATCGGCTGGAGGAATGATGCTTCCCACCTGCTCGTCTTCACCACGGACGCCAAGACCCACATTGCGCTGGACGGGAGGCTGGCCGGCATCGTGCAGCCCAACGACGCCGAGTGCCACATCGGCCAGGACAACTTCTACTCAGCCTCCACCACACTGGTAAATCCAGGCCCATGTGTGGGGTTTGGGAGCCCACAGCTCCTGCTGGGGATGGGAAAGGTGGTCCAGGTGTGCTTGGAGGGCATGGGGGGGACCGGGGTGGTTGGGACTACGTGTTTCAGGGTGCAGCCTTTCCCCTTCCCCAGGACTACCCCTCTCTGGGCCTGATGACTGAGAAGCTCTCGCAGAAGAACATCAACTTGATCTTCGCTGTGACGGACACAGTTGTTGGCCTCTACCAGGTAACGGCTGCTGTGCAAAGCCACCTTCGTGGGGGGCTGTGGGGTCCTGAGGGCACCTTTTGTGGGTGGCTGGATGGATGCTGGTGGCACCCATCCTCACAAGGCTGCTCAGGAAGCTCTCGTGTCTGGGAATGGCTTGACCCAGCAGTGGTGCCTTCACCTGTCATGAGCAGACTGTGCTTACGGTGGTATTTCTCCAGAACTACAGTGAGCTGATCCCAGGAACCACCGTGGGCACCTTGTCGGGAGACTCCAGCAATGTTCTGCAGCTCATAGTGGACTCCTATGGGGTGAGTGTGCAAGGCCAACACATCCTGTCCCCATGGGCAGCTCAGAGGGAGCAGCAAGGTGCAGGGGGCTTTCTCCTCATCTTGGAAGAGCAATCACCCTCGCAGCACACAAACCCCACCCAGGGTTGCCCAAAGGAGAGCTGTGCACTGTGATGGCCCCACAGCAGCACTCTTCCTCCCCAAATAACCACCACAAGCAGCTGGACACTTGGCAGCTCCTCCAGCTTCCAGCAGCCTCCCTGGGCCAGCTGTGAGCATCTGCCTCCGCCCACACGTGTGGGGGCCCCAGGGATGGGAGCTCACCCCTGTCCTTTCCCATCCTCGAAGGTGTTCCCCGTGGGGAGTGACGTGGCCAAGCTCTAGAAAGCCTCAAGGTGCTTGGCTGCTTTCCCGTGTGTGTAGGAGCATCACTGGGGTGTGGTGGCTGCTCGGGGTGGTCCCCCGTGCAGCCTGGCTGGATTTTTCCATCTTTCTTCTCTCCTCCCCCAGAAAATCCGCTCCAAGGTGGAGCTGGAGGTGCGCGACCTCCCCGAAGAGCTGTCCCTGTCCTTCAATGCCACCTGCCTCAACGACGAGGTCATCCCTGGGCTCAAGTCCTGCATGGGGCTCAAGATTGGGGACACGGTGAGGCTCCTGTCCATGGGCTCAGCTTTTCTCCCCCTCCACACTGCCTGCTTCCCCCCAGATTCTGGGGGACACAGGCTCTTATGGGGACATTATCATCTTTTTGGTGGAGAGAGGGTCCAGCTGGGTGGGCGCAAGGAGAAAAATGTTGTTGTCTGCTGGATGCAGAGGCTGTGGTCTACCAGCCATGGTGCATGGGCTTTTGGGCTGATTTTGTCTACACGCTGTGGTGGGCAGGTGCACTCTCCCATGCTGGGACAGTTTGGGAAAGCCCTAAGAGATCCTGCTGGACCCAACTCTGGGCTGCCTAAGCTTGGGCACAGAGCAGATGCTGAGGCCAGGCTGGAACAGGTACCCCAAGGCTGCAGGGGGGTGCCAGCACCCAGACACACCCTTCTGCCCCCCCCCAGGTGAGCTTCAGCATCGAGGCCAAGGTGCGAGGGTGCCCGCAAGAGCGCCAGAAATCCTTCACCATCAAACCCGTGGGCTTCAAGGACAGCCTGGTGGTGGTGGTGAACTTCAACTGCAGCTGCTCCTGCGAGAGCCAGGCTGAGACCAACAGCTCCTTCTGCAGTGGAGGCAACGGCAGCCTCGAGTGCGGCGTCTGCCGCTGCAACCCCGGGCGCCTGGGCTCGCACTGTGAGTGCTCGGAGGAGGAGTACAACCCCTCGCAGCAGGACAACTGCAGCCCCCGGCCGGGCCAGCCCCACTGCAGCCAGCGCGGCGAGTGCATCTGCGGGCAGTGCGTCTGCCACAGCAGCGATTTCGGCAAGGTGACGGGCAAGTACTGTGAGTGCGACGACTTCTCCTGCGTCCGCTTCAAGGGCCAGATGTGCTCAGGTGAGTGGGAGGCCTGGGGGTGGTGGTTGCATGGAGTAAAGCACCTTGGGGTGTGCTAGAGAGGTATTTTTGCTGCCCAGCATTGTGGTTGAGGGAGATAGCAGCCATCTGGGGGCTCGTTGCATGCATTGTGTCATGCTTAGCCATGGATTAGTTCAGGGTGTGATGCAACGACTCCCCCTTTGGCAGCCTGTGCCCAAAATCCTTGGCAGAGGATGGACTCAGAGGGTTAAAGGCAGACCTTGATCCTTCCTTAGGCTCGGGAGCCCTGTTGAGGTGGCTGGGGGGCTCCAAGGGAAGTGGCTCTGGGGTGCACAGGGCAGGAGCCGGCCAGGTTCTGCTCGACTCCCACATCTGAGGAATTGCTCCACAGGAGGAATCCCCAGGGTGGAGAGAGAGGGGTGGGGAGAGGCACTGGGATTTCCGAGGAGAGGATGCGCTAATTTTATCCTCCACCCTGTTCTTGAAGACTCCCTTTTGGCAAAAAGCGGTGGGGAAGAAAATCCTCCCCCATCGCTGGTCTTACAGTGAATACCCATCTCCTGAATATTCGCCTCCTCCCGGTGCTGCCAGGCTCCCAGTCCTGCCTGCTGCATTTCTCAATTTGGGGAACCTCGCTTCTCCCATGCCAGGGACCAGGGAGCCCATCTCTGAAAAAAAAAAATCCCAGCAGCAGTCATCTCATGTGCCCCATGTGTCAGAGCCCCTTCCTCAGCCAAAAGCCCCATCTCCAGCGAGCCCTGAAGGTCTGAGCGTGCTGGAGGAGAAAACCCCAGGGCTCTTCCCCGTCTCCTGGCTTCCCAGGAGATGCGAGAGGGGTGGCAGCACCCAGAGCCCCCAGCTGCCTCCACACCACTGGGGTTGATCATTCACCTTAACATCAGACAGGGGGGGCTGGGATTTTTCCCCCCCAGGCAGTGATTTTCCGTGGGAGCCGGGTGTTTGTCCTCGATGCCACCACCCAAGGCTGCTCCCGTGGTGCTGCCTGTTTGCACAGCATCCCCCGTGTCAGGCAGAGTGAGGGCAAAGGTGCTGGTGGCACGCTGCCCCCAAGCCAGGCGAGCTGTTAATTAACCCCATCCGTTGGTTCCCAGCTCCGTGCCCGAGTCCTTTGCCCAGCGGGGCCAGCCCTGGCTGCGCGCCCAAGGCTGAGGAGGAAATGAGACGGGGAAAGGTTGCCAAGCCCTTCCCGGGGGGCCACCACCCACGAAAGCCAGACTTGGCAGAAGCCCTGCCCTGTCTCTTTGCCAGTGCCCCGTCTGACCCCGCTGGCATCCGTCACGTCCCGTTCAGCCACACTCCCCCAGCCTCCCCCTCTGTTTCCATACCTCTTCGCCCGGCGCGGCGCTGTTTTCCTGTGACTCAGCTCCAGTTCCTCATTAACAGGGTTACACATTTATTTCTCACACCGGTGCCTCCAGGGCCATGGGGGCCGTGGGGGACGCGGTGCCCCGGCGCTCCCCAGCTGGGAGCAGAGCTCCCACGTGCTCGGTGTTTGGGATGGGTCGGCGCGTGCCGGCACCGCGGCGTTTCCGCTGCTCGCTGTGTCTGGTGGCTGAGTCAAAAACCCAACCGGGATCCAAATAGCTGCGGGCTCTGGCAGGATCTGAGCACGTCGGGCTGTCTGACCGAGCCAGAGGAGTGTGTGGAGCTGGCTGGGCTCTTCCCAGCAGCCAGCTCTCCCGTGTGCGGCGCTGGGCTGGGAAATGACAGCAGGGGTTGACCAGATGGCCTAACCAGATCTGAAACTAAAGGCAAGAGCCAAAGCTTGGGCAGCTCAGATGGAGCTGATTGAGCATCTCCAGCTGCTGCCAGAGCCAAGCTAGCTCAGCCTGAAATTTGGCTATTTTTTCCTTGTTTGCATGGGATAAGAGAAGAACAGGGGGTACAGAAGGCAGGGAGGTGAAGGATGGGGTTTGCTGGGGGCAGCAAGATCCCACCCCAAGGACAGGGGGACACAAATGTCCTGGGTGGCTGCTCCACCTCGCCGTGCCACGCGGAGACGGAGCTGTGGCTCTGGGTGCACAAACATCCCACGTGGATGATCCCCAGAGGAGATCTGTGGGCATCCATGGGGGCACCCATGGGTCCTGATGCCCTCCTGGACATCCCCAGGCCATGGGACGTGCAAATGTGGGGACTGCGTGTGCAACTCGGACTGGACCGGAGACTACTGCAACTGCACCACGCGCACGGACACCTGCATGTCCAGCAATGGGCTGGTGTGCAGCGGCCACGGCTCCTGCGTCTGCGGCAAATGCGACTGCACCCAGCCCGGCTCCTACGGGGACACCTGCGAGAAGTGCCCCACGTGCCCGGATGCCTGCACCATCAAAAAGTGAGTTGGGGGGGAGAGCTCAGATGGTGCCCATCAGGGTTGGTGCCCGCAGGTATGGTGACCATCCCCAAATCCATTGGGTTGGGATCCCGGAGAGAAAAAAGGGTGGGAGGGTGCCTCGGGGATGGTGCAGAGCAGTTCACGGCAGCTCCCTCCTCTTCCTCAGGGACTGCGTGGAGTGCAAGAAGTTCGAGCGGGGCGAGCTGGTGAAGCAGCAGTCCTGCAGCCGTATGTGCCGTGATGAGATCGAGACAGTGCAGGAGCTGGGTAAGAGCGGAGATGGGGCGCACGGCACAAATTTCTGCCCTAAAGCAAGGAAACACGGGGCTGCGTACACCCGCCATGCACATGTCCCCAGCACGAGGGCTCTGACAGCCTCTCAATCCTGCAGGGGACAGGGGCAAGGACGCTGTAAACTGCACCTATAAGGACGAGAACGACTGCGTGGTGCGCTTCCAGTACTTTGAGGACTCCAGCGGCAAGTCCATCCTCTACGTTATAGAGGAGCCAGGTAGGACCCGGCTGGGGGTGCCGATTGTGCTGCTCCTGGGGGTCTGCACTAACCATGGGGTTGGAGCCCCCTTTGTGCCTCCTGGCCAGGATCCAGGGGCTGGCACAGGTCACAGAGCTGCTTTGTTCCCCGCTCTGTGCACCCGGGCTGTGATTTCCTGCCCGTGTCTCACATTTCCCCATGCCTCTGGGTTGTTTCACCCCCCTGCTGAGCCGCCAAGGAGGAGCTCTCTCTTCCCACCACATTTCTGACTCCAGGGGTCTCGTTTTCTTGATGTGCTGTTAAGATCCAGCTCTTGGCCACACAGAAGCAATGCTGCCCCTGCACGGAGTAGCCCAGGGCCTCCAGCATCCTTGGGGACTGCTATCAAGCTGAGCAGGGGGCCATATGGCTGCAGATCCTTCAAAACCAGGGTCATTAAAATAGCCATCAGCTCTAATTACAGCCACCCATCACCTCCTCAGCCCCTGCACAGGCAGCCCTGGGGAGCAGGACAGATGCTCAGAGCTGGAGGCTCTCTCACGGGGGAGGATAAAGCCCTCTGGAGAGCAGAGGAGCCCCCATACCCACAGTCAGGCACCCTAGGGTGCCCACCCAACCATGCTCTCCTATCCCCCCAGACTGCCCGAAGGGGCCAGACATCCTGGTGGTGCTGCTGTCGGTGATGGGCGCCATCCTGCTCATCGGCCTGGCCGCCCTGCTCATCTGGAAGCTGCTCATCACCATCCACGACCGCCGAGAGTTCGCCCGCTTCGAGGAGGAGAAGGCCAGGGCCAAGTGGGACACGGTAAGGGCTGTGATGGGCAGGAGACCCCGAATTCTGCCTCCACTGGGCTGAGTGGATCCAGATCCCAGTGCTCCCAGTACAAGAGCCCGGTCCCCATTTAGGACCCACAACGCGCTGTCCTTATGGACCAGCTCATCCATCCCATTGCTCTCTGAAGCACTGTGTGGGGTCACAGCAGGATCTGGGGTGGCACCACCAAACTGGGCACCCCTTCTCCCAGCCTGCTGTGGCCCCATAGGCTGTGCACAGACCAGAGCAGATGTCCCAGGCACTTTTCCCACCTCTGGTGTATCCTGAGCACTTCTCTCCAGCGTGACCCTCTTACTCACCACCCACACAAGTGTTTCCACCCCGTGAGCTGGAGGAAGGTCCCTGCTGCCACGGGGTGCTGGAAGGGCTGAGGCACCCGGAGCACGAGGGAAGGGGCCAGGATGGCACCAGTGCCTGTCCCCCACCGCCTGGAGGGAAGGGATGGGTGGGCTGGGGTGGCTCTTTCTTGAGGTCTCTGTTCCTGTGCTCTCCTCCACAACTGCTTTTCCCTTCTCTCCCCTATAAAAACCTCATGAGGAGCTGTTAAATTGCACATAGCATTGTAGAGCCAAAGCCCTGAGCAGAGCCATGGATCCCACACCCACTGGTACCCCAGTTTCCCCAGTTGTAAAGTGGGGTGAGTGCCGATGCTGATCACGAAGCGGTGATGCTCTTTGGCTTCTTTTCCCAGGCCAACAACCCGTTATACAAAGAGGCCACATCAACCTTCACCAACATCACATACCGCGGGAACATGTAAGGATGCCGCATCCAGAGCTGGCTGTGGGATCAGCCGGGGATCATGGGGTCTCCTGGAGTCCAGTTTACAGAAGAGCTTGTGTGCGTGTGTGTGTCTGCGTGTAATTTAACAACCCCCGGGCTGCCTCCGGCCCCGTTCTCCATCACCTCACTGCACTGCAGGGACGTGCTTCCACGGCAAACCTCTCGTCCATACCTCTGCGGGCCGCCCCATAGGAGCTGGTGGCCCCTCCATACACTGAACAGGGAGAAATGGGACTTCCTCTGCCTGGTGGTGAACCTGTGAACTCTTCGGTGCTCCTTGGGCCAAGCGGATTTTGGCTAGAACCCAAGGCCAAGCTGTGCTCTGCCTCCTCGGGGATGCCCTCGTGCACTGGCCATGTGAAGTCCCAGCAGCCACAGTGTTGCTTTGGGGGTTGAGGACACCACTCAAAACCCAGCAGTTCACGCGTTTCTCGTGTTGCTGTGGTTCAGGATGGTGGAAAGCAGCCCCCAGGCTGCTTGTGACCTTCCCCTCCCCTCCACGTGCCTCCGCTCTGCACCGCCGGCCACCTCCATGTAGCATCAGCTGTGCTGGTCCCAGCTGCAGCCCTGGGATGGGGCTGAGCTCCCCGTGTCCCCCACCACTGTCCCCATGTCCCAAAGCACACGGACTGCATTGCCTGTATGCCGGGAGCCTAGCCCAGGCTCTCCGGGGAACGAACTCTCCCCTCCCTGTGCCTTTTGGCCTGGGTAATGGTTTTCTGCTTGGCTCAGGGTCCAAATGAGCAGGCGGCCTTCAGGCCCCATCCTGCAGCCTGGGGCTGTGTGTCACCCACCCGTGGTTTGTCTCCTGTGGAAAAAACAGCCTGGGGGCAGAGAGAGCTTGGCCAGGTGCTCTGGGCCCTATCCTGGTAGCTCCGTTCCCCTCAGTTCCACCAAAAAGCAGCACCCACCTGTCCTGGTGGAGAAAATTAACTCTGTCCTAACTGAAACCAGGACACCACCTCATGTCCCGTGCCCACCCCAAGGCCCTAGGGCTGGTCCTGCTGGGGGCTGTGTCCCCTGCTCCCTGCCTGGCCTGTCCCCAGGGGTGGTGGACATCAGGGATGGTGCTGGGGGGCAGCTGGGGCCGAGCCCCGGAGCAGGCGTTGGGTGGGCAGAGATGTGCTCCACATGGGGGTGCTTCCCAGGGCACCAAATAAAAACCTCAAACCACGAATTGTGTCGTCACTGCTGTGTGACCCAGCACCAGGGGGGCCTGTCTGGGCCAGGAGGGAACCAGCCTGGGCAGGGCTGTGGGATCTCCATGGGGTTTTCTCTGCTCTGTTATTGCATTTTCCTGGAGTGGGTAACACAGCTGGGGGCACAGCGTGGCCCTGAGCCTGCTGCAGGCTGGGCTCCTCTCGGCAGCCCCCTCCGTTCATTGCAGAGGAGCAAACCCCAGCATCCCCCCTATTTCTGCAAGACTCCCAAAATCCTTCAGCGTGCACAAAAAGCCCCTGGAGGAGGGCAGCTGGGCTGAGACCACTGCGGGACCGTCCTGGGGGCAGCTGGGCTGGGGGCAAAGGTGCTAAAGCTGGGAGCTGGGTGCTGCCTGAGCACCCTGCCTGGGCACCCGCTCAGCACCGCGACGCACAGGGCTGCAGGGACACCTGGTGGGCACCTTCCAAAGCAGCATTTTGGGACCACAGAAAGTGCTGGGAAAACTCTTTGGAAAGGTGCAAGGCTGGCCTTGGAGTGAGGATGCTGGGGCCAGGCCCTGTAGGGTCACCCAAGAGGGGTACATGGGGGGATCCTGCTCCTGCTCGGGGCTATGGGCATGGTGCAGGGCCCAGCGAGCAGCTGGAGGGATGGAGGTGCTGTTGTGCTTGGAGCCTGGGTGTTGTCCCCATCCTTGTGTCACCCTGTGCCTCAGGGACCCCATCGGTCCCCATCACAGCGCAGGGGAGTTGAGCCAGGGGATGCCCCCAGCACTCTGTGACATCAGGCAGAACGGGGGCACCGGGCGACATCGGGCAGAGGGGTGACAACAGGCAGCGAGCCTGGGGACTGCCCCGCACTGCCTGGGTGCATCGAGGCCACCACAGCGATCGGCCAGGGGGTGAGTCTGCTGCGGGGTGCCCGGAGAGGGGCAAAGGGACAGGGGGTCTGCACTGCAGACCTTTAACACCCGTTGCTCTGGGGTCACATCCTGCCCCTGCAGACAGAGCCGGGGGTCACACCATCCCAGCTGTGTCCCTGCTGGGTGCGAGGACCTGGGTGTCAGCACGGCCCCGCGGGGCCCCGTTCCCACCAGGGCTGGCCAAGGAGAGGATGAAGCCCCACAAGCGGCCAAAGTCCTGCAGCCCTGTGGCCTCCAAGCAGCAGCAGACACCACAACGTGGCTCGGCAGACAGCTGGGAAGCGTCTGCCCCCTCCTCAGCTGCGACTGCCCCCAGGAAGATCTCCACATCCAGCAGGACCTCCACGTAAGTGAGGGGATGCCTCCTCTTTGGCTGGACGAAGCTTGTCCCCATTCATGCTTTAGGGCTCCGTTATGTCCCCTGACCACCCTCGAGGCAGAAATACAGCCAGGTGGGGTGCAGGGGGTAACAGGACGGTGCCCACCTTGCAGGGAGTCTGTCCCACGCTGCACGATCCTGACGGCCGAGGTGTACCCGCCCAGGCAGGTGGAGTGCAGGACGGACGTGTCGAAGGAGGACAAAGCAATACAGGTGAGGGTGGGCAGAGCGGCCCTGCGCGCATCCTGCTGGGAGCGCACCCAGCCCCTCAAAGCCATGTGCCCATCACCGAGATGTGGAACACGCAGCCCCGGGGATGCGGCTGGGTCGGGGAGCTGGCTGGGGAGGGCTTTGGCCACTGCTGAGCACCCCGGTGTGGCCCAGCACGGGCCCAGCTGGGGAGCATCCCCGGGATGGTGGCCACCAGGTCTCTTCGGTTGCCATCCTGGGCTCAGCCCACGCGGTGTTTGACGACGTGGGTGCTCCTGGCCCCAGACACCCCAGTCCTTGGAAGCGTTACCGAAGCAACAGCACCCACGGCACGAGAAGAAGGGAGACAACAAGGACGTGAGCAACAGCCAGGACCAGCCTCAGCAACGAGCCTCAGCAGCCAGCAGCGCCCCGGGGGGCTCCCCCCAGGCAGCGGGGCGCACAGCCCCCAGCACCCCCAAGGGCACTGCCGCAGCACAGGACAGGTAATGGGGATGGTAACGGGGATCACCCCCGTGGTTAATCCAGGGCCCTAAAGCAGGGGAACGGGTGCTCAGTGTGGGAATGTCCCTCGGTAGGAGGAGCAGCCTCACGTCCGACCTGTGCCCGAGTTCCAGCGACGCAGAGTGCGCAGAGCAGGGTCAGGCTGTGCTGGGGACAGAAGGTAACCCTAAGCCCTGGCTCTCCCCACCCTGTTGAACCGTGCTTCCTCCAGCGTGCTGCTCTGAAATTCTCTGTCCCACCTCGGTGAATCCAGCACTCTGGAGAAACCAGATCCAGGGACCATTTAATGTGCTGTCGTCTAAAATATCCTCCCTTCCTTCTTCTCCCACCACAGGGGATGAGGCTGATGTCCCGGACACCGCAGCAGTGGGCAGTCTGGGGACCTGCCCGGCAGGGCAGGGGAGGCAGGAGGGGCTGAAACAAGCTCAGGCTAACAGTAAGCATAGAACTGTCCTGGAGACATGCGTACAGCAGCCTTGGCCCCCTTCTGTGCGTGTTTTATGGGTCCTCTAATAACAAACCTGGGCAGGAGCTGGATCACACAGCCACCGGCTGCAGACGCAGCTGCCAGAAGAGGTGCTGCAGAGAGCACAGAAATGAGCACGCTGGCCATGCCGAGCCTGGGGGAATGTTAATTAATCCAAAAATTCATCCAAAATTAAGGCAAATTAATCCAAAAATTTTGGCCCAAAACCAAGAGCAAAGCCTCAGGGCTGGTGGCAGTCAGCCTGTGGCACCTCCTGGAGGTGAAACCCCGAGCTTCACAGCTTCCAGGCCATCTGCAGGCTGTCCTACTCCCATCTCGAACACAATTTCACGATCTTCAGTTTTACTTTTCCAGTAGGATAAAAATGAGATCTTTATTTTTAATGGAATTTGAGGTGCTGCTGTTTACCACGTGCCTCCAGGAGCTGGAGCAGGAGCTGAGCAGTGTAACCCCCAGTGTCCCCAGCAGCAATCAGCGCAGGATCTGGCTGCTGTTCAGCAGCCACAAGGAGAAGGTAAACGCCTTGTCCCAGGGGACACAACCACCTCCACCCACTTCTCCTCCAGTCCCCGGCTGGGGCAGGTGTGGGACAGTCCCCTCAGCTGCCCGTCCCTACGCACGGGTGGCTGCGTTGGATCAGCAGCAGGAAAACGCCTCGGTGCATCCTCCAACCCCAAACTCCTTTTTCCTTTCCAGAAAGCAGGGAGGCAAACGTGAGGCAGTTTCTGGAGGCTGATGGAGCCTTCCATGAGGATGGTGAGCAGCAGAGTCCGTCTGCAACCATCGCACACCTGGGTACGTTGGACAAAGCCCCTGTAACACAGAAAATCTTTACTTCCCATTGAGCCATGGGGTAGGGCAAGACCCCTGCTTAGCCCTTAATGCCAATGAGTGTGGCTGATTGGGCTCAGGACCACAGGAACCACCTGCTGGGATGCCGGAGTGGCTTTTTCCAAAAAAATCAGGGCCATGTGGCTGCACTGGCCGCTGTAAATGAGCCATGAGCAGCCAGAGGCACCTCCTGGAGCAGGAGCAGGAGGTGGAGGCTGCTCGCAGCTCCCCAGGAGAAGCCATTTGCAAGTGCTGATAAAATAACTCCAGCCCTGCCGAACCTGCAAATGCTGGGCTGTGCCGAGGCTGCCGGCGTCAGGGACCGCTAGATGGTGATGTCTGCACGCTCCCGGCCGCTCTCCGCCTTTCTGTGCCGCTTTCCGACCATCTCCCCGTGCAGCCAGGGAGCCTGAAGGGTTCTCCCTCGTGAAGGTTTGCAGGTTGCGGAGTCCCTGCAGCCAGCCCATCCCGCAGGCACGGCTCTTGCAGCAGCACTGCGGGCTGGGGCTCTCCCTAATGCTGCTTTTATTCCACTGGCTCCTTCCCAATCTCCTTCCTGAGCCTCAGAGCATGAACTCCACAGAGGGCACCGTGCTAAGGCTGCCTTCAGGTTTCAGGTGCTTGCTGCAATGATGAGCAATAAAAGGTCTGACGTCTTTTAATAAATCCAAAAAACAAAACGATCAGAGCTCTCCCTGATGCAGCTAGTTAAGGTGCATGCTGCCCGTTCACAAGCCAGAACTGAGTTTTCCAGGTCTCCAGGAAACTTCCTGAAACAAAACGCGTTTCCCCATTGATTTTAGGGAAGCAGGGCTCTGCCAAAGAGCTGAAGTCTCACCTCGCCCCAGCAGAAACCCCCTCAGCCCAGCATCACCAGGAGGCACTGGAGGATGCAGCTGCGGATGGTGAGTGTGTTCGGGTCCTGGAGCACCTGCTGGGCAGGAAACCTAAGGATTGGGGCTGAAAAGGAGAAAGAGCTGGGATTAAAATATAAAAATAAATTAAAGCCAAAGTACTGACATTTCCCAGGGCACAAAATCATAGAATTCAGGCTGGAAGGGACTTCAGGACACCTCCATTCCCACCTCCTGCTCAAGGCTGGGTCAGCTGTGAGATCAGACTGGGTTGCTCTGGGATTTATCCATTACAGGATCTCCAGGGCTGTGAAGCAGTCAGCGATAACCTGGGATGAGAACACTGTGCTCTAGGAAAGCCTGGACCTCCAGCCTGGATGGCAGGCTGGCCAGAAAGGCCCTGGGTTTGTGAAGCAGTTTTGTGGTGAAATTCTCCAAAATCACCAAATCCTTTGTGGCTATGAGAGTTCTCAGTGTTGTAAAACTCCCCTTTTGGCGAGACATTTATAGCTGCAGCCAAGAGCCTCCCTGCAAGCTCTTGTCTGGTTGTTGGGCTCTCCTTCCTCAAACATCTTCCCCCCAGCCACACCTCATCTTCCCCCGTTCCCCAGGGAACACAGTCGACAGCCGGGACACAGTCGACAGCCAGGACACAGTCGACAGCCAGGACACAGACTCCAGCACAGACACTGTGGACGTCTTCTTAGCCAGCGAGGAGCAGAAGGAGGTCCTAAGACGTACCACAGGTGGGCTTTGATATTTCTCTCCTTGGTTTCTGCTCCTGCACAGCCACTGCAGCCAAAATCCCAGAAAGAGGAGCTCAGAGAGGTCTCTGGAGCTTGGCCACGGCCTGGGATACGCCTTGCACTCAGCAGAGGTTAAACCCTCTCTGCTTCTCCCTTACCTTTAATCTCATGTTCAGTTTTTTGCTTTGCATTGTTTGGCACAAGTTGCTCCATGTGTCCTGGCAAGATATAAATGCCATCCTTCAGCATATAAAAGTAAGAGGGGGTTGTGCCTAGAGAGTGCTAGACAGTGTGTGGAGGGAAGCAAGGGTTGATGAATGGCCATGGAAAGGAAATTTAATCTTTCTTGGCCTCAACATCCCACCCTGCCTGGGGGGGAGGGAGTTTCATTGCATTATTGTGGCTACAGTCCTTTAGATCCTGAGATGGAAAGGGTAGGTGAAAGGCAAAGGTGCCTCCATTACTATTATTAACAACCTTTTCTTTTTTTCCCCAAGTCTCTCTCTGCTGGCTGCCAGCACGTAGAGGAGGTTTCTAACGCTTTCTTGTTACAGAGGACACAGACACTGTGGATAATTTTGGTTCTGACCTGGCTGCGGTGGAGATCCCCCTGGGGGAGGTCCCCCCAAACCCAGAGGAGCAGCAGGAGGTGCTGGGTCCCGCTGCTGTGGATGGTGAGGGTCTCCTCCTGCCCTTCCACTGTCATTGCCAAGGTCAGGAATGTCCCCAGTGAGCCCATTCCTGCTCCATTCAAATATTGCCTGGGCTCTAGGGGATGAGGACGACACCCAGGACCTGGTCTCCACCCCGGACAGCACAGCCAGAGAGGTCCACGTGGGCAGCCAGGAGAAGCAGGAAGCCTCAGGACACAAGGAAGGTGGAGGTAGGCTTTTGGGATCCCTTGGAGGAAGCCCAAACGTCTCTGGAAACCAACAGCTGAGTTAAAAGCCTTCTGCGTGCCCATTACCAGTGCTTGTCCAGCAACGAGGATGTGATGTTAACACAAGAAGCTACAGAAAGCTATTGAGCCCCTTAAAATAATGCTGTGGGTTCCCACTCACATGGGGCAGACGTGGAGGAAAGTCTCTGCGGGCGAGGGATGTGATTGCTCCTCCAGCAGTGCAGTCCTCCTGCCCCATCTCAGCCGTGCCTGGCACCCCATCACAGAGCCCTCACGCTGTGATGGGATTAGTGCCCAATGCACTCACTCCGGATTCCTGCCTGTAAAAAGCCAGCCCCAGCACTTTTGCTTTCAGTTTTCCCCTTTTCCAATGCCTAACCCCCCCCGAAGACTACTTCCTGCCTCCATCTGGAAGCTCTAGCCAACATCTGAGGCAAGCCCTTGGCTTGTGCAGCAGCTGCCACTGGGTCCAGCACCAGCACCTGGTCCTCTCCATGCTCTGCTGTCTGTTGTTCTCACCAATTTATCGTTTTTATAACTGTTATTTCCCCTGAAAGCTCTGCTCTCCCCCTGCAGCTGATGTGAAGGCGAATTTGAGCGAATCCATGACAGTGGTGAGGATGGCCCAGCAACCACCCCCGGAGGAAGGTGAGTGAGATCTCCATCATGCAAGCTGCTGCCAGATAACAGCAAACAGGATTAGACAAGAGTCCTTCAGAAGAAAATTCTGTGGCTGTGTATTGTAATGAATTGCAAATCTGCTGGTAATGAAGCTGCACGGGGAGAGGCAGAGGTACAGCAGAGCTGCAGCACGTTTCCAGTGGAAGCTGCTGGAGCAATCAAGGCACAGTGCTGCTCTCAACGCACTCCGTGCTCTGTGTTGTAACTCCTGAGCCACCAGGGTAGGAAAGCACAGCCCTAAGATGTGCTGCAAAGATTTACTTGGCACCCTCTGGCTTCTGTTCCCCTTCTTGCTGCAACTCTCCCGCACAGCACAGACCTGATTTGTCTGCAAGCCACCTCGTCTCGCTCGGCTTCCCCCTCCTAGCAGTGATGCCAGGGCTTTTCTCCTCCCTGTGTGCAGGCAAGATTAATTTCACTAATGTGCTGAAAAGATTTTAAACCCTCTGGAGGACAGAGCTGGAGAAAGGCAAAGGATGTTAATAACACGGCTCTTACTTTTATTTAACCAGTCTCCCTCCACGTCCTGGCTGTGTGTAGAAGGCAGTAACGCCTTGCTGTGTCGAGGATGGTGCTTAAGAAAACCATGCTTAGAAGGAAAATAGTGCTCAGAAGATTTTATTTTGTTGCTTTTATAGAGGCCAAAGTTGATGTCAGCAGTGAGGGCTCCACCCTGGCTACCTCAAGCACCCACTCAGCCCCAGAGAAGCTGAAAGAGGCACAAGTGGATGGTGAGTGAATCATAGAAATGCTGGTGGGACGGAGAATCCAAACCCATAGAAAGGGTGGGAAGGAGACTCCAAACCAGCCTTCCACGTGGAGCCAAGTTATTGCCAGCACTGGATGAGGTTGGCTGAGGTTTTATCCAGCCAAGCTCTGGACTTGAATGCCTGGACATGGCCCCAAGTGCCTTACCCGGTTTCTCCTGGATTTTCTGGAGTGACAAGCAGGAACTGAGCCTGGGTCTTCAGCTACCTGCGCTGTGACGCCTTCCTTCTGGGTCACAGTGTGACAGGCTGGCTGTGCTGCGATGGCACTTGTGTGGCCTCTCATCCATCAGCCAAGCCGGGTTCTGGATGAGCAGGTGGAGGAAAATACCTGCAAGAAAAAGCTTGGCTTGCTGTTAATTCCCCACTGTGATTAGTCAGCCTTTGGCTACCGCGAGACACCGTGATCAAGGGGAAGAGAAAGGAAAAACAGCCGTGTCCATGAAGTGCTGCTGCTGTGGGCATCAGGTTGTCCCAGGTGCTGGCGGCTTTGAAGGGAAGGAAGAAGGGATATAAGGATGCAAGGGATATAAGAAGGGATATAAGAAGGGATATAAGCTGCCCTTCATGTCCACTGCAGGTGGGATGGGAAATCAGAGGCTTAAATGACAAGAAGAAGGGATTTGAAAGTATCCACAGGGAAGATGCTGTAGCAGAGGACAGGGGATGCTGGGAGGCACAAGATTTCTCTTTCTCAATATCCTGCTATTCATGGACAAGAGGGCACAGAGAGTTAATGCTGCTGCAGCTCAAAACAGGGGAAGGTGCCATCACAGGGTCCTTCCAGCTCTTCTCCTTGGGATGTCTGAGGCTGTGGGTGCTGGTGAGAGGGAAGCCCACGAGTTTTTGGCTTTCCATGTCCAGAAAAAGTTGCTGCTGGCCGTGCTTCCAAAATCCGGGTAAAACTGAAGCTCCTGCCAAAGAAGAGGGTTCAAAAACCCCTCCCAAGGAAGACAAGAAGGTAAGCATCAAAGCAGAGACAGGGCTTGTAGGAACGCCGTGATCAGCTGTCAGTTGGTCCATCTCTCCTCCTCATTGTGTGTGGCAGTGAACAGATCCCTCAGACGAGAGCTGAGTGTGAAGCCGTGAGGAACATGACAAAGAAGCAATGGAAAGGTAACGGTACCGTGCTACGTGCTCCTCCTCCCTGTTGACATGTTGCCAGCACGGACAGGAATGGTTCGATCTTTAGCTTGGTCCTGCAGCACTGCACAACCCTCCTGAGACAACAGCCTCACCTTGGGGTACACAACGGGAGGGACAATTCCGTGTCCCAAGGATGTGGGGACCCAGAGACTGAAGGAAGCGTCACTGCCCTTTCTGGCAGAGAGACAGCTGAAAATGAGGAGAGCAGGGTTAGCAGTAAACCAACCGCCCCACCCAGCACCTCACATCAAATACCTGTTTACCCTTCTCCCCAGACTCCTCAACTGCCCTGCACTGTCAGGAGCTATTTAAAGGTGGATGCTTTGCCACTGGCAGGAAGGAACAACCCACCCCAGTCCTAAATCCCTGCTGGTTATGGTTCATTGCTTCCAAAAGGACGTAGGACAGGCAGCTCCATTCCCCCACACCCCATTTAAACCACTGTCTTCTCCCTGCCTGCCTGCAGCATTCTCCGATGCCTTCAACTTCTTCCCCAAAGACACGGATGGCAATATTAACCGCTACAGCCTGGAGGTGACTGCTCAGCAGCTGGGGATTAGCTTGGCCGGTGAGGAGGCTTACAGCAAGCTGGAGTGTGCAGAAACTGATGGTGAGTGCCTCATGGAATCACAGCGTGGGCTGGGTTGGAAGGGACCTTAAAGATCATCTAATTCCAACCCCTTTCGTGGGCACGGACACCTCCCACTAGACCAGGTCACTCAAAGCCCCATCCGACCTGGCCTTGAACACTTCCAGGGATGGGGCTCGATGCATGGATTGTTCTGGGTGTGTAAAGTGATCCATCTCGATGCGCCTTCCCAGCCGTGGGCAATGCTGTGCTGAGATGTTTTGAGCCAGTGGCCGTGCCTGAACTGCTGTGTTTGAGCACTCATCAGTGGCTCCATCCTTCACAAATGCATGTTGTGCTTTTTGGACCCCTTTACACATGCGGAAGCACTAAGTGCCACTGTCCAGTTACCTGTGAAAGCTTTAACAGCTTTTCCTCCTGCCCTTAGGTTTTAGCGAGCAAATCTTTCTGCAGTGCCAGCTCTGAGCTACTCACCCCAGCATTTTGTTACAGCAAAAATCTGCCTTGCTAACACAGATGCCACTTGCTTGCAGGAGAAAAGGCGATGAATTTCTCAGACTTTCTGACCACTGTTACTGACAAGAACTGCTTTATCCAGACAGTATGTAAGTAAGAGACACCCTGCCCACGTAAATGTTGTGCTCCCCTCCAGCAAAACTTGGAGTTACCCAGAGATATCTGAAGTATCTGATTCCCAGACTAATTGGTATGGAGCAAGAAATCAGCATTGGGACCCAAAGAAAGAAAGGCTGCTTTGCTCAGACAAGACCATGATAGCTCAAAGGGTTGTCACAGTGCAGCTGAGGGTTAGCTCTGTCCCCGGGCCAAGCAGCAGAGCGGTGGGGAAGGACCATCATAGTGCTGGCCATTCTCAGCGAGGGGAACACAAGGACAGTGGCATGAATCCAGCATCCAGTCCAAGTGCTCCTGGCTACCAGAGCAGAGGCCAAACTCACCTCTCACAAGCAGAGAAGCAGTAGTAGTAGAAGACATTATCCTTCTTTGGCTAATGAATGGCTGAAGGGATTTGTCCTCCCTGCTAGATGTCTAACTAGCACTCAGAAGAAAATGGGGATAGATCCCTATTGTCCAGATCTTTCTGGGTGCTGCTGGTGTCTCTGCTCCCTGTGAGTTCTGTGAAGCTAAGACAAGGCTCAGTCATGGCTCTGACTGCTCTCCTTCTCTCCAGTCCCTGAGAAAAGTGATCCAGGCAGCTTCGATTCTGTCGATGCCAGAGGAATCCTCCTCTGCAAAGTCTTGCTGAAGATGGTGGAGTTGGAAGCTCTGCCTCGGAAAACTCTTCTTCAGATTGCCAGGTGAGCACTGCATGACAGAGAAGGAAGCTCTCCGTTTTATTGGGACATATGTGGATTATCTAATTTAACATGTGGATATCAGGGCCCAAGACCATATTTCCTGACATGTTCCATACCTAGATGGATATCCAAAAGCACCTACATAGCTACAGTATTTTCTTTAGAAAGGTGTTGTTGTAAATGCCACCATGTGTCTATCTCACACCATTTAAATATGGGCTGTTGAGATATGTCAGTGTACAGCAGCCAGTGCTGAGCAGGCCTTGGGCTCTGTTTTGCTGGACAACTACGCCCTCTTTTGTCTTCTAGTTACTACCAGCAGTTTAGGGACTACGCTGGCCACATAGACTGGATGGATGCTGATTTCCTCACGAGTTACAGAAAGCACAACAACAAAACTAGGAAAGACCTGGTTTACCCTATGTCTTCCTTTGTAAGCGCTGCCCGCATCTCAATGATGAAGGAAAAAGAGGCAGCAATTTATATGGAACGACTCAAAGGTAAGGCTCGCACGCTGTCTTTCCCACTCTGTCATTCCCACTCTGTCCAAAAGGGAGTTCACCAGAGTTACAAGGGTGAAATACTGACGGGGGCTTTTCCCACAGCTTCCTCCATTACTTCATGGCCCTTGGCCTCCTCCAAAGGTGGAGAATCGGTGCTTTGGTACTTCATTCAGCAAGTCCCAGCACCAGCCTCGCATTAGCAAACCCTTCCCCAGGCAGCAACAGCCAAGAGGAGCACAGAAAACAGAGCTGGAGCCAATCTTGGGAGTCCTTCCAGCCCATAACCCTCTTAGGGCACAATGCGGAATCAAACAGTTGGAGTGGGTTGTGCTCCAGAGACTTCTAGGGCCAACAGAATCACCTTCCTGAGCTGTCTCTGGTGGTTGAGTAGCTTTGTGTTTCAGAAGAATTGAGAAATCTGGGACCTACGAGCCCTTCTCTGGTCAGAGGAAAAAGAGCAAGAGTCACTTGGCCGTGGCTGTACTGTGACCCTTGTTCTATCTTCCCCTTGCCAGAATCTGCGCCCCGTTCAAGCAGCCCGTATGCTCAGGTACCCGTCTTCCCACTAATTTTGAATGAAGACACAAAGGCACTCTTGAAGAAGAAAAAAAACATGCAGAAGCTGGTGATGCAGAGAAAGAAAGAGCCAGTAGCTTCAACAGAGAGCCGCTCCATCCGAAAGAGAAACCATGTGCAGGAGGTGAGAGACAAGCATGATGCTTCCAATACATGGAAGCAAGGGAGGCCTGGGGACAAGCCTGAAAAGCTGCATTTTGTTTAATCAGGCCGCTACCCTCCAGCCTCCTGCTCGCAGCAGAAAGCAGAAACGCTGTCCCACCATGAGCTCAGAGCACCTGAACAGACAGCGGCACCCGAAAACAGGCAACCAGGGCAAGACACGAGCACACGTGAGCGTGAGATCCAGCCCCATGCCCCCGCTGCCCCACAGCAGCTGCCCACACTGCGCTCCGTGCTCAGTCAGGCACTCGCTTCCCATTTTCTCCCCCTTTTCAGCTGCAGCATTCAGTCACAGGCTCAGTTAGAACTCTTTTTTTTTTTTTTTTTTTTTCCTTGGTAGCCATTAGCAATACGTAATGATAGCTGGCAACCCCACTGACATACCATGGCAAGGAGGCGGGCTGCAGATACCGCCCAGCTCCGAGCCCAGGCGTCAGGGCTACGGTGTGGGGACTGCAATTCAGCCAGAACCGAAGGGTGACTGGTCCCTCATGCAACCTGGAAATTAACCGTCTTTAACTAGACGTGGGTATTACACGGCAATTTTCTCGTAAGCGCAAGGAAAAACGAAACCAGAGGTATAATAATAGCTTCGCTGTTTATTACTGTTAATTGCCAGCATGAATTAGTTATAACCTGCCACCACCGCATCCTAGCGTGCCGCTGAGGTGTATTTTTAGCCTTGTGCGCGCATCTGCGGCACGTGCTCCCACCGGGGCCAAGCTATGGGGCTTCCCCCCATGGAGCTCTGCCTCCTCCTGAGCTTGGCCCCCTTCTTCTCCCTTCGGCTCCCAGGAGGCGCGGGTGGCCCGGCAGTACCAGCACGACCTGGCCCTCCGCCAGCGCGCCAGCCTGCTGCGGCTGTGGCGGAGGATCGGTGGAGCCGAGATCGGGCGGCAGGCGGGCAGCAAGCGCTTCCACCACACCTTCTCCACCTACTCCTGGTCGTGGAACGCGTGCCAGGAGCTGGTGACCGCCGAAGAGCTGCAGGCGCTGGACCGCCTCAACCGCCGCCATCGCCGGGCCGCCAGGCAGGCGACGGCCACCAAATGGACGTTCCTGGAGCCCACCAGAGCCCGCTGAAAACGCCGCACGGAGCCGGTTTGGGCCGGGCTTCGCTCCCACCCTGCCTCCTGGGGTAATAAAATGAGAAATAAGAGCCGAGACAAGCGTTTTTATCGTTTTTGAGCGTTTTTATTGCACCACACGCGGCCGCCGCCGTCGCCGCTCCCCTGAGGCGGCGCTGAGGTAACGGCCGCCCCCTCCCCCCCCTCCCTCACCGCCGCCTTCGCGCGCGCTTCCCGCCGCCGCCGCCCCACGTGACCCCCACACCCCTCCGGGTCCGTCCCCGGGACTTCCGCACTTCCGCTTCCGGAGCCGCGCGGCCCCGTCATGGCGGCGCCCAGCGAGGAGGCGCCGCAGCCCCGGCGGCCGTTCGGGAGGCGGCTCCTCACCGACCCCGCCCGCCTCTTCCAGCACAACGCCTGGTGAGGGCGGCCGCCGCCTCCCCGACCCCTCGGCGGGCCCGCGGAACCCCGCTCCACCGCCCTTCCCTGCCCTCTCTCCCTAGGCCGAGGCCCGCGGAGCCGCCGGGTCGGGTGCCCGTGTGTCCCCCCCAGCCTCGGGGTGCCCCTTCCTGAGGGAGCCCCCGCCCCGGGGGTGCCCAAGTTCCGGGGATCCCGTGCCCAGGGGACTCTCAGCCCCGGGGCTGCCCGTGCCCCGTGGAGCCTCAGCCCCTAGGAAGCCTCTTCCCGAGGGTGGCCCTGTCCCCGGGGTGCCCCTTTTCCCTGGGGTGCCCGTGCCCTTTCCGTGGGGTGCCCAAGCTGTGGGGTGTCCCTGCCCCTGGAGAGCCTCTGTCGCAGAGAGTCCGTGCCCAAGGGTGCCTGTGCTCCGGGGGTGTCCCTGCCCCCAGGGGTGCCCGTGTCCTGGGGTGCCCCTTCCTAAGGGTGCACATGCCCCAAGGGACCCCTTCCCTGGGCTGCCCCTGCCCCCAGGGAGCCCCTGTCGCGCAGAGCCCGTGCCCCAGGGAGCCCCAGCCCCGGGGGTGCCTCTCCGCACCCATCACAGTGTACAGGTGGCCAGAGGGGTTTATCCACAGCCTGATGCTGTGGAAGGGTAAGGCTCCACGTAAGGGAGCTCTGGGGGTTATGGGTCAGCCCCGAGCATCACCCCCCACCATCTCTGCTTTGCAGAAGCCCAGACATTGTTCATGCCCCCTCCCAGCAGGCTGGCCCGCTGCCCAGGTTCCCCTCTGTAGCACCCATTGGGGCACAGAACAGGCAGGAGGGCAGCTTGGCGTGGGGCTGTGAGGGGACACAGGCCTGTACACCAGGGCTGGGGGGTTGCTGGAGCTGCCCTGAGGGCTTGGAGGTATGGAGGAGCCCAGCCCTGCTCATCCAGTGCTCGGGAGCACCCATTCCCCATGGTCCTGAGCCTTCATTGGGTTGGAAGCAGTCAGGATTCACAGCCCCTTTCCATATTTCAGGAGCATGTGCTGCTTTGCTTCATGGCAATCGATTTGTAGCTGTAGTTAGTGCAATATCTGCTCTCAGACACTTAAAACTTCCCCACCTGTACACATGAGCAGCTGATGTGCAAATTGAATGGAGATAACTTCACCCGTTTGCTGCCACGTGATGCCGTAAGAGTGTGGGGTTGTGCCGGGTGTTAGCATGGAGCAGGAGGGCTTTGGGTGCAGAAAGCTGTTGTTTGAGAGATGTTCAGTGCCCAGATGCTTGAATGTGATGGGAACCAAAGGTATTTTGCATTTTTGAAGTAAATCTATCCACGTTAGGGCTCTGTCTGCCGTACCTGTTGAAAATTGGCTGTTTAATTTGTAATAAAATAATGAGTGCATATATCAGCTTGTCATCTATTTTGGGACTATCAAAGGAGTGTTACAAAAGCATATCCTCAGTAGTACTTCCCTGCAGAAACTCCCTAGTAGTCTAGTTTTTCAGAGACAGTAGTTAAGGCTTTGTTTTGTTGCTTAATATCAAAAGGTGTATTCTTCCTGAGGCCAGAATTGTTCTTCTTGATCCTTGTATTTTGCTTTTCCTTCATTTGTTTTAATGAAAAAAGGTCAAGTGAATCACTTTAATGACTATACAACTTTGTATGCGCATTTAAGTTATTAATAGGTTCTTAATGCTTTTAAGATTCCTGCATATTTGTGCCATAATTGGGTTTAATATTAATGTAACACTTTACCTTCCAAGTAACCCTAGCTGCCCTCTTTCTTTTAACTTGAGAAATAAAACGTAATTTTCTGAGACAGCTAAATCAAACGGGCTGTGGTGACGACCTGCTCAAGTGAAAGTATGCGAGTGCCAACCTTTTAGTCACCTGTACAGGAACAATTACTTGTTTTCACTGTGAGGGAATGGCAGCTCCTCTCCAAGGAGGTCTGCTCCTGCTGAGTGCCCCGGTGGTTTTATAGGAAGGGTTTAATTCCTCTCAGCATGGCTCACCATCAAACAGGGGAAAGGATTAGGGGACAGGTTTGGTGTCTCTTGGGATCCCCTCCAGTTGTGCCTTTTATAAAGCTCCGGGTACGGCTCGTTCAGAGCTGGGAACCATCCTTATGTGCTGGGAGCTGGTACGGTGCTGCTGAGCTGGAACTGGAGATGTGGAAAAGCTCCCCAGCCGGCGGCGGGGAGAACAGGTCAGAGCTTTCACTGTTTGCCGTTGTCTTTGCCTCATGATTCTCTGCTGAGTAGCTCACCTTCATTTTTACAACAGGGATAATGTGGAATGGTCGGAGGAGCAGGAAGCCAGTGCCAGGAGTAAAGTTCAAGAGAACAGCTCGCAGCTATTGCCACAAGATAAACAAGGTACCTTTAGATGTTGTTCTAATGCATCAGTCTTGACTGTGTGTGCAGCAGCAGAACAGTCTGAGCTGCGTGTTCATCTTCATGTATTCCTCCCTTCCGCCTCTCCTGAATTATTCGAAATACATTACCGAGTGCATGATAGTGAAAATGGCGGGGAAGGAGTCTTTCTGCTCTAAATTTACCTCTCTGTGATTTTCCCACCTTCTGCCTAGGCTCGTTCCGGGCAAAAGAAATGACCTTGGTGGGGAGGAGTCATCTTGGCTTGAGATTCTTTGTTCGTGTTGTGTACATTTAAATGTTTGGTAGTGTTTCCTGTCAACAGGCTTCGTTCAGCATACAGCACCAGTCTCATTTGTGTTTTGCTCTCTAAAACTTAGCTTCTAATGGCTAATTTCTGTTTGCTTGCATGCTGCAAGATTATTTTTTCCCTCTTAAGAGGCTCGAATAAAGTAGTGTCCGTACCGATCCCTGCCGAGTTAACAAGCAGCACGGTCCTGCTTAAATCTGAAGTGAGGAAAAATGATTTTATCCTGATGGGAGCGTTTATCATCAGAGAGACAGAAAAGGGTTTCCAAATTTATTTCCTCAATCTTGGCTTAAAGGCTATTGATACATCCAAAACGAAAACTTACCTGAACAGGAATCGAGCTAAAGGAGCTCTATGGTCAAGGTGCGCGGTTGAAGCTGTTCTGGAGTTGGTTAGCACTGCATCTTCCCACCTCTTAGGTACCATCCAGCCCCTCAGGTGATGGTGCTTTCAGATTTCCTCTTCTTTGGTATGATAAGAGACTCGTTTGATGATGATCTTGTTATATCCTGCTGAGCTCTAGGATGTATCCGCTCCTTTTGTTCAAATTAAATTGCATGTGTCATCTGTAAGGCAGCGCTGAGCACTACTGGAGCTGTTCAGACACTTCCCATATAGCTTCCAGTTGTGTTCACAATAGCAAATTTAATTAAACCAAAGAGCAACCCTCCTAATTTCTTGGATTCCCAGAAGTATCCAGCAGCTTCTATTGTGATACCCATTGTGTTGAGTTCATTTTAAAATCTGGTTAACATTAAAGGTTGCTGTCTGTCATGCTTTGAGAACCTATATGCAGCTCTGAAATTGTGGAGAAATTTGCTGTTAGAGCAGTTTGTCAGGGCTTCGTGATGTATTCCCAGACCGAACAATGGGGGACGGTCAGATTTTGATGGCTTCTATTCAATAGGAAGCATGTGGAGACAATGGGATGGCTGAAACATAGGGAAGTCAGCCCAGCCAAATGTGCCTGAAGGGTCCAGTATTTTGAGAATCAGAAGCATCCAGGCAGGAGAACAAAGACAGGCTATTGGTCATTATGGCTGTATTATTCTGTGGACTTCTTGGGCTGTCAGAATTTATCCTGAAGAAGGAGGGAAGTTCTGTGTGCTATTTAGAAGGTGCATCTGCTGGCTGGAATCAGAGAAAGAACTGAAAGTTTCTTGGTTTTCTTTAGAGAAAGCCCCCACGTGACTCAGGGGATCGCTGGTTCTCTTCTTGCCTTATATGAACAGTTATTTGTGTTTGCGTTTCTGCAATGTAATAGGGTGAGTAGGGGCTTGACTTCGGGTGTGTCCTACCAAAGATGAGCAAAAAGGTCAGGAGTCCTCATCAGGAAGGTCTCTGGAGGAATCCGCCTCGCATGCTGATATCCTTAGGAGCTAATACCACAAAAAGGATGTCAAAGCAAGTATTATGAGAACTTCTCTGACAGAAGTTGTGTGGGAAGACAGACTGAAACATTACTATGGTCATTTTTTGCTTTAACCCTGTTTCTTGCATGATCTCTATCAGCTGGCCCTTGGCTTCTTGTGTTTATATTGCTGGCGACCCTTTATCCTAGTGCTTTTAAAATGAACTCTAAATAAAGCTTCCGCACATCTGGGTTGGAGCGCAGCAGCTGTTCATTAGCATCCAACAGAATTTCACAATAATTTGGGAAGAGCAAAAATGTTGGTGATCCAAAATGGCTGGCTTGGAACATCGCCACAGCTCCTGACGGGAACATCCTCTTATGGTCAGAGGCTGCCATGGCACCTTTAGGGATGAGCAGGACTCGGGACTTTGTATTTCTGTTAGCTGAAAGAGCGACTCCAGCCCCAGCAGCCCTACCAGTATCCCTACTAGTGCGTGGAAGAAGTGACAGCTCAGGAATGAGTGCACCATGGACAGAATCCATAACTCGTTCCTCTGACATTAGCAGTCATGGAGTGGCTCCTGTGCAAGTAGCAAACTGTCTTGGCTGCTTGCTTTGAGGTCTGGTGAGATCACAGCACAAACGTACTGCTGTAGTCTAATATCAGACTAAAATTTCTTTCAGCTTGGTGTTTAAGGACAAGGCTTCTTACAATGAGAATATGCTTGTCATTGAGGTAAAGAGGTTACTTTTATACATAGTTCTTGTGCTTCAGGGATAGATCCTACTACAAATACGTGATTGACTTCTGATTCTGCATTAAAGCCATTTTTGTCTATATTTTGCTGAGGCTATGTGTTTTTCCAGGTGGTCTTGGTTCCTTCTTGGTATCTCCCTTCAGATGCCTTCTAAGCATTTTGATGCTTGTCAGAAGACTGGTAAATAAACTGCAGTTCAGATAAGCAGGCATCCTAAAATTGGGGATTCTGGTTGTTCTCTTAACCGTACTCTTAGTGGATGTGGTGGAGAGGCCACCCATTCTCACATTCTCTTGTCATCTTTAATGGTTGGAGATATTTTTGCATTCAGTAACAAACTTGTTGCCGTGCAAAGATGGCAAAGGAGTTGCATGTTATTGAGATGCAGTTGGGGTCTCTGGCCAAGGCTGTTAATACCTCTAGTTGATTACAAGCGCAGAAGGTTATAATTAGGACTTATTTGTTAGGACAGAAAGCTTACTGCATTGATGAGAATTCAGGAAACCAATTGGATTCTTCATTTCCCATGGAAAAATAACTCTCCTCGAAATGTACCCGATCTGAAATACGTGAAGCTGTGGAAATAATTCTATGGATGGCTCTAATTTCATTAGGTTATGGCTTCCTAAGAGTTCTTCCAGCTGTCTGTAATAATCATCTTGCTACTGGAATGTATCTACTTGGTGTGAAAATAGCATTGCTTGCTGCTGCAGTTAATTCTTACCAACTTCAGTCCATCCACCTTAGCCCTATGCTATTACTCCAATTGTAGTGGTCACTTCTTTCAGTTCCTCTCTTTTGTTCTAATTTCATGCTTGTGATGTTCCAACCTGCACAGAACAGTGGAAAACAAAGTGCTAAAGACTGGACTCCAGGAGTGTTTGTGTAAAACAAGATGCCCTGTAATCCTGGAGTATTGTGTAAATGCTAATGGAGCTTTAGGCCAGGTCTGTGGAGTTGACTAATTTTGCTGTTTCTCAGTCTGCAGAAAGGGGTGGTGTGTCAGACAGAGCTCTTCAGCTCCAGGCACTTGTCATAGAATTCCTTAGAAGTTTAAGTGCTTGACACTTAAAGTCATGAGGCTCCAAATGAATTGCTTCTGTGAACTGATTAAGTTAGCGTTAGGGATGGAAGTAAAACCTGGATTTCTTCATTCCAGCCTCCTTCAAAGAGGCCTTTTCTGTTGCCAACTTCCTTTAAATCCTACCAGGAGACAGGCAGTTTCCTCTTCTATCTCTTTTCCCTTTAATATTCCTAACAAAGTGACAGTAAGGAGGCAGACTGAGTGTTCTTGTGGGAAGGTACAACTTAAATCAAGGTGATTTTCAATCAATAACCTTACTTATAATAAGGGATTACTGAGTAAGATATCTGCAGCAGTCCCTAACTGACTGAACTGATTAAACTGAGACCTTCTGATTTGACTGCTGGTGATGTTTCTGTTTGTGTTTACAGAGGAATATGAGGTGAATGCTAAGAGGTACTGGGATGACTTTTATAAGATCCATGAAAATGGCTTCTTCAAGGACAGGCACTGGCTGTTCACTGAATTTCCTGAGCTGGCACCAAACAGGAACCCAGGTCACAATGAAGACTCTGCGTGTGAACATATTTACAAAGAAGAATCCAACAATGAAGGGCTGGGAAGCTGTGAAAATGGACATTGCTCGTTAGAAACGAGGGCAGAGAATCAGTTAAACTTGATGAAAAGCACGCCTACGTTCTGCACAGAGGAGCTGGCTCCGCAGAAGCATGGTGAGGTGAACCAAAGCTACGGAGATTACCCGGGATCCTCTGCCTCTTACCGCATATTGGAGGTAATGGCTGTAGAACAAAGAATCACCCTTCACTCTCTTATATCAACGTTGGAGTGACTGGATGTACAAACATGTCATGGCAAACAGCAAGTGAGTGGGACGATTGACAGAAGTCAGTAAAACGCATAAAAGGAAGGGGGCAGCTTAGAACTTGGAGTTCTTTTGGTTCAGACAGTCTATCGGCAGAGCACATGGACCATAAGAAGTTTTCCATGCTTAAAATACAAACTATCTCATGTTGAAATAAGCCATTAAGTCACTTTCTGTGTAAGAAGTTGATTGTTTTATTTGTGTAAATCTTTCCCTTATCTTTTGTGTTTTGTGGTTTTTCTGTTTTGTGCTGATCCTTGTTTGCCTTGGGAGATGGATAATGAAACAGTGAAACCAAGAACGTAAAGATCCTGTTTGTTTGGGTCCTCCCAATCTACCTGATAGCAGTGGGAATCTCAGATTAACACAGAGTGTCATGCTTGTCTTGGGCAAGCCTGAAGGCCTTACAAATATTAGTCTCCTAACAGCTCATAATGACCTTTTGCTCTGCTAGTTTGTTTAGTATATCACTATTGTTGTTGAATGCTCATGTGCTGTGGAAGCTCTGCCCTCCCAGGGAGTCAGCATAAGCTGCCCTTTAGATTTGTGTATAGTCTGAACCCTCGAGACTTCCTCAGACTAACGTTCTTGGTTCGTGGTGGCTTTCCTTTCTCACCTGAGTGTTCTCGGTGCTGTCTGTCACTGGGAGCCCTTGGTGGTATTTTCTGCTCAGTCTTTCAGTTTTACTGATTGTTTAAACAGAGACAAATTCCCTAAGCCCAGTTGTGAGAGTCCGCTTCTCTTCAAATGGGAACTAGTAGCAGGAATAGCAAGGCAGAATCGTAGGCCTAGCTGTAACTTGAGGAAGAGCCATCTAGTGAGGGGAACTCGGAAACAGCAGGATGTAATTATAGTAAATCAAACTTCTTTCTCCATTGCTCTGAATTTCTATGGAAGTTAATGTAACTAATCCCCAGCCTTTGCCAGTGACTCATACTGGTTGTTATGCTTGGGATTCCAGAAAAAACAATTTTCAGAGAAGTAACAATATGGCTTGTTAGTAAGATCTCTGGAAGAACTGCCTAACTCAGTGGTTTCCCACAAATGCCCATATGTAGGCCTGTTTCTCAGAGCTGAACTTACTCAGAACTTACAGTGATATTTGCAAATGGTCATTGCTGTGCTCATGAGTTACTTATGAGTTGCTCTTTGTTTCGTGGCTGTAGAGAGATGATTTGAAACGAGCTGTGTGGGACATGCTGAAGAAACAATTTTCACTATGTACGTCTGTTTTGTTTGTGCAGGTTGGCTGTGGTGCTGGGAATACGGTCTTCCCAATCCTACAAACCAACAAGTAAGTAGTTCTCAGTAGGTTTTTGCCTGCATGATGAACCAGCTCTGAAAAACAATTGGAAAAGTGCTGCATGTGGTTTTAGTTTCGACAGTCTCAGAGAGGAAGGCCATATATAAATGACTGATTTGCCATACAAGTCTTCAAATAATTGTATTTTGAGCCTGGAAATCTTTGCCTTTAGAGTGCAACCTACAAAGCATGATGCGTGTTTGCGTGTCTCGTTCATACTCATTCAAGCATTTTCATACAGACCTTAGTGTCTCTCCTTCTCCTGAAGAAAAAGCAAGCAGTCCAGTTTCGTGTGAGAGTAACTGGAACATAAAGGAACAAAGTGGTCCACTCGATTTTGCACAACAGATGAGAGAGAGACATTAAAGCCCAGCATTTCTGCCCCCTAGTTTTGTGCTCTGTTTGAGACACTGTGTTAATTCCTGTGGAGCACCTTTATATAAATTATGATAGTTTCTTTTATTTATTCCAGTGACCCGGGCCTTTTTGTTTATTGCTGTGATTTTTCTACAACGGCTGTGGATCTTGTCCGGGTAAGCTCAACGGTGACTTATGAAGGTAGGAAGTACAAGGTGCCAATTGCACATTAACCCAAGTATATCATAGCTTCCACCAGCTGTCTAGCTGTGTTGGAAGCTTTCTGGTTTTAGCCAGCCCTGATGCTGACCCTCATACTGGTAAATCAGGAAAATGAGCCATCAAAGAGTGTAGAAATGAGGGAAGCAGGAGTTCTGAGGACTTCACATTGGCAGCAGACAAGCCAGCCAGATTTCCTTTCCCCTTTGGTTGGCAGCACTCTTCCAAGTGCAGTGCTCTTTTAGTTGAGTAACTGCTGAACCTTGAAAACAGTCAGGCTATTTTTTAACAGCAGCTGAAGTTGGTTTTGATTTGTGTGTGCATTACTGTCACTGCGGTTCTGGGAACGTGGTCTGACTGCTTCTGCACAGACAGCTGAGGAGGGGTACTGCTGTCTGTGGAGCAGAAGCTGGGATTCAGTCAGAAGATAAATGCTGCTAACAAACTTCAGGTCAGAACAGAACTGGGTATCTGTGAAGTATCAAATATAACCAGACGCTTTAAGAGGTGAAATGGGAGCGTGGCAGCAGATCCAGCGTGCGATTTCATTCTCTAAGCTGACACAAGCACTGCTTATAGAAGCCACTGCAATCCGTAACAGCAGCTTTAGAAAATTAAACAACTTAAGGAAGTCTGCATGAGATTTTATGAACATAACTTTAGGGAGCTGGGTTTGATGGTTGGGGTATTGAGAGTAGCTTGCTTGCAGTTGAAATTAATATCGATTTCAGCAATGCAGGTGCCCTAACACACCACTTTCATAAAGATTTCATACTTAACAGTGTGAATTTCTCACTTCTTTCCACTATCAGTGGGAAGTCCAACCTTAAAATTGCAATTATCCCTCAATCCAGTTTTACATTTTTTGGCAGTGCTCATTGCCCAAACGTAACAAGTCCAAAGCTCTCTGTAAATCTCCTACATGTACTTCTTTTTCCCTATCTGACCAGGGAGCCCATCAACCCTACCTAAGACTCTGCCCCTCCTGTTTAGTTCAGTGAAGCTGAAACAGGCCTCTGGGCACACCACGTCATTAGGTGAAAGTCGAAGTGCTCCCATGTCCAGATAATACAGAGATCAGGGGCTGCTGAAGTGTGCTAATTCTCTAATGTCTCTCCCCTTAAATACAGAACAATGCAGAATATGATTCTTCTCGCTGCTTTGCGTTTGTCCACGATCTGTGCAATGACCAAAGTCCTTTCCCAATGCCAGATGAGAGTCTTGATGTTGTCATTCTTATCTTTGTCCTCTCAGCAATTCTCCCAGAGAAGTAAGTTTTAATAATTCCTTCTGGTTTCAAACAAAATGGACATAGATTTGGAGTTCTTTACTAGGGAACCTTTAAAACAGTACAGAGAAAGTAAAAACTTTAATTGTTGAAGTCTGGCTGGTGGCCAGCGGGAAGTACTTGCCCTGTTGTTATACCTTCTTCCATTTCATTCAGTTTAGATAAGGTTTCTTATTGATCTGTTCAAGTTACGTCATTATAACTTATATCACAGACTTAAAATTCCCTGCCTGTATCTCTGTAATCTCAGCGTATCTTGTCTTCATCTCTGCAACTTCGCTACTTCATCTCTCCAGTTTTATGGACTTCACATTGAAGTCTAGGACCAAAACAGCCTGCATTCCTGGTGTATTTTTTGAAAGTTGCACCACTATTGGTTGCACAAAGTAGTGATATTGGGTATATCAAGAAGAGTTTTCTATTGCAGTCACCTGTTGCCAAGAGCAACATGTAGCAAAAATGCCAAAGAAAATGATTAGACTGGCTAGTAACTAAGCTCTCTGTACTCCGTAGTGTTGCTGCATGGGATCTCCCTGGACTGTTAAGTTGAGGAGGAGACTGGTAGCTTTCTACGTAATGAATTATTTAGCTTCAGCACTTGCTAGATAGTAAAATGATCTGTGTGCCGTCCATATCTTTATGGAGTTTAATTAACCAACAGTTGAATAGGGAAACATTATACGGTTTGACCACCTGTGCTATAACCATGGTGCAGAGAGGCTGTTAGCAGTTAAATAGCTAAACTGTTATTTGCATGAACTCTGCAAGAGCAGGGAAGAGAATCTTGTTAAATGAAACATCTATCTGCAGCAGAGTACATAAGAGATGTTTGATGGGTACTGATAGGCAACAACTAATGGGAAAGTACTGCTTTGAATCCTTTTAGATGAGGCTGCTGGAGCTGAGCCTGCACTTGAATATACGGAGATGAAACTCGTAGAGCCAGCGTAAAAGTTGTAAAAATGGTTTGGTGGTTGGGTGTCAGGGCTTTCCTAGGTATGTGTAAAGCTTCAGAGTAGGTCCCTTTGTATCAAGGAAAATTAAACTTTGTTCTGTGACTGGTCCAGCTTTTTGCTAAACCTCTGGAAGTGGAACTTGCCAGTGCTTTGTTTTAGCAAATTCTGGTATGGGACAGGTGTAATTTAGAAGTGCTGAATGGCTGTGGTTGAAGTCTTGCTGTGGTCATGGTTGCTTGCCTGTTCTGAACACCAGCCACACTGAGCACTCAGCACCAGTTTGTGGGAGGTATGCTGCTGTATTTTTAGGCTCCGATACTAGATGGATTTCTCTTCAGCAGGTGGGAAGAAGGGAGGGGGCAGGTTCAGAAAACAGTTTAGAAAAGTACTGCGCTTAGCATGATGATGTGCTATGACCTATGAAATGCAAATAAATGACTTAAGTATTCCTGTTCTCTCTTTAATATTCCCTTTGGTTTTATTTCACAGCATTTTTCTTCAAGTTCACTTTCTGCTTGTTTTACAGAAACCAGTCCAGATATTTTTGTAATTAGTAAGAGAGAGCAATTAACCCCTGCTGTGGTAGGCTAAGTTATCCGTGTAGGAAAAAAAGCAGAATTGGGGAGCGTCAGAAAAAAGGTGGCCAAATAAAATCTACCCACCTAAGCCTGCGAGAGCTCAGAAAAGTACCGATTTTGGGTAGCTTTTTGTACAAAGTTGAAACGGAAGTGAAGCTTTATACCTTCTTTTTGGGAAAGTAGGCTAAGTAAACGGGCGTGATTTTGCAGACTGTTGAGTACAGCTTTTTTGTTCTTTCCTCAGGATGCAGTGCATCGTTAACAGACTGAGTCGCCTTCTGAAACCAGGAGGAATGATTTTGTTACGCGATTATGGCCGTTACGACTTGGCCCAGCTTCGGTTTAAGAAAGGTATTTCCATTTCCCATGGGGAGCCTTAGCAGCTCGCTAATGGATGATGCTTCTCTGGAGTAGTGTCTGCCCTGTTTGGGAGGCAGCTCGTTAATTCTCCTCAAGCACAGCATGTGCTGGGAGGAGAAGTGTCTCTTGTCGTTCTATGCAGTTGGATGGCAGTTGTTGATTTTTAAATGATAGCTGGTAACTGTTTAAATCCTTCTTGCCCTTAGGTCAATGTCTGTCTGATAACTTCTATGTGAGAGGTGATGGCACCAGAGTCTACTTCTTCACCCAAGGTAGGAGGCTAGAAAACAGCCCTCTGGCTCTGCTCACCTCTTTTTGTCCTTGTGATCTGAAGTTTTGTCACTAGATCTTTCCAACCTGTTTTATTCTTGGAGCAGAGTGAAATGTTAAGTGTCTCCCAATCACACAGGGACCTGGGCCTGACACTTACTGATGCGAATGCGGCACAGTGAATTCCTAAGCACAAGATCCTTTTTAGTTTAAAACTGGTGTATTTGCTACACTGGGAGGAAGGGGAGTGGAAGAACTCTCCTTGAATCTTGTTGCCTGAGAAGGATGCAGTGAGATGCACACAACTGGAACATCTTCTCTTAACTTTACTGACACAAGGGAGTAAGAGGAGCGTGGTTCAGCACAGAGCTGAGGCAGCCTTCTTGGTTTTATTGCTGCTTTGTACTCAGCAGGGTTTGTTTCTCTCTCCTTATCACCAGTCACACCTCCAGTCACTTCCACTGAGGGCACATCTGCAGAGTCTGTTTCAGAGCAGCGGCACAACTGCAACAAACCATTCCGTTCCCTACTGCACAAGTCTTGTTTGTCACAACAAAATTAATGTTTAATGCGTGTTTGGCAAACGCTTCACTATGGCAAGCATCTGATAAAAGAGCACAAGCTGAGACCTGTTAGCCCTTTCCTACAGAAACTCCGTACAAATCACGTGCTCCCAGGCTGCAGTTGAACGAGCTGTCTGCTGCTCAGCAGGACTCACTCTGGCTTTGCCCAGGGCCACTGCGCTGGGGCACTGTGATACTATTTGCTTGGTCAGGAATACCTAACAGAGTAAGTGTTGCAGCCTTGAGGGCTCTTGGTGCTTTGATTGGGCCCCAGCTGGGTGTGGTTTTGTATGGATTTTTTTTTTCCAGACTTAACCTTAATGAATCCAGTTCCCCTCCAGCCTATACAGCAAAGATCTTATTGCCACCCTTTGGAAGTGTAGGCCTGATTCATCTGATCCCGTTCTTTGCTCTTGCAGACTCTGAAATCCCTATGGAGGGAGGGAGAGGGGGAGGGAATGGATCTGTCCCTGCTCGCCAGAAGATGTTCCCTTAATTGTTTACTGGAGGCGATAACAAAGTCTGGAATTGCAGTTGTTTTCTCCCTGTCGAGTCTCTGTAACTCTACAGATTGTCCTCACAGTACTTCTTTCCTTCCTTGGTAGAAAGTAAACTCAAAGGAAAATGGTGAGACTGTGATCTTAATCCCCCCATACCACAGCAGTTAAGTCCAGTCTGATTCGCATTTCCCTGCCAGACAGAGACCGTGAGTTTCCTCTGGCCCATCTTTCAACTCTGCTTAGCCCTCAGCGTGAGCAGGTATCAGTTAAATGAAAGCTGTAGCATCCTTATCTCCCTCTCTCTGCTTACAGATGAATTAGATGATCTCTTCACAAGAGCTGGGCTGGAGAAAATCCAGAATCTGGTTGATCGGCGACTGCAAGTGAACCGTGGGAAGCAAATGACAATGTATCGAGTGTGGATCCAGTGCAAATACCAGAAGCCTGCTGCCCCTCAGCTGTGAGGAACCAGGGCGTGCTTTTTAGATTCAATCTTCTTTATGGCCATGTGCAGACTCCTCCTGGTGAGAGGTGTTAGGGAGGCTGGCATGCACAGAACCTCAGTGCCTTTTACAGTGCCTAGCATCACTTCGAGTGAATTTTGTTAAGGACAAATGCTCTAGGAGGAGACCAAGCAGTATTTTAAATGTCTTGCCACTGGGGTGAATTTTTAAACTTGCTGATGGTTTTAACAGCATAAGAAATGTCCATGCTGTCGAAGAGCAGCCGAGCAGGCTGAATAGCAACTGACTTTTACTCTGGATGTCTACATGAAACAGAAGGAGATCTTCAACCTTACCTCTGTGTTGTGTACTCTTGTCTTAGGGAAAAAAAAAATGAATTGGTAAGTCTGCCTTTCTTCATGGCTGGTCACTAGGATTGATATGAATCCCTTGCCCTACTTATTTCATGCAACTCTCTTACAATCATTCAGGTTTGTGCAAATCCACAAGATAAAATACGTTGATCAAGGTCATGACCTAAGAGCATTCTAGTTTCTCTGTGCCACCTTCCCCATGGATGCCTCCTGGTGAGCAGGTAACCTGTGGAGAGAGCAGATCATGCTGCCTTGCCCCTTACTCTCCACAAGGATGTTTGTCTAGGGAGCAGGCACACTATAGCTCAGGTGCTGTAAATTCACATCAGGCAGGGTTCAGGCTTTCAAACATGTCGGGCTGATGCCAGTTTTAGGGCACCTCCAGAGTGCAGAGAATCAAAAGCAGACTGGGACCAGAGTTTATGCAGAATCCATTTCCTGCTTTTTCTGCTGGAGCAGTCAGAACTGTTCTTGCTGGCTGCAGTCAGGTGACAAGCTGTGCCGCCCTGTGATGGTGATGTGCTAAACCAAAGGAGACAAGACACCTGTCTTTGATAAGAAATCTGAAGAGTGTCTCCCACTTTTCTTTAATTTCTCAGAGGAAGCCAACCTTGTGGCTTTCTGACGGTATTTCCCCACCTTTGACAGCTAACATCTTTTATCTCAACTTGTTTTCTTTTGTGATTTTTAGGGTGTGGTACAACAGGTATTAGAATAAATTTTGTGGTAACGCTTTTCAATGCTGGGTTGATTAATACAAATCAGGCTTCCACAGAAACTCACGTGTTTCTGCAGGATTTCAGACACTGTTAAGTAGCTGCTGGTTTTTTTCCTCTTCGATTATCTTGGCTCTCACTATTGCCTTCTCACACCTCTCAAGGAAAGAAAGCCTTGTCTGATCTCTCAGCTTGTTTTAGCTCATGAACTAACAGTGCCTACTGAGTGCAGTACTGGCTGAAGAGCAGTTTGTGTACTAGTACTTGTAGCTTACAGTTGCCTAAGAATAACTGTCATCTATAAGGACATGTAGGTGATGAAATAACTGCTGTCTTGAAATGGGCGAGAAAGGGTAAAAAGATGAGGAAGTGTCATTGCTAGATTTGGAGAGTCTGCAGGAGTCTTCATGGAGCATCCTGGTTTGTGAAGTGCCAGAAGGGGCATGCTCCTTGCTGGACATGAGGTAGCACAACCAATTCATAGCTTCCACATCACCGTGTCACCCCACAGGTATCAGTATGCCTTCTAACAAAGGCCTCTGAGCCAGGACATTTCAGCCATTCCTGTGGAAAGGTGACCCAGCAAATCCACTCACAGTCGAAAGGCAGGCTGCAGTGCTGGGGCAGGCATGGAAATGCATCATTGTTTTTATATTTTTATTTTATTTTTTAAGTAATATTGTAAATTGTATGAGAATTGAATTCTCATTCAGTTTGTTGCACTGCTATGGTTTGTAGTATGGGAAGAATTGTCTTCCCAGTTATTTTTTCTAAAAGAATAAGAGACTTTCCAGTGCCTCCAAATGACACAGGAGAAGATAAGGCTTGAAGCAGCTCTTTTCGGAAAGACAAAAAACAAACAGAGACAGTTTTGTTTCACAGATCCTTTACTGCCTTTTTTTTTGTTTCTCCACTTCCTGTCTCTTTTTGTCAAGGCAACTCAGAAATCATACCCTGCTACTGACCTGCCCTTGAGATGCATTTTCACTGGGGTGCAGGGGGCAAAACACTGATGCACCAGCACTTGGAGGAACGCACGTTCCTTGACTCTCCAAATCTGGGCTTGAAATGCTGAAGAAAACCGTAGTGCTGAAGGCAGGGGAAGAAAAAGAAAATGTTCATGAGGGTCTTACACTCTCCTTCCAGCTCTCCAGCAAGGAGTCAGGCTTAGCAAAAGCAGTCCTGTGAGCATTGAACACAACGTGACTCATGTAACCAGCTCTGTAGCTTTCTGTGAAAGACCTCCCGTATGTTGCTGGTGCCTCAGGCAGTTCTCTGGGGTCCTTTTCCTCCTGGTCCCTGGAGGGAGACCTCCTCCTGGGATAGCTTTATCTCCCTGGAAGGAGAATTATTGACTGGGGTGAGCAAGCAGCGTAATTAGTGTGAATTAAAGTAATTCGAAAAATGCCTTATTAATCATCCAAGGGCTTGTAAGCAGCACAGGAAAATGTGTTTTTAATTATAAACATGATTTATTTAAAGTTGATGGACTCTTCTTTAAGTTCAAACTCCCGAATGGGAGAACATGAAGACCAGTAATTTATTTGCTTGTACTTTGAAGGCTCCGTCCCAGTTGTCTGCCTGGTTTTGACTTGGGCTTCATGCAAAAACTTGCAGCCCAGCGAGCCTGCAGCCATCGCGGTGGCTCTGTGCCTTTCTCAGCGCTCCTCGTTCTGCTGCAGTCTCGAAGCAGTCGCTGGACGTGACCCACGCTGAGGAGATGTTTTTGTTTTCCAGCCCTGTCGGTGGTGCTCAGAGAGCAACAAGTTAATGGCCTTGGACCGAGCCAGGCCTCCTACAGACAGATACTGCCTGAGCTCCCCTCATTAATCTCTGTCAGCTCCTGCTCGCTCCGAAGCTGCTGCGCTCCTGCAGCTGCGGGCCTGGCCTCCCACACAGCTCTGCTCAGGTACCTGGGCCCTGCCTCGCAGCAGCTCCTGCCATTCCCACCACGGGCCTGCCGAGCGGGCTGGGTTGCACAACGCCTTTCTAGAACGTGCGGAGATCCCTGAATTCACTTTCACGACATCTCACTGCTTCTTTTTTAGCCCTGGAATATTGACTTTAAAGCTATTCAGAGCGTATCTGCCCTGCTTTCGTTCCCAGCGCTCCGGCCTTGTGGTCTGCGGCTGGCGGGCCGTGCCAGCGCAGCTCGTCGAACCTCCCAGGCAGCAGAGATGGTTCCAGGGCCCTTCAGAGGCGCTGCCCCCATGGTGCTGGAGCCAGACATTGTTGCGCTTCAGAAAGTCTGGTCCCGGCTCTTGCCAGGGGATGGTGGATTTCCTTGGAGGTTCGGAGATTGTTTTGGCTGGAAGGGGATTTTATCATCACCTATTCTGACCCTTTGCATAACCCTTTCATGGAGGGATTATGGCATCAAGCCCGTGACTTGGGCTGAGCCTGGACCGATCCTTCAGAAAGGCTCTCGGTTTCAATCCAGCCATGATGCTGAGGGGCCCAGTGACTGGCAAGGGGCCCTGTGCCTCCCTACGTACATATTTCCTCCTGTAGCATCTGGATTTCACAGATAAGCTTTGGAACCTGGGAAGCAGGAGGGGTAACGGGACGTAAAGAGAAGAGAAAGCTGAAGAGTGTCTGATGTCTTCACTTCAAAAATAAATGAATTGTAAATTCCAGTGGAAATTGGAGCTTTTTCAGGATCTTCCTGGCAGTACAGGAATGTGGCAAGCAGCAATCATCCTTAGTGATTTTTCTGGTTACAACAGTAATCATCAAAAGCTTTTGAGACCAGACAATTGTCTTCTCTCCCAAACGCTTTGGCTCCACCTTCTCAGGGTATGTCACCGCCATTTCTAGTTGTGTAGTTACTTGTAGTGCTCCAGGATAAATGAAACCTGATTATTTTCAATAAGAGGTGTGAGCAGAAGTAACCTCCGTGTACGGGTGCCTGCGGCTCTCGGCGCTGCATTGTAGCCAAAGCTGAAAGAGCTTCCTTTGTCTTTAAGCACTGGGATGAGCCCCTGGCGGGTTCCCAGCTGGATTCCCTACAGGAATCACAGACCCAAACTGAACTCAACTGTTTCCCCTGAGCACAAATGAAAGCTGCCCAGGTTTTAGTGCCTAGAAGTGTTGACGAGGACGAGGCAGCAAGGATCACCTTGCTGAGGGAGCTGGGGAGCATCCCTCTGTCTCTGTAAAGACAGATGCAGGGAAACTGAGCCGTGCAGGCACAGGAGGAGGTCTCTTCTTCATTCTCATCAGTCCACGGGACAACCCCTTTGGGTTTGGTGCCATGTTAGGGAAAAATCAGAAGAGAAGATGCATGATCAGGAACTGGGAGAACGTGTCAAATGCCCAGGATCCCTTCTGCCATCATAGCTCTTCCTTCCCCCCAGACGGGTGTGTGCTTGGCACGCAGCTTTCTGCTCAGCTGTCTGTAGGGCTCTCACCCTAGCAGTGTTGTCACATATGCTTCCAGGGCATGATAGAAATTATTAGAAATGCAAAGAGGAGGGAGGGTATCTTTTTTTTTTTTTTGAGGAGTCTCCTGTGAAGTGAGGTGCTCAAGAGGAAAAGGAATTGTCAACTCTGTGCTTAGTCAGCAAAGCACCAGAGTTTGTGCTCAACTCTTGCTGAAGGCAGTAAGTTGCTGTGCTTAAATGCCTCGCTGAATGGGAGCTTGTATTGCAGAGAAAGTGGGACACTGCAGGAAATCACCTGTGTGGGCAACAGCGAGGGCTAATTCGAGCTAAATGGGATACAGCGACCTCTGTTATGGAGAGCGCAAGCTGGAGCACACACAGGGAGAAGTAAGAGGTTGGCCTCCTGCCCAAAGGTGCTGTGCTTTACTTGGAGGTGTCACTCCAGAGAAGGATTTTACTCTGGAAATGCAGTCTTTGAGCCCCATTCACGTGTGACAACAGCGGGATGAGCGGGAACGGGTTGTGGCTGGAAGGCATTGATGGCAGAGTTCACTAGAAGCATTAATGTGTTGGCACCAGCCCGGAGCTGCCAGCCTGTTGGTCCATGGCTGCTTCTAGGAAGGAAGAACATCTGAGTGAGATTTGGACCCTGCTGCTCTCAGCCAAGCTCCCTTGTATGCAGTAAGCACCTGAGAGTCTTCCAGGGTGAACAGCAGCTTGATTTGGGGGTGAAGAGCTGGCATGGCTGCTGTATTCAGGTTGTTTTAATGCCTTGTAGTCCAAGGGACTCCTGTAGCTCTCGTGTTTTCATTTTATTTGGGTTCTGGGGAGTTTTGTGGGGATTAGGGCCACTCCTTCATCCTGTGAAACTTTCTTTCAGTTCACATGAAATGGAAAGTTGCTGCTTGCAGTCCCAGATCACGGCATCCAGGCTCACACCTTGGGGGTGTGCAAGGGGCACACCAGGGGATGTGCCCTACTGGAAGTGGAGAGGTTCCCCAGCACCCTCCTTCACGGGGCACTGGATATGGCTTTCATCATTTAGAAGGAAAATTTGGCTGATTTCCCCCCAGACCACTATTTTATCCATGGGACCTAGCCCAAGGCACTGTGCTGGGTGCCCCCCACCAGGGCAGCAGATACACCGGGCACCACCTAGACAGCCAGACTGCACCGCAGCCTTTAATTACACAGCTGTCTGTTTTTTCCATATTCTATGCCAAGGGTCGATCAAGGTTGCATGCAAAACTAAATCTGGCTTTTCCTTAACTTCAAGTGACTTCTTCCCTACTGAGACAACCCTTGTTGTGAAGGTTGGTATGTATTTACACACGTTCACACAGCCTGAATATAGGCAGAGAAATATGCATGCAGTACCTCCAGCTTTACAATAGGATGTTGATTTAATTTTCCTCTTACACAAATCTAAGAGCAGTTTGTTTAATTGAAGCTTTCAGAAAGCCCTGGAAGGTAGGGTGTTATTATACCCGTTTTATGCAGGAGGAAGAGAAGCAGGGGGCAAATCCTGCGGAGAACATTATCCTCTGGTATTCTAGGAAGCTAGCAGCGAACGAGGACGGGGAAGGTTTGCTGGCACATAAAGGAATTCGCACCGGTTCAGGTGCATGCAGAAGAACAAACAGTGGCTTTCTCCAGAGCCCTGCACTTTGGGGAAAGCGAATGCCTCCGGGCAGGCAGGACACGCTGCCTTGGATCCCGCACGGCGCTGAGGTTGCGCTTGGCTCGCTGCGAGCCTGGAGGTTGAGCGACCTGGATGCTTTCCTACTGGGTTCGGGTATCAAAGCCTCCCTAATGGGATACCTGAAGGTGTAGACAGAGGGAGGGGCAGGAACAACCTCCGAGATAAACCCCATTGTGTGGGAGGGCGGAGGCTCCGAATGGCCTCAGGAAGGAGTCAGGCGATGGCATGTTATCTCCAGGTAGCTGAGATACCAACTTTCTCCCTGTCTAGAAAACCAGGAGACCCTTTTACCGTTCCTAGGGAGGGAAAGGCTCTGCAGGAGTCCTACCCTTGCTAAATACCAGAGAATCCGCACAAGGCTAAGATGCTCGGAATGCCCCAAGTCTAGAAAAGCCTTCAGTTGCCGCTCGCGCCTGGTTAGGTAGGACGGGCTGCTCTGCAGGCAAGGCTTGGCCTCTTCTGGATGTGATGCCTGGAGTGAGATCATCCCCCGTGCTGAATCTGTAAGAAACCTGTTGAGTGCCGAACTCGCTTTGTTTTTCTGTTGGCTTTAGAGTTTCCAGGTTTGAGATCACTGATGACAGCTCTTATGTTTTAAGGGTTCAGGCAATTGGAGGCTTTCCTCAAGTCCCCAGGTCCCGGATTCCTGCTATCAGCCAGGAATCTCAGCTCTCCTTTTTCTGTGTTACATCATGTCAGTACACTCCTAGACTTCTTGGTTGTACAGAAATGCGAGGGAAAATGCAGCCGGAATATTTTACAAGCCTGGAATGCAAAGGCAAAGCACCCGTGGCGTTAAACAGATAAGGACTTTGACTTTTAATTTATCTTTTCAAAATTCAAGCCAGAGAGCTTGTTACACGGCGGTGTTAAAATCTCCAAAACCTTAGCAAATTTTGACCAAATCTAATATGGGTTAACAGTGAAGCAGCGATGCAGAGGCAGGGGTTTGCTCTCCCTTTGCTAAGCACGCGGTGCTGGCTGGAGAGGAGCTCGGAGGCTGCTCCAGTACGAATCAGTGACAAAATGGCTGCGGCAGCCGAGTGGTTCTTCTCCAACACAACACGAGCACAACATGCCAAGCGTATCGCTGACATCCAAGGAGAGCGATGCAAGAAGATGAGAGCTGCCACAGGGGATGTAATAGGAAGCGTTAGCGCTGGCTGATGGCAGACCTGGAGAGCAGGATGCTGTACGGGAGGGATCTGGCACCGGCACCGGTGTAGGAGGGCTGGCTTGCCCCCACGAATGAGATAATATTTGGTCAGCCGTGCACATACTGCATTGCTCATAGCCGTCCTGCCCGCCAGCTTTCAAACCAGCTCCTCTAAAAGGACCAAAGCACAGGGGCTCCAGCCTCATATGGGGTTAAGGAAAAGGGGGGAAACAGGGGAGTTCTCACGTGCTGCGCACGCGGGGGCTGGCGGAAGGAGTTTTGCTGCATGAGAGTTCTTGGACATCCAAATGCTCTCTTCTCATTCAGGGCCAGGTGTTGGCAAACTGAAATAGTGTGGGGAAAATCACAGCGAGATAACAGAATTTTGTTTTCCTTTTTTTTTTTTTTTTTTTTAATTTGGATGTTTTGTATGTTTCTAAACACGGTATCTTAAAATTTCGCATTACCATTTTGGATTGAATCAGAACTTTTCTTGCACAAAATGTTTCAATATTTACACATCCCAACCACTTTGAATTAGAAAACCTTTCCCTGTGAAAACAAAGTCACAAACTGATTGTGTCTTGCAAGGTCTTTCCGATAAGTTAGCTGTCCTTATTTAGGCAAAAAAAAATTAAAAATAAAAATCTGCCACTTCTCTGCTGAGTCCCAACCTGGGTTCTGAAGTCCCATGGGAAGTAATGGCATAACAAAGAGCCCAGCTGTGCTGTGTCTCATCCCAAGTAAATTCATTTTCACTTTGGAGACCACTGCTGTTCCAGGGCACCCGGTGTTGGCCCCCCATGGTAAGAAGGGAAAGACCAGGCAGGGGTGGATGCTGCGTCCCTGCTGAAAATGGTGTTGAGATGGGAGTATAGGACAAAAAAACCCTGAGATGTCGGATTTACAGGCTCTGATTGGGAAATCTATCTGATAACTTACTTCCTCCAGGGGCTCAATGGCAAATTTGTCCACAGCCATAAATACGGTTGCAACTTGTTGATTCCTTTCCCCTCTGCGCCACCAAAAGATGAGCTGCCTCGTCCTACGTGCTGGTTTGGCATCTCGGGAAGGAAGCTGCAGCTGAGGGTGTTGCTCTGAGCTGGGAGGACAAAGGCAGAGGGGGCAATTGGGGTTTGCAGCAGAGAAGGGAAAGGTGCAACTGTGCAGCTGACCGAGGCTGAAAATAAAGGGGTCGTGAGCCTACGGCTAGCAGAAAATCCAGGAGCGTGCGGAAGGAGGTGGGCTCCAGCCACAAAACCGCACGTGAGAAGAGAAACCCTGACCCTTTTGCTAAGGGCAGAGCAATACGGGGCTGGAAGAGGGGCAAGCTACTGGAGGAGGATGGTGCAACCTCAGCTCGTCGGGTTCCTTATCAGAAGTAGCCACCCGCTGCTCCACCAGCGCAGGGCGCCTTTCGGAAAACATTTCTGCCTGAAATAAATGCTCCGGGTCTCCAGGAGGCTTCTACCTCCCACAGTCCTCATCAAAGCGACCCTACCACCCCTAAAACACAGGGAAAGGGCGATGGGTCCAGCGGCACAGCATCTGTTTTCCGTTCAGCCCTACAAAGTTTGGGGCGTTATCAGGTGTGGTGGCCGGGCTCCAGAAGAGCCGGGGGGTGTTGGAGGCCGGTCCCTTTCCCGGGTCTAACGCCTTCCAGATCTTCTCCTCCCTCCACCCCAAATCAAGCAGAAACTGCACGAATGAAATTTCTACCTCCTCGAACGATGCTAACTGCAAATGTTACCAATTAGCGCTCCCCTAAACGGCTGTGATTAGCTTACCAGCTGATGGAGTATTTACTCTAGAATTTCTCCTTTTCTTTTGAGGGGTAAAAAAAAAAAAAAAAAAAAAAAAAAAAAAGACACACGAAACGCCATTTATTTATTTATTTTACAAATTCCTGCCGCCGGCCGTGCTGAAAACGTGAATCACGCAGCGGGAGCTGGAAGTGGAGTGGCTCTTCTGCCGAAAAACAGATTAAAGCACAGGAAACAGCCTGCGAGAGCAGGCAGGCGCTCCGCGAGCCATTTGCGACACGAGGTTAACAAATAACGCCGGGCTGCGCGGCCGATAAATGAACGAGTTGAAAATGATGGAACTTCCCCCGGCGCGTCGCAAGGGCGATTATTCCCCCCGAGCTGAACCTCGCCAGCTCCTCCCCGCATCACCCCCGGTGCCAAACTGCTGGGCAAAGGCTCGGGGAGAGGATTTGGGGTGGCGGCGGTGCGGGACGCCCCATTTCTGCCTGGCTGAACCCTTCCCGAAGCGCCAGCAGCCTCGCATCGCTAATCCGCGCCTGCCTCCCCTCGGACAGGCCTGGCCACTTCCCTTCCCAACACGCCGATTTTTTTTTTTCCTTTTCCTTTTTTTTTTTTTTTTCTTTCCGAATTTCCCCCCCTTGCTTGTTTGCCTTTCAGAAAGCTGATTCAGCCTCAAAGCCGAGCAGCTTGCACCGCTCGGCGCTCGCGGCCCCCGCTGCCTGCGAACACGCCACACTGCAACCTCTCGCCGCAGCCAGGATGAACCTTTTTTATTATTATTATTATTATTTTTATTCTTTTTGTTTTGTTTTGTTTTGTTTTTTCCTCAGCGTCTCGGCACAGCCTCAGAAAGGCAGCGGTTAATGTGGTCGGGTTGTGCTTTACGGCCACGTCCCTGCTCCATCGGCCCCAAAGGACGGGGCTGCGTGAGGCGGCGGCCGGGCCTGGCTCCTGGGGGGCTTTTTGGCCCCTGGGGGGGCTTTTGGGGTGGCCGTAGTGACAGGGGGACAAGGCCAGGGGGACACCAGGGCACCCCGGCCCCCTCCCCGTGGGTCTGAGGCGGCCGCTCCTGAGGCAGATGGAGCTGGGGGTGGTGCCGGGGGGGTGCATGGAGACCCCCCCCCACATCCCCTCTCTGGGGACACCCTGGATTTCAGGGGTGGGTTGAGGGGGGGGCACCCCAGAGGGGGAAACGCCCCAGGGCTGCTGTGCCCCCCCCTCCTTGTGTCTGCAGCCCCCCCCCAGGTCTGTCCGCACCCCGAGGCTGGATCTGTCCCCTCATGGCTGCTGCCCCCACCCGGCCCACCCTAACCCCATAAACTGCCCCCCCCCAAGCTGCCTGACCCCCATAAACTGCCCCCCCAGCCCATTCTGACCCCCAGAAGCTGCCCCCCCCAGCACCCCTAACCCCCATAAACTACCCCCCCAGGCCCTCCATGACCCCATAAGCAGCCCCCCCAGGCCCCTCAGCCCCCCCTTAATCCCCCATATGCTGCCCCCCACCTCCAAGTCCCCCATAAACCGCCCACCCCCCCAAGCTGCTTGCCCCCCCCCCAGCACCCCTGACCCCAGAAGCTGCCCCCCCAGGCCCTCCATGACCCCATAAGCAGCCCCCTAGCCACCCCCTGCCCCTCAGGCCCCCCCTTGACCCCCATCACCAACCCCCCCTGCCCCCCACCCCCCACCTGCTGCCCCCCCACTACCACCCCCTCCCCCTCCCCCCTCCCCTAAGCCCCTCCCCCTTCCCCAAGCCCCGCCCCCTCCGACCTCCCCCCTCCCCCCCTCCCGCGCTGACCTGCCCTTCCCGCCCCACCACCACCACCCCCGCCCCCTCCCCTCCCCTCCCTCCCCTCCCCCGCCCTCTCGCCGCGCGTGCAAATCTCGCGAGACGCGGCGCGCTTTCACCACTGTGTGTGCACCAATCGAGCCGGGCCGGGCCGGGCCGGGCCGGGCCGAGCGCCGCGGGAGGGAGGGAGGGGGAGGGAGGGAAAGGGGGGGAGCGAGCCCCGGCCCCGCACCTGCCCGCCCCCACCCAGCCCAACCCAGCCCAGCCCAGGGGTCCCAGCCACCCACCCGCACCCCCCCCCCCCCATATTCAGCGACCCCCCCTCAGCACCTGCCCGGCCGCCCCAGCCCTCCCCCGGGCCTTTGTCCTGCCGCCGGGCCTTGCCCTAACCACCCCCCCCCCCCCCCCCCACCTCACCCCGGCCTAGGCTCCTACGCGAGGCCGGGGATCCGCGGCCTGCTCCGGCTCCTCCATCCCCGCCCTCGGGGCTCGCCCCCCTTGGTTCTCCCCCACCTCCTCCTATCCCCGCCGCCACCCCTCCGCCCTTCTCGGTGCCCGGGAGGCCGCGGAGCCGCCCCTGGCCTCCCCCCCCCTCCCGCCCGTGCCTCCGCCACCACCACCGCCGCAGCAGCAGCAGCAGCAGGTTCCCTCCCTCCTTCCTCCTCCTCCTCCTCCTCCTCCTCCTCCTCCTGCCCCCGGCGGCGGGAGCCGAGCGGTGCCCGGGGAGCGCTCGGCCCGGGCAGGAGGGGAGAGGAGCGGCGGGGCGGCGGCAGGAGCAGCGGCAGCGCCAGGTGAGAGAAGCCCCGAGGTGGAGGGGGGGGGGGAGAGAAAAGCGGGGGGACAGCGGGGAAAACCCCCCCCGTATCCCCCTTCCTCCGCCTCCCTCCCGGCCCCGCAGGGCCCGGAGAAGCCCCGGGGGGCTTGGGGGAGAGCCTGGGGAGGGTCCCGGCGGGGGTGCGGGGGGCTCCGGGGGTGTTGGAGAGGCCCCCCCGGGGCCGGGCCGAGCCGGGGTCACGGCGGAAGGGCCCGCGGCCTGCGTGCCCCGAGGCGGCGGGAGCGAGGCCTGGGCCGCGGCTGCTGCCCCCACCGCGAGGCCTGGAGGAGAGCAGAGCAAAAAGGGGGGGGTGGGGGGGGAAGAGAGGTAAAAACCGCGGGGCTCCGGCCCCAGCCGCCTGAAAATCCCCCCCCAGGGGGAGGTGAAGGGGAGGCGGGCACGGCCTCCGAGGCCCCGGCCTGGGAGTTGGGGCAGCGCTGCCCCGGAGGAGGCAGGCCGAGGCGGTGCAGGCTGCTCACTCACCCATTTATTTCCTAACCCTTCTCTTTTTTATTTTTATTTTTTAATTATTTTTTTTTTGCCAGCTTGGGGTTGGAGAGGGCTTGAACATCATCCCTTCACCCCCATTTTATTTTATTTTTTAAGTCTGTCGGGGAAGGGCAGCCCCGCTGCTGGGAGGGAGGGGAGGGGAGGGGAGGGGGCGGCTGCCAGCAGTGCCCCAGCCCAGGGCATTCCCCAGGCCCCAGCTGAAGATGGGCTCCGGTCAGAGGGTGGAAAGAGGCTCGGGAACTTGTGGCAGCCCCTTCCCGGCCCAGCATCCCCGCCCTGGGCTGCCATTCCCTCCCGGGTGGTGCCCCCGAAATGGGGGACGAGGTTGGGAGCTCTTCGACATCTCAGCCCGCACGGCCCGTCTGTCATTTTCCTCTGCACAGATTTCCTGTTTTGAAATCTAGGCTGATAGCTTTTTTAGGAGGGAGGGGGGGTGGTTGGAGCAAATAGTAGAAATAAGGCTCCCCGATGACTGCGTTTGGTGTTCCATTAGTTTTTGAGGCTTGTTGCTGACTGGGGAGAGCTTTTGGAAATGCCCCCGGCCTCATTCACTTAGTCCCCCGTAACTTGGATCTGCAGCGTTTGGAGGAAACAGCAGGGACAAAATGGACAGTTAATAAAAGGAACAATTGTATCCTGCCTGTTCTAGAGGGCACTTGCTGCCCTTCAGGAACTTTCCTCATCGCATATGCTCTTTATACAGCAAATCTCTATCTTCCATCTCTTTTCTCTACCTTCGTCTGGGAAATGAAACTGGAACAGACATTTCTGGAAATGATGAACTTGATTGGTGCAGTTGGGAAGATGTGATTCACGGTTAAAAATGAGCATTGAAATTTGTCCCATTTTTTCACAGTTCAGTATTTGAATTGTATATTTTGTCATTTTAACCTGTTTATATGACTGCTTTTTTTTTTTTTTCTCCTCACCTGAACCCTTCAAATAACGGCATCCGCTCTGTCGGATTGCCAAGAGGTACCCCAGGTACATCCAGTATAAAGATGCAGCTCTAAAGGTATCCGATACTTTGTAGAGTAAAAGGTGTAAATGTGCTTTATTTATTTTCCTGTGATCCTTTTCTGGGCTTGGAAGAACCACGGCTGCTGTCAGTATTACTGTCAGTGAAATCTGGAGTTTGGGGAGACCTTGTATTTTAGGGATTGGCCAAAAATAAATTCTGGGGTGAGGAGCGTTGCTTTTTTTTTCTCCTAGTCATGCAGCATGGATGAAAAGCTCTGAAGCCTTTAGTCATAACGCTCTAGTCCCATGTTTTCCTTTTAATAAAGCATCCAGTGGGAGAATGTGACATAATTGGTTTCTTGGATTAAGAGATCTTGAAATGGCTGGTGCTACAGATAGAAGATGAAACTCTCCAGCAGGGTTGTGGTTTAAATACAGTAATACGGTGACAAAGTCATGTTATTATGGCATGGTAATTTCGTATTTCTCCTGCAAGAAAACGCTCTCTACACAGTTCTGCTGCAAAACAGACGCTTTTGAGTCTCATCAGTGGCACGGAATGTTAAATCTCTCCTTTCCTTGCATTGCATAATCTGGCTGTTGTTCTCCCACAGCAGCAGAAATGATGGAAGAATTGCATAGCCTGGACCCACGAAGGCAGGAACTACTGGAGGCCAGGTTCACCGGAGTTGGTGTTGCTAAGGTGAGCGTAAGTACCTTCTGGAAAAGGCATGACTGCTTGTCCATCCTGCACCGCACTTTTTTTTTCATTCTACATTGATAATTTTGCTTTGCTAACAGAATGTTTTACATTGATAGTTGTGTTTTGAGTGCTAATTTGCCTGAAGTATGTTTAAGAGGAATGAAAATGGGATCTCTATGAGCAGACACTGCTATACAGAAGATTTGGGCTTCTAATTAAGTTCTTAGGAGTTGCTCCATCTTGAGGTAGCTTGCACGCCCCCCAAAACAGACAACTTTGTCTTTGGGAATGGGAATCTCATCTGTCTTTTCCTTTCTCCAAGTTTTCATTTTAGAATTGAATTTGGCCACTTGTTAGATGCAGTTTCAAGCGTATTGTGTTTGATACAGCACGTAACCAGGCTTAATATTTTCAGGAATTTGTTCATCCCGTTCTTTGTGGGTACAGTGCGCTAAAATTGTGTACTCGATTGCTTGGGACACACACACAAAAAGTACTTGAAGGCAAACCCTCCTATATCAGTGTTCCACAACCTGCTAGTAAAATCCCATCTTTGTCCTCACGTACAACTTCATAACTGTTCAGTAGCTGACTTTCCTGAGTAAGGCACCTAATGACAACATTCTGTGGTTGCTTGATATGCTAGCATTAAGTTGTTAGCTCTCCTGATGTCGTTGGTAGCGTTAATTGATTGTCTCTCTGAGCAATGAAATGGTGGCAGAACTCATTTTAAACTAGGTCAGTGATAGGGAGTTTATTTTTGATGAAGATACCAAGTTTTGGACTACATCAAGGTAGAAGGTAAAACACTAGTTTTGCAGTGTCATTTTTTTTGGAAGCATCTTAGAATTATTTTGGGAAGAAACTTTGTAGATGTTGTATTTCTTAGAAAACATGAAAGTAAAACAACTTGAAAAACAGTTTAGTTTGAGTGTACACTTTGTTTCAGTACTTCCATCTGGATTCAAACAAGGCTAAGTCCTGGAAGGGAGCATGAATAGGTAAAATGTTCAGCATTCAACTAGCATAGTAACGATGATTAATGCTAGAAGTTTGGGGGTAACTATTTCAGGTACTGAAGTAGGAGTGTGGGTTTTTTGATCTTTTTCCCACCCTTAAGACTTTTTTTAACCTTAGGGCTTCTACAACTATTAAGTTTATGCTCCATAAAGTAGTTATGATCTTGAAAGACATGCTTTATACAGCATTACAACTTTTTATGTACTTTCTCATCTGTTTCTTGCTTTTTCCCCCCCACATATGTAACTTTAACATCTTTAGCTGTACCAATAAAAATAAAGCCAAATGACTTTCTGGAATAGCTAAGACTTAGAATCACAGACACTATCATTGCTTTACAACAGTGCCAACATACTCGGTGCTCTTGAAAAATGTTAGGAATTGCTCCTTTTAAAGGAAAAGGATACGGGAAAGCAAGTCTTAATTGTTTTCTCTGTGTTTGAGGTAGAAACACTGTGTACCTCCGTAGCTCTGTATAGGTTCATATTGAAAAGCCTTTTTTTAACTAAAGCATACCAAATAATAAGGCCTCATTTCTTGAAGGTTGTACTTGGAGCAAAGCTCCTCTTTAACTGAGTTTTGTTTTTATCTGTTGTTATGCAGTATAGTGTGTAACTTTGTATTAGTCAGTAAACTGTTAAAATGCATTACACTTCAAGCAATATATATTTATTTACTTGCATACTTGCTAATTTGCAATAGATCAGCCAACCATTGATATGAATTAGCATGACTCTACTATGTTGCAGCAAGTCTTGGTTGCAATATTAATCTCAGATACTACATTCCCTCCCAGGTTGGTGCTTCAAATTCCCTCCCTACCCCCCCAAGTCTCCGTCCGTCATGCTCCGCACTGGCATTGGTAGGTCACTGTCTTAAAGGGAATGTATTGGGAAAGCTGTGATACAATTTGTATGATTCAACTAAGGTTTTTAGCCTTTTCCAATTAAATGTTTAAGGAAAGCTATGTCGAGTAAGTTAGTGCCATCTAGTGGGACTGGGACTGGCACATCCTCCTGGGATAGAAGGTATTCTGTTGCTGTTTATTGCATAAAAGGAAGAAATGTCATCTTAGATGCTCTCCTATTGGGTGAATGCGGCAGGCAGTTACAGCTCCGAGCTTCCTGCCTTCCACTGGCTTGTTGTATCACTTGGTGTGTTTGGCTAGGTTTCTTTAATGTTTAAAAATACAGGGTATATTTTGAGCCTGCGTAAAACTAACGTGCTAGTTTACGTCCTTGATATAAATGCAGCTTTAAAGCCTGTTTTCCCACCATGTTTGCAAGGATATCTGTACTCAGTTCGAAGAACGAATAAAAGTAAGCTGGCCGAGGATAAATTTTCGGTCTAGAAACTGGAATAAAAAGCTTCTAGTCATCAGAGTCACAGGATTCTAGAAGAGCTTTCCAGTAACAGTAGTAGAGGGCAGAAATCCTAAACTGTTTTGGAAGCAGCTGTGTGCTGTCACCTCCTGTGGTAGCTGAAGGCACAACCCAATGACCGAGGTCATTTGCAGTCCCAAATGCCTCAAAATTCTGTTGCAAGACTGTGATGAATTCTCTTACTTAATAGTTGGAGAATATATTTCTCTTGAAGCTTGGAGTTAATACGTGGAATTTATGAGCAAGGAATGTTTCTAGGCAACTGTTATACTCATGTGGTTCATCCAGGTCACTAGATCGCTTCAAAAAGCCAGCGATGCTTTAGATGTCTATTCTTGCCATATGGTAAAGTGCCATTCTCTCCCAAATTCACAAAGCCAGTCCTTGAATTAACACATGACTGTCTGACATCTACAAGTATTCTGCTTATCTAACTCCTGTTTGTGTTTACTTATTTAGGGCAAACCTAAGCGTGTTCAGTTGAGGCATTATTCTCAATAGTCATCTCAGGCATCTTTCCTGGGTCAATGGGTACAGAAGACAAAAAGTAGTTTATTTCTGGAGATAACGTTGTTTGGTTTTGTCTGTTCTCATCTTCTGTCTCCCTTCCCCCTGCCTGGGTGCCAGCTTTAAGATACCACACAGGTTAGCACCGAAGGATTTGTGTCTCTTCCAGAGACTTTTACTGGATAAGAATTGGAATAGGTAATTGTGCTGGATGAATTGGTGTTTGCACACAGCTTGCTTCAGGCCTAACCAGGGTGGATCATAGCTGCAGTATGCATTTCTTCTACAAATTTGGTCTTTAAAAGATTTTCAAACTAAGCTGCGTGCACCACTTCATTATAGCTAATCTAAAAAGGCTGAAATATTTCTAGAGAGAGTAACTGTCTGTCTTGCTGTAGGAATGTTGTAGGTCTGGAGGACTGTGCTGGAATTGAAGTGTTGGTGGTAGCTACTGTGCTCTGCCCTCCCTCTGTGTGGTGTCACAAAGAGGGAAATGAAAATAACCTGAATAGCGTCACTTACGTTGCAGGACATCTGCCTCCAAAAAGAGAATAAATAGAACATAAGAAAGAACAGCATTTACTCGTATTATTCTGTTGTTGCCTTTTTTGTTTGTTTTTCCCTTTTTCTGTCGTTCTGGGATGGAAAGTCTTGATGAGTTCAGTAACTACCAGTTGTTTGGTCTACTTAGCAGTGTTTTTAGCAGCAAAAGTTACTAGGTTGAGAATTAATGCATGAGCATAATTGTATCTTCCCTGGAGGGAAGCAGTGCTGCACAGTAGTCCTTGACAGGTGTCACGTGCCACCAGAAGAACTAATTAATAAGAGTTTTGAAGCTTAGAAATGAATTTATCAGCTACCACAGAAAGTGCCAGGACTTTATACCAGATACTTGAAAATTGTTTGGATGCTTCTTTGTGCATCATGACTTATTTCAAGCGTGCTGTCTGGCTGCTGGAGTTCAGGAATAGTTCTCAGATCTCAGTTCTGCTTCTGCCCCTGAGCTGAGGTTCAGGGTGAGTTGTGTGACACTCGTGTCCGGTTTGCCGTCAGTAAAATAAAAATACTGGGTCTTCATTGAGGGAACTCCTGAGGTATAATGGAAGCCAAGCAAATCCTGTTGGAAATACTCTTACCCATCAGCTGTGTGGAGGTTACCTGTGAACATCCGATAGTAGATAACTTCCCGTGGCAAAAAGACAAACCTGGAACACAGAGGTGATGTGGGGATCTCATTATTGGCCATAAAGTTGATCAACATGGGACTTTCCTAGAAGCCTAGTTAAGAAGTAGTCTTTAATTCTCCCATGTGGAGTCAGCAGTAACTTTCAGTGGAATTAAGGACTGACTTTTTCCCTTTGAAATCTCTTGATTTGCTACAGAGTTCAGAATAATTTGGGCTGCATTGGCCTGAGGTAGTGAAGCACATCTCCGCCACTGAGTTAGCAAGAGAGCTTTGCAACGCACGTAAACCCACATGTGAGGCTCCAGCTAGGCAGCTTGGATTCCTAGAGCTCCCTTCCAGTCTGAGGAGTTGCAGAGCACAAAATGGAGACTGGACAACAGAAGAGTTGTGGACGAGCCTGAAGGATCATTTCTGGCAGCTTGGAGAGGCTGAGGAAATGCGCGAGTCATGCAAGGCAGTATTTAGGCTTGAACAGGAGGTAGGTAAGGGAGGCCTGAGTCAGACTAACTTTGTTCCAGAAGATGTGATGGGAGCTATTATCAGGCAAAGTTGTTGCTATTGAAACTGCAGCCATTGTGCCTCCTTTGTGGCCCTCCCTGGGCTCTCGCAAAGGGAGAAATGACTAACTAGCCTGTGTAAATGGACAGGTTTTTAATTCTTGCCTTTGAGTAGGAGTCTTGAAAGGGCCTGTGAACTCTTCATCCACTTCTCAACATGGAGGTGTTGTCGTGCAGAGGTAGGCCACGGACTCAAAGCAGCAGTTGAAAGGTGAATCACAAGGGAAAAGAGCACGCCAGCTTATCTCGGAAAGAAATTCCTCGCGGAGGAGGAAGTGTGTGCTGTTCTTGTGCTTGTCATTTGGGTAAACACTATAGGAGCCATTAGCTTATTTCAGATGACCCACGTATTTCAGATTTTTGCAGGGCCCCATCATGGTTTCTCTTGACAGGGAATAGTGGGTGAGGGGGCTGGAAGCGATACCACAGAAATGCGGTATTATCCTAATAATGTCTGTGCTAGAAAAGCCAGATACCACTGAAAATGACTTCAGGAACAAAATTCATAAGCCCTTCCCTTGTGAACTATGGCATGCTCATTCCCTACTACTATTTCCCAAGCTATATTCTGATGTCAGTATTCCTTGCTCCTGCTTGCTTGTTTTTCCCCCAAAATTCACATTCATTCCTTTAATTCCTTTTGTGTCACGACCACTTCAAATGGTATGCTAAATTAAGTACTGAACATTTATCCAATGTCAGTTGCTGAGTTAAATATAAATAGTCAGGAATGATAAAACATAAATTTGAAGATTTTTTTAGTCCGTGCACACACTTACTCCCTCACTGTCAGCTGAGGGGCAGATGCTGAGATGTATAGCTGCTCATATCCATTGTCTAAACCTGTTGCTACCAGCAGTGGCTAACATGAGGTACTGTGTGAAACCAGATATCAAGCTGGATGAGCGTGAAAACTGTTTTGTTCTCCTCTCAGTTATGCAAGAGGAAGAGGTGCAGCTGAGGACTAGGCCGTGCTCCTCAAGCATCCTCGGTATTGCATCCTTATTGCTTCAAGTGCAGCCTGTGCTAATGAACAATCCGTGTTTCCATAGCCAAAGCACCTCAAAACAAGACTTTTTTGCTGACAGTTTGACTCTAGCAAGATGCTTTAACTTCTTGCCTGTAAGATAGGCCTCATACTGTACAGTAAAGGAAGTGGAAGGCTGTCTTGAAGATATGGAAGGGAAAGAAAACTTGCTCAGTGGAAATAAGTCAAAAAGTGTCTACAAGGGATTTTGCATTTGTTCGCAGTGTCAATAAACATGGCAGTGAACTTGCTAGATATTTATAAACAACTGACAAGCTTTTCTTTCCTGATTCCATAACTAAGTACTTGGTTCCTTTCCACCCTTTCTGTTCCTGTGTTAGCTTCAATTTTATGATTTTGTCGTTGTAGTTTCTAGAGGAAGTTTTTTAAGTAAAGGGAAATTAACATTTTTGCTCTTCAAGAACTTGTGATCAGAATTGAATTTTTTTATTTTTTTTTTTTTGGATCAGCACAAGAGCAAAAAGATTTGATTCCAGCTCCTCTAGAGCTGTAAATCTCACATGGAATAGTACAGGTAGTTGTGTCTTGTAAGGAAGAAAAACATTTTTAGGTATTTTTCTGGCTGCTTGTGTTTCAGAACTTTATATTCTGATGCAAACAGACCGGATTTTTTGTATAGGTGAGGTTAAACCTCTGTTTCTGAAAAATCTTAGGATTGCTTCTAACTATAGATGGCTTTATCAGCTTATTACTCCAGGTTGCCCTGGAGTGCAGGTCAGCACCATGGCCACATGCTTTCAACCACAATGTCTCTGCGAAGCTCAGATGTGGCGCTTTGGGACAGCTGTTCTGTCACTTGCTCTCCACGTGCAAAATGGAGGCACCAAAATGTGGAAACAACTTTCACCTTGGTTATGTCAGAGCCCCAGCCTGTCCATCTGAGGCCAGCAGAGGCTAACTTGTTGGGGTGTCTTGGCCATGCTGCCGAGGTTTCAGCGCACAGGAGGAAGCAAAGGATTTTAGAGGATGTCGCTTGAGCTGTTTGTAACCAAGCTCTTTACGTAGGTGAAAAGATCAGCTTTCTATCGCCACTTGCCATCAGACAATGCATTTATTATCAAGGAGGACTTCGTGTGGATATGGTTAAGGTTGGTGTTGGCAGTTCCATTAAGTTCTGTTGGCCAAGAAATAAATCTCTGTGACAACCGGGGGCAGCACCCTCGTGAGCCATTACAATGGAGAGGTTCTGGGGCAAGCAGAGGTGCAAGCTGCTCCTCTGTATAAAAAGCCGTATAATTTGAATCAATTGCCTCGCCAAGGGCGCAAGGTAAAACGTCTTAATGCTTTTGAGCTATTTGTGTGATGAGCTGAAGGGGTTGATGGTATGGCTTAAAGCATATCTGCAACATACTTCTCAGTAACTTGTGTTTGGAAGGGAACCCTGAATGTGGAGCTTCCTGAGCTGTTCAGCTGTAGGCTTTTTTTATTCCCTTGAAGCAACCCTGTCCTTTAAGGAGTAACAAACTTGCTAGTTAACATTCACAGAGTAACACGGCAGGTAAACCGAACTTGTGCTCCGTGCCATGCCTGATTGGGAACGGGGTTAGTAATAGCTAGGTTGTGTCACAAGCCTGCTTTGATGGTGCTGTTTGTCTTATAAATGGGGAAGGGAGAACTGCCACCCTCAAAAATAATCTGTTGTGGGATTCTTCTGTGGTATTAAGGCTTCTTCGCTACCCCTCCCATAAGTCGTCTTTTCAAGTATATAATGAGAAGTGGCTTTGCCTTGAGGAAAGGTTGATTGGTGGGAAGTGGTTACTGCCAAAATAAGAATGCCAAAATAGAATGAATCTTTGGGAGAAGATGCTCACAAGTTATTAATGGAGAGTTGGCTTTATCATGTCATTCTTCCTGTTAATGCATTTCATCAGTAATTGTGAATCTTGTTTTTATATCTTTGTCAAATTTGTCTAGATTTCTTAAGTTAGGTCCGTGGGAGGATGCTTTTGTGTCAGAGCACTAGGCTAAAACAGTGACTTTGCATGATTCACTTTTCTTTCTTTTTAAAAACAACTTAAAGAGATTTTTAGAAAATAATTTTCAAAAGCGCTTGTGTACCTTAAATGTAGGTGTGTATCCAGCAGAGCCTGCAAAGATGTTAGACTCTTGTAGGTAACTGGATACTCTTTAGGTAAATCTGTTCCAGCCTCTTGGATTTGTGCTTTAGCGTGGCAGAAGCAGCTGCTTTAATGGGCAGGTCAGCCTTGGGTCCATAAAAGAGCCTAGCAGGGGAGGTTATTTTATGGGTGACGATTCTACTGCTGTTAACACAACTTTCACTTGTTCATTTCTTTAGTGTGGGGGGAAAAAAGCATTAAATAAACACTTTTCAAGAAAAATCAGTGGTACTGCCAGCATCTGATAACAGCAAGGGATGCCTTGCCAGATGGAAGATACCTTTAAACTCATAGCCCAAGGTTGAGCAGATGCTTGCCTGAAGAGCTGAGCTTTGAACTACTGCTCCTCAACAAATCCAAAGCTCTGCTTCTCAAGCCAGTTGCCTTAGACCTTTGTGAATAGTCCCTTGGCTGTTTTGTGATTGTGGTTAAATAAGACGATTAGGATTTAAATGGACATAGAAACACCACTCCAAAGGCCAGATCAGTACGCTGAGAAAAGCCTGTCCAACTGGCAGTCCAGTTTCCATCTTACTCCAAATGACTTCTGGAGGTTTTTAGTGCTCTAGCACGTGTCTAGGCATTTGACCTGTGTTGCTGCTGTACCCACATGGCTTAGAGCAGCATAGTTAGCCCAGAGGTGCGGTGTGTGGTAGGGTGTGTCTGCCATGCATGGGGATCGTTTCTAACTGTCTCTGCTTGTTTTTTACTAGGGTCCATTAAATAGTGAGTCTTCCAACCAGAGCTTGTGCAGCGTGGGTTCTCTCAGTGATAAGGAACTGGAGGTAAGCAGGCATAAATACTACCGGTAACTGGGTTTTTCAAAAAGGAATTTTGTGAGAGCGAATGACAGTGGTGTGTGCGTGGGGGTGTGTGAAAGGGACTAGCAGAAATACCTAGTCTCATTCTAACCCTGCAGCCTTCAGACCATGCTATGAAACAATCCTTCTTGAAGCTTCCAACTGCAGCAGGCAGATTTTACCCAACCCCAAAAACACAGTAATCATAAAATTCAGCTTATGAAATTGTTTTCAGCTGCATTGTGATTTGTTTGTGGCTTTTGGCTAAAGTTTAGGCCAAATAAAAAGCCAGAGAGCATTAATGGAAAAGTTTGCCTTGCCTATCAAATATGTGAGTTTGCAGAAGTCTACAAAGCTGAGCGTTTTTATGAATCACTCTGTGGAAGTGTGGAGAGGTGAAAATTGATGCTTTGTCCCTGTTTAATCTTACTGCTTTAGTGTTAACTATTTCAAAACACTTGCTAAAGCAGCTGTAAAATGAATCACAAGGTTCATCTTTTTGCTTTAAAACGCTGTGTTAATAAAATAGTGTCTCAAATTAGAGTGCATTTTCTTAAGACTTTAAAGAACTTACCACCCAATTATCAGGTAAGTTTTGGATCGTATTTCCCTCCATTATATGGCAGTACTGATAGGAGCTGTCTGGTGAAGCTAAGTCTTTCAAGAATGAAATATCCATACAAGTGAGTACAGCTAATAGTGAAAGATTGAGTGCTAAGTCATATTTTACTTGATTTTGATAGGCTTGCGTGGAATGATTTAAATTGACCAAGCTGATGTAATCAAATCTACCATTCCTGGCTTTTCAGTCTATAAAAGATAACGTTGTGTGTAATTTTGGTTGTATAAATGTACTTAAGGGGAAGAACAACCGAATCTGAATCTCATTAATATGCTTAGAGGTCTACAGGGGCTGTGCTGGAGTCTGTGGTGTTACCATTGCTCCAACGCTGCTCACGAATTACTCTTTGCTCAGCAGCGAGGAGGCAATTTCATGGACTTGTACGTGTTTGGGAGCTGGTGCGACAAGTGTCTAGATCATTACAGAGTTTTCAGTCTCTCCATTCTAAAAAGTGCTTTGCAGGCATGATGGCCACCCTTCTCTTAACATCTCCTACATCATCTTACCAAAATAATGTCAGTGACCACCCAGTTGGTGACGTGGGACCATGGATGTCCAGCATCTACTGGGGCACAGCCAGATTTAGGTTCTGGCTGCGTCAGCTTTATTCTTTCTGCTATTAAAGAAGGTAGATTGATTTCTGTGCTTACTGTGTGCAAGTCTTTTGGCAGAGATCTTAAACAGGGTACTTTGGACTTTGGTTTCCAAAGAGCATGAAGCTTAGGTTTGCCACAAACTTTCTGGCCATGGCTTTCCCTCCCCCAGTGTTGTTTTGCACACTGCGGTTTTCTTTCTGCCCCTGGGCTACAGTTTAGTGGTGACTGAAGTGATTGCAGAGCTTATAGCTTGGAAATTATTTGGGACCCTTAGGGATAAGAGATGGTTTTAAAATGACATTGGCGATGGGAATGACAGATATCTTTCTTTCCAGCAGCCTTGGTAGGCTGCTTCCAGTGCTCTGCGTCCTATTGTTCTCAGCAGACTGAGCCACATCAGTGACCCTGGTGGCAGTGGAGCACCATGCCAGGGTCCCCTCACTCTAGTGTGTCTCTGTTTTCAGCCTTGTAGGGCTAGGTGTGATGCTTCCAGAGGCTTCAACTGGTGATCTGTATCATGCCTGCCCATAAATATATCTTGGTCCAGTTCTAAGCTGCACCTTTAGGTCTCTGGCTGCTCCCAGAAGATGCAGGTGTAACTGACCCTCAGCTTCAGTGAGAGCAGATGCAAAGCAAACTGAAGTTCAGATGAAATCCATCTGCGGTGGCTTTCTCCTGGCTGCCTGCTTGGGGAGCTCTGCCTTTATTTGTGCAGGGTTGCAGATGTGCACCATGGGCAGGATAGTTCCCGTAGGCAACTGCAAACAGCTTCAGGAATGAGCAGAGCTGCAGGCAAGATGGATTGTCCTGGTAGGCCGAGAGTGGCTGCTGTGCTGTAAATCTGGATGTCTGTACTCCAACCTCTTGTCGTTGGGGCCTGTTCTCAGCCACCTTTCACCTTTTGTGCCAGCGCTGCAGTCACCCTGAAATGGTTTATGCATTGTTTTTTTTCCAAGTGTTTGGGCTTGTTCTGTTAACCGTGTGAGGTAACTGGGCAGTGGAGGCTGGCTTACTGAAGCTGAAATTAGGGAAGAAAAAAAAAAAACAAAAACTAATTCCTAACCATGTTCTCTCCGTTCTGCAGTGCATATATCCAAAGGTAGCAGCTATTTGAGAGCTATTGTTTCTTTAAATACCAGCAGTAGAAGCGAATGCACCAGAGAACTGAAATGGCCACTGGGGATATGGAGCAGATTATTGTGTTTTGGCATTTTCTTTAAATTTTGGAATAACTGCAGAAATGTTAATTTTGAAGTATTGTTTAACAGACTCCTGAGAAAAAACAGAATGACCAGCGGAATAGGAAAAGGAAAGCAGAACCGTATGAGACCAGCCAAGGTAATCCATTCTTCTGACCCTGCTGCAGGATTTCCGAACGGTTGGTAATTTGTGCACGTTTTGCACAGTCAGTGTCCTAGGAAACTAATGGCTCTTCTCAAGGGTGTGTCAGGCAGCTTGTTATAAACTACTCCATGATGGTGTAGTTCTCTTCTGGGAGCCCTGTTGTCCTCATTGGCAGGAAAACACTCGTCTTCGGCTTATTTGCACAAACTATCCCATTTTTATGGGACAGACTGCCCAAAGGCTTAATATGGCTTCTCTGAAGTGTTGTTCTGGTCCTGTGTCACTACATATACAGCAGCCAGACTTCAAAATACAGGCTGTACTCTCTCTCTTATTTGAGACGTATGCCTGCCTTGTTAAAGTAGGTTCTCACCATAACAAATAGAGAACAAACTGTACTCAAGTATAAAGCAAGCAGTGCTGTCTTGAAGTACTAAGAAAAACGCAGAGCATTTCAGTCCAAGTTCAGATTTTCTAGCAAATGGGCATAGGGGCAGATTTCTAGTTCTTTTATGCTTCAAAAGAAAGTAATGAGGATTGTGTTGACAGAATGGCTTTGATAAAATTATAATAAGAGAAAAGGGCTACGCTTTAATGAGCTGCTATTAAGCCACCACCAGCTATCTCTTTAACTCTTATAGGAATGCTGGTGAGAGATTTCATGTGCAGTAATTTACCTGAAGGTGAAGGAGTGGAAGTACCCTTTGCTCTGCCCTCACCTTAAAGGAAAGTTTGGGAGAACCCGTGCACCATTCAGTGAGGTTTAGTGTTTTCTAAGTCCTTCAGCAAGTGCAAATGCTGTTTGATTAGATTTGACGTGTTCAAAATTGATTGTTAATTGAATTGCCAACTGTAAACCCTCCCAAAACAGCACAAGAGCAGTGACCCTGGGGCAGTGTTTTGTTTTGCAAAAGCTTTTGTTAGGATAGGTGGTGCACCTTTACACTTTGACTTCCTTTCCCCATATAGAAGTCGTTTTTCAGAAAACTACTTCATGACTTCTGTACTTAAAATATCCACTCTTCATTCTTTTTCTTTCTCAGGAAAAGGCACTCCTAGAGGACATAAAATTAGCGATTATTTTGAGGTAAGCATCTTTACGTTGTTTGAGAAGTCAGAATTCACATTATGCAAAATCTGGAGATGGAGGTCTGTAGCGAGACTTCTGTTACTGATCCCTCACATTAAATAGGATCTGGGAGTCACTGATTGATTGAGGTTAACCTGCAAATCTGCCTAGCTAGGGCATGTGAGACTTCAGGAAGTTGGTTTTTAAGTTACTTTCTCTTTGAGCAGTTGATAAAATGGGTTGGAAGTTGACTCCACTGAAATGTGTATCTCAGGTGAGGATACTTGAGCTCTTAATGTGCAAACCTACATTGATAAAGGTCCAGTGCTGCAAAGGAATCTACCTGCCAAGTCCTGCTGATTTGAGTAGGAAGTTTCTTACAGGGTTCCCTCTTTAGAGGTAGCTTGCCATGGGAAGCTGGCATGACGTGGAATCCCCCGTTCCGTATCACCACTCCACATCCACCCCCCAAAAAAGTTTGTTCTTTATTTTACTGAATAACTTGGAGTCAGAAATTAAGTGCTTATTAGTGTTTATTGCTTTCCTGGCTTAAGTGTTTGGTAAGTATGGGGCATTGTGCAGTGCAGGAACATACAGATTGCTGTACTGATCAGTTGCCCAGCTGATTTGCTGTCTTTGACAGTGACTGGCACAAATACTTCAGTGGAGGTGCATATTTCCTACTACTTCTGTGCTGCACAGTTAGCCACCTCCTTACAGGGAATGCAATTCCTAATTCTGTACAGTAAATAATTAGTATGTAGCCAAGTATGCAAGTTTATATCATTTTTGTCTTAAAATGAGAAATGTACTCCATGTAAATGTGGATGTTTGTCTGAAATGCTTTTGCTGTTATTTTTGAAAACAGCAAATGAAATTTTGAGTTTTGCCTCCCAGCTTATCTTCAGTTTGTTTAAATGAGTCCCTAGAGCCTGTATGGCTTCATTTTTAAGATTGTGTTGGTTCTGTCTCTGTTAAATTTGCTTGAATATAGTATCTCTGTGGAATTACTGATGATAAAATATGTTGCTTTGGCCAGTTTGCTGGGGGAAGCGGCCCAGGAACCAGTCCTGGTAGAAGTGTGCCACCAGTAGCCAGATCGTCACCGCAGCATTCCTTATCCAACCCCTTACCGGTAAGCGTACTGCCTGGGGACAGTGCGGGGGGCATGGCGATGATTGGGTTGGTGGCTGTGCTTCAGACAGGTAATAAAGCGTCCTGCACGGGAAGGAAGGGTCTCTTGGTGAGTGATTTCATGTGGTCTGTATTGTTTTTCCTTTCTCGGTTTGGTTCGTTTTTCTTGTTTATTTTTTTATATCTGAAGCTGGTTTCTGGCAACAAAGCCAGATTTCTAGGAGCCTGTAACACTTTTTAGTCCAGTTGTTAATAATGTGGGTATCAGAGCTTAGAGCATGCAAGATCAATATTTTTAGCGTGCTTCGTGATTACAGATAGGGCACTGTCCTTAATAAAAGGTGGAAGGGATGTATTTTCTTACCTTGTATTCCACTAGTGCTCATGAAATTCTGTGTGAAGTTGGGATTATTGTGTATGTTTGTATAGCACTACCACAATGATATTCTGATCTTAGTTACACCCTTTGGGACTACAGAGAAATGTGCATAACATAGTAATATTGGGAACATCCTTTACTTCTGTCTGTATGTGACTTGAGCATTAGCAAAAGCTTGCAAAGAAATGTGTATACAAGCACGTCTGTTGCTGTCCTTTGTTAAATAATTCCATTTTGCTGCCTGAATGTTTCTGCAAGATCTGAATATGAAGGAATAACCAGTATTTTTAAGCCGTTTTAGCACAAAGCAGTTAAAGACATTTCTTTCAGCTGGTAAAGCCGTATTCAGAGGCCCTGGTGCTTGATCTGTAGTTCTGAGTGTTGCCAGTGCCCTTATGTAAAATTTTTCAGCATTTGTTGTGTCTCACAGAAGCACAGGATGGGAAAGGTTTAGTTATACCAAAAAGCAAATGCAAAGGCTTTTCTGATTACATTATTCTGCAGAGACCTTTGCACAGTTCATGAATGTGTACCGAACTAAATCCCACCACTGAATGCTCTGATCAGAATTCAATATACGTTGCTAGATTTTTGGGAGCTTTGTATTGCTGCTTTAAGGGAGAGTTTCAGATATGGCTTCTAGATGTTTGTGATGTTTATAAAAATTAAAATATCTGGATAATTGAACATCCTTGTCTTATTAATTCACTAATACTCCTCCTTAAAGAGAACTTAATGAACGAAATAACATCTCTGTTGCAGATGAATGATATCCTAGGGACAGTTCTTTATTCCAGCAGATGAGCTACCCTTCAAGTGTTTATAATGGGATCAGTTGGTTCTTCCTTTGCTTTTCTTCTTCTCCGCTTGAATATATTGAGTAGGTAAACGTTTGACCAGGATGTTTCTCAGGTGGTGAAGACTGATGGTACAGTTAGTTTGAGCTAGGTCAGTTTGTCTCTCTCCTTACACAGATGCTCTTTGTGTTTCTTATCTTCTGTTCTTTACTCTTGCAGCTAAACTTGCAATGTTTGCATATTCATAACAAATTATGTGCATTTGCAAGATCTATCCTCTTCTTACAAACTGAGTATCAACGGTTTGAGCTAAGCCCAAAAAAATGGGGGGATAAGTGAAAACTGGAGAAGATGGAGTATCTTATCCATTGCAGATGTCAGTGTGGTCTAGGAAGTGAGCGGAGTGTTAAAATGTCTTTCACAGTGAGACAAACCTCCTCCAAACCCGTGAGTTAATGTGTGCTGTACTGGAAATTTTCTGCAATCAGAACTTGTGGAGGAATTGTACTGACTTCAGGTTGTTACCTCTCGTCTTCAAATCTCTTGACTGCTTTGAATTGCCTCGCTTCTCCCTTGATCAGAAGAATGATGTTCAGGTCTTCAGACTTTTTGCAAGGTCGCTCTCGTATACAAGCATTCTGTTGGAGGAAGAAAGAACGCTCTTGACATTTGTAATGCTAGCCAGAAAATATGCTGCAGGTTGCAATTTAGGTTTTGAGAGAAAGTGGAGCCTGACCTGACTGTTTACTTTCTATGTGGCATATGTCTGGCCTGGAGTTATGACTTGGAAGGTCTTAGATGAGTATTACCCAGGCTGCCAAGTTTTGGTGGTGTTGGGCTGGCTTTTGAAGCAAGAGCAACAAGATTCTGAGTGCTGTAATCAACATAGCTCAGATAATCCTTGTTCTTACTCATCTCAATTCCCACATCACCTTTGGAAAATGAGTGTACTGAATGAGAAAGGAGTCGGTGTTTACCTCTGCTATGCATCTCAGATCTTTTAGAAATACGGTAGCATTTTACTTAACTTGCAAGAGGTTGGTCCCTGCTTTAATTGACAGAAATGAGGCTGTGATATCTGGGTCCCAGACACGCTTAGGTTGCTGACTTAGCAGTTCAGTATTGGTTTAAATTTTAAAATGAGTCCTTAGTAACCAAAGTATTGTAACTTCACGTTGCAGTGTACTAGGATATTTTGCCTCTCTGGCTCCAAAATGCAAGTATTTGCAAAGGAAGGGTGTGTGTTAACTGATGAGGAATTCTATCCAGTATGTTCATTTGTTACGTTTTTTTTTAATTGCTAATTTCATCTACTTTTTGATGTCTGCCATTGGAACGAACATTCCAGGAATTCTGTCTGAGTTATCAGATCCTCGCCATGCTGCCTGCCCATTCCTGAGCTGCTGCTTCACTGACAACAGTTTTGGCAGAGTCAGAGAATCGCTTTTAAAAAAAAAAAAAGTTCATTGTATTTTTTTTGACTATGTTACAGCGGCGAGTGGAGCAGCCGCTGTATGGGGTAGACGGCAGCACAGCAAAGGAACCACAGGAGGATCACTCTGCTCTGCCAACGCTGATGTCGGTGATGCTGGCGAAACAGCGGCTAGAGAATGAGCAGCTGGCACAGAGGGGAGGTGGCCTCTGCTTTACTTTTGTCTCGGTGAGCAGCTCTGGAAAGACTTGAATGCCAGGGGATGGTTCTAGTTAAGGGATGGGGGCATTTGAAGCAGCTCAAGTGCAGCCTGGTTTATTGATGACCAAGTCTACCATCTTCTGGTAAGTTCATCTTCCTTGTGAAGAGTTCGAGGTCCCAGGCTATCTTTGTTTAATAAAATGAGATGAGTTTTAAGTTAATGATTCAAAAGTTTTGTGTAGATCAAAATAATAGTATCTGAATGGCTAACCAAATGAGAAAAACAAAAAGAACAGAGTATAGACTTGCTTTTAGAAGCATTAGTTTTGGCCTAGCTTAATCTCAGCTGACAGAACTATATGAGGTTTTAAAAAAGCTTTGTCTTTTAGCAGATTGGGCCAGACTTCTTGAGAGGAGCTGATTCTCTTGTTTTAATGAACTAAGTCTCTAGAGCATTCTTAAAACTTAAAAGTATGGTACCCAGGCCAGCCTACACCTCCCATGTAAAGATAAGTGTATCTGCATGGGCACTAGCAGTCGTTTCGAGGAGCATATAACAATACACTAACTTTCTTTTGCAGGCCCAGCAAGGCAGCCCATCTTCTACGGGATCAGGGAACACTGAGCATTCCTGCACTTCCCAAAAACAGATTTCCATCCAGCACAAACAGTCACAGGTATAGCTTACTAGATGATACATCTCTTGGATATGAGATTTAAGCTTGGCACAGCTTGTCTTCTGCACGAGAGGGTGTCAATTGCAGGAGGCATAATGTTTCCAGTGGAAAAGAACTGGTAGTACCAACTCTGTAACTGTACATATTGAAGGTAAATCACTCTGAACTTTGTTCCTTATCCTGTAAAGGATGCTTCTCAGTTCTGCTACTGGAGTTTGCTTGATCTGTTACGAAGCTTTTCCTTGTCAATACTGTGGGCAGTTCTTCAGCTGTGTGAGAACGTGATCGGGGAGGAGTAGCTCTGGATTGCCCTGTCTCGGTTGTGTTGTATCCTGAGTGGTCTTCCTCTCCTTTAAAAGTGAAGGCGTGATGGAAAGCTAAATGGTGGTTATGGATACCTCTGTTTAAGCACTGGCTCCTGGGTGCATCCACGCTGATTACAGTACAGATATCCGCAGCTGCAAGTTCTTTGTCTTCTGCAGTTGTTAAGAGTACACCTGTGGTGTAGTTTGCCCTGCGAAGGTGGAACCTGATTTGTTCCTGACAGTGCTTCTCAGCAACTTCACTGAGCTGGAGTCGAGGAGTAGCTGCTTTGTCTGTGCCACTGTCTTTTGGTGCCTTTTATACTCTGTTAAGATTCTTCTTGTGGCTTTATGGTGAGACTTACTTTTAGCTGTGTCATCTATCTCTGTTTCATGTAAGGACATTCAGCTTTATCTGCAATGCATCTTGCTCGTTTCTTCTGCAAGCCTGCTCGTAGTCTTCTGATTTTCATCTCTGATTTCTCTGTGACTGACCCTTCCCTCAAGTGATTTCTAAACAATCAGTTTTGTGTCAATCATTTTCACACATCAGTCTGTGTCAGAGCTGGTTTTACTGCTGGGGGAAGTTCATTCTCGGTTTCCCCAGCAGGTGGTACAAGTCCTTTGTGCATAAAGAATTGCTGGGGACACTTACCAGCTAAAGTCTCTGAGCTCTGTCGTGTCATTGGGGTCACATCTGTTGTCTGTATTGTTAAAATGCTGGTCTGTGAAGATCCCTGCTTCTTGCTAATGCTTGTGATAGAATGATGCCGTGGCTCAAGAACCTGCCAGAGAGACTTCTCAGATTTCAATCTTTGCCATCTCACCACCACTGTTTAAAACAGTGGCCACAGCTGTAGTGAGCAAGATGTTTTTATTCTCTCCTGTGCTCAACATGCTCACTGCATCCATCTTCCTCGAAAAGGGCGACAGGTTAGCTGAGCATGCTCTCTGCCAATGCTCAGCTGCGTGGTGTTTTCCACAGATGCAGCTGTAGCATATGCTTAAGACAAAGAATCCAGAAAGATGCTTGATTCTGTGTTGAGGATGTTTACATTTTCATTTTCACCATCTCCACCTGTTTGTAGCTGATAAATGGAGAAAATAAAATCTTAGTGATTTCTAGCTTGAATCATTTTTGGCAGTGCCAAAAGCAAGTCAGCATGAGAATGATTTTCTTAGTGTTTTCAGTCAGTGCAAGGGCCTTCACGAGTTCTCTGAGGCAAGGTGAGTTGTGATGAAGTAAATCACTGCAAATATAAGAGCATGCATCCTGAAGCATGACTTCACCTGATGCAGTGCAAGCACATGTGCATTTGACAGATGGATGTAACAGTTACCAAAGAAACTTTCTGCTGCTTGGCTGAGTGGATGCAGCCAAGGTTTTCAGCAGAGTGCCTTCTCACTGCCTTCAGTGACAAAAGTCTGTTCCATGTGCCTCCTGCAGGCTGTCAGGAAGTATAAAACAAGTTAAGGCCACAGTGAGGTGACCTGCCAAGCTTCCTCTTTGTCTTTTGGGATTTAGGCTCCTCTTGCTTGATGTGCAGTGCTGGCAGGTGTTCATTTTGATCTTGCCCATACTGGGTGCGTGTAGAGAAGCAACAGAGTTCCTGCTAAGTTTGCCTCTTACTTCATGGTGTTAGCTGCCAGGCAAGCTTGAAATTTGGAGAAGGGTTATTAACAACTCCGCAGGTAAGTCTCTGCTAAATCTTCCCAGAACCAGGATAGTTGCCTGCTAGCTGTAAATGTGAAATCTGTTTGTAGCCAGGCAGCAAGATTCCCTTGGGCTGACTTGTTTTTTCAGTTGTGTTGTTCGTGTGCATGCTGACTTTGTCCACTTTTCTTCCCCATCCATTAACCGGAGTCCTGAGATTGAAATACTCTTACTGCTACAGAATGTTTCTTATTTCTTTTGTACCCTGTTCCTGGGTTATAATTATGATTTCAAAGGGTGAATGTATTAAAGATGTGCTGCACCTTGTAAAATTTTCCAAATAAGTTTCATTCAAGAATTGTAAAGTTTCTGTCCATAGTGGATACTAACACATCAGTTTGTCAGAAGAAAAGCTTGCACCTAATATTCCTGCTGTTAATCTGTTGTTATATTTTAAAATAATGAGGACCTGCATTTTCTGCCAAGACCACCTGAAAAACCTCATAGGTATTATGTTTTGTCTAGCAGGTGGTTGTCTATGCCCATTAATTTGTTATTCCAGCTGAGGGATGGGATTTGGTGGCTTTTTCATAAGCCTTTTTTTCCTGTGCGAGCGAGCGATGTTGTGCTGCAGGAAAGGATGCTGAATGTTAGAGACCATCAAGGGCTGGGCAGAACTCCACTATAAAAACAAAATTGGCAGGGTGTTGTAGCCTGCTATGTGTTAACAATCTGTGTTCTCCAGAGCAGAACTTCAGGCCTTTGTGCTAGCTGCTTGAACCTCCTGTGTTGGAGGAGCCCATCATGCAATGAGAAAATGAAGAACTGGGAATGTTCTTCCCCATACTGCTGGGGGATGCAGGGGCTTGGTTCCTCCTTAGACCTAGCTGTTCAGGTTCAAGAGGGTTACTATATTATGCTCTGTGCTGACTCTGAAATATCAGCTGTTCTATTAAATGTGGTTTACGGTGGTTTTTTCTCTACAGTCGGACCTCACAATGGAAAAAATCTCTGCACTAGAAAACAGTAAGAACTCTGACTTGGAGAAAAAGGAGGGGAGGATAGACGACTTACTAAGAGTAAGTATTTCAAGTGGGACAACTCTTCTGAAAGTTGCTATTTAAAGATATCAAGAATGCCTGTGCCAGCTAGGCTGCAGAGCAGGGGCTTGTACACTGTAACATTTGTAGAACCAACACTCCCAAGGTAAAACAAATCCAGTCATCCCTTGCTTGCTAGATAATTATCTGGTTTGTAGCAGATACTGTTAGGGCCTGCTCGAATCCACAACCAGTGCAGCAGCAGCAGTGTGGTATTTATAGTGCAGAGTCATTGTTGTAGCTAAGCACTAGCTCAGGTGTCTGTGTCCTCAACAGGGTTGGCTTTTCTTTATCCGTTGCACTCTTGTGTATTTTGGTAGCTAACCTTCAGAATTATTCCCCTCTTCTCAGTGCTGGGGAGCTGACTCTGCCTCTTGCTCAGTAGATGGAGAGGTTTTATTCAGAAATGTTGATTTATGAGAGTGACACGAATAAAGATGAAGAGAGGATCTTTTGGTCAAACCTAAAGAATAAAGCTGCTCTAGCTCATTAGTATTCTTCAGTAAAAGATAAATACCTTTAAATCAAGGATCTTGTCTTAATGGAGGAATTGTAGTTGATCTAGCTTTCATCAGCTGGAGAGGCATCTCTTGAAGTGTTGAAAAGGATTAGAAAACACAGTAACAGGAGAAGAGCAGGGGCTCTGTGTGTTTTTATATTTCTGATCTCAGTACCTAAAAGAGCTAAGACATTCTCTTAGACATACGCAGACAGACGTGTGGCTTTGTGGAAAATAAACCATGGAGCAGGAAATAGATTTTTACCATCCACTGTTTAAACAGAAACCAAACTATTGATTGAAAGGGCATGGTTAAATATTATTTTTTTATCAATGAAAATAGTTGCACGTAAAATACTGATGTACATTTTGGTGTTCTTTTTAAAAACAAACAATCAGCCTCTGTTACTGGGAGAAGTCTATATATCAGGGCTGATGGACAGTAACTCGAACAAGAATTTAATAGAAAGTGCAAAGGGAGTTATCCCATCCTTTTCCTCTGTCAGTGTTGTGGCTAAAGGGGGAAGATAGTCCAGGGATGACTAAGCTATTTTGAGACTTGATAGCTGTGGCAAGGTCATAATTGTTATAAAAATAAGAAGTCCTTGTGTTGAGTTCCTTTTTACCTTAGTTTCTCACATGTAAAACAGGATGATAGCACTTCCCTGTTCTAGAGGTGTGTTAAAATTTGAATGGGTTAAAAACGATGAGCTTAGCTGGGATGTTTTGATAAGAGAAACCTAGTACTTTTTTTCTTTTTATTATTTTTATTTTTCCCTGTCATATCCTGCTGCTTTGCTTTCTTTAATCTGATGCCTAGAGCTAGCTGGAGGAATTTCTTTCTAGGTGATGCTTAGCTTGGCTCTCATGGAGCAACTTAGTCAAAGGCTTGTCTTCTCTGTTCGCTTTTAGGCCAACTGCGATTTGAGACGGCAGATAGATGAACAACAGAAGATGCTGGAGAAGTACAAGGAGCGGTTAAATAGATGTGTAACGATGAGCAAGAAGCTCCTTATAGAAAAGGTGAGCAGGGGACTCACGGTTCATATGACTGAAAGGTTCTCTATCGTTTTTGTGGCAGTGAAAACCTCTTCTTACTGCTGTAATGATAAAAGACAACTGGAATTTTGTCTTGAATTACTTCTCTGCAAATAGTAATATAATCTGAAGACTAGAAATGTTCTGAATGTTTTGGTTTGGTTACTCTTCACTGACTCAGTATGATCTCCCTTGCTTAAGTGAAATAGTCTGAGCTCTAAGTGCAACAGGCATTAGGTTTGGTAGCTGGTATACCCAAAAAGCACCATTGTCCAGCACTTGCCATACAAGAGCAGTATCCCATTGTGCAGTGAAACTGCCAGATAAGCTCTGTGACATGGGCGAGCCATTTAAACCTTTCTTTCTCTCAAATGGCAAAATTGGCGATCATTGCTTTGTTTGCACAGCACTCAAAACAACATGTTTAAGACACTGAGAAAGTGCCAAGCTGTTGTTTACCAGCATCCAGTCTGCTTCAGTCTTGAAAGCTTCACAGATTTCCTTTTGGTGAAACAATAAGGGGGTTTGATTACTCTTTCACCTGTTGGCCAATTACATCTATTGTTTGTGGGCACTGGATGGGCACAAATACCAGGGTGCTGGCTAGTACACGCAGTCTGTTTGACTTGCTTTTGTCACAGAGCTGATTGTTCCTGGCTGAATGGGACTCCCTTTTCTGGGAGGATTTCTAACTCTGGGCTGTGTTATGTAGGCTTGGTGTACAGATAAGTCCTGTGTAGCTCCAGTGAGGAGCTTTGCCTGTTCATCTTTAATCCTAATTGACTGAAGCTTTGCTGCTCTCATCTCAGGCCTTTTGAAATTTCCTTTCACTTACTGAAAATACTCTTGACAGACACCACCACCAGTTTTTATGCGTGTTGGTGTCCTAATTGAGATCATGTCACTTCCGGGAGTAGTGCTTGTCTAGGATTGAACTGGCTGATCATTGTATCTTAGTCTTAACAGTGATTTAAGGTGCATTTTCTTCCTTCACCTCTTGTTTGAGTGAATAAGGGCCTGATCAAAACCATGCCTGAAGTCCAGCTAAGCTACTGATGCAAAGGGATGGTTTTAATCCTACTGCTAGATTGAATTTCAACTGGTGATAGAAAGGGCGAGCTGCCGAAGCAGTAATGGGCAAGGGAAGATGAGGCTGAAATGTCAGAAAAGCAGCTGTCTTACAAATGCCTGTCAGATCACAGAAGCACCATCAATAAATTTATCAGTAACGTTCAGCTGGGTTTCAGATAAGTGGCACTGGAATAGTGTGAAAGGTGATAAGGGTTAGAAGTTACTTAAAATACAGCATAACTCGGGGCTGCTGATTTATGGGTTTTATTTTAACACGTGTCTTATTTTGTTTTCAGTCAAAGCAGGAGAAGATGGCATGCAGAGATAAGAGCATGCAGGATCGATTGAGGCTAGGTCACTTCACCACGGTGCGGCATGGGGCGTCTTTCACCGAGCAGTGGACAGATGGCTATGCCTTCCAGAACCTCATCAAGTGAGGACAGAGTTATCTTTACCTTCAGAGCCAGAGAAGGAAAAATCTAAGCAGTTGTGTGTGTGGTGTCTTGCATGTCAAAATGTGAGAGTGGTGTGACCAAAGCATGGAAGGATCAGATAGGAACTCGGCTGCTGACAGCGGAGAATCTTTTAATGTTGAAATGCAAAATGTTTCCACTTAACTCCAAAGACTTAAAACTCGAATCAAATTGTTTGAGTTGGCCCTTGGGTTGGAAAGAAATCGGCTGCCCTGCTGGATATTCTCCGTGCACTTGGCTGTGTGGAGGGTGAAGGGGCAGAGCAAATCCTCACACGTATCTTGAGTCTATCAATTTGATTTGCTCCATCTGTGTGTGTTACTCCAGGAGGGCTACTTGGCTCTGTGTTTTCTGGTTTTGTTGTTTTTTTTATTTTATTTTATTATTATTTTTTTAAGTTAAAGTAGAAAAGCTTAAAAGAGAAAATCCATACTATTTAGTTTTTTTTTCCTCCTGGTAATGGTGATCAAAGGGGCTGCGGAAACCTAGAAATTGAGATCAGAGACCCTTTTATGCAGGATGTTAATGGAAATACCCAGTAAATTCCCACCTGGCCTAGACCTTTAAGTAGGACTTGGCAAATTAATTGCATAGAGAGAGCTATGTGTGATCCTTTAAAATCATCTCACTTTTCTGTAGCCTGGTATGGAGGCGCAGGTCTTGTGAGGTGTAGGTTGAGTACTTTATAATTCTCCCTTATTTGTGCAGTAAGACGTGGAAGAAATACTTCTGGAATTTCTACCTGCAGTCTCAGTCTATTTTTAAAATGTGAATTAAGTATGTAAATTCTCAAGTCATCTAAACTTGTAATTCCACGAATGCTTTTATCGCTATAAAATAACGAGGCAGTTTTAAGACTTGGAGTCTCTCCTCCAAGACAAAAAGACTATTTTTAGAGTGAAATTGGGAATGGTGTTAGTTACACTTCAGAGAAGTAAGGACAGCTTTAACTGTACCACTAAAGCATACGGATACTTTCTCAAACAGTGCCAGACTTCAGGAATAATTTGAACAGGAAAGTCTGAGGTTTAGAACAGAGCCTTCTAGGAAAAAGAGTGTGGAAACTTAGTGACTTACCATGGATCCCTGGGTTTTCTATGAGGTTAGCAATTCCTTGTTTTTGGATATCCTCTGCATGAATAAAACCTTTCACTTTACTGAAAGGTTTCTGTGGGCCAGGAAAAGAATCCACTTCTATGTGTGTATATATTTAAAAAAAAAAAAAAAAAAAAAAAGCACATCCCCCTTTTTTGTACAAGAGTGTTTTGTTACTAGTCTTAAAACTGATTTGAATTCATTGCTCCCGTCTGTTAAAAGCAGATGCTGAAGACAACTGAGTATATCCCATTAGTTTTCTGCTTCATGTTTTTTCTCCTCTCTTCTTTCCAGGCAACAGGAAAGGATAAATTCCCAGCGGGAAGAAATAGAAAGACAGCGAAAAATGTTAGCAAAACGGAAGCCACCTGCGATGGGACAGACCCCTCCAGCAAGCAATGAGCAGAAGCAGCGCAAGAACAAGACCAATGGAGCAGAAAATGAAACGTACGTTATGTGGCCTTCCTTGTGCATTGCAGAGCTGCGTGCTTTGATTAGAGCACAAAATATCTACTGGGAAATGGAATCTTGCCCTTGCCTCTAGGCTTCACTACATGCACAAATGAATAGTGTGGAATTAGCCTGGCATTCAGAAACATCTGGCTGCAGTTCTAAATAGTTTTCATTGGAGTAAAACAGGGATCATTGCTGAGTCCAGACTTTGTGTAAGCTTAACTACTTTTGAATGTAGTAGTTTTCAAACTTGATGCAACAAGAGTGCTGAAAAAGCGGTGTCTTTTTCTGAAGAAAATACTTCACACTTAATTTTGGTATCACTGCAACATGTCTCTTAAAAAAAAAAAAAAAAGCATAGCATTCAGAAGCTTTTATTTCCATTTATTTTCTGCTGAGACTTTTCATGCAATTAATTTGGTATACTAGAAAAAGATGCTCTACAAAAACAGTGCATTAAGCATTGAACTGTGTCTCAGAAGCAGTCCTTCCCAGATACTTGAGTCAGGGAAACAGGAACATTGTTAAAGTATTACTCTTTCTTCTAAAGGAGAAATTCCCCCCCCCCCCTTTTTTTTTTTTTTTTTTTTGGAATTACTGATACTTTGAGACTCCTGATGCTCTTCAAAGAGGAAAGCTTGTCTCACAAGAGGTTTCAAACATAACTTCTTTTTTAGAATTTTTTGTGGAAATGTGAAGTCAGCCTTTCACCAGCTTGTTTCTTGTTGGAGATCATTATTAAGTAACTTTATTGTAAATAAAACTGACTCTCAACATGCTGGTAAGCCACACAGCCTAATTTTCCTTTCTTCTTTTTCTCCCCATTCTGGGCACTCAGAACTTTCCCATAACTTCTGCAAGTCTCCTTTTCAGTCTTCATTTTATTGCTCTTAGCTAATACTGTAATTCTGGATGACACTTTTCTTTTTGCACTATTAAATCTCCTGGGTATGGCCTGACTTCAAAGTTCTTGCAGCCCTTTGAATTCCTGGTCTTTGCACTTCAAAATTGCATGTGAAGCAAAAGCTCCTGCTGCCTTTTTCAGTCACAGCAAAGAAGGCACATGATGGGTGAGTTGTGGTGTTCAGAATGCTCTCACCAGCCAAGGTGAGAGCATTCTCACCTAAATAGGATGCTGATAACTGCTGATAAGGCATGTTGTATGGGAGCGCACTCCATGCTTTCTGCAAAACTAGTTTGAGCAGAGAGATTTACCTCTTGCGCTGGCCAAGTGAGCTTAAACAACTCAATACGCTTTTCAAGGTGTGCTTTTGCACAGGGACATTGGAGAAGTAAGTTAAATGTGTTTGGATATTTTGAAGCGTTGCAGCTTGTTGCAGGAACATTTCATATATGAGGGAAGAGATAACACTTTCCCCATTTCTGTCAGGATATTTTTACCCATCAGGACGATGCAGCTGGTTTCTGGCATGTGCTGTAGATGTGGCAGTATGGGTCTTGATGTGCCTGGCAGTCGTGATATGTATCTGTGATACCCAGTGAGCTTCTGCCTATGGTTGTGAGCGTGCCTTGATATTATCTCCTAGCGCAACCTGGGCATGCTAGTGAGCCTTTTTGTCCTCCCTGCCCTTTCTCCCTGTTTCTTGCTGGTGTATCATCCTTCACTGCTACATTTCAGGGTTTTATCTTTGTGGTTTAGAAGAGCTGCTTGTGATGATCTCGATAAAATCAGTTTGCCAGTTCATGTGGAGTGTTTTATGTTTGTTTTTGTGAGTCAGTTGAAGCAACTACACTGAGTGACTACTTGCTTAATTGTTAGTTATCCTGTAAATGCGTTTGTTGGACGTGTTTCATGTACGAAATCTTACTGAATTTTGAGGGAAGTTATTTTTTGAATTCTTACAGAGGCTTTTGGGCAAGTTGAATCTGAATGTTTCTGAAACTTGAATGGGGAGTGGATAGCCAAATCCCTACATTTGATTTTGGTTTCCTCTTAGTTTCATGGTCGTTGCTGTGTCAGAAAGGAGAGGAAGGTTCCATTATGCAAATTTAAACATACTCTTCTCCAACCCTGCTCTCCGGAAAATGTCTATCTTGTGAATGAAGTTATTTTATTCACAGATACTAATCTACTGGGGCTTTTTGAGGTTTGCTGGGACAGCTTGGGCAACCTTAGAGTCTTCAGCTGCCATAGAAGGAGTGTATTTCAAGCCATGTTTCTGTGAAACAGGCAGTGTTTGTTTTCAAGCCCCCTTGATTTTTATAATGCTTTCTGCAAATGTAGCTATTTCAGGCAGTATTAGCCTGGTACTCATTACATCTCTTGCTTAATGAGTAGACTGTCGGTATTTAGCTCTGTATTCCTCTTGCACATAAGAAGATTTGGAAAGTTTGTTGCTGGCTTATTCAATTGTCTTTTTGTTCCTTATGAGCAAGACCAACCAAAGACCTAAACTTCTGGGAAGGCATTTGGAATTAGCTGAATCTGATCTAAATTCAGGCTGTCATGTTTTTCTTGTGGAATAGCGCACTTTTATATGAAATAAGACTTCACATAAGCTTTTACAGTACCAGGTGGTTTTTGTAGGTATCTTTAATTTGTAATAAGCAGTTCCTTATGATGGAGATTCTTTCAAAGGGAGCTTGGTTTGAGAGTGTTATATCAAATCTATCTGCTAAGAACTGCTTTAGAAGTAATTTCAACTATGCACACTCTGCATTATCAATGGTGGAGGGAAGTAGGGTATTTCAAGATGAGCACTTAATCAACTAAATACAGTCATCTCAATTTGCTGTGCGGTGAGCTGAGAGCCCATGGCCCTGAGTAGACAGAACTCGGTCCTCTCTTTAAACAAGGTGTGACGTTGATTCTGTGGAGACCTTATATGCTAACCTTTGTGCTAAGTATTACGCAGTGCATAACTGCTGCAACAGGAATCCTTCTGGAATATGGTTTGAACTTAATTTAGGTTAAGGGTATGTGTATATATTGTCGTGTGTTACCGTGTTTACAAAGTAAGCAGATGCAATTGATACCGACTTGATAACTGGTTCACATGCATGATGCTTTTACCAAATTTCATGTTGACAGCCATGAGAAAATCAGTATAATGATTTGTTTTGTAACTTTAAAGATCTCAGCACATCATTCCACTTCACTAGTGATGGGATCTGTCACTATTTTAGTGTAAGGCTGTACTTTGCCACTGTTGTACACGGCACACTTTGTTTATAAAAGACGCTGAAAACATTGTGAAACTTTGCCTTTTTTTGACCACCCACTTAGGATGGAAACTTTACACATCATTTACCATCAGCAAAAAGGGGATTGTTTCCCTTATTCCATTGTCTCTACTAACTACATACGGGGTCAAAGATGAAGTGAGCTTTCCAGGGTTTCCCTGAAGCCACTTCACAGCCCGAAACAGAAAAAAGTTATGACTCCCAGTTCACTGCTCTGCTTGCAATGGCACGGTAGCCAGTTGTTCTGCTAATGCTGAATAGATGGGCTGAACTATCATGTGCTTACTACACAGAAAAAAATGAGAGTCAAACAACGAAACAAACTTCAAAATGAAAAATAAGATGTTGAATACTGAATACTTGTGCTTCAGTGTTCCATGCTTAAATTGTTTTAGGTCACTTTGTTATGATCCTGTCACTATCCTAAATAGTTGTTCTTAGGGAATTGAATTTGAAATTGATACGTGTTTTATCACGGTCTCCTTTACTTAATTGCTAGATTGCAGAGTTTACAAAATGAAGTCCTGCTGGGTGTTGACATACACTGTGTAGTTGTTGTTTCCTTAGGAGAAGGTGTCTACTGCAACCTGTATACTTTGCCACATGCATTGAAACTTGACATTGGATCTGTCACTTCTATGCAGGTTGACGTTAGCAGAATACCATGAACAGGAAGAAATCTTCAAACTCCGACTAGGTCATCTTAAAAAGGTAAGAACTAACTGCAGAAAAGGCTTTTGGGTAGGTTCTTGATGGTTTTCTGCAAACAGTAGCATTTTTCTGCAGAAGTCACTACTCTTTGTTTGATAAGAGGTTTTTGTTGCTTGAAAAGGATGTCTGGGGTTTCGTAATACTATTTTCCAAGGAACTAGTATTGTACTTTACTTCAGGAAATGGATTCTGTGTTGTTACAGTCAAAATTTCATTCAGGGAGCACCACAGTTTCAGTGCATCTTATACTGCCACCAGCGCCTGCCTAGTGCTGGGCTCTATATGCTCCAGGATGGAGGACCATAAAGGAAGGTACCAAGGGAACGAAATCACAAGAACACCACAGAAATTGCAAGCGTCAGTGGCTTTCTCATTTTTGTCATGTCAAGTAACCAGTGTTATTGCTAACAGACCATTAAAACCTCTTGGGCTTTTGAATGTGAGTAGTGTCTAGGTAGCTGTAATGCGTATTTGTTTTCAAATATTCAGTAGGAGCTGCACCTGCAAGTGATTTTATATTTAAGTAAGCCATTGGTCCATTGGTTACCATTTAAAGTGAGTGCAAAAATGTAGGAATAAAACTTCTGGGACACTTCAACCTATGAAATTAAAAAGTCTTCTGCCATTTCCCAGTTAGCTGTGATCTCTATTAAGGCCAAAGAGTTTTCATTCCTGGGTGAAACAGAGAGGAAAAGTGCAAATGCACTGCTAGTCTCCTTTTCCCAGGTGGTGGATGAACTCTACACTTATTTTTTTCTGTAACCTTGATGCTTAAATTGAATGCAAGGCCTCATTAATGCTGCTGTACCCCTCATTATTTTCAGTGGCGAGAGAAAGTTTAAGCACACATGGAATCTGCTGGCTCTCTGCCCATTGTGTTTTATTGTCCAGTGAGTAAAGATACGTGATATGGGCAGGAGTATGCTAAAGGCATACTTGCTCTACAGCTTCCGCATTGCTGGAATGGATTAATTGCAGCTCGGTCTATGCTGGCATGTAGTATGCCACCCTGGAATAGAGGAATCCATTAGGAAATGGACCTTAATGGAAAATGAAGTAATGTTCTGGGATTGTGGCATTGTCTGAAGCTGTGCTTATCCTTCTCCACTTTTGGAAACCGGCTCATTCTTCGTGCCTAAAAATAGAACAAGTTGAGAAGGAAAGGAACAGAGTCACAAGACAAATGGGTAACTATGTCCCTTGAGTCATATGCACCAAATAATGCTGCTCAAGGCACATGTTTTAATTGAGGTCTGCGACTGTCCACAGTGATGTGAATTCTGGTCTTGTGTTTGAGGGCGCTAGAGCTTCCAGCTCTACAAACGCTGTGTTGAGACTTTGATGTGACTCCTTCCTTCACAAGGGAAGGAGCAGGACCACCACAGAGATGAAGCTGTACGTGTTCCTACACAAGGCAAGGGCTCTCAGCACATGCACTTCATCACTCAGTTGCTAGGCTTAAAGTATTCTGGAACGAAGTCTTTCTAAGAAGTATAAAATCTCTGTGGTCCAGAGAAAAACTCTTTGGTTTTGAGAAGTAGCAGCTGCAAGTTCTTTTGGGTCATGTGCGGCTTATCAGTCACTCCTATCCTATAATAGAGAAAACAGCCTCAGTTAAAACTGGAGGGTTTCAGGGGGAGGGTTCCCTCCCTGTTGGCAGCATGAGGCCGTGGCTGTTAGCCTGGTGTTGAAGAGGCAGAGAAACAAAAATCCAACCAGGTACTAAATAGCCCATTAAACTTACACTAATATGTTGTTCTTTTCATAATAAGACCTGCTGGCCACTGCAATGTGTGTTTTATGGTATTCCTGCTGCTTAACGTTAGACTGTTTATGTGGTTCAGCTTGGCGTCAGGACTTTTACTTATGTGTGAACGAGTCTTTACTTGCCTTACCTTTGTTAACCGAAGCATGCTGTCCATTCAAGTGGTGTCTTACAACAGAAGCTTTTGACTAACTTCCATTTTTGTTTTAGGTGGCTTTTAAATTTCTAGATTAGAGAACGTACGACCCTGAAATGTGTTGAAGCTTATCGTAATGTTTATGTGCTGTGATGGTTTTCAGAGTAATCATCTGTCAGAGATAAAAATGGAAGCTAGTATTGGAAATGTTCTTTTATGTTAAGTTAGAGCCATGCACTTGCAATGTGGAAGCCAAAGCATCGAGCAGGCCACATCATCCTGTGTCCTTCAAGCATCCCTTTTTTTTTTTTTATGGCTTTTCAAAGTCCAGAGTCTGTACTTTCTTCAGAAAAATCACAATTTTGTTATCTGCATAATTTCACGTTGAAGCCCAGGGTAACAGCCTCTGTATTTAGAGCACATCTTTGTAAAGTGTCATGCCCCACTTTTTGAAGATGCGATCTTAAAAGGTTTGTCTTCACTTACGGAATTGAGAGAGAAGGAGGGGGGTTTGGCTCTGTTAATGTGCAGTCTAATATCATGGGGCTTTTTGTTATAAGGTCCCAGGTGGAATGCCTCTTAATTAAAATCTTAAAAACAGAAGACACAAAGATATGTCTGCTCCTGTCCATGTATAATTTTAAACAAAACTGTCCAGTCAGTTTGCATTCCTTTCATCTTCCACCTGACTCTAAGTTAACTGTGAACATCAGTTTAATCTCCCAAACGAGTTATTTGCCAATAACATCTTTACAAGTGGAGTTACGTTTGTGGTTCCATAAATCAGGCAGAAATGCTAACTGCAATATTGTAAACAGCATTGTGTTTTCCTTTTGGAAACGTGTCTTTCCCTTTCCTTGTGCAGGAAGAAGCAGAGATCCAGGCAGAGTTGGAACGGCTAGAGAGGGTTAGAAATCTACATATCAGGGAATTGAAAAGGATACACAATGAAGATAATTCACAGTAAGCGCATGGGAGTCATAAACAAAAGTGTATTGCAAATTTTGATTTGTCTCCCTCAAAAATGTCAAATACAGCATCTTTTTTAAAATTTCTTTTACCTTAGTATGTCACTTGACTGGGGGGCTATAATCTTTTATCAGTACAAAATGATCAAATATTGTCAAATCTTCTAGCCATTATGATTTTATTTTTAGACTTGATATAAAAAAATGTTTCTTCACTGTATAACAGCTGTAACTTATTGTGCAGTAGACATCATTATTACTGTCAGTGCTCCTAAACTATGTCTTTCTCACCAGATTTAAAGACCATCCAACGCTAAATGATAGATACTTGTTGCTACATCTTCTGGGTAGAGGCGGCTTCAGTGAAGTATATAAGGTAAATTTGGGGTGCTGGTCTGGTGTAATCTGAATCTGAAAGAAATGAAATGAAATACTACTATAAGCAGAACCTTGCACTCGTTTTCGCAGCAGTATGTGTGTGGCTGTAGAGGGAAGAAAGGAGGACAAAACAAATGTTACATCTGGCTTCTATTAGACAGCAGGCTTGAAATTTTTAGGTTCTGCTCTTGTCCTCAGAGGTCAGTTTTCCTACAAATGTATGTTTCAAGAAAACATTGCACCAAGTCTGCAAGTTCTGTAAGGACAGAGAAACAAAGCATTTGTTTCTTCAAGGGCTGCACGCATGCATACCTTACGTGGCTAAGTTTTATTGAGTATGGCATAGCAAGTCTTAAGTGTCCAAAAGAGAAAATAGCTCCAATAATAAATAAGAGCAAAGCCTTCATTTCCTGGGGGTAGAAGACTTTTTTTCTTGTCTGTTTTTTACAGTTTGAAGTAGCAGACTGTGTGTGTAGTCCTTAGAACTGAGCATTACTTCTGTGTGTCAGCACTCTTGCATGGCCACGGCCTGTGATACATCGGAGGTTCTTATTGATTGACAATTGCAATTTAGAGCCTCTCTAGTTGTAAATATTCCCCATCTGTACCTACTGTTCTTTAATTCATGTTGAACTTGGATGGAATTAACATAACTATACCAGTGCAAACATGGGAAACATCACAGTGATTGATTTTGATGCAGTATAACAACAGGTATCCAAACCAGGGGGCTCAGGTAGCAAAGAGGGACAGCGATCTGCATGCAGTGCCTCTGAATTTCTCTTTGGGGTCTCTGCTGACTCAGTAGAAAACCTAGGCTCTGCAGGTGAAAGGTGAAAGCACGAGGGTATGAATGCTTCATACCTGACTGTTCTTCAGAGTTCTAATTGCATTACTAAGACAAAGAAATGCTTACTTCTCTTCTCCAGGGTCTTGGCCAATCTCTTAGGCACTAGCAGTTGAGTATCCAGCTTTTGAGCTGGACACAATTATCTTTGTTTGTTTGCAATAGGAGTCTGTCCTGTCCTGTAAATTATTGGGTGTTTCTGCTCTCAGACAAGGTAATAGGCTTCATTCCTCCAAGAACACAATTCCAGTGGTTGATTCTTTAAAGGATGCCTAAATAGTGAGAGACTGGAGGGAAAAAACACAGCACAAAAATTACATGGTTCAGCCAATGAATTCTCTAGCTTCTAAATAGGCTGAAACGTTTTGCTGCAAGCTGGAGAGCTGAGCTACCTGTGTGAAACAAAGTATTAAAAAATCACGTGTGTGTTTTGTTCTGTTTTTAACTGAGTGTAGAAAGTAAGTTTAGGTGGTTTGGGGCATAATGGCAGTCTTTCCCAGTGTGATTAAGTGGCTACACTTTGTTAATTTGGCCTCTCTGATCCCATTGTAACTCTCGTAGTAGAATGTCAGAATAAATGCAGCACTGGTTAGGTCCCATAGGGAAGGGTCAGATCAAAGCACAAAATATTCAATTGTTTTCAGAGTTGCTTGGTTTCATTAGTGAAACTAATTACATCAAAATGTGGGTTTGCTCTTCACTCAGTGTGTTGTAATGCTGATTTCCTGGGTGGGGATATTGGTTTGTTAGAGCTTGTCTGCGTTAACTTGAAGCTGTGATTCCTACTGATACTCAGCTCTTCTCTCCACAGGCATTTGATTTAACAGAACAGAGATATGTAGCTGTGAAAATACACCAGTTAAATAAAAACTGGAGAGATGAGAAGAAAGAAAACTATCACAAGTAAGTAAGGCTGTAAAGCAGACAGATGTGTTTCCAGACTCCTCCTGTATTTGGTTATTCAGTGTCTGAACAGGCTGCCATTTTTTTCCTGTTTTGCCATGTTTCAAAAGCTGCTGTTTCTTTTAGTAGCTACTTCTAAAAGTTCTGTTCGTATTAGAAATGTCTTCAACATATGCAAAAGCGTGTTCGTGTGTACGAGCACTGTGACACGAGGTTTTAAAACACCAGTAACACTCTACAAAGAAAGCTTTAAGGTGGCTTCTCCTCTCCAAAACATGTAAGCTCTTTCAGAAAAAGGGTGCTGGTGCCCATCTTCCAGGTACACACCTACATTATGCTCACAGAAAGATTTCACTTTGTTTCCTAGAATACTTAAGCTTTTCACAGATGATTAGGAATACACTTCTATGTCATGGCCTAGAAGAGAGGTAGAGGAAGTCTTAGGTACTGGTAACTCGTGCTTCCTAATGCCATGGATTAGAGAAGCGCTGCAGAATAGCATCCAGGCTTTTTTTTTTTCCTGACAGAACTGCAGAGATAAAGCTGTGATCTTAATTCCCCAACAAGTCACTGGCAAAAGCTAAGCTGGAATTGAAGCTTGGAAACTGGACAGTTGAGTGTCCTGGAATTTTTCTAGAACTTGCTGATTTTTGTATTCAGCTATCTTGGATCCCATAGCAATTTATTATGAGATTATTCTGTTTTGGCAAGCAGTACCGTTAATCAGGATTAGTTATTTTGTAGTACTGCCAGCACTTGAGAATCTGATGTACTTAAATTCTGTGGTTCTTCAAAATTGTTCAGAGCAATCTCTGATTTGCTTGCCTTTTCTCAAGTTGTCTGAATAATGTGCATGGGTTTGTGATTGGACTTGGAATGCTGAGTGGTATGTCTGGGTGCTCTATCTGTAGAACTTAGAATTAAGTCACTCGTATGACTAATGCTCAGACTTTCCTGCTTTCAGACATGCGTGTAGAGAGTACAGAATTCACAAAGAACTGGATCATCCTCGAATAGTTAAGCTATATGACTACTTCTCGCTGGATACTGACTCGTAAGTTGTGTTGTTGTGTCCTTTGACTCAATTTGACCCACTCGCTACAAAGTTTTTGGTATCTCAAAAGCAGAGTCCTGAATATATCCACACCATGCAGACTGTACTGCAGAGATGTCTGAAGCAGTTTCAGTATGCACAGGTTTCCTAGAGATGTGATGCTCTACTAGTAAATCCTTCTCTTTATTGGCCTGGGTGCATGCCCCAGTGGATACAGCTTTCCCCTTCTGCTTCTAGTGCTAAACAGGGCACATCTGACCTTTGCACTGTTGAGCACTAAGGACTGTTCTCCTGGTGGCCTATTTTTAGAGAAGGATTAGTAGGCTGGAGGGCTCTTACTTTGAAACTTTGATCAAATAGACGAGACTTGCAGACAAACAACAACAACGTTCTGGTTTCTATCTGATGCCTTAATTACAACTACTCCTGTTTTGCCTCCAGGTTTTGTACAGTGTTAGAATACTGTGAGGGAAATGATCTGGACTTCTACCTGAAACAGCACAAGTTAATGTCGGAGAAGGAGGCGCGATCCATTATCATGCAGATTGTGAATGCTTTAAAATACTTAAATGAAATCAAACCTCCCATCATACACTATGACCTTAAACCAGGTATGCTATGCTGCTAGCTGCTGTGCACAAGGATGCTTGTTAACTAAAGGTAATGGGTTATAAATAACATGGGAGCATTTATTTTGGTTAAACAGCGAAAGGGAGACAGTCCTGCTTGGGAAAATTAACTTGCATCAAGAGAAAACTAAAATGCATAGAACATTCTGTGAAAAGCTTATTGTCTCCCAGAATTGCAACATAAACAAGGAAGTAACATTCCAGAAAAAGCAGCCTTCTTGTTCAGAATGAGCCCTTGAACCACCAAGTGTCTGTTTGGTTTCTCAATGACCTGCTTGTGTTCTGTATTTGAGGGCTTCTGTTATTATTGCTTCATAAAGGTTCCCATAATTACTAGTGTGTTTTCTGTTCCCATTCTTCTGACTTACTCTTTCTGTAATCATCTGCCTGAAAACTCGGTAGCAGAAGCTGGCTTGGGAGTGTTCGTTTTTTCGTATCACATGAAAGCTCACAAAGCTGAGGATATACAGTCAAACTGTTTGCTCAGGTCTGCCTTTTGATTTCAGTAACGTCTACCAGGTAGAAGGTCCTCTGCAAATGTAGGTGTTTCCCTTTAAAGTTTCCCTTTTAGCATTGGACGGAGTAGTGAGGGCAGAAATGAAAGGGCTCCCTTTTGGGTTACAGATAGTGGCTCCACTGCTGGTTACTAGTCCGGTAAAATTCAACCACCTCTTCAAAAAGTTCTTTGGTTTGCCTCCCTTTACTGGTGGCACTTCATCAGTAAGTCTTGTGTAACTGGTATGTGATGTGGTTTATTGCATCAGCACGAGGAGTCTGTACAGGAGGTGGTGCTGTTGCTCTAGTGCACAGTTTCTTCCCCCAGCTGTTGGCTGCTCTTCCGCTGCAGAGCTCTGCCTACAGTTGTCTAAAGTTGTGATTCATCCGCTGCCATCACACACAATTCTGCTGCTTAACTGTAGGCTTTGAGAAAAACAGCAATGATCTGACTGCTTGATCCCTGATGGATTTGTAGAAGACTCTTGCTTAAGCAGTAATTGTCCTTTTTGAGCTTAGAAAGCCACTGGGGAGCACTGCCAGGAAGGAGAGTGTTTCTGGCTGTTGAGAGGCTGGGGCAAGTCAGGACTCCTGGATAAACTGAGTCATAACTGTGTATGTGTACTTCCTTCTCTCCTTAGTCCTCCTTTTTGACCTGCCCTTCCAGCAGGACCTCTGAGAGGGACCAAAACAGCACGGGCATCAAGCTGCTTTGGAGAATAGGGCTCGTAATCTGAAGGCCCCAAGTAATATTGGGCAACTGAGTCATTTGAGGATGGACAGATGAGATCTAGCATTCAGTAGGAGCTGAGTTGTCTTTGAAGTTGTGTATTGAATGGTAAAACACCTACCCCAGGCTGCTGCAACTCCCTGGGTTTTGTAGACTCCATGTTCCCTTGTGCAGAGAGCCAGAGTTCAATGTCATTTTATTCTTGCCTTTCTCTGCTAAATGTATATCCTAAGAGCCTGTTTCCTTCCTCCGTTTAGGTAACATTCTTCTAGTCAATGGTACTGCATGTGGAGAGATAAAAATCACCGATTTTGGACTTTCCAAGATCATGGATGATGACAGCTACAACTCTGTTGATGGCATGGAACTGACATCGCAGGGGGCTGGTACTTACTGGTAAGCATTGCCTGGGGCACCGGCAACTTACAGAGCTGACACAGATCCAAAACTGTCTGTAAATTATTCTTGATCTGTATGTGCTGCCATTGTCTGTGACAGCTTGAGACGCTGGGGGTTTGAGACCCTGGAAACCACTTTTTCAGTTGACACACACAGCTTCTTTTGAGGCTGGCAGCTTTTTGCTTTTCAATCTGTTTGTGTTTATATGTTTGAAGACCACCTCTTGTCCAAAGTGCCCGGTGAAAAATTGCACGTCTGAGATAGCCAGCTCTGGAGTGGAATTTGGCTGCTATTCTACAATGCATAATGGCACAGTCTAGCAGTTTGGGGGGGGAGGAGAATGCCATGCAGGTACATCAGGGGGAAGGAAGGAGTATTCTTCTGAATTGATGGTACATCAGGGTGAAATAAAGAGTATTCTACTGAAATGATGTGAAAATCCTGGGTGTTAGCTCTTACAAAATATGTAAGTCTCATGGTGCTATCTATAGCCAAACCTTCACTTGTAAGCATCACGTGAGAGATGTTTCAGTAATACTTTACCTCTGATGCCAGTTGTTGGCACTGCATCACCCGTAGCTGAGAGCAGGACCTATGGTGAGTACCCCGAATGTGTTTCTTAGAAATCACCCAAGCTGCAAACTATCACTATGAGCAACAGTTGCCCAAACATTTTCTAAGGCCTTCTGTATTGCACAGGTTTGTTCCTTTCCTAAAACTGAAACTAGTTGTAGTTTGAAAAAGGCTGGGTCTCTGAGACATGGCATCTGAGGTTGTGTTTCTAGAAACACGTACTTTGGCTGTGAATTTCTATTGTGGAATTGTTGGCCAAGCTTTTTTAACAACAAATGCCAGTTTCAAAGATGAAAGAAAGAGAGGCTATTTTGTGTGTGCTGTTGAAAAGAAATTGACTGTGCTGAGTAGCTCAGACTGTGGATGTCTGGGCAGTCTTTGGGATCGTGGTTTCCAGGAGCTGGTGTGCAGTGGTGATCTTGAAATACAGGAGCCAAAATCTGGTCCTGTGACTCACAAGCCAACATCTGATCACAGAAGCTTGTTCCTTCCTTTCGAAAAAAATGACAAAGTATTTGGAGATATTACTAATAACTTGTTGTCACTTCCTCCTCATCAGGTATTTACCACCAGAATGTTTTGTAGTTGGGAAAGAACCTCCAAAGATTTCAAATAAAGTTGATGTCTGGTCAGTAGGAGTTATCTTCTATCAGTGTCTCTATGGCAGAAAGGTAAGAACACAAGTAACTCCTTTCCAAGTAGTGATTCCCAAACCTTTTGGAGGCAGCCCTGACTTCTGCTTCCTTCTCCTTGCCAGACTAGAAGGTGCTTCTGCCTTGTCCCTGCCGCATTAACACAGGCTCTGTCTTGGAGCTGATGGCAAGGAGACAATTTACTAGGTTGTGTTTTGTTCTACATGGCAATTCCTTCAGGAACAATCCTCAGAACATCTCTTTCCACTGGACATGTTTCCAGTGAGGCCCTTACAGGCAGGACAAGTGTGTCATTCAGGGCCAGACACCGGAGGTTCCTGGTTTGGCATTGCTTTGTGATGCTTTCCATGTGTTTTGATGTTCTTCTTCTGAATGCCGAGTCTTTGTAGAGCCAGGTATTCCTTGACAGCTGCAAGTGTTTTAAAATAAAAAGTAGGCACAAGGACCTCCTCTAGAAGTTTTTAGGATGCCTTTTGGAAGGGAAGAGTCTGAATCAGGAAAAGACAATTTGTCCTGAGAAACAGCTATCTTATTTTGATTTTGACAAGAAAATAAATTGATTGGGGCAGGAAGAGGATTCCATCAACACTTGTGTTCCCAAGTCCTTGGTAACTGAGTGTTGTGAAAGCCTGAGTTGCTAAACACACTGTGTCTGCTTCATGGTGTCAGCGGAACCGGCCCAGCAGAGGTTGAAGTAGGTGAATCTCCTGGCTGCTTGGGTCGCTGAAGGTCCTTGACATATGCTGGTGCTGACCCATGAGGTCTGGAAACAGATGGAGGTCCCTCCTGTCTGAGCTGGAGACACCCCAGACACGTTCCAGCTTGATGTCCCTTTTGACCAGTTTAAAAACAGGAGCAGTGCGTCCTGCTCATCTGGCAGGAATCTGCAGCACCTTCAATAACATTCACGGGCGTCTTGCCTGGAAAAATGCTGATGTCAAGTGATGATTAACAGAAGTGTTAAGGTTTATTTAAGGTCTGTCATCAACCTTTAACAACCCTCTTGTATTTTTTTGGTAGCCGTTTGGCCACAACCAGTCACAACAAGACATTCTGCAGGAGAACACGATTCTGAAAGCTACCGAGGTGCAGTTCCCTCCAAAGCCAGTAGTCACGCCAGAAGCAAAGGTAAGTTTTGCTGCAGAAAATTTGATCACCCCGTGCATGCTGTTCAGCAGTCGGCACTGACAGTTCCTTTCTTACGGTTCTCCTAAAACTAGCAAGGAATTTTGTGTTTTATGCGTACCTCCTACAGAGTGCTCTGGGACTTTGCATCGTTGTAGTTGTCAGCCTTGGGTTGAAGGGAGCACAGCGTGTGCCTCTCCCCGTGCTTTCTCCTGATAAAAGATGAGCTTCTGGCATGGGAGCTGGGCTGTCTGTGCAGTCACCAGGGAAGGAATTTCAGTGCCGGGGCTGTCAGATTGGCCCAGCTCCCATGGAGTTATCTATCAAAGAAAGCTTCCTGTTCATGTTGGTCTACTGATTCTTGTTTCGCCTTTGGGGTATCTGCAGGCATTTATCAGACGCTGTTTGGCCTACCGAAAGGAGGATCGGATAGATGTCCAGCAGCTGGCCTGTGACCCGTACTTGCTGCCTCACATCCGCAAATCTGTATCCACAAGCAGCCCAGCTGGAGCTGCGATTGCATCAACCTCTGGATCATCCAATAACAGCTCTTCAAACTGAGACAGAGTAATAGGCCAAAAACTGCTTGAGAAACCGGCAAAAGGACTTTCAGAAACAGCTTTGGAATAGAGGAATCCGCAAGGGTCTCGAGAAACCTGTACCAGGTGCTTTTTTTCTCTTGCTTTTTTCCATCCATAGAGCATGACATCAACTCTCATCAAGAAAACCTTCGGCATCTAGGCCAAGCCATGTGGATAGGAGATGGCTTGAGGTTTGTCCAGTAAACGACCGCGAAGGGTGGCTGCTCTGAGCAAGGAGGGGAAACTCAAGAAAATACAAAAAAGACATGGTTTCATGTACTGTGAACTTCTGAACATGCAGCCTTGGGGAATCCAGGACGCCGTGTGTGCTTCATATGAAGAATGTGGACTTTGGAAAAAGACTGGGCTAGTCCAGTGTTGATATTTAAACATTGTTCTTTTTCTTTTAATAAAGTTTAGGTAACATCTCCTGAAAAGCTCGAAGCACCAAGGTTCAGCTGGGGATGGTATATGACTCTTTGCCCTTTGGAGGGGAAAAAAGTTGATCCTGCCTGTTCATGGCACTAGAGTTAGTGTTTTACCCCTAATTAATTTCAGTTTTTTAAAAATAACAATTTTTTGGAAGAAAACAGTTTTCTGGTCTCAAAGTGAAACCCGTATTAGCAGGTCCGTGGCAGTGTCCGTTCTGCAGATGGCACAGCTCTCTGCTCCCTTGGGGTGGCCTCTTACAAATAATCACCTTCTCAGGAGGGCCGTGGAGCCCGTAGGCAGCCTGTGTAGATCTCCTGTGATCAGAGCGGATCACGCGTCAGACTGCCACTAGGTTTTCAGCTGCTGCTTCATAGATCTCACAACGGTTGGTTGCATCTTCTTAATTTATTTGAAGTGCTGTTCTTTTTGAAAACATACCCTGACATGCTCACGACGTGCTCTCTGCTCTTGTGAGCGTGATAGCTGTTGACTGTTGAAAAGGCAGGCAGTGAACGGGAAGGAATCTGAGCACAGCTCAGGTGCGGTCTGTGCTCACACAGTACTGTACATATCTTGTTTATGTTACAAAAACCTGAAGCTGAGGAAGGCTCTTACCAGTTAGGTGACTTGGCAGGAAAGCTGCCTCTCTCCCTTAGCATTTTCCTTCTAAAACTTGTTGACTTTTCTAACTTGCTGTCGTTACTGCGTCAGATTACAAATAGAGGAGATAATGTTCTGGAAGGGAACAAACACCCAAATATTTTTGTCTCCCTTCTGTAATCTGCCCGGAGAGGTTTTACACCTTCAGCTGGAGCCTGCCTGCTGTGAAACACAAGCCTGTTGTCCCCAGTGTGCCCCCTTTTTCCCCCTGCGTTGAAGGAAGACTGAAAACACACACAAAAAGCGCAGCACTTGAACATGTGGCAGCCAGGTTGGAGTGTTTCTAACATGTGGCAGGAGCTCGTAGCCAGAAAAATTTAAAGATGCAGTGTTCCCGGCAGAGAGCTGAGCCGTACACTACTTCAATCCAAGGTGTTTAAAAAACCAAATGGTCGCGTGCACGCTTCCTAACCCGACACCCAGACCACCGTGTTGTGGACTGTTCTCGGTGCGGCACCTCTGGGATCAATCCTGCAGCTCCAGCAGCACGTGGGCTGCTTTTGGGGGGCGCTCAGTACCTGAATGCTGCTCTCGTGGTAAGCAACGTTCTCCATCTCGCGCTTTTTGAGAGAACTAGCACGTGTCTGCCTTATTTGTAAGCCATCATCTGCAAACATCGCGCTTAACCTGTTCAGGAACTCGAGGTTAACTGAAAATTGCAGGAGTCTGTTGAAATTGAGCAATGGACATGGAAAGCGTGGAACTCTGTTGCTTTGATTTTTATTACTATTTTTGTAGTGACTCTTGGGCTTTTAATTGGATGTATTCACTTGCAGCTGCGTTAGGGTGGTCTCTAAACTGTAGTGTTTTAAACAAAGAAAAGAAATACTGCATCTTTAAATACTCAGCCATAATTTCTTAGCCCTTTCCATCGCTGCTGGTCTCTTCCAGAAGTTAACTGTTTAGCAAGCAGTGATTCAACGTGTCTATCCAGCCTCTGTCGGGCAAAATCAGGGTTGATGCTTCGTCCTGTTTGCTGAAACGGATGATTTGGTGTCTGTCCACATCGGGGAGAATTCTAAAAGGGTTTTTTGTATCCCAGCCCCGTTGTTTCTTGGACATACAGTGTGTGCTATCTCTGTGGGTGTGATTAGTTTTGTGTCAGATGCATTTATTCCTGCTGTGTGACACCCATTCAGGGGCCATGGGACCGCGTTAGCCTTTTCTGGGGCTGACAGCAGTGAAGAACCCTGGTAGAATTTTAGCGGCGACACCTTCCTTGTTAATACGGGTTTCACTTCCAATAACAGACCCTATTGCCACACTGTTCATTTACTTAAAGAAAAGTGTATGAAGAATTTGTAACTTAAACCAGGCCAGACTGTTTTGGCTCTACCCAACAGATGAGACATGGATATTAAAATAAGTTTTAAGAAACTGATTTGCTTGGCTCTTTCTGTTTTTGCTCTTCGTAGTGCTGGCAGGAGCTGTTTGAGGGGCTTGGGGGGTGCCAAGACCGGGAGGAAGGATGGAGAAGGGCGGTGCTCAGCAGCTCAGAGCAGTGGGATCTCTGCCTCACAGGAGGGAAGCGTGCCCTGCACAGGCTTTTATTGAAAATTACCAAGTCTTGTTTAATTACTGATACCGATCTGGTTCTGGAACGGGGAAGAAGACATCAGCTTGGGGTTAATCCCTCATTTCTAGCAGAGCAGTAGCTGCCTTTAAAAGCTGTTTATGTGCAGGCCACAAAGAAACCCTCTTTGTGCCTGCTGATGAAACTGTCAGCCTCCCCCTCTGCCCTGGCTGGCGATGCTGCGAGCTGGTGGCCACAGCCAGGCCCCGGGACTGCAACAAGAAATTCAGCTCCTTCAATTTCAGTCTCGGCAGCTCTCAAACTACACAATGGAGAAGGAACAAAGACCTTGGCAGCCGAAGGCAACGAGTCTGCTTCACCCACTGAGTGCCAGCTCCTGTGCCCAGCTCCCTGCGGGCGCACTGCGAGCACTGTGCGAGGTATCCCCGCAAGGTGACGCACCCGACCACTGCAGGACAAGGGGTGGTGGGTGAGGATTCCTCTCCTCCTTATGTCACCTGCTGTGCGCTCGGGGTAAGAATGAGCTTTCAGCGAAGCACGGGTGAAACTGAACACTGGGAGCAGCTCGGCTCCCTCTGCACTGCTGCAGCTGATTTGGTTTTGGGCCCCTGTGCCAGTTGGGATGATGCAACACAGATTTGGGCAGCAGGAGGTGGTGGTAGCGCTTCAGCAGCAAATGCAGGAGCTGAACGCAGCCGTGGCCAGGTACCTGTGGGGTGTGTGGCATGCCCGGAGCAGGGCCATAAGCAGCATTGTAGGAGTTCAGCTCAACGCCAGCAGGAATGAGGCTTCCCAAGGGGCTGCCTCGCTGGATGCTTCGCCTCATACGTTAGCGGTTAGGCATCATGCTATGAAACGAGCTCCCTTCTGCCAAATAGGCCAGTCCCAGTTTATTTTGTGACCTGGCAAACCCTCGACGTGAGGTTTGCTACTGCTGCCAGCGTCTCCCTGGGGTTTGCTGCTGGAGGATGTTATTTTCTGGGTGCTAAAGCTTTAAACCTCGCACCACCCAGAACGGAGAGGAGGTTTTACAGCACAGAAGCAGGGCTCTCACCCAGCACGGGGGCAACTTCCCTACTGCCTGCAGCTGCCTTTTCCCCCCGGGGCCATGCCAACAGTGCCCGCGGAGCATCCGTGCACCCCTGCAGCGCCCACCCTGGGCAGGGCTGGGGGCGAGAGGCCAAGCAAACACCACGCTGCTCGGCCTCCCCTCGCACGTTCACGCCCAGGGCCAGGCGTCTTGGCCACAAGGACGCTATTGTCTCTGCCAGGCGGGGGAGCGGGAGCCGGGGCCGGTGCTGAGAAAAGCTCCAAAAGCTCTCATTTCATGCGTTAACTGCGTGGGGGCGCGAAGGCCGGGAAAAGCCGCTGGCGCGTGCTGTCTGGTGAGGAGCCGCGAGCGGCTGCCAGCGCCACGCTCACCTCCTTACGTCTCCCCGGCTCCCGGCCCTGGATCTCGCCGTGGGATCGCTCGCTGCAGCCTTTCCTCTCTCTCCATCCTTCAGCTGCAGCTCGGCCCTTTCTGTCACTCCCCATTGCCAACTGTCAGCCCGCTGGCTCAGCGCAGCTCGATGCCGCGGGACGGGCCGGCAGAGCCAACCCTCGCCCCGTGTAGCCAAGATTACCGGCACATCCTGGCTGGCCCAGGGATGTGGTGGGGAGCAGCATGGTGAGGGTGGGAGGCTCGGCCTCGCAGGTGCTGGTGCCAGGTTTACGAGGTGCTTGGCTTCCATCCGCGTTCACAGAAGTGAAAGGCCGAGCTCTGCTCAGCACTGTCCTCGCTTGACCGAAGCTGCGGGCAGCCTGGGCACTGCGAGCATGCGTTGGCCAGGGGACAGGCCACCCCTTCGGTCATGTCCTCCCTCTTGGCCTAGCCTCGGCTTTGCCTCAAGATCAGGGCTGGAACCCTGCTTTGCTCAGCGTGGTGGCTCATCCCAGCTCCTGCTAATCCTGACAATCTGCCTGCTCGCACCCAAACCCAGGAGAGCGGCCAGGACGGTGCTGAAACCCCTCCAGGAGAGAGGAGACAGCGAGGGACTAAGGCAGAAGGGGTCATGGCCAGGGCTACGAGGTGAGGCAGTGGCAGAGGTGGAAGAAAAGAATCCAGGGCCGCCCACGTGGCCCTACTTTGTGCTGCTCCCACTGGGAATGGCCACGGGACAGGGCGGGAGCCTGGTCCAGAAGCTGCCGCTCGGGATGTGCCGTCCCCCGCTGCTCTCCAGCTGCCTTCCCTCCCAGCCCTGCGTCCCGGTGCTGCAAACTTGTGCCTGAGTCATGAGGAGAAAGTGGTGATTTGTTTTTTTTTTTTTAGAAGGCGATTTCCTCGCGAAGGGCTGGAAATCCATGCAGCCCCTTTCCGGGTGCCCCGGAGAGCAAGGAGCAGCCGTGGGATCGGGGGGCAGCGCTCCTCCCTGGGCAGCCCCCAGCCTCGTCTCGCCCCCGCGTCGGAAGGGCAGGGACCTCGGCGCTGGCCCTCCCAGGGCTGGAGCGCCCTGAAATTCCTCGTGGCAGCTTTGAGCGAGCACATCTGGTTTTAATAAATTATTTGCAGCTTGAACTTGCCTGACTTCTAAGGGCTGCAGAAGAGAAAGCAGCAAAAGAGCCCCGCCAGCCCCAGCAGAGCAGCCCCAAAGGGACCGACCCCGCTCACAGCGAGGGGGTCCGGGGCCAGCCGAGCCCCTGGGGGACCCCTGCTGCTGGCAGAGCCCCTTCAGCTCCTTGCAGGAGTCGCGGGGGCGGCCGGCAGGGAGGCAGGGAGAGGGCTGCTCTGGGCCAGGAGCCCGCTCCCTGCAGCTGGGTGTTGAGCAGAGCCAGGGCTGACGGCCGTCTTGGCTGGGCTGGTGGTGTCTCGGAGATCGGGCGCGGTGCCTCCCCCGTGTCCCCGGGCTGTGCCCGTGGTGCCTCCCCGGTGAGATCCCTGCCCGATGTCCCTGCTTGTCCACAGCCAGGGGGGTGCAGCTGTGACCTCTGGGGACAAGTCCCTGTCCCAGCCCCATGCAGGGGGATGCATCCAGCCCCCCAGCCCAGCCCCGTGGCTGCCGACTGCTCCTTGCTGCCAGCGCTGCAGAGCCTAGTGTGAGTCCCGGGGAGGACAGGGACATGGGGACCCTATCCATGGCTGGGGCAGGGGATTTTTGTAGGGTTTCCATGGGGACCTCTGCTCCTGCCACCCCATCCCCACCGTGGCATACAGCTCTCAGAGCCTGCCACGAGTGCTGGGGGATGCGGGGGCTTGCTGGGATGAAGGAGCAGAAGGAAAACAAACATTTCTCTTCATGCTGCTTCCTCATCCACACCCATTTCTACCCCTGATCCCTGCGACCCCGCAGCAGCGCATTCCCCAGCAGAGCACCCTCTCCTTTTTCCTGGCTCCACCGGGCAGGGCTGCGATGCTCGTGCACAAACCCAGCGCCGCTGCGCCCTCCTTCCCTTTTGGCCCCTTCCAGGCTGGGTCTCCCCATCACCAGGGGCAGGCTGCGACCCCCCCGCAGCCTCCGCTCCTCCCGGCGGGCGGGGAGCGACGTGGCCTTCCCCGCTGCCGGCGCGGGGGAGAGAGGAGCCAGCAGACGCCGAGACGGCCTCTTCCCTAAGCGGTGACCTCAGCGCGGCGATGCTTGCCAGGTGGGTGTTGATCTTGGCCCGGCCGGCCTCATTCGGAGGCCAGGATGAGGCCGAGGTGGTGCGGACGGAGGCTGAGCTCGTGGCCGAGCCTGGCAGGTGCTGTCGGTCCCCATCACGGCCGAGTTGGGTGCAGGGAAGAGCAGCCCGTGGCATCGAAGCCCCTCAGTGGCTGGGCTTTGGTCCTGGGGCTGCTGTCCTGGGGCCTCATCCTGCGGAGAGCCGGGGGCACGGGGACTCTGCCGGTCACAGACACCATCCCAGCAGCGGCAGTGCCCTGGGTGGTGCAGCTCTGTCCTTCAGGGCAGCTGCCTGAGCCCTTGATGCTGCTCTCATGGTCCACGGGCACCCCGACCCCGTCCTCAAACACCCGTGGTGGGAGCGAACACCGACCCTGCCCTGCATGGAGCCGAATTCAATACCCAGATCTCTGGGCACCTCTCTGACCCTGGGCTCTTCAGCCCTGGGGTTTGTTCAATCCTTCAGGCTCCTTCAGAGCAGCTCCCAGCCCTGTGGTTTTATCTGAGGTGGTTCCCCAAGCCCTAATGCCCTCGGTCTTTAACAAAACCACGTCTGAGAAACCGGCCTCCCCCTCTGCGCAGCCTGGGGCTGCCGGGCAGCCGCATGGCTTGTTTTCCCATCCCAAATAGCCGGGTGACAGCTGGGTCCCACGGCTTGCTGGCGACGTTTCTTTCCCAGCCTGTGGGACACTGAACAGCCCCGATTCCTGCCAGTATCCCCTAAAAGCCCAGACCCCCACCCAAGGAGAGCTCACGGCACAGATCGAGCTCAGAAAGTATTTTCTAACCCCTTCTGCAAAAGCAACTTGCATTCAAGCTGGATTTCACCCTGGCTGTCCTGCTGCAGCCCCTCCGCTGTGACCATTCCCTGGCCAATAAGTGGCTTTTGCCAAAACCCAGCATTTATTTAAGTTTTTCCAAAGAGGGGACAGATGCAGATGCTCTGGCTGCGGGAGCCAGCAGTAGCCTGGATCTCCCGGTGCTGACTAAGCTGGGATGAGCCCGTGGCCCCGGGCCCCCACCCGGTGCAAAGAGACAGCCCCAGAGCTGTCCCCGGCATGCGGCCGCGTCCCCTCGTCTGGCAGCAGCTCGTTAGGGCCGAAGAGGTCAGACAGCTTGGAAACGTCCCAGGGGAAGGGAAAAAGGCATTTCCTCCAGATCCGCTCCGATGAGCAGCAACTCGACTGGTACTAAACTGGATTAGATGAGCGTAAGTGGGGAGCTGCTGGCCCGCACTGGAGGAATTAATTATTAGGAAGTGCTAATTGTCTTCTAATTGTACACAGAGGAGGGGCCTCCGAGGAATGGGATGGACGAGGTCAGGAGGCGGTGATGCTCCCAGAGATCTGGGGCCTTTCAGCTTTGCCGCGTCCCCTCCTGCCGATGGGATTCACCTCCTGGGAGAGCAGAGCTGGGTTTGTGTGGGTGCAGGGACCCCTTGGTGGGACTTTGCAGCTCCTTCATGCCTGGCTGCTGGCACCCGGGGTGGGTGACACCCCTGGAGTCATCCCCATCCATCTCCAAGGTTTAGGGATGGGACAAAGCACCCAGGTGCTTCCCTCCTGACCCCCAGGCTGCTCTTCCAGATGCTGGCTCAATTAAAAAATAATCCATGGTTTAAAAAAAACAAAAAAGCCCAACAGCCCAGATGCTGATGTGCATAATTGGACCCCCCTCGGAGGGTTTGCATCCCCAAAGCCTCTCCTGGCACCGCTCTGCAGGTCCTTCCTGCCTCGCTGGGAAACAACGGATCTCTTTATTTTTTTAAGGATCTGCCAAACCAGAAGTGGCTGGCTCACGAGCATTCCTCCACACCGGGCCATTTCAGGGCCAGATTCTGCACCCGGCTCAAGGGAGCGATGCCATCTTGGTTAAAGGCATCATCTTCCCTGAGTTGTGCATGGCAGAACCCATGGAGCTCACCCTGTGTCCCTGGGGAGCTCAGGGGGGAGGTGAGGCTCTGGTGGGATGGGGTCTTCACTGCTCCAGCAACGGGGGAAAGCCAGGGCTGGGGGAGCTGCTGCCTTCAGCCCCCCCCCCCCCCAGGGACTTTCTCCTCCTGGCGTTCTGGGATTTGGGGTTTTCATTGGCTTTGAGCGTATTGCAAGATTTAACCTTCTTGGGGTGCTGCAGGCTCATCCCTTGCTCCAGCCAGATCTCAGGAGCTCCCCCGGTTCACCAGATCCGTGCAGACCTCAGCGCCCCTGCAGCTCCAACAACCCTCCTACAGCAGCACAGCCCGCCCTGCAACGTGGGGAAAATGCCAATTTCCAGCGTTTTCTGCCCAAAGCCATCCCATGCAGGGGGCCTGGGGCACCCAGAGGTACACACAGAGATTGCTGGATGCTTTAAACCCACGTGCAAGTGGAACGGAGCCACAGCAGAGCCGGGCTTCTCCTTCCCTTCCCACCTCCTCGCTCGGCTTCCCAAGGGCAGCGCGTTCCTTCACAGCCCTCTGCATGGCTTTCAGGGCTTGTGCAGCACCCGCTGGAGGGGAGGTGTTAAAAAAATAAAAATAAAATATTGTAAAAGGGGTTCAAAGGGTTTTAAAAGCTTCTTGTACTCAGCTCAGTGTGGGACGCCTTGCGAAGCTCCTACCCCATGCCACAACAGGAATCCAGCACAGACCGCTGTGGGGACCTGGCGGGGGGGGGGGGACCCAGCATGGGGCTGGGGGTCCCCGAGCATCTCCCGTGTACCCCAGCCACGTTTTGGGGTGAAGTTGGCACCCTGCATGGGGGGGCTCCCACACAGGACACACCACACACCGCTCCCCGCCACCTCCTTGGCACCACTCCTGACACCTTGCCCCCAAACCCCCCATACCCCCAGAGCTCCCCAAACCCTCCAGTGCCCCCTTAAACCCCCCAGCTCTCCCCAACCCCTCTCCCCAGAGCTCCCCAACCCCCCCAGAGGCCTCCAGCCTCTCCCAGTGCCCCATAAGCCCCCCTCCCCAGAAGCGCAGCCGAAGCCCTGGCGCTGTGCAGCGGGCTGGGGCTCCCTTCTCGGGGGAGGGGGTCCCTTCATGGAGGAGTCCCCTTCCCGGGGGGGGGGTCCCTTCCCTTTCCCAGCCCCAACCCCGGCCCCCCGATCCCCCCCCGGCTCTTCAGGGCCCGTCCCACCGGCGAGGGCAGCTCGGCTCCCGCTGACGCAGTGTCTGAGGCCGGCCCTGGCTCCCCCCCCCCCCCTCCCTCCCTCCCTCCCTCCCTCCACCTCCGACTTTTTTTTTTTTTTACTATATTTTCTTAACTTTTTTTTTTTTTTCCCTCCTCTTTTCGGCGTCCCTCCTCCTCCTCCACCTCCTCCCCCTTCTTCCTCCCGCCCCCCTCCGCTCGTCCCCTCCTCGGCCGAGGGAAGCGGCGAGGCCCCGGCGCGGAGCGGAGCTCGGAGGGGCAGCTCCGGGCATGGGGCGCCCCCGGAGGCCGCGGCCTCTGCGAGCCTCCCTCGGCTGCCTCCTGGGCCTCCAGCTGGTGCTCGGCGCCGCTCACCCAGGTGGGACCGCGCCCCCCCCGCCGGCAGCTTGTGGGGTGGGGGGGCCAGGAGCGATGCAGCCTCACGGGGAGACCCCTAAATCCACCCCCCCCACCCCAAAATCCTCCCCTCTCAGCCCCCGGGGCGCTGCGCGGGGGTCTCCGGCCGTGGGGAGGGCGGGGGCCGCTGGGCTCCGGGAAGGTTTTTTTTCTTTTTTTCTTTTTTTTTGGGCTTTTCCACTCCCTCGCTTTTCTTCGCTTTCCCCTCGGCTCCTTTTACTCCATCTCCCTCCGGTCGCCTTTGGGACCGCCGCGTTTTGTTTTTAGCCCCCGCCGCCGCCTTTGCTTTCGCCGCCTTTTTTTTTTTTTTTTTTTTTTTTTTTTTTTCGAGCCGCCGTCGCTTTTTTGGAGCTTTTTTTTTTTTTTTTTTTTTTTTTTTCCCCTTCAGTTCCTTGCTCCGTGCGGCCACGCAGCGCCTGGAGAGCCCGGGGGAAAAGTTTCCGAGGCTCCGGGATGGGGCCGGTGGGGCTCCGGGTCCAGGGGGTGGCAGCGGCCCCCAGCCCCGCTCCGGGCTTTTGTCTCCCCGGGGAGGGGCTGAAGGGTTTTTTTTGGGGTTCCTCCTCCTCCCACCGCGTCCCACCCCAAAACTCTTCATCCCACGTCCAAGTGGGTATTTGCAGACTTCCGTTTTTGCAGGACTTTCACAATAAATCGTGGCTCTTGGGGCTTTTTTTTTTAGCACCCTCCGAAGACACCATGTGCCAGACGCCGGGGGCTCCTGGGGCCGCTCCCATCCCCGGCGAAGCCATTTCAGCCCCTTCATCCCGGGACAGCCCGGTGCAGACGCCGGGCACCCGTTGGGTTGCTCCCTTCGCTTAATTTGTCTGTATCGAGAAAACTTTTTTTTTTTTTTCTCGTTTTTAAAAAATGAAAAAAATTCGAAATTGGCTACTTCTGCCCGAACAACAACAAACGTAAACCCTTGGCCTATTTTATTAGAGTACGCTCAGCAAATCCAAAGCAGATTTGGAAATGGCAGGAGGGGAGGCGCTGCTGCCCTCCTCCCCCTGGCCCCCTGCTCTCCCCTGTGGCGTTTGCCAGCAGGGGACAAGGAGCAGGGACAGGGATGGGGGACAGGGAATGGGGACAGGGAGCTGCCACCTCAGCCAGGGGCAGAGCAGGGTTTTTGGTCCCGTTGCGGTGCAGTGTTTGGAGGCAGCTCGGTGCCAAGGGCAGGATTTGGCCCAGGAGCGTAAAAAAGAGGCACAGCTGGGAGAAACGGCCTAAAAATTGGGGAAAGGGACGGGGCGATGGGGAAGAGATCCTCATAGTGCCGGGGCACTCGGTAGAGGTTCTGCTGCTGCGTGGGGACCATCTCCCAAGAACTTTCCTGAGCCGGATCCCCGTTAACGCTCCTCTCATCCCCTCAGACGCCTTTTCTCGAGGTCGCGAATCCCTCCTTTTTGCAGTGTCCTGGGGGGGGGCTGCTGGATTTCTGCAGGGCTCAGCCACCCGTCGGGCCCGATCCCGGCCGCTTTGCCACTGGAAGCAGCCAGGTCTGGCGCGTTCCCCTCGCCCGCGTGACGCCGAGGACAGAGGCAGCTCTGTCCCTGCGGTCGGTGGGAGCGCGGCGAGGTGGGAGCGCAGCGGCGAGCGGCGGTCCCGCGCTGGGGCCGGGGAGGAACAAGGAGGCTTTGAGCTCCCCCAGGCCAGGTTTCGTTGCTGGTTGGACTGGGGTGCGAGGCTGCTGCGGGGCTGGGAACGCCATTTATTATTGTTTATTCTGTAGGGGATGGGATTTCAGGGCGTTTGCCGGTCCTCCAGGGAGCCCCGCAGAGCCTGCGGGTGCTGTTTGCCTTTCTGCACCTCTCTGTCTCTCCCTGCTCATTTTCCCTGGGGTCTCTCCACGCTCATTCAATTCCCTCCACCCTATTCCCTGTTTTCCCGCTGTCCTCCCCAGCGTCTTTCCCCAGCTGGAACCTGGGATGGGGACAGGGGACGGTGCTGACGGAGCTGCCACGTCCCAGGTGCCTGCTGCCTGCAGGCAGACACTGAGGTCTCCAGTGCTGAGCGTGCAGCTGGGAAGGAGCCTTGCTTGGGTTTGGGGATCAGTCCCTGATGTCCCCTTAGCAAGCTGCCTTTGGAAGGATGCTCTCCGCATCCAGGTCCTTTCTGGGGTCCTTGGGGACCTCGCTGGTGGCATCGCTTTTCCCCTGCCGGTGCGGAGCCTCCCCGTTGCACCGGGAAAGGCTGAAAAAAATGTAAATTTTGGGAAAACTTCTCCGCCCAGCCAAACCGCGCAGCTCCCCTGCATGGGGCCGAGTGCCTGTGGCTGAAGGCAGGGGCTGCCACGGCGGCTTCGCGGGGCGGGGAGGGGGCGGAAGGGACCCAGGGAAGAATTTACAGCCTTTAAAATAAACACGGCAGGCTTCGTGCGAAGTTCTCCCCGTTTTCCTCTTTGCAATAGAAATAGCTTATTGCACGGCCAATGTGGCTCCGAGAAACGGTAACTGGGATTATTTGGGAGCAGGAAGGGGGAACGGCGGTGTTGGGTTTGGGGTAAAAGCCCCACAGCCTGGTGCTGGGCCGGGGGAAGCCGGGAGCTCGCCTGCAGCCTCAGCAGGCAGCCGGGCCGAGAGGAAGAGGCAGGCAGAAGAAGGGATTGCTTGCGCAAGAATTAAAAGAATGACAAGCAAACGAGATTTATTGCTTAATGCAAAGCTGCCCCCTGCCCCCGAAGCCACCCAGAGCCGTGCGATGCCCAGGGATGTTTCCCATGTGCTCGACGTGAAGGTGCTGCCCCCATCCTGGGCTGGCTCCCACGGCGAGGGTCGGGATCAGCATTTGGGGTGACCCCGACTTGCCCCACGCCTTCCTATGTGCAGCCGCATTTTTATTTTAACCCATAAACCGCAAGCAGACGTTCTCGAGCCGTTACAACGTAGCCTGGCCTCGCGGCTCCTTGTGCAGTCCTTCCCATTCAAGATTTCTCGGGGAAAAATGAGCCGTGAAATCAAAGCAAATGGCTGCTGATGGCTGGGATCGCTGCCGGGGGGATCCGCTTTTACAAACCCGTAGCAGCAGATCCCAGCTCCGATACCCTGTGTTGGCTGGGGAAGGGCAGCGGGCGCTGCTCAGGTCGGGTTTGGGGCGTGCAGCCAGCGATGTTTTCGGGGTGGCGACACGGGCGCACGCGTGGCGGCCGCGCTCTGCTCCGGCGAGCCGCAGGATTCCTGCTGCTGCTCCTCACGTGCAGCCAGGGAGCAGGGTTTTAATTAATTTGAAACGTGCCGAGCCCGCGGAACATCACATTTTTCTCATTCTTCGGATTGCTTGGAGCCCAAAAGGGACCCACACAGATGCTCCTTTTCTTAAAGGACCCATCTTTAATTAATTAAGGGTTAGCAAATGATTAGTGGGTTGACTTGCAGATTCTTGAGCGAACTCTCGAGCCCGGGAGGGGAGGTTTGGGTGCTTGCAGGGGGCACGGGGCACTTTTCAGACCTGATGCTTCTCATGTCCCAGTCCCAGGGAGAGCTGAGTGCTGCGTTGTGCCTTGTGCTATCACAACAGGAACACAAATGGGATTTTTCCTGTAAAACAGCATGTCTGCAGGATGGAGATTAAAATGGGAACGGGGAGATGGAGAGCTTCTGTGCTCCCTGCGTGAATCCCAACACAGCGACTTTGTGCTCTGCAAAATGGCCCCATTAACCCCAGCACCCTCTGTGAGCATGGGACAAGCAAATAGAAGAAAAACTTCATTTCAACATCTTGTCCATTAAAAAAAAAAAAAAGTAGATATTTCTTTGGGGCACCTGGAGCCTGATCTGTGCCGTGCAAGCACGCCTGGTTTTGCTAAAATGGAGGTTAATGGGCACTGGTGGCCCAGGTTGGGGTGTTAGCGTGAGGAATGATGCTGGAGAAGCAAGGAAGGAAATAATTGTGCATGACTATCAGTGTTTGTTATTATTGTGTTTAGTAGTGTTGAAAAAAAGTGTTACTTTTCAGGCAATTGCTACACCCCGTTTAAGGGGATGTGCATCGGGGCTCTCCTGCCCGGCCCATTGCTGGAGCCTGGAGCCGAACTGGGGGAAATTTGGGGGGAAAATCCAGGTGCTAGGCACGGAGGGCTGATGCTGGGACTTGTCCCCTTCCACGGGTGGGTTAAGTCGCTTGGCCTGCCCACGGGCAGCATCCCCCAGGGAACAGGGTCCGAAGCTTTTGTCTGCATCCCCGGCCAGGTGTGGGGAGAACGGACCTAACGCCTGCATGGCCCTGATCCGACAGCTCCCCGAGGCAGCAGAAAACGAGCAGGGTGGTGGGTGGCCTCCTGGGGTCGCAGCCAAGTCCGGAGCTCGTCCCGGCGGGCTCCCACCCCATAAACCACCGGTGGCTGTTTGCACCGCCGCGGGCTCTGTGCCGCTCCGGGTGCGGGTCCTGGTGCTGCACGCCCGCATCGCGAGCTTTGCTGTCATCCCTGTGACAAGGGACCTGGCCTCTGAGGTTTATTAGAATTTAAAAACCACCAGCAGCAGCAACAGAACCCCTTTTTTATCCTGGTGTTTGGCTTCGAGCGCTTGGAGCTGCGTGCTGCTGTGTCACGGGGATGCCGTGGGCCTTGGGTACTGTGGCTGCGTTTGTCACCGCTGCATTCCCAGCCCTTGGAGGGCTCCTTCCTTGGGCTCCCTCTGGCCAAAAATTGCTCTTCATGACCGTGTTTTTGCTCTTCTCCATGCCAAAACCTTGGGGATGTCTGCAGGGGATGGCAAACTATGGCAAAACCTGGGCAAACTACTGGGGTGCAGACATGCTGGGCTTTTCTGGGGCTAACCCAAACCCACACAAATTAAGGTGGAGCTGGGGGCCCTCCTGTGCTACTCCTGGGATGCAGCTTTGGGATCCTGCATCCCTAAATGTCACTGGGGGTGGATTTGGGGACTGGGTCTCTCTCCTTGTGCCTGCGGTTCCCTCCCCTCCTGTGTGTCCGTGGGTCTGGGCACAGAGGTGTCACTGTTGGGTGAAACCTTCCTGTGTCTGATGAGAACAGTTGGGGGTTCTTTTTTTTTTCTTGGTTTTATTCCAGTGTTTTAGCTTCTCTGTTGGTTATCTGCCCCCTGGGCTGGGTACATTCCCATGGATGTTACTGTGAAGGAGCTGCTGCTTCCCATGGCTTCTCCTCCAGGTTTGCACCCTGGGGTTTGGGGCCACTGCTCAGCTTTGGGCAGCAATAAAGAATGAAAAAGCAGCAGTTTGGAGAAGGGGGCTTGGGGGCTGCTGTGCTGCTTCCCACTGGGACAGCAGGGGGACAGCACGTGAGCTGGGCTGGGCTCGCCAAGCCATCTGAAGCCTTCAGCCTCACCTGCATCCCCGGGGGGCTACAAGGGACCTGGCTCCTGGGCCTTGGAGCCGTGACCCAGCCCTGGTTGCTCCCACAGAGCCGATGTTAATCGTCAGCCCTGCTCAGGGCCACCTCTGTGGCCTCTCATCCTGTGCTGCCCACGTCCCCAAATTGCAGGTTGCGCTGCTTTCCTTAATTGCCCTGTGGTGGCAAAGCCGTTGTGGGAAGGGCTGCGCTGAAATCCTTCTGGTTCGGACTTTTTGGTGGCTAAAAGCTTTTAAAGAGGCAGAAAAACAAACAAACAGGAAAATGCCGCGGGACAGGGCTGCTCTGAGCTGCCCCGCCAGGAGGATGCAGGATGAAGAGGCACAGGGGCAGCACCCAGCCCTGGCTGAATTTTGGCTGTTCCAGGCAGAGCGTCAAGCTGGTGCCCTGCTCTCCAGTTCCTTCATCTCCAAAATTGGGTGCAAAAACCCACGGAGAATCACTGAAAGGAGTCATCTGTAGCTGCTCCGTCGCAGTTGAGGGTGGTGCTGGTGATTTTTGTGCATGGACTCGGAAGAGGTTTTGTCCCTGCAGTGTCCCTGTTGGATGGTGATTTAAGGGCACCGGGTGAAGTTGTGGTTTGCAGAAATCTTCAGTTCCACTCAAGTTTAGTTGCAGTGTGGACCAGGCTGGGGTTTTACCCCAAGAGCATCGCTCCTCCGGGGCTGACCCCTGCGAGGGCCGGGTTTATCCTGCGGGATAACAGTGTGGGAGAAGGTGTTTGGCTGGACACCCACGCCCCATGCCCCAGGCACTCTGCCGGCAGCACCACAGAGTGCCGGGCTCCTGCTGCAGTGCTCAGAGCACGCTGTGCTCCCGTGCCTCTGTACAGAGCTCCCGTCGTCCTTCATAGAAACGCAGCTCCAGCAGCTCTATTTCCAAATCAGAGATTTCAAAAAATCAAAGATTTCAAATCAAAGATTTCAAATTTTTTTCCAAAACAAAGATTTCTGGCACCAGTGAAGCTCCCCGCTCCTCCTGCGAGCCTGGGCGTGAGCTCGTGCCCCAAACCCGTGCCCCAAACCCGTGCCCCAGAAGGCAGCAGCTTGGCCAGAGCTCGCTCCCTGTTTCACCCATGTGAAAGCTCTCAGCAGCACACCCCGGGCCCATGGCTCTGAGCAGCTTTTTACTGCACCTGTAGCATTGCTCTGGTGCCTCCAGGAGCTTGCTGAGGCCATTGCGGTGTCACTGGGACGAGCCTGGTGCCAGCAGGTAACATCCTGTCCTTTCTTTAGCCCCAAAGCCTTAGGCTGTAATTTCCAAGCTCCACCTTGTCCATTTTTAGACCTTTTTGGTGCCTTTCTGGCCCTGGGCTTTCCCTAGAGTCTGGACAGCTTCCTCCGAGCCCACGCAGTGCTGCGGGTGCAGCCTCGACAGGCACGGATCCAGCACCTGACAGCAATGGGGACGGGATCGTGGGGCGCTGAGCACCCCAACACTCCTTCCCGAGGGTTTTTTCCTCCTGCTGTGAATTTCTGGGGCAGCTTTTAGTAAAGCCGGGTTAAGCAATAAGCAGAGGAGGGTGTCCCGTTGCTGACCCCTGCTGCTTACGGCTGCTGCGGGGCTCACGGCGCAGAGGATTTGTTCCCAGCACCAGCGTTCAGCTCCCCGCACAGTGCTGCAGCCACAGCCCATAACCCGGCCCCAGCAGAGCTTTTGCTTAGTTGGGAGCTTGCCGGGATTAAAAAATGTCTCCTGAGAAATGAACGGGCTTCTTCTTCTAGTCCTTGGCTTTTGGTATTGTGCGCACACAGAGCCTGCGCCCCCCTCACCCCCTGAGAGCTGCGCGCGGGCAGGCTCCAGTTTTGTGTGTTTGGGGCCAGCCGTTCTCTGGAGCGAGGTCGAGGTGCACAAAGCTTTGTGCTGAGCCTCCCAAAAAACCCTCTGGTATATTTCTCCTCCTTCCTCCATTTCTTCCTCCTCGAGGAGACAAGTCAGCAGAGCTGGCTGAGCCCAGCCACTTGCCGGAGCTGCCTGGAGCAGCGTGGCTCCCCCAGGGCAGGGGGGAAGCTTTGGGTGGATAGGAAACGAAAACCTTCTCAGACCAAAAAATTCATATAGTGGCAAAAAAACAAAGCAAACAAAGCTAAATATAGCCAGGCCCGTGAGTAGGCTCTGACTTCTCGTGATGTTTGTAGTGAAAAAATTGGTTGAATTTAAAAAAAAAAAAAGAATTAAGGAACAGTTGTGTTCTCAACGTGCTGCTGGTCGCTGGGCCGTGGGGGCAAGAAGCAGGTGGAGGTTTTGGAAGCAAGGCATCAGCTGGAGCAGAGCTGCCTGGGGAGCCATGCCCCAGTGCAGATCCTGGTGGTTTTGCTGGTTTATGTTGGTTTTGAGATGGGAAGGAATGAGGTGGCCTCGGAGATGGGTTCCTGTGAGGGAGGGTGCAGGAAAATGCCAGGGGGTGGAAGTTTGGGCCATGGCGAGTGGGGAGGGTGGCGTGGGGGTGCTGGAGGCCAGCATTCATCACCCGGGCTGGGATTTTGGAGGGTCCCGACACAAGGCTTCGTGTTTGCCCTTGGGGCTGTGCCTGTGCAAGCGTTGTCCATCGCGCCCTGCCCATGCGGGGGGACACCTCCCTCCCAAACCTCGATTGCTCTGCGGTTTTTTAACACATCCCCAGGCACAGGTGAAGATGCTGGCCGTACTCTCTATTTTCCTGCTCTTGTTTCCTTACCTGGAGCAGATGGCTGGTGCCAGAGCTGGTGGTTTGGCTCCTCTGGTGCTGGCACAGGGCTTGTTTTGAGCACCGTTGCCTTGGGACACTGCTGATGGGGTCTCAGTTTTGAACAGCCCCGATGCTGCTGCTGGAGCAGACGAGTTCTTTGTGCTGGCTCTGATGCGTGAGAGCTGCTTGCTGGTGCTTTGTGGGGGTGCCAGGAGGCTTCAGCTCGGTGCAAATGCCTGTTGGGGCTCCCAGGGCACCCATCACCCCAGGGCAGGCACTGGGGCTATTCCCAGAGGGCAATGGTGTCCTGCAGCCTGCTGGGTGCTGTGCGCAGGGGTGCACCCCAAAACTTGCCGTGCATGGAGAGGGAACTGAGACGGGGGCGGGGGCGAAGCGCGGTGCCAACCCCTCGGCGGTGCTTTAACCCTTTCCCCACGCTTTTTCCTCTCTCTTTTCCCCCAGACTCCAAAGTCTTCCTCATCTACAACGCGGGCGCTCAGGGCTGCCTGGAGACCAAGGACTCGCTGGTGCGGCTCGCCAAGGGCTGCAACGCCAGCGCCCCAGCCCAGCAGTGGAAATGGGTCTCGCGCAACCGCCTCTTCAATGTGGGGGCCATGCAGTGCCTGGGGGTGTCGTGGCACGGGGCCAACGCCACGGCCGGGCTGCACCCCTTGGCCACCTACGAGTGCGACCGCGAGTCCGTCAACATGCGCTGGAGCTGCCGCAGCCTCGGCGAGCAGCTCTCGCAGCACCTCGGTGCCCGCCCGGGCAATTCCTCGCTGGACAGGGGGGACCAGGCACGCAGCTCGCAGTGGAGGACGTATGGCACCGAGGAGGATCTGTGCTCCGTGCCCTATTCCGGTAATGCCTCGCCGGGTACCAGGCTTGCACTCTGCACCCTGGGTGCTTCCCAAGTCCCCTGCTCCTCATCCCCGTTGCCTTGGTGCTCAGACCCAGGAGGTGTTAGCAGTAGGGTTAGCCCCTAAGCAAAAGCAGCCCCAAAATGGAGCGGAGGGGGAGTAGCCCCAAATCCTGATCTTGTCAGGCTCGCTGGGGCTGCAAAACCAGGCGGGAGCAGGGCGATGGGATCAGCCCCGCGGGTGGGATCATGCCATGCCAGTCCCCGAGCAGCTGCCATCTCCTTGTCAGCTGCCCCCTGTTTTATCGCTCAGTGTAACGCCACGTGTAGAGCATCCCTTGGGCCAGTTGGGGTCAGCTCTTCTGGCTTCATCCCCCCACCCAGCTCCCTGTGCACCCCCAGCCCCTCACTGGAGGGGCAGCACCCGAAGCGGTGACATCCTCGGCTCAGTGTAAGCACCGCTCATCGACAGCTAAAGCATCGGGTGTTATCAGCGTTACTTTCCTCCTAAATCCCCCACACAACCCCATCCCAGCTGCTAGGAAGAAATTCACTGTCCCCTCCAAAACCAGGACATCTGCGCATCCCAGGAGCCCCCCTAGAGGGGGAAAAACCCACACCCCTCACCCTGACCTCCCCCCAGCTGCCCCCTGGCCGCAGCCTCAGGAGGGGGCCCCTCTTGTCCCGCAGAGATCTACACCATCCAGGGCAACTCGCACGGGAAGCCCTGCACCATCCCCTTCAAGTACGACAACCAGTGGTTCCATGAGTGCACCAGCACGGGGCGGGAGGACGGCCACCTCTGGTGCGCCACCACCCAGGACTACGGCAAGGACGAGCGATGGGGTTTCTGTCCCATAAAGAGTAAGTGGGGGCAGCGTGTCCCCTCCCTCCTCCCGGTGATGCAGGAGCATCCCCAGGCTCCCCAGCACCTGGGTTTTGTGGGATATGGGGTTTTGGGTGGGGTTTTTTTTGAAGTTTGGGTGGGACGTGCTGGGTGCTCGCCCCTGCCAACTGCTTGTCCCCGTAGGTAACGACTGCGAGACGTTTTGGGACAAGGACCACCTCACCAACAGCTGCTACCAGTTCAACTTCCAGTCCACGCTGTCGTGGCGGGAGGCTTGGAACAGCTGCGAGCAGCAAGGAGCCAACCTGCTCAGCATCACCGAGATCCACGAGCAGACCTACATCAATGGTGAGCGCGGTGGCCCCACGATGGCACCCAGGCGCTGGCTGCCCCCATGTCCTCGCCACCCGGGGCAGAGCTGTTGGCCCCGTGGCCATCAGTGGCCCCAGGTTGGGCTCTCTGTCCTTGCCGGGTGTTCTGGGGATGGTTTCGGGCTGGGGTTGAGCTTGGCCTCGCTGGAGCTGGGGGACTGATCCTGCCTCTCTCTCTGCCTTGGTGCCAGGGCTGCTGACGGGGTACAGCTCCACGCTCTGGATCGGGCTCAACGACCTGGACATCAACGGGGGCTGGCAGTGGTCAGACAACTCGCCGCTCAAGTACCTCAACTGGGAGAGCGGTGAGCTGGGGGGCTGCGTGCGGCCGGGGGGCTGCGGTGGGGCAGGGCATGCGGCGTGGGGCAGGGAACGGGCAGGTAGCAGGAATTGGCCTGGGCTGCCCACGGGACCGGGTGTCCTGGGCTGAGCATCCTTGTGCCACGGGGCACTGCAGGCCACTGATGGGCAGCTCGGTGCCGGAGCGTGACGGAGGACATAGGTGGTGTGAATTTCTCTGCATCCATCTCTAGCCCCAAGAGGGTGTTTGGGGGCAGGAGGACTTATTGCAAGGCATGCCCTGGCTCTGTCCAGTGCTGTCACCCAGAGGCACTTGTCAGGACAGAGATACCCTGGGAAGAGGGCTGGGGACAGCTGCACCCGCCCTGCGAGCCCCCCATCACCCTGTCCCTCCCTTGGCCCCTTTTCCAGACCAGCCCGACAACCCCAGCGAGGAGAACTGCGGTGTGATCCGCACCGAGTCGTCCGGCGGCTGGCAGAACCGCGACTGCGGCATCGCCCTGCCCTACGTCTGCAAGAAGAAGCCCAACGCCACCGCTGACCCCTTCCTGACGGGTGAGCGGGGAGCCTGAGTGTCCCAGGGAGTAAATCCAGGGCGTCCCAGGGTGGGAACAGGTTTGGAAAATCCCAGAGCAGCCCCACCTCGGTGCTCGGTGCCGTCACAGGTTGGGCGTTAGGGGAGGGCTCAAGCGACACGGAAGCTCTGCGGTGCTTCCCCAGATCTCTGGGCTCTGCTCTTGCATCGAATCTGTGCAAACAGAAGGGATTTGGGATGGTTTCCAGAGCTCTAAAGCTACCGTTGCTTGCACCTTGCTTGGTTTTGGCCGTGGCTTTCCCACACCTTGGCCTCTTGTCCAGAGCACAAGGCGCTCTCTGAGCGCTCGAGCAGCCCCGTGGGACCGCGGTGCCCCACAGAGGAGAGGGTTGGGGAGCGGGACGGGAGCCCTCAGCTGCTCTTCTCCTGCCAGACTCGTGGTCGGAGGTGAAGGTGGACTGCGAGCCCAGCTGGCAATCCTTCCAGTCCAACTGCTACCGCCTGGTGGGAGAGAAGAAGAGCTGGCAGGACGCGAAGAAGACCTGCCTGCGGAGCGGGGGGGACCTGGTCAGCATCCACACCCTCTCCGAGCTGGAGTTTGTCACCAAGCAGATCAAACAAGGTACAGGGAGCCCTGGCCCTGCCCAGGGGAACATTGGCATCCTTAAATGTTTGCATTTTGCAGCACCAGAGCTTGTAGGTTTGCTCTTGGGGTATTTGGGAGAGCCAAATGTGGCCCCAGCTTCCACTCTGGTGCCCTGGGAGAAGTTGGGCAGGACAGCACCTGTCCGATCTCTGCAGCCATGCAAAGCCACTTCTCTGTAATGGAAAATTAAAATTAATTAGTGGCAGTGAACGGTGTGGAGACCCCAGGCTGGGAAGTGGTGTGTTGCTCAGCCACATTCTCCATCCAGCAGATGTAAAAGCCATTCACAGGAGCCTGCAGCACCAGAGTGAAAATAACATGGCCCCATCACTAGTCCTCTTTGATTAATGCAGAAATAGGGGGAAAAATAAAAATTGCTGACAAATTTAGTTCTGTTTGTTCCTTTGTGGGGAGAGACATCCTTGCTCCTCCTGATGGCATGGGGCTGAGCCCTGCAGCCCCTGCTGGGTAGGGGTTTCAGGAGGTGTTTTGAAGCCTTTTTGGGAGGGTTTCTGTAAGATTTCAGCCAGGCAGAAGGGATTTTGCCTCCTGTTTTGGCAGACGTGGAGGAGCTCTGGATCGGCCTCAACGACCTCAAGCTGCAGATGAACTTCGAGTGGTCGGACGGGACGCCCGTGAGGTTCACCTACTGGCACCCCTTCGAGCCCAACAATTTCCGTGACAGCCTGGAGGACTGTGTGACCATCTGGGGACCGGTGAGGGCATGGGGCTGGGGACGGATCCTGCACACCCACAGCATCCCCATAGGGACAGGGATGGGGCACCTGGGGGAGCCTGGGTTGAACCTGGCTCGGGAAGGGTCCAGCACAGCCCTGGGGGCTGCTGCAGGGAAGGAAAAATGTATGGAGCATGGATTGAGCTGGGAAATTCCCCAGGCTGTCAGCTGGGCTCAATCCTGCTCTTCTTCACCCTTTCCAGGAAGGGAGGTGGAACGACAGCCCCTGCAACCAGACCCTGCCCTCTATCTGCAAAAAGCCCGGCCGGGTGAGCCAGGAGAAAGAGGAGGATGACCACGGGTGCCGAAAGGTGAGGGGGGCGCAGGGCTGTGCTTTCTTGGCCAATTCCTTGCAATTCCCAAACTGCAGCCCCAAAGCAGCCTTGGTATCCCCAGAGCTGTGGGTCTGTGCCCGGGGGGGTGCCGAGCCCCTGCTTCCGGGGTTGTGTGAGGCCATGGGAAGAAATTGGGGCAAAAAAATGCCTCCGCCATCCAAGATCCTCCCCCTTGGTCTGGCACGAGTTTCCAGCAAGGAAGTTTTATTTTTATTTTTTTCCTGCTTGCTCGCCTTGCCTCTCGGTGTGCCAAAAGGCTGCAGCAAAGCGGCTCCATGCAGGAGCAGGACGGGATGGGATGGAGGAACCTGGTGCATTGGTGCTGGTCGCCTTCACCCCATGGCCCTGGGCTCCTGGCAGCTCTCTGGGCTGGCATCGAGCTGCACCCAACGGCTCGAGGATAAAGGGAGCATCTTGGCTTTGAGATGCACAAAGCTCAGGGCTCCTGCAGGGGACCGTGGTGCTGCCATCATCAGGATGGGGCTGGCACTTCCTGGCCCTTATAACACCACTCTCGCTGCAAAACTGGTGCTCTCGGTCTTGTTTTCCCCACGTCCACGGGGATGTTGGCATTTGGGACACACCGAGGGCTGTGCCATCCCAGCGTCTCAGCCAGCTGCCTCAGTTTCCCCAGCTTGGCGGGGACGAGGCCTTGCAGCTCCTGAGCCTGCTGGAAGGGGTTTTTGTGCCTCAGCTTTCGCGCAGGGAGCCTGGCAGCGCTGCCACCCTTGAACTTCTCCCAGCGCTTCAGAGGCAGCGCTCGCTCGCACCCAACCCGGCAAACTGACCTCGAGGGGCTGCTGGGCTGTGCGGGCGGCTTCGCCCAGGCCTTTTCTCCATCCCAACAAAGACAAACCCCAGCAGATGGCTGATATCTGCAAGGGCTCGGGGACAGGGTGGCAGCCAGGCAGGTTGGCACACCGGGCCAGGTCTGGTGGCACCGGAGCAGGAGGACCCCCAGTGTCAGCAGGAGCTGGGGACGAGGTGCTGGTGGCCGCGTGCCACCACGCTCAGCCCTGCCGGCTCCTGACCACATGCAGTTAGAGCATGAACCCTTTATTTTTGGAATGGCCTTACGGAGGGGCCATGCTTGGCTTTGCCAACTTTGGAGACAGGAACTCGGGACAAAAATGGGATTTGGAGTCATTTTCCTCCCAAAGGCACCCTCCCGCATCCCTCCCTCTGCTTCCTTCCCACTGTGCCGATGGCACGTGTCCCCCAGTGTCACTGGGGACATGGATAAAACCCCGGTGATGCTTCCTACTGTATCAGAAAGGTTTCTGAGTTGAGGCCACCTACCTGCCCAGCCGAGCCCCTTCACCCTTCCCACCCTTTGCTTTCCCACCCCGTGCACATCCCCTGTCCCAGCGCAGCTGAGCCCCCGCGTCCCTCCCCGCGCTGCCGCCCCGCTCACTGCTCTGGCAGAAGACAGGCACTATTGTGTCTCCAGCCCCGGAGAGGCTCCAACATCAACAAGGCGAGCGATTAAAGCAGGCTGCGGTGGGACTCGCTCTCCGCTTGGCCCTGCCGCATAAGCAGAGGATTGTGCTCCCCTCCCCGCACCCCGGCGGGGCCGAACGCTGGCGGGGAGAGCCATTTCTGCTGCTTTGAAGCTGCCCCGGGTGTTTGTTTTCCTCGCAGCCCTCTCCTTTGCGAGAGCTCTGGAGCAGAGCCGGGGCACGCCGGGTCGGCCGGGGGCAGGAGACCTCCCAGGAAAAGGCGGAGGTGGCAGCGGGGGACGTGGGACCTTGCTCCCATCCCACGTCTCCCGCAGCGGGGAGCTCAGCCCCTGCCTTTGGGGTGGTTTCGTGGAGGAGGTGCAGGGACTGGCACGGAGCTGACCGGGTGACTGATGTCTGCTGCCTCCTGTCCCCAGGGCTGGAAGTGGCACAGCCCCTCCTGCTTCTGGCTGGGCGAGGACCGCGTCACCTACAGCGACGCCCGCAAGCTGTGTTCCGACTACGGCTCCACGCTGGTCACCATCACCAACAGGTCAGCCCCAGGAGCCAGCAGCCCAAGGACGGGGTTTGCTCCAGGGCAGGGTTTTTTTGTGTGGGATGGGAGGGGACGAGGGGGCTCAGCCAGCAGCTTGTGCCCCCCAGGTTCGAGCAGGCGTACGTCAGCAGCCTCATCTATGGCTGGGACGGGGAGTATTTCTGGACGGCGCTGCAGGACATCAACGAGACGGGCGCTTTCCGCTGGCTGAGCGGCGACGAGGTCATGTACACCCACTGGAACCGCGACCAGCCCGGTAAGGGGACAGCGGCGGCGGGTGGGATGGGGACGTCCCCTTCCCTGCTGGCTCTGCCCCCAGGGAAGGGACCGGCAGTGACCCTGAGGCTGGCTCCAGGTTACAATAAGGGCGGCTGCGTGGCCCTGGCCACCGGCAGCTCCATGGGGCTGTGGGAGGTGAAGAACTGCAGCACCTTCAAGGCCAAGTACATCTGCCGGCAGAACCTGGGCACGCCGGTGAACCCCGAGCTGCCCAGCCCCTACCCCACGCCCAGCCTCACCGGCGCCTGCCCCCTCGGATGGAGCGCGGACCCCAAGCTGCGGCACTGCTACAAGGTGAGGGGTGCCGGGGGAGGCGGCGAGCCCCGGCCATGCACTCCCGTCCTAGGAGTGTGCACTGGGGCTTGGGTGCATGCAAAAGGCAGCCCGGACCCCGCTGCGGGCTGGTTAGGGGCTGGGGGGGGGTCTCTGAGTGGGGTCCTGGGGCTGAGCCCCCCTGCTCCTCCCTCGCCAGGTGTTTAATTTTGACAAGCTGCAAGAGAAGAAGACGTGGATCGCGGCACAGGAGTTCTGCCGGGAGCTGGGGGCTCAGCTGCTCAGCCTGGGCAGCTACGAGGAGGAGCACTTCATCGCCAACACCCTCAACAAGATTTTTGGGTGAGGGGCCAGCGCATCCCGCTGTGTGGGTGTGCTCGGTGTGAACCCACGGGGATGGGGACCCAGCGGTGGGGTTGGCCTGTGCCCAAGGCTCTGTGCCACCGTGTGTGCAGAAAATGCATCGTTTGGGGCCATCGTACCTTCTGTGTGATAGAAGTGCTTGAAATTTGGGGAGGGATTTGGATTTAAAACTGTTCCAGTCCTGAGCCTGCATGCACCTGGGAGCCTGTTACCTGGGATCTTTCCTTTAGGTGTCACGGGGACAGCAGGCTCCAAAAAACGAGCATAAAAAGGGCCAAAAAATAAATATATACCAATGTACAAATATAAAAACGTCTGTTTTGGAGGCTGGGCATGTTCTCACCACTTCCCCCTGGCTCCCGTAGTGAGTCGGAGCCAGAGATCCACGAGCAGCACTGGTTCTGGATCGGCCTCAACCGGCGGGACCCCGCGGGGGACCGGAGCTGGCGCTGGAGCGACGGGCTGGGGGTGAGTCGGCACAGGGCACCCCCTGCCCGGGTGCTGAGCCTGGTTCAAAGCTGAACCTCAGCAGCAGCACCACAGGCAGCAATTATTGCTGCCACAGGGGGGATTTTGGCAATGTACTGCCCCGGTTGGCAGTTGGGGTGCAGGGGACAAATCCAGCGCTGGTGGAAACCCAGCCTGGGAGCCCCAACCCCGCCTGTCTCTCTCGGCCCCCCAGTTCTTCTACCACAACTTTGACCGCAGCAACTACGACGACGATGACATCCGGAACTGCGCAGTGCTGGACCTGGCGTCCCTGCAGTGGATGCCGATGCAGTGCGAAGCCCAGCTGGACTGGATCTGCAAACTGCCCAAAGGTAGCGCCGGGCAGGGTCGGGGATTGCAGATACCTGGGGGCCAGGGAGCAGGGACGGCGCTGGAGCATCTTTTTGGAGCAGGAAGCTGTGCAAGAGGAGGGGAGGGTTGGTGGAGCTTGTGGGGGTGCGTCTCCTCTGCAAGCTGTGCTTTTGTGGCAGGATGAGCCTTAATTTGGTGGTTGGGGGGGTGAAGGGAGCTGCTGCCAGGCCTGGAGGGATTTGGGGCATCTCTGCCCCATGCAGGTGGTGTCAGTGTGGAGCATCCCAGCCCCACATCCTGCTCACAGCCTCTCCTTTCCTTCCCCAGGTGCTGATGTGAAGGAGCCGGAGATCACAACCCAAGGTGCGTTAGCAGCTGTCTGTGGCCATGTGTCCGTCTGGGACACGCTGTCCTCCCCGGGCATCTCCCATCCTGTAGCAAGCACAAAGCGAGCTGCGGTCTCACAGGGCACCGGGAAGGGGCAGCGTTATTCAGAGGAGGAGGGACCCTGTGTAGGACCGTAGAAGGGGTTGGAGGTGGGACAGCTGAACAGCAAGGAGGAATTGCTGCCTGCAAATGCACGGCAGAATCAGGCCCCCGGTTGGAAGCTGGCCCCCTGCGCTCGCAGGGAGGAGCCCAGAGGCCAAACCCATGCAGGGCAAAGGGACAAAGGGACAGGGACGTGGTGGCAGCATGGGGGGGACGCTGCAGCATGGTGCCGGGTCCCCTCCTGCAGGCAGCAAAGAGTGGGTGAAGTACCAGGAGGCTGAGTACAAGTTCTTCGAGCACCACTCGACGTGGGTGCAGGCGCAGCGCATCTGCAGCTGGTTCCAGGCAGAGCTGGTGTCGGTGCACGGCGAGGCCGAGCTGCGCTTCCTGGGCCAGAACCTGAAGAAGGTAAGAGGTGGCGGTGACCTCCCCGGGTGCAGGCGTGCTCGGCTGGGTGCTGCCTCCCGGCGCTGCTCTGTGCCCCCTGCAGCCCCTCCTGGCACGGCTTCTTCCGTCCTTTGCCTGAAGGACGTTATCTGGGGACAGCCTCGCTCCAAGCTGGTGGCCGGGTTTGGTGCTCAGTGGCTCCATCGTGAAGCTCGTCACCAGCAAGGTGCCACCACGGGGCATTCCCAGAGCACTGCGAGCTGCAGGGGGGCTGCACAGCCCCCACTGTCCTGCCCCATGCCCCAAGTGGCCGTGGCTGTCCCCAGGGAGATGCATAGAGGGCCTTCCAGGCACTGACGTCTCTGCTCTGGTCCTGCAGTTCTCCAGGGGCCAGGAGCAGCACTGGTGGATCGGGCTGCACACCTACGAGAACGACGGGAGGTTCAAGTAAGTCAGGGTCAGGCTGAGCCCTCCGTGTCCCCGTGTGTCCCAATGCCACCAGCCCCAGCCTGGAGAGCACTGCAGCTCAGCGCTTGCTGCTCAGGTTGGGCCCATCCCGGGCTGGTGCTTTGGGATGGAGGCTGCTGGTTCCTCACCCAGGAGAGGGCAGTGGTGGTGCACGCTCCCAGTTCAGGCATGAGACTGGTCCCATTGCAGCCAGCTCGTAGCATTCACCAAGTCACTGCCCAGCCTCGTGCTTCCCCAGGTGGTCCGATGGGTCCCTCCTCAACTTCGTCTCCTGGGCACCCGGCAAGCCCCGTCCCATCAACAAGGACAAGAAGTGCGTCTACATGACGGCCAGCAGAGGTGAGGGGCTGGGTCCAGCAGCACCGGAGGGGCAGGGGGCTGCAGATGGGGCTGAGGCACCCTGTCCTGGTGTGACGGGGGTGTCATTGGCCTGCCTGTCCCTGCAGAGGACTGGGGGGACCAGAAGTGCCTGACGGCACTGCCCTACATCTGCAAGCGGAGTAATGCCACCGCCGTGAAACCCTCCCCGCCACCGATGCCCGCTCCCACAAGCGGGGGCTGTCCCCAAGGCTGGTTCCCCTTCCTCAGCAAGGTATGGTGGGGACAGACCCCGGGGAGAGGATCACTGGGGAAGGATGGGGCTGGGGAGGGTGTGGGAGGAGGTTGGGGGTTCTGGGACTGGGAGCGAGGCCTGTGGGGCGGGAGCACCCCCAGACCATCCCATGCCCTGCTGCCCGTGCAGTGTTTCAGCTTCAACGGCCGCGACAAAGCCGAGATCGTGAAGTGGCCGGAGGCGAAGCAGGCGTGTGAGAACCAGGGCGCCGTGCTGGCCACCATCTCCAACCCCCTGGAGCAGGGTAGGTCCCGACCCCCGGCCACCACCACCGCCACCAGCCCCGCGGCTGCTGGGGCTGCCCCTCAGCACCTCGCCATCCCTCACAGCTTTCATCACGTCCATGCTGCCGAACATCTCCTTCGACCTCTGGATCGGCCTCCACGACGCCAAGAAGGAGTTCCAGTGGGTGGAGGGCGAGCCGCTGCGGCATGTGAGCTGGGCGCCTGGTGAGCCCTCAGGGTGCAGCGCCTCCAGCCCCAGTGACAAGCCGGTGAGCCCCCCCTGCTGCCCCACACCCTGCCCCATAGCATTACCCTGCCCCATAGCATTGTCTTGCCCTGGGAAGGAGAGTGGTCAAGGCACCTGCCACCCTGAGAAGGCCTCAGCATGGTGTCCCACTGATGGTGGGCTGGAGGTTGTGGGGCTGAAGGTTGTAGGGTGCTGGAGGGGCTCTCTGAGGGCAGTGCAGGATCTGGTCCTGCAGTGTGGGGGTTCCTGGGCTCGGAGGGGGGGGGTGTGGGATGGGACACACGCTGGGGGCAGTGCTGATTTTGGGGCTTGGCTGTGCAGACCAACTGCGTGGTGGTGTGGCACGGCTCCCCCCCACACTTCACGGGGCGCTGGGACGACCGGAGCTGCGTGGAGGAGAAGCACGGCTACATCTGCCAGCGGAGCATAGGTAGGCGGGGGTGCGGGGGTGACGGGGCCCTTCCGAGCGTTGCTGGGGGCTGCCAGCCTTACCCCAGCACCCCACAGCATGGGGGTGCCACAGCCAGGGAGCTCGGGGCGATGGGGTCAGCTTGGGGAGAGCATGTGGCAGTGGGGAGGGGGCAGGAGGACGGGCTCGGCTTGGGGGGAGCACCTGGCCCCAGCGGTTTGTGGGGCACCCCCAAACCTGCGTGCATCAGCCTGGCTTGGTGAGTCCCCAGCCAGCTGCACGTGTCCCATGCATGCACAGCGCTGCCTCGTGGACACCCCAGCGAGGAGGCGACCCCCCCGATATGCAGGAGCAGCCTCTGACCGTGTCTCTTTACTCCCCCAGACCCGTTCCTGAGCCCCGCGCGGACGCCGTACCCCCCCTCGCCCACCGGCACCCTCTTTTACCACAACAGCACTTACCGCATCCTGCAGAAACCCCTCAGGTGGCACGAGGCCCTGCTGCTCTGCGAGACCCTCAACGCCACCCTGGCCACCATCCCCGACCCCTACAGCCAGGCCTTCCTCACCCAGGCCGTCAGCAGCCTGCGGGCCCCGCTCTGGATCGGGCTGGCCAACAACGAGGTGAGGGGACGGGGACAGCCCCCCCGGCTTGGGGGCCATTTGGGAGGGGGTCTCAGCAGCTCCCCAACCTCTCCCCTTGGCTCCGCAGGGAGGCCGGAGCTACTCGTGGCTGACAGAGGAGAACCTCTTCTACGCCAACTGGCAGGACGGGGAGCCCCAGCAGGTCGCCGGCTGCTCCTACATGGACGCGGATGGGAGCTGGCGCACGGCCGGCTGTGACACCAAGCTGCAGGGCGGCATCTGCCAGCTCCGCTCAGGTACGAGGGGGGCGGCCGGGGGGGGCTCTGCAGGCCCCACAGCGGGAGCTGAGTGGTGTTGGAGGTGGCATCCCACCAGGAGCTCCGGTCCCGTCGCTGTTGGGCTGGGTGGCCCAGGGTGCTCCGACGTGCTGTGGGACCCCGAGCACCCTGTGCCCCCCACCCCAATGCATTGTGTGTGTGTGTGTGTCCCCAGGTGCCACCCGCACGCACAAGTGGAGCTACAGCGGCAGCTGCCCCAAGTCGCTGGAGGACTCGTCCTGGATCCCCTTCCGGGACCACTGCTACACCTTCCACATGGAGATCACCCTGGGGCAGAAGGACGCCATGCGAAGGTGCCAGAAAGGTACGGGGAGGCTGCAGGAGAAGAGAGGTCCCAGGTTGCCCCTGGGTGCAGCACAACACCCTAAAATGGAGGCCCCGGCCCTGTACCAGGCCACCTCTGGTCAGTCCTTGTCTCTCCCCAGCGCTGCTTTGCGTTGGGGCTCCCCGTGCACCACAAGGTTCATGGTCAGCAGTGGTTCCTCGGCTTTGTCCTCGCCGTTGCTGCCGCTCCCATGCTCCATCCTCCTGGCCCTGGGCTTCCCCCTCACCCCTCTTTCTTCCGCAGTCGGAGGCACGGTGTTGTCCATCCAGGACGAGACGGAGAACGTCTTCGTGTGGGAGCATCTCCAGGCCTACGAGGGCCCATCCAAGGGCGCCTGGCTGGGCATGACGTTCAACCCCAAAGGTACAAAGGAAGGAGGGAGGTTTTAGACCCTCCCTGGGCAACCCCATGGGTTCCCACCAGGTCTGCATGGAGCAGAGGAAGCCCTCAGTGGTGGCACCATCTTGGGGGTGGTTGTGCTATGGTGTGACCAAGAGCATCTCAGGCTGTGCGGGATGTGCCACATGTGTCCTCCCCTGGCTTTGTGGGCCCTCCCCATCGCCCCCTCATGCCTCCCCCTGCTTTCAGAACCTGGGCACAGACAGGGCATCCCCTTCGGCCTCCCCCGACCCAGTTCTTCCACTTCTCAGGTGGCACCTTGGTCTGGCACGACAACACCGCCGTGAACTACTCCAACTGGGGCCAGCACGACACAGGGCCCAGCATGCTGAGCCAGAACAGCTGCTACTGGATCCAGAGCAGCAATGGTGTCTGGCGCCTGGGTTCCTGCACCAACGTCACCATGGGGGTCATCTGCAAGATCCCCCGAGGTAGGGACCCCGATGCAGAGCCTGGGCTGGTGTGGGGTGAACCAGGAGTCTGGGCACGGTGCTGCAGGGCAGGGCTATGTCCTGCTGGCAGGGTTGGCCATGTTTTGGGGAATTCCAGTGCAGCATGGTGGTGGTGGGGGGTCTGCAGGTCCCAGTGGGATGGTGGGAAGAGGGGAGAGTGTTGTGGTCATGTACTCACCTCTCTGTGTTGCCATTGCAGTGGAGGAGAGCAGCTTTTCCAGGGCAGGTGAGTGGCACCATCGGCAGCATCACTTCCCGCTGAGCCCAGCAGTGGGAGCATGACCTGGTCCTGTGGGGCCGTGCTGCAACCCAAATTGCATGAATAACAAGAGGAATGGTGTTTGTGGGTGGGAAATCCCATCCCTGGGCAGCTTTCAGTCCTCCTCTGTGGAGTAATGTCTGGCCAGCCCTTTGTGGGGCTCCCTTGCCCCTTCTGGAGGGGTTTATCCAGAAGGTGCCACATCTTCTGGTGGGATCCTAAAGATCCAGCCCAGACAGCAGTGGATCCTAAAGATCCAGCCCAGGAGTTCACATTCCTGATGTGAATGTACATCAGGAACAACCCAGAGAGGCTGTCCTGCACCAGGAGCTCTGCCGTGGGCCTGACATCCCCAAAATGCTGCGGTTCTGTCCCTTCCTGACCCATACTACCAACCCACCCATCCGGAGAGCCACCACCTGAAGCTCCTCATGCGCCAGGCTGGGGCTCGGGCAGGACATCAGGAAGTGGCAGCCTGCATTTCACCGGCCTTTCCCCCTCCCTGCAGCTCTGCCGGAGAACACGACGGCCATCGCGGTGGTGGTGCTGTCGACACTGGTGCTGTGCGCCCTGGTGGGCATCGCCATCTACCTGTACAAGCGTCGGAGGAGCTCGGAGCGAGGCGCCTTCGAGAGCGCCCGCTACAGCCGCACCACCTCCAACCCCAGCGAAGCCGCCGAGAAGAACATCCTGGTGTCGGACATGGAGATGAACGAGCAGCAAGACTAACGGCAGGGGGGACGCTGGGGACAGGGGGACGGGGAGGGGGGGATGGAGAGCATCACACAGACGATCCCCAGGGCGAGCACGGCAGGGGCAGCAGCGGGGTAGGGAGAGGGGCTGGGGTCGGGGTGTCCCAAGGGTCACTGCCACCAACTCCAGGCTCGTCCCCGGCTGCTGGGCATTTGTCTGCAGCAGCCGCGGAGGCAGTTTCAGGGCTAAAAAGTTTAGGGGAAAGTTGCCCCCTGCTTCAAGAGCTTTCCCTGAACAGGCTCCGAGACACCTTCCCCTTGGGAGAAGGCAAGTGCGGGCGTTCAGGGCCCTGCAGTGGGCTCTTTCCCCCCGGAAAATGAGCTGGTGTCTGAAGACATCCTCCTGGGCAAGAGGTCTCCAAAGCCAATCTACCTCCCCTTCCCGCGCGCGAGGAGGGCCAGCCCCACGGTCCGGTCGGTCCTCTCCTCCTCCTTGTCCTCATCTCCCACTTCCAGCAGCAGAGACGTCGCGGTGACCCCTGCAAGGACACCCCCACCCCAACCCCGACAGCTCAGCGATGCGACCCCTTCTCCTCCCCGCTGCATCCCTCGGGCTGCTGCCGGCCGCGGCGAGGCAGCTGCTGCTGCTTCCTGCAGGCCGGTGGCACAATCCTGCCCCGCTCGCTGCTCCGTTGGTCCCCATCCCAGTTAGCACAGAGCAAACCTCCCCGGCGGGAGCATCCTCGGCACCCCAGGTTTTGAGCAGATCAGAGAACTGGAAGCCCCAAGCATCCTCCTGTTGGTTAGGCGCAGCGCTGGTTGGCGGCCCCGCTCCCTGAGCCGCTCGGCACTCGGATCCCCCGAGAGATTTGGCCAGTTTCTGCCTGACTGCAAAGTGCGTGGAGGAAGGAGCAAAAAAATAAAGAAAAGGCTCGGGGCCGGGCGCTGAGAGCCGGAGCCGCCCTGCATCCCCTGCGCCCACCCGCTCACCGCCCTTCCTTGCAGGGCAGGGACAGCGCAGGGCTGGTTTTGCTTGTTCGGGCCAGGAGGATGAGCGTGAGGGATGTAGGGTGGGCACCAATTTGGAATTTTTTTGGTGGTAATTTTGGAGGTTTCGTTGGTTTTTTTGGTTTTTGTTTTGTTTTGTTTTGTTTTTTAAGGAAACGATAGCTTTTTTTGCTATACTGTATTGAGTGCGTGCTGAATATATACGTTCTTTCACACAGCTGGCTGGGGTGTGTGTGGTTGCCTGTTTTACGTGTCAGGTGTAGGTGAGGAGGAGGAAGGCGCTGCATGGCTGAGCCCCCTGCTCGCTGTCGAGCTGTGCAATAAGGAGCGCGCGTGTCCCGGGGCTGAGCTGTCCTGCTCCTGCAGCACCCCCGGCGCTGGGGTCGGGACAGAGGATGCCCAGAGACAGTGAGAGATGCTCAGGCCCTGTGGGGGGGGGTCCCTGCTGGGAACGGGACCCGAAAGAGCCCCCATAACCTCTGAAGCAAGGCGGCAGAACCCCCATAAAAAGACATTTTCACGTAGCCCTCTGCCTCCAAGGCTCACATTTTTTTTTTGTTGTGAAGACGACAGGAACTAGCTAAGTTGTGTTACTCTCATTTTTGACACCTGTGTGGATTTTAAAATCTGTTGATTTCACTTAAGCTGGACATTAAGTGTTTAAGGAACTGTTGGGGGGTGGGACAGGGGAACAAGGGATCCTTTCATTTTGTTTACTTTTTGGCAACGTCCAAAAGCCGCCATGACGTTTCAGGGCGAGAGCAAGCCTGGAGCTGCCCCGGGTCCAGTTCTCAGTCTTGGCTTTGTCCACATTCATTTCCTGAGGTCCTTTCTGGCTTGGAGCTGTTGGTTTTCTTTCCTGATGTGGGTGCTGGATCCTGGAGAGCTGAGCATGAGTCTGTCCCCATCCCTGTCCCCAGCAGGCGTTCAGCTCCTCCAGCACCTGGGCTTGTGGGGGATGCTGCGCTGCGCGTCCTCTGCGACTCCTCCTGCTGGTGGGAAGTCCCAAAGGAAAAGCTGAGGTCAGGTTTGGTGGGATGGAGTGGGGAAGAGCGGTGCTGAGGGCAAGAGGTGCAGCTGGGCAGGACTGGGCTCATTTAGGGAATTGCACAGGGCCCTGGGCTCAGCAGGGGCAGCGCGGCGCAGGGTTCTCTGTGCTCTGTGACTTTCACCCAGCCCTATCCAGGAACACTTTTTAAAAAGATTTTTCTTCTTATTTTTTTTTTTTATTAATTCCGTTCTTTATCCTCCTTCTTCTCTACCTTCAAGCAAAGAAGTCTGTACAATATAGGGGAAATCTTGTACAAGAATAATTTGTCAGCTGTCGGCAGTGATCAGGATTACAGGAAAACTGCATATACGGTTAAGTGGTATCGCCTATCACCATTAGAATAATGTGAAGAATTGCTTAAAAGGACCCTGTCAATTATATATATATATATAATATATATATATAGTTTTGCATTTTTTTACTCTCTGTGGTTTGTAAGATCCTTTTAGAAGCTTGGAAATAAAATTTCCTTCCCCACCTATTTTCTTCCTTTTTTTTTTTTTTTTTTTCTCCTTCCATTTGGGGAAAACCAAAATTTGTCTTCCCGTGCGTTCCAAAGAAGCAAAGCTGAGGGTGAAACGGCACCTACCAGCCCCGGGCCAGGGGAGCAGGTAGGTGGGCGAGGGAGCATCATCATGCTGCACGTCCCTGGGCACGGTGGCTGGCCTTTGCTGGCTGTTTTTTGGGAAGAGTCAGCTGGAGAACGGACAACCTTCCCTTTTGGACACCCAGCCCTCCGGAGTTGGAGAGAGACCTCAGTTTGAACAGAGCCCTTTGAAAAGCGCTGAAATTTCTGTTTCTCACTAAGGCTCAGGCTGTAATCCAGCACTTTTGGAGCACTTCACACGAGAGGTGGAAGAGAAGCCGAGGAGCTGGCAGGAAGGTTGGAGGGGGCCGCTCTCGTTAATTGCAAACAGCAGTGGAAATAATTGTGCTCAATGCAGCAGCTCAGGGAGAGGACGCTCGAGTCACCCTTGCTCTGGTCTCAGGGTGCCTGGTCCCAAAGCCAGGTGGGCAGTTTGTTTTCAAAGGAAGCCCCGTAAAAGTTGCACTGCTGACTTTAGACCGTGAAGCCCACAATGTGCTTTATTATTTAATTTAAAAGAAATGGAGCCTTTGGGGAACGTAGCCGTCTGGAGTGACCGAAGGCCCTTTCTCATGGAGGCGAACGATCTCCGCCTTCTGTCAGCTTTTCCCAGCCTGAATTGAGCAAACCCATTTTAAGGGAGTCGTTACAAAATTCTATGATGTCTGGTTCAGGCTGGGCTCAACTGGAAAAGGATATGAAGGAGCCTTGTTATCTTAATCCCCTTTAATTTCCCTACTGACTCCTTACGTAGCAGTAGGAAGGCAACACCTCCTGGGCTGGCAACGGGGGCCGGCTACAATTAGTCAGCAGCCCCGTGCTTCTCACCAGCCCCTGCTCTGCGGATGAGGGGCAAAATTTTTGGAGAAGAACTTCAGCTTGACGTTCAGAAGCATTTCGCATCGGGAAGCCTTATGGTGCTGCTCGGGAGCCTTATGGTATGCCCCGGGCAGAAGTGATCATCCTGTCCTGGCTCTGTTCTGCCTGCGGGCTATGGGGAGCAGCGCACAGCCAGGGTGCGGAGTTTGCTGGGCTGAGCTCTCTTCCCCAGGCGGCTCTGACACAGCTGCATTTGCAAAGGTCACAATTGAACATTAAATGATCAGGAAAAAGCAAGCTTTCAGTGGCCGCAGCGAATTGAGGACCGGGGATCCCTGGAGCTGCAGCACTCGTGCAACGCGCGGGGGCTGTGGCCAGCGGACGCTGCCCTTTTGAAGCAAACCACAGCTGGCAGCGGTTTTCATTTCACCCCATGGTAAAAACCGCTACTCTGAAAAGAACCAGTTTGTGCAAAACAAGCAACCACAAGATCTTTGTTTCCTCATTCCCAGAATCCAGCCCTAAGTCTGACTCAGAGGTTATTAATCTTTGCTGGATAAAGGAATGCAGCCTTCTGTGAATACAGTGTCTGCTTAGTAAGGAATTTTATTCCTGGATAATGACAAATCTGCTGGGTACTCCTCGCTGCAGGTGGTTATTGGTCATAGTATAATGCATGGTTCGTGTTTAATAATTCCCCCGTTTCATGCAGTTATACGTAGTTTATAAGGACCAACTTGGAGACAGGCGAGCACAGCCATGCGTCTGGGTCAGGTTTCCAGTGACCAACAATAACCAGCACGGGGGATATTAAGCGCCTTAAAACTTGCAAAATTATACCCTCTCATCACACACAATAAAAAGAATTACAATTTATTCAGTAATATATTTCATGTTTACGTGGAACTGAGAAGTTAGGAAACATGTTAACCAGACAAGAATTCAGAAGGTTCCTGCACAAATCTGTGTATAGCTTAGAAGAATTTCTTCAGCAAACTTGTGCCAATCAGTCCAATATTTTGCTGAGCTACAGATACTCCAGGCTTCTTGCTGTACTGTACAGTGAAGCCTTCAGTCTCCTTATCTTCGCTTCCAAACAACAGCAGTATTTACCAGTTGCTTCAGGTGGATTCAGCATGGTATTTTTGCATGTCACCATTATACTCTAATTCAAGTCAAGATCTGAGTTAACTGTTTTTTTTTGTTTGTTTTTGTTTTTGTTTTTGTTTTTTCATTCTCCCTTCTAAAATACAGAAGGACCCTCTTTGTTCAGGCTGTGCTATTTGCTAGAGAATATTAAATATTAGAACTTTACTGAAAGCTTTATTCCAGCTGAAGGCGATGCACTTGATGGTTCATTGTTACATGCCTTAAATCAACGGATAATAAAAACATGCTTTGGACCTTTTGGCTGTAAGCTGTGGATAGGATCACATCGCTTTATAAGCTCGAGCTCTAATCAGAAGAAAGCTCAGAAGCACCGAATGTCAGTATTATATGTGACTCACAACACACAGTAAAGGAACCACAGGCATCTCCATCACTTGTGATTTTAAAGGTTAAAGGAGGTCAGTTAAAAACACAACTTGCCAGCCAACTGTTTGCAATTAGGCGAGGCAGTTTTAGGACATAATCAGCAGAAATGCTATGTTGACATCACTACTAGTTACCTTGACCTGTGGTCTTTTAGAGCAATTAGCAGGCAGTGTTTGGACTTTTTAAGACATCAGATGGACTACAAAAAGGACTGTGTGACACAGACACTCTTGTTTTGGCTTTAATTAGAGTAGGACAGAATATAAGGGGTATAAAAGACAGGGACAAGGGTACAAAGGCTTCTTGGTGGACTTCCAAAGTCATGAGATTTTTTAATCCGATTTTCTCAGAATCTGCAAATGAAAAAAAAGAGTGTTTCAGGATACTTTTCTTCATCAAGAAAAAACAGTAACTGAATAGAACAAAGCAAAATGTCTTTGCTTTCTTTTAAATTTGGAAGTAGAGAACAATCACTGAATAATTATTTTGATTGCCTATTATCTGCACTACTAGCCTGCTCTCAAAACAGCAGTGCAGTGCTTTCTGAACTCAGTTTTGCTGCCCATCTGAAGAGAAAGTTTCTCCAACGTTCAAAATAAATGTGTCATTCGATGCAGCCTTCAGATTTTCACCATTTCGGTTACCATGGGAAAGTATGGTAAGGCAGAAAGTACAATCCCTCCTTCTTGCACATAAACATCTTCTAAATGCTGTGGAAATCGTTTGAGCTCACTGCTTCAGCATCTTTTTTTCCTAGAATGAGATTTTTTTTGTATTCCTTATAGCATTGTTGTGAAGTTTTAATAGGTGGAAGACGCGTTCAAGTCATTGGTTTTAAATTATGCAAAAGCTACTAAGTCCTGCTTTCTTAATTACCTTGGTAATTTATTTATTTCAATTTATTGAAAGTACAGCTGAAAATGCAGTTTTCTGTCCTGATGGGATTGTCAAACCTACAGTATTTGAATTATTGTTTAACTCTTACATATTATATAAGAAGTTAATCTATCCTGGTTAGCTAGCAGATGTGTTTCTTCTGGGGCATGAACTGCTGGCATAGCAGCCATATGGAGGATGATGCAAAATGTAGAAGGCATGCAAGAAGGTCTCCTTAGAAGTGATACTATATCACTAATTAATTAAAATGGATTATTCTAAGCATGATTTTATATTGCAAGGAGTGTGTCAGCATAAGCAAGTAATTGCTGCTTCTCAGTGGTTTAGACCATGCAGCTCTGAGCACTGGCTCCGGGAGGTGCTGGTAGCGCAAAATCCCTGCTGGGGATGAGGAATTTCTCACCGCTGGAGCCAATAGGCCAGATAGAGGCTGGCAAAAGCAGCAGGTCGCAGAAAACCTGAGCTGTAATTAGCAAAGCAGTTACTAGGTGTCACTGTAGCCCCAGCTGACAGAAGTGAAAGATCCCTCCTTGGCAAAAACCCACGGCAGGGGAAGCAAGTCCAACAAAGAAACTCAGCTCGCTCCAACTGCAAGAGGTTTGCTATGAGAATATTAGCTGTGTTATAAACACAGAGATCTGCAGTCTTCCTCTAGGATGAAATAACTCATTTGGCATTTAGCATTGTTCCCGGGCATTACAAGTCTTCAAAATCCTGTTTATATGTGGTATTTTTCCTGCAACTGAAACGTTGGGATTCAGAGAAACCTTTCTGCAGCAGCAGCATTATGATTTCATTGCTCATCAGCACCTCCTCAGTAAACTGATCTTCAAGACAACAAATACCTGTCATTCACTGGTAAAACATGCATTTAAAATATGCATTCTCATTTCTCTGTTCAGTAATCCTGGACAATGACATTGTAATAGAACTTAGAAGGTGAGGGTGAAGTGGCTGGCTTGGCCAACGAAGGCAATTTCACGTCTCTGGAGAATATTAACATGCCAAGGTTAATAAATGATTTGCCAGAGAAAACTTCCTTACCCTTTTATTTCCATTTTATTTCTACCGTTGAGACAAAAACAAGTCCTCCCTATTGGCTGGGGGAGAAGAGTCCCTGTTCTGTAACGGGATTCAACAAGCATTTACATCAGAAATGGGGAGTTAATCTCTTCTTAGCCCATAATCATTGTCTACACAACTTATCTAAATATGAAATGTACTTTGTTTAAATGCCCATTACACAATCAGAGTTTAAACAAAGCAAAATATCTTTGTAATGGAAAACGGATAAAATATTTTTGTAATAGATAGTATATCTTAGAGGTCAAAGACAAGGTTATAGCCAGACACTTTGGAGGCAGTACTTTTACAATTACAAGGTAAAGTACAAATGTAAACTGAATTACTCTCAGCTGTGTGAATTGAAAGATTTCCTAACTTACCAGGTGATAGCAAATAAATATCAACAAGCAAATAAGTTCAAATAAGTGTCTTAACTAGCTTTTAAAATTGTTCTTTACTTCTCATTAATTCATTAAAAAGAAAAAAAAAATGTTCACAGAAGATACCCTAGGGTAGAGCTTGCTATAAACTCAGCAGTACTGTGGACTGAAGAGGAATTTCATGATTTATTTTGACTAATGGTTGTATTTAGGAAACAGCTGCCAAGATGATATGGAGTTTGAAGGGGTCGGAGAAGGGGATACACTTTAGAAAACAGTTTTTGTCTCTGCTGAAGAACAAAACTGCTTCAGACTGCTGAAGATGGTGTTTTGTTTTCGTTTTTTTAATCATTAGTGCTAGCACCTCTTTAAAATTTCTGTCCGGAGTGTTTCGCTAAGATAAGAAATATTTAACTTGGGAGTTTTTTTTTTTTTTTTTTCAGCTAGTCAGTAGAGTCCAAATTTCCTTCAGTTTCTGTTCTGATATCCTACGCTCAGCAGGGCTGGCCACCCAAAATCCAGTGTTATAATATGGTTCTAGATCTGGAACCCTGAAACAGCAGAAATAAATGCAGAAAGCTTGCTCGGAGGACTTGGCTTCATTTGCTGTTTGTTCAGACAGTGATCTGAGTCTGGAAAACAGCTTCAGGCTCCTCCTCAATATTTGATGTAGATGTACTCTTTGACATCACAGGGACCAGCTGCATGACTAAGCGCTCACTCTTCTAACCCATAAAATCCCAGATTATTTTGCAAGTAAAAGCAAAGCCTTTTCTTAGAGTTTGTGATTACATTTTAGCAAATAATCCGGTTCGTTGCCCTGTTTTACATCTGTCAGTGTCTCCCTCTTAGTGTTTCTCTGTTCAGACTGGATGGGTATGTCAAATTTCCTGATCGGCTCAAAGGGAAGAGAATGCTGTGACTATGCTAAAACTAAATGAAAACAAAGGCTTTATGAAACGAGTGGAGTCTTTAACCAGTAAGATGCCAACCTTCTTTTTGGATGTTTCCAGAAAGCTCATAAAAGTTCAGAAATTGCTCATAAATGCAATTTAAAATCTCATTGAATCAAATAAGGAGGAAGAGTGCTAGCACAGCACGGGTGCAACAAATCAGAGTTTTACAGCAATAGACTCTTAGAGAACCAAAGGACTAAAGCCCGCTGCCTGGACCTTGTACACTGTGGGTTTTTTTCTCTTCATATTTTATTGGGAGCTGCAGTTAAATATATCTACTGTACACTTGGTATCATGTAAATTTTCCTAATTTCCAGAAGTTGTATTTCCTGAATTTTTTCCTCCCACTTTTTGATGTTTAATGTGTCTCTTATAACTGAGTCCCTCTTGCCAATACATGAGATCTTGCATATTTAATGAGAACAATTAAACAAGAATGTGGTAGAAGTGTTTTAAGCTCCAAAGCTTACTTTCATTTTCCCCTGCTCTAGGCTGCCTTGAGCACTAGGATAAAGGCAACCAAGATTAATAAACCTTTTCTGTTTTGACACTGATTAGACATGCAATTTAATAACACTAGAGACAGCAAGGAGAATGCTTTTATTTAAAAAAAAAAAAAAAAAAAAAAAAGCATGGAAATGCCTAAAAGCAAGAGAAGTAAGAAAATTACAGAATCATTTAATAGCTAGGGTTGGAAGGGAGCTCTGGAAATCATCTGGTCCAACCCCACTGCTCATGCAGGAACACCTAGAGCAGGCTGGTTTTTGAAGAGCTCCAAGGAAGGAGACACCACAGCACTAATGGGCCACCCAGACAGTAAAGAAGTGTTTCCTGATGTTTAATTTAAACAGAACCTCTTGTATTTCAGTCTGTGCTCATTGCCTTTTGTCGTGGCAGTGGGCACCACTGAAAATAGCATGGCTCCAACCTCACTGCACCCTTCCTTCAGGAAAGGTTTTTTGGTTGTCGACGAGGATGGGATTCGAACCCATGCGTGCAGAGCACAATGGATTAGCAGTCCATCGCCTTAACCACTCGGCCACCTCGTCTGTGGAGCTTTAATCTTTAAAATACAGCACAACTCTGAGTTAGTGTCAGTATGAAAACGATTGTAAATACACATGGCTGTCTGAACCTTTATTCAATTTATCTATAGTATACTTTATTTTTAAAGACTTATTTTATTTATGCAGCTAGTCCTAAGACGAGTTTTTAAATTATCATTATTATCATTATTTCAGCACTATTGATAACATTAAGAAAGTCTAAGGTTGTAGCTTTGTTTTATGGTTTCTGATTATATTTTTTAATGATTAAATCCATTTAAAGAGTTTTTATATGGATTTAATTAAATTTTGTGCTAATAACACTCCGAGTTTCAGAACTATGATTGAACTCAAGCCTAGGAGTAATACGTTTTTCTGGGATACATGGGGCAGAGAGTTCAGTATCTGGATTTGGTATTTTTCTTTTTCAAGTCCAATCCGAATTTAGACTTTAAAAGAGAAGAGATGCGGGAACACAGCATCTCACTGATGCAGCTCTGTGTGGTCACTTTAGCTAAATCTCCTTGGTCTCTTCATGACACCTAGATTATAGGAAAACCTATGAACCCTGTCCCTTTGAACTTGAGTGACACAGGGGAGGGAGCAGGATATTTTTTTTCAAAGCCCGAGGGTCTCACATAGCCAGAAGCTCATGTGTTGTTCCACTTGCTGTTCCCCATCCAAATTGTTTTAGTGCAGACCTGCATGGGAGGGAAGGTTAAACGATGGAAGCAGCCCTACAGCAGAATAGCATTGATGGCAATCATTGGAGAAAATAACATCAAACATTTATTAATTGTCCATCACTGACGTAACATGTGCTACCTCTGAGCCACCTCTGGGGGACTGCTCCTTCAGTTTTCCGGCTCTGATCTATTTACTTCAAGCAGGCTGACTCAGCTATCGGAAAGCACACACACTTCAGAAATGAATATACGTGATTCTGTATCAAAATATTTGAGTGACTAACCCATGAATAGTAGTGAGAAGCTTCACTGAACTGCTCCCGTGGGTCTCTTGTTTTAATTCGGTATTCTCTCTGAAGTGTTTGTCTGAAAGTGGTTTCTCTTTCATGTTTGTCTGTCACTGATAGACTTCTTTATGAGCGCTTTTAACAAGGCCATCTGTAACCTCTGACTGCTGCAGCATTGTATTATTTGACACTAAAGCTGTCCCTTCAGATCCTGAAGGTTTTAGGAAAATGATGGTAAATAAAAATTTTCAGCATTTTGGGCTATTTATCCTGCTTGCAGTAAATGTCCCACATCAGATGAGTTTGGCTTCTATTATAGGAGAGGGAGTTAGACTAATTTAGAGCACATTTGACCATGTAATGTTGGGCCATTAACAGATAATTGAGGTTGCTCAGAAACCAGAATCATTCCAGTTGTAATTCTGTCCTGCTGCTGCACTGTGCCACAGGGACATGCCCATGTTCTGCACCTTGTTGTCTCGCCTGTTACAAGATTTGGTATCTCGCACCTGAACCCAAGTTTTCAGAAATTGAAAATTCTGCCTATGGGTCTGCCAGTGATGTTAAATGACTCTCTTTGACTCACTCTTCCAGTAATCAGCATGAACCACTTTGACTGTGGTCTGTCTGCTCCACTTCACAGCTGCACCCTAGGTATTTATATCCAACCCACTCATGCCTTTACAATCCAGAGAAAAGACAGAGGTCTGGAGAGTGAAGCTCGTGTGACCAGCTTCAGGCATCTTTCCCAAGGAAAGATGAACCAGATCTCAAAACCCGCCTTTTTCTCTACACAGACTGTAACAGGAGCATGGCCAGCTGCTTGAGATGTTCCCTTTGTACTGGGAATGCCTAAAATGAGCAGAAAGTAATCCCCCCCTCTTTTGCCTGAGTTTTCAAAGTGCTGAATTCTTCACCAACTTCAGCTGACAGTGCAGCTGCATCCAGCTTTCTGAATGTCAAACGGAAAGGTTTTTTTTTAATGATTCCTTACAATAGATATTCAAAATGAGAGGTAACCTGTGGAAATGCCAAGTCCTGATGCACAACAGACAGGTAGTTTATGTGCTACATCTGAAAGTATTTTTACGTTATGTTTTCTCATCCAGACTGATGATTTGTCAGGAGAAAACTGTGAGGTTACTCAGTTCTTTGGTTTGGGGTTTTCTGACTTCTTTTGTCTTGTCTTGTTTTTAATGATGTGCAGCCATAACTAAGCCAGAAATACCGACTAATTGTAAGGGTGAGCATGCCATAACAACAATAAAAGGCCAAGAATTATTCTTATCACTGTGTCAGTATTATTTGAGGCTGGACATTTCAAAATGGCAAGACTAGAAAAGAATCACAAGAATCCAGCATCCCATAGACTGGGTTCTAATTAAAATCCCTCCCAAACTCCAGAAAGTCAGGACTGAAAATCACTATTCATTTGTACAGCTTCAAGACGACTGATGAAAGACTTCAGACAAACCACAAGAGGCCACAGGATCAGTTTATGTGACCTTTTTTTAGACCAGCTCAACTGCATTCATATTGCTCCAGTGAAATGATGTTCTGTGAATTTAAAAACATCAAAAATGTCATTCCAGAGAGCTTTGGAAGGTACAGAACACACGGATAGGTTCACGTAGAGATCGTGTGACAATTAACTGGAAAGTTGCATCTGCAGCTTTGCAATTCATAACAAGCACACCAAGACAAGGGAAACGCATTTTCATGTGACATGTCCATAGTGCTGACTTGGTAGCAAATAGCAGTACCACAAATGTATTCTGTTTTCTGGTCTGCCTACCTAAAATGGGTAGAATTATGAAGTATCTTTAAAGATGGCAGCCACAGTATTTACCTACAGCCAAGAAAACCCTTCACATGGGTCTGGATGCTTACCATAAAGGAGTGCTTGCAAAAAGGCCTCATCAAAGCCCTTATTTTAACCCTTAGTTTAATTAAGATTCCCTAATCCATTACTAGCAAAACTACTCGAAGGAGTTGGTGACTAGTTAACATCAACCAATGAAGCTGGTGGGGATACAGTTGTAATCATTTAAGTTAGTATTGCTGAAAAAGTCATTATAGTTCTCATTCCAGGTGCATTTCCAGGCATCCAATCCCAATGGTGACTTAGGTTCTCTTCTAACATTTATTTTTTTTTTTTTTTAATGCTATGACTGATGAGCAGGGCATACACAGGTGTCTTCTGTGAAGCTGCCAAAAAACACTGTGAAGATCATTTAAATAAGTGGAAGACAACAAGGAAATCAATCCCCTTGCATTAGGATGTTGAGGAGGATATGAGGATCAGGTGTGATTATAGTCTACACCTGAAAGGGAGCACGTAAGAGAAGTTTACTGGCTGGTTTTTGGAAAGGAAGGTCTACTTGGAAATGCTCTTTTGGTTCTATGCAGATTGAAGAGCTTGAGGACAAAAAAAAAAAAAAAAAGTATGTTAAGTTGTGCTGTAACTCTCAGAAGAAAGTAATGAGGATAAGGCATAGTTACAAGGTAACTGGAAGCACTGCTGTTTTCAATACTTTTCTTACCCTGTTTTTGGTGACAAGGATGTCGTTCGGTCACATAAATTCTGTAAAATGGTCTGTGTAAAGACCCTGTAGTCCAAGTTAGAGACTTGAATCTGTTAGTTCACGTGGTGCCTATACGCTTACAAATCTGTATTTTTACTGAAGTGAATTCTAATGAACTTGGTAAATAGATCAAACTGCATAAAGATACTTCAACTTATTGTGGGTTTTGGCAATGTTACAGTAGTGATAAACTGTCTAGTGGCTGGGAAGGCTGTATAATTTTTTATGTCTGCATTCCAGTGACTTCTCTTAAGCTACTTGACTGAAAAGCAGATGTCCTGCAGTTATGTGCTAAGTGTGCATGTAAGAAGTGCTGTGCAGGTTGACCTGCCTGATGGGCAGCTAGCCTGCTCCAGCAAGTGGTTGGAAAGGCACGATCAAAGGGAAGGCACCCCATTAAGGGTGTCTGAGTGACACCAAGTTATGGATGTGCATGGGTATTTCTGTCACAGCTCCGCATGTGTGGCATGATTTTGCTTTTTATGTCCAGTACTGTAATGGGAATGGACTATGAAAAAAGAGGTTAGGATGGAGGGGGCAACCAGAACAACTTATTTAATATGTTGCTATTCCTTATTGATGTCTGAGGGGTTTTCAGAAAGAAGGAAGCTTGCATATAATCTGTATTCACCTGGAAAAAAAAAAAAAAGTTATTTGTGGGTTGAGTATCTTGGATTTGCTGAATATAACTGACTTATTAAGTCTGGATTGTTTTCACAATTAGTGTTATATTTGCTAATCATTCTTACTAGCAGTGCTCGCAGCTGCATAGCCTGTTGTGAGGATTCAGCACTGGTACTAAGGGAGTTAGCTTAGATTTTTGAGTCCTAGCCTACAAAAATGCAGGGTTGCCAGTTTTGCTGAAAGGATATCCTGTTACAAAGGGAAAAAATGAAGGTTTTGAATGTAGGTAACTAAAAGGTCAACATTTAGTCTGGTCTCAGGAATAAAACAGCTAAGATGTAGCACTGTGTGAATGTTAGGACAGGCATTAGCTTGTTCAGAATGTACTTTGAGTCCTAGTGGAAAAATGGGACGGATCCAGAGAACACTCATAAAGATTGGTAAACCTCACCAGGAAGAAAACAACGGTGAGGTACTGACTTGACACAAGCAATGGCAAATACCAAGCAGTAACTAAAAGGGAAAAGGATAGTGCAATTAAAACCACAGATATACTATCCAGAGCTGTGGGGTAGGGGAAATGTTTCTAGGAGTAGGTGGCTACTTTCTTTTTTAATCTAGATAATGTAGGTAATCACCATTGGCATGAAAAACAGGGAGTGAATTTTCTGCCTTCCTAGTTAGAAGGTCTCTGAGGACAATCCTGGTATTGTGGGGAACCAGGTGCAGAACTAGATGGCATAACACATTCCTAAAACAGCTCCTGAAACAGGGATAACCTCAAAAAGTGTCAATTCTCAGTGAATTCAGCTAGAGATTTTGACCACCTGTAGGTATTGAAGACTTCATGGCGCTTGTACTGTCATAAACTAAAATGCAGGATCCTGGCTGCGTTCTGCTGAGGGTAATTGATTTTGCCTCCCCAAATTTCCATTTTATAGTTCTAATTGAATACATTTTTTTACAGTGAATCTAATCAACCCGCAGGACAAAACACTTATTTTGCTTCGCTCTTGACAAACAAGTGTTTTGTTTGCGTTTTGCATCTGTAATTAAAGTACCAGCTGCCAATGGTGAAAAGAACTATAGAAATTAATAATTATTTCCCCTGTAAATACACGGTACAATATTGCTGGCAGGGAAGAGTAGCCCTCATTCCAAGGCAGTATGGCTGTATTCCACTGATTAGAGACAAAAAAAAAAAAAATAATAAAAAAATGATGTGCATATGTTAGTGTATTTGGGGGGGGATGGGGGTGGAGGAGAGTGGTAGAGGAGGGGAAGGGATAATTGTGTGTGCTTCCAGAATGTACGTGCTGGATGTAAATCCACGCATGCCGTAAGCTGCCTCAGTAGTGTTGCTGAAAAGTACTGTCATCTCCTTCAGAAGTGTCAGCAGGAATAGGCAAGGACCAGCCAGCTTGTGAACAGTAAGAGCATTGTCCTTAACCTTGAACTGATCCTGCTCCTCAGAGCTTTTATCAAAATACACACTTTGTTTACTTGTTTGTTTTGGGGCTGGGGGGTGTTGTAGATCAGCTGCTCTGGTACACCTGGGAAAGGCTGTGATTGGGTTGGAGTCACTTTGGTGCTACAGTATTATTGCTCTAGCATGTTTATAAATTCTTTTCAAACTGTTCTTTTAACTGTTGCATCTTTTTCCACCCTTTTCTCCTGCATTTCTATGTTCCTCTTAGAGATCAAGCCATGATGTTTTCCTTTAGGCTTCCAATAAGTGTATGACAGTCACGACAGTCTTAGTATAAGTAAAAGGCTTTACACTCACATCTACATACATGTATGTATAGATGTATGTATTTTACAGCATAGTGCCAAATCAATCATTTAGACAATAGCTTGCTGATGAACGCTTCTGTCAAGGCATTCTGGGAAGTCATTTACTTTTTTTTTTTTTTAAAAAATGTGTTATTAAGGCCTGGAGGCATGCAGATGGGGAAATATACACTGTTTACTGCAAATAATTTGAGAAAGACTCTTCTACCAGATTGTACATCTTCTCCAAGTTGATAGGAAAGACTGGTGTGGTAAATTATTTATTTAGATTAGTAGAAACATTGAGAAGGGCATCTAACCATATGTTTTAGAAGCTTTTGGTACCCACTTCATTAGGTGGGCATTACAAATAATACCCTAAAAGTACAACAGTATAATATGATGTAAACCATCTCAAGGAAGCACTACAACCTATAATCTTGATTACTCTACACACTAGCAATTACCTTTGCAATTCATCCTATTTCTTTAAAATGCCGGGGGGAGGGAGGGAGGACGACACACAATGAACTTGGCAGTTTCTCTTTGTGTGTAATGTGTAAGTATGATGAGCTGAATTATCAAACTAGACTCTGATACCACCATCAGTTCAAATTCTGCAGAGTACTTGAAAGCTTTAAGACTGAACTCTGTGTGTGTGGTGCACATGCAAGCCTTGTTCCTTGACGGCTAGTACCACAAAAGCTGTGTAGACTGGTGACTGAAACTCCTACCAGGCACTCGGAAGCAAGCCAAGACATTTGCAAGACTTCTGGAGAAGGCAACTTCTATTGTAATTAGCTAAAAGGCTGTGTCATAAGATCTTATTTACTTACAGCTTGCATAGTGGGGTTCTGTCTGCGACTTGAGCTCCCTAGGGTCATGGAAACTTGTCAATAACAATGAAGTAACAGAATTTGTGCATTAACATTCAAGAACAGTGTTTTGAAGTCTTACCAAGAAGATAGGCTTTGGTTGCTGAGGCATGTTAATCTCTTTCCTCAATGCTAGCAACATCTTATGATGAAATCAATACATCATGCTCTGGCACAATTAATTCCTCTGAAAACAGGGTATCCTTGGTTATCATTAAATTAGCAGGGCTCTCCGTTTCAGTATTTCTGACCCTCATTCCTGTATTTCTTGCTTTAAAAATGCATTTTTTTTTTTTTTTTTTTTTGGGGGGGGGGGGGAAGTGTAACAGATGTTAAATTATTCTGTTGCTTAGTTCACTAAATTTCTCATCTTATATAATATTGCGAAGGACAAACAATGAAATCCTTGGCTGCTCTCCCTCAATCTGATTCTCTACTGTAATGTATCTACACAACAAACAATTTTTCCGTTGCCATACTTAATTACAGGTTTTCTCTATGCAAAGCTTCCAGATATTGAGCAGTTCTGTGAAATGCTCTGGGATTATAAAATCTAAGCCAAAGATGAATAAAGTCTCTCTACATTTCTTGAAATCTGCATAAGTAAGCATATCTCTCTCACACAGTTTAGCAGGTTTCAGTTGATGTTGACATTTCACGACACACTGAAATATTGCAAGGCAGCAATACCAAAATAGGATTATGGACTCATCTGAAGTGATGCAGTTTCTTAACCATGACTTTTGGTGATTTCTGTAATATGCATTCACATTAAAATTGTCCGTATCAATTATCAGGTTCTGCTTGCACAGCTCAAAGGCTTTCACAGCCCCCAGATTAGCCCCTGCAATAAGACAAAAAATTAAGCCTTTAGCTTTAAACTGTGTTGTGCCTGTTATAAAACCAGAATGACATTTTTTATTATTATTACTTTCTTTAAAGCCATTTTCTACAGATCTTTGTCTTTGTATTGGAATTCTGAATCACTTGAAACTATGGATTTTTTTATAAGCACATGTAATAGCGGTGATAACTGAACAGTCTTCTGTTAAATTCTGTGTGGCGTGACTGCTCTGAATTTTTTGTTTGCTTTTAAACAATAAAATATGCAGCTTTTAGGGAATAAAACTGAATCACGAATGGTACTGATGTAAGATGGAGTAATTGATTTCATCCACAAGTTTCTGTCGAAGGTCTTATCAATAGCAATAGAGCCAATGAGTGCCTGGAATTGTTTATTAGCCATCTCCCCTCGCTATTTTTAAGACAACAATGAATATCATTTGAGTGCCATAAAATGAGTGGATATACTCCTACTCTATAAACTGATTCTGCTTTCTCTTTTCTTCTGAAGGATTATGTGGAATTAAAAAATGTTAGAGGAAAAAGCCCTGTTCTCTATGTGCACGGAGGGCTTATGTTTAAAAAAAAAAAAAAACAAAAAAAAAAACAAAAAAACCTCTCCTTACTCTTCAACAACCAGATGCATAAACCTCTGCTTCCTAAGGTGGATTTCTTGTCATACGTGCTTCTTGGGATACTGTGCCACTTAGTTCTTTCATTGCTTAACATACCACCTCTTGCTGGCTCCCGGACTCTCGAAGAAACTCTCTCCGAACACGATCACTTCCTTGTATTCAGTCAGCTAGCTCTGAGGGGAAACTTCAATTATTCTGAGGACAGGATTCAGGGAAGGTTTGGGAAATGTGACTCACTTCCCTAAGCTGGGTGCAAGCCAGGAATCTAAATGAACAAGGCCTGGCAAGGAACCAAGTATGCAGGATTCAACTGATGTATCATCTGCCTTTTAAGACTGAAGAAACAAAGCTGGCACAAGCTATTATCTTCCCACGTATGGGATCAGCATTTTACACCATCTACACCAGGTTAGGGTGTGTGTATATGCCATAGACCCACTTACATCCTTTCTGGAGGTTAATTCTTTGGTTACTATCTGTTGGTGGCTTTTTTTCTTTGCGTTTAAGTGTTTACTTACAAGAAGTAAATTGGAAATTACATTATTCATTTAGGAACTTCAGAAGTCAGAATACATCCAAGTGCTTGACAAACACTGCAGAATGTATCTTAGAAGGTACCAAGCTGTGTTGTGATTACCTTCAATTTCTTAATAAAGATATAGCCCGTATTGTGAAAACATGCACTTACGTTGCTGTAAGTTTAGCTTATAATGTCACTGATAATTTCCGCTCAGAATGGAACCAGTACAACAAGAATAATACTTGTAGGAAAAAATGGGTGCTGACAGAAGTCAGGCTGAAATTGAAGCTCATGCAGCAGTGCTAGCAGGGCTCTCTTCTAGCTGGGAGTCACCTTCCCAAATGCTACAATCTGTCCTGCCAATATTTGTTCTCCCCTCCCCATCTGCATTCTTCTAGCACTTCACACATTTCACCTCTCTTTATGGATTTGTCTTTCAAACATTTTTCTTACCTGCCAGACTTGCATGTGCAGCTTATGATCCCTACAAAATTTGATGTTCATCTGATACTACTAATTGCTGTAGATTGGCTCATTAAATCTTTCAGCACTTGACATCAAGATCTTGTTTTAATCAAAACCAAGCGCTAGAAAATTGTTTTTGGTCTTGGTGATCTGCTTGCTACATACCAGTGGCCTTGTCAAATACATGAATATCTACAGTTAATTTACTGAGAATTGTTGTGCTAAAGAAAAACACTGCCATGGTGATCAAGCTTTGAGTTAAAATTATCCTTTGAGTAAATTTAAAGATTTGACAGATTCCTCTATACTAACAGAATTAAACAAGATTAAGAGGTAAATCTGGTGAGGTATCTCAACCAAATGTTTGTGGGTTCAACCGAATATCTTGTGGGTTCCTCTCTCACCTGACTTTACTTCAGCTTTGAGCCTTTCTTTTAGATGTTCCTGCCAAAAAAACTGCGTGCTTCCCATGCAACCACATGGCCTCAGCAGTGGATTTGTAGAACCTCCACCAACTTGACAAATATGACATTGATCTTCCTTGTCTGAATCTTCTGCCAGAAGATGATTAAGACGTAACAGAAGAAATCAACAACTGTTCTTGGCGAAGTCTACAGCTGAATAATGGACAATATCTTTGCACTAATATTCTAGGATTTGGAGAGATTTTACTAAGGTTACCATCACGTGATAGAAATCCTGAAAGTGTAATATCCAACAGTTCAGAGTTAACGCGTACCTTAACGCTGATAACTGGGCAAAGGAAAAACCTTAGTCTCTAAATCTGTTGGTTTTTTTCCATGTAATCCCAATCCAATGTGCCGCTGGGAATTACACAGTCACTGTCCTTTAGGAAGAATTAGTGTGTCTCAATTCCACCTATAATGAACGTTAGGACGTATGCTTCTGTTGAATGTTCTTCTCCCTTGCCTGTGTTGGCACTGCGTGCATTTTAAATGTTTGTCTAAAGTGACTTGCTTTCTAGAAACCTTTCTAGATTTGCAGTGGTACATGGAAAGTTCATTTCTTGGTTAACTGGAATGAATTTTAACTAAACAGGAAAAAAGTAATGTTACGTAACAAAACACTTTAATGCTTTTCTATTTATGACTGACGGATGAAAACATGTTAAGTATTTACTGATTAACAACTAGTGCTCTTTGCGTGCCATCTGATGAGCAGATTGGGTTCCTGTTTAATAAATAGAATTCTAAACGAAAAACACTGAGACTTGGAATTGAACTCTAGATTAGCTAATACTGTAAAAATAAAAATCTGAAAATGAAAAAGCAATTTGTGAATCTATCACTTCACACATTCAAACTCAAACCACATGGATTTACATCTCTGGCCTTAATTTTGACTGCCTACAAATACCCCTAGATGCTACACATATAATGCCTCAGAAAACCAGACTCTTCTAATTAATGTCAGCAGCAGAATGTTTGTGTGTTTTTGTTTTGTGGTTTTCTCCTTCTTCCTTTTCCCATCCTCTTCTAGCTGTGGTTTGGTTTGCCTAAATGTTTTGTGTTAGGAAAGAAGGACAAGGCTTTTGCCTGAAAACAGGAATAAAATGAAACCTGATTACCCATAGAGCTTTTGGTTTATTTCTAATCTGCACTCTTATTCTTTCCTCCCATTTCTGGCAGTTCCACCCCCTGAACTTCTTGGACAAAACAGGTACTGTTACCAATTCCAACTAAGGTCAGCAGGAGACGGAGGAAACTCAAGAGAAGGGAGGCTTCCTGTTGGCATAGCAGGAAGATGAATATTTACAACCCTCCAACACAAGATAGGAAAAAACTCTGGATGTCCATGTTGTCCCTTAGTTCTGAATTTCCTTAATTTTTAAGGATAAAAGTTGAGTTTTGAAGCTTCTGTCTAGATGTCTACCATGTCCCCTGGGATAGATGACAAACTTCAAAATATAGACAGTTGGTTTATTTCCAGTGAAGCTGAGAGTAGAAATGTTTTTCTTGATGGCATCTCTGAATCTAATTGCTTAAGCAGTTTCTTGAGACAGAGTGAGCAGCTTGTTGATTACAATGAGCAGCAGGGAAACCTATTGCTCCTTCATTCTGCCTTTATTTGAAAGTCTCTGCAGTCAAAGATTTTACTGCATTTAGACCACAGATAGAAAATAGGACCAGCAAACAATTAAAAATAGCTTTGACAAACAAAGCTGTGCCTCTTAAAAATTGAGCTTCTGATTATGTTTGGAATACATAAAGAAGTTGAGCTTAAAGGGCTCAGCACTGGTTAAATGGGATCTATCCCAAAGGGAAGCCTTATAAAGGAAAGAAAGGGCAAGTTTTATGACTGTGTTATGAGCCATGTATACCAGCGCTCAAAAAGCGTGCTTGTGGATTGTGGTGGATGCTGTCATGCTGAAGAATCTTTTTTTTTTTTTTTTTTTTTTTTTTTACCTCCAACTCTGTAACAATAAAGCCCACAAATCCCCATCGTGTCATTGCCAAAGAAGGCTTGATTTAAGCTTCAGTGATATTAATTAATATTTAGGAATAAAGCAAGTGTGTGTGTGTGACTTGTAGAAGTTTCAGGCAGCAAACATCATCTCCTCGCTGAATGGCTTTCAGTGCCTCTAGTAGAACCTACTAAAAGTCACAGCTGCTGGAAGGTTAAGGAAGGAGATATAGATGGAAGAGCTACTAACTTATTTCAATATGCTTCCAAATGTAGAGGAAAACAGAGCCCTTTCTTTACAAAGCAAGTCAAATATCAAGTCATCCTATGACTTTAATAATGAAAAAACAACCACCTTTACACATGTATTAACTATACCTTATATGTTGCTTAAGTTTCTCTTGATCTGCCTGCAGCCTCTTTCTTTCCTCTGTGCTTGTTTAATGAAAGACTCTGGTCTTTGATTTTGTACATACCAGGAAAGTGAATGGGAACTGATCACACAAAGCATAAGCCATACAGAGATCATGAGAGAATCTTGTCTGAAAAAAAGATGGGTTGGAACAATTCGTTTTATTTTTATTTTTAACTTTTCCCTGTCACATGAGCTGCCACTGGAAGATGAAGTTTTGTTACTGATATTATCCTCCAGAAAGCTGCTGTCTTCAGATGTATTGTTGGTAGGCAGTGAAGAATTCTGGATTCTGGAGAATTCTGGATCTGAAGAATTCTGAGTTCTGGAGTAAAAAGCCCCTATAATGTGTAAGGAATAAGGCTGTATGCTTAATGGATGTTGACCTATTGTTCAAATCCGGCGTTTGTCGAAAACCTGTTGCTGAGCTCCAGCTTGTTGAGGTCTTAGGTTTATGTGCAAGCTGAGTTGAGGATCCTGGGCTACTGGGTGCAGAATGCAGCAGTGGTCTGGAAACTGCTGAACTAACATAAGGAAGCCACCGTGACGCTTTTCATTGCAGAGAAAGGCATTCTTAGGAAAGCAATAAATGTGGGCACTAGCCCTGTCTCTGGAGTTAGCTTTACTATATTTTGAATAGATGAATTACTTGGCCTATTTTCAAGTTCAAAATGATCCCCATCTTCCATGCAACTCCCACATGGAGGGTACAACTTGTTACTGTCCTGAGATTCTCTGATGTAGTTCTCCATCAATGACTATTGTACTGTGTTCTCTTAATGTTCTCTTAAAGGCCAATGGGCAGATTTATGCCCTCTTGAAGATGCATTTTTATCATTTGCACCTTGCTCCAAGCTACATCACTCACTTTGTGCTAAATATAATTTACTAAACTTGTTCTGTCCCAGCATACTAGCAAACTGGCTAATGGTCTGGGAAAGACTTTTCTTTAACTGATTGTTATCTTCAGTATCTTCCATTTCTTCAAAAGAATCTTTGATAGTTAAACACTGGACAGGATAACAGCTTTTCCCTCTCGTCCTAAATGGGGCTATTTTATAGCACAGAACAGATGAACTGCTGAATTTGTTTGCTGTGTAGGAACCACTGGTTTCCCAGGAGGTCAGTGTGGATGACTGAATTAGAGAGGATTCAGCATGTGTGTGGACTGGAATAGTTCCTTTTTTTTTTTTTTTTTCCTCTCAAGACTTCTGCAATCTAGACTGAGATTGGAGGACTTTGTTAAACTCTTTCCTTGAGATCGCTTCCTATTCTCAAACACACTTTCACTTCATTTTCTTGCATAATGCTGTGGATCTCCAAGATGTGTGTCCAGTACAAAAAGCGACTATCAAAAAAAAAAATTACTTTTGTGTTGAGTGTTTAGAATGTTTGGGGTGGCTTACAAATATTCTTTTGGTATTGATGTTATGGCACAGTCAGTTATTGGCAATTCTAGTTGTAGCACGCTTCTTGTTAACAATATGAATTTATTCATGAGCTTCGCTGGAACGCAGACAGAAAAATCAATATTGCTTGTCTGGTAGGACATGTGGAGGAATATGTGGCGAAAGCTAATAAATACTACTAAATGATGCAATGGTACCAGACAGCCAATTACTATTTACCTTTTCCCTGAAATGCATTCAGACCCACCTTTGCTTGCTTTGTTGAATATGTAGGGTCAGAAGAAACTGCCTCTATGTAAGCAACAGGAATTGCATTAGCAACTTTATTTTTTTTTATTATTATTATTATATAATGTAAATGATGGAGTTTTCAATTTCAAGAATTTTATCTTGCTCATTACACAGTAATATAAACTTCCAGTGAGTGCTTTGATCTGCCCCAGTTTGCAGCTCAGCTGATTTTTTAATACGTACTCTGGGGGAGGCCTGCTGTTTGTTCTAATCCTCAAGGGCACCCTGCAACAGAATTCTCTGCCTGTTAACATTTATACACAAAACCATATGTTACAGTAACAAAAAAGAAAAGTAGCTTTAGAGATTCTAGTGATTATCTTGGGGAAAAAAAAAAAAAAAGTCACATAAAACATTAGGAATTTATTAAATTTCATGTGATGACTGCAAGTCCTGCCTTTTTTGGTGCAAAAATATCAGTTGGCTGCATAAAAATCTTGAGCTATATTCATTCTTTGGCACCATGTGAGGACGGGAGGTGCTGAGAAAAGGTGCTCATAGCTCAAAATAGCCAGAAGGGATAGAGAATAGGGATTGGTTGACCTTTAGAAAAATAGGAAAAAATGTTTTTAAAATGCTATTACTAATCCATATGAAGAGAAGCTATGTGCTAATAAAACACATATAAAGACAGGCCTGGAAGTGTGAAGTCTCAGCAACAGAAACTTCTACTAATGACATTGCTTGATGTACCTTAGTTTCATAAAGGTGACCCAGCTAACAACAAACTTCACCACCTGATTGCAGCGAGTGACCCTGCTGGTGTACGACTAGCTCTGTGCCACCCTGCTGTAGCACACTGTGAATGTGACATGCATTGTGACCGATCAGAAATACAGAGTGTGACTGGGCTAGCGGTTGTGGAGCTGTCACTTCATGTCATTGTATGCTGTCTGCATGTCCAGATCAGACATGAGGGGTCTGTGTGTGTGCTCTGCTTTGTGACTGAGGCTTCACAGCAGTTGGATAGCAACTAGCAGCTAATGGCTTAGCTAGAAATCTTTGTGCAAGGATATTATGAAAGAAGCAAATTTATAGGTGTAAATTGTAATACGTAAGGAAGATGAGCCTTTTAAGAATGATTAAATCAGAACGCTATTGGGCGCCTATAGGAAACTGAGTGATGAATGCCACTGTGTACTAACACTTCAGTCAGTGTCATGTGTAGATGAGGATCTTTGGTCCCATTTGACACCTTGCACAATGAAAGGAATTTGCACCCACGATAAAATTTTTAGGGCATTATGCTGAAGCAATTCAAAAAGTAACATGACTGAACCCAACGTATTCATATAGTATTGGTAACACCTGGCTGCATGTGCTTCACAATAGACCACTGACTTATTAACAGTGTGTCTCCTTGTGGAATTGCCTTGTGCAGTACAATCTTTAAACCACTGGAAAGACTGGACACTTACAGGTAGAAGAAACAAGCTCTCTGTCAGACTGATTTAGCTGTGGGCTTGATCACTCAGACGTACCCTGGCAGACTGTCCTACTACACTTGCTGCTGTGGGGCCTATGGGGCTCTCCCAGCAGTGCTTCTAACCTTGTCTGTTAAATGCATGTTTGTTTTTTATCCCAAGGAGATGTTTGGACTGTTGCTCTGGTTGTCCTGTCTGCTCATTCATACAGCATATTTTTTAATTGCTTGGGGCTGCGTTATTGTATTTTTTTTTTCTTGCTATGTGGGTGCACTTGAATGAGTTTATTTCCAATTGTAATGCACATTGAAAAATGTGTCCTCTACCTGTGGATGCCATTCCATTCTTTACTGTCGCAATGTCCTTCCTTGTGTCAAGTAACCTGCTTTTACTGTGAGACGCTGGGCAGGTTTTACTAAACTTAAGAGAAGCATAAGAATTCATTAAGACACGGTGCAGCAGGTAACATTACCCATTATATTTAATTTTTCTTGTACTATTTTGGTCTACTACATACTAAAATATGATCTAGATGACAAATATTTCAACTCTAACTCCAAGGCATAATTTAAAAATGAAATAAAAAATGTAAACTGGGGCCCTAGCAATCCCATTAGTTTTGAGAAGCTTGAGTATTTTCTTTTCCTTCTTCAAAACAAGATGTTTACTCTCTAGGTAGCAATTTGAGAGCTCCTGAAGTTGATGAAAGTAGTAATTCCAAGGTGGTGACATCAAAGAAAAAGAAATGGTTGTGTTATTTCACATAGCTGCTTTGTTGCCCATGGCCCCAGCAGAAACAGCTCTCCTAGCCTCAAAACAGAAAGTATAATCTGTAGTCAGGATCTTCGTACAAAAGATAAGATGTCTGGATTCAGTTTTGTGCTCTGCTAAAACTTATCCTATATAAATCACTTACTATGTCTTAGCTTCTCAAACATAAATAAACAAGCACAAGGGTGCTGCGAAGATAAACTCATTGAAATGGTAGAAGACAGTCAAAAACAAATTGTGAGGGACAGATAAGTATGTGAAATAATCAGGCAAGCATGCCTGCATGCATGTTAAGGATATCAGAAATAAAAGATATTACATATTAGGAATGTGGTGGGGAAGTAGTAGAATATACCCTCAGTCTAATGTGGTATGAAGAGAACAGACAGGAGGGCCGCTGGGGTAGGGAGGCCTTTAAGATAAACTTCCCTTTGAACTACATGTTGCTGATAATTCAGAGGAAAGCTTGAGTTTTTTCCCCTACAGACAAACAGCAAGTTACATGCATAAAGATATGACATAGTAATGCTGCTCTCTATTTACTCATTTTTTTTCCTGGCTGGAAGGACAGGAGAAGAAGACTGGTCCTACTCTGTGAATGCCTGCCTGCTTTACTCAGGAGACCACCACACTGATACAAGAGAAGCTTTGAATGGAAATAAGATTTTTGTCCTTCTAAGATCAGCGCAGTAGTTAATTTTGACTATATTTTTCCCCCAAATACCTGAGGCCTATTTTCTGCTCTAAATTAAGTCAGAGACACGAAATAACACTGATGTAAGGAGCATTACCTCAGACCTACATGAATGCATAATTGAATGGGTTTAACCTTAATTTTAAAATACTTATTTTTGCTGAATGATGTTTTCGAGTAAGAAAATGCTGTTAATATGTAATAAATCAGAATTAGCAATAGATCTATCCTATTTCTTCCCTAAGACTTGAAAGGAGAAAACACGTGCACACACAAAAACACACTTAGGAGTCCTGAATATGCAATGGTATTCTTGATTGTGTGGAGAGCCCTTGTGCAATCATACATGTCAAGAACAACATCAAAATAGCTTTATGGTTATGCAAGCTATTTCTACAATGATACAAAACTGCAAGGACAGTCAAACTGCTTCTCTGTCTGTATGGGCCTGGTTTTTGTCTCCAGAGATGTAGCTGTGTTCTCACAGTGCCTCTCAAGAAACAAGAAGCCATCCATCTGCTATGATATTTAGCGAATAATCTTTGTTCTATAAATATTTGAAGCTTTGTGCTCAAAAATGGAATATCACTTTAAAAAGCAACTTGCTGGCATACATGCTAGCTGACTTCACCGAAACAATAAACTGATTAGCTAATCCTGGCAAACTTCATATTGTTTTCTGAGAATTTACTCATACACATTGTTAGGTCGGAACTTGTTTAACGTCTGCTATTTAAATTATGGAGGATTTATTTGTCGTTTAGATACAATTAACAATGATAAGCAGAGGTAACTTCACTATTTTCTGTATTTTAAACTCAAATAATTTATTTTAAATTACCCGTCTTATCTCCACCAATTGCAAAGTTGGATGAAATAAAGACTTGATCCTGTGCTCGTTAAAAGCCTTGTGAACATGCCTGCAAAACTTTGCCTGCGCCCTGGAGGAATAGGGAGATTAGAAGACATGCTTTATCTCTGGCCTTTGATCCCACATTTCTAAAAGGCATGTATGCATATTCTGTGATTCCTTATTCTAAAATTAATTTCAAGTGTGCTGAATAACACCACTGAGACATTTCATGTACTTCTCAAAGTTTATCATTATAGGCGTAATTCCAGTTTAAAAATTTCCACTGTGTGACAGTTTAAAACCAACCTAAAATGTAAGTGTGAGCTCTACTTTGAAGGTACATTCTTATTAAACTAATGTGTTTGTATGAAAAAAATAAAGCAAATGTCTATTCACAGCAGTAATACAAGCGTGATTAACTTAGATTAACATCCATCCAGTTTGCAATGTCTAGCATCAGGACAAACGGCTCGATTCCGTGTAGACAGTACTCACCTGAGGTGGCTTTATTTGGGTCATGCACCCCTTTCTCTTTTTTTTTTTTTTCTATAGGTTATGTTGTGTTTCAACTTCTGCTTGACTGATAGGTTGTCTATAACAGGAAACTAAAGGCCATGTTTGTTTCTAGATTTGGTGACAGATCCACGTTTCCTTCCATAACTGTTTTTTGAGGAGGTCTAGAAAAACAAAAGAGGTGACTGAACTTCACCTACTCTTAAGAAAACAAACAAACACACAAAAAAACAACTGCAGTGCAAATTTATCTGTGTGCGAACACCAGAAAGAAAACAATCCTGAAAGCCCCTTTCTTCTCCTCCTCTTTGATCTTTCCCCTGAGTTGCATAGCGTTCTGAAGACAGATATTTCTATAGTATGTTTTTTCAAATTTTCATTTGTATTTTATTCAGAGATCTTTTTTTGGACTATGTGACTCTTCCCTATACAAATCAAGTCCTTCTCTTCAAAATCTTTATTCTGTTTTACAGATAACTTGCCAGAGTGATCTCACTGTTACAAGAATAAGAATGAAAGCTGTGATTCTATTACCTAAGAAAGTACAAATGCAACATAAACAGCTATGAGTGACCGTTTCCAGTTAATCTATTAACTTGTAAGTCTAATTTGGACTTGTGACCTTTTGCATGTTAATATCACCAAGGGAACTACAATGTGAGCCATTCAAATCACATCATGGTTGCTCAATTATGAAACACTTTGTATGTTCCTATTCCACAAAACAATCCTGCCCTCTGTATTCTAGAGGACAGCCATGACCTTTGTCATTATGATGTTAGTATTTTTCTCTTACACATATCCATTTACCATTCACGCTCAAATTAATTCTAGTCTTTAGAAATTCCTTGCAAAGAGATAAAACATGGTGACTTTTTATGTTAATGGATGCTCAAATATGAATAAAAATATTGAGAGCTCAAGACTGAAAATTCTAATTTTCAAATTAGACATCCCAACAACACTTGCGTAGTTTAGAGAAGGAATATAACAAACTCTTAGAGATAATACAATTTAATTCTTGGAGTTGCTACACTTGAAGCATCAACTCTAGACTAATGTGTAAAGAAAAGCAGAGTAGCTAATTAACCAGACATTCAAATTTTGAATTTTAAAAGCTATGTTAATAAAAATGATATAAACTTGAAAATAATGTAGTAAACTTTCATGCATATCCAACTTTTTATCCCAATCACAGACAAAGATGGCTTAATATCTTTGGATACACGGGGAAAAGCTGAAAGAAGAGACGTCACATGTTGAGACAAGGGCTTATTAGTGGAATTGTGTAAATATTTAGCAGATTACGTCTGATTACATTTACCTGCTTTGTGAGCATGACGCTTATTTGTTCACAAAAGCTCTTATAAAGGTAGTAACCTAACATTCTCCAATATAAGCATACTTAATCTAACTTATATTAATCAAATGCTACTGGGAAAACCTAAAGCCCTTTTTCTCATGCAGATTCAAAAAGTCCATGCATAGCACTGGTTAAAGTTTACATTTATATTCACTTCCTAAGTGATCATGGGTTTAAATAAAAAATTCTCTGATTGCATGTGTATGTGTGGGGAAAGAAGATCATAAAGACGACTCAATTACAGAAACTATGGTGTCAGTCTGAATTTTAAGGCAGTAAAGGGTTCCTTTCCCATCTTCTTTGAGATCTTTAGTACAGTGAGTTGGAATAAAACATCTAAGAGGGGGCTTGGGGTTTTGTTTATGTAGAGAGAGCCAAAGAAACGTAGCATGTACCAACAGATATATTAGTCACAGTCTGGCAACTTCTGTATAAATGTAATCTTTTTACATGGTATACAGAAAAGATTGCTGAACCTTCATTAGAAAGAAAGAAGGAAAACTTCCATGGAGGAAGAATAATGCCTAATGATATAGCTAGAAGGCGAGAGTATTAGCTGAGACTAATGACTAGAGAGAAACATCTTAGTGTTGGGCCGCCGTCAAAGTGGTGATAAGTACAAAGTAGTTGCAGAATGATAATCAATATTATTGTTAACTTTTCCTGAAGTACCGTCTCCTAAAACCTCTCTGAACTGATTCTGCCAAGTACTTTCCTGATTATAATTGTCTTCTGTACTAACTTGCACACTTTAAAGAAGATAATTTCATTAAGCTGTATCACAATGTTGTTGTACGTTCTACATGTTGCATCATCTGTTAGTAGTACAGCAACATTCAAAGTTAGAAATAGAAATATTTTGTCATCCAACTTAGTGAACTGTTTCTGGTATGTTTTCTGAAAATGATATGACACACTGCAAAGTTAATTTTACAAGTTTAAAGTAAAAAACAAAACAAAACAAAACAAACAAAAAAAAAAAAAAAAACAAACAAAAAACAACACCTGCAGTACAAAAGCTTATAAAGCCAATATTGTTATGAAATTAGAAACTGAGACAAATGTATATGCTCTTTTAGTTTAACAATTTCCACCTCACTGTATCATTGACAGGAGATAATTCCAGTTTTCTTAATAATATTCAGATATTCCTCTTGGAGTGTTTGTTTCTCCTAATAATGAAGGGATATTATTTTATTCACCAGTTGCTGCTTGTGGGGAGGCAGCACGGCAATGGAGGAGTTGACCACCTAGTCTTCTGTCCCACAAAGCATCCATAGAGCTCAAAGCACTGCAGCTGAAAGCTGAAGGGACATGTTGAAAAATATCACTCTGTAATGACAGTAGAACGTAAATACAAAACCTGTTCGAAGTCAATGGTATTACTGCTATTGATTTCACAGTCGCTGCAGTCTAACTTTGCTTGTGGATAATTCACGTAGTATGGTGTTGCTTTGCTTGGACAATATTTTATTTATGTGGAGTTTCTGTGGTCTAAATACTCTAACTTAGCAAGATAGTCACGTCTTCATCACATACTCTGAAAGATGATGTGTTCACATTGTTAACAACTTATTCAACTATCAGGTGCCTATCATAAAAACTTCAATTTAGAAAAGAAAAAAAAAATGTGTAAATTAAGCTTTCAACCAATGCTCTTTGCAAATAAAGAAGCTTATCTTTACTTAGGTTCTCCATAAACTGCCATGCTAACCACAGGATCAAGCCTGGTGTGTCAGGACCAGAGTAGGCCTTCAGTACATCCTACCATAGCTTCACTTTTCTTTTTAAACACCCTAGGAAGGTCTAGACTTACACAGGTGCTTGCTATTCTACTGTGGGACTGGAGGTCTCCTTCAGAGTGTTGGATGCTGTTTCAAAGCTCAGGACAGTGTAGCTGTATGATTGAACACTGCAATTTACTGTGCTGTACGGCAAATGAGGAGCAGAATAAGGATAAAAAAAAAAAAAAATCCTGAAAGTTACATGTGCTCAGTTGCTATCTTGGAGTATAAGCTTTAAACAGTAAAGACAAATAATTATGTTCTGCATCCCCAGATTACAAAATATGAGCCACATCATTCAGTTTTAAAACAATTTAGGTTCTGTTCTTACAGGCATTATAGTTTCTTTTATTTTTAACCAGATATTTTTAATATTTACTTAGGCTGACACCATAAAGTGGGCGTAATGTTCTAATCTCACAGTCCATTGTAACATACTTAGTTCCACTGTTTTAATTCCATTTGGCTTTCAATTTAGGTTAAAGATCATAAACACTGTATTGCAGAATCTAAAAGCAAGACACCAAGATCTATCTTTGTGTTAGGGAGAGACTTATTCTAGTTTCAACTCCCTGTTGGCACCAAACAGAGCAGAACAAAAACTAGAGGGAGCTGTTGTTCACAAAAAAAAATCTTTAAATCTCCATTATCCTTTATTTTGAAATAAATCAGAAAGATACTCTTTTCACCTGATTTAAAGGAAGCATACATATTCCCTGTATCAGGGACAAAGAGAAGGAAGAAAACATGAGGATAAGCAAAACATGGAATTTGTCTGTCTTCTGGTTTAAATGTATAGATATATTTTCATTCAGTTAGCAATGCACAAAACAGTCTTATTTCACTTTTTAAACAAATACCTTGACATACTATACACTGAAAATTAAAAATATTACAGATTTGATGAAGAAATGATGAACTAGTAGATTCATTCATTATGAGGCTAGTGAATTAGCTCAGTAACTACCAAAAAAAATAATAAAAAAAAAAGCTTATTAAACAAAAAGAAATGTTTCTTCTGGAAATAGCTATTAAATAATGCAAACAAACTGAATCCTCACCAAATAGTTTCAAAGTTAAATAAATCGAAATATCTGTAGGGTAAACTTGTTTTCATTAAAAGCTGCATGAATGTAAAAGAATTATCATGTAATATAATACATGACATATGTACAAGCCAAATATATTTGTTGGCACAAAAGTCATGTGGCAGATTGAAATAAAACACCCACATATTTTAGGGGCTGCCTGGTAAGACTGTTGTGAAACTTGTCAGTCATCAGATCATTTTGGACCACTGTCTTCATTCTATTCTAATTGTAAAACAACTGTGAATTTGCTCAGTTCACCACCCTTTCCTGTGAAAGACTGAGGAAACATAACATTGTATGTTGACACAGTCCTTTAGGAAAAATAGGCTCGAACTACCAGATACTCAGCCAAGGTGGTTTCACTTGCTTGTTTCCCTAGAACTAAGTTCAGTTACACTAGAATGCTTCCTCAAAGTTCTCAATCCATAGAACCCCACGAAATAGCATTTGCAAATATTTCTTTACTTCTTACTGGAGAATCAATCTTCATGGATCTGAAAGAGGCTTTAAAGAGATTAGTGGCCTAATTATGAAATTTGTATTTTATTAAATTGTAAAATTATCATCTTTGAACATTTATGCATTAAATATCAATCTGGTTGTTGTCAGCATGTAAATAGAACAACAAACTTGCTGCATATCTCTTCTTTGTATGCAATGTGCACAGGGCTGAAAAATATTTCCAGTCAAGCTACATGAATAGATGATTGGTATTTAGCAAATAATTTACGCCATGAGTGATGTTTTCCTCAATGAGCTATTGTGTATTGTGTGCTAAACAGACAGGTGGCCTTAATCCGTCCTACACCCAAATGAATACCAGCAATACTGCTTTACTTGGGAACCACCCACGTGAATTTAAACAAAACTAAGGGGCTGACCAGTGGCAAGGAAAAATCATCTAGGTAAAGATTTGTCTTGAGTTGTCTTCAGTTTTTAATTGATTGTCGCTCAAACACACCTGTAAAAACAACAAAAGCTTTATCAAGTGCAGCTTAGGGGAGTCATTGAGAAGACAAAGGGTGCATCTGCAGTAGCATTTTGTCCAGGCTTAAGACTTGTACTTTTGGAACAACTCCGTAGTCTCCACTAACTGTGGAGCAGACTGGGACAGCACATACTAAAATTCCTTTTGGATGAAGCTTGACTGGAAGACAGACTCCAGCTGGTAATTAGTATTCATCCATATGACCAGCCAAGCGATAGTCAGAAGTGGAACCTTCTAAAATGCGTATAATGTGGATGTCAGGTCCTTGGCTTCAACTCTTATTCTGCTTCTGTTGAGCTGCATTACTGTCTGATGAAGACGTTAGCCAGAGAGTAGTCTCAGATGGTATAATGAACTTCCAGGAAGCTAGGGCCCATCACAATCCCTTTACTGACCCAACAATAACACTTGAATGCACTTTTTTGACTTGGTCTTCTCTACTATGGATGTGTTGTACTACAGATTTTTTTTTTTCTTTTTTTTTTTTGGGGGGGGGTGGGAAGGTAAAACCAAAGCATGCAGTGTGTTATTTTCTCACTGGAAAGATGATGGGGGAAAAAGATAGTCAAATAATGATTGTTCATTATTTTGTTCATGTAGTACACTGATGATGGCAGTATAACAACCAGAATAGATGTGAGGTTGGTAATTGAGCAGCATATTCAAATTACTATCAGAAATATGCATCGAAAACTGAATATAACTATTGCAAAAGCAGTGTCACTTGAAAGAAAAAGTGTATAGGAGAGGCGTGCACACACAGCCAAAACAGTCGCCCATTGCATGTTTTAATGTTTGCCAAGTTCATGGAAGATCACTTTGCTTTGTAGAATAGGAAAGCCTGAATGCAGCCAAGTCAAAGTAATATCCTCTGCATTTGCCAGTACTGTGCATGTTAGGGAAAGACTCTGACCTAAATGTAATGACCTGATTTGAGAACAAACCCAACCACATAAGAGAATGTTTACTCTATAGACTTAATTTCACATTGTAGAAGACAGATTTTTTTCCATATCTGAAACTCTGTGACTCACACTCTCTCTGGGGACATCCATATTTTCTCCTATAACACAGGAAGCATGGAAGCAACATCCCATCTTTTTACTAGTATTTAGAAAGTTCACTTATGCTGTAGGAGAACTGGATTTGTTTCCCCTCCATATGAATGCTCTAGCTACTAAACTATTGTCTCTAGTGGGAAGGTTCCTGAGGCTTTCTCACCTACAGCATTTACTTTGCATGAGTGTGAACAAATACTGGTGAGGAGGAAGTCCATGCAGTTGTGATCTTGCTGTTGGGGACTGGCAAAGTATCACAGGGATCTAAGTTCAGAACGGCTCTTAGTGAAGCAGACTGGAACCAAGATTTCCTCCAACTTTTTCTGCCTCATTGAAGTTTCATCTTTGAAACTCCTTTACCCAGACGTGTAGGCTACGGGGAATATGTAATGTCTGTAGCTCTTGAGAGAGCTCAGGCACGAGTGAGAAATCTAACTGTACTCAGTGCCTGAGTTCCAGCTGGGCATGGCTAGTTTTGCTCTCCTGGGAACCTGACTAGAAAATTTAGCAGTTCTTGACTTTTATTCTCTGGATTCCTAGCTGGTAAATCAATAAATAAAATGTTGATTTCCTTTATTAAAAAAAAACAACAACAACAACAACAACAAAAATCACCAACAAAAAATAACACCTCCAAAAAACCACCTCCCTCTGTTAATATGCTTTGACTGTTTTTCTAATGCTTAAAGTGTATCACAGAACTTTTGGGGTATTTTGGATTAAGACAAGAGTTCAATGGAACTACCAAATGGTGTTTTGGAAAACAGATTAACCTTTGTGATGAGCCATGTCTGTTTTGAGAAATATCATACTCTGATGAGAGATGCAGCACTACATTTTCATGTTTAATACATTTTAACTCTGAGAATATCCTTATGGAGATGACAGCAAATGGAAAACAGACTATGAACAGCAATAAGCACAGATATCCTGATCTCAGCATATTAAAGTTATCTGGGAAATAGCACAACAATTGCAGCAGCAGACTCTGTTCTTATGATGTTCTTAGGAAATTGGGTACCTGGTGAGATACAGTCATCAGATGTGGTAGGTTGTAGCTGATCCTCCTACACGTGGATTAAGCAAGTGGAAGTTTTGGCTGAGGGAGAAGCAATTCAGTTGGCAACTCAACCCGTTTATGGCCATCAAATTTTGAGATGGCATTAACTTTTACTCATTGGGCTCCTTTGTGCATTTTCTAGCACTGGTATAAGATTTCCCTAGATTTTCTACAAGGTGAAGACTTTTCTGAGACCAGAGAATTTCCCTACCTTATTTTGAATCCTTAAGGAATCTATTTTTCTGTAATTTCTAGACTGTGAAATGTTATAAACTGGCTGGGAAGACTTGCACAAAACCTGCATTAATGCACTTCTGAGTTCAACAGCCCCCTCCACCCTCACTTGTTTTCAGTTACACTCAAACAAAAAAAGCTTGCTTTTCCTTTAGAGAGAGGCAAATATTAACACAGCTTAGTATGACATAATTATTGGTCTTTGTCACCTGGAAAACTCAAGAACAGTTTTTGGTGTGTGCTATACTGTTGAAGAACTTTGGATTTACTTTTTTTTTATTATTATTATTTTCTAACTACATTTATAAAGGAACCAGTCCTTGTGTGACCATAGTGTTTTCCTTAATGTCAATTCAGTCTTATTCCAACTTTTGTATTATGGATGAGCAATTGTATAGGGTAGAATATTCAAAATAATTAAATTTTGATGAGTGTTGTTCCAACAGATGGCTATGGATGACTGAAAATTCATTAAAACCACACAAACAGTAGAATATCTGAGTTATCGGTGTCTTACACTAAAAATAAGTTCAAGCAAAAACATAACCAAACTTCTTTTGATGATCAGTGAGATCTCATCCCATGATGCAGCTATTATGAACCGCAGTTCTGGTCTGCAAGACGGTGAACAACTATTGAGTGAATAACATAATTTGGGGAGTTCTGTATCACTGCTGAATTACTGTGGTCCCTTGGACTTCTGTGAATCTACAAGCTATTACACAAGTACTTTTGCATCATGTAATGTACAACAGTTCCTTGTTTTACTGAGTATTAAGGGGTTTAAATGAATTTTATTTCTTCTTCATTCTGCTGTGGAAGCACAGTACAGCTTTGTCATGAACAAGAATCTGACCCCTCTAAGAAACTGAAAGATGCAGTGGGTGTAGGAACAGCTGAAAAATGTAGTTGTTAACTGAATTAATTTTTCTTAATTCAGTTCTTGTGGCTTTTTTATTCTTTTTCTTTTGGATTTTTAAGGCAGGCGCTGTAAAATGGAATCTTTTGCATTGGCAGCTCTGTATGACCACAATGTAGTTAGTTACCTGTGTGATGACTGGTAAGCTTGATGGCCACGGTGTGTCATAACAACCTGTAGCAAAGATGGAACTTCAGATTTCCTTGCTTTGTTTTTCCCTTGCGTGGAGTTTTTGTTTCTTTCAGCTTGTTCTCTGTTCCGTTTCTGTAGTTTCAGACTTGCCTAAGGAGCAAAACACATTATTTTCCTGGAATGAGAGAGATTTTTCTACGTTATGCACCTGGATGAGATGATCTCATGTCTGAGTGTTCAACATTCATATTCTTTGAGGTACATCAGGTGATAAAAGAGTTAATCCACAGAATGACTAAACCCGCCACTGATGGGAATAATTATCTGACCTAGTAATGCAGTAATCTTGGTAAATGTAAACAAAAAACCACTTCAGTGATTTATTGCATTCAAGGATGCTCATTGTTAAACCTGAAGATAAAATCTGTAAAATGAGGGGGCTAATGTTTTCCATGGAGTTTTCTATTCCTTTCCTTACTTGTGTGGAAAACTCATCTTAGACAATAAAAAATGCTTTTATTTGTTTTCCAATTATTCTTACGCCGAAATGCTGCAGAAGTACTGCTATCAATGCAAGTGGTCTTGCTGTGCAACTACAGAGTGGTCTTGATGATCAGTCTGATTGTGCAGCTGTTTGTGTTTTTCTTTTTTCTTGTTTTTTGATTTTCCTATTCTAATGCTGTCATCATTAGTTTGAGCAGGTAGAATGGCCACAAACATTAGATTCACCTGCTTATGCCTATGAATAAAGGAATCCCTGGCTAATATCAGCATCATACAGCAGCCTCTATCCTCCACAAATTTGGCATACTGGAATAAAGGGGGATAAAAGCAGCAGTGCCTTGCTGATATACACTCTGCTGTGTATAAAGCTGTCAGAGTGGCCTATAAAACCGAACTGTTACGTGCCAGAATCAGAAGCGTTGTCCTGCCAACTGTAAAAGGTGTAAAGACACCTTCTGCTTCTGTCCTGTTAAACTTCCCCCAAGAGCTACTTGACCAGCCTGTAACACGTGACTGGAAATTCAGTGCCATACGTCCCTGCTTGACACTGAGCACACTGAGAATTTGCACAGTAAACAAACCCACACTTTCTCTATTACTGTGAGTATCCAACCAGAGTTAAATTTTAGTATAAAATTGCTAGAAAAAGTATTCTAGAAGTTAAAAAACACTGTTTCTACCAATAGTCATAAAGCTAAAATACTGCTTGACTTAGAAAGCAAGCAAATTCTCATGGTTTGGGTCTGAAAGACATATATTTGTATGATGCATAATTTGTTTAGCCTTTGGACTAGGAGGACTCGCAGCTGTATCCTAAAAGAAATGAATAAAAGAAAAAACTTTTTTTCTCAGCGGGTCTTTATTTTAATGTATGCAACAAAGTTTGCCCTTGTGGCATTTAGTCAGTAGTCTAGCTTCATCAGAACCAAGTGTTCCTGAAGTTAATGGAAACACTTAAATTTGATCTAAAGTCTTCAAGAAATGCTAATTCCTGCAACCCTTATTTACTTGCAAAACTTTCTGCCAAAAATTGTGCAATCAGACTCAGATTGCAAGTCCCTTAGAGATGAGCAATTGTTTGTGTAGAGTGAACAACCATAATGAAGTTGGTGGTAACAGGTACACCATCTCAAAAATATAAGTAATAGATTCGCAGTCTTGTCCATAAATATTACAGTTTACACCTGCTCAAGTGAGTAGACTTGCCTGCCAAAGAAACTATCTTAATTTATGGACTAGAGACAGATTGTATAGTGTGCTGTTTCTAACAAAAGCTCCTACGCTGCTCCGTTTTCCCCTCCTCCCCTTTAGGCTTTTAAATTATTGACAATAAGATAGCAGCTGCAAACAGATACATTTATTTCAGTATAGCAATATCATATTCCAGCAGTCTTTCTGGATGTTTCCTTTATTACTTTAGTTTTCCCATTTTAGTTAGTTTAAAAATCTATTAAATTGTAACAAGTCAATGGAGTGACTGTATGAACAGCTTTGCAGAGTTCTAAATTTACTTGCAGTGACTCCACATCAAACTGGCCCAATCTGCAAATCAACAGATGATATAACTGCCATCTTTACAAATTTCGTCTTGGCTCTAAAATTCATTATGTGATCTCTCTGCCTCTTACATAATTACCAGTAATAAAGACTAGCATTCAGAATTTAGCTGAGAATTATTCTGATGATGCATGAAGCAGAAGAGGCTCCAGATGCTCTCTTGAATAGCTATCGTTGCTTAGTAAGCAATTAGGAGTAGTCACAGTCTTTTACTGTATTTAAACAGCAAGTGGGCTACTGGGGCCTAAACCTTATAAAGGCTTGTAAGTGTTACTGAAATGTTAATAATATTCTAAAGCCAGGAGTAGAAATTCCACTTGTGGTAGTGCAGTAAGTAGACATGACTTAAGGATACATTTGAAACGTATGCTAAAATATTAAAATATTATTAAGCCCTGCAGAAAATAAATGCAGAACAAAGATGCTGATGGAAATGTTGCTGCATGACTCTTTTTTTTTTTTTTTTAAACTAATGATATAAACTAATGAAATAAAAGGTATGTAATTCAGAAATAGCAATTTTAGAAGAACTACTCTCAGACAATACAAAGAAAAAGTAGAAATAACGTTTAATATATGCTGCAGTCATCTCTTGCTTTTCTATGCTGCTTTCTGTCCTACCTGAGATTCTGAATCTGTCCTGTATGGCATCTTGCTCAAATATCGTGCATTGCTGATGAACTTCTGAGGCTGTGCTTCATATCTCCACCAGGTAACCAAAACCTGTACACAAAGCAAGTATGTTTTCTTTTTTTCTTAGAGTTGATTCTACTAAAATGTAATGTTGTTTTGCTATTGGTGGCAAATTAAAGCTTTGACTTACCAATTCCAACAACAGTTACAAAATTCCTTACTACTCTAAAAAAGTTTGGTCTATTCATTAATATGAAATTAGAGGCATTGGGATTCAACAGAGCATTAGTTTCATAGACAGGAAACTAGGAATCTGATCACAGGAAACTTCAGTAATATTGGGATATTGTCAGAATTTAAAGTACACTGTGGACAGTATTAGTGTTCTTTCCTGAGCAATCTCTAGGCCCTATGGTAATTCATCAAGTTTTTACTAAAATAATAAAACATTCTAGGATTAGTACACTAACAGATGTCTTCAGCCTCGCCACGGTAATACAGGGAGCAAGCTATGAGTACAGAGCCATAAAGTCCGCTTGCTTAGACTACTGTGTTCCTGCTTTATGGGATAATCCTACTTGTTTTTTTTTTTTTTTCTTCTTTTTTTTTTTTTTTTCTCTTTACTCATTTTCACACTGTTCCTCTTCAGAGTGATAAACACAGCCTGGTATTTGTCATCCTGGACTGGATATAAAGATTGTTTTAAAAATATATTGTTATGCCAACACAATAATTTCTGCAGTTGGGTTTAATTCTAACCATAAAAGGAATATGTGTTCTGTGCCAAATACTATTGAAAGCTAAATCTTGTCTTAACATGTCTGAGGATGACATTACAAGGTAAGTACAATAACTGGATGACTCAATCTATGTAGAACAAACCATGTTTCTGCCTATAGGGAAGAGTGCGGAAGAGGAGAGAGAAGGTACTGCCAGACATTTTCCATGTGGTTGTTTGAACCCTACAGAAATAGTTTGGCAACTCCGTGGTTTCATATCATGACGTCACCTGTACAGGTTACAAAATTGGTTTTAATATCCCTGATTTAATTGGGAGATTTTAAAGTTGCTAATACCAAAGCACTGTATTTTTAACTGAAAAATCTGATCAACCTTAGTGCTGCTCTACCCGGCTCTCTATTTGGAGCTGCATGTTAAAGAGAGAATCCATCTCTGTCTGCTTAGAAGCTCTCCGCACAGCTGCAGATTTATTTTCTCCCCCAAACAACATGTTTTGGGGAGCAAATACTACCTTCTGTACATATCCAGAAGGTTCTTCATTTGATTTCAACTAAATCTGAAACAAAGGAGAGGTAATGTGAGAGAAGATACAGCAGCATGATCCAAGGAGCAGTATGCAAATTTCTGGTGATCCAACTGGCCTGTAAAAATAGATGTGTTCCATGCACCAGAGGAGATAATGTGAGCTATATTCACAGAGAATTAGGGAGATAAATCAGAAGTGCTAAGAGCAAAGCTCATAGACTGTGGAGCACAAGGCAGTCTTTAAGAAAGTACCATGACAACATTTTTCTGAAAGAATCCAAGATATCTAAGGGGATGTCAAAATCAAAGTTTCTTAGATATGAAATAGATGTTCTGAGAATGTATTTCAGAAATTCTTATCACAAATTATCAAAGGAATTGAGAAAGGTGATAAAAATGTGCTAGCTACCATCCTGAACTACTTCTGATGTCTTAACTACTTAGCATCTGTCAAAGAAAGCAATGAACCTTGTTATAGCCAGTGCAAACTAGAGATGAAGAATAGTCAGGAATTTGATATCCAAAAATCTTGTATAGATTTGCCAATAACTCAACAGATTGCCAGAGAGAGATTGTTATGGAAAATCAAGTTACTTATTTTCAGAGAGAGAGCAAAATGTGATTAAAAAAAATAATAATAATAAAGGACATACATACTGGATCATTAATGACATACCTGCAGCTCCTGCTGCATGAAAGTCATGATTTAGTCCTAACACCTCCTCTTTCACTGTATACAGCGATCACATGCAGTCTGTGAGAATATCTCAAACATCACAACCGGTGCAAGTTTTGCTTTCAAAATTTTTGTCATAAAAACGCACAATGCACATTTGTATTTTCACTGTTCTCAAGCAATAAACTGCACCGTCACCCATGTAAAAGGCCAATGTAACATTGAAAATGTGTCAGCTAAGCAGTAGCAGACAAACAAAATACCTCTCCCTGTATGGCATAAATTGATTGTTGGCAATCTCAGGAAATGAAAACAATGATTAAGTGAGATGTGAAGAATGACCTTATGCTTTGCTTTTTATAACATGTTGGGAAGATAGCATGGGCAAAATTCCACTGATGCTGATCATGTCCTACATCTTTAGTAACAGAAGATTTGGTGTTTTCTGCAGGACTGATATTTAAATACAAATTAATGATGACTCTAGAATTAGAAAAATGGAAAGACCTGTTTCCACGAAATGAAAATCATGCTGTCTAATTGTAAATGTGTCATTTAGTGGTTATGCTGGCAATACATAACACTTATTTCTGCAATTCATCAACTTCTTTGTCAGAACAAAAAATGAATTCAGAGTTGTCCTTATTGCAGGTACTAGTCCATGATGGGATTACCTACCCCCTGTAAACCAGAAGATAGGCTTTATTTGCAAAGAAGAAAGTGAGGGAAGAGGTGAAGAAGGAAAAAAAGAAAGAGAACACAGGACGTTGGAGGCTCCATGGTTACTTAAGAGCAAGAGACTCTGAAGCCAGTAGCTATGATCCTTTCCTTACACACTGTTTACGTAGGCATTTTCAGTGACTTAGTATTTTAAGAACTGTGACACACCAACGCTTGAGTCTATTTTCCATATCAGATAGCGTAAGTCAACCTGCTAAAGTTATTCCCCAAGGGCCAAACTCTGTCCTGTTGCATCACTAAAACTCTGCTGTAGTCTGCATGCTGGTGTTAACGAAAGTGGGGTAGAGCTCAGAAAACACAAAGGCTTTCAATTTTTTCTCTTTTTTAAGCTGATGCTGAAGACTGCCTGAAATTTGAGAACTGTCCGTGTTTAGGCCACATCCTGCAAAACACTAAAGCATAACTTCATGATTTTAATTTGTGAACAACAGAATTAGAAACAAGTGTTTTGTGGGATTAAGGTCTTTAGTTAGGTTTTAATAATCTACAATCATATTTTTGTGGTATTTTAATAATATCAGCTCTTAATATTTAGCATAAGTCTTCAATATTTGGGATTTTTTATTAAAGCACCTTTTATTAAGGAAGCTTTCAGTAGCTGTTTAAAGCCTGCAAACAAGTTTGAAAATAGGTCCTAAGAATGTCATAAGTATATCTTTAAAGATCAGAAATCATCAAGCATCATAAAAAAATATAAAAATCTCTATTTTAATGTCACGGTTATAAAGACATTATTATGCTCATAGTACTGGGTATTCCCAACAACAACAACAAAAAAACAAACAAACAAACAAAAAAGCTAGGTCTGTCAGTTGCCTATGGACTTAAATAACACTTTGTATTTATATTTTTCCTTATTTATCTATTGTATTATTTCTTACAAGTGTAAATCCCACAATCCTATATGCGCACCAGTACTGTACGTAGGGATAGAAATGAAACTACTCAACACCAGAAAATAAAACAGAAGAGAATGCAGATCGTATGGGTCATTTTCTCTCCCTCAAATGACTGTGAACTACTGGAATACATGTTTCCACTATGCCCACTGCATGTCAAGCAAAGAATGAAGAGTGCTGTACTGAAAGAAATTAAAATCCTCTCTGTAATATGCTTCTACCTCAAAAAATAAACACAAAAACACTAAAATGAGTATCAATTAGTTTCCCCCTTCTCTTTTGCAGTGAGTTGGTGAGGACAAAAGGCGAGAGCACAATCTATCTGGTTTTCATCCCTTTTCTTAAGAAAGGATGTGGAAATAATAAAGTTCAAAGGAGGGCCACAGAAATGATCCAGGTCCTGGAAAACAAGCATTACTGATGTAAGGCTTAAGGAGCTTATCTTACTTAGCTTAATTGAAAAGAAGGTTAAGAGGTGACTTGATCACTGTGTGTATCTACACACACCTTTAAAAAGCACCTGATAGTGAATGGCTTTGCAACTGTAGTGACAAAAGCAGAACAAGATTTACTGCCTTGCAGAGTTGGCAGGCAAGTTTTCGAACAACCACAATCACACGATTACCCCAGTGCTGAGGAGAACTGGGCAGTGGAATAGCGTACCAAATGGTGAATTTGCCATCACCTGAAATATTCACAATTAGTTATCTGCTTAAAAGGCACTGTTTTGTCCAGCTTCTGAGCTAAATCGTGTAGTCTGTGAATGCAAGGAGATTGATTGGACTGGATGATTTTTGAAGCCCTTTCTGATCTCAAATCATGTGAATCTATTAGTTTTCCTGCTTGTCCTTTAATTCATGGATGTCATAAGGACAATGACATTGCCAGCAGCTGCAATCAATAGGCTCGTAACACTTGCAGCTTTGTATTAACACAATTCAAATCTCTTGTTTCAGAGCATCATCTGTTTAGCTATGGAGCTGAGCAAGATTTATGCTGGCCTCACCCTTTAACATGTGTTCCTAGGACGATTTCCCTTCTTCTTAAGCACCGAAGAGTGGCTAAAAATGAAGGGGTGGCGCAGGATGGGATGATAGAGCACAAGAAGTGGCAGGCCAACTCATCTTTTTTGATGTCTGGCTAATCTTCCCACTTTGTATGATTAAGGTCAAACTGATTACCCGGTTATTTTTCTTCAGGCAGATTATTGTAGGGAGGCTTTATTCTTCCCAGGAGCACAGGGCATGGTTTCCAAGCTGGGCTCATTGGGGTATTCTCCCTAGGGGATATTATCAGCACCCCAGGATGATTGTTTTATAACCTGTGAGGCGAATTTTCTGTAGGACCGAAGTGTTTAACTGTGATGATATGAGGAAAACATATTGTCGTGCAATATCCGCACGAGGGAACAAAGCAACTTTTGTTCACCTCAGCTTTGGGTACGGCCAACTCCAACGGGGCCGCGCCAACCATCACCTGTCCTGCTGCCAACTTCCCGCAGAGGTTCCTCGGCGTTAATTACCCTGTTTAATCACAGCCAGCTGTTACAACAGCCAGACATCGGTGGCAGTTCCTAGCAGGGGGGGCTCCCCACCCTACAGCAGCTCTACCTGCCTGGGGCCGGCGGGGGGGCTCAGGGAGCACCTGAGGCAACCACGGAGGAGGAGGAGAAGGTGAAGAGGAAGGAGGAGAAGAAGAAGGAGGAGAAGGAGGCGCTCGTCTCCTGCCACTGGGACTCTCCCAGCGCCGGGGAGCCGCGGGAGGAGTTACCTGGCCGAGCTGTGGAGGCCATTTCCCGGGGAGAAACGCGCCCGGGGGTGAGTGAGGGGGGTGCGGGTGGCTGGGTAGGAGCGAGGAGCGCTGCGGGGGTCGCCCTTTGGCCGCCCACCCCGCTGAGGGGAGCGGCCCCGGGCCGGCGGTGGCCGCCTGTTGCCGCGGTAGCCGGGGCCGCTGCCCCATCTCCCCCCCCGGCCCCGGCTCCTTCCCCGCCTCGCCGGCCGCTCGGGGTGGCGCCGTCCCTGAGGAGAGCGGGGGATGGAGGCGCCATGCCCGCGCCTCAGCACGGGCAGCCCCGCGCTATCCCCCCCGTTTTCTTCACTCCCCCCAGTCTGTCCTTTCCCTCAGGCCCCGGGGCCGGGGGAAGGCTCCTGTAGGGTTTATGCTCCCCCTCTAGTCTCAAAGCCCAGCGGTCGCGGCGTTTCCCGGCGCTGAGGAGATGGCAGCGCCTCTCCCCTCAGGCGCTGAGCGAGGGGGAAAGTCCCTTCTTCGGGTCCCAGCCCTCCCACGGTGTTTGCAGGCTCTGTGGAGATGGCGGTCCCTCTCCTGTCAGGCACTGAGCTGGGGGTGTCCCTTCTCCCCCCCCCCCCCGCCATTGCCAGGCCCTAAGGAGATGGCAGGGTGGCTTTCCCCGTGGTGCCAGGGTCTGTTTTGGGGTGTTCCCAACCCCTTTCTCCATCCCTGGGGAGCACCCAAGGGCCGGTCCCTGGACCCTCACCTTACTCTGAGCTGCCCTGAGGGGCTTGGGCCTGCTGCGGCCCCAAGGGGTGTGTGAGGGGTGGGAAGCGGCGTGTCCTTGGTGTCAGAGCCCATTTTAGTGCTCATTCAATACAGGAGCATGGTCATGTCATGGGATATTCCCATGATGAGCCTCCCCGAGGATGTTAGACACATCTACACCTGAGCAAAAAGCATCAGGTGCGACTGCTGTTCGTGTTTCAGGCATCACGTGTTGGGTGTTTTTGTTCCTGAGGAATGCTTCCTGCAAATTAGCCACACAGCCGCTGTGTTTTTAATTTTAACCCAGGCATAACTTTTGTTTGTTTGCTTTTCGTCTTGTTCATCTTCCAGAGGAAAGCAAACGTTCAGTGCAGCGTCAAGCTTGTGACATGCAAGCACGGATGGAACTACACATGTTCCCAAAGTCAGTGCATGTTATTATTTTGCAATCTAGAAAGGAATTTTATTAATATTTTGATATGCTTAAACTCTAGTGACAGCAACACAACTTCTCCAGTGTTTCTATACATGTTACAGCATATGCACCAGAGATTGCTCTGGGACTCTGCCTGGCACATTCCAACAATTTGTGTTTCTGTCCTACTAACAAGGACAAAAAGAGTAAATGGACAAAACAGACACCAGCAAAGAATAATTATATTTAAAGCCTTTACTTTGCCCTTAGTTCACCCTCACTGTTCTTAATATTGTCAGGTTTCCAGAGCTCAGTGGTATCTCTTAATTTGGAATTTCCTTGTTTGTTGAGGTCAGGCTGCGAGGATTATTCTAATGATTTTCTTACTGTTCTTGCAGTCTCTTATTGCAAACAGGAAAAAAACTTCAAAATGTTGGAAACTATTAATTAGAAAGACAGTGAATATTGCCCAAGAGTATCATGTTTCAGAGTAACAGAAATACCTTACTTGTGTCAGCATAGCCGTGGCTATTTCTTTCACTTAATGGGATCCTTATTCTGGTTTTGGTGCCTGTGCTGCATGTGAAACATATGAAAGTAAAGCAGTCATTGCCCTGAAGAAGTTAAAGACAGAACCTCGTGAGGATCTCCACCAGCTATTGTAATATAACCTAAATAAGGGGTGTAACCTTGTTCGGCATTTCTGTAGATCCCATGTGACATGTAGTAATATGCTTAAATCCCCAAATACTGTTGTAAATCTGGCCCATAATCTATAGTGCACAAGCAGCAGGGATCTGGAAGCAACATCTGCTCAGAGTGCATATGAACTACATCTTAATATATTATGGTACTGAGTCAGGGCCCCACTCTTTTTTTTTTTTTTTTTTTTTTTCCCCCCCCACTGAAATCAGACTGGCTTTAGTAATGATTTAAGCAATCACAGACTCAGATCCATCGTGGATGTCGAACTGACCATTTAACCATTAATTCAGTGTGTTTGGCTTTTTTAAAATTGAATCTTCAGATGCTTTTTTTCTTTTTTCATTTGACCTTACCTTCCCCTTACTGTCTGTATTGTTTCAGGAATGATTTTTTTTCAATGCTGACTTTCTTGCTAATATAGCAGTTGTGCTGGGCAAATGACAAAGGCAAAGAGCTAGCAGAAGATGAAAGCCAACTGGTGTTAGCCATATGATTTAAAGTTGCATTTTCTTTATGTAAACAACATGCCTGAGGTTGCTGCTTCAGCTTGCTTTATCCCACCAATGAATCTCTGGATTTACATGTCAGTCTGTGTTCTGCATTATATCTTTTTTTCCGTTTCTTTTTTTTTTTTGGTATGTGTGTGATTCATTATAGTTTAGCATCATAAAAAGAATCTCTGGTGTACAACACATACAAGCCAGAGATACCATTATAAAATTGCTGTCCTGCAGTTCATGTAATCAGGGATATGCCCTGCGAGGAAGCTTTAGCTTCCCTAAGATGGTTTTAGAATTCTTGTGTGGCAACACTTCTCCTGCATGCCCCTGAGTGAGTGGTATCAAGTGATTTTTCAAAGCCTGGGTTCCTTGTTTTATGCAGTTTTATTTTAGGAATAAATACTGCAAAATCCAGCTCAGGGCTATGAAAATGGGAAGGTCTGAGCCTTATTGGCCACTGTGGAGTGACATGGATTTAACATGTCATATCAGGATAACGATTGTGAGACTCGTGACCTTGTCTGCAAGGGTGTCCTAAACAAACAGTCAGCAGCACCTCACAAACAGTTATAATTTTTGATTGTAAAGAGTTATCAAAGCAGTATAAAATCTTTCAGAATAGCAACAAACCTCACCTGGCTCACTGAAGAGTTACACTTGAGTTCAGATGGTTCCTGAAATTGAGTAGTCAGAGTAGTGTTTTTTGTTTTTTTTCCCCAAAAAAATACAGTGTGGCCACGACAGGAACTTGAACAAAGCTGAGAACAGTGGTATTTGGGAAAACCAGAATATCGTGCTTTTTGCAGGCCTGCAGACTGCCTAGGGGAGAAATCTGTTAAGAGCTAGACCTTCACATGGAGATCTGGTTCCTCCCCCCGCCACCATCTGGGAATTGATTATATTCTTAGAGGATCGTGAGTTGTTTGTTGTGTTCTAAAGATGGATCCTCTTGCATGAAAACTGAAGTACAGATACGTGTGAGAATAGACTGACTTCAGAAACAATGAAAATGAATGCTAAATTGAACAGTAACGCTTTGGTGTAAGACACTTTTTGTTCTGCTGACTAAACAAAATTACATCTTGGTGGTTTCACTGTGCTACGCTTAAAAGTCAGAAACAAAGCAAAGAAAGAACAATCAGAATACAAGGCGCAGTCTTTAGAAACACATTTCATGTAGATCTCAAAATTCAGTAGCTCAAGTACTGATTCACTTAAATTACATTATTGCAACAGTTTTTGTTCATTTTGATGAATAAATTAATGAAATGCCATCTAATTAAAATGTGGAAGTAGTCTAATGGAGGACAAAAGTATAGGTAGAAGAAGAGATGCTACAAGTTAATAGACAATAGCTCCATCAGTTACTACTGAATAATACAATGGTCTTAATGTGCCACTCAGCTCAGGAAACCTAACAGGGTGTTGCCAGAAGCGAGGGTGGCAGACGAGGGGGAGAATCTTTCTGCACGCTGTAGGATCTCTGCTTTCTGCAGATGTCAGTAGCTTTTGCTGCTGGCCATAAACAGGACAGCGGGCTAGGTGTGTGTGCAGGAGCCCCTCAGAGAAGCTGAAGTTGTCATAAACAGTCTTTATTTGCCAGCTCTGTATCCCTTTAGCGTAATAAATGCCATTTGCCTTAGTTTGATAACACAACTCTAGTATAACAAGATCGAAGAAGTGAGTTTTTTTTTGTTGTTGTTGTTATTTACAGCCAAAAAATGTATGTGCTTCAATTTAAATGGGTGACATCTGGCAGGTCTGAGTTACGCAGCTGGAGGAACTCCAGCATTCTCGGACTCCTAGATATGGGCTAGTAATTGCCTCCGGTCTGAAACTATTTTTTACCAGGCAAAGCACATAATTTGGTGCTGTTTATTATAAGCTATATTTTACTTGAAAACCACAACAATCCTTTGTCCTCTGAGGAATGTGAAGTTGCATTTGGGCCCTTTTGATGGGGTTTTCTGTTTTAGCCTCTGTTCTTGGATTTGCCGTGCAGGTTAATGTCTATTTTGTGAAGATGGGCTGGCCCCAAGCACCCAACGGCCCATATTTGTGTAAACCCGACATGGGATGAGGAATCCAGCTCAGACCTTCAGTCTGTCCTCTGGTTAAAGAAAAAAATATGTACGGTCAGCCCTCTGTAAGTAGCTATTACAACTGGAAACTGAAATGCAGAACCATCTCTACTTCTTCCATTCTCACTTGCCCTCATAGGGGTCAGATGGGAAGCAGAATTTCATCAGAGGCCGTTTGCATCTCTACGCTGTTTGCTGTGATGAGAATCATTGATGCAAAGAAACACTGCTCTATAGGCCAGGACTTGAGCCTGGTGGGTACAGCAAGGCCCCATCAAGGAATTAAGGATGCTGATGGTGCAAGACCAAAGTGAACTTTTTTTTTCCGAAGGCCTTAAGTTATGAATTACATATTCAGGATGTATATTTGAATGGCCTTGTTACCCTGCTCTGATTACTGGCAGATGCTCTACAGCTAATGGTGTCATTTCTGTTACTACATCAGTTGTTAACTGGGCCAGAAAACAGCCTTTAAGATTAAAGTTTAATCAATCCAAGTATTTGGAGAGTGAGCAAGTATAGCCTTTATTCTTCTCGAGAATTATGGTCTACTTCTTTGAAATCCCTGGCAGAGATAGAATGTTCTGTCAGAAAATGTCTCCAGTGAGAAATTGCAGGCAAAGAATATTTTCTGTGGGATGGCATGAGCAACCTTGTACTTTAAAGCTTGTATATTAATTGCTTGTTAATGGGCAGCTTTTGGCAGAATTTCTTTCTGCTATGGCCTCAAGAATTTTAATGGAGCATCAGTCAGTGCGTGGAGAAAATATACTTTAAAAACAATAAGCAGGGCTCTCGGTGGTTGTGTCAGTAGGTGACATTGGCTAAATCAGTCATGTTCTACTTCTGGTCAGTTGTAAGCTCTGCGATAACTTCATTAGCAGGAGGAAGACGCGTTATATCCTTCCAACTCCGGTGCAGTAAGTTTTTCTGGAGCCCCCCTCCCCTGGCACCGCTGTTTTCAGAAGGGTTCCAAGTGTCAGACAGGAACGCTGAAGCCCCTGCAGATATTATGTTAAGGAGTGCATTTTTATGTGGCATGTTCAAAGGCTTCTGAAAGCGATTCCCCAAATGTTTTCAAGCTCGCTGAACGTTTCGTATGCGATGTTTTCACAAGCAGGGAGGCTCTTACAAGCATGAGCCTAATAGGTACACCAGCAGATATTTCCATATGTGTAAATATGCACACTATGTCCTCTGGGGATAAGAGAGGTCTGGTTTTCCTCTGCTCATGAAAAAAACAGTGCTGCTGAGGTGATTGAGCCTCTCAATTTTCATTCCTATGCTTCCTCTCTCTTCTTTTGGTGGTCATTAGTTGAAATTTCCCATAAATAGCGTGTATTTCCCAGAAAAAGGGGTATTCTTCCCAGCAAAAAAGGAAAAGACCTGTTTAACAACATAAAATTAAAACAGCCAAAGGTAACGTGAAAACAATCCAGTGGGAAAACTGCAAAGTGCAGGAAGAGCCTTCAGCTTACACAGAGCACGATCCTTGGTTTGAGAAGAGGAGTGTTGTGCACCCGAAAGGTTTTGTGTACCCGGTCGCTCCTTGTGGTGTCACCTCTCTTGTTCCTGGTCACCAGGTTTGACAGGAAGAAGGGGAATGCTGAACTGCCTAACCCTAACCCTGAACTGCCCCTCCTTGAATGAGCTTCACGTTCCACCTGGCACACTGGCTGCAGTTTTGGGTAACTGAAAGGGAAGGGCATGCAGCAAGCTCTCCTTCGCCATGGCCTGGCACGTTCCCTTTCTAGCTTGCTGAGCATCGTTCCCACACAAATTTTGGGAGGAACTCTCCCTGTCGAACAAAGGAGGGCTGGTTCTTCACTTTCCTCAACTTCTGTAGCTTTGCACCTCGCTGCTTCTATTTCCAGGCAGTAGATGTAGTAGCAGTATGTCAATGGGGTGCGTGTTGCAACAGGGATTGGCAAATTTCTCTGGGAGAGAGGAATGACTCCAGCCTGTCTTCCTTTCTTCTTGTTAGATGTGTTGTGAGAAACAACAGGAGCTTAGAGGCAGCCTCTTCTGGAGAGGGAAGATGGCACCTATCACCTTACTGATGGTTTCTTGCGTTTTGTGGAAAGCAGGGTGTCCCTGCTGCTGGTAGGGTTCAATGGCAGCCCAAAAATTGGAGCTGTCGCCCCTCAGAGATGGGATTCTGCACTTCTCAGGTCCTAGTCCACCTTTCAAGGCCTTCCGTATCAATGCCAAAAACTACCACTCCTTTTTGGTCCCCTCAGTACAGCACAGAGCTTCACAGTATGGGATCAGTAGACAAAAAGGTAGTGGAGCCTTTAGGACTGCTGTATCCCAAGCACAGTGACAGTAGCAAGGAACTGGAGAGTTAAACGACTCAGCAGATCCTGCTTTTCACCCTTAAATACACACCTTATTGTATAAACATAAGTACTGTACACACAGCGTGCTCTGCAACCTTGATTCTGCTGTGTCTTTGTCCTTCTGGGGACCTGTAATTGCTGGGCTGTATTTTCTTTAAGGCCAGGACCTCTGCGTGCCTAGTACAGAAACGAGCTGTTGGAAGATCGGCTTTAACAAAGGTTTTCATGCAGAGTGGAGCTGAGAGGAGTTAACATCTTCAGGCAGCAAAGATAATGCTGTAGTCAAGGCCTTAATCTGTAACGGGGATACTGCGCCCCTTGAAGAGCCTTTGAGGTACGGCCATCAGCAGCGTGCGTATCCCACTCGTTCTGGGGGAGGGACACCATCAGGTTAGTGAATATACAAAATTAGTCATGCTTTTGCACAGGAGGCTTCCGTTAAAGCAGTCTGTCTGTGTGGCACATCAGCTTTCATTTAGGACGTGGAAAAATAACCTGAGAACAACCTGGAGCAGAATAAATCTGCTTGTTGCATTGTATCCGCCAAGGATCTTCTCTGTCTACGTTTAGTGCTTGGGAGATCTTCTTAAGTAGTGAAGAGTATGACAGGCAAGGCTAAATTTTAAAATTTTAGCTCAAAAATAATTCAAACACTTTAAGAAAGCAATGCAGAGAGGAGGCAAAACACAGAACCCCCCCCCCCCCCCCCGCAAAAAAAAAAAATGGAAGTGAATCCTGTATGACTAGCTGTATAAACCCAAATGGCCGTGCTGCTGCTTTATTTCAAAGTCCCATTTAAGAGCATGGCTTTAAACTCCCGAGTCACTGTTGGGTATGTCTGTAATTCCAAATGCAAAGCATCTGCCAGCCGTGCCAGGGTTTGCTTCACTTGGGCACGATGCCTCTTGTGGGGCTTTTGTCACCACATTCAGGTTCTTGATCCGCTGCAACCTCTCTGAGGTGCATTGGGTGCTCTCTCCCAGCTCAGCACCCAACCTCTGTTAGCAGCCCAAGTCCTGTGTGGTTCACGATCCTCCAGGCCCCCCATGCACACACCCAGTGCTCGCTTTGTGCCTTTTCCTTTGTTCCAAGCCCTTCCATGTGCTCGGAATGGCTGTCCAGCCTGACTTCACAAAGCATCCTGTGTTTTCCTAAAAATGGTTCTGAAAATTGAAGGTATTTCTCACCCCTTTCCAACTCAGAATGCCACGCGTCCTCCTGTGTACGTTTTGTATTGATTTGTGTGGTCCTTTGGTGCCGTTAGACTGCAAATTTGTGGAGCTGACTCTTATCTGTGCAGAACGTTTTCACCTAGTGCGCATTGCTCGGCTCATCTAAAGCTCTATATAAATAATGAAAACGTACAGGGCTTGCTGGCACAAGTCAGAGAGCTGCGTTTCCTGAGGCTCTGCTTCAGAGCTCTGCTTTGTTTCCGGGAGCTCTGCTTTGTTTTTGGGTCTGTTGTGCAAGTATTTTACATAAAGCTTCATGCGAGGCTCGGCGCTGAGGCTCCTTCGTCTTCCACATGACGTAAGGAACACGCAGCCCTGTGTTGAACCAGTGTGCACACAACGCACAGAAGGCGTAAAGCCAACTTCCTTTCCACTCCCAGCTCTCCCTCAAGTGCAGAAATAACCGAGAAACCTGCCTGGAGCATGGGAGTGAATGCTGCTGTCCCGAGAGCACGCTGAACTGCACGAGGAAGGTGCGTCACCGACCCACACAACGGCTGGGCTTGGCCAGTGGAGAACGCCACAGGAACGAGCTCCCCCCCAAATACCTGCTTAGGGTGACTGGGGTTTCAACTCCAGGATATCAAGTCAACGTGGTTAGAAAAGGTGTACGGTGATTTAGAAACACCTTAGCCGTACGGATAGTGTCTTAAGGTATGGTCAGTAGCAGTGGCCCTCCTGGGATTTTATTGAGTTATTTTTGCATTGTAAAGTGTCCCTGGATAATTTTTCTGAAGGGTGCTATATAAATGGAACAACTGCCTGATTGATTTAAAGCAAATCTCTTAGATTTTTGGCTTCCGTTTCTACAAATTGCACGTCTATATTTCCCTGCTTCAGAAATTAAAGCAGATATATCATGGGTGGAACGAGATCAATTTTATTACGCACAATAGTTCATTAGTGAAGTAGGAGCAATTTCATGTATTTATGCACAGCCTGCCCAGGGTTTTTTTTTTTTTTTTTACTGCGGCTCTTTCAGATGTAAATAAAAATATAATGCTTGTCGAGTTCCTTATTAGACAGCATACAGGAATGGAAAGCGTTTGTGGGATTGCGCTGAGGGTTAGATTTTGAGATTTACAGCCTGCCACTGGCGTTGGAACCCACGAGTGATGGCTGACATTTTGGCCAGCAGTGTGGGTTGACCAGAATAATTCCAGAAGCAAAACATTGGCTCACAGAGTCAGAGAGAGGCTTGGGTTGGAAGGGGCCTCAAAGATCATCTAGTTCCAAGCCCAACTTGCTGCACCCTACATCCAGGCTCTGTAGCGTGCTGACAAATGCCTTGCACGCACCCTGCGGAAAGCAAAGGCTTGAAGTCGGTGCTGGAAACCCCAGGAATCCAAAGAGGAGCTGAGCTTTTGTAGCCACCAAGCACTGTGGGGGCTTCCAGAGCTGAAGGCACAGCTCTCTGTCTTTGTCTTGTGCTCAGGAACCAGCATTGGTACCCAGAAACTGCAGCAGGCTGGGTGCTGGATGCAGAGAACGTGGTGCTGCGTTAATTCACGCTGAGCGGTAGCCGTGTGTCCGTGCCTGCGTCCCGAAGCGTTTGCTGTTCGAGCTGCATGATGTTTATGTGCCTGCATCTGTTTTTGTCGAGTAGGTACCATATGTGAACACACTTTTTTTTTTTTTGACACCACAAGTAGCTTTGTACCCCAGTTTATTCCTACATACATAAAAGCAGCTGGCAGCTGGATGAGACTAGCAGACCTGTTAATGTCAATCCTGAGTCAGTCAGCAGGATCAATGTTATGAGGCAGTTCTTTCTCCCAAGTGGCTGATCACAGGAGCTGCACAGACATCTCTGCTTCTGGAACCGAATTCTTTTTCGTTATGCAGTAACATAATGTTGCAATACAATTAGAGGAGCTATTCCTAATCCTGCCTGCCTTTGCTCTTATTTTCAGATCGCTATCTGCTTGGTAATAAATACTTGTCGTCTTAAAAGACACGCAAATGGTGACGATGAAATTGTATATCCTCAGCTAATTACAGCACCAACCTGCACGGCTTTGTCTGGTTTGGTGCAGTTCTCATTCTGTTCTGCTCAGAACAGTTCTGACTCTGCAAGGTGACCTCTGAAGCAGTGCTGAGGCCATCAAACTCAAGCCATGCTCGGCCACGAAAGAAATTCATCTGTATGTTCAGATGTCATTACTGGTCCTGCTAATCCCTTTTGACTCAGTGGAACACTTCTGTAGGTCATTTATAAAGTTGATTATTTTCCTTTTTTTTTTTTTTTTTTTTTTTTTAAGTATATTTAAGGAATAAAGTGGACGTTATCTTCCTAAGAGATACAGCTAGGGAATGGTTAAGGCTTTTAATATCCCTAGGTGGGAATTAGGGAACAAGAATGGATGCTTTGTAAGGAATTGCTGGTTATTATTACAGACTTCTGAAAAACAGACGTGAAATTAACAGTTGTGTGTCATTTCATTACTGCTTTGGCAGTCTGCTTTCTTTTTCTTTAAGGGTAAGATGGTTGCTAGGGCTTTGTAGTGAATAACCTTTTTGTGTTCAGCTCAAGGCAGAGTATAATTATTTTATAATTTTGGTTTGTGAGGCCGTTTTAGACATTTTCAGGAAGAAAAAGAGCTCAGCTTCTGCGAGCCCCCCTCTTTCTCAGCTGCCCATCATTGGCATGTCACAGCACCAGGAAGGGAAGCTCTGCGTCTGCCCTCATCATCCCCACGCGGTGTTTGCCTGAGGACCTGGCCACCGCCAGTGAGATGAATGTGGCCTTGACATTGGTACAAGCTGGAGCTGATTGATTTTGAAAAGTGAAGTCCCCTGTCAAGGTATGTGTCTGCTGTCATGGCGTAATCACCGTGCCGAAAGGAGGTGGTGGGCAGCAGCTGCTGGAAGCGAAGGAGCAGTGCCTCAGGTTAAAGCTGATGTCTAACTCTTTGGCTTCAAGGGGCAAATTTGCTTCTAGGAGTCAACAGGCTTTCTTTTCCATGTGGTACCAGTGAACTTTGTCCCCATTGAGAATTTTTTTTTTTAGGACTTGACAGGTTTTTAGTCTTTTGTGTCGGGCAGTCTGATACTGCCGCGTGCAGCGGGATGCCGTAAGGACGGACTGGGGTCTGCAGGACCCAAAGGGGCGTCAATAACACGGACATCTCTATCTGAGCCACCTCTCCTGGGTCGCTCAATAGTCCTGGAGAGCAAGTTCACAGTACACCACACAAAGCTGGGATGTGCCCCATCTGTCTGTCACGCAACCCTTCTTGGAGAGCCAGGCCGTGCTCTGACCTCTGGGCCCCGTGGGCTGTCCTTCTGCAGGCTGGAGCCGTGGCAGCGCTGTGCTCGGATGAAGACAACTCACAGGGCAGACCCCTGAGGTTGGACAGATCCCACCCTGCGACCTGCCTGCAGCAGCACGGGTGAGCCTGCAGCACCTCTGCCCAAACCTGGCTTTCCTGGACTCACAGCCCCACTGCTACCCATTCCCACGGCCTCACTGCAGTCGTGCCGCGAGACGCAGCACCCTCCTCTCTGCTTGTTAATGCACTGCGAGCGCACATACACGTCTGTGAACGTTTTACCTTCATGTCTGAGGAACTGCTTGCAATTCAGTGCTGCAGTATCATCTTTTTTCCCTGCTAATTGCTTTGCTACATGTGCAAAGCCTCAAACGATGTGAACGCCACCACCACCACCAAATATTAGCCTTGCTGGGAGCCATTTACAGTTGCACCCTCCATGTGTTTAGGGGTTGGAAAATATTTAAAATGAGAGGAAACATATTCTTGCTTAAGGTGTGCCTCTAACTTGGGATCCATCACTTCTGCACGTTGCCCTGGCAACGCTGCAATAGCAAGGGAGTTCCTTTTATGGCTGATTTCCGAGCATGGCCGAGCTGGAGCCGGCAGCCTGGGTTACCAAGCAACCCCGGCCGGTGCTCCGGGAGCTGGGAAATGCAGCCACCGCTTTTGGATAGTGCCCGTGATCGTATGCTCATTCCGTCAACTTTGGTCTTTTTGCTGTGAAAATAATCGCTAGGGAGTCTGTCTGCATCCTGGTTCGTAGGGCTGCTTTCCCCCACTCTGCTTTCTCTTGCTTGAGCGTTCGATATGGGAACGCTCAGAGGAAGGAGGATACAACCGTCCATTTATTTGGGAAAAAATCAGAACGTTCCATTCAACGTCTGATGCTGAAGGGTAATTAAAGTGATGCCATCTGCACAGTGTGAAAAGAGAGGCATCCTTAGCTTCCCAGGTCTGCAGCTGATCAGACGTCATGTTTGAGGACAAGCCTCACGAAATGCAGGTGTTGAATTGCGTGGTGAAAGTTTCCTCCAATTCCTGCCCTGGTGCTGCTTCCTTCTGTGGTTTTATCTTCCCTCCACTTCAGAGGGCTTTTGATAATAAGCTGCCTTGTGGAGGAGGATGCGAATTAGGAGAGCTTACGAAATCATTAAAAGACTTACGATGAAATAACAACGTAAAGTTGTTGTGTTAAATATTTATATTCCAGCCATATCCTACCTGCGGTTGCCTGTCGGCCCCCTGCTGATAAACAAACACCTTACAAAGGCCTGGTCCCTACTGCCAGGAACCTCAGCTCAAAAGGAGGGGAAGCTGTTTTTGCAAGGGTTGACCTGAAGCACACAACCCCTCCTACGGAAGCTGAAGGACCTAGGTGCGAGTTTCACATTAACTTTCACCATTTTGTTTCATCCCCCATGTCACCTCCCCTGTCGAGGGGCGGTGTGACGGGTGGCAGGTGTCACAGCAGGGGTCTCCCAGGACCCCACTGAAACGTGCCCACCAGAGGTGGGATCCCACAGACTGGGACATGCAACATGGTTCAAAGCAGCACAACAGGGCTGAGCTGGCATCAGGAGAATCGCCTCGATTTACCACTTCTGAATAATTTTGCAGATTTCTGTGTATCTTGTGGATCTTCTCAGCGCTGGCAGCTGGAGAGGAGGACGAGCACATGGCGTGTCATCCACAGGGGCTGCAAGCTGCCAGCGTCTTGTTTTGAGTCAGCTCCTAAACAGCCACAGGAAGGCTGATTGCATGCTTCTTACAACTCCTTTCATATGGAATAATGCATTCCTCCTCTTTCGCAGGCAACCAGTGAGTGCATAGGATCTTGAAAGCCACAAGGGCCTGTATTGCAGCCTCTCGGTGAGGTTATTAAGCATGCGAGGTTCCAAGAAAGTAGTTAATGACTAATGAGTGGTGGCAATTCTTTCCATCCTCTAAACGGGGAGAATGAGCAGCGAGGGCTTATTTGATGTGTTTGGTGTTGCAGAGAACGTGTAGCTGCTCATCTCTGGTAACCTTCCTGTGATGTATTTCAGCAGACAGCACGGGGAGGTGTTCAGCGTGTGCTGCCATTTGGGTTGCGGGGTGTTTGTCACGGAGGTCAGAGGTAGTCTGTGAGCTGCTGGATCTGGCATCATGTCCGTCTCTTCTGGTTTGCTTCCTCTGGCACTGGTCAGTGCTTTTAACCGGGGTGAAAACAGGCGTGCAAACTAAACCTAAAGCTAAAGCATCGGTTCCAGTTTTCAAGGGCAAACCCGCTCCTAGCTTTGGCTGCAGTCTTCATATACCCCAAACCTTGGGATTAATTTGTACTTGTACTTATAGAAACGGAGGCAAACAGTTTTGGTTGCAGTTTTTATTGGTTTGGTTTTTATTTTATTTTAGACAATCCATAAGAATTAATCTGGATACAGTGAGACAAATTCCCAGGTAGCTTAATTTAGCATCACTCCAATGTCTTGAAATGGGCAGCACTAACTTGTTATGCCAACTGTAAACGTGGCCCTTCATGTCTTGTATCAATTTTCTTTTAAATAACAATCACACCAGCCCACAGTGATATTTAGCATTACTCAATCCTTGTAAAAATGACAAACTTTACCTCCCCGCGAAGTTGCCTGTGATTAGTCACACGTGGCAGTGTTAACAAGAGGCGATGCTGAGAAGTGCCCCATGAGCTTCGCTTAAATCTGGCTGTTATGTCAGGCTGTACCTGTGCTATCCCCCCGAACCCTTATTGTCAAGGGAAGCAATTTCACATCCTGCCTACTTAGTTAAGAGATTGTGAAAGTTATCTTTGTTGTTTTGAGAGAACAGAATTTATTCCCTTCAAAACAAGTGACCAGCATTGCCTTAATCAAGCGCACGTACCCAGCCTTCAGCGAGGCAGGCCAGAGCCGAAGCCTTTCTGTTTCATCCCGTTTCAATCCGGTGTGTTGTCAGCTGAAACTGGCTCTTTTTAATCTTTTGTAGTAAATGTCAGGTGAGGAACTGACAGTTGCGAAGGTAACAATTTTCCATTTATCCGCAGCCTGTGTAATACATGAGTGGATACTTACTGCCTGTGAATGACCATTGCTGTCAATCCAACTTAAAATCCGTTCTCTTCTGTGCTTCTGGAGGGACGCTGCCTGTGTAATTTGTCTGTAGCTTATAAAGGAGGGAGCAGCCGTGAATTGAAGTCAGCATTCAGTTTATTAGTTGTATTTTAAATATTTGATCACAGTGAGGCTAAAAATTCAACACCACTGTAATGTGGTATGATGCCTTAAAATGCCTGTAGTATTTGAGGTAGATCAGACAGAAAAAAATAATTGTTTGTGAGAAAATGATAATTGCACGTATATCGCACTTCAAGCCGAAATATCATATATTATTTACAGTCTGGGGAAGGAATATGAGACTCCAGATAAGAGGGAGAGGAGAGATTAATTTCATCGCTTTGGTAAACACCCGCAGCAGCTGGGTGAGGCGTAAACGGGGGCCGTACCTGGCCAGAAGCAGCGCCTGCCGTGTGGACAGACGAGGGGTGGAGACGGCAGCTGGGATCTGCAGCAGACAATCTGCACCTAGATGTGCACCTGTCTGCATGGCTCTTCCTTCCCTGCGTGCTGCCGATGGGATGGCAACGGCCACGCTCTTGGAACACGAAGGTACAGCTCAGGGTTGCTCTTGTACATCAGGCTCTTCGGCTGCTGTCAGCTCTCCTTCACAAAACGAGGATTTTAACGCTTAATTCCCTTTCTCGCTCACCTTTCTGCAGGTGTGTGAAGAAACAAAGCTGGAGTAAGGGCACGAAAAGGCATCCTGGGGGAAATAGGTCAGTCCTTTATTTACCGTAGTGCTTTAGCTCTGATTATGCAAGGAGCTTAATGCTGCTTCAGGTAGAGTGGGGCCTTGTATTTCTATGCAACACCTGCAGCGGCGGCGTGCTCTGCCATTCCTCTGCCCGCGTTCCCATTGAATAATAAGAACCAGGTTTTGGAAAGTACGCCAAACATCTGGTAAAATCAGGGCTCTACAAGTTTATTCGAAAATATTCGTGAGCGTCACAGATTTGCCAGGTGGTGAGCACTGTTGAAAATCTGTCCCTAATTTACTATGTAAATTAGGCCATTAGGTTAAATTGATCTGCTTGTAAGTTAGCGTGCTACCCAGTATGAGCTACGGGGGTAGAAGCCGTCCTGGTAAGACATACACATTTGACTAAATTGTATTTACATTCCCTGCTCTCTTTATGTGGTGGTCATCCCCCTGTGAGTCATCCCAATACGCTCCAGGTTATGTGGGAATCTCGTCGTGGCAAAATGTTGATTTAATGAGCTTGGAACAAGAGACACACAACATCAAAAGCTGGGACACCCAGGGAGTATGTGACTGGAAATGAGAGTACATCATCTTAAAAACAAAAACAAACAAACAAAAAAACAGGAAAAATATTTATCTGCTGTTTTGTTAAAGGATTCCTCTTCTCAGACACGAAGAAATCACTGCAAGACAAACATGCTAGCAGCTACTGTCCATGTTAGCTCCCTTTTGTGCTCGGTATGTCAAGGAAAGAAAAAAAGATTTATGACTCATTGTTTTCCAAGGTTGCTGCTTCCTCTGCAGATATTTACAGGTTGGTTTTTAGAAAAACAGTTTACAAACTGCCCACTGAATTTCCATTTTTATTGCAGGGTCATATTATTACTGCCTAATCCATCATATATCACACAGGCTCTGCACTTAATGCTCGATTAGGGAAAAAAATGCATGGTTAGCTACTTGTAAATTATTGTGTCTTCTCACCATATATCTTCAAGATAATGCAGACGATACAACCTGTGTGTTGGTAAGGCTTGCGTTATTCAACCCCACTGCTCACTTGGGGACACTTTTCTCTAGGTGTTAACATCCCCTAGTGTAAACAGGCTTCTCTTTTCCCTTCTAGAAACACGGCTGTTGGTCTCAGAGAGCTCTAGAAGTCTTCTTTGGAGCAGGAACCTGAAATTTTGTAACCGTTTTTAAATAGCCTAAAAGCAGCCTCAGGGTCATACTGTCACTTTTTAAAATATCGCATTGAACATTTAACACCTGGTAAGTACTGAAAGTGTCACTTTGAAAACAGAAAGTTATTTTCATTTGGAGAATGTTCCAAAGCTTGACAGTGTTTCCCACACATTCGTACTGTCTTCCAACTGGAAAAACTTGGAAAATAGTAGTGAAGTGCATGTGTGGAAAGCTCATTCTTCAAAAGCCTGAAAACATGTTTGGAAGCAATCTTTTTCCAAGTACAGTTGAAATTAAACACTTATTTTTCTAATATAAAAAATACTTCTGTGAAAACTTCCTGACCTCTTCAAGTTCTCCTACCAATGATGAGACACAGAGGGGAGAGAAAAATCGCTTTTCCCATTTCCTCAAACAGCAAGCGAAAAGGCTATAGGAAGTGACATTAAAACAGTGAACGTTTCATTAGAATTGCAAAGACGTGGATTTAAACAATAGGAAACGAGGGAACTGAGGCTCCCATTTCGTTTTATTCATCACTTATGCCTCAGCTGTCTTTGCCATGGGCCCCATTTTCTTTTGCATTGCCTATTGCACAGGTACTTACACCAAGGATAAGTATGTGTAAAATACATAAAACATTGCTGTTCTTCCTTGGAAGCATTTTAAGTTGACTGCAGAAGGGTGAGTAACTGCATAAATCTTAGGGAACAATGAGGTGGGCTCCTGTGTTCCAGCTGTTATTTTTTTTTATTGTATTTTTAACTTGTTTGCCTGCAGTTGTGTGTTTACACCATGCTGTCAAAAGGCCCAGCAGTAGAGCGGTGACGTTCTCAATGGAGCTGTGGCAGACGTAGCTAAATTACCGGTGTCGAGAACTTTTTTGGCTTTTTACAGTACTGAATGCATTTGTCCTGAGCACTTAGCAAAAATAGCATCTGGGAGGCCAGTTGGAAGCAAGGAAGAAGGGGAGGACCTTTACTGCATGTGAATAAAATTGGTAGCTGAAAGGCAAAAATCACATCAGATTGGCAGCTCCCACCCTCCACGACTGTCCCAACAGCTCAGCGACGCTCGTCTGCCCAGCTCTGCTCCAGAAGCCGTGGTTTTGGGTCCTGTTGTTGCTGGTGAGGTTAATGTATGGTTGGTGGTAATGGGAAGTGAGCTCTTGAATGTTCCCCGGAAGGTTTAGCATTTGTTTTCAAAATAGAGGGAAAAACAAAAGGGAATGCTGCTAAAATTATCCCTTGTATTATAAACAAATGCAAACAGCTGTGGGAGCTCTCGCTGGCTTTGCTGGCTGGTCCTAGCTTCAAAAGTGGCCTCATTCGCTCCACCCTCAACTATAGGTGTCACTGCGGCGAGTTAAACAAGCTCCAGGAAATGTCAACAGCAACTGAACACACAAGCTGTGTTGGGAACAGTGTTTGCTGAATAAATGACTAATTTAATGGCATCCACTGGAGAATGGTTTTATCGGTAATAGTGATACTCCAGTATTGCAAATAAGTGGAGTTTAGGGCTGTAGTATTAGCATTTGTTGTCTTATGTTTTCTTCCTGTATTGAAAGGGAATATTGAAGAACCATTTTGATGCAGAACAATTACAAGGTGGCTTGTATGGCTGGGAGGCACGTGATGGGGAGTGGATTTGCATGGTGTTGCCTTTATCATCTGAAAAAGGCAGAACCATGTTGGGAAGTCTGGTGCCTGACCGTAACCCATGGGGTCTCCGTCCCTCCTCCAGGAAAATCACCTCTGGGGTTTTGTGGCTGGCTGTAAATGTGGGTTTGAGAACTTACTTTAGAGAAATGTCCTTAATTTTTGCAACTTGCCTGTGGGGAAAGAAATGATCTTTTATTGTATTTAGTCATTATTAAGCCTATTTATAGGCTGGTCATTAAAGTACCCCTACCTGCTATCCAGTCGATGTTCTGAAAGCTAATTAGCTAAGTAACTAGAGCAAATCCACTATTAGGTATGCAGGGAAGGTAGCACTGACACAAACCAACAACAGGGGCCAACAATTAAGCAGATGGACAGTTCTCCAAATGACTCTGGAATTTATGGTGTGAAATGACCTTTGGAGGCAAGGGAGTTCTGCTGGTTATTTGAATGGCACCAGGATTTCGGCTTAGCTTCTGAGGCCAACAGGGGCCATGGACGTATCTAGAGATGGCTCTGGAAAAGCTGCAGGGTAGAAGAGCTCACCTGTGATACAACACCCACAGAGAGAAAAGAGTTCAGAGGATGCAAAGCTGGGAGACCGGGCTAAGGTAGTCAATGCTTCGGGTCACCCACCCTTTGTTCTTGGATGGTTTTCCTTGCTCCTGTCTGAGGGTGAGGGGAAGGTTATGCCCTGCCCTTACTGTAACGTGGCTGAAGCTACACGAGCTGTGGGAAAGGTTAATTTGAACACGATCATTCTTCTCTGCGCTGTGCTTTTTAAAGCTTAAACGCTTATTTTTAGGGTTGACAATACACAGCTCTCTTTATTGGCCCACAGAAGAGTAAAAATAGATGGATGGGGATCGTGCAGATGTATGTGAATAATTCTTGGCAAAACCTGTTATATATTCCTCAAATGCTAAATTTTAAGACATTTTATTCTTTCTCTTTTTTTCCCCTTTCATTTGCAGTTACACATTTTTCTGCACTTAATCTTTTTTTTTTTTTAAATGAGATCATTATCAAATATGGCAGTTCGCAAATATTTTTCATGCTGTTGGGCCTTTTTCTTTTTTCCTTCTCTTTTCTAAAGCTTCTTGAATGTCATAAATATTATTTCTCTAGTTGAACATCAGATGGATTGCTAGGCTTAACGAGGTCTGTGTCCTCAACCATTTGCTGCTGTTCTGCTGCTTCCGTACTGGTGGCCTGTGCAGAGCACGTTTGAGGAATGTTCTCTGCTTTAGCTTGCTCAGATATCTTTCTGTTCGTATACCCAGGTTTCATAGCTGAAACTTTGCAGCATGTTTTAAAGGCAGCCAAGAGGGAAGTGTAATGGCTCTCCTGGAAGTTGTTCAAAAGCCACTCCCATCGACTGCATCGGACACTTATATAAGGCGCCAAAAGCAATTTCCAGTCAAGTATAAGGTAAGGGAAACTAATTGGAATACTGTAGGCTGTAGTGAGAATACCTTTGGAAGCTGAGGTTAACACTTTTAAATGTATCTTTTTGCCATACAAGAAATGTGTCTAACTCATAAATTTTTTGGGGTCTGACACTCTTGTTCTTTTCTTTATTAGCTGGGGCTCCAGCACGTCCTGTACCCTGCTCTGGGGCTTGCCAGAAGTTCTGGTAGCCCAGCCATTAGTTTGGATAGTCCCTTTTCCCCAAAGTGTAAGAATTCTGTCTTACACTGAATTAATAATTAAAGAAATATTTTGAACTGCAGCAAAACTGGCCCTGGGCACCTCTCAACAAATCTCTTCTCTCCCGTAAATCCAGCTTGGGCTCTCTGTAGCTCCTGCCAGGGTCTCGCTGGTCCTCTTCCACCAAAGAAAAAAAGTCCTGCTGCATCAACAAATGACTAATTCCCATTAAAGCCTTTCAGACACTGAGGCTTTTTTTAACCTTTGTTTACTTTTCCTATTCTAATAATCCAACTTTGATCAATTTATCTCACCAAGCTACAAGGGTTCTCTATTTATTACCCACATGTAAGGCACAAAGCACAAATGGAGATAATCCTCCACCAGGGTATATTGAAATCACAGCTTATTCACACTAGGACAATTTGGTTCCTGCTCACATCTGAATTCTTAAGTGCTATTTCAGGCTTCTTCCCTTCAGGACTACTGTAACTTTGAACTCTTGAATGGTTTGATTCTTGGAATTGTAATTTCTCTTAAGCAAATGTCTCTCACCTTTTATTTAACTTTCAATCTTCTGCACCCAAACTTTTTCAGCACGCAAATCCTAAAGCTATTGTTCCAAAACCTGGCCTACAAGGTTACTTTTGCCTTCCAGGCCAGACTCTTTTGCAGGTTTATTAACAACACATCCTCAGGTACGTTTAAGGAGTCAATCATTAACTTGATACTAGAACGTATGCTGCCTCTTCTGGAAATTACCGTCTGAGGGTAGACAGCCTAGGAGGTAGTACAGAGACAAACTTCAGTGGGGTTGCATGCTCTCAGATCTCTGGATGTAAGAACTCATCTCCAGTTTGGGGTGACCTTTGTCACCCACCAGCGCACCTGCACATGTGATGTAATGTGAGTATTTGGCATTTCCCTAACATGAGTAGTTGAAAAATTTCCTGTTTAACCTTACTTTGGTCTTGTCTTTCCCCTGGTTCCAGGTTCTGCCTCTGAGCTGACCATATTCTTGTTGTGGTCTTTCTTTTTTGTTCAGCCAACACTACCCGAGCATCCTAATAGTGGGTATTTGTAGTAACAACTCAGACAGTCCTCCTGCCCTTAATACCACTTGCCTGGCTGCCGTATTTCATTCAGCAAAAGTGTGAATGCTCTCCATCTCCTATAAAAGTGAATAGAATTTAGGGTGTGGGGAAAGTGAATCTACAGGAAAAACAGGCTGTTTTCTTACTGTCTTTCTCCTGATTCTGACTAGAACAAACTAGTCAGGGGTGTTTCTTGTCTGCTTGAGCTTCAGATGAAGAAATGATGTTTATTCTCTCTTCACACACAGCTTAGTCAAGGGAAGTGTCTTATTCGGCAAATGGCAGAGCAAAGATAATATCTTCTCATTTTGCATACAAGGAGGATCCTTGGCAGAACAGGAATTGTTCCCTTGGATAATTTTCATCTCCGTGTGCTTAAAACTCCCTTTTACCATGTCTCATAGTCTACCCAACTCTACTGCTTCTGTGCTATATACCCTGTTGTTTGTGTCCTTTGCTGTGATTCTTACTATTCCAGTCTCATTTAGAAAATACTTCTTAAACTGAGAGGCCAGAATGCTGTTGCATGAGTGTTTTTTGCACCTCTGGAATGACCTCTTTGTGTCATGTGGGCTTCAAAATCCAAGAAAGCTCTTGATAATGCTTTGTGCTTGTGGTCTGTCTTTATAGACTTGTGGGGTATATTTGTGCTAGCTCTTTTTACAGCTCTCCATACCTTCCTGGTCTTCTACCGACATTCTCAAGATTTGTTTTTCCTCTCAGAGGCAAGAACTAAATAGATCTACAAACTGTGCTGACATTAAAAGAGGAAGTAAACACTGAGCACTTCTGAAAGTATGGCCTCTCCTCAGCACCTGTGTTGTTGCTATCCACTAACTGGTTCTTTCTTTCTTAAAAGTCTTTCTTCTTAAAATAATTAAATCTGACTCCCTAAATTTGCTCTTTAAATCTTTAATAAATACGAAGAACTATTCAACACCACAAATTTTACAAGGAAGAAATTAATATAAGCAAGAAGTTGATTGACAATCTGTTGTTGGACTGTTGTTGAGTGTGGTATTTGCACCAGAAGAAGAGGTGGAAAAAGTACTGTGACTTTCTGCTGCAGTCCCATGGTGCCTGACTATAGAAACGTTCTTAAGGCCAAACTGGAGTGGATAAAACCAGCAGCTCCACTCACAGATCTTCCTTGAGGGAAGCAGTTTGCAGTATGCCCTTTCACAGGAGAGGAGAAAACCAGGCCGGCATTAATTCACTCTTCCTAGGCACTGCATCCAGTCTCATTCCTTTAGCTTATGATATCTTTGGGCAAGGTCACTTACGCCATAGTGCATTAAAGGCATTGTATGAAGGATATTGCATTACCATATTATCACGAGTTTAGTGTGTTTTATTGCAGCATAGAGATTAAGGCAATTATTAGCAAGTTCTTAGGAAAACAACAGCTTCTGCTACATCAGGTCCAACTGACACAGTGGCAGTGTCCCTGTGGCTATGGCTGTAGTGGGAGCTATCAAATAATGGTGTCATTGTTTATGGTGTTTTTTTTAAATACCATCTTTTTTCCCGATCTTTCTTTCCCCCCCCCCCCTTTCATACTGGCTCTGACAGACTGCCTACTTTCAAATGCTGTCAGAACATCCAGTGTAGCAACAGTTGTTATAGGTGTAGTGATCATCCTTGATCACAGCAGTGTGTTGGAGCTATGGGTTTTTTTATTTTAAATGCATGCTTGAAAATGGCTTGAGTCATCAGTATGCAGACTGCTGGCGGATCACTCATTTTTTTTATAACACCAATAAAGTAGTCGCTTCAGTTCCCCACAACACAAAAACATTTGCTGTTGCCTAAATTTCCTAAAGACATTTTGTTAGACAAAGTGTCCTCATGCTCTATATGCACTCTGATTAGAGCAGAGAGGTTTTGGACTCTCTATAATTTGTTGTCCGCTCCCAGAATGTTCCAGTGATTGTGCTAGTCCCTTGAGAAATGCCATGTAAGTAAACTGTTGTATATACAGGCTACTGCCTCCTATGGGCTAGCCAAATCCAGTAGCCCAGTAGTCAGGGCTGCTGCAGCTCCCTCTTCGCAGGTCTGGTAGCCTGGGAGGAGCAGGTCTGGGTACTCAGTTTCTCTGATTAGGTCACTGGGGTTGTCAGTTTTCCTCTGTTCTCCTTTGTATGTGCGTGGAGATGAGCGTTTTATCGCATGACCTAACTGTGGATATATGCCAAGCTTGTCAGTGTAAAGCAAAAGCACTTGCTTAGTTATTTTATTCAATATTTAGGTGTCCATGGGCTGGAAGGACAACAGAAAATAACCACAGGTTGAAAACTGGACAGAGTTGTGCTGCCAGAAAGAGTTACTAATTATTGGCCTTTTTCAACTGCACAAGTTGTTATATAACCCCTAGTGGATCTCACCACCTTTCTGCTTAGTTATCTGATTACTTATTGAAAACACTTTGGGGAAGAAGATTTGGGAGCTGTATGTATAATTGCACATCCACCTAAATTTTTCGACAAAAGAGTTGTAGAGGTTAGAGTATCGATAGCAGCACCAAGTGCCCAAAGCTGACCGCACATTTTCTGTACTTTCCTTGCTGTGCTTTGCTTGATTAATCGGGACAATTCTCTGTTAGGCATAAAATTAAAATAAATGATTAGAATAAAGATGTGCTGAGCTACTTGACAAGACTTGAGTACAGGGTACAGAATCTGTGGGTGTTTGGCACAGCCCCAGCACTGCAGATATTTTAGCTCTTGCTTATTTTTGATTCAGTTCAAATATGACTTACCTTTTAAAAAAAAAAAAATAACTGTGATGTATCTATGTTACACAACAGAGGCTCATAATGGAAGAAATCACATGGCAAAGCTATAGGCATGAGTTGTAGGGCAAAAGTGCTGTTCTGAATTATCTCAGCTTCAGCTTATTTTGAAGCACTCAAGCAATAATTGGTTGCATACAGAATGGTTTGTTCTATCAAGTCACCCTCCTTCAGAGAAGAAACCCACAGGAAGGCTTCAGAGGCATGAGCCACGCAGCCACACTGTCACTGGTTCTGTTCACTTACAATCCTTTGTAGTTTCAGAAGCATCTGGGATGGGATGCTGAGGAATGCAATAAAATAATATTTCTAGAGGGATTTACCCATGGAAGAAGCCCTTCCAAGGGACAAATCAGCAGAGCACCTCCAGTAGATCTCTTCCAGTGAAGAGCTCCCAGATTCCCTGCAGTCTTTCTAAGGATCCCTACAAGACAAAATAGCGATGCAAAAACTGCATTGTGTTTTTTTGCTGTTGAGGGTTGCATTTACTTTAGGTGAACACCTTTCACCCACTGACTCTGCTTCTGGCTAAAAGAGTGGTGAAGGGGACTGAGAGCTGTAGCACAGAGCCCTTCCCATCCTGCCCTTCCCAGGATTTTTTTTTTATGCAGATAGTTTGGAGAAATTCCTGGGATCCTTTGCCAGGAACAAGCAGACAGAGAAGCCAGTGGTAGAAGAAACAATCTGTAGCTTCCCAGGGTTGTCTAGTTAAGTTGTAAGTCCATTGTCAAACTTTGTTTCTCAGTCGCAGGTCTAGTCTGCAGGCATCACATCTGGACCAAGAAGAAATGACTCTCATGTGTGGGCTTCTGTTAACTATCAGTGCAAAAAACAATGTATAAGAAAGAGGCAAGGGTTGGCACGATAACTGCTAGCAGACGGCTGGGATCAACTGAAGTAAGGAAACTGTTAAAAAGGAGTTGCAGCGTCAAAGCATCATTTTTCACTTTGTAAATTCAGCTCGAGTATGTCTACAGTGTCATTTGTGCTGAAGATTTGGATTCCTGTGCTGTATCAGGGAGCACTAATATCTCTAGCAAAGCGATCTATCACTGAACTGCAGGCATCTCCAGGGTGTAAAACAACACCAGCTCAATGGCACACAGCAGCAGTTCACAGAAGTGCAAGAAAGAAGTTTCAGGAGAATAACAGAGCAGTTGGGAAAGACCGTAGGAAGAACGTACAAACAAAATGTAGCATAATAGGTCAAGCAAGGTACATTTTGGTTATTTCCTTGGCTTTAAGATATATGATTCTGAAAAAAAGTTGCTGTTTAAGTGTTATTAATAAGAAGCAGGCCCTCCTTCCCTTCTCTCTTCGCCCCCCCCCAAAAAAAAAAAAATAAAATAAAAGGAAAAAAAAAAGGCAGTATTGTCCCCCAGATACCACTGCACAGCAGTAACTAACACACGAGTTTTGCAGATCTTTAGACCTATTACCTTGCGACAGGGAAGTGTCATGAGAAATGCAGTAATGGTTACAGTAGAAACGGAATAGGAACAGTGAAAATTATGATCATTTTCATGAAAGGAAAGGCCCACACCCCCTTTCATAATAAGAAAATCTTTTGAGTGTAGCCCACACATGTTTCAGAGGCAGCTGCTTTACTGATTATTGCAAGCCAAAATGTTATATCAGAACACACCTACTTAACAATACCAGTTGGGTTAATTAAGAGAAGGTTACATTTTAGTTCATATGCCTTTTGAAAAATGGAATAAACAACAATCTTTATTCCCTTGGGATAAAAAAAAAAAAAAAGGTGTAGATTCTGCCAACTGGTTTGTAATATGAGAGTGCTTTACATGGTGTATTTTCACAGCTGTCTTATCAGTTTCCTAAAATGAATCAGGGTGGAGCAAACAGTTTAGGAATGTCATGAAAAAAGGATTTGGAGCTTTGCTGTGGTTCATGATAATGATGCCCTCTTGGATCTTGGAATAGTGTATCAGAGTCAGAAGATCCTACTGGGGATAGGGATAATGCTTTTAATATATTTTTGCACAAAAGTGAGCAATTATTGTCTCTAAACTTAGATGGAGGCATCCTCTTTGCTTTTTATGATAGTTTGACTTGAAACAAGTTTTGGACAGAAGGCATATGCAGTTAATTCTCTTGTGAAATTCAGTTTTCCAAAATTTTCCAAAATGGGGCAGTTTCTGCCATTGTAACTCATTTCAGTAGGGGCTGAAGGATCTTGGAACTTCATGGACCCGAGCATTTACCAGATCTTCGCTGAGTTCATTACCTCCATGCAAACCAACCAGTAAAGGTCAGGCCTTTCACCCACTGGCATGGTGGTAGAACCCAGACCGATTTCTCTGGGTTTTCAGCATCGTGCACTGAAAACTGGAAATCCAGAGGTGGAAGCGACTCAATGCTGGTATGTCTAGAAAGAGTTATTGTGCTGTTTCCCCTTCATCAGCGTTCAGTTAACAAAATACCTGCTCAGAACACTGCCCTCATGTACTGCTTTGGATTTTGGTGTAGGCAAGCAATGAAAAAAAATATCTATATAGATTTATTGTATGAATTGAGGAGGAGACATGGTCTGCTGGAGAAGAATCTGACGTTCTTTTAATACTGCTATGGGTTAATGGAGTGTATAGACTGTTTTAGCAGTTTCTCTAAATACCTGATATTCCATCTCCACTAAGAGTTACAGTTTATTTGACAGAAACAAATTGAGTGAACCAAAGCTTTTTCCTTTCGTTAAAATGACTTTGACTAAAATGGTGCTCTTTAAAATATAGCATATTAGATCAACTTATCAAACTTGTGACAGTTATTCTTTAAGTAGCCCTATTTATTTTGTTGGCTAGTAAAATACTTACTACTGCTCCAGAATTGATATTTTTCTGAAGTCTGATTGTGCAGGTGAGCAATGCTATCTTTGTTAAATATACCTCAGGTACTGGCTGCAAATTGTCTCAATGGCCTACAAATGTCTGTCTGCTCAACAGAAAGTGTACGATTTCCATCAGCTTCAGAGTGTCCCAAGTTAAATGCTTTAATGATAAAATATGTGATCCTCTGGGAGAAATTTTTAGAGTTAATAATTTTCCATTTACCTGAAATGCTTAATATATGGTAATCTAGAAAACAGTAATTTGCAGCAGGCCTTGTGTCTTATTTCATCCTGTGTGCAAAATGCAACTGCTCCTATTCATACAATGCATCTGCTTCCATGGGCCTACTGTGAATTTCACAAGGAATCTAAGTCATTACTCTGGTGCACTAAGTCGGGCTCAACTGTACCTGTTTTATGATAAATGCTTACTATTCTTACTGGTCTCCATGGATGGAGACATCACAGTGTTTATACACAATCTATTTCAATGCTTAACAATCCCTGCAGTTAGAAATTATTCCTAATTTCCAGTCAGAATCATCCTTGCTGCATTTTAAGATGATTACCTCTTGTCCTGTTCATTTCAGTAATGGAGAACAAATGATTCCTTGCATTTCCTATTGACCTTATACACATATGAAGGTTGTTGTCATCTTTTCCTTAGGTTAAACATGCCAAATTGCTCATCCTCTCAGTGGATAAGAGGATAGGTGAATAAGTGGGATGGGCAGAAAATAACACAATAATTGGTGGTTTCTCCTGCACTTCAATTTGGACAAGGTTTCATTAGTAGAAGTCATTTTTTTAAGGCCGATTGGACTAATTAGAACCATAAAAACAAATGTTGGGAGTGTCCAACCCCTTTAACAGCAATCCTTGTCTGAACCCTGCAGAAGTAGCTGAGGATTAAAAAAAATACAAAAACTTTTCCAAATTTCCCAACTATTCTAGTTGATCAGCCAGTTAATGTCCTGCCTGTGCATTTAAGCCATCGGGGTAAAGTACCAGTCCGCGCATAACATCCTTCCAGGATGCTGGAACGTAAATTGCAAAGGGCAATGTGTTGGAGGTTTCGACTAGTGAACACATACAGACTGAAAACGTGGTTTCTGGTTACTCTTGGTGTATCTTTATCACACATAATCCAAAATTGGTACAGCAGTAACCAAATAAATTCTGTAAAGAGCTTGTGCCAAAGCTGTAGAAAATTGTGTAAAGCTTTTTCTACCCAAATGAATGTTCACCTGATTGCCAGCTGCAGTCATTAGCAATCGTCTCGTGAATTCTTAAATAGTGAGCTAAGTTGGTCCTGGCGTAATGGAATGGAGAAATAACAAAAGCTGGTGTCCTGGTTCGGTCTGGTGCACACACAAATTCTGGTATCTTTTGTCTGTACACCAACTCTGTAACATTAACAGCTCAGAAGGTACAATTATGAAGACTTTGCTTACAACTGAGTGCTGTTTGCTGTCTGATAGGTGTACCCCAGTGTGCCAGAGGTGCATTATTTCAGTCAAGATGTTATCTTGAACGCATGCAATCATTAAAGCTCCTGTGGTGCCTCTCAAGAGGAAAATGTTGAGATTGGTATTGTTGCCAAATTATGATCTGCATAAATACATCCTCTCTTTCAAAATTGCAATTACACTTTGCCATAGAATATTCTTCTTTTAATAATGGGCGTTTTCTGTTAAACAGACACAAGATTCTGGACTGAGGCATGTGTGTTTGGTTGGTAGGTTCAGGCATCTCCCTCAGGTACCTGTTTAAAAAAAAATAAAAAATAGAAGAAAGCATCAGGCATCATTGCAGCAATTTTAGAGCAGGAGGAAGCACTGGCTAGACAAGGGACCCATCATCCTACATGAAAGCTCTCTTTGCTTGCCGCCACCAAAACGGCGCTGTAACATCTCGTGTTCTGCCCTTCTTTCACAATGTCATTTTTTGCGGTGTTGTTCTCTCTGAACATTTCTTGTGGACAAATGGGCAAGACCTTCCGCAAAGGGGCTCTGATCACACGGATTTAAATCCTTCTGGAGGTCAGTAATCACCAGTTCTGACAGGCCTCCAGCACGCAGTGCAAGGCTCATCTCTTGGCCAAACACTTCTGAACTTTATCTAAGATTATGGCTTTTTTCCTTTTCTTCCATCTGCTGCAGACGGGAAACAGGAATTGCTGTGATTTGCTTCCTGCTACAGCCAAGGACTGTTTGATGTAGGTTTAATATGCTGAGGTGTATGTCACCAGCCTTTTGTTTCTACATAGCCTTTAACATTCTCTTTCTTGGTGTTCAGGGGAGTTTTGGGGCTTGGTTAGACTCATTTCTGAGGAGACGGCGCTTGGTGAGCAGAAGATGTTTTGTCTCTGTTGGTTTCTATTATTGGAAAAACTGCTGACTAGAACGAGCAGCTCTTGTATTAATTCCGAGATCTTCCAAATGTTGATCCTTCCTTGTCTGGTCATCTCGCTCCTGCGCAGGTGTATACAAGAAAATAAAGCTATTTTTATTCATCCTGTTACTTGTTTCTTCTCTGAAGTTCTGTTAGGAAGCCTCTATTGCAGCTGTTGCTCAGATGAAGGGTAATGTTGGTGTTAAAATGCAACACTGGTGGTAGGAGAAGGATCATAAAACACATATTTACTTAGATTTAGACAAAATAGAGTCAGTTATCCACAGCTCAAGGTGCTCTTGCCAAAAATTGCAAAAATGAAAATGAAACAGCCAGAAAAACAGAAATCTCCCTTTCCTTCTGGAGAAAAAAAAAAAAAAAAAGGCAAATCTATTTGAAATCTCCCCAGGCAACAGAAATAGATATGCCTTTCATTAGTTAGTGAAGGGATGGCAGAACCCGTGTTCTTTTAGACTGCTGAAGTGTGAAGAAAATCAGTATCTCACATCTAGAGGATTACTCTAAACTATTTTCTCCATAGGCATATATTTCTTAGATAACAAATATTGTAAGCAATATTTATTTTTATATGGTCACACTTAATAGCATCCATCTAGGAGATTATCTGATGGTATATATGATTTGAAAGACCGAGTGTTTTTATATCTTACTGTAGGTATTCTGGCTATTTAGGGGACAACATCTTGTTTGTTACAGCCGTGTTATTCCTTTGCTGTTGTGCAAACTTCATGTCAGTTTGCAGTATAAAAAAAAAAACAACAACTCACAAAACACAAAGAGTTGATTGAGATTTTTATGTGAATTTTTTTGGCTCCCTGGTTCACCAGAAAGATGTCTAAAGGAGCGGTTATAAGGCTCAGAGGCCAGACGCAATAAGGTGTGGATGTGACCAAAATGGAACTTGGACTGGATTTCTGGACCAAAGTCTGGAATTGGTGATCCTGAAAATTCCCCCCTCATCCCACGGCTAACCCTTGACCACTTTAAATGCCAGAGGTGTTTGCTGTTGATATTCTTTGAATACCTATAGTTGTGCTTCTGCGAGGCACAGACCAGCTCAGTCTTCTAGGTCTGGGCAGTTTGGTGCTTCACTGAAGTACAGGCTTGGTGTGTTCCAGTAGGATTTGTCTCCTGGGAAAATGCAAGGGAGGCTGTCCTGGGTGGAAAACAAGGATGCTTTCTTTTTTTCCCCTCTGCCTCAGGGACTCCAAACCCAAGTATTGACTTGAAGCAGTCCCTTGCCTTTTTGAGTTCTCAGTCAGAAGGCACCCAGCCTAAATTAGGACACTGTACACAGAGCCTGTGTGTGTAGCACAAATACTGAGGAATCACATGTGCCTCAGGAGGTCCTCGGGCCAGACTCGTTGTAGGCTGCCATAAGGCTTTGGGGAACCATTCTACATGCCTGCCTGTGCTGAAGCATCCCCTTTTGGCCACTGTTGTAGAGGATAGCGTGGAAAATGGACAGTGTATGACTGCTTGTAAATTCTCTCGGGTGGCTAGCACAGCCTCTCTGGGTTGGACATAAATGACTAAATATTGAGATGCTGTGGCTCCTATGTTCCTATTTGGAGCTGCTCTTTCGCCATTATCTCATACCCTTTGACTTCTCAGCTCTATCCTGGAAGTGTCAGATCCTCCCTCTCTTTCACAAACCCATGTCTTGAAATCTGTTTTCTTAGTAACGATATAGCTACATATATAAAGCAGTTGACATCAGTTCTGAGAATATTTTCTTGTAGGTGGAACTATTATATCCTTGGTGCTGTAACATGGAGTCAGTGATTTGCTATGCTAATAACTTGCTGAAGGAAAAATGGGAATTATTCTGACTATGTATTATTCCCCCCTAGTGTATGTGGTTTAAAAAGACTAAAGGGCAACAGAAGATAAGCAATTACAGAAGGCGCTTCTGCTGGAAGTAATGAAAGAGACAGGAGGCTACAGATTTAGATGAAAATATTTCTGGAATATTTCCTTACTATTTTTTTTTAAGTGCTTGTTGCTCTGTTTTATGTGTTGCCACTCTCTTATGAAAGAAAAAAAGAGAGGACTGCAGTGATCGATGACATATAACCACTTTGATCCATGCTTAATTCCAGAAACGTGGCGTCTGTATCCCTGCCCTGCTAACAAATACACAGCAAAACCAAACACGGGGCTACCTCCATTTTTCATTAGTGCTTCCTAGGCAGGATTTTGTCCATAGGAGTTTGTTTTGTACAAATCATTTTCTTGACTCACACCTGAAGATTACCCCGCTGCTTAATTTCCGTGGTCATTCACCCAGTGCTGTGGGCAGATGTGATGAAGCTCTCAGCCGTCCTGGGGGCAGATGGAGGCGAGCAACCTGCACCCTGAAGGTTTAACAAGGCATCCATCCCAAGGGAGTGGAGATCCTCGTAATTAATTTAATTAAAGGGAACACTTTGTACTGGGACTAAAAAGCTTATTTTGTTGAGTAAGGCCTAAATATTCGTTTTCTTAAAGGGAAATAACCAGATAAAATTATGTTTGCCGTGTACTTTTTGCACAAAAATAGCTTGGATACGTGACATTTGATGAGAAACCCCAAATTTCCGTCAGTATTGTTTTTCATTCAGGGTGGCCTGCTCAGCAATGCCGGCACACTGATTAGACTGCAGCGTGTATTTCTTGAGTAAAGAACACATTTCTTGTGTTTTTCTTGAGCTGTTTGGGTAAATAAATGTGCCTACGAGCATTAGAAGGTAGCACAGCTTTTCCTGTGTACGCCCTTTGCACCTGGTCTTCAACAGGCTGATGTTTTTGGAGGGAGAACTGAGCGAAACCCTTCGGATTTCGGCTTTTGCTCAATCCCCTCAGCGGGAGGCCGGGGGGGGGCGTCCTCAGGGGGGAACCTGAGGCGGCGGCGGCCGCTTCACGCGAGCCGGGGCCGGCTTGGGCGGCTGCAGCGCCTCAGCCGAGGCTGTGCCGGAGGCCGGAGCCACCTGAGGGGGCCGCTGCGGGTCCCTCCTTGCGGGCAGAGCCCTGCCCGGAGCCGGCTGCCCCCGGCCGCGCGGGGCCGCCTCACGGCGGGGCCGCCACCGCCGCCGCCTCACGGGAGGAGCCCCCCAGAGGAGGGCAGCGGCGCGTTTTGCATAGCCACGCCCCCCTCATGAATATGCAGCAGCCCCTCCCCGCTCACCTCCGAGCGCATCGCGCGCGAGCACAGAGAGGGAGGGAGGGAGCGAGCGAGCACGGGGGCGCGCACGCCGCTTCCCTTCCCCCTCCCCCTCCCTTCCTCCCTCATCCCCTCCCCTCACGGCCGGGGGGGCGAGCGCGGCCCCGCCCGCTTTCCCCTGCCCCCCCCCCCCATCATCTCCGCGCGTGCACGCGGGGCGGCGGGGGCGCGCTGCGGGGGGGGGGGGCGCTGCGGGAGCCTCTGGGCGCCGAGCGAGGAGCGAGCAGCCGCAGCGGCCGCCCCCCGCCCCTCAGCCGTCCCCTCCCCGCCGGGAGCGCGCTCGGCTCGGCTCGGCTCGGCTCGTCCCGTCCGCCCGCCGCGGCGGTGTGGGGAGAGGGAGCGGCCCCCGCGCCTCAGCCGCGGGCGGTGCGTGAGGGGGGGGCTGAGGGGGGTGTGTGTGGGGGGTGTATGTGGGGGGGGGGGGGGGGGGGGGGGGGGGGGGGGGGGGGGGGGTGTGTGAGGGCCGCCGCCGAGCCCCCCCCGCGCCAGGTAAGGGCCAAGGGGGTGTCCCCCCCCCTCCCCTCCTCCTCCTCTCCTCACCCCCGCGGCGACAGATCGGGGGGGGAGGCGACGCCCCGCGACGCGGTGGTGGCCCCTCAGGGCCTCCCCTCACCCCCCCCCTCACCCTCCCTACACCCCCTCACCCCCCTCGCACACACCCCCTTACCCCCCCGCCATCCCCCTGCCCCCCTCGCACCCCTCCTCGCTCCACCTCTCACCCCCCCAGTACCCCCTCCGTTACCCCACACCCCCCTCATCCCTCCCTCATCCCCCCCGTTACCCCCATACACCCCTCTTTACACCCCCCACCCCCATTTTCACCCCTTTTACACCCCCAGTAACCCCCATCCTCACCCCCCCATTGCTCTCCTCACGCCCCATCCCCCCCGCTGCCCCATACACCTCCCTTACCCCCTATCCTCACCCCCACACGCCCCCCTTACACCCCCTTACCCCCATCCACAACCACTTTACCCCCCTCACACCCCAATAACCCCCATCCTCACACTCCCATTCCTTTCCTCGTGCCCCCTCTACCCCTCATACACCTCCTCACATTCGATTACCCCCCATCGTCACCCCAATTCCCCCCCTTACCCCCATCCTCACCCCCCCCATTCTCCCCCTCACCCCCCCACTTTGGCCGGGGTTGCAGAGCTGAGGGGCGGCGGCCCCGGGGGGCTTTGGGGTGGTCGCAGGGCTCAGCCTGGCTCAGCCCAGCCGTGGATTTTGGGGGGCGCTGGGTGGGGGTTGGAGCCAGCTGGGGGGAGCACCTGGGCATGAGTGGGGCTGTGGGGATCCCAAGTGGGGATCCTGAGGTGGGATCGAGCCACGCAGGAGGGATCTGCCTAGCGAACGGCCTCTCTCCTTCACAGGCACCGGGCGGCAGAGAGGATGCCCGTGAGGAGCCCCCCGCAGCCCTGCCCGCTGCCTCTTGAGGAAAGCAGGGCTTGAAATCCTCCCTCCTCTTCCTCCCGGGGGTGAGTAAGGAGCGGGGAGGCTGATGACACGCAGCGGCTTTCTGTTCCAGGCGTGGGCTGGCTGTTGGGGGCTAAAATGTAAAGAAGAAAGGAGATACGGCGAGGCAGACGGCTGCGCTGGTGTGTGTGTTCTGCAGGGAAGAGACGGGCTCGTCCCCGTTTGTGTCTGGAAGTTGAGGAGCGTATGGCAGCCAGCGAGGTGGTCTAGGGAATGGTGCATCGCTGTGGAGCTTAGGCTTTTATACAGGTGGATGTGGCATAAGGGAGGAGAAATATCTGGAGAAGTTAAATCACGTTAATTGTAAAGGTTAATTAGCGCTGTTGTGGAGTGTAGCGTTGCTACAGGATAGTGAGCGCAGGCGAATGAATGCTGAAACGGGGAGAGGAGCGAGAAGAAATAGAGCAAACGTGCGATAGAGAACAACACGGCCATGAAACCCTGCTCGCAGCGTTTCTCAGGTGGGAGCTCGGAATGATCTCTTCAGAATGCTAAAGGTTGGCTGTCGCTGATTTCTCTTATTTAAACCTTAAACCTTAGAAACCAAAACCTGAAACTGAAAGCATCTGATCCTAGCATGTGGATTAAAGCCAATATATAGTAAAATAAGTGTGTTTTGGTGACGGTGTTTTGAGGAGAATTTGCTAGCTACAGTCACGTGAGGCTTTCTTACTGGAGTGGCGAGAGACACCTTAGATCATGGCTACTTTGTGTAGAGGTACGTTTAGCTATGAAATACGTGATGAATGTGCAATTAAACTGTGATAGTGCAATATATTGCATTTGCAGCTTGCCACAATCAAAATCCTTTCTTATTTGCTCTGTGAATGAACTACTGGGGGTAAAAAGCAGACAGCAGTGCTTAGGCAAGGAATATGTGAGCTGCTCGGGGTTTGTGGGCATTGTGACTCTGGGGCTTCTAAAAAAAAAAAATAAATAAATAAACAAAGTGCTCCTTAAGGAGTCATGCTGCTTTTTTGTAGTAACTTTTGCTAAGAGCATCATAAATGCAGAAGGCTGTGTGTGCTCCAGCCTTCCCACCAATTGCTCTGGCGTGGAGTGGAGCGGTAGGACCGTATCCTGTTTGGATCTAGATTGTGGTGGTGGTAGAACACCAAGACATCCTCGCCTGCAGATTTAGATGTGTAATTACAGCCTGGGTTACTGGCTAGGCGCTCAGTGAAACTGGATGACTGCTACATTGTCAGAAAATAACCGAATTGTCAGCATTGATTGCTCTGGAGCAATTTCTCCCTTGTTGTCATCTTTCCATCTTTTCCATTGCCTTGCCCACGATCCAATGTTTGCATGTTTTTTTTTTTTAACTAGAAATACATATTCTGAACAAAAAGGTGTTTTCTGAGTTGCCTAATGATTACCTTTCAACATTTCAAGTTACGTACCCTAGATTTACTTGCTATTGAACCTTTAGAATATGTGATATATGTTGCTGCTGAGAAATCCCTGAACGTAACCGTTACGTCCAGTGAATTTCTAACGGATTGGTTTTTATGCAGCAGTACAGATGAACATGCCTAACTTTCTGCTTGTAAATTCTCATTTATGAATATTAACGTGCGTAAATGCAGGCTGTATTAGGTCCAGATGTGCATCACTTCACATGTTGTCGTGCACTCTGTACGCTGGATTCTGTAGGCCTTGGTTGGTTTGCTTATAGCATATTTAAATTTTCTAGGTATGGAGTCTTGCTTTTTTTTTTTTTAATTTCAGGATGCTCGTTAACATCAGCAATAGTGTATTTTACTTTTTTGTTAAACAGCAAAAGGAAAACACTAAGAAGGCATCCAGTAAACTCTTAAAACCAAAACCCCACCACCAGCACCAAAAAAGCCTGGTACATTGAAAAAGAAAAAGAGCAATCTGCAGCCCTCCTTGTGCATGGTTTGTTTTGTTTTAAAAAAAAAAAGAAAAGAAAAAAATGACGTTCCTCCTTATGTTTTATGTAAATATTCCTTTTCTAGAAGTGATTGAACCTGTGATCAGTTGAGAGACTAGCAACACCTATTGTTCCACAGTCTGAAATAAAAGGAAAAAAAATCCTTTAGAATTTTTTCAATAATTTCCTCATTTGTGTCTTTTTGATGTATAAAGCCCTGAGCATACATATTGATGCTTTTTGTTTAAACTTTTGAGCCTGAATTTTCTTTCCTGCAGCCTGATGAGGCAGGTTGGCTTCCTCAGACAAGCAGATGACTCCAAGCGTAGGTTTTTGGTGAGATTAAGCTGATTTTAGGAACTGCTGCAAAGTCAGTGACCCCGTGTCTGCCCTTCTGGCAGCAGTGCTGTGGGTCGTGGCGCAGCCCCTCTCGGCTGCAAAGTTAAATGCTCAAGCAGCTGCTGGGTGGCTGACAGCTATTTCTTTCTGCAGAGTTCATTTCTAGCAGGATCAATGAACCGGACTTGTCGTGTGGAACATTGTGCGAGGAGGATGTGGGAGCATCACCCAGGAAAGAGGCTGGGCCTGCCCCTGTGGCAGCAGCGAGCTCTTGGAGTGGGTGCTGCTGGTTGCACGCCCGTGCCTGCAGTATTTGTGTGAAGCCTTAGAAAGGTCTCCAGGAATGGCACTGGTAGAGGTGTGGGGCTGCCTTTCAGTGAGGGTGCATTTGGTTTATGCTTAGTGCTCTGCAGAGAATACTTAGGGTCGTCCAGCCTTGTTGTGTACAGTCAGAGATTGGGGCCAGCTTGGTAATAAGGTTGCCTTGCACCTTCTGATACATTTACTGCAGAGGTGCCAACCTCTCAGAGCATCGTTCAGCGTCCTTTGAACACGCAAAAGCAGCGTGGTGGTGCAGGAGCTGGACGCAGGACCTGTGAGGCCCGTGGCAGGCTGCCACGCTTGGTGCTGAGAGCAGAATTGGGCCCGCTGGTGGTTTCTGATTCCTGCAATGTTAACTCTTTGTCTTGAAATGACGTGTTTGGTGTAGCTTCAAGGTGGAAAGCGTACCTGTTGCATTCACTGGAGACAAGTCTGTATTTAAAGCTCGCTGCATCTGCAAATATTTGCAGGGGTGGAGTGAACCGGATCGTTCATTTCTGGTTTATTTGCTAACTGGATTTTATGAGCTCTAAAAAACTAATTCTAGTCATGCTACTTAGAATTATTCGGGGCCCATTATTTTATGTGTCTGAAATACAGTCGTTTGTTTTACATTCATTTAAAAAGTAATTAAATACAAACCCTACGTTAATTAGAGAAGGCCATGGCTTGTTTGGTGTGCTTAAGGAATGGACAAACTGGGGGCTTGGAGCCTGGTCTTGAAATTTTGGCTTTGTGCAGCCTCCCCATCCGATTTAGCTTGCTGAGGTTCAGTGTAGGAGGCCACAGCAAAAAGATCCAGTTCCAGGGTGAGGATGAAGGCAAACTGGAGAGGAATTTGACTTGGTGTAGCCTGGAATTGGCTGCAGGATTCCGATGGGAGAGAGAAATTGCTGTCTTGGCGTTGGAGTGAAAGTGCAGTATGTTTTGGGTGCTCTGGTAAGGGCACCGTGGTGTTTCAGGTCTTCAGGAGATCTTTGGAGCCACCCATAGCACTCACTGACGGTCTGGGTCTCCTGTTGGCAGCGTTACCTGTCTTCCTAATCGGTGTCAAACAAGTTAACTTATGCCGTGACGTGGGAGACTCCATCTTGAAAAGCACTCTTTAGGAAGGCATCAGGAATGGTATGACAAAGTACGGCTTTCTTACTCGACGCAAGTTTGTGTTTGTGCCACGTTGTGTGATTGCTGGAGGAAATACTGCTCGGCGTGTTTAACGGATGGGCAACAGTTGGCTTTGCACATGTTCTGTGTAAAACAAGCCACGGGGTAAGACTTGCTTGGTCGTTTTTACATATTTTTATATACCTAGGTAAAGCTTTTTTCCTTGCTCCATGGGGAGCCCTTATTTGCTCAAACGTTGCTTTTTCGGCCTTTCAAATTGGAGCGCTTTCAATTTTTCCTCTTCCTTCCCCCCCACCTCCGTTGATTCGTGTGAACAACGTCTGCTTTGCCACAGGCAGCCCAGCAGCGCTCAGTAGGTTTCCAACCTTAATGATTCTGTGCTCTTCATCAAACACAAGTGAAGTCCCTGACCCATGCTCCCTGTCCCCATCCATCCCCCGAAGGCTTCCTGCCCGAAGTCCCTCTGACCAGGGCTATCATGGGCGTTCCTGTGGCCAGGAGCAACCTCTGAAGAGCAGCATACGTAACGTGCACGTCAGCCTTTCGGCTGTTAGCGGTGCTTATCTCTTTCTCCTTTATGGAAGGAGCGTGTTGGTGACTGCAGGAATGTCTCCTGGAGTGCCCGGATAGCTCTGGTATGAAGGCTGCAGCTGCTTCTCCTTTTTCTTTTGGCCGGGGAGTGGTTTCTTGTTTTGTCAGAGGTCTTTCACTGTCTGAACATGGAAGTCTTGGAGCAACTTGCTGGTTGGTCACCATTGGCTTGTCTTATTAAAGAACGCTGCGTGTCCAAGGTTAAGCTCCTGGTATGCCTGAATAACCCCTTTTAACCCCACAGCCACTTCCAGTCCTGCTGCCCCATTTCACACAAGTTGTTGCGAAGTCATCTGATGAGCTTCTCCACCTCACTGTGCGGATCAAAGCAGGGCAGGCTCAAAGCTGCGTTTATTCCTGAGCTGAGCTGCAAGGGTACACAAACAGTGAATTTTTTTCTTCCTTTATCTAAAACTTTTCAAAGCTTGGGAGGATGGAGGCAGCCGTTCTTGCTTCTCTTTCCTCGAGGTGCTGGACCTGGAAGTTTGCACTCCCTTCTTTTAGAGCAGGTTGCGTGTGAGGCAGCAGAGGGGTGGCTGCGGGGAGTTAGCTGTCTTCACGTCCCCTTTTCCCTATCTTCGTTTTTTTCCCATTACAAGAGGAGAGCTGGTTTTCAGCGATGCTTTGCAGGTTTCCATTGTGTAATACTTCAAACCTGCAGCTTGTATAAATACCTCGCTGGCTAATGAAGTTCAGCTGAAGAGTTGGACTGCCTCTTCTGCACTCGGCTGAATTGGAATAGCCCGACACAGCGGACGAGGTGAAATTCCCAACTAACAGCGGCTGGTGGTTTTTCTCCAAGCCCCTCACCTTTAATGGTGAATATTCTGTTGTCTAATTCTTACAAACATCGTCTTTAATCACTAATTAGGCTTGAATTGTAATGATCTCAGTTTTGTAGCCTCCAGTTGAAAGGGTTACATTAATGGAAAAAGTATTTTGGGTGGTGAACTCCTATTTGTAACAGCAGTCACACTGGGAATTTGCTATTAATTACTGAGGATGAGAAAAGAGAGAGGAAGGTGCCCCTATTGCACAGATACAAATTAACCGTTTACTCATTTTTAGATTTTTTTGGGGCTTTAGTTACTTCATTTTTCCCTTTGTGCCTGTCGGATTTCCAGGGCAGACAGAATACTGTTTTGGCAGATTGCAGCTATTTTTCTGCACTTAGGATATTTAAGTGAAATGTATTTTAAAGTGGCCAGTAGGAAACTTCACTGCAGGAACTTTTTTTTTTCCAGTTGTCTTAATGCGTGTGTCCCCCTTATTTTAGGCACTTCTGGCTCTTGGCCTCCAAAATTAGTGTTTCTTTCTTAGTTTGGTCAGAAACTTACTGAATGCACTTGAAGAAGAGAAACAGTTGGTGTGCATGAGAAGCATCAAAAGGAAAGACGATGCAAAATCTCTCTTCAGAACGTGAATATTTATAGAGCTCGTGGCTCCAGAAGGCAGCTGTGCATTGATTCCCGTCTCTGAAAAGCACTGACTGATGTTCTCTGATGAACTTTAATGTGCTTAACCTGGAAACAATTTGGGATGGTAATCCGAAGTTCCTTGCAGGTGAATTTTCCGCCCTTGAATTGCCAAATATTAAACTGATTGAGCTCGATCCTGTGGGCGGTGTTTTAACGGGTGGCTTACATGTTGGTAGGCCATCTCTATGGGCAAAAAAATGGGAAAAATCCAATGAAGAGTTAGGTGAAAACTGTAAGGAGAAACAAATATGCGTTACGTAGCTTCCTGCTCATGTATCTGGACTAATAACCAGAGGGATAAATGTTAGAGGGTTTGGATTCTTTCTGCAGTTGTAAATGGAAACTGGCTTATTGGTTTTACTGTTTTAGGGGAAAAATGAAAAAAAAAAAAAAAGGCTTGCTTCCTACTGCTCTTTGAAGGGTTTCCTACCTATCTGTGCCACCACCCAGCTGCTGCTCCCTCCCTGCTGAAAGCTGTCGGCCCCACAGTGCTCAGCTGCCTCTCAGGGGTGAGGTAAAGAAGAACAACCCCACTTGGCCATTTAGCCCCCAAATTTCTGCTGGGTGGGTGCGGCGAGCAGGCCCGTTGTGTCCTCCTGGCCTGGTCCAGCACGTTCTGGTGGTGGCTTGTTCCATCTATGAACGTGAGTTTCTGTCTTCTCAGACTGGGATCTGATGAAATCTGTGTTTTTTTGTGGAGAAATATTAATAGAATATAAAGGAACAAAGTGCAGGGACCAGTGAAGTGCCCATCTTTCCTTGTCTGGGTCTCAGTCCCCTCTTCCAGAGCACAGGTGTTTCCCTTTTGCACATTTCCCGTTCTCTCCTGTGGGATTATGCTACGTCGGGAAGCTATTTTTGGTAGCAGCATGCTCTTTAATGTCCCAGGTAATGATTGGAAGAGCTCCACTAACTACAAGGTGAAGGTACACAGCACTTCTGATGCGTTTTTAATGCGTGAGAGACGTCAGCTGGAAAGTTCACACCTTCTGGAGTTTGCCAGGAGTCACGGCGTCGTGGGAGGGAGGGATGGCAGCACGATGCTGGGGCCTGTAAATGGAGGAAGTCGGGCAAAATAGCCTTGTCCTTTCAGGCTGAAGCTCCCACTTGCTCTTCCTTTAGGTTTTCTTAATACTATACAGATTTTTAGTTTCCTGGCTTGGCTCCCTGCTCAGTGGTGAGCACGGGGAGGTCGCTGGGATAGACCCGGGTGGGCTGTCTCTTGTAAGCACTGCAGAAGAAAGCCCTCAGCAAAGGGGAGATTAGGGGATGGATAAACAACTCGCTGTCCTCTGGAGATTGTAGGGAAGGGTTCTGAGAGAGGGAAAAACCATATAAAGTGTCACGAGGATGGGTTTTAGAAGTACTGAATGCTTGGAGAAAGGAGCCAGAAGGAAACATGCATCAAACGTTGATGGCAGCTGTAAAGCCAAACCAGGTGGAGGGATGGGAGTGTGAGTGGCTGCAGTGGTTGCAATGATCCCAGTCGGTGTTTGTGCTGGGGGATTTTGCTGGTCAGCCCCAAGCTCCCAGCCTGTAGTGTTCTTCCTCTGACTTTATTTGTAAGGGTACGTGCAGAGGGGCAGGGGTCCAGGCAGTAACTCTGTGCGTGTCGCTGTACCTTGCTTAATCTGTAGCTTTCTGTAGTTGCTTAAATCGGGATCTAATGCTTGTTATCTCTTTGAGCAGCCTTCATACTGCAAAGTATCTTGGTTTAATAGCTCATTTTCATTATATGAAAGGAGGAAATCTCCCACTTGCTTATTTAATAGGCTTTTTTTCCTGTTATTCAAATAGCTCTGTTTCGTTTTCAACAGAAGGTTTGTGTGGAGGACCCCAGCTCATTTTTCTGCTATTTCACACCGTCATTGGTATGAGCTACTCTGCTTCACAGGTACAACATCAGTGCTTGCTCCAAGTCTTTGTGAGCAGCTTTCCATGGGCACCAACCTTTGGCTAGGGCTTGGTTGTGCGTCGAGGCATCCATCCCTTGCTTCTTTGGCCTTCAGGATTGGGGATTTAGTCTTAACAGGCACCATGGAAGAAAGAAATATTGTTTGGTGAAGGCTACGTGTGCCCAACCGCTTTCTCTTCAGACTGGTAATATTATCCATGTCTCGATTTTAATTTTTTGTTAATGCAATGCTGACAGCAGGCAGTGCTCCTACACCTCCTCAGCAGAGGTGGAGTGTGCCATCTGTCACTACGTGGGTAGTAGTTATCCCAAAAAGTAATAACAGTGGGAGTTCTTGCCAGTTACAAGTTGTGATCACAAGCCAAATGGCGCAGTTCGGAATTAGCGTGCATTCCCAAAGAGAAAGGCACGCCTTTACTTTTGCGGACCCACGAAGTATTTTCAGTCCCGGGGGGCTCGGCTGGGTCTCAGCTGCGAGCGCGTTAGCGCAAGTGAGAGGGGTGCAAGGCTGGAGCATGGGCTGCGATGCCTGCTAGCCCAGCTTCTAGGCAGGAACAAACTGGGATTTTTCCATGTTATGTAAGCCTCAAGTAGGTTATTACATGCAAGGCTGAAGCTGAGGAATTATTTTAGGAGAGCGGTAATGGAGTGGCATAGAGATTTGGTTTTGGCTTTGCCCAGTGGGAACGGAAAGATCCGGCTTCTTCATCCTTCGGTGCCACCAGCCTTGTACAGCTCTCTGCTACCTGCTGGAAGAAGATGAGGAGCCGTTCTAGCTAGGTGAAAAACGTGAAGATCGCCCGTCTGGTTTTAGTAGCAGTTTTACTACCATGCTTTATGGCATCCTTGTGGGAAAGGTAGGACATAGCATGGTCAAAACTGGTGTGAGTGGGTGCAGAACTGGTTAGCATGCCACTGAGTAGCTCGGATGGTGGAATTGAGCGTACCAGCTGAAGCTGTGGGTGACAGCAGCTCCCAAGGGGCTGCAGGGATGGGAAGTCATGTCAATCGGGTGCTAGGGTGCTGAAAAAGGACTGAAAGGAATCGATCCCGGGTTAAATCTTTGGTCTGGCACACTCCTGCCTTGATTTGGTTTCCTTACAAGGCTGTGGAGGGTGACTGGGAGGACATTATGGATGGAGTAACGCTACTTGGTCGTACAGAACAGCTGAATTTGCCTCATCCTTGGTAATCTGTGAAGTCCTGACTGTGCACGAATGTCAGCACTGGCCAGTGGGGTGTTTGAGACGGGTGATGCTACTGGGTACGTGGTCAGCTTTAGGGCAAGCCACAAGAACATCTCTTGTGTAACTGCACCCTTCACCTTCTTAAACGTGTAATAAAACTCCTAGCACTTTAGAAAAATAGTTAAATCTATTTATCAATGGGCAGAATGCGTTTATCAGTTAGAATTGACTAACAGTCACGCTTAAATTAAGTTTTAATTAAAGAGAGACCAGACAGAAGATGTATCATAGGCAGACAGGAAGAATTGGAACTAATTTTTTTTTTTTGTAATTACAAAATTAAAGTAACAGAACAGGTAAAGAGAGCTCAGTGGCAGGACAGGTAAAGACAGCACTGTACGTCTCCTTTAGCTCCCTTTCTCTCTATAAATTTGGATCCTGACTGAGGACAGCTATTGATTCAGCATCACGGACAACAATGGAAGATGACAGTCATTGCTCTTCAGACAGAAACCTTTAGAGGTGGAAACATTAAAAAAAAAAAAAAAAAAAAAAAAAAAAAGAAAAGAATCAAACAACCAAACAAAAATAAAGCCAAGCCATGACAAGTAAAACATTTAAGATTATCCTTTCCCTGTATTTTCAATACATAAACTGTGGTACAGGAAATTAATAGATCCTTGGTCCATACGGCCTAATCAAGACAGTTCTGTAAGGAACCCCGTTTAGAAGTAAGCCTTGACACGGGTAAGTTTCTGTGAACCGTGCACCAAATGCAACAGATGAATTAATTCTGACTTAAGTGGAAAGGTCTGTTCAACTGTCCAGAGACGAATGTCACTTCTGTAATGTAGAAGGATGAAGGATTGGGGTAGGCAAGGCCTGCAGCTGAGGTTTTATCTCACTGACGTACCAATAACATGCACTGATATACTTAGAATGAGATGGCTCAGAAAAGTGGTATCTCTGACGAATTTGGTATTTAAGAGATGCCCATCTTTGGAAAGTGGAAGAATACTGCGTATGAATTAATCTGAGTAAAAGAGGGATACGGATAGCTACTCACAACAATTTATTTTGGAAGATGCCATCTGCATGAGAAAACAAAGTGCTGACTTGACATTTTCGAGCTGAACAGCTGATGTGTCTGAGACTTCTTCCAGTTTTTGAAAGAATGTTTCAACGTGAGCTCATCTGAAAGAGCAATTGATAACAGCGCGAGGAAATACCTACTTTGAGTTTGCTTGCAGGGGCTGTACACCATTACCTGTTTTCTCCTACTAATTAAGTCTCCTCTATCCAAAATCAGCTGTCTGAAAACAGGACCCGTAGGGTTCAGAATATGCAAAGCTCCGTGCAATGTAAAACAAACCAGAAGCAGCCACCCACCCTCCTCCAAATGTCACTTGGGTGTGTGCACACAGAGCATGGGAGGTTCAGAGTGAATTGTGGATGTCAAATCATTCTCTGTGCGGTGGGGTGAACTGCGTGGACTGAAGGGTGGGCAAACAGGATGGGAAGAAGTGAAGACAGAAGACGAGATGCAAGCTATGTTTACTTGCAAGGAACGTCAATTCCTCTCTCTTTGTCCATACGCATGTAGTTAACTAGGTTGGAGCCTCTCCTAGCAAGGTCCCTGCTCAAAATTTCAGGATTTCTTTTTGCAGCTCTGGGTTGTTGGCACAGACCTGCTCAGACCCCGGACATACCGCGTGTCAGTGCAGCCAATGGTGCATGGACACGGCTTTCACAGGGTGCTTCTGTTGTTCTTAAGTTACTTGGACAGATGATTTAGCTGTGCTTGTGTCAGCATACAGGGTCTGTCTGCTAGGGTCTGTCTGCTAGGGGTCTTTGCCAGGATCTGTTTTTCCCCCGGCATAGCTGTAACTGCAGGGGTCCTCATAAAGCAGATAAGCTTTGCGTCTGGATCTTTTTTTTTCTTTTTTTTTTCCCCTGCTTCTGTCTCTTGTAAATGTCCATAAGACTGCCTAACAAATCTAGTCAATAAAGACTTTTTTTCAAGCCCACTGAACGTGGGCAGTGAGTTAGCTTTCTGTGGTGGGTCGCTGTGGTTAGGATCTTCTGCGAGGGAGCTCGGTGCTGAAGTTGGATGCGTCCACAAATTCTCAAGTGAGCTAATGAGTGTGCTTAGCGAGCACTTGGATGTGCTTCTTTCATCTGTTTACCAGGCTATAGCTTAAGTGTAGCCTGAGATACATAGACTGATTAGAAATAGTTACCTCATTTAGATATTTTGTCAGAAGTTTCAGCGTTCATGTAAACAAAGCCATTATATGGTGTTTACCTAAGCCATTATATGGTTTTTACTTATCGGATGTATCAGTCCGCTTTGTATTCCCTTGTGTATCTTGCTTGCAACTAAAATTTCACATTAAACAAAGCTATGATGATTAACTTCAAGCTCCTGCGCTGCGTTTTTCCTTAGAGACAAACATTTTTTCTGCCTGAAAATGAGATAAGGCGCTACTCTGGGCTGCATTTACCCCTCCTTGTGTGAACGCTTTTCTTGTGTGCCTAGTTCTGTGCTCGAGTTTTGTGCGCCCAGCTTTGTGCTTGAGTTTTTCTCTCTAGCACAAACCTTGCAATTCACCGCTGTGAATTAACCTCCATAAATTGCGGTGAACGAAAAATTTGTTCAGGTCTGGATAAAACCGTCTTCAAAGGGAGATTAGGTCATCTGACACAAGATTACTCAGCTCATCATCAGTATCAGGAAACTGAGTAACTACAACTCTCCCAGGCGATGAGTGTGTCCGCGGTATCGTGCGTTACGTGAGCGCGGTTTGCCTTGGATTTGTTCAGGGATGTTGTATGCAGAGTAAATCTTGTATTCATTATTGCCCCTTTAGTTAAGGGGAGATTAGAGCCAACTCTGGCGTATGTGGGGATTTGCCCTGGTGAAGTCTCAGGCAGTACCACCTGTGGTCTTACTGAACATCGTGGTGTTCCTCACTGATACCTGCAGTTTGGGAGTTCAGGCCCCTTGAGCCTCTCCTTGCCAATTTATAAATGCTCAGATCCCTGCCTGGTGCCTGTTTGCTCGAGGTCTGGGCTCCTGCTGGAGCAGTCGGGGCCGCTTGCGTGTGGGATGTTGCCTTCTGTAATGCCCGAGGAGCTTGGGGCCAGGGGCAGGAGACCCGGCCCTGCTCTCCCCACTCTGGTTTTGGCCTCTCCAGACCCTGAAGAAAAACATAACCCATGAAAAGCCCTCGGCTGACTGATTGCTAAAGAAGTTCTGCAAGCAAATTTGATTAAATATTAATGTCATGTGTGAGAAATAACAGTGTGGCTGGTCCAGGGGGGCAGTTTGGAGAAAGGGCCTCATGTCAGGCCCCATGTTGCTGCTCATCAGGGGTGGAAATACTGCCCGCCAGCTGGAGCAGCTCCCAGCTGTACACATAACGTGTGTGTAAATGTCTGCACCTCCTTGTGACAGCAGACAAGCTTTGTCATTTATCGTTTGTTGTCGCTAAGAATGTCTGATTTTTGCAGGGAATGTGGATCGAGGAACAGCTTTTCATTTGTAATCCTACCTCAGAATTTGGTAGGAGCAACACCTAAAATAATGCTTTTTAAAATAAAGACTTTATAAATATATACTTATAAAAATAAATATTTCTAAAGATTTTTAAATAAAGTTTGACTTCAATTGGTTTTTATATAAGGACTGTATAAAATTGCATAAAGGAAGAAACCCAAATCTTTTTGAAAGGGACTTACGAAAGTGTCATTGCAACAGAATACTTCTTCCACGTCCAGGCTATTTTTGTTCTCTGAAGCTCCCCATCTGCAGTCGGTGGGCTAAACTTTCAGGTAGTTTCAGTGTCCTGGGATACTTTGGTGTGACACCAACATACCCTGAAAAACTGAGCTGGAGTTCATTTATTGTCTGCTTTCCTATCCCTAATGGAACTGGTTTACAATGATTTATTTAGGCGCTTTGACAGAAAAATGCTTATAAATGCCAAAGTTATAACTTGCCAGTATTCAGCACTGATATATGCTTCGTGCTGGCAAAACACCCCCAATTTCATAAAGAACAGAGGATGAATTCTGGAGCCCTGCTTAATGGTGTGCAAGGGCACAGAATCCAGCTTCAAGACTTCAGTGTGTGGAACAACCAAGGTGGCTAGACCAGCTTCAGAAGAGTTTAAAAAATAAGTTGATAATATATATGAAGTTATACGTAAAAGGCTTGGACGCATCTTCACTGGGTTTAGGGGGAAGAGCTTTTAGTTTGATGTAGTAGGTGCTGGTGGACGTTAATAATGTTATTTTTGAGTTCTCTCGAGTGCCTGTGTAGGACTCAACGTTGGCTCAGTCGGGATTCAGAGGAATTACATGATCTGTTACGGAGGGGCTTCTTCTGTTTCTAAGATGCTCTGCGGCACGTCGTTAAAACATTTAAAAAGCACAGCAGAAAGTGCCGTGTGTCCTTGCTTTCTGCTGGATAAAACCCAGCATCCGAGTTTACATTCCTTCATGTTTATTCATGCTCTCAGACTTGTTCCATATGAAACACTCAAGCTAATAGAAGTTGACCTAATGTTTTTTTTTGTTTGTTTTTTGCTTTTTTTTTTTACTAAAACACATATAGGAAACTAAAAATACTTTTTAAAAATTAATTATTCTTTTAAGCTTCCCAATAAGAAATGACTTCAGTTGCAGATCACTTTCTTTACATGTGTAACGTGCCTCATTTGGTTGAGAGGTTTGATGCTGTCGCTGGTTGCTTTTTAGGTAAAGGAAAGCAGCCTCTAGGTTGCATTTTGTTTTGTTGTATACCTTTTTGTGAATTCATTGCTTTCCTTTAGGAAATGGCTTTACCTGACCGCAAGTTGCTAGCAGTTTTGCTAAGTGTTTAGAAATCCTGTAGGTAAAAAAATGAAATACTCTGGAAACATTGTAAGAAAGCTTGAAAGAGAACCTGGTATTTTTTCAAGTGTGTTTTGTTTGTTTTTGTCTACCAGAGTTGTTTACCTCTGGTATAGATATCAGATGGCGAGGTTTTGCATATTACTCATTATAGAAACATCAGGTTGGTTTTCCTTCCTTTATTTGTTCTCTTCCTCCTCCTCCTCCTCTTCCCCCCCCTCCCCTTCTCATCCTGCTGTTGTTTTATCTTTGCAGCAGTGTTAAATTTGCCTAGCAGGGCCAAGAATTGATCTCTCATCCCTGGAGCATACACGGGCTGTGTGCTGGCTTTCAGCAGAGCCTTGGGTAGGTCTGGTTCACAAACACCATTGATTTCTGCGCTGTTCGCATGTGGGGACTTGATGTGAGATGTTCTGAGATGAAACGCGGAGGGTGAAATAGCTTTATACCCCCAAACCCTTTCCACACTTAAGAAATTTTTTAGATGCTTCTCATTAGCAAGGGATTAGCAAGATTTACTTAATGGTCATGTGCACAAACACTGCTTCCCGCTTCTCTTTTAGTTATATTTTCAGATTTTGTTCAAAAAATGCTTGCCTTGTATATCTGCTTGTATATGCTTGTATATCTGAAGGTAGGCTGAAAGAATCAAAGATTGCAGTGGTGTAGAAACTCCCCAGCTCCATCAGTCCAGCAGGAGTGCTTGGTGCCACAACTGCAGGAGACCACAGCTTTTACCCAAAGACACGATTTGGCCCCATTATTACATTTGCGACAAGCAATCTTGCCACGTGTATCACTTTCCTCCAGGTCTTTTCCTAATGGCTGAGCGCTTTTTGCTCAGGTTTCAGGTTTTAAGAGAAGGAAATATTTCTAGGCTTTCCTGGCCTTGACATATTGGACCTTTGGCAGTGCCAGGTAGGTTGGAAGGTTACTCGCTGCCTTCCAGGATCGCTTCTCTTTCTCAAAACTGGATTGTGAGGGTGAAGGAAGATGTGAAAATAAAGGACTGGAGGAGAGCTGAATGAGCAAAGGTGAAATTAAGAAACAGAGCAGCAGCAGCAAGATGTTTGTGAACGTGTAAATGCGCTTCCTGCATAGGTAATGGGATGGAAATGAGCATGCAGATCGGCTGGTGGGAAGAGTAACTGGGAGATGCTGAACTTGGTAATGTGTTTGGAAGAGCTGCTGTGAAAAAGGCCACCGATCTCGTAATGAAAAGGTTAGAGATAACAAAAGCTTATCTGAGGATTAAGACTGAGTTGGTTGAGTGGTTTAACAGGCAGACAGGATTTTGCCACAGTTATACCTGTGCGGCTGCGAGTGACAATCGGCGTCCTTCTGAACAGGACAGATAATGGCACTTCCACGGGCTGCTTCTCCGAAGATGGATGAGTGTGCAGCTGCCTTTTCTGCTTGGATGCATAGATTTGACCCTTTCGTGACAGCAGGGATTAAAAATTAAAAAAGTAATGATTTTTTTAATATGCCATTTAAGTATTTATATCACCAGCATTACGGATGGGTAAGGGGAATGGCAGCGTTAGCACTCACTGCCAGAACTGAGTATTTCAGAGGGCTTTAAGGAATGTTTGTGTACCGTTTGTTTCAGGTCAGTCAAATATTGGCTCCTATTACACGGGTACATTTATTTATCTGTGGGTTTGACAGACTCAAGGTTGAACTGGAAAGCAAAGTAGCCTTTTTGTAGAAATCCTGCAGTAAAGATTGTGTAGAGCACTTCGCTCCAAGCAACATCTGAGCAAACCAGTTACTTTCAGTGTATTTTAATTTCTCTAATTGTTAGTGGTAAAACCTCATGACTGTACTTTTTGCCAGTTGTTTTGAACTTCATGTGTTGTTCAGGTACACCTGCAGTAAGATCTGTAGGGACTCAGTGGCTGTGTTGGTTGCAAACATTAATACAGAATTTTACATGATTTCCTGCAAACTGTTCAGGGTTTTATATCTGTGGGTGTGTATGTCAGTATAGCCATCGTTCGTGTTTCACTGTAGCCTTGGACAATGTGGCAGGGGCACATCTAGAGAGGACTAAGTAGGACTTCTTAAATGGCACTGTGGAGTGAATTACCCTTCAGTGTTAGCACCAATCTGTCTAATTGCCGCCCGAGTTTCCGACACGTTTCAGAGCAAGCTAATAAAATGTACCCCAACACAAATATTTTTGTACAAACAAATATAAGAGTTAGAAGGAAGGGGTATCGCTAATAGCATTAAAATTCATTCCTCATCTTCCTCTGGTTTAATTGCTTCAGCGGTGTAGTTAGCTTAATTTGTGTAAGCAAAATTAAAATAACTGTTGAACTTTAAGCACTCCTACCGTACATGGCAGCAAAGCAGCTGTAGTTTGTAGCAGAAGCAACCTGTGAAGATACTTTTCCTGAACCTGCTGGTAATTCTTAGTTTTATTAATAAGAGCAGTGGCTTTATAGTCATAATTGCTTTCTAGCAAGATGGGAAGCTACAGATCTATTTCTGTGCTGTCAGATGCCCTAGAACTAACACCAGGTCTGCATTTATTGCCTGTTGGTAAGCTCTTCCAAACTGCGCAGGGGAAATAGACTTCTAGGGGTTTGTTGGTGCTTGTGAACCCAGCCTATGCACATCTGATGCGAGCAGAAATGATTCAGAAGTTGATTTTGCTGTTGGATTTGGTGCTACGGTTAGAGCCTGTGTATAGAAGAATGCCTCCTTTGTCTCTTGCCAGCGAGATAACGCACCCGTCATGTATAAAGGCTTTGTTGTCTCCTTCCCGGGGCTGCTCCAAGTAATGTGATGTCCTGTGCCACGCTGCTGCTGAAGCTGCTGCATCCCAGCGTGTGCAGAGCTGGGCTGGTTCCAGGCTCCTCTCCTGCATGGCTGAAACATCAAGCAGCTTGTGTTACTTGGGAAAAGCTGACGGGCAGCTTTAAAGGTGTGCCTTCTAGGGTTTGGGTGGGATTCGTGCTCTAATACAGTGACAAACTTCTGCAGGTGAATGGGGAGGGTTCCTTACAGATAGCTAGGTCAGAAAACAGGTCGCTGTATTAAAGGAGGAAGTGGCAATATGGGACCTTTAAAAACCAGACCGGGAAGCATTTGTCACGTTTTTGGGGCAGTACCATTTCTGAAACAAGCGCGCTGCCTGAATCTAAAGAACAGATAAACAGGACATGAAAGAGAAAGCTGTTTTAAAGCTCAGTGTATTTATTCCATTAGTCTTTTAATATCGTTCTGAATACTGCTTTGCTCATGCAGATAATATCTGCAGGGATGTTGTTGGAGGATCGCCTAAGAGGACAGGATGGTGCCTTGCTTTATTGTAAGCAGATGAAGCTTCATGCAAACCTGACCCATGTCACAGTGCCTTTCTCAGGAGCTACCTCAGACGTGTGTCAGTCAGTCTCGGACATGAGAAAGGGAAGAAGTAAGCAGAACTGGGTGATACAGAAGCCAGTATGTTTTTACATGCAAAATATCATTCGAATGGGTTTTCATTGTCACTTAAAAGAGCTGAACAGTGCGTCTGTACAGTCGATAGAAGAACAGAGGATGGTAGGCAGGCACCTCACATCTCCACACATCAGTCAGTTGGGATGGGCAGGGCTGCTACGAGTGGTTTGGTCATTGGAGCCTGGAGAATTGTGTTTTCTTGCTCTATGTGAAACGTGGTGGGCTCATACGAAGAGGGACGGAGGTGAAACGGGTTCCGTACGCTCAAGGAAAATGAGTGATGTGGTAGGGTTAGTGCTAAAAACCTCTGGGGGAGGACCTTGACCTTGCATCTGGTACTTGGATCTGGCTGACCTGGAGGCGTTTGGTGTGCAGAGGAGCCTCTGGCCGGGAATGCGCCTTTGGGACAGAAAAAGGCATGATTAGCGAAGCAGATAAGCAGCTTTATTTATATATTCGTGACCTGTCAGAAACATACCTCATTTCTTCCTGCCATCAGCCCTCAGGGAGTGCCTCTGCGGGTCGCTTTCAATGAGAGGAGCTCTGCAATGTGCTCACCATCGAGTAGGCAAAGCTGGGGAGTCTGATGGGGTTTTGTGGCAAGGAGAGGGGACTGGTGGCGGCTGACAGCATCACACATCTCTGCAGCAGTTCTGGCGTGGTGTGGCCCCGATTTCCTGCTTGCCCTGGTAAATACCGCGTTGCCTTTGTTATCCCCTTCCCAAAGAAAGGGCTCGACGTAGCATTGTCAGGGATTTTATCGTGACGTCCGCAGAACGCCGCAGCTGAGTGTTTTCTGCCTGATGTTTTGCCTCTGGAAAACAGGATATTCAACAAAGTGAGGAAACTTGAAACTTGTTGAAAATGCGAAGCCTGTTTGATAGCCTGAGTAAGCGCGATGCAGGCTCCCGGAGGGACCTGATGACTACCCGAGGTGGAGGAATCAAGCGGAGACTTGGAGAAGAGGAGCAATTAAAAAGGAAAAGCTGGGGAAATGGGTGCTGTAATGAGGTGGATACAGGTGCTGTTGGTGAGGAAGGTTATTTAAATTGGTTTAACGCATTACTTTTGTGTTCTCTTTAAAAAAGAAATGTTGATCTAAAAGTGTGTTACCCATGATGGTTAAACAATTGAATTGCAAAGGATGAAAACAAAACAAATAGAATGTTGTTGCACAGGTGAATTAAATTTAAAACTTGTTTTTAGGATATGTAACAACATCGCAAAATGGAACACCAACTACAGAGTCTGAATTTTTAATAGCTTTTATCTCAGATAGACAGTCGTTAGATTGAATGCTCAAATGCAACTTCAAAATCTAATATTTTTGAGTAATCTGAGTTTTTTAAAATAGGAAGTTACCCGCTGTGATTCTCAATATATCTGTGTGTTTTTTGTGCTAAAGAAAGCTGCGGTAGCATGGTGGTGGGTTTTGTTTTTAACGAGGAAGTAGTTTCTCTACTGAATTTAAAAAACAAACAAAGCAAAACAACAGCAAAAAAAAACAGGACCATTCCTGGGGTTGCCCTGAACCTCAGGGGAAGGGGCCGCCCACCTAAGGACTGCCGGATCTCAGGAGCACTCTGCACTGTGTAAATGTTGAGGTTTGAGCTGTTTCATCTTTCGTCTTTAATGTGAGGGATTGCTCAGGAGGCCCGTTTGTTCTGCTGGAAGCGAGGCGAGCCGTGGTTTTCTTGAAGGCTGAGCACAGGGCCCACGCTGCAGCCTTGCCGTTTGTGCCTGCGCATGGTGTGTTAAAGGAATGAGCATACACAGTCACACACAAATGGAATAACCTTGCAACAGGAGAGACCTCATCTTGAAACTGAAAGAGTAGTTTGAGGTTCGGTGGTGATTCAGTTGGGCTTTTCTTCTTTTTCCTGTTCCCCGTGGCTGTGTGGATATCTCCTGTAAGCGGCTGGGAGAGCAGCGGAGGAAATGATCGGACTATACCCGGAAAACCAAACGCAAACACAGCCATCAGCTCTGCGAAGTAACTAGCTGGGAGAAGGAAGATTTCCTTTTTACAAGCCTTTTTATTAGAATTTTGACTGTCTGGATGGTGGGAGCGCTTTAAAGAGGAGAGGAATGATGTCTAAGCTGTCAGTTTTCCTGTGTTTTGTCTGATAATTTTGGTGGTTTCACCTCAACTTGATTTAGAAAAAAATATGCATTTGTATTTCAGATGACACTGGGTGTGAGAGTTACATTTGGTTGTTTTCCTTTGGAAAACTAAAGCTCTCGCACCCACCTGTGATGTGTGAGAACCGTGCTTCCACGTGGCTCTGGCAGTGCTCAGGGTTTGCTTTCTGTGGGTTCCCCATCAGGTGGCACGAGGCATGGCAGGCACCACCAAAGCTCGGTGTGAGCCAGGAGGGAGGAGCTGGCTTGTTTGGGGTCTGAAGGACAGAGTACAGCTGGCTTCCCAGGGTGAGTGCTGTGCTCTGGATGGGGACAGGCAGAGGAGCTTGGTGCGAGCATCTTCTGCATGTCTCCTGGTGGAATTAAGCTTTTAAACCTCTTAACTGATTTTTTATCCAGGTGAAGACCTACGTTTTTGTAATCATAGCAGGTGCTGAGATACCAGCTGCAATTAGCTTCAGTCGTACTGCTCCCATCGCTCTGACTTGACTCACGCTGCATTACAGGTGGGGAGTGACTCTGGTGCTGCAGGCCCCAGCCCTGCGAGCAGCCAGCAGGACAGCAGGTGCTGCAGGTGCAGGGTTGAAAACAAATTTCTGTCTCTTTATAGGCAAGTGCTGAGAGCCTTAAAGAAACGATTCTGCATTTGTCAGGTTCTGCACGGGGCGACGTGCTCCTTAATGGACTCAAAAATGGAGTGGGCATGGATGTGAGCATGCTGATATACTTGCTCAGGGCAGGAAAAGCAAGGGATGACCAAACAGCTGTGGAAAGGCCTTGCCAGCCTTCTGCTGGTCAGCACCAGAATGAAATGCAGTGTAGGTGTCTCTCATGCACACACAGGAAATTAACACCAAGTTTGCAAAGGTAATGATGGGTCGAAGCTGGACATTACTGCTGGGTAAGACCTGGCAGTTCTGACATCGGTGTGGTGTTGGGCAGCTGTTTAAAAAGAGAGCAGAATGTTAGGGATTAACAGGAAAGGAACAGTGAATAAAAAGGCATCAGAGCCACCTTAGGAGTTCGTGGGATCTTGCAGGCTGCTGCTTGGTCTGCTTGTTTTCTAAGCGCTACTTTAGAGCTGGGGAAGGTGCAGAGCAGGGCGATGAGGATGATGAGACACGGGATGATTTCTGAGGAACAGCGGCTGAGCAGAATGGAACCGCCTAGCAGGGGAAGGAGATGCCTTTTAGAAACAACTGCTTGGAAAAGAAAAAACTCGATGGAAATTTTGGATGAAATGTAGGCAAATAGCATCTCTCAGAACGCCTCCCCAGGCGCCCTTAAATCCTCACTGGCACTCGGCCCTTTGAATCACTGCTGGAAACGCAGTGAGTGTCCCACGGCCAGCTGGTGAGTGCGTGCCCACCTTCCTGCCATGGCCGCCTTCCTGGGCGGTGTTGCTGAGGCAGGGAATTACTTCGCTCGTGGGTTAATTGGGGATTGTGGGTTAATTGGGGATTTATTCGTCAGGCCTGTGATGTTTAAAGGCTAGTGTGTTAAGTGAAGATATCCCCTAACCAGGCGGTCGAGATTATGAATACCTCCTTAATAGCAGGGTGGCAAGAGGTTCCAAAAGCCAAAGCAGTGTTCATTTTCCTTGCGTGTGTTTATAGAACACCAGAACTTTTTGTGGCAGTTGAGGAAATTCGCCTTCTTTTGGGCTCATGGTAAGTGCGTTCTTAAGTGGTTTCTGCAGTGCTGTTTGCATTATTTTGCTTAAAAAGCAGTAAACTTTGAAAAATGTGATATCCATGTCTAATTTAGACTTAAGATAATCCAATCTTGCTACAACACTGAATGTTAAACTATTTTGTCTTGTTCAGACTCAATCTTGTTAAAGAAGAAAGACTTCCTGATACGGGTGGTAATACAACAGCAGATGATATTGTGTTTGCTGTAACAGATCTTGATGTCATAAATGTTTTCCTACAGAACTTGCCCGAGGAAATTTCAGGCCATTGTTTCCTAATAAACGTTGTTTCAGAGTGTAATAAAGGTGAATCAGAGGCTGGCTTTGTGCTGCAGCGAGGATGAGGATATGCCGCTTTTTACACCCGGGATGAGAGAAGTGGGGATGTGTTGCAAGAGGGAGCGGTTTCCTCAACCCTGAACCCTGCCAACACTGGAGTTTGGTGGAAGTGGACTGTGTGTACGAGAGATATATGTGTATCTCAATATAATATGCATATGCTGCTGTAGGATATATCCCCAAACTGAAACTGCTCTGGAAAGAGGAGCTCTGACCCCACGTTAACACATCCCAGTCCTCTTTGCAGGCGCTTGCTGTCAGGGTGGTGGCGTGGGGTGGGACGGTGCTGCAGCAGGGAGGAGGAGACGTGGGTAAGGGTAAGGCTTGGGTTTCCCTGCTCACACCAGCAGATCTACCTAACAGCCTGGGAGATCCAACAGTTTGAGGAGGTAGGTAGGGGTTATTTCGCAGCTGAGCTTTTCCCTTCTGTAAGGAATTTCCTGATGCTCACAGACTTGAGAAGGAAACCCACCCAGTTATAGCTTGTTCTTTTGCCAAAAACCAACAGAACCCAATGCTGCCGTACTCAGCTCTTTTGAGTTATCTTCGGCTTTGATGCACAGTTGTCCATACTCTGAGTGTCCGTGCCTAGTGGGTAGAGCATGTCCTGTCCCAAAACGAAGGGCAGCCGCTCCACCCCAACCACTCCAGCCCTACAGAGACTCCAAGGAGCAGCGGTGCCGTGGCAGTGCTGCCGTCCAGCTGTACGTGGCTCGCTGCAAAGCACAACTGACAGCAGGCAGAAGAGAAGGCAGAAGGGATACCTGATACCCTCTGAGCAGACCGAAGCAAATCTCAGCCAGGTTTTTCAGATGCTTTTGTGCCAGCCTTCTGAAGGGAGTTAAGTACACGTGAGCCAAAGGGAGTGGGTCGTGTGAGCTAATGTGTTTTATTTTGCAACTGGGCGAGGTTTAAGAGGATATTCAATATTCTCAGCTGGCAGGGGGGGCCTTCCCAAGCCGTGGTGACGGGGTAGATTTCAAGAGTCACATTGAGAGTAACTGAGCCATGGGCTTGGGGAATGCCTGCTCACTTTGGTACTGTAACTGTGGCTGTCTGCCTGCTGCCGTTCCTCTTCTCCTGGCCTGCTTTCTTTATGGACCTGTAACAGCCGGCCTCGGGTGAGCCAGGTTCTCCAGTTTAAAAATCTCATTGGGTTTTCAGCTCAAAAACCAGATCTGTAAATCTTCATATCTACATTTTTGCTGCCCATTACAGGATGAAATCAGAAACCCGAGTTCTTAGCTGACAAGGACCAGTAGGAAGCAGAGCTGGTAGATACACCAGTGAATTATTTTGAAGTATACTATACTCTGTAATTTCAAGAGTGCTCATACAATGGATTCATTTATAGCTGCTTGTAGTTTAAACACATTGTCTTAAGTACCCAGGCCTATTTTAAATACCACTTACATACTTCATAAAAGATAAAAGGTATATAAACATGCCCTTTCCTTCAAGTACTTGCTCGTGTGTGCTGCTGTGTGGGTGTGATGCACTAAGCAAGTGCTTTGCCCTAGCAGTTTTAGTGCAGTGTGGAAATTTCCCCTCATTTCTCATTTTGTGGTACTTTAAGGCTAACAGCTTTTGTTTTGTGTTGGAATGAACGAGAACTGCACGCATGGCCAGGTACTGGAGCTTCATTTGGAAGAGCTGATAAGGTGGGAAGTCTTTAAATGTCCTGATATGATGTTATCAAGTAGCTCTCACATCCTCAAACTTGATTTATTTTTTAATACTTCAGTGGTTTTTGCATTGCCTTGTGTTGGAAAGTTTGGAAAAGTGACTTAAAGCAGAACATCCACTATTGCTAAGTCTCATTTTTCCTGCTTGGGATAGACATGGCCAGCTAACAAAGAAATGAAGGCCAAGGGGCACAAAGTAGCACTTACTTTCCCTTTTTGTTGCCGTTTTTAACTCAGAGTTTAAGATATATTCTATGGACTTAGCAGATAAGTAAAAAAAAAACAAGCCAAAACAAAAAACATAAACAAAAAACAAACATGACCATAAACTGCTGTTCTGTTTTTATGTAAGCATGGTTTGTAATTTGCGAGGTACATTTTTTCTTTCCAACTTTCGTCTTGTATCCTAGAGTCCAGTCCATGTATGTTAACATTCATACGTCTTAATGTTATAAGTTATACCAAGTTTAAAAAATGTTTGAAAAAGACCTGTGGCTATACAATCTCTGAGTAATTGACTTTTTTTAGGGACATACACCTCTCATGATGAAGACTGCTAGTAGGATGGTGGTTTTGTGCCATTCAGCTCTAGGTAATTCTGTCCTCGGACAATTTAAAAACAAATGAATTAAAATTAAATTTTCAAGCTACTTTCCTGTAATATATTTGTTTCAAACAAGCAAAACATGAAACAGAAAGCCTAGAATGCCTCATTCAGCGTTGTTATTGCTGATTCCCCCAGTTAAGTGTTCCCAGCCCATGTTTATGTCTCTTGCTTACAGCGCGAGGTTCCAGGCGTTGTGTTGGTGCATGCCCTGCGCTCCGTGCATCACGGGGAAAGCATCGCGATGTTCCTTCTTTCAGTAGCTTTGTGCACTGAATGACAGAGCTGGAATTAGGGCAGCAGGGACAGCTCTTAGTGTCGTGTGCGGGAGCAGGAGCAGTTTTTCTGGGCTTTCTGACATGAAGCAGCACATCTGCAGCTCTCATGTGCCGTCTGGGTGGGAGAACCAGATGGTATTCCCCTGGTAGATGAAGTCCTGTGCACACGTGCATTTTAAACTCAGAAGTCAAAGGAGACCAACCCATGAAATGGAGCACGGTTCCACCAGGAATTACAGCACACCAAGAGGCAGCCAGTGGGCCTGGCCTCCTTCCCCAGCCCCTGCGCTGTGAGGGCTCGGCACGGCCACCCTGCCACGGGCACCGAGCAGCTGGAGTCCTGTGTTGGGTGGCCTGGAGCTGGGGGCACTGCCAGAGTGCCCGGCCTGGTTTCAGTGCAATCCCTGGCAAAACTTCTGGCTGCACCGGGGAGAGCTTTGGGAGGCTCAAAACGACTGCTGCGTCCAGTGGTTTATCGGCGTCCTGCTCTCCGTGGGCTAAGAAGTGCTCACACCTATTAAAATGTCAGATAATTACACTAAGTCGCCTAACCTTGAATAACTCTGGGATGAAAATATTGTCCTTGGTGCGTGCTTCACATAACCTATCATTGCGTGGTCACCTTGGCATGTGTATCGTGAGCGCAGCACCCAAACCAAGTCGTTAATGAACAATGACCAACCTGTAGATAGAGCAGAGGAGGTGAACAAACAGGCTGTAGTTAATGTTATTAAACAGGTTCTGTTAATTAGCGTCTGAAGGCATCAGGAGAGTGAGGGCTTTGCAGCAGTAATAGCTGCAACAAGACAAAGAGAGCTCCTGCCCCAAATCACTGCGCTAGTAGAGATGTTTGTACACGTTGATAAACGTTATTAGGATGCTGAAGAATGGGATACTCCGTTAATAGCTTGGAACTGTTTGTTTGTTAGGCAGGAAATGAAATGGAAGCTCATTATAATTTTCATATAAAACCAAGAGTCTGAGTTGTTAAGATAGCAGAATGTAAATGTAATCCGCATTTAACACCTTTTTTTTAATTTTTTTTTTTTTTTTTAAGGCACATGAGGTGAGCAGAAAAATCTTAATTTAAAGCATGGGCAATTTTCTGATTTTTTTTTTTTTTTCATAATTCTCTTGATGTCTGGACGCTTTCCCACAGTTATTTACAGTGATAATTATGAGGAAACTGTTGCCAACTTAGAATATGGTAGAGTGGATGCTTGCTTAATATTATTGAAAATCAGCCAGGCGGTGTCTAAATACGGACTGAAGTGCTCCGTCGTATGGCTGCGTGCGGCACTCCTGATTTATCAATGGGACACGATCCTGTGCAGCAATTGCGTGTAGTAACGTGATTCAAATGTTATTTCAGAGGAAGAAGTTGAAGTTGTACTCTTCATGGAGATGGAAACGTGACACTTGTTTTCCAGACGAGTCCCTGATACAGTTAGGTCAACTCTGCTGCCGTTGCTTTAATTTAAGGAACGTTGCCATTTGCCTCATCTTTGATTTGTTGGGTGGTGGCTGTCATTAAAACAAACACACAAAAAGTACATTTTGTTTAAAAACCGAGTTATGTGACTTTGAGCTGGAATCGAGGCTATTTTTCTGTCGGTATGTGCTTTGTTTCCAACATGTATGTATGTGCAAAGAATTTAAACTGTGATTTTATTTGATTTTAGCATACCATCCAAGCTTACTCAATTTATCAGATGAATACCAGCTGGTGCAACTGACAGCCAAAACTAGAAAAATAACCTCGTTTAAGGATGGAAATCCCTATTCATGAGACCAGTTCAGAGAATTTCTTTCCAGCAGAACGGGTTGAGCAGCATGTTCTGATCATTGGTGTAGTGTATGGTTTTCAAAGACAGATGGTCATTGTGTTTAAAGTCTGTGTATTAATGCTCTGTTGATTAAAAAAAAAAAAAAAAAAAAAAAAAAAGTAGTATGAGTAAGTTGTTAATTTCTCTGGGAAAATATAATTAAACTGCTGAGATCAGGGTACATGTGACCTATTCTACGTTTGTTTTAGAGGCTTCAAATTCAATTAGCTTTGCAAAATTGCCGTGAAATTTTACCTGCTTAAATGCAATGTCTGCATAGATGATGGGGAAAAAGATTGCTTTGTTTGCTCTAGGATGAACAGAAAATTAGTCTTACGTTTCATCCTGTTGGAAGCTTGCTCAGTAGTGATGTTAAATATTTAAAAATATACAGTGGATGGCATTTATATCCACGTAACAAACTTCTTAAACTTGTTTCTGTGAAATCAAACCTTTCATGGCTTTAGTCAAGCAGCTACGGAAGGCTGCTTTTTGCTCGTTATCTCTAATCTTTAAGTCGTCCTCCTCTTGTGGATTTAGCTTGAAAGGAAGCCGTTGCAGCTGGAACCTGCATGGTTGTATCCCAACACATTCATTCCTTGTCAGGTCCTTGTCTCATGGATTGGAGCAACAGGAGGGTGCTTGATTTTGTCAACTAAAAGTCTTGAAAATCTTGAGATTTTTCATAAACTCGCCTCCCAACCTGTCCCCGTCATTTGTTTTTTAACTGGAAGCCCTCCTGTTGGGCACTCGGGCCACTTGGCTTTTATTTCATCCTTTTGTTTGGTGCACTTGTGCATTAGAAATGCCTAGAAATCGACTTAACATACGATCACATACCTGTATGTGTAGCAAGATAAGAAAAGCTGTCTGTTAGGGACTGATTTGAAGCTAGATGCTGGAACACGTGGTGACTGTGGGTCTTTGCTGTTTTACACCCTGCTTGTTCTTCAATGTGCTCTTCTGCAGAAGGATGTAGAGCAGTTATTGCTTACACAGGTGTAGCCCAGAAAGTATCAGGGACTGTAAGGCTGCAGATGGGCTGCTTTGTGCTTGAATTATTTAATTATCTCATCCACTTCGCGTGCTAAACCTTGATCCTTGTATTCCTTAGCTTTTTGGTTACTTGGCTTTGCGACGTTTTAATAGTGTTTCCTTGTATTCCGGGCTTGGAAAGTACGTAATGTCCTTTCATTCAGCCCTGTAGGAGCAGCTCTGTTCACAAGGCGTTCATTCAGAAATTGTCTGAATCAGTGAAAAGGTCCCGGATGCAGAGAATGATCAGAACTGCTTCAAAGGGAGGATTGCTGTGATCCCGGATGAAGTGGCATAAAGCAGTGGATGTACTGGAGCACAGCTGGGGAAGCGTCGGGGCATTGGTGCTGCTCGGGGCTCGCGGTGGTTCAAAGCATCAGAGCTCAACAGGTGGATGCCGTCGGTGGGCGAAGCAGGTTTTGGGGGTGTTTTGTGTCTTAGAACAGCTTTGTGAGCGTGTGTACGTTGTCTGTGTTGGTCCTCACAGCAATGACCTGATTCTGTGGACAAAAAGCACTCCTTAGAAGGATTCTTTGGCATTGTGGAGCTTAGAATATTCCTACCGTAGGTATATTTTGATATAGCTATGATATATTGTGAATCTGGTATATTTTGCAACGTGATCTATCATGGGTTATATTACAAATCTGCAAAGTTTGATGGCAGTTGGAAGGCACTGCTGTCAGCCAGCTACCCCTGCCTGGTTTCTAGCTGCAGAAATCCCAGTTGGCAGTAAGGGGCTGCTGCGTGGATGGCCAAAGGCAGGGTGAGTGTGAGCAGTGAAGGTCTGGGGTAGGTGGGATGGTGCCGGGCTCTTGGTGCCCTGTCCTGCAGATCCCCCCTGCTGCCTGTGGGGAGCACAGCAGTCATGGGAGAGCAGACAGCAGACAGCAGTCATTTATGTCGCGTTTGGGTGAGTAAGAGTTAAGTAGGACTGCTGCCATCTCTGCTGAGCCTAAGAGAACTGGCTTGGTGAAGCTGCACCAATGTAATAATCAAAAAAATCAGTTCTCTTATATTATGACTTGCAGCTGTAGCACAGGACACGGGTTTTAAACCCCCAAACTCCTAGAATATTTGGAGAAATCCAGACCATGTTGTTTGATTGAGACGTGCCATCGTTGTGATTTATGTCTATAACCAAGAAGGGATAATTCTAAAATTGATTTTTTTGCCTATAACTGTATATTGCTCCCCAAATGTATTTGTTGTGATACAACATGTCAGAATTTATAACTTTCATGCAGTTAAATAGCAGAATTTACAAATATAATTAGAGGGTTAAAGGCATTAAAAGAATAAAAGCACTTTAATGACATTCAGTTTTTATTGACAACCCACTAATATCTGCTGCATTCACATCGAGATTTCTAATGTAATAATACGAGCAGATGAAAGCTCGGCTATTTAAAAGCTCAGTGCAGAGCATATTCATCACAGACGCTCCGTGAATGCAGATGGAAAGTTACTGAGCAGATTACGGGCAGTCAGCACTCATCTGCGGCTTACGCTGCACAAGCCATGTTCTGCTCTTTGTTTTTACAGGGGATCACACGAAGAGAGAGGAGTTAAGAAGATAGGTGGCAGCAAACCGAAATGCTTTTATTAGTTATTCCAAGCCTCTCTGCATGTTTTCAGCTTTCTAGAAATGGTAACGTCACTGCTGTGGAAGGGAGAAGTTTCTCTCCGCGCACTCACTGCGAGTCTTTTCCAGTCCCAGTTCTTGACCAGTTAAAAGAATTGTGAAAAATGGAAATCTATTTTTTTTTTCTTTTAAGATCCTTCCTCTTTTATTTCTCACGGCCCCAAGGAATAGAGCATTTTTTGTGAGGCAACATCTAATAAAAATATGTCTTGATTTGAACGTGTTTGAGTTTGGCCTCCATAAGGGCTCAGTTAAAACAAGTTCTGTAACTGCGGAACTTATTTTCCATTTATCTGCTGTGTACAGTTCAACACTCAGGGCTTTTTAGCTGGGTTTTCCTATTTTCCAGAACATGGTTGCTCGGCTGGGAGGACCCAGCAAAGGATCCTGAAGGGTGAACACAACTGTGCAGGGTGGCGGAGGGCTGGGCATTTGCCAAAGGAGCTCCTGGTTCCCTACCTGCATTTTTTACCCTGTCCCATGGAGGAAGGGTTAAAACCACCTTAGTCTTGAAGCTGTCAACACGTCACAGTGTTCTGGCACTTGCAGAGGTTGCAGATCTCCCTCCCTGCTGTGACACGACTTATTTTCGGTGCTGTGGGACGAGAGCAGCATTTGCATGTTCTCCTTGCCTGACTGACTGAAGCAGCCACAATCCTGCTGAAAGCTGTGTGCTGCTTGCTATTTTTCCACGGAAGTGAAAACTTGAAGGCAGAGAGGTAATTGGCAACCCTGAGAAATAAGGTAGAGTCGCTTCATGAATTTATGGAGTGTCTGAGAGCTTTATGTACAAAATTATTCATAGAAGACCATCTAAGAAGTTCCTCCTGAGCTTCTGGAGAGCAGTGCAAACCCCAAGTTAAGCTGGCGATTTACTTTACTTTACTTCTTGCAGTAGAAGTAAAAAACAGTGAAGTGGTCAAATATTATTCTCTGCTTTACAACATGCAAACTTGAGGTGGTCTCAGTTTATTTTGCTTTTGTCGTTTTGCTTTGTTTTCCTTCATTTGTCAAACAAGATTTTCATAGACTAGATTGATGAAGCATGTAATGTGATATTGTCAGCACACAGGGACACCCATGGCAGTACCGAAGTAGGTGCTCTGGTCTTTTTCAGTGAGCAGTAAAATACATTCATTGTGGCTCTCTGCTGGTGAGCTTGGCCTGTGTACATGGAGACAGAGCAAAGGGCTGAGCACCCGGCTCTTGATTTAGTGCTGAACACCTTCGTGGGAGTTCTGTTTATGTAAGGATTCAGCTGAAAAAAAAACTAAGAACGGGTTGTAGGATTTTAGCAGAAAGGCTCGATGGCTTGGAGGAGAAATACTGGAAAGCAGTGCTACCCCCTAGATGTTATACACTACGCGATGGGTATGAAAGGAACACGTGGTCTGATTTGCTTCTCTTATTTGAATGGAGCTGAGAGGGAAGAGTCAAGCGACCGAATGAGTATTGATTAACAGCGACCTGGAAGTGTGAACGTGAGCTCTCGAATGGTGTTGGTGCAGAGTGGAGGCTGATAGCTTACACAGTAACGCTCCGGGAGGAGCTGCGGGTTTATTCCTAGGATGAGATTCCTCTAGTTTAGCTCGTACAGCTAGACAGCACGGGGCGCGGTAGTGAGTTGAGAAGGTGCTACTAAATCATGTTGGTTTTTGTGTCTTGCAGGACTTCCGCTGCATGGAGGAAGACGCTTTTCACTAGAGATTTAACTTGCTTAAAGATATCAAGGTAGGAGATTTTTTTCCCCCTACATTTTCTTTACTGTATCTGTTTAAGTAGAATGGAAGTTGTGCTCTGTCCTGGTTTCTTTGTTAATCTTTGAACAGAGCATGGGCACTGTCTACCTATGTCAGTTTTGTCCATCTTTTAACCTGATTGTTTCTGTAGTTAGAGAAAAAAGTGTAATAGAATTTCATGTAGTCAAGTTTGATCATTCTGTGTATTTTCCTGCTGGAAATAATCAGCAGGAAAACAGTGATGTAATAAAAAATATTTATATAGGGTTCTATGCAATTTGTTTTTTTGAGATTATATATGTATATAAAAACTCATTCTAACTGCTTATTAAAACAGTTTATGCTTTTATTGTGAACAGGATGTATAATAGTGACACAGCCTTCTACATAATAAAAAAAATAATTCTGTTTTAATTTTTCAAGTTGTTTTTTCATTTGTAAAATCCAGAACCTTCAGTGTTCTGAGAAAGTTTTCAGGGCTTGCTAGTGGATTGAACTTCGGTCCCATATTGAATATTCTTGAAACTTGAGCAAGTTTGCAGCAGGTCTGTAGGTCTGTATTTCAGTGTTCTAGATCATTTAAAAATGAAGAAAATCATTCAAATTTCCTTTAATCTCTCAAAATAGCCTGGTGCTGTAACATTGCCTGCCATGTCATACACTGCCTACTTTTTGTTTTCATTTTCTGTCCTGCCATTGTATCTTCCAATTTAACGTAGGAGCATCTCAAAAGGGGCATGCCCTGTGCAGCTGTTTTTTGAGCAACAGCAAGACTTTTTGGCTACTCTGTGTCACAGCTAAAAGTTGAAGTTCCCGTGGTTGCTGCTGGAGCCCTCTGCACTTCTTTGGCCTTCTGGTGGTTTGGGGTGGAATCAGGATGGTTGGTCCTGGCACAGCGAGGCTTGTTGATGCCAGCTGTAGGAAGTGCCCTGAAATTTCTTCCAGTGTCTTGGTTTCCCGAGGCAGGCAGTTTAACTAGACTTGACTTTGGCAAAACGGTTCCAAGTTTTGTTTCAGCCTAAATCCCTAGCTCATGGTTTTTGAGGAATGCACGATTGATACGCTGATATGATTTGCAACCAAAACAGTAATTTTAAGTGTTACAGGCAACACAGAAGAGATTAAAAACACTGAACACAAGTTGATGAAAGTCAAGTAATCATATTTGAAACTTTTCCTCGGTATCAGTTTTCTCAGAGTAACTGACATTGTATACGGAGAGCGTTAGTGTCCCTTATGAATTCAGTCCATATCATTTTGTGTAACCTGGTTTCTAATTCTAGATTGATGATAAAGCCCCGTTCAAAATTAAATTTCCTGAATTTCAAGGTCACTACATTTCCATATTCCACAAAGAACGGTTCTGACTTTTGGCTTCCTTCTAGCGAGTGACTGCGTTGTTTCAGTAGTGTTTCCGATCTCATTTTAAATAGCTATCTAGTTTTTCTTCTGTTAAACCCGAACACTTAAAGATACTGGTGGAGATTCTGGTTTTTTTTCCTCAGAGCAAATACAAGCCCTGAGTGACAAGATCGGGTTGCAAAGTGCTTGTTGGTATTCTGTGATCAGCCAGCTTATCCTGCCGGGGTCGGGGTGGTTTGGGAAAGTTGGGGTTAGCTAGATTCTGAGTAAACTGTCAGCTGTCTAGCAGTGGCAGCTCTCTGTTAGCAGGCATGCTATTATTTGCCATCCTTCTTACTAGAAGCATAAATTTTTGACAAAATAAGAGAGAAATGTCGTGCTGTTAATGAGGACAGGGGACTCAAGCCCACGCAGAGCACATCCGCGGGTAAGCGCACCTTTTGGGTGGTCTCCTCCTGCTGTGCCTCATGCTCCAGAAGCAAACAGCTGCCTCCGTCTAGCACGGGTCTAGCAGGGTACCAGAGCGAGCTGCTACCCAGAAGAGGTTGGGTGGGTGTTTGTAATGCTCTTGTCTCATGGCTCGTGCTCTCCCTGTATCCAGGTCAGCAGTGACGATAAACACCACAGGCTTGAAGTGAAGGTAATCACCATGGGCTCATCAAGAACTATGTTTGGCCTCATTCATCCTAGGGCTGTTGTTGGGAACTCAGCGTACATGGGAACTTGTTTGTGGTGTTCTCAGAATCCTTTCAGCTCCAGCATTGAAGGCTTCTTTATTTTGCTAAAATGAGAGCAGGGATTGAAGCTGACTCCTGCTTCCTCACGTTGAACTGTAGCACACTTGCCTAGTGTGAATCCTCTTGGTTGTGTTTATGGATCTGAGCTCATCAAGGATAGCTGGAGAAGCAAAGGCATCGAACATACCTAGCTGCACACAGGAGGAAGGGCCATGGCAAGTGTAGGAGTGTTGGGGTTATGGGGGCTGCTGGTAGGCCCTCTGGGAGGTGTAGGTGAGAGATCTCCAAGAATTTTGATGGGGAAGGGCTGGAGGGCATGGCCCTCAACTCGCTTGCCCTCATCACAACGATTAATGTTCGGGCTTTCCCAAAGAAAAGTGAAATTATTGATTCTTGGTCATATTCAGTTGTCCTAAAGCCTTTTACAGGACTTTGTCCAATAAATTCTGTATTGCTTAAAAACCTGTGGCTGGTAGGTTTTGGTCTAATTATTTTTCTTTTTGTTTTCCTTTTTTCCGACCAGTCCTGGAAGTTCTCAACATTTTTTGCTAGATTCCCACAAGAAAATTTTTACTCTTAAAGACCCTGGAAGTATTTCATACCAAATTTCTGCTCCTGTTTTCTTAACCATACACGGACCAGTCTTAGAAGTACACAGCTCTTTGACTTTGAAGAGATAAGCAGCTCTTCGCACTCCTCTTGCAAGTCGGAGCTGTTGTGTGAGGCAGGGACTTCAACACATCTGATTGTCAGGACGTTTGTGGAGCTCCTGACATAGCTCAGCGCTCAGTTAGGGCGTACAGCAGCCCGGCCTGGGCTCAATGTGCTCTGGGGGCTGGCAGCCCTGGAGATAGGCTGTCTCTCAAAACATTCTCTTGAATTTCAGGGCAATTTAAAAGAAGAGGGTAGCTTAAACTTTGAATAATTTATTTGAGGAGCGTGGAAAGTTTCAGCCTAGCAGCTGTTAGAAGGGAGCGTGGAACAGATTTCTGTACACAATGTGTGTTACACAGGGAATAAATGCTTGAAAGGCTGACTGGCTTTGTGGTGTGTGTTTTCCTTTTATTTTTCAATTTCTTTCATCTTGTGATAATTAGCTTTAGAAATCTGTCACTTTTTTAAAGAAAGGCCTTGATACCTGCTCCTTCTTGAAGTTGGAATGCTCTGAGGAAACAGTTCACAAATTTGTGAAAGCTTGGATTTTTTTTTTTTTTGTTCACAAAATGTTAAGTTAGTGTTTACATGTTGTTAAATCCTGAGAACTAATATTCAGAAAGAGTCTTGGTGTCTTAAAATACTCTTATTATACACGCTTCTTAATTTCTAATATTGCAAGTTCAGCTTTTCTCGTGACATGAGGTAGTCTGGTGCTACCGGGGGCTTCTAGAATGGAGTGGTTTATGGGTTGTAACGGAGTGTTTGTTTTATGAAGCTTTGTTTCGTCTTTGATGATCTCTTTGATCTCTTTCTATTCCAATAAAAATGAAGTGGGAAGAAACGCTTGCCTTCTGATGTACGTCAGAGTGCTCTCGGTGTTAGTGTTTGGGTGGGACTCCACCACTTTGTGATATTGTAATACTGCATCCACAGGCTGGCAACGCGTTGTGTGGAGACAGGGTGGCACGAGATTTTGTGATTATGAGATTTATCTTATGCCCTTTTTAATTTTGGAAGTGGTTGTCATTGATAGAGGTACTGGTTTCCCATTGAAAATGCTTCTGGGTAGAAGTTTGCAAATGCTTTTTTTCCCCTACCTATATGCATGAGTAAAAATATTCAGAACTTTTGACAAGGTAGTGTTCATAAACTTTTGAAGAATATTGTGAAGGTTTTGGGAGTGAATTCTGCCTTTGGAATTTTCTGCAGTATGTGCTGGTGTTTGGGGCAGGAAGAACTTGCTTTGATATGGAAATTCAATTTCCAATGGACAATGACTTTCCCTCAGAGATACCACCCAAAGCATGAAGTAGTTTTTGCAGGCTGTCTACAAACTGCCTTAAAATTAAGAAAACAAAGAAATAGGCCTTAGTCATCCGGGAGGATTTACTGAAAGTGCAGAATTGTTCAAGTTTAACATTTGGGGTAAAGATGCAGCTCACAGCATTCAGTTTGCCTCTCTGCTCCCTTGCCTTTGTTTTTTCTTTTCTCTTTGTGCCTTATGCTAAAACTTCCTGGTTCTCCAGAAACTTTGTGTACTTAATTGAAACCTAGCTTTGTTAGAAAACAAAACAACATGTGGCAGAGTCTCTTTAAAAAAAAAAAAAAGCTACTTTTGTTAAGTACCATTGTTGCTATGAAACAAGGTTCATAGGGCTAATACCTTCTTACTTACCTGCTGATACCACGTGGAGACTTCTGGTGCACATCTTCACTGCATCTGATAGAGAAAGTTACAGCTAGGGCCAATGACAAGTAAAATGTTGTAGCCCTTGGTCGCCTGGCTTGAAGACAGGAGCTCCCCTGGCACTGGGAGGAGTGTAAGGGATCCCCAGCTCAGCTCGGGGAGCAGCATCCTCCGTCTTCAGCTTGTGCTGACCCAGCTGCAGGGACTGGAGAAGAGAATTAACCTGGGCTGTAAGGTGCATCGAGTTCACTGGGGTATGGAGAAGGGCCTGATCCAGCTCCTCCTAATACTGTAAGGCCATTTGCTGGGTAATCCTAATTCCATGAACTAATATGACCAACAGAATTTTTAATTGAGTCGTTATTCGTATTATTTCTGGATTAGTATTAGCTAAGCAAAGGAAGAGCTGTGGCCATACTTACTTGAAGGTGCAAAGTAACATGGTTGTGCATGCAAAATAAAAACAGGAGTTGTTTTTGGTGACCTGACCATTCTATTACTGTATATAGTGAAAACCTTGACTAATCAGGGTATAAATTCAGTGGGTATTTAGGCTTGGAATCCAACATTGTCTGTAAGGCACAGTGAGAAGCCACATCAGGAGTTGATGCTAAACTGAGCATACTGCCAAAAGGCCTTGCTTGCCATCTCCCACCCACAAGGGTCACCAAAGATCTAGTGGTCCTCCGAGGCTTCAAGGTGAGCTCTGAGTATGTGGAATTAGTCCTTAAGGCACCCCGGGGCTGGTAACTCGGGGTCATAGTGCAAGACATCACTTCTTTCTGTAGCACGTGGTTCTTCTGAGCAAATTCATGGAGCCCCCACACATACCCTGGGCAGACACATAATCCAGTCTCGTTGGCAGTTTTTGTCATGTGAAGGCTGCAGGTAAACATCGTTAGCACACTGTCACCCCCACCTTTGGCATTGTTCAGGCTCAGTCCTGTTGGCTCCTTCAGCATAATTAGGTTAATTAAGTTATTCCTCAGCGCTCCTGGCACACCTCCACTCATTTCTGGTCTGTGCAGAAGCCTACCTGGGGATAGGCCCTACGCCTCCTCAATCTGTAGGAGCTTTGAAGTTTGGGGCTGTCCACTGTTAGTACAAGAATTGTGAAGGTGAGTTGTCCTACCAGACCTTGGTGGGATTTCAGATGGATACCTGGAGAGCTGCCTTTTTCTTTTAAAAGAAAAAAAATTACCTGTACTCTTCTTTAGGGGGATTTTAGTAGGGCATTTCTGTTCTACCTAGGTCACAGAATGGCCAGGATGCTTCCTGGTGTCCGCGTGAAACCTTGTGCTCCAGTTTGTGCCCAGTGCCTCTTGTCCTGGCACTGGGTGCCACTGGAAAGAGAATTGCACCTTCCCTTCAGGTGTTGCAAAAAATCAATAACATCCTTTCTACATTCATCAGCTCTCCTTGTAAAAATGTTCTTTGGTCATAAGAAAAAAACTATAAACATAAGAATTTTGTCTTAAAGTTTTTGCTGCTGACTTGCTATATTTTGCCTTTTTCACATCCTCCTTTAACACATAAATTTTTCTGTGATACATTTAGAATTAATCTAAAATCATTTTCAGACTTGAGCAGTTCCTCAGCTAGTAGCAGGAGGTGTTTACTGCCTTCTTGTTGTCTTGCTCAAAGCCGAGATAAATACATTGGGATTAGTGGGATGTTGGAGGGATTATAATATTACCATGTTCCAAAATAAATAACACTTTGAGTTCAGTTGCATTCTCTTTACATTTGATGTCTACATCATATTTTATCCTTCTGATGGTGCAAAGAGTGTGGCATATGAAAAAGTGTATTAATAAGGGTGATACAAACCCAGAGGCTTTCTGCCTATGCTGTGAGCTGGAACAGAACAGCCAGCTACAGAATTAAATGAGCAGAATCCAGATTGAAGACAATTGTGTTTGTGGCCAGACAATCTTTTTTCTGTAGTCCTGTAACAGTAGGATACTTGGAAGAGGGGCTTAGGCTTTGTTTGGGAGCCCTGGGAATAAGCCCAAATACTAGGTCTTTGTGCTCTTATGTAATTGTGCAAGGCTTCGGAAAGAAGCCAGGCAATATTTAAGCAATTAATAGATGCAAAGGAAATACTGGTACTGTATCCTCACTAATAATACTCACACGCAGACACCAAAATCTGCCGTTAAATGTCAGTATCTCCCAGTAAGTGAACAGGTCACATTAAAGGGACTTCCAGTGGCTTTAAATGCATGTACAAAGCTTTTTGCATTAGGTATTAGGGATTGCTCTATGGGTATACTTCAGAATATTAGATAACAGTGAAGTAAGTTGAGGTAGCATTTACTGAGCATCCTCCAAAATGGATTTTACATTGTTAAAGAGAAGATCGTGATAGATTTCTATGAGATGAATGCATTATATTTGAAGTATGGAATGCTGTATATACAATGGAAGCAAAGTTGAGTTTTATTGTATGTGCTGATCAAAGACTCTTTACTATTCTTTTGGTCTAGTTTGGAGCTGCTTTTCGTGTTGTTTTGACGCTTTACCTACTTTAATAAGAGGATGTTCCACTAGAGCAAGCTGTCAGTGTGTCTGGTGAACCCCAAAGCTCATTCTTTTATCTTCAGCAGCACAGAGACTACTTTTTTGTTTGTTTGAGATGTACATAGCAAGAAAAATACATGGATAATGTTTGCTTGATTTTTTTTTTTTATCAGTTAGCTTTGGTTTGAGTTGCTTTCCTCCTCATGACAATTTATTCAATTCTGAGGAGAATCTGACAGTCAACTAGCCCGGGAGCTAAAGACAGTATCTTCAGCAAGTTGTTGTTAGCAAGGCTGACTTTTTCAACACTGTGAAAGGTAGCAGCTCTTCCCAGCAGGTTTGGCCTTAATAGTAATGGGAAATGGAGGCAGAGTTGGCTAAATGCTATATTTTTCTGAACTTAGAGTGAGGATAATTTGCTTAAACTCTCTGACAATGTAAGCAGGTCTTGCTAGCAGTGCAGAGATTGTGTTGTCCTGGAGATGGTCTGGATGAAGGAAAGCCAACGAGATGGTAGGCTTTGTACGGATGCTTATTCCTCTTGCTAGGAAGCGTGTTCCTAAAGCAGAATTATTCTTCATTCCAGGTTTTTAATCCCGTTTTTAACTCTTTCTTAGAGTTTGTGTAATGTTTTCTTGTTGACCAAATCAAAGTGTTATTTGCTACAAGTCGTGTTCTCCTAATTTACACAGGTTTTGGGATACACAAAGTGGAACAGGATCGCCATGTTTCGAAACAGTCTCAAGATGCTTCTTACAGGAGGGAAGTCAAACCGCAAAAACAGGTCCAGTGGTAAGTAAATGCTCCTCATGCATATGTTTTATTGACAGTTCTTGAAAGGATTCCTTTTATGTATTGTGCTTCGGTTTTCCTGGGTGTCTTTTTCTTATTAATGAATAGAAGTACTCAGTTGTTGATCTTGTAGACTAAAAACATCATCGTGGGTCATTACAATACTGTGCTGAGATTTAATATTAAAAATACTGGAAGTAAACCACATGCAATTTTCATTGTGGAGATAAGATGCAGAGTAAAATAATTAGTTGTGCAGTAGCAATACTTGTGGTAATATTAACATTTTTTTTATTTGAAAAACGAAGAGGGGGGGAGATGGAATTGAAGACAAATTGCCCAAGTTTACCCAGCACTTCTGGTAGTTGGTTTTTTTTTGCTGTCCCAGGACAATTGTTTGTAGTTCCGTCTGGTCCCTCTGTCCTGGCCTGTTTATTCCACGAAGGAGCCTCTAGGTGAGATTCTGACTGCAAAGCAAAATGTTGCAAAAATATTGCTGTGCTTTAAAAACATTTCTATTACACTTCCATAGTTACTTCCAAGAATGGAGTGCTGGCAGTGTAAGAACTTTTAATGAGCTATTTCATTTTTCTTTTTGAAGCCATCTGGCAGCACATTTTTGAGTATTTTGGGATAGATTGTTTATTTGTGCTTGTGTGTCCATGTAAACAGCGCATCTGTGTATTCCATGGGAAACCACAGTGAAGATGCAGAGATACAATGGCAATAATGCAACGGAAAATAAACTTTTCCCTTGGCTGAAGCAGGTTAATATGGATCTCTCTCAGTGCCAGAATAGTTCCTGGTTTAGTATCTTATTACCCAAGTTGTACTGGGGAAGGAGGGGTGTTGTGAAGCTGCACTGCTGAAAAACGTGTCCCCAAGTGGCCCGGTAGCAGCGCTGACTTCGTCACTTCGGTCCTTGCACATCAGCGAGCTGTGAGCCGGGCTGCAGGTGGGAGGCCCAGCGTGTGCTGCCTGACTCTTGAGGCATTTGTCATGGAAGCTGGAGCAGCGCGTCATGGTGTTGACTTCCTTGCATTTGTTATTGTAATTAGCACGTGTCTTGCAGGGGAAAAGTGTCTGTTTTGCAAAGTCTCCCTTAGTGCCGGAGCCCGAGGTGGCGGTTGTCAGTCCCCGGTTTGATGAAGCAGATTTTGTTTTCTTATCAACTCCTTGGTCGTTTGTTGTGAGAGGCAGGTACCTGCACACAAAGCCATGTGGGTTTTGGGCAGACACGCCGGCAGATGGCTCTTGTGATTCCGTATCTCTGAAGTACCGCGTTTTACAGTTTAAAGCCCAGGGATGTACAAATTGTCTCCTGATGAGACTCTCAACCTTTGGAAAACAGTACAGGAGACAAATAACCTCAAATTGTGGTTTCTGTACAAAGCCAGATCTCTGTCAGATGTTCTGTTATCATTCCTCTCCCTTTCTTTTGGCTTATCTCCCAAAGCAGTGCATTGTGTCTGCATGGCTCTGCAAGTGTGGGTTCCTTACTTTGTGAATGAAAAGCGTCAGTTCTGAAATAACAAGATTTGATACAGCAATACTGCTGGTTGCGAGCAGAACAGAAAAAGAAATGTGTTCTTGAGAAACAACGTGACGGTATTTTCTATTAGACAAAGTTTTCTCTCATGCCTAACAACTGTACTGGACATTGGATATCGCTTATTGCGATTCTGCCTTTGAAATAAGTTCCTTTACCAAGACATATTCTTTTTGGTTTTCCTTAAGGAAAGGGGAGGGAATTTAAAGGAAAAAAAAAAGAAGTTTTGTTCTATTGACAAAGTCCAAATTGAAACCATTCCTCCACTGGAAGATAATTTTTCAGATGCTAAGTATTAGCCTATCACAATATAACATAACCTTAGATTAATTCATTGCTGCCTAGATTTTTAATAAATGTATTTATTCTGTAATTTCTTTGTAACGCAGGAAGGAGCAAATCAATAAATCGTTCATGCACAATTCTATGTGGCATGGAGTATTATAAGCTTGAAATTTTATTTATTTGCTTTTCAGTTCTGGTGAAGTACAAAGTCAATGCTGTAAAAGTCGATAAAAAGGAGAGTACTTCTCTAATGCTGTACAAAAACGGATGTCGTCCTGCCACTGGCGATGAGGGAGCAGTCCCACACTGGTCTAAGCAATCTGACTTCACAGTCATCTTGCTCTGCTTGTCCTGGACTCCACGTTCCCCTTCTCTTCATCTTCTCTTCTTTCCCAGTCTCTCTGTAAGCTAAGGAAAGGATCTTGAGGAATGCCTCCATTGCCCTTAAACAAATGTACGCGTTTCCCAATGAGAGCCAAGTGTTTCAGTTCACTAAGGCACACACTTAGCGTGTATAAGTGTTCATCACCCACAGCGTTATTGCTTCCCAGGCCTTCAGCTTCGTGACTTTTTTGTGGAGGTATAGGTGGGAAGCTGGGAGTTCTGGATTTCTTTTTTTCCAGCCAAGTGCTTTAAAAAGATAAAGTATTTGATGTTAATAATGATATTTATCATTAATATGATTTGAAGTGTAAAACCACTGTTGGAGATGAAGCTTCCCCAGCCATTTTGGAGCTGTGATTTGCCTCCTGGTTCAGAAGCTTTTATCAGGGGTGAGGTCTGGAGGCAGAGTCAGGGTGAGTGAGCAGCTGAGGACACAGCAGCAGGCGGCTCTGAGCGAGCTGTGTTCACCAGCAAGCCCCATAACAAGAGCTGCACCCATACCTGGGAACCTGGAGCAAACTGAGAACCCTGAGTCCTGCGTTGTGAAAGAGACTTCGGGTTTGCTTGCTGATTCACTTCCATGTAATGATTTTAATTGAGGTAGGTAGGTGAGAGCCCGCTCTGCTCCGTGGTGTGTGGGTTTGGATGAAGTTGTGCTGCGTGTATCTGAATTTCCTCTACTCCAGTCTTGTGCCTTTCCAGTCTGGGAGTAACGCTTTGAAGCAGGGTGAAAGGTAGTGTTGGCTTTTGTTCCTTGTGGAATCCAGTGAACACACCGGCCTTTGAAATTACTTCTCTTTGCAATTCTTTCATTTGCAGTAATGCAGTTAGCAAACAGGGTCAGTCGAGTCAAGCTAACAATCCCTGTATGTTATGATGTGGTTTTGATCGTTCTTCATGATTAAAAGTACACCAGTAGCGGTAACAGTAAAATGCCTTCTTATTATTCCTCCTTCAGAAACTGCTGAGCAACTTCTCTGAAGAGCTGCGGTTAAAATTTATTTTGACTCAGCTGGGTTTTTTTTTTCTTTGGTACTCTTTATGGTCTTGTGGTTCAGGAACACACAAAATATTTATAAAAGAAGACTACCAATTAAGTGTGTATGAACGTACAGTTACATGCAGTAATGCCAATTAAAATAAATGAATTTCTACTGCAGCATCAGATTTTGTAATCTCCTGTGGTTAATTGTGTGTGTGTGTACTTTCGGAGCTGCACTGATAGGGTTTCAGAGCAACGCGCTGTGTGCAGTGCAGCTCTGGGCATGTCGTTGTGCACATATTGAATATCGTCCTAACAAAAATTCTCAGGTGGCTCAAGGGCACTCGAAATATTTTACAGAAATGCCTTGAGGACACATCACGACTGCGGCAGTGTTTTGATTAGAACGTATTTGCTTCTGCCACAGGCTGGGATTCCACAAGGCTACCAGACAACGGCCTCTCTGAAGCTGAAATTTGGTCTGAGTACAGTTAAATATTACCTGTATTTTTCTACACTAACTTACTTTGCAGAGATACAGATGTCCTTACTCATAAGTTTGTATCCAGGGCTAAATTTATGTAGTTAAATACGTTCATTTTAAAGTGTAAAAGCATGGTGCCATGCTTCTGGCAGAAGGTCCAGCACGGTTCTTGTGGCCAGAAGCCCTGATGGCAGGGCAGTCACATTAGAAGCTGAAGGGAGGCATCCCTGCAGGCTGCTGCTTCCCAGAAATTTGATTTTCACAGCTCTGTCCCCTGAATTCAGCCCTCATGGGGCAATTCTGCTCTGTCATTTGAATCCAGAGACTACGAGGTACTCGTTTCTTTTTATCTGTTTTATCAAGGACCTGTCTTGTATTTATTTGTAGTTTGCTTGCTTATACTCACTGATCTGGGTGTGTTTACATAGATCAATCCACTGATGTATTCATGCAATATTTTGTTAGTGAAATGGGTCTACGTAATGGATCCAGGCTTTCCACCTATTATAATACCCTTGTTTCATTTCCGAGCAGGTGGACTACTTCCTTCTTATATCACTGCATTCAATTAATACTCCTCTAAGAGTTCAAATCCCCTTTGGATCCTGGTAAAATGCAACTATTCAGGTGTGAGCGTTTTACCTGTTTTTGTGCTTCTGTGCACTTCTTTGTGAAGCAGAAGCCCAGGAACTCAAACCTTGTATTTCTGAGGGAGGCTGTGGTAGGTTTTTAACGCACTTTTGTCTTTTTTTTTTTGCATCTTAAATTTATCAGAGGTGTGTAATCTTCGTTACTTTAATAAAGCAGCCCAAAGGGCTGATTCTGACTTAGGAGCTGGATCTTATTTGTTCTTAACTGCTATGAGGCACACACCACTTATCCCAAGCGTCCGAGCTGGGAGCCTGCCTGGGTTCGTCCCGATTTTGCCGTCGATGTTCCAAAACCTGTTCTGCTTTCCTCGCTCACAGGAGAGCCAATTACTTCCAACTTCCAACATATTTATGGGCTTTTTGGAACCTGCCACGTTATATTTTAATTCCAGGACCAAAAGAGCCCCTGTCAAAAGCTCTTCTCGTTTGATTCTTGCCGTTGTAAGATGAAAGGCGTTTTGATGAAGGTCTCATCACTGCCACGCCAGAGCCCCGTGCAGTTCCTTCTCTGTCTGATCTCTTGGAAATCTTAAGCATAGTTTTTATCCCAAAAGAGCTTTAGGGGGTCGCAAATGCTGTTTGGATTTCATTCCTGAAAGAAATTGCTGAGTGATCAGGTCCAGCTGGTGGGCCCTAGAGATCGTGGGACAGCGTCACTTAGGAAGGTATTGGAAATGAGACTGAAAGACCTATCAGAAGCACGGGCTGTATTGTTGTACTGGATACTGACTGCTTCCACGTGGCCGAGGTAATCCATCCAAATAATAATTCAGACATTTGCTTCTACAAAAACCTCGCTAGCTGTTCATAAACTCCTTTGGAGACAAGTCTCGAGAATGTTGACACATCCACAGCCCCTCTGACTTCAGAGAAATCCCGTCCTTGCGTTTGTGAAGAAGGAGCTGACCCTTCCTGCAAGCTCTTGGTGTACCCACTGCTTTCATCCATGTAAGTTAGTGCATTGCTCAGGAGGAAGTACATCAGATACACGTGAGTACACGCACACACACCCATACACGTGTTTTTCTTACTAAGGAACGTCTTTGGTCAGCAGGTGTGTCTTTCATGTCCCGAGCTCTCTTTGCAGACAAACAAAAGATGTTTGGGCAATGAAGTTCCTGCTTCTTCCTTGCTTGGCTCTCCTGGAGAGAACTTTGGTGGCCAGTGCCCCCATCACTCTGACGTGGATTTCTTTACTTCTGGCCCACAAATAGATCTTTTGTAACAACACAAATATCAGCCTAACTTGCTTTATTGCCCATAAATCTTTTTTACGGGACAGATCTGTTCAGACCTCTGCTGTGTTTATAATTGTCTTAACTGACTCAACAGCTCCGCCAGAATTTATCAATGTGTGTTGTTTTGTGCTTCCGTGTGTGAGCGTTTTGGGGTGAGCAGGGGACAATCCAGCTCTGTCAGGCTGAGCCTTGCCAGTATTTTCACAAATCTGACCATCACCAGCTGTAACAACAAGCGTGTTGACGAAGACTGCCTCCATCCTGTTATGTGCAACAAGCAGTGAATGTTCTCATCCCACCTTTTGTCTTTTCAGGGCCCTAAAAATGACTTTAACTGAAGCACCATTCAGCGAGCCGTGTTCCCACATCATCTTTGTGGATTTTTCCATGCTCTTGAGCTTTAATTTGTTGTTTTATTCTTTATCTTTTTTGCTTTCGTCAAATACAGACGTAACGCTAATCTCTTTCTGGAGGGCGATTTTTATTTCTTAGTGCTTCCTGCTTGTTGTCGCATGATGCTATGTGGCATTGTTCAATGATTTCTGTACGTGGAGTCTTTTGGAGACATGTTTAAAGCCTTGCTCCATGCCTCAACCTCCCTTCTACCTTCCCATATTGTGCTACATGTATAAAACTTTTCTCTTTGCCCCCATTTTTAAACTGGGTTTACTTTCCTCCTTTTTTTCAGCATGTCAGTCCCCCAGATAACTGCATTATTGCTGAAATCTGGAATATTTCTACTACTTTTGCTTTCTCTCACATAGGTTATCACACAGTATTCTGGTTTTCCTTCTCAGTCTTCCTTATTTTTTGTCTTTGTTTTCTGTGAGTGATTTGGAAGGATGAAGTGTGCTTATTAACATCTGATATTTTTGAAATACTGTATTTTGGACTCTTCAAGCCTCCTAAAATTTAAACCTCATAGTAAAATCTTCCTTATTTTTCCTGCTTTGGATGTTCTGCTCTATTCATTATGTAAAGATATGCTTGAAATGCAGGCCCTGTCTATCACGTACGTTTACTGTTTTGATACAGGTGCTGTTCCTATTACTTCATCCCTTTTCATTAAAGGAGCCTGTATTAAAAATGCTCATTCTTTCACTCCCCCCAACCAAAACAAATGCAAAAATGGAACAAGAGAATCTTTAGACTCTGCCCCATTTGTTCAAAGAAGTTAAAATTTAAAATTAGGGACGTGGGTCTGGGGAGGGGAGAGAGAAATGCTCGATGTTTCATCTCTGCTGATTGCATTTGTTCCAAGAGGGAGAGGAAGGCGTGCTCCGGGTACTGTACGGGGTCGTCCCCTTTACAGCTGCTGCGGGATGTTTTTCTTTTGCTGATTCCCCGTTTCTGATAGCTGTCATTGTATCTGCAAGCACTCCTGTTTCTTTTTGTTCCTCCAGTCATCCACGTTTTATTCTCAGATGTATTCCTCCTTGCTGGTTTTTATCCAAGACTTATCTCTAGGTCACTGAGCCTATTCTCAAGGTCTTCTATACGGGCTTCAGTCCTCCTCAAGCCGGTCCCTTCGTTAGCGATTCTACAGATCTGATTGCTGAGATGAATTCGCTGAAGTCCCTTCTAATAGCAGGGCCGATCTGTCTCCAGCTCTGCTTTGAATGCCGTTTCCATTACGGCATCCATCTCACTCTGCCCTCCTCACACGCTGCTCTGAGCTCCTTGACCTCCAGCGGGTTTATTCCAGGGAGGAGGAGAAGGCTTTTTAAAGGACCCTTTTTGCAGGCATCCATTCTGCAAACAAGGGAATTGATTTTTTTTTGAAATTAAAGGCCTCAGGGAGTGGTAACATTGGCCGGTTGTGCCATTTCCCCTTCAGAGCTCAGCCCAGAGGCAGTGGCCCGCCTGCTGCTGCTGCTCCACCAGCCTTGCTCCGGACCTGCCTGGAAGCCTTTTCAGGGCACACTTGGTTTGGAGCCGTCAGAAGCTACAGGAACAATTAATTATTTGCCTTTGGTTGTCTGTAGTGCTTTCCGTTGAGCATTGCACTGGCAGAAAGCAGTATTTGACCTGAGCTCCTGGAGTTCATTGCATCTTGTATGAGCTTTGCTCTCAGGCGGGGATGAGCAAGGAAATAAAACACAGAGAGCTGGGGTGGCTGCCTGGGGCTGGGAGCATCTCTGGGGGAGCTCCTGTTCCTGCGTGGGGACTGGAGGAGGTTTGGAAGAAAAGAGGGAAGCACGCTGTTGGGACAGCCTTGCTTGCTCATATTACCTGGCGTTTGTTCCTGCTGCGGTTTTCAAGGATCTGCCTCGTGAACGCTGTGGGGAGTTGTTGAAATGTTTTTTAAACTTCCTTTTTTTGTCAACAAGGTATTTTTACAAACTAAACGGATCAGTGCTGTAACCTGGCTTCTTTAATGCCCACTGACTAGCTGCTGAATGCTGCTTACAGAGTACAACTGGCTTTCTACTGTCCTGGTGACTGCTGGTAAGCCTTTAAACGACGTCGAGCAGCCTCCTCACGCGAGGGCTATCTGCGGAGGTAGCGGTGTCCGAGAGCTGCAGTGAGGGTTTGAGTTGGGGCTCCCTGTCACTCGCCAGATGACTTTCACCAGAGCTCACCTCTGGCTTTCCCATATCTTCCCAGGAGCATGTCAGAAGCTGGAAGGTACAAAGGTGCATGTCGAGGAGCAGCAAGGTCCCTGGGGGCTGGGATAAGGCCAGCATGGAGGGGTCTGGGGACAAGCAGGCTGGGCAGACCCACCTTGAAAAATCCCAAAGACTTCTTTGAAGCCATTTCCAGGCACGAAAGACAAAGCCATGAGCTAAAACCAGCACATATTTATCAAGTACAAGCTGTGCTCGGGCAGCCTGATGCCTTCGGTGATGAAATAACTGGCTCTGTGACCCAGTCAAGGGTCGATACTGGTGCCAGTACTACTTAGCAACTTTAGGAGCAACCTGGACCGGGGATGGAGCGTGTCCTCCCCACGTTTGTGGGTGATGATTTTTTGGAGGCAGCAGGTGATGCCCTGCAGGGTAGGGCTGCTGGTCCAAGGGACCTCGGCGAGCTGGGGGAACCTGGCCAAGCCCAGCGTGGCGTCGTGCTCGTAGGACAGGGAAACCCATGGATATGGGGTGTAAAGCAGTGTGGTGTCGGGGTTCTTGTCCTTTTCCTGGCAGGTACTTCGTTGTTGGATGCACAGAAATAAAAGCATGGCAGTAGAAGAAGACTGAGACTTTCTGAAGGAGTGGAGGATGGTCATTGCTCTCGGGTGTTTTATCTTCCCTGATTTGAGTGCCACAAACCGGTGAAAACCTTTTACATTTCCATTAGTGAAATGGGGACAATACCTCATCGCTCAGCCTTACGAGTGAGCAATCCGATTTTGTGAAACAGTTGGATGTAAAACATTCTGATGATGAATTCCGAGGAAGAGCTCACAGCGGTTAATAATTTTGTCTCAGAATTGCCTTCAGTGCGTGCAGTGTGAGTCAACACGGCGAGCTTCAAAATCAAACACTGAATAGGTGCTAAGCGAATCAAGCACCAAGCCTGTTATTAAATATAGCAGAAATTTTGGGGCTAAGGAAGAAATAGAGCATTATACTCTTACAATCAGTTTGTAGGTGTATAAAGGGGGCAGAAGAAAACATGTATATACTGTGTAATTTTGGATGTATCTAGGATTTTGTGGTGGTACGGGCACTAATGTGGGGTTGGGATAACCACCTGGAATCGTCTTGCTCTTGGTGAGCCAGCAGAGGGAGCAGAAGTTTTCTGACAAATCATGGATCCAAGACGGCTGGAAACGTTGTGCTGATGGGCAAAGCTGCTAGGTACGTTGTCCATGGCAAGTGACGTTGTCTTCTCTGATTCCTTTAAAAAAAAATCTGATACATGATTCGAATGGAATGGGAACACATCAAAAGAAGATCACAGAGTTTGAGGGATTTGTTAAGCCTTATTGCTGGGTGAGTGGAATGGCCTGTCCAGGATTTCTAAGGAAACGTTAACAATTGGCATATTTATACTTGTTTTAAAACTTCATTATTTAATCTGTAAAAACAGGCAGAAAACACCAATGTCTGACAATAGATCTCTGTTGTTTTTTTTTTGTATCGAAACAAGCTGAGTCCCAGTACTTAGGTAAACAACAGACTTTTTTTGTTTTGTTTATATCTAAGGAGTCAATCTAATCTGTAAAAATGAATTTAGAGTTTTTACACAATCTAGAAGTAATGTTTTCCACTCTGGAAACTTACTGAATATCAAATATTTAGAAATAAATAGGTTTAAGATCAACGCACAAGTGTTGAACACTTGTCATTTTACGTTATTGTGTTGAATACATTCTGTTTTTCTTGTAAGCACAACTTGGTGGGGCACAAAAATAAGCAAACGTCTTCATGTGCAGTAAAGGTAATTAAAAATACAGTGGAGAAAAGCTGAAGCTAAATTTAAAGCACTGTACTTTTGTTCTTTTCGGAAGTTGAAACTGCAATTTCTGTTTGCAGTGAAATGCTGCCTGCAAGGATTTCGAATAGATGTCAGTCATGGAAAACCTGAGGTAATTTCCTCTGCTAATTAGCTCCTGAATTTCCATACCACGTGACTTGGCACCATTTCAGTAAGATTTTCCAAGCAATAAATGACACTGATAGGTGAACCAAGCACTTCTGTCTCACTGGATGATGCGCTCCAGCAGGAGCGGGTGAATCTCTGGGGCAGGTGAGTTGGATTCATCTCCGCAACAAATTCAGCTCCTCGGGAAAAGGCTCTTGCAAGGTGGCTTTTCACAGCTTGTCGTGCTAACAACAGCTAGTTTTTGGAAGTCCACATCATCAAGATATTCTCTTTTCTCTAACTAATCTGTAGGAGTTGGTTCGATGAGACTAAATGAGCATAAGATTTTAGCAACAACATGTAATATATTACAGTGTAGGTAAAACAAAAAATACAGAACAGCAGCTTTGAGTGCATGGAATGCAAATGTTACAACGTAAAAGTTGTGTTTTTTTCATTTTTGGCTGGGGGAAGTAAGGTTCTTCTAGGTATCCCTGGAATATGATAAAATAGTGTGGCAGGAAAACTAATTGCTGTGTGTAGAGGGGCTGTTTCAGAAGCAGCCTGTACTCCTAGGTGTAAAATCTCAGGATGCAGAGCATCCCTCTTGTCCGATGATTTCATTTTGTGTTTAAACTTCCAAGTTTGATGAGAAGAGTCAAGATGAGACTGTAACCGAAGGGTGGAAGGTGGAATTAGCTTATAACTTCATTATATTTCCTTTTCAATGTTTGATTTTCCAGCTATCGGGTTATAAAATAAGCAGCAAAGGATATAGAAAAAGATGGATGGGCTGTGCTGACAGTCAGGAGAGTTGGAGTTACTGCTCTGAGAGAAGCACTAGAATACTTCGTATGGCTGGGACCACCTTGAAGGGAGAGATTGATGAACTATTTGGCTACAAGGCAACAAGGCAAGCAGGAGTTAGATCCCAAGGCTTTCCTAGTGCGATAGGATATGAAATGCACCTCAAAGAGCCGCTGTTGTGGCAGCAGCTCGAAGCAGCTTTAGAGCAGGTGCCTGAGATTGAAGAAGCTTCTGGGACTTCCCAGTCCTGCAGATTGTTCAGTTACATATTGCAATTAAATTTGGAAAGTCTGTAGCCTCATAACCTGTCCTAGGAAGGAAAGATTCGTATGAACCTTGATCAGAGACCGTGCAGCGACTCGGTGCTCCACGTGCCAAACACTCGGGGTATATGGGGCGCTCCCGTAGCGCTGGCAGCGTTCTCTCCTGCAGCAGGCTAGGAACAAAACGAAACACAGCCTACTTTGGGAATTATTTTTCACTTTGACAAGTGAAGCAACGTGTGCTCTAGGTCGTTGGCGTATGACTTGAGGCGAGCTCTGCCTGTTCTGGTGCATGGCCGGGTGCGTTTTGAAGTCGGCTTTTCCTGCGTGCTGCCTCCAGACAGCCGAGCCCTTTGGCCTCCACGTCTGCCATCTCCATTGCCATCCCACTCCTCAGTCCTGCTGCTCTTAGTCCAGGCATATCTTAGCTTAAATTTTCCACCAAAGGTGGGGGATTTTTTCCCTACAACAGTTTTTTTTTTCGGTACCTAAAGATAAATATTATTAACATTCAGTGTGACTTAGCCATGGGAAGTGTTGATGGGGATTCTTGCATTTGTTTATTACATCGACAGATGTTGAAACCATCTCTCTCCATCCCAGAATTATATCCCAGGCATGATTCACGTTTTTATTTTTGAGTTTTGTTGTGTGCTAAGCATTGGCCAGCTTATATAAAACCTGCTGATCAGTGACTTGCTCTGATGCCTGAAGTCCAGGAGTTGGACTCGATCCTTGTGGGTCCCCTCCAGCGTGGGATGTTCTGGAATCCTACGACATGAAATACAGCCCAGCCCTGTTCAGGAAGTCATAATTGCCTCCTCATGGGTCTTCTTCCCAGCCTCTGGGACTTTTGTGTGGCTTTGCAAGGGTCCCAGCTCAGCACTATGTGTGTGAAGTTACTGGTTCTGCAGACACGTTTCACTCCGTTGCTGTAAGCATCTCTTTGATGCACAAAGTACCCGTCACAAGTGGTGGCGAATCAGTCTGTAGTGTCATCGTTATATTTTTTATTGAAATTGTACTTGCTTTTCCTTGATTCTTTATTCCTTAAGAAAGACTAAGGAATAAAGTCTAGTAAAATCTAGTAGTTACTAACATTTTTAATGGGAAAATTATTTTTGTTTATAAGAGGAGTGATTTTTTTTTCAAGTTATCAACTTAGAATTTTCTCCTCTTAAGACTTTCTTTAGCATACATGCAATCTTCTTTCTCAACGTACATACGAAGACTTCTTTTTTAATATCGGATATATTTTCAGATAATTTAGATAATTTTTGCTAAAGCTTCCAATTTTAAATGACCTACTTGATGGAATTGTGGAACTTGTTGCTGCAAGATTGCACTGCTGTGGAAAGATTTATTTTTCCTTTTATATCACCATTTTCTTTTTGAGGATCTGATTAGTATAGAAACTGACCCAAATTCTAAGCGTGGCATAGACTTGTCTGTACGTCTCTGCCCCTCATCCCTCCCCTCCCAGTCAGTGTGTTCAGAAAAAAATCTTAACGAGTTTGGAACATGATTTGAATTTTCTCTTATTATGGTTAACAGTGAGAATTGAAACAAGAATTTCTTTTCTGGTGTTCATTTGTATTCGAACACTTTCTGTCACTGATAGTACAAGAATTAGTAGGACGTCGAAGTGATTTATTCCTTCTGGTGTTCTTGTCTGCTTTAAACAATTGACTCATCCGCTCTTTATTAAAGAAAGAAAATGAACTATTCCTTGTTCACATTTAGGTATCTCATTCTAATCACAGAGTTGCCAACGCTGTTTTATTAAGAGGAATAAAAGGCTACGAAAAGTCGTCTTTGTTCTGTTTCTGCATTTTTTTTAGAAATTCAAGTTTAAAATGTCTATTTTTAATTAGCCTGAACATGAACATTAGCATTAACATGAACAAAACTTGTTTGAAAGTTTAAAACAATAGTGTTATTCGATGCAGGGATCTAGGAAGACTTGGGTAGATCAAAGTTCTAAATGTAAGAAAAACCTGAATTTGTGGTGTCTAAACATTCCTGCTGCCTTTTGGTACTGTTGGCTGGTTCATGGCTGATCAACAGCCTTGGAAATGTTGCTCTGAAAGCTGACCTGCAAGCTGATAACCCACTGAACATTTATAAGCTGAATATCCAGCTATTTTCTGTCTTCCCCTTATTGACAATTAAACCAGGCAGGAACCTTTTGCTCATCGCATACACCCACGATGCTTCCTCGCCATGAGATGGAGACGTGCGTCTCTGCTGGCTGCTCGTTGGAGAGGCTGCAAAGTTGACCTCTTTTCTTGGTGCATTCCTGAGGGACCATCGTCGTCTTAAAGTGGATGCAAAACTGTAAAAAACTTTTTATTTTCTTTTTTGAAGCAGCCTGGGAGGGAGCGAACTGTTTGTTCCTACACGCCTGGCACCGCGCTCGGGAAGGGCGCAAGCAGGTTCACTGCAGTAGCTGCACCTGAAAGCACTTCAAGGAAATTAGGGCACAGTGAGACAAAAATCAGATGAAACAGAGGCTATGTAAGCACATAATGACACTGAAGCAGGCCTTTCTGTAATAATTTGCTTATTAATTCAAGTCAGTTTTCTTAATTTTCTTCCTGTTTCCCTGCGAAGCATTTCCCACGCTGCGGCGCTCCCAGCGGCGCGCTGAAGAGCACCGCGTGCTGCCCCGAGCTCCTGGTCCCCTGTGAATCCTTGGAGAGGGAGCGTAAGTGACAATCAGCTCACTACAAATACTTCCTCAATCCGTATTTCACCAAAACCAGGGTGGTGGTTTTATTCACAGGGCAACAAGTTTAAACTGAAAGTGATTTTCAGTTTATCAAGTGAGTGGATCAAGTTTTTGATTGTGAACAGTGAATTCTCTGGATGTGGGCCGTTAAAAGGAAGTATTAATAACTTTACTTTTGTCAGACTTTCTAGGAGTTCTTAACTATTGAACGAGGAGCGCACAGGCTTCTCATCACCTCTGCAAGTCTGCTGCCTGATCACCTGCTGTCTTAAGTGGCTGATGAGATGGAATGGAAATACGGCCTTCCACCCCGCTCCTTTTATATCCAGTAGGGTACCAACAAAGAAAAGAGCATTCTGGAAAATGAAAAAGGTGCCTTGTTATGGAAGCATATTTAATATGTTCATCTTGTAATAGATTTGTTATCCAGTTGTTTTGGTTTTGTCAGTGGGTGTTTTGCTTGCAGGTTCTCAGGCATCATAGTTCACGGGAGATCAAGAGAGGTTAATGTCAATTTTGACTTTTTCTTTCTTTCTTTTAAAGACAGAAAGCCTGTTAGGATTTTGTTAGTATACTTGGCAACAGCAGTGATTTATCACAGGGTCCTTTTTCCAAATGTGTCTCTTTAGGACACTGCCTGAAAGGAGCCCCAGCGGCTGGCCTTCCTCCAGCTCCTCCAGCAGAGAGGGTGAATAGCCCAGCAGCTCGGGGCCGGAGCGCCCCATTCATCTCCCGTGAAAGGAGGAGCAAGCTCGGGGGAGCTTGGGAGGGGAGAAGCCAGAGAGGAGACGAGCGGAGTGTCCTTGTGGCTGGTGCTGCTGCTGGCACCGTTGCCTTGGCCATGTGCTGGCGATAAACCAGCGCTGACGGCTGAGAGGAAGGCTTGGCCATCGGCAGAGCCAGGGAATGCTGAAAGAGCTCCTGCCTTTTATTTCCTGATTGTAAAAGTCCTTTCAGAGTGCATGGGTAAGCTTCCTTGAATAACGCAGTGTAGCATCAAAGATGTCCATAAATGTTGGCTGCGGATTTCATCGAGGACTAAAGAATTTCTTCTCCAAGCACGATTTCTTTGTGCTCGTGCTTTACTTCCCACCTGTTTGCAGGCGAGCAGGGGAGGATCTTCTAAAGCCTGGCCGTGAACATCTTTAAGAGAATAGCTCCTTCTGATGTCTGGACTAGAAGCGTCTGGAGAAATCTGAATTTTTAAATATACAGAGAACTGGTTTGCAAGCAGCTCTATTCTGTGTCAGGGTTGTAATTAAGATGACAGTGGACCTGCTTAACTTCTACTGATGTGTGAATTAATTTCTTGTTAGGTATGAACAAAAAATATTCAAAGCTCTCGAATAACCCATACTTTCTTGACGCAAAAGTTACTTTTTACATTGTTTTACCTTGCGTTTTACCTTATGATCCCCTTATGCTCTCAACTAGTGTTGATTCCATCTTGATACGGTATTTAGCATATTTCTGTTACTTTAAGTTGCAACCAACATAAAGTAGCGCTGCAGAGTTCTCCAAAGTCTTAACACTTTTAATGAATTCTGATGAAATATCACTATTCTGAGCTCAAGTAAACTAATCTTAAACTTGGAGTGCTCCCATTAACCAACACGAGAAGCCTGTAACACTTCGTTGTGTTACCCGCTCGTGTCTGCTCATCATGTGCTCTATTTGTAGTACAAACGCTCGCTCACATGAGCGGTTTTGGGGCTGGAACTGTTCTTGTGATCAGTGAGTGCTTTGTGCTCTGGTGCTGGGCTTCGACTGGGCAGCAGTGGACAGTGTCCGTAAAACAATGGCAACAAAGAGACAAACCCGGATAAAGGATCCATTTCAGAAATGATAAAAAAAAAAAATCACCAGAAATCCTCTCTGAAAATAAATCCCAACCCACATCTCCTAATTTAACCTTTACATCATAGAAAATGATGGGATGCTCGGATAGCAGCGTTGGCTGTAGGGCTGGGGGAATTCTGAAACCAGGAAACTTCTGCCACAAGTGCTTGGTGGGCTGCCAGCTGGTTTGTCCTCAAAGACCCCTGTTGTTTCCTGCCCTGTAGCGTTGTGTTGGAATGGCAGCGCTTGTTACGTGCAGAAGTGACACTGGGAATGTCCATAAAACATAAAAGGTGACTTCTGTAACTTCATGGAGGATAAATAAGGATTAAATAACACGGCGCTAGTGGTATCTTCATGTGGTGCCCCAGACCTCAGCAGCTGTTGAACAAATCTCCTCCGAGATGTTTGAGGCCATCAACCCATGTTAGCAGTGAAACCGATGGCAAGAGAAGGTGCCCTACAACCATAGGGGTGAGATCTGAAAAAGTTTCCGAGCTGCCAGCAGGTAAAGTGCTTAATAACTGAATATATCTGGGGACAGACTGCTGGGATTATTTTTTAAGTAGTAATTAAATCTGTAAATTTGCTAAACTTTGTCATAAAATTTGCAGTACTGCCAAGGTATTTGGTGGGTAGCAGTGATCAATCCACAAAGCAGATAACGTTAGGGTGGTAATCAAAACGTGATTGTTTATTAACGATTTTCAGTGCAGCAGTTCCATGGATACAATTTATTTTAAAAGGGGGTAATTGCAAGCAAATACATTCAGTAGGGAGGCTCCTACACATGTCAGTAAGAGCTGGGGGCTAACTCGCTGCCCAGGTGAGGGCCTGCCCTCCTGTTAGCTGCTAACTGGGGTTGGTACGAAAGGCAGCAGAGCTCTACGAGTTGGTTTCCATCAGAAGGAGGTACGGAGAGCTGCATTTTGTTCTCTGCACTGCTCACAGTGGCTTCGTTCCCGTTTGAACCCAAGGATGTAGCGCAGTGAGTGCAGGGGTGCAGGGATGGCAGGAGCCTGCCCTGGGCCGATGGGCGCCGGGTGTTGCTCTGGGGCAGAAGGACGTGGTTTTATCTTTGATGTGAAGACTTCGGTGTCATAAGGGCCAAGGATCACCAAATAGTGGTTACAGGAGAGACACAGTCAATGTACGTTGACCTAAGTGACCATACGCCTAACGAGCAAAGCCAATGATTCTGATTCAATATCAAATTCTGGGATTCAGTGAGCAGCACCCACTAGGTTACCTCTAAAGCTGGGGGCAGAGATTTGTGTGTTGTGCATTTCCAGTAGGAAAGTTAAAGGCTGACCCATGCGCTCTGTTCATCAGTTCTTTGGCTGAGAAGAACAGAAAGCATCCCCGTGTGCCTGCTGCATGGACGGCTTTGAGAGGACGTGCGTCGGAAGCCCCCCGCTCTGATGCTGCTTCGTGATTGCAGAAGCTGTGAGCAGTTCTTGGCAGTTTTTGTTTTTCCCTGGTGCAACCCAGGAAGCTCTGTGCCCCTCGGTTTCCCATCCAGTTGTAGCAGCCTTCCCTTTGGAAGTCCTTTGGACTTCATATGTAGGGAGCTTTTAGGTTCATGAATAAAATATGCTAGATAATTTCCAAATATTATTAACAACAATTTCTGACTCAAGGTGCTCATCTTGTCATACCATCATCTTCCCACATCAAAAAAAAAAAAAAAAAAGCAGCAAAGCAAAGGGTACAGTTTCTTATTAATATTCACTTTACACAGATGTCTCCAGCCAAAACAGTGATTTGCTATTAATAGAGAGAAATCAGGGTGCCACTTTTCCCACCCGAAGTAGGTGAGAAGAATTGTAGCCTAGCTTAGGCGTGCCTGTTTCTTGCCCGTGACAGTGTAAGGGTTGAGATGGTTAACGTGCACATCTCTGCCTAAAGTTAGTTAGGATTTGTTCTGTTCCAAAATACCCACATGTTGGTGTTTATGACTTACTGAGAAGTTCCTGCACATCTGTAAATGCGAGGAAGAAAGCACATTTAGTGTCTGACGTTCATGAGAAGTAACAGTGGCAGCGTGTCTGCGAAGAGCAGGACTTCAGCTAATAAATTTATCATGACGAGGGTTTTTTCTTACTGTGTTTTCCTACAAGCTGCCAGCACAGTAGGGCCCTAATTTCAATTCAGGCTTCCAAGCACTGCAGTAATAATAATAATAAAAAAAAGAAGACAACAAAAACCCACAGCCAGACAGACTTGCCCAATAAAAAACTCATCTTTAATTCTGCAGTGGCTCTTTGTGAGCCTCACAGCCTGAGCGAGGGATCAGTGATGGGGTTACTCCATCTAGGGCAGCTAACAAGTAGGCAGCACACCTTTACGTGTCGAGGTGAATTTAGGAAGTCTGTGTATTAGCAGCAGCAGTTGCAGCAAGTGTCATTTTTTTCCTCTTTCTGGCGGTGGGGCTGCAGTCAGGACGGATCCCATTAGCGCCGCGCTGGCCTCGCTGCGCTTTTCTAATGGAGCTCAAACTTCGCTGTGATCAATTCTGCTGGTAAGAGCATTGAAATATATCCACCATGCAAATGAACTCCGGCCAAGCTCCCAAAGAGGCAAAGTTGTTGTTAGAAAACCGGAGCAGGAGGAGGGACAAACCCCGAAGCTGCTGAAGGGCTCAGGGACGTGGAGCGGCGCCGGGGGCATGCTGCAGGTCCCCGGGGAAAGAAAGCGGAGCCGTAACCCCGAGTGCCTTCCAGTGACCTTCCTCGGTAAGAGGAGCTTGGGTGATAAATGGGCAGACTTAAGCACGTTTATGAATTGCCAGGGCCTCTTAAGCCAAATTGCTATTTTGACTTCATTAATTAGAACGTCTCCATATTGCAAACGGGGCTGGTTTCACCCCCAGACAGATGGCTTGCTCCGTAGGAAAGCTAACAACGTGGAAACACCAAATGCGCTATCACTGATTAAAGTTTTACTTACGTTTGTACCCTGAATGAGTTTGCATCTCTTTTCCATTACCAAACAGGAAAAAAAAAAAGCATCTTTTTCAATAAGAGAAGCTCAAAGAAAGCACAACACGTGCAATAAACGCCCTGGAACGAATCCGTAAGGTGAGATTTACCACCTTTAGTTAAAAAAAAGCCACTTCCACCTTTGCTAATTCCCAAAATCGTGGCTTCCTGGGGCTGCAGGGCTGCGTGCAGCGGGGAGGGATCGGGCGCTGAGAGCTGAGGCAGCCTCTGCCTGCAGCTGGAGCTCTGCGGAGGCACCCGCGGGGTCCCTGTGCTGGAGCCACCGCCTGCGGCTGCCCCCGGCAGAAGGGTGCAGGAGGCTCCGAGCTGAGAAGGGGAGAACCCACGGCACAACTCGGAGGTGGGTTTGGGCAGCCGGGAGAGGGAAGAGGAGGGGAAGCCGCGGGGCTGTGGCTGGCGTAGGGTGTCTTTTGTTTCCCTGTTTGCTTCAGGATGCAGCGCCGGTGGTTGGAGCGCAGGTGTTTGCAGCGAAAAGCCGGGTGGCCCTTTTTCTTCTGAGCTTAAATGTCCATGAAAGCGTGTGTGCCTCTGTTTAAATATTTACAGAATTTCTTGTAGGAACGTTGATTTGCATTTAGAACAGACTTACCTTTTAAGTGATTAGTTATGGCAATCAAGTGCAAGGTTTTTTGCTTTTTACAATGAATTGGGCTCTGCACCTCTCTTCCTCCTCCTTTTCTCCACCTTTTTTCGCCTGTTAATTTGGTTTTGTGTGCATAATAATGCCAGAGAGTATTAATAGCGGAGCCTTAGCTGAGATGTGGAAAATCATAGGAATGAGCACTTCATATTTTATTGATAACCACCATACGCTGCTTAGTTTGCATTGTGAATAATAAGGCTTTCAATTATTCCTGGCTTGCTTTCTCAGTAAGATACTTATAAAAATGTCATTGCACAGCGTGAGGAAGGAAGTAGGGGCTGGGATGGGGGGGTCACGAGGATGCCAAGGACACCAAGGTACAAGGATTTAGGTAAAGCTGACTTTACATTGTGCTTTGCACATGTACCTATGTATATTTTAACTCTGTATTACTCAGATTGTTAAGCTGTGGTAGGAATAATGTTGCTATTAAACTTATTAACAGCAAAAGTAAACGTCTGTCTCTATTCTGCTGCCTTGGTAGGTCGCTTCTCACCTTGTGGCATTACCAGTGAGGGGCGTTTATTTCAGGAAGACCCAGATTTTTAAGGAGGATTTTGTATGTGGAGTGTTTGTGCTGATACATTGCTGATTCACGGGGCTGTGGGCATGGGATGTTCGGAGCTGAGGGGTTCAGAGGGACGGCTCAATCCACGGGGGCAGCTGGGAGCTCCTCCGCAGGCTGAGATTGCTGCCATGCAGCCAAAATGTACAGAGCTGTTACTGCAAGCTGTAATGCGTTATCAGGGGAGATGAGCTGCTGGATTTGACTTGTAAACTTGGGTTTCTAGTAGGAAAATGTGTTACCTCTCTAGCCAACGTGCAGGGACAAATATATATATGTATATTTTGGAAATGCTCTTCCATTTAGGCTGCTAAACTGAGCCTCTGCAAAGGGAATGGAAAGAGGACTGAGGGATTCGTGGCACGAGGGTTTGTGTGTGTTCATGAATGTAAATAATCAGAAGGGTTTTTGCAATGAAAATCCTGACTGTCTCTTAGGTCTGATGATTTCATGTTTAAATATTTTTGTTACTGGAGTTATAATAATGTTACTGGAGTTACTGGAGTATAATGATGCCTGTATTCAGTCAGTCAGTTTGGGTCTGTTTGGTTCATTTATCGTTCATACTCAATCCCCACCCCTTATTTATTGCAGTGTAAGCTACAGCTCAAGGAACAAAACCTAAGTTTTAATTTAATAAAGCTGTATAGTGCGTATTTCTTTATTTCAATTAAATACTCCAAATAAAAGGATTGATGTCCCTGCTTCCTCTGTGTACCTCAACCATCGTATTTTCTAGATGCCACTTACTAGCAAGTGGCATAAAATTAGAATGATGCATCAGATCTATAGATGCTAAAAATAGTTGACAGTAATGGCAATACCTCTCTGAAGGTATCCTCTGCTGCTTGCCAGAGGTCTGCTTTCCCTTAGGCTCAGCCCCTCCACATCTCTTGTTTGCTGTAAAACTGAGATTTGCAGATGAGACAAACAAGGGCAAATTATCTCCATTGGCAAGCACAGCCGGAGGAATGAGCTTTTCTCTCATTTTGAAGAAAAGGTAACGGCAGGGTTATGAATTGGCTGGTTTTGTCTTATTTAAGATCTGAAAGGAAGTGCGATGGTGATGACTGCAGGTAAGCATTGCCTTCAGACCATTCCACCTCCCAGTTCTCTCATTTTTCTCACCTGAAAGCGTCCTGAATATTTTCCCTGTAGCCCTCGGGCACACCCTGCACAACGCTGGCATGCTCTGCAGGACCGGGTTTCACTGGGTATCTTCTGCAGGCTGGCTGGGGAAAGCAAAGATAAATGGGTTGAAATCTTGAAAGAAAAAAAAAAAAAAAGTTTGAAGTGAGCGTAGTAAATGTGAGAAGATCACAGCTCCTTGTAAGTGTGGGCTGGTGAAAAGCCTTGCAGCAAAGACAGAAGGCTCCTGGAAACAGCTTTCACCATTAGTCTCAAATGTATTTAAATTTGGCTTCAGAAACTTGTCATTTTGGACTTCAGTGACACTGCCTAGGAGAACACTTTGTAATTGGCATCCAGACAGCGGGATGTGGCAGCCAAAACAGGTGAGGGATTGTTCTCGGGCTGCTCCCTGTTGTGGACACCCTTAAGAAAGAGAGGATATTGCCTCTTCTTCGCCTTTACGTATTTATTATTCATGGTTAGAAGGTCCAGCAAAATACAGCTGTAATGACTTTATCCAATACGTGCCCTCTTCCCTTTAATTGAAAACACAAAAAATATGAATGTGCAGTGCGAGCGCTTTATGCGAGAGCATCGCTGGGTTTGAAACCACGGCGTTTCTGCCCTCTGCCTAATAGTTAGCTGCACAGGAAGTGTGGAAATAGCCCAGGTACATTAGCGAGGATGATTTAATAAGCAAAGAGAAATCATCTTGCTGAATCAAAGCCAGCAGAAGTGAATCAGAAGAATCAGGTAAGTCTTATCTGCACGAGTCTATCTGCCGTGATAAAGACCAGCCATTACTGCTACGTTCTGCTCCTGAGCTGATTTTTCTAAATTATCTGATATGCTAATAGAGAAGTAGGCTGGAGACAGCTGTTTCTTGGTGTTACAGGCTGAAAACAAAATGGCTGGTACATATTAGTGCTGCGAAATTGCAGATGAAGAGCTAGCTGCAATTAAGCTATTTCTATTGAATAGAAATTAGTCAAAATACAATGATTTTGACTGGTTGTTGGGCAGCTGTTATTGGGATGGAAGAAAGGGAAGCAGACTTAAATTAAGGAAATTTGCAAACAAGTCTGCAGTTACTACTGAAAAATAAAAGTTTTTCTATTCAGAAACAGATCCTAGATGTGTTTTCAGCTATGCAATTATGGAAAGTTATTTGTGTGCTTAAACTCGTGGTGACCGAGTCTTGGAGCTGGCTGTTCTCGCAAAGAGGCTGCATACAGTATGTAGAACGAAAGCTGCAACATCACTCTCCCTCGGATAATAATTATTTCCTTTTGTGAAGCCTATAATTAGATATTTGCATGGCCTTCTGCTGGAGAACTGATTGTTTCATCCGCTGGAACAGCGCAAGCATTACCGAGCTGCAATGCTGCGGGAATTGGATGAGTCGGGATTAATAACTTTGCAGTGCCTTTAATTGGAGGTCCGGGTCCGGGTCTGTCTGAGATGAATCTGCTTTGAAATAAGAGGAGAAATCTGTTTGTTAGTTGCGTGCTGGCTGCTGCAGCTGTGAGCTCTGTCCCATACGGAGAATTTTGGTTTGTAGAAAGGCAGAGTGGGGCTGTGCTGTTAGTGTGCAGCCCTGGGAGTGGCTGCGCAGAGAGCTCCGTGTGAAGGCAGCAGCAGGTAAGCTCTTCTAGAAATACTCCATGATGGGTTATATCTTTTTTTTTTTTTTTTGGGTATTGTTACTCTTTCAAACAGCAATGGTGTTCTGCTATTTGACATTTTTTGCAAATACTGCATTTGTTAAGCATGGAAATGATTTGGTGCTTGTACACAAAACCGAGTGAGCGGAGGCTTTTCATCCTCTTCTGAAACCACACGCGTAGTTTCCCGAAGAAATGGACCAAGGTGAGAGAGCCAGGGGTACGGCCACTGCAAAACACCAAGGGTGCGATGCTCTGAGGCTGAAGCGTTTCAAAGTCCAAGAGTTTCAGAACAGGAATTGTGGTGAAACGTTTTTCTTTTAAGTTTGTTTTGCCCAAAACTCTGGGCACAAAATTTATGGGGCTGTGTAGTCACCAAAGACTGATTGAGACTTCTGTAATAACATTTGCTATAATGGGCCCCGTAACGTAAACTGTGGAAGTTCTCACGATGCCTTTGATATTTATCCCTTTTGATCTAAAAAGCACTGGCTGTGCAGAGTTTAAATTTCAAATGCTTTAATATGGCACGATCATAATATTGTAAGGTTGAATTTATTTACAAATCCTCCAAGGGCCGTGTGTGTTTACAGGAGACGCAGAGCTTGTTTGTACTGGGGTATGCTGGCATCTTCTGTGAGTTGTGAGACTATAGGATAGGTAGGGAAATTGGACACAGTTCCTTGGTATTTCCCATGAAATATTTCAGCGCAGACCGTCAGCGCAGTAAAATCTCTGTACCTTCACTCTGAGGAGTTGATCTGTTTCTTTCTGCTCGTCAAACATTTACATTTTATATGGGCAATACTTCCGAATGGTAAGCGATAAAATACAAAATAGAGATTTTTGAAAGCTTGGTGATGCGTAGTGAGAAATTCCAACAGGTAGGCTGCTCGGAAGGGCGTCGATATTTAGTGTGAAAACACGGGACTGCACAGGACTGTCAGTGTAACGCTGGGTGAATATCCAAAAGGCTGACAAATAAGTTCTGAGGTCTAGCAGTAGAAGCCATTCTATGAATTTATTTTCTCTGGGAGATGCTGACTTAGTGGGATGTAAAGCCAAGAAACTCCAGTTTTGTTATAATAGTGCTGTTGCAGGGGTAAATCAAGCGTAAGTCATTAAAAATAATTGCTGGCTATACCCCAGTAACCGTAGTGTAAACATCCTGGTGCTTTGGTAGCAACTTGGTGGTTGTGAAATAATTGGCTAGAAAATAGCAAGACGCTCATTTTGGGTCTTAGATGTTAAAATCTATTTCTTTAGCTAGATTTTGTAGGAATAGTGTAGAATGTGTTCCTTTGAGAACTTCTGCTTTTTGAGGTTGTCTGATTTATCCGAGACACAGAGAAAATGGATGCGCCTACTTGCTTTAGGAGTCCGAAGACTGTCCTAACGTTAAAACTAAAGAAACACGGTCAGATGCTTTGTCAGGAAGTTTCTTAGCAGCTCTTTGAGCAGTGTAACATTTATTACTTGATGGAGAGTTGGCACTATATAGAGGTAATCTTTGAAATGAGAAAGTTGCCACGTAGCGTTGCTGTCATAGACCGAAATGTCACCCGGCAGTGTGTTGTGTGCGAGCAAGGCTCTAACATTTCCGTGCAGATTAACCTTTAGCTGATTATTTCTTTATAACACGTGTTTACCACTCGAGGTGACCTCTGCTTTTTTCTGACGTAGCTCCCCGGTGCCCACGTGGCTGTGACCGCTGGTGGCACCTCTGTGTCGTCACCCCGAAACCACCCCGGGGTGCGGATAAACCACAGCGAGCTGGGTTTGTTACCGAAATGCGCCTTGGTTTGAGGTCCTGTGGTGGCTGTGACTTTGTGGAAGCAGCATCCTAAGAACGAAGAACATTGGCTGCTTCTTTCTTAGCATCTGAAATGTGTTTTTGGAAAGTTTCTCTTGCATGCTTCCCTTGTTTCCATGCGAATGCTGTGAGGAACATTTTGTAGATGGCCAGTCCAACCCCGTGGGCTGGGAGGTGGGGATGTTCCCATCAAAATAAAGCTTCACGTGCCCAGTAGGGCTGTAATTAGGGTCAGCTGGGATTCGGAACAGTTTGGTCTGTAGCCTGTGTTGCTCTGCCAGCTGCCTCAGCAGGAGGCTCACCCTACTCCTCTTCCCCGTGATGCCATCTGAGGGCACGGACCCGCAGCTGGCATTGGGGCACCCTCGGCACCCATGGTGATCTTCTGGGAGCTGCCTTTGGTCAGTTCGGTTCATTCAGCACTGGGCAGAAATACAAAAAAAAAAAAAATGTTTTGCAAGGTCTCTTGAAAGGGGGCTCTGATCGAGATGCGATCAGGGCATGTGTAGGAGCATTACTGGAGAGCTATGGGTTTTATTTATCATGTTTTCTAATTGTGAGTTCATCATCCAGGTGAGAATTGAAGCTTTAGCGTGATGGTGGTGTTGTTAGTGCTGTGCTTTGTGTCTCAAACAAAGCTCTAGATCATCGTTTGTCTCCCCAGAAGCGTGCCTTGGATTCATCTGCCTGGCAGTGCAAGCGCCTAGCTTGGATTTGGGATCTTGCTTCCCAGGGAGCGCGCCCAGATGTAGCGCCTCACTGATCCTCTGGGGTGGGCTTCAACATGAGGAGTGAATGAGGATCATTGCCTGGATTTAACAAAGCTTTGGGTGAAGGGATTCCATCACTGACTTCATCTGCTGTCCCTGCATTTGGTCGGTTTACATATTTTGGCTCTTTGGGTTTCATGGCCGACCAAGAAGACAGCCTGCTTGCACTGCGATGCTGAGTTTTGCCTAAATTTTGTACAGATGGAGGTATTTTCTCTCTCAAGAAATTTTTGGGACTTGAGTTATTTTGTTTCTCTTGTGGGAAGATCAAATCTTTGCTGAGACTTCATATTTACAGCAAATCTTAATGTATGACTGCATTTGAGAACTCTGCAATCATCCAAACCCAAACCAAACCCAAGTTGGATGAGGACTTCCTAAAAAAGTAAGAAGTGCTGCTGAAATAAAGAAAAGCCCCTCTGTTGTTCCCTAGTGGCTGCTGGAAGCAAGGGCAGGCATCTGCTACAGTAAGAAGAGTCTTTGCCTTAATCCTGTGCACCAAAAGTCTGTGTTTTCAGGGTTATCACAGTCTTAAACAGCTGTTAGCCCACGTGGGGATATTGCGTGTTCGTTGCTTGCTGTGCATCATCGCGGTGGCCACACGAAGGAGACCATACCCCAACAGTTGGGAAGCTCCTGCTGTGTCCCAGCCTGGGTGGTGCCTGTAGATAATTTTGATGGTTGTGTTTTGGAGGAGTTCAAGGTCTCAGAGGTCCACGTGCATTGCGTTCAGGATGACCTGCATCAGAAGAAAATGCCTGCGAAGGGCAGGAGAAGAGCTTCCTCCCCCATCACAGCGTTTCGTAGCGTGTCCAAGCAGGCAGCGAGCAGTGAGCCTATACAGCAGTGCTGTCTGGGGCTCAGGAGGATCTCTGGTAAGATCAGGCAACGCACACAAATAATCCACATCCCTTTTCCTCTGCTGACCACGTTGTCCAGCTCACAGGCTACCGTTTGGCCAGCACAAGCAAAAGCGTGCAGTTTATTCTTGATGATCCTTGTGGGTCTCTTCTAACTTGGGATATTCTACGATTCTATGATTTTAATGAATATTAGAAAGGGAAAAGTAGAGGGGTGTTGAGAAACATTTGTGAAACACTTGTACCCCACGTGTTACCAGCAGCCAGGCTGGGGGAAATGCTGGAGGCGACCACGCCGTGGCAGCTCGGAGCAGCAGCAGTGCTCCCCTTGGAAGGGAGGAAATGTGGGCAGCCACGCTGCTACAGCACAGCCAAAATCCCGATTATTTCTTGTAAAGAAGCAGGCCAAACAGAAACGCAGCAAGCTGATAAGAACAACAAAAAGAATCAACGATCTCAGCGGAACTTATACATATTTTATCTGCCCTCCAGCGTAAGACTTTCTGCATCGGTTGAAGTATTTTTTTCGATAGCTCCAAGTCTTGCAGCCATCTCTTTTCCTTCAGAAAAGAAGCGATCCTAAATAATAAAAAGCCTAAAAAGAAGCAAAGCCCTGAACCATAGCATGGCCGTATAAGTTCTTGAAATTCACCTACATATTTTAACAGGGGAATCTGGGTCTTCCCCGCTGCAGAGCCGTTCTCGCAGCGCAGATGTCTGCGCGTGCTGTAGCCGTGATATATGGTGGTCAATTTTTCTTCTTTAAAAGAAATTCCCTTAAAGTAATTTATTTCAGAAAAGCCGTCTGGGCACATAGTTTTGCTGCTCTTTACGAAGATCCTCCTGCATGCCTGTGCTCTGGAGAGTATAAAAAGCATTTTTCTGGGGTGGCTGGGAGGGTGTGTGCACACATGCACAACCACTGCGAGAGGTGAAAGTTCCTCGCAGTGCCTCCCTGCTTTTTCTCTTGTTCACAATTCTCACCTATTCCGATTCCAAAATCTGTTTCTTTTGGGTGGGGACCTCCATCTCGTGCAAACAATACATAAATACCGGGAGATAATTAACGGAAAATGTTGTTGCTTTAACCAGAACATTGCATTTTGTGTGGCGCTTTATAAACACAAGTGTGGCAGATGCACACAGCAGTCTGGGAGGAAGCTAACATGATTTCACGTCAAAGCTACAGCACAAGCACTCGCTGCACACAGTGCTTTGTGTGCAGCACCGAGTTGGCAAACATGCCTTTTAAATAATAAACCCTGGGATTGCAAATGCTGGTACCTGCAATATTTTGGAACAGCTGTGCAGACAATGATACGTATTTTTTTTCTTATGTGAGGTTCAGTTTAATATCTGTTAGCATCTCAGCCGTTAATTTCTTCCATCCATGCTCGTCAGGTGTGCCTGGGACTGCTGGGCTGCTTTTGGCACTGCGCTCAGTTACCTATTTCTGTTCTGAGGGCAGAAAAAGTGATTCCCTCTTGAAAGCTAAACATCTTCCTCAGCCAAACTACTTCTTGGGGATTTTTACAAGTAAATCCTTTAATTTTTTTTTAAACCCGGGCTTAGTTTAAAAGGTCATGTTCTGGTGGACACGGTGTTTATGCAGGACTTCCCTGTCCTATGAAGGCTTATGAATAAGCTCTCAGAAGCCCATGTTTTGTTTTTTTACTAGATTAAAATGAGTCGCAATTTTCAATATAGCTGTTAGAAAACAAATAATTACAATTAGGCTGTTTTATGGATAATCACTTGCTCTAGTCGTGTACCTGTGGTGGCTCAGGCACCAGCGCAGTGCGCGGTAGTGTCGGGTACTGCGCAGACCCCGAGGCATTTTACCTCTAGCAGGAAAATGCTCCTTTCATTTATGTTTTCTTTGACAAGTAGTCCACTGATGGGTTAGGAATGCAAAGATCTCTGTGCCTCTGGAGTTTCTTGAGCTGTGGAGTGTTGGAAGAGCGCTCTGAGAGATGCAGGAAATGCACCAGAAAGCAGCAAAAATGGAGAGGTGGTGCTGGTTGGTAGCTCTGAGCGTTGGTTTGCCTTCCCTTCAAGGTGGAGCTGAAAGAAATCTGAAAAGATGCCCACGGCAGGTTTAGTTAAAGCTAAGGGAAGAAGATCATCATGCTTTGCTATGTTTTGTTGGTGCATCATCTTTATTAAGAAACCAGCTTTAGGAAGGTTCTCTGCTAATTTGCCCTTTACATTTTAGAAAGGCAAAAGTCTACAAAACCTTAACCAAAAGGGAACTTGCTTGAGCTTGGAAATTTTTAAAACCCAAAACTGGTTATGTCATTTTTACAGATGTACAGTGTACTGGGGCAGGCTTGACACGTAGATTATCCCCGCTGACAGTTTCAAAGATGCATTATCACCTTTTAAACTTGGGGCTGGCTATTGATGTGCGCTCGGTTTACAATTAACTGCTATCCTTGCCTGTGTTCCTGCCATTAGTCATGACAAGTGACACAGAGTTACATCATGGGAACCGAAACCTTTCCTTTGAAATGGAAGTTTTCTTGGAATATAGATGAGTCCTTATTGATGGAATGCAGCTCACTTGCCCGGGGCTGGTGCGCTCTGACTCTGGCACGCTGCGGATTATTTTCTTGCTGTTGCTTCGTTGCAGGATTGGATTTGTGAAAGCCTTTGTGTTGCGTTCTGCCGTATGGATTTACCTCTGTTACATTTTCTTACCGACTTCATCCATAAAATGATAAGGGGGAATGGCAGGTGCCTACAAAATGCTGTGACTCCATCTGCTTTATACCCATTCAGTTCATTTTGCTGCAACTTCAGACGTAGTTTGAAGCTTTACTTTCAGCTTTGGATGACCAAGATAAAGGTGAGTCAGACAGGTGACGGCGTGTGGTCTGTGCTGCTGGCTTACAGAAGGAGCAGCAGTGCCGAGAGCCTGGCCCTCAGTGCCCTGAGCTTCACTGGTGATGCTTTGGGTAGGGAGGGTTGGACCTGCTGCGCTCCACAGGTCCCAGCAGAGGTTGCTCCGTGCTTCTGCATCTGGAGTGGAGGACACACAGTCCTAAAAACTTGAGTTCAGCCAAAAAAAGCATAAACTATCCCTCTTTAGGTTAAAACCAGCAGCAACAAGCATTTCTAAATTTTCCCTGTTGTGCCCCAAGGGAGGGTAAATAGTGGACTGCTCGACTAAAAGTGTTTTTTGCACCCTTAACTGTTTTTTGTTTTTGTTTTAACCATTTGAAGGCTGGAGGAGATCTTTAGAAAAGGATTCAGGGATTGATTTGTTCTTGCTGTACTACCAGGAGTAATAAGGAATCTGTAGAGAGCTATGCAGCTGGTCAGGATCCCTCTGTCCTTTGATGGAGATGAATAAAGATAATTACTGGCCTGGTAATGCCAGATGTCAATTAAGAACAAAGGATTGGATTTGGTTGTGTAACAGATTTGACTGCTCGAGCTAACCTAAATAAAAGATGCAACTATTGGAAAGACTTTATTTTCATTAGTTGCTCGAGCAGCTGTGTGACTTTCCGACTGCAAGCAGAGTTAGGTATAAGGATGGTGCTATTTTTATATAAACAGATCGTACTAAGACTGAATGTCTCCGTATGGCTCATTTGTCCTTGTTATTTCCTCCCCTCCACCCCCCGAGGAGCTGCACTCGCTCAGCAGAATTAAACTTGGTGCAGAGTGTAGGAACAGGATGGAGCTTCCCAAACCACAGGGAAGGATGCTTCTGTCTTCAGAGAAGGAACAAGTGTGTTGTGAAGTGCACTTGTACCTGGGTAGTGCTATTTGTGCATGTTTTCTGCTAGCAGTATTTCGGCTGTGAACCGAATGTGCAGGACAGATGCTTCTGGAGCCCTTTGGGTGGAAGTCCAGCCAAGGTTACTGCAAGAACAGGCAGATTCCTGCACCTGAGTACCTGCAGGGCCAGACTGTGGTCTCCAAGAGTGTGCTGGAAGAGAAGCACTCATTGCCTGCGAGGTGGTGGTCTTTCCCTGCTGCTGTTAAAGGTGAACCTCCAGTGTTGGTAGACTCTTAACCCGTGTTCTGACACTTCACAAGAGGGGCAAGACTGCTAAACTCACTTTGGTTCTTTCTTGTTGCTAATACAGAGCTGCAGAAGTAGCAGGACATTTGCTTTAAAAGGCTTCAGATAATATTGCCTCCGATTTGCTCACTGCAAAGCAAGCTCAGATGTGACCACGGCAGGTTTGCAGTGAGGTGAGGGAGGCGATCGGCGTAGTGCAAGCAGCTCAGCTCCACACAGCCGCGGGCTCTGCTTTGTCCAGAACAGTCGCTGCAGGATTAGGTGTGGGAGGTCTTATCTGGACAGCACCGAGCTCTCCCAGGCAAGCACTTGGACCGTATCGCTCCAGTAATGCAGCTGGATTATGGAACATGTTTACTGTAGAAGCAGTTTAGTTCCATTTAAAGGATTGGGATTTTTCTGTTGATTTGGGGAGAACAGCACATTTATCATTATTTGGGGCCATTTTATTTACTCGATATTTTGCCCAGCTTTTTGCCGCCGATGTCCACAAAGATCATGAAGTGGGTGAGTTTACGTTTTAGGAGTAAAAATGGCAGTGTGCTCATGCCTTACAGTATGAACTGCTTCAGCTTTCATACTGTACAGTATGAACTGCTTTTTAGCTTTTCATGGTCCAATGCCAGAAACCCCACAAAAAGCAAGGGTTTTGTTTGTCAGCCTCTGTGTCTAAGCCCTGTGCAAACAGATTGGGGATAACTCCAGCTGCCCCAGCCTTGCTTTTACCACGTCTCCCTTTTTTCCTTAGGTGCAGTTTGCCATTCAGCCTGCATCCTGACTAAATGTACATGTTTATCTGCAAAGCAGCGTGCCTGATGCTTTTAGCATGGCTGGAACTCCCTTTTTGGCTTAGGGAAAGGGGGACTTGTGGTGTCCCTGTGCTCCGTACAGGTGGTGGCTACCAGGGGGCCTTCAGTTAGGAAGGAAATCAAGGCTGATGCTGCACCCACCTATATTTATTCACGTATATAATTGCGTTTATATGGTGGTTAAAGTGTTATTCGAGCCATGGATGTAGTGCAAGTTGTTAACAGTTTACAGCTAAATATATTCGCTTCCCTCCGCTTGCAACTTTTGCACATTGCTTTGAAGTGCCAGACTGCGTCCCTAGCGTGCCGCACGTCGGGGTGCTGCAATCATCGGAAAAGTCAAGTCAGGAGCAGCTCCTGCCACCTGCATGAAGCACCTGGGAGAAAAATGCCTCAAAAAAACAATGGCTTCCTCATACATGCATGGGCTGAGCGACTTTTGGTGGTGGAGGAGTTCGGGGTTTAAGTTTTATTCAGAAAGATATTAAAATGAGCCACAGCCTGAATTTAAACTAATCTCTGCAAGTCAAAATTAATGCAAAGCCTGGCTGATTATCACATGCAGTGTTTCTGCTAGGGCTGGGTAGGGATATGATTTTGATAAAATTCACAGTTTTCGAAGATTCATAATGCTTGAGCGCAAGGGAAAATAAGTTAGGGACAGGGGCTGTTGAACTATTTGATCAGAGTGGGATAATTAATGCTAGCTAATCAGATTCGAGGTCACGCAGACAGCCATACGCACACACTTGCAAATGAGAAAATAATGTCTTGGGTAACTCCAGTGGAGGCAAAAAGGTTGCATTTCCAGTTGCTCCTGTGACAGAAAGGGATATTAAAATATGTGTGTGAGTATGCAAGAAAATCTTATGGAGGGTGAGTGAGGAGGGTTTTTGATTTTTAAGTGAGACACCGGTGGGGTCAGGAGTGCAGTGCTACAGCCGGTGCTCACAGCAGCATTTCCAAAAAGAAAGACCTGGGGGGGACACAGAAAGCCACAGCGGGCTCCAAATGTGGGAGAGGCAGCATTCAACCCTGCAAGATCACGACGGGTTCTGGGGTGAAGCTTATCAGAAAGGGGGGAGCTAACTTAGCCATGCTATACAAATTTTTGGTGGTTTGAAAATACTGGGTATTTAAGTAGCCAGGAGGCTACATAATCTTATGCAGGAATACCTAAAATGTGGTACATAACCCAAGTTGAAAAGAGAATTGGAAGCGATGAAGAAAGGCAGTGTTTTAACAGCATGAATAACCAGTGAAGCTAACTGAATGGAAGTGATTTTTTGGCAGCAGAGAACCAGATAGCTTTAGTCAAACAGAAATAAATGAAATTATGTGGCCTGTATGCTGCAGGAAGTCAGGCCGAATCGTCTAATGGGCCTTCCTGGATTTTGAGCTTAATCTTATTTAAAAAAAAAAAGATGAGTAATTCTGAAATAGAAAAACAGCAATGCATACCTGTGTACATACAGATATGTGCATACACACAATATATATAGATATAAAAAAATACCAGTGGCTTACAAGGAACTGCTCCTGCAGCAAGCAGCTAGCATGACCTTAAGGTGCATTACATGCTGGACTGCTGTGCCCTCTGGTTTTGAGAGGCTTGAAAATTGCTCTCAGAAAAGAAATACTTGTTTGCATTAGCTTTGTGGTCCTCCATAGCTACGGGAAAATAAGGTGCAGTGTTTTCTAATATTTCTATTATGATGCATAAAGCACTCAAGTTGTTATGTGGTCTTTCTTTTAAATAAGCTGGATCTATGAAAGCCTGAATAGAATTAGATGGATGAATTTTTACCTGCCCTGAAAGCTGAAATACTTTGAAATACGATTTTGCCATTATGTATTCAGGTCAAGTTTTCCTCCTTTTGACTTCTACTCCATCTTTGCAGCAAACCTTTCATATTTATTACTGCTCTATGAAATCTTGTTTCATCTTTATGACTAGGCTAGCCTTAAACATGCATCGGTCTGTCCGGAGGCATTTCATTTTTTTTCTCTCAACCCTACAGTGTCAGCGTACAGGTCTCTGTGCTGATGGGTGACAATGCCCAGAGCTGAGGGGAGCCTGATACCATCTGCTTTTTTTTTTTTTTTGAGCTTGAGAAGTAAATTGAGACAGTTGATTTATCTCCCCCTGCCCCCTGACTTGTGACCTAATGTGAATTTGGAAAATGAAATACAAAGCTGGAAAACTACCTGTGCTTTGATTTCCTCAAGGACAGCTTTCTGTGCATTCCTAATTTGTGTGCTAGTGTATACTTGCTCATTTATATTTTCACATAAGCCAGAGTCACACATCATTAAATACTCTTTTTTCTAAAAACCTGTAGGTTACTTTGACACAAGTCCTGGTGTCAGGATTTCTTCTGTATTTTGCATTTGGATCTCCAAACAAATAGGTTTTATTTTTATTATTACTACAATTTTAATTACTCTTATTAATATTACTTGAGACTGAAAGTAGCAAATTGCTTTAATTCTCCTTATGATTTCACGTTTGTGTAACATGCCACGCACTTTTCTGCATTTTGTACCTTTTATGCAATTAGTCTTTCTAGCTTTTTAATAGCTGCCTGCTCGAGGAAGCTAACATGAGAACTTAGGCATAATTTATTTAATCATCAGAACATCTGTTTCACTGCAAACTTTCATTAATAAACTTCAAAGTTTGTCTATATAAATAGAATAATTTTAGCGCTAACAGGTTTCTCCATAATCTTCTGTATAGCACTAATTTTAAAAGTGTAATTATTTTACATAATGTAATGCCATGCAGAACTTGGCCTCATTAAATTAAATGCTCAACAATCTCAGTTTTAAATTGCCAAGCAAAACAAAGATAAGTGTAAACAATTTTTAACAGATAATTTACACCTCGTCCAGGTACTAGGACAGCACGAGGGAAGCGCAGCAGCTAACGATGTAGCAGCGCAGGGCCTGCCATGGGCAGGACTGCAGACATTTAGCAATATAAATCCACACACAAGTGAAACTCCTCTCTGTGTGTGTTCTTGGTTTAGTTTAATTCCTAATCTATCGACTTGGGTTGTGTTAATGCCTTTTCAGGGGAAAAATAGTTTGGCTGCTCAGCAGTAAATCAGGCATTACTGGCAAGCATAGCTACTCCTGCGGAAGGAGAATGTCTTCGGAAGGGTATCAGCAGAATTATTCTGGTGAAAAATTACACCCTGTAGCCAATACAGTCATGCTGAAACCAAAGCTGGCTAGGCCTGGGATAAAAAAAAAAAAAAAAAAAAAAAAAAAAGAAAAAAAAAAAGAAGAAGAAATAGAATATCAGCCAAAAAGTAACCGTTTTGAATGGTCTGTTTGCTGCACACCAAGACGGCAGCTCCAATGAGAGGAGGTTGCTGGTGGTCCTTTGTGCAGAAGTACAGCCAGGTAGTTCTGCACTTTGAGATTTAATCTCACTTCTGGCATTGAAAGGTGGTATCCTTGGCCAGTCTCACCTGAATTCTGAATTTTTTGGGGCTTCCCAAAACGCTGCAGTTGATGTGTTGGATGGAAGTGTGCTGGGGCCGTGCTGAGGCTTTGCTGTGAGGAACCTGTGCTGGGCCTCACAGGGTGTGAGGGCCTGCCTCACAGCCCCTTCGTGCACGTAAATGTAGGGAGGTAACTTGAAGAAAAAATGGGAATTACTTAGCCTAACGAGCTCTCCCAGATGAAATCTTGGTGCCACCACCCTGTTCTTTCCACCTCCTAACTCTGAGTGTGGAGCTGGGTGTGAAGGAGCAGGGGGAGCTTCAGCAGCAGGCATGGCAACACCCAGGGGGGTTTCCCAAGAGAAGTGCATCTCCAGTTATAGGCCTGCCATCTCTTATTAAACAGAATATGAAGCTCCAGCTAATATGAAGGTGCTGTTGGATGAGCTCAGAGGCCCCACCAGTCTTTAGATGTTCAGGCGTTGGTGGGCAGGTCATGCTTTCACCTCAAGGACTCTGGCCTGTCCGCCAGCCTCCTCCAGGGCTGTTGTCCAGACCCTTCTGTACCAGGGAGCGTGACACGTTACCACGCTGGGGGGCATTGCTTGCCTTGCTCCAGGTAGCGAGAAAGAAGGTCGGAAAAGAAGCAAAGGCAGAGAAATGTCCCATGGCCAATGGCTCTGGGTTGTCCTGTGCCATCTCCTGACTCTAAACCTTGTTTCCCATGTGAAAGGACAGCCAGCGTTTTGGATGTTTGGTAGTTCTTCACCACATTGCATGTATTCAGGTTAAGTGTATTACTATTTATTCTTCATGCTATTTCAGAAGTTTGTTCATGATTCCTTATCCCTGCTGCCTGCCGATGTGGCACTCAGGCCATGCGATTTCTTTGCCTTTTCCTTGCAGGGTTCCCTGACATGTAAGGAATTAGCGAGCCTCTGACCCGGGTTCTGGTTTTGAATTCTGTACCATCTGCTGTCATCAGATGCTTGCTTCCATGGTGGTAAAATAAGCACAGGCAGAACATATGAAAACAAAGCATCGGGCTGTTTTTATCAATTTTGTACAGATTTTTTTAAGAAGAAAAATTACAGTGTTTTTAACAAGAAGCAATTAATTTTTGCTTGCCACCATTTAAAAACCAATTTCCGTTCAGGCTATTAATTACTTACCATATAAATGCCTTCTTAATTGTTGCTGATTACATTATCCATCTCTAGGAGTCTTTTTTGTAGTTTTGTACCTTATCTGAAAATGAGAAGGGATTTTTTGTTGCTGTACGCATTAACAACAGTACACGATCAGGGTAAACCTTTGTTTCCTTTAGGTGCCAGGTTGGTTACTGATGTGTGCCGTGCATTTGTTTGAGGAGTGGATTTCTTCACAAAATGCTCTTTTGAATGGATAGTTTACGTAGCAGAAGTTGGACAGAATGTTAATGCAAGATAAGTTCTTTGTTTCTTAAATTGTTTCTTTGACTCTAGCAGCTTTCTGCCCTTCTGAATATTTGATTCTCTTTCAAAACCAGTGGAGAAGGGAATGTATTCTTACTTTCTAAGCTGTGAGTAATCCACGGTGTCATTTTAATTGGCAAAGCCTGTTTATAACCCATCATGTGTGATGTGCTAGAACCAGATTGATTGTACTGCCTGGCTGATAAATAAAAAAAATTGCTATAAAGAGCTTCTGTAATTGTATTAATTAGGGAGATTTATGTCTGATATCTATAAAGCAGTTTATGATGTTGCATACAACTCAATGGCAGCTTGCTTCAGCTGGTTCTGCAGTGACAAGCTGACACAGCATCCTCTGGCATGGGTAAACTTGTCCCTGGACAAACAGAGATGATGGACTGAGGCTTTGCTATTCCTCAGTTTCTTCATTTAGACATTGCACATTGGTGCAACGATTGCTATGGAAGTTCAGTGCCATCTAACATTATTGTAGGAATATATAGAAATAGTTCAGTAAATAGGAAATCTGGTAATGGTACAAAGTTATGCTACATATCATATATATCTATATTACTTTTTCTCCGCCTTTTATCTTTCATTCAGAATTTCTTGAATACTTGGTAAAAAGTCCTGTCTGTCTTTATTTGCAAAGCAAATATACTAACTGTTATTGAGTAGTAACTGGGAAATAATTATTAGAAATAATTACTCATTCTTCTGACTAAATAGAACTGTTAACCTCTTTTTATTTTACCGTATTATTGCTCTAATTAGGCCATAAATGATGACTCCATACCTCTGTGAAATTTCTTCTGCTACAGTAGAGCCAGAGGAGCCATAAGAAAGATGATTCTGGAGCACATTTGGGTTGCTTAAACACTAAAGTAGTAATACTGCAGAACTTTAAAAAATCTAGATATTTGGATTGCAGGAGGTAACGGACTGGAAGAAGGATTCTGGTTGCTTTAAGTGCCTTTGATTAAAAAGTTGTAATGTGTTTCTAAAAACATTGGTAGTGCATTCAGTGGAAATGGAATGGAAGAATTAATGCGGCTTCAACGTAAGACTGCAGAATGCAACAACAGCTGATGATGGAAAATTACACCCAGTGTTACATCTGTTTTAATAAGCAACAAAATGCTGAGAAATATCTTCCTGTATGCTTGGATGCTTCCTTCTGCTTGGGTTTAAATTTGGCATTTTGATTAAAGGTATAGGAAGGACACATTGGCCACAGTTCTGACTATGAAATAGGGGGTGCTAGCATTGTACAAGAAAACATGTTTGGTTTAAACATTTACAAGTACTTGAATTACTTTGCTAGTGAGTTGGTAGTCTGTGCTTCTGCTTCATTAGGGAAGTGCGTTCACGTCTGGGTTGCCTTCCTGATGCCATTGGTGCCTTCTGTCTCCAGGTGTTGCAAAACAGTGAGCATATGGGGAGCTTCACCTGCTGTGAGGGCACGCTGCTCCGGTCGATTCCCAGGGAAGGGACTTGGATGGCGTTTGGATTCCCATGTGTTCAGCCAAGGCTAAAATGATATTTCCAGAACATCACATATGGGTTGGGGGAATTTCAGAGCCTTCCCCCTATGCACTTGGGCTTTAGATCCGTAATAAACCCATTTCACTTCGCTCTTTGTGTCTTTGTCATTGTGCAGGGATTGCTGAGTGCTCACAGCAGACTGCCTGTTATCTAGATAACCTATTTTAAGCTCAGTCACTTGTACCAATTTCTCAACTAATTTTAGGATAGATGACCACTAAGTCATTCTAAAAATGCTGTTTCAACTTTCAATTAGAGGAACACACACGCACGCAAAGAAAATGTGCCCTGCAAAATAGGTAGCTGCCTACAAAATAGGTAACTCTTGTTCTAGCTATTACAAAAAGCATGTGTTGTATATACTGTTAATTGCTTTTAGTTAATTACATTTTAACATATTCAGTCAATTGGAATAATTAGTATATCTGTCATGCTTTTTATTTGAAGATGAAAATACTTGTGGTTGCTAAAGGTCCCAGACAGCCTTATTAAAGTCTACAAGTATTTTATAATTTACAGATGGAGAGCAGAAGCAAGCTGAGTGGGTGATGACAGGGAGGGAATTCAGAAGTCGGGCACCACCGGCCCTTCTCCTGCCCTGTGCTCGTCCCTGCCACACATGCGCTTCCCTACCAAGCACCAGAAGGTCCCACAAACAACACAGCGTAGTCCGACCTTGGAATGAGTTTATTTTAAAAAAATGACTGTACTGAGTTGTTCTGAATCACCTTTTGAAAGATCCTGATAATTTTTCTCATATGTTTTCTACCTCCTTTTTCACCATTACATTTTTAGGTGTTACACTGAGGCAGATTGGAAGGTGTAACAATCCCGACACCATTCTGTTTGTGTGCGCTAACACCGGATTTAATCCTGTGAGAATTAAGATTGAAGCCCAAGATGGATGAGAGTACATCTACATCTTTCAAATGGCTAGAATGGTATTTAGTTCTGGGGAGAAAAAAAAAAAAAAAAAAAAAAAAGCGAGAGAGAGAAAAAAAATAAAAAAGGAAGGAATTTGTGCTTGAGAGTAAATAAAATGTGGTGGGTTTCTTTGGGAGAGTGCAAGCAGGTTGCCTGGAAGGGGCTGTGCCTTCTTCTCCAAGCATTTCTGTAAATGAGTTTCCATTTCACTGTGTTGGAGATGAAGCAATAAGTGAGCAGCGGTACCTGGAGAGGGCACAGGGTCCCATCTCTGCTCTGCCCTGGGTAGTGGCCGTGTTACAGCTCTGCCAGCTGCCTGCTTCCTCCCAAACACCCAGCTCTGGGCATCTTTGGTGACATTTCTTGTAACACTCAGTAATCCTGCAACAAGGAAGGAGGCACTGGTGTTTAACACCTCAGTGCCTTCTCCTACCGGTGCTTATGCACGGTGTCTGTGCGGCAGATGTGGCGAGGCTGGATTCCAGGGTGCGCTCCTCAGGTCGGAGTTGCATTTTTGTCATATGACATAATGCTCATTTACTAATGAAGAGCCTGTCGTTTTTGAAAGAGAAATGCTCGGGGAAGACCCCTTGGGCTTACAGAAATTGCTCGGTTGGTGGTGGTTTAGTTTTCCTTAAAAAAAGGAAAAGTCAGGGGGAGGACAGTGGGGGTTACAGTCCGAGGAGGCAACATCCCTCCTCCACCTGGAAACCTCCTTATCTGCTAGGAGTTGGGGTGTGTTAACAGTAGATCTTCAGCTACTTATTGGGACACAAATAAAAAGGAGAAGTGAAATGCCACAAGATGCAATATTTTGTCATATAGTGCAATGGTGCGTTCGGGTTCGGCTGTGACTTGTGTGCCCTCTGGTTTTGATAGCAAAGCGGGTGTTTTGATTGTCTGAAATAAATACCTTACTGACCTTACAATCTCCCATGTATAAGGATAAAGATGCTGACATTGATTTTCTCCCAGAGCAGTTACCAAAATACTCTTCTAAGTATTTGCTCACAAATTCTCAGAAAGACTTCTATTTAGGTCTTACATTCTAAAAAAATAATACTGCTTACATTTCATCCCACATCATTCTTACGTGGTTCCGTAGCCTTTATTGAGTGGCTGGCTGCAATTCCATCCCGTGTACCCCATTTGTGCTTCCTTGCAATGGCTTCTGAAGAAGCGGTTGCTTCTTAATTTTCTCCTCTGTGACAGTTGTAACCGTGGCTCTTTTATCTGCTTATCCTGGGCGATTCTGCATTGCCCCCATAGGAGCATGAAATGTAATTTCAGAAAAATAATTATAAGTTGATGCACGTAGATTGCTGCAAATTAGTACCTTTCTGATTCAGTGACAGTAAACATTACATTCAGCTGATTACTTCCTACACTGCCCCATTAACTTTTATGGAGTTTCCAAAAAGACCAACTTTACATTAATTTAAATAGTGAACAAGCGAGGCTACAGCTCTCCTTTTTTGTAACTACGACGATTGTTCATCAAAACAGTTTTGGCGACAAGTACTGAAAATGCGAGCGCTAAATCAAAAGAAAATATTAGAATTGAATTTTCTGAATTTTAGAACCACCGATGTTATAAAATGTTATAAACCAGCACAAATCTTCCTGGCAGTGAAAGGAACGTGAGGCGTCTGGATGAGTCCAATTCTTTTGGATAATTTACCTCACCGATCAGATTTTGTATCAAGTTTGCATCCTGTCATTTTTTTTTTCTTGGTTCTGTTTTTGAATGACTGTGCTTTTTTTAAGGAAAAGACTTGGTATGTACTTGGCCCGTTTGGGGATGTCTGCACTAGAGGACTGAAGATTTATGGAGAATTTTAAGTTTTATTCTACCTGAAAGATCAGGGACATTTCAGACTCTTCATAAAAAAAGTTATGGATAAAAAAGAAAAGACGTCACTGAAATCTTCAGTGTGAAAATACCTGCTGCCTACATGCATTTTGGGTATCATTAGGAAACAAATGCACAAAATTACATGATTATACACAACTGAACGATGGCTTGCGATTTTCGAAGCAGGTTGAACAAACAGTGTTGAGATTATGAATTGAACAGGAGTAGGCTGCCTTCTGCGTGATCTTTTGTTTCCACCTTGACTATTCAGAGTCCCAGTATGCCTGCTTTTACGCCTTTTCACAGCCATTTGGACAAATTAAGGAATGATGTTTTCACTCCAGATTGCTTTCTGCTCCTTCGATTGTTCCTTAATGAGCTCAGATACAACGCAGGTACTGAGGTTAGCTAGCCTTTGTTTATAAATTTGGGTAATGTACTTATTAATGCCATTTTAAAGTGCATGAAGTATAAAAAGCAGTTACGAATAAAAATATGTAATGCAATTTCATAAGCTTTAATGGAATAACCACGCCAGCGTGTGGACCATGTCCTGGTCTGTAGGTGCACTAATCAAGTGCAGTGGCGCTGCGTTTCTGAACTCCATCATGCCCTGTTGCAGCCACGACTGCAGAAATAATTTGTAATGCTGCACATTTTATGATGTTCAAGGTTGCTTTGAACTGTGCACTCACTTGGACTCAGGCTGCATACCTCGTGTCAGCAGTGACTCTGCTTACTGCACATCTATCCAGTGGGACTGTATTTAAAATACAACAAGGTAAAAACACTTATCTGTATTAAATGTATATTAATTTTTCCCTTAAAGTATTTCAGAACACACAGGCTGGCATTCCCATTTTGTGAAGTCTTAGAATTTTGTTCAAAAAAAATAAAAGGAAAAAAATCTCTTGCTGACCCACACATTAACAGTTCCAGACACAACCTTACATTTCTGAAAGCGTTCCCGTGATTTCCGTCTCCCGTTGCTTTGCATAATGAACTGTACACAGTTGAAGAGCTGGTATTGTTTTCTTCGTGTCCGGGCAGTGATGTAATTGAGGTGTGCTTCTTCCCTTTCCACACTTTGAAATGTCTCTGCTCAGCTTGAAGCACGCTTGCTCTCGGTGCCTGTTCCTGACCGCTGGGTCTCGATCTGGTGATCTGGTGAGTGTGGAAGCGTGTGCACCTAGAGGAGCTTCCGTAATGATTTTCTACCAGTAATTGCAGAACAAATAATTGTGTGCATTTTGTATTTTTCTACGACTTGAGTGAATTGTCAAGGCTGCTCAGAAGGGACTCAACATGTTGGAAAACGTAAAGGCTGGAGCTTTTTTTAATGGGGAATCCATCACTAAAGTGGGGCTGTTCGGTTAGTGAATTAATACACTTCTTAATAGCTTTTATCATAATAATTTTTGTGCTTGCCTTCTGAAGCAGAGAACCCCCTCACGAACCAGCTTGGGGAGATTTGTGGCTGAGCTGTTCCTTCTTCAAGTAAGGGCTCAGCCCGCTCCCCCCTGGCTCAGTTCCAGGGATGTTTTACCTCTTCGCGTCTGGGGTCACATCTGGGTCGACCCCAGGTGGGTGCATTTCACACGTGTCATTCCCGAGCCCGGCTGGGATCTGCCAGGATGGCAGAAAAGAGGATTTGCAGCCGGCTCCCCTCTGGGGCCGGGGGCCAGCAGCGATGCCCCAAGGGGGCCGTCCTGCAGCGACCGCGGGCTGGGAGCGGCGTTGTGGCATGGAGCGGGCTGATTTTGGGGGCATTGATGTATCTGTTAGGGCAGAGCGCTCCGTTACATCCAATGCGGTGGGTTCCTGCAGCAGATTTCCCAGCATGCGTGCAGGAGATAGACCCACCCTTTTATTTCCCTGCCTTAAAAATCGCTTTGTCAGGCGAAAGCAAGAGGGAGACCTGGGAAGGCATTGAGACGCGTCGCGTGGCTTATGCACGCTTTAATCAAACGGGGGGACGGGATTGTCAGGCTGCTGCTACTTAATTTATTTAAAACTTGTTGTCTTTGCCTTTAATGCGAGCACCTGGCGGCGAGGTGGTGCTGAGCGGGGCCGGACTGCAGGATGCTCCACTAATTGCTGTGCGGTGCTTTGGGCAGTGGGGTTAGTCGGGGGGGCTGCTAAAACCCGTGGGATTTTCTGTTCCCTTTGGGAGCAGCATGTTCGAAGCAACCACAGATTTGTTATCTGTTGTGTCACTGCTTTTACACGGGGAGAGGAGCAGGCGGGGAAGAAAGGGGAGCTGGCGCTTCTCAGCCCTGTTTTGGTGGGGAAGGCTGCTTTTCTGAAGCTGTTACTAAGCGTGGTTATTGCAATTCCTTAATCTCTTTGTAACTGAGAGACAGACTATAGGGCTCGTGTGCTGTGCTTGCCACGCAGGAGCTGCTCCGTGCCCTCCCCGGGAGCCTGACCCCGGTCCCGGGTACAACTGGGGGGCGTTTGCCCTCCGGTGCGACAGCGACTCATTGAAATTAAATAATGTGCAAGTCTTAATGGAACTTCTTAACACTGAGATATTTAAAAATACAGAATAACAAAAGCTTTCCTTCCTTTAATTGTTAGACAGGAGAGAATAGGGATCACTGACTCAGGCTTGTGCTGTGTCACTCGGTTCCCCCGGGGCACGAGCACAGATAACTGCTTTGTTCCTCCTGGTGACTTCTGCAGGAGGCCCTTCACCAGGTTTATCTCAGTTCTGATTTTTCTTTAAAACTCATATGGTGTTTCCTAGAATGGATTTCATACCCAATTTACTCGTGGTGACCCCTTTTAGAGGCTCTGTCAGTAAGGGTCGTGTTTTGCTGCCTCCAGAATCCGTGAGGCAGCCGAGCTGTTTGCACTCCCCTGAGCGAAACCACTGTGTGTGTGGTGGGTGATCCCTGCCTGCAGCTCCTAGGTGGTACCAACGCAAACACTCCCAGTTACCTGCCTGAAACCATCCTTAAATAAACACCTGACAGCGCGGTGTGAACAGCAGCAGCCTCCCAAGCACCAGAGGTGTGCGCTATCCAGACTGCGAACACGAGCACAAAGAAGTTAGGAAATGCGATGAATGTTCCCTTAGCCCCTTAATGACACTAATTGCCCCCCTCCCCCCTTTATTTTTGCACATATATTAAGATAACTCTTTAATTATTTGTATTAATAATTGTATGGTGTTGTTCCTCAGTAACCTCGCTGCTCCCCTGCAGGGAACAGAGTGTGCTCAAAGTCTTGATTTGTAGCAGAGAGCAAGAGGAGATGCTTCCGTCGCTTGACCCTGAGCTGTGGGCTGCTTCTTCTCTTCTTGCCACCCTCTGCCTTTTCACTACGCATCTGAAATCCTGCCGGTACCAGCCCTTTTCACTGGCTGACACTGATTTGTTTGTATATACTTATATTTTTCTTTTAAGTATTTATCCTTTCGCAGTTCTGCCTCAGAGGGAGAAGGTGCCTGCCCTGCACAGGGAGCTTGCTGGGCTTCCTCTTGCCTTTACTTGGATGTACAGCAGCTGGCAGGGCTCAGCACACCGCGTGCTGAGTCACCACGTGTCTGGTAGCCCTCCTCAATCGACCCTGGAAGTTATTTTACGGTGATCTTTCTCCCCCCTTACTACACCGTGCAACTTGCAAATTACCTGAGAACTCTCCCAGCCGATGTTTTTTGTGGTTTTTGATGGTTTTTTTGTGCAGCAGCTCCTGTTCTCAGATGTGCGGCTTTGGAAATCGGGTTGTCACCATTTTGCCTCCTGCTGTCGAGTGTTCAGGAGCAGTACCTCCAGCTCTGCCTGGCGTCACGCTGTGCTCTCCTGCTTAATGCTTATTCTCACATAGTGAGCGAGTCTGCCTTTGTTTTTGTTCCAAATATTGCTTTTGTTACGTCCAAGTGACTTCACAGGGGAGATCCTGTCCTTCCAAATGATTTTAAATAGATTAATTCCTACTTATACATCCAGTGTTCCAGCAGTACTGCCTCTGGTTGGTTGGTGTTGCATCTCTTGTTATTTTTTGTGAAAGTACTGTGCTAAGAAAATACTTGCTGCCCTTCTCTAGGGAAGCTGACTTCCCTGAGACCAAAGCTGCTCATTTGGGGCTAAAAGTTAGTTCTTTTAAAATGAAGAACTTGCTTGTTTGTTGGATTTATTCTGTTGTAGAAAACCCAAGGAGGGTTTGGATGCCTGGTAAAGAAAGGTATTGGGTACGAGACTTCAAGCAGCACCTTGCATTTATGCCTTACCAAAGTAGTGTCAGCTAACTTGTTGCTCCTGTTAAGGGGGAAGCCGAGTTTTGGAGCAGCTACAAAATGCTCAGGATAAAACGCAGCTGATGTGTTGGTAGTGCTGTATCCCTTTCAGGAAAGCAGGAGCCTCCCAGCTGTTCTTCCAGGCTCGGTCACTCCCCGGCGATGCTGGCTGTAGCTGCAGGGAGTGCTCCCAGGTCTGCAGTTTGCGATGTTTTATTTTTTGCTAATCCTCTGAATGCCTGAGAGGAGGAGAACGAGGATCGAATCTGGCTGAGGTGAACAGCTCTGCAGCAGTGGAAACCCGGCTGGGTGAGAGGGGAGGAAAAATCCAGATTTGTAGGAGTGGGAATGGGGCTGAGCTGACACAGCACCATGCTGAGGACAGGAGGGCAGGGGGTGTGTTTTGAACCAGCCCAGTTGTGCAAAAGAAACAAATTGCAGAGAGCACGGGGTCATGCTTGGTCTGTTCCTCCATCTTCAGAAGGAACATCTCCTCCTCTCCTTCCCAGCAGCACTGGCAGGGGAGGTCATGCATCCCTCACTGTGATAGTGTTTTAAGTCCGATTTGGTCCTTTAATATTCTTTTTTCACAGAATCACAGAATCACAGAATTTTCTAGGTTGGAAGAGACCTCAAGGTCATCGAGTCCAACCTCCAACCTAACGCTAACAGCCCTCCACTAAACCATATCCCTAAGCTCTACATCTAAGCGTCTTTTGAAGACTTCCAGGGATGGTGACTCCACCACTTCCCTGGGCAGCCTGTTCCAATGCCTCACAACCCTTTCTGTAAAGAAGTTCTTCCTAACATCTAACCTAAAACTCCCCTGGCTCAACTTAAGCCCATTCCCCCTCGTCCTGTCACCAGGCACGTGGGAGAACAGGCCAACCCCCACCTCGCTACAGCCTCCCTTGAGGTACCTAAAAAGAGCGATAAGGTCGCCCCTGAGCCTCCTCTTCTCCAGGCTGAACAAGCCCAGCTCCCTCAGCCGCTCCTCGTAGGACTTGTTCTCCAGGCCCCTCACCAGCTTCGTCGCCCTTCTCTGGACCCGCTCAAGCACCTCGATGTCCTTCTTGTAGCGAGGGGCCCAAAACTGAACACAGTACTCGAGGTGCGGCCTCACCAGAGCTGAGTACAGGGGGACGATCACCTCCCTAGCCCTGCTGGTCACGCTGTTCCTAATACAAGCCAGGATGCCGTTGGCCTTCTTGGCCACCTGAGCACACTGCTGGCTCATATTCAGCCGACTGTCCACCATCACTCCCAGGTCCTTCTCTGCCTGGCAGCTTTCCAACCATTCCTCTCCCAGCCTGTAGCTCTGCTTGGGGTTATTGCGCCCCAGGTGCAGGACCCGGCACTTGGCCTTGTTAAACTTCATGCAGTTGACCTCAGCCCATCGGTCCAGCCTATCCAGATCCTCCTGCAGAGCTTTCCTACCCTCAAGCAGATCGACACACGCACCTAACTTGGTGTCATCTGCAAACTTACTGAGGGTGCACTCGATGCCCTCGTCCAGATCATCGATGAAGATATTAAAGAGGACCGGCCCCAGCACCGAGCCCTGGGGGACGCCACTAGTGACTGGCCTCCAACTGGACTTGGCTCCATTCACCACGACTCTTTGGGCCCGGCTATCCAGCCAGTTTCTAACCCAACGAAGCGTGCGCCAGTCCAAGCCAAGAGCAGCCAGTTTCTTGAGGAGAATGCTGTGGGAGACGGTGTCAAAAGCCTTGCTGAAGTCAAGGTAGACCACATCCACAGCCTTTCCCTCATCCACCCAGCGCGTCACTCTGTCATAGAAGGAGATCAGGTTCGTCAAGCATGACCTGCCTTTCATAAAGCCATGCTGACTGGGCCTGATCGCCTGCTTCCCCTTCAAGTGCTGCATGATGACTCTCAGGAGGATCTGCTCCATGAGCTTTCCTGGCACTGAGGTCAAACTGACAGGCCTGTAGTTTCCTGGGTCTGCCCTCCGGCCCTTCTTGTAGATGGGCGTCACGTTTCTTTACTTTCAAAACTCTTACATCTCTCTCATGCATATACTAGAGTTTTAGGGTGTTGTATAGCTCTTTGAGATAAATTAGGGGAAGGGTATTCTAAAGTTAACTTGGAACGTCTGTTTGCGTTACTGAAAACGTGTTATTAGCACCATGAAGTATGAGCTGCCTTCGCTGCTCAGGAGCATTTAGCTGAATTGAGAGTTAAGCTGTTGTCTGAATCTTACTGCAAAGCACTATGGAAAAAGCGTATCCTGTGAATTCAAGACAATCTTACAAACCAGCTTCATGTCACCAAACATTCCTTGGTTTTACCATTGTGTTAAAAGCAAAATCACAGAATCGCAGAATCACCTAGGTTGGAAGAGACCTCCAAGGTTACCTAGTCCAACCTCTGACCTAACACTAACCAGGCCTCCACTAAACCATATCATTAAGCTCTACATCTAAACGTCTTTTCAAGACCTCCAGGGATGGTGACTCAACCACTTCCCTGGGCAGCCCATCCCAATGCCTAACAACCCTTTTGGTAAAGAAGTTCTTCCTAATATCCAACCTAAACCTCCCAAGGTGCAACTGTAGCCCATAACCCCCCCCCCCAAGAAGAAACACTCACACAACCCCTGAGAATTGGCAAGAGTTGTTTATTGCCAGGACATCTCGCAGGCAAGCCTGCGAGATGTCTGTGGTGTTTGGTGGCTCCAAGTTAATGTTTGCGATGGAGCCTGAGCAACGAGTAGGGGGCTTGCCGGGCGCTCCTGCGATGCTGCTGGTGCCCTCGGATGGCAGAGCACAAAGACACGCTGCGGGAGTCCCAGGTCTGTTCTGGCCGGGGTGGATCCACTTCCATCTGTTCCTCCACGTCTGGTGGATCCAGCTCCATTGGCTCCATGGTGTTAGGCAGGAGGCTAAGCCAGACTTTGCTTGGGACTGCCCAAATGGGATGCCTTCCGCCCGGCATGTTCTCTGGCCAGGGTGCTGAACCAGGGGCTCGTCCAGTCCCACGGCTTGGTCCCATGCCAGTCTCAGCTTGATTTTCATGCACAGGTCCATTGGTGCCGTCTGGTTTCTGGCCGTTACCGCGTCCCGCACTGTGCTCCGGACTACGTGCACCCCTCTGCTCCCCACAGCTGTCTCTCTGGTGCTCTCGCCTTTGCCCCATGTCACTGTTGCTCCTGTGGTAAGGCCCAGGCCCCCTATTGCTGGATGTGTGAGGGGCCGGCCTGTTCCCCGCATTGCTGCGGTGCCAATGGTGTTGCCTGTATCTGTCGGTGGGCAGGGCGCCAGAGGTCCCTCGGGCACTGGTGTGTCTTGTGCCAACGGCGCTATTCCTCTGCCCACGACACCTCTCCTGATCAGGTGCATTCCTTCTTGGTGCTTCTCCGGACCACATAGCTGTCCTCGTGCACCAAGAGGCCTGCTGCTCGCCTTGCTTTCCTGGTCTCCTTCCTGCAGCGCAAGCTGGCAGTTAGAGGGACGAGATGCTCAGCGAGTGGTGGCCAGCTGCCGAGGGGCCTCTTTTATAGGGCCCGCGGCAAAGGCAGGGCAGCGGTGGCCACTGTGACCTCAGCAAGCCTCTGTGATGGAGTGGCCCACGCGTGGCCAAAGGTGGCTGTGTTGGGACTGGCCTGGAAGACGTCCTCACGTGGACAAGAAGGAGGGTTGGGGGTGCTGAGGGCCCCTTTCCTGGGGCTGGCTCCCCCGGGTCATTTGGCTTGCCCTTGGCCACGGGGACTGCCCTGCGCCTCCCATCCTGTGCCCTGGTTCCAGTAATACCAACATACTCAAGAATGTGTTGGAGGTTTAAGACTAGTAGATAAATAAAGTCATCTATTGGAGACTGCTACACGTGATCCAAATCTGTGTTCCTGCTGTGTGTGGTTTGCTTTGGCAGATTATGGTTAAGTCTTAAACCATTTCTCTTATTGTGTCACATCTTTCTGTCTTACCTAAAAAGAAAACGCGGTAGCTTCATTGCTTCTGCCTGATCAAGAAACCTGTCATGCACCTCTTGACAACTGGATGTTGTTTCATTTTTTCTTCCTCCGTAAAGCTAGGAAAGCTGCACAGTGCGTGTTTTGATGTCTTGTTTCAGAGGATTTCTAATGCAACTTCACCCAACCGTTGCCAGTTTTCCTGTCCACAGAGGACTCCCAGGTTGTCCTCGGGGTAGGACGGGGCCGTAGGGACCATCTCGGGCACTAGTCCCCACAGGGTGTGCGGCCTCCTGTTGGAAACATTTTGCAGAGGACGGTGCAAGCCGCTCCGTGCCCCTGGGGACAGGTTTGTTGGGACCGACCATGGCTTTGTGGGCAAGGCACTCATTTAGCAGTGCTTGTAATGACTGTAGGGATAAAGGTTTAATTTCCTTTGGTAACAATGAGGTGGCTTTTACTAAATACAAGGTTTTCCTCCTGATTTTACTGCTGCGACTTTGGTTTTGTAGCTGTAGTCTTTTGAAACTTTCAGTCCTTCCAATTGCCTTGCGCTGTGTGTTTGTGGTCGCGACTTGAACTCGTTTTTATTTCCTTCGTTAATGTCGAGGTTGTCCGTGTGGGCATGCAGCTGGGGGGGCACAGAGATAATTCTGGTATCTGCGTGCTAGGCAGCGTTCAAAACCAGCACTGCGACCTGCAACAGAAGCGCAGAGGCAGCAGCCTGTGCCCCTCCATCACGCAGTGCTCGTCGGTGCCAGCCGGGCTGGAGGAAGGCTCCACGTAACGAACCCCAGGACGGCTCTAAGCTAACGAAGGTTCCTTGAATATGTCAAAATTGCAGTCATATTTCCAATATCACATCCTTCCTGCAGCCAGAGTAGCAAAGTGAGGGGGGAAAATGTCATGGGCTGTGTCCTCCTCGACACCTGGCAATTACCGTGGCTTGTTGGGGCACGAGCAATTGATGGAAAATGGGCACTTTTCGGTTGCTTTAACTTGCTGTAGGCTGACCTTTCCATGCAGCTGTCGTATGACCAGGGAAAAAGGCAAAGGTGAGAGCAAATTGCATTGCCAGCACCCATTCAGGATGCCTGAACGTGGCTTAGGTGGAACTGAGGGCCGGAAGGGTTTTGTGAAGGGAAAAGGACAGAAGGAACCCCTCCTTAGCAGGGATGTGGTCCTGGTTTTAGGGGCACAGGAGGGGCTAGATGTAAATTTGGGCCACCTGTTCAGTTCTGCAGGTGTGCTCCGGTACACAACTTACCTCTCAAGCCAGACCGATGTACTCACCTGCGATGGGAGTCAGTAAAGTTGAATTATCGGTGGGCACAGCAGCTGCCCCCTGTGTGCCTGGAGACAGATTGGGGTGCAGCCCCTCCTAGTGTAACCCCAAAGCGTAAAGGCGGAAATCAGCTGTCGAGTTTTTAGGTAATACAGCTATTGAGGAATTCAGTTGTATCAAAACTAATTTCAGGCCTTGCAAAAGCTTCCCCTCCCCCTGCCATAAGCTTTAATAACCTCTGAAAAACATCCTGCATTGTGAAGGCTTGTTTTTGCTTGTTCACCATCTGCAGAGCTAGACTTCTTTCTGCCCGCACAGCCCCTGTGTACTCCAACATCTATATTGATGTGCGCATCTATTGTTTCTAATCTGGTCACTTGATCAATGAAGACCAGCATGTAATTAATTGTATAGTATTGTACACAATGTCCCTCTCTACATTTATCCAGATGGATTTGTTATTTGTTAACCGTAGCTGCTTAGAAGAGGATGTAATGAGCAGTGGTTTTGTTCCTCTCTGCCTTCCCAGTTTTTTTTTTTGCTGACAAATAGTTTTAATGGGAAACAATTTCAAAGAGCACTTCTTTTTTTTTTTTTTTTTTTTTTTTTCTTTTTCCTGGGCCTGTCTCATCATACACTTAATAATTTTTTTTAATGTTTTGATACAATGGTCCAAAGTGAAGGAGCTAACTGAAGATGCCCAACCTGGTTCCTATTCCATTCAAATTTCTCTGGGGTCCATAGGAGAATTTAAAAGCCTGCTTTTGTTCCTGAGGACCCTCTAGACTTCATTTGCAGCAATCAGGGGACAAACTTGAAGAAGCAGCGGAGCAGTCAGCAGCAGGGTGCCCCAGCTCCCCTTTGCACCTTCCCGTCCCAGCCCTACCCATCGCACTGCGAGCGTCAGCTCCCGTTGAGCTGCCCCCACGGCTCGGGGATGGGGCTCAAGGAAAAGTTGCGTCTGCCTGACCTGTCCACTATGATGTTCTACTTCTGCTGTTTTGGTTCTCATGCAGATGGAGGGAACGAGGAGCCACCAGACCGAAGACAGGCAAGTGTAGACTTCCGTCAGAGCCGATCTGGGCAAGGTAAACGCTAGTGTTGTTCTCCCTCGGTGACTCGTTTCTCGTTTGTTCGCCTTCTCTGTATTTGTTTTCTGTTTTTCGCAGACTGTGTAATCTCTTGGAGTTATTGTAACCATCGCTGTTATTTGTACAGCTATGACTATTTGGTAATATTCACAAAACTGATGATCTTGTTACAGTTTGAAGGAGTTTAGGATAATTTGTGGCCCAGCGTAGGCGTGCCCGTGTTGCATCTGCATTTTGCAGACGGAGGGACCGAGCTTTGTGCAAGGGCTGTTGGCAGAGGTGTAAGGAGTCTTAAGCACGTACCAGCACAAATCTAAACACCGCTTGCTTCCCTCCCTGCTTGCAAAGGGGAGGACCTGGCTGGTTCTCAATAACCAGTTTATTCTCTCCCACAACCCCCTGGATGTGAGTAGAGATGGGAAGTGGGCAATCCTGCACGGGGGGGCTCAGCAGCTGCTTCATATGTCTGTTGCTTTGTTGTGTTGCACCCTACAAGAACAGGGCGAAGGGTCCTATGAAGAAAGTGGTAAAAATAGTCTTTACATTATGTAAATAATGATTCTACAGCCTCTTTTGTTGAGTATCCATTATTCACAATAGGCTTGGTGGTAAAAACCAGTGCTGTGGCTGTGTAACAGGAATTGCTGTCGCTGACAGCAGCGGCTCTTATCTCTGTGCTGGCTTACATTTCCTTTGAAGTAGCTTACTTATAAGTTTTAAGCATTTGCTCATTTGTGAGGGTTGTGAAAATGCAGGTTATCTTTATGCAGCTCGTGAGATCAATTAAAAAGCATTTCGTGGAAGCATGACTCTGGTGGGTGCTATGTGTGTTGGCTTATTTTCTGTTTCAGATTGCAGCAATAATTTTCCTTTCATTTAGGTTCAAGTCTGTTGTTGTCATGGTGTCCTAATGACTTATTATGGAGGCATTTTCTCCGGAGCATTGTTCTTTTCTGGCAGCATTCCAGTGTTGCCCAGGCAAAATTGCTGCAAGTGATTGAAGCCCGCGATCAGGATGAGGGGGATTGGAATTTACAGTTAAAGCCACGAAGCCCTGTGAAACATCAGCAGCTGAAACCACTTTGTTAGCACAGGACCTTTGTCTTATCATTTTACAATTCTGTATTTTAAAATAGAGGAATTATCCATCCCCTTGTTAGCTGTAGGCACTCGGTGACAGCTTGCATACAAGCAGCATTTGGCTCTCTCGCTTTGTTGGAGAACGCAGGACGAGTGGTAGTTCTCTCCCCAGCAGTTAGTTCAGCTCAAGTTGCTGTTGATGTTGCTTCTAAAGGCTGAGCCTTGCCCGCTTGCTTTTCTGTTGGTCTGTATGATGTTCTTTATTTGTTTGGGTTCTGTCTGTTGCCTTGTTTTTACAAGATACAGCAGCTTGGATGGAGCTGTTCGTTTCCAGGTTGCCTGCTGGATTTCGGCGCGCTTGTTCAGACACCGTGTTCTCCCAGGTTACACGTCTGCCCGTTCAGTCAACATCTTGGCTGCTGTGGAAAAGTACTGATATTGGGCAGAGGACAGGGGTGTTTTTTTTTTCCAAATTCCTGCTTGCCAAGGAACAACCATCCTATTTCTGTTTGCCTCCGAGTGCAGCAGTGTAAGCATGTAGGAGCATTCACAAGGAGCTCCCTCGTGAGCAGCTGGAGCAGTGGATGCAGGTCTGGAGCAGCAGGCAGCCTCTGGTCTGTGTGCGTGAGCTGCTTGGCTGCCTGCACAATGCATTTCTCATCATCGTGGGTTAAGGGGTTTTATTATGCCTAGATAAACAGCTGACCAAAATAAGGAGGTCATCTTCCTGCTGGTTAAACTTCCATGTTGCCATCCGTGATGCCTAAGTCTTAGAGTTGTTTATGAAGCTCTGTTATCTTGGAATACTTCAAGAAATAATCTGTTAGTTCAATTAGTTCATATATAATTTATAGTAACATTTTATTTAAGTACAGCTAGTAGAGAAGCTGTCAAAGTTCTGGTTCAGCCGTGAATGTTCCCTTATCTCAGGGTTTGATAAAGCCCAGTACTCCTTCTGGCTGAAACAAATTTAAGTCTATTTCAGTGACCCTGTTTGCTTGTTGACTCTGGCCAGGGTGCGAGAGGAATTCTGACGGTGTGGAATGAAAATAATAAGTTCTGGATATGTTGCGAGTGTGCTGGTTTTCTTTTAAAGCGTTTGAGAATTTTAAGAGGGAAAATATTCCCGAAAACTTGGTCAAGTTTCTGTCATTACTTTCTTCTACATAAGTTATTGCCCCCAGTTGCCTTCAATTTTAGGTAAGTGACAATCCTTGGTCAAAGATAACTTTGAACTTAAAGTGTAGTAATAAAGTGTGCACTGCCTTTTAGGTCTTCCCCAAAGCCTTAGGTATAGATTGATTTTGTTGATGTCAATGCCAATTTCGGCGCTAATGCCATTTGCCTCTCCTGGCACTCAGGGGTGATTTGGAGCAGGCTTGCAGAGTCAGCAGAGGTGTTCAGCTCAACAGCTCTGGAAAAAGCAAGGTCTTATGTCAAGTAAGCTATGTATGGAGCCAGTAACTTAAGCTGGCAGTACAACACTGGAAGATACTATTTTTTTAAAGGTATATTAACAGTATTATATCAAATTATGCCTTCCTCAAAAAAAAAAAAAATAGGCCCAACTCCATAATTAAGCATAGTCACTGCAACTTTTGGACAATTACCAGAAAAAAAACAAAGTGATGTTCATCAAAGTTCAGGTTTTGAGGTCTGCTGAGCAGCTGCTGTCCCACACGCTGTGTGAGCGTGAGGCTTAGGCCTGCTCCTTGGAGCACGCCTGTCTGTCCTGTCGGCACGACGTGCTGCTTAGCACCCGATGGAAAGCGATCTGAGAAATGGTGACCTTCCACTTCTGAAGCTGTGGCTGTTGGGCCTTGCTGTGCTGGTCAAAGGTGTGAAAAATGCTGGTTACAGGTGGACGTTTGTGAGATGACTGCCTGTGTTTGCACCAAACGCTGGTGCACTGCGTGGAGCCCAGGGCACGATTCCCTTCCTAAAGCAGAACCCAAACCTGTGTCATCTTGTCCTAAACTCCACTGAAATTCCACTGAGGAGCACTTCTGGACAGCCTGCTCAGATGTAGGCACCTCCGTTGAGGGCACTAAAATGAGTTGAGAGAAAGGCAGTCTCAGCACACCAGAGCACTTCTTCCTGTGATTGAAGAGGAACGGTGCCGTGCCTGGAAGAGGTCCATAAGCACAGGCTCAATGCCTGGGAGAGAGTGGTGCTGGCGGCAGGTTTGTTGCAGTCACCCACAGCTGCTTCATAGAATCACTAAGGTTGGAAAAGACCTTCAGGATCATCTGGTCCAACCATCCCCCTACCACCACTGTCACCCACTAAACCATGTCCCTGAGCACCACGTCCAACCTCTCCTTGAACATCCCCAGGGACAGTGCCTCCACCACCTCCCTGGGCAACCCATCCCAATGCCTGACTGCTCTTTCTGAGAAGAAATGTCTCCTCATTTCCAACCTGAACCTCCCCTGGCACAACTTGAGGCCATTCCCTCTAGTTTTATCACTAGTTATCTGAGAAAAGAGGCTGACCCCCAGCTCCCCATACCTTTCAGGAGTTACAACAGAGGTCTCCCCTGAGTCTCCTCTTTTCCAGACTAAACACTCACAGTTCCCTCAGCTGCTCCTCACAGGACTTGTGTCCCAAGCCTTTCACCAGCTTCGTAGCCCTTCTCTGGACACTTCCAGGGCCTCGATGTCCTTCTTGTAGTGAGGGGCCCAAAGCTGACCACAGAACTTGAGGTGCGGCCTCACCAGAGCAGAGCACAGGGGGACAATCACCTGCTGGTGATCACCTCCCTTCACTCAGGCAGCTCAGGTAGGATGAGCATTAAGTGCAGTGGGAAGGTGGCCAGGCAGTCATTTGAGCTTTCTCTGACTACAGCCAAATATTTGATATTAAAATCTGTGTTCAAAAAAAAACACACACAAGATAATGTCAGCAGCATCATCTTTTAATACAAAATTAAAGATAAGAACAAACAATGATCCATTCTTCCCTTAAAGGGATGTACTCTGTTAGGGCGTTTGTGTGCACACTTAATTAAAGCAGCATGAAATGAATAGAAAAACATCAGTGTCTTGCTCGGTTTGTGGCAATAATGACAATCTCTAATGAATAAAACATAACAAACTATCATACTTCAGTGTACCGAAGTTAAAAAAGAAAAAAAAAAAAAAGAAAAAGATCTCCTCCATAAAGAGTAGGCCTTGAATGTTCAGTAAACTGTGGCAAATGCTCAGAAAGGAAGAGAGTAAAGTCGGAGTTTTGAACTGTCAGAACTAGCGTGTGGGTAACGTGTTTGTGTTTTTTGATTTCTTGTCATGAGTGGTACAAAAATGCTGAGAGAGGTTCTTGAAAGTTGGCATCAGCTGTGGATGGACTGTAACCACAGCGGTGCCACCTCGCAGTGTGCTGCAGGAGCTTGTCAAAAGCTTTAATGCTTCTTTCCACGTGGCCTTTCCTTCTGCTCATATATTGTGGTGTTCACGTTGTGCTTTGGCTGTTGAATGAAGTTAGTCTGTTGTCTCCTCTGCAATACCCCGTATTTGAAGGCATTCACCCTTTTGTCTTCCCCCCGCTTTCACCTGCCTGCCCGCTCCCTAGGAGCTGTGCTTCATCTTCTAACCGTGCTCTTCAAGCCCCTGAGAACCACACGAGTGTCCAGTGGAAATCACATAATAATTGTCTTTCTGGAGGGAAAGCATCATCAGGCACTAAAAGCTAAAACCCAGCTCTTAAAGGTGTGGCATGAGCATAATCTCGTTACGGTGTGTGTAATGAAATATTAAGGGCCTTAAGAGGCTTCTGCAGCTGAATTCTGAGCCGCCTCTATTAGGTTAACGGCCTGGCTGGCTGCGGGCAGGGAACTGGCTGCAGGCGATGGAGGTTTCCACAGGAGGAGCAGGCCCCGACTGCCTGCTGCTGTGCAACACCTGTGCTTCGGTTGTCGCTAATGTGCGTTGCAATAATGAGCAATATGTGCATTTATTGTCAAAGACGTTGTATCTCCACCTGTTGTTGTGTTACTTGGCTGTCTTCCATGGGGTCTGCAGGAACGCGGCCTCCATCCCGGCTTTAAAGGGCTTGGGGTCTGCGTGGTCGTTGTGGGGTAGCTGCAGGGGGCTGCCTCAGGAGGCTTTGTTCAGTCCTTGCTCTTTCTGCCGAAGGTCCTCCAGAACAGGCCTTTACTCCATCTACCCCAGCATCTTTTACATCCCTTGATTTCAAGCTACTTTTGCCTTCCCTGACTGTTCTCCAAGATAGTGTCTGCCCGCTCTCAGATCTCCTAGTCCCACCAGCCCGGCGTTTCCCCAGCACAACGTGCTGACCTCGACGGCCGCACTGCCCAGCACGTGGAAGGCCAGCGTGTTTGTGGGCTTGGAAGAAGTATGAAAGCTGTCTTAATCTGCAGGCCATATATAAATAAGGAATGTTAGCGAAATGTAAAGAGAAAATTTAATTCGACCCAAAGGATTTTTATTAGAAATCCACAATCTAAGCTCACAAAAAAAAAAAAGAGTGAAAGATTTATTGGTTTCTCTGAATTAAATTCAAAACCGGTGACTCTAGGACTCTTAAAGACAAGTGAGAAAAATCAAAATAAATATTTCATGGCTATGCTGTTCATAATCTGAAGAGCTATGCTGAGATGCTGTTACAGAAACATAATTTCTTCAAGGGAAGCACCAAGATCGTGCCAGGCAAGCACAAAAAAGCAGCCGCCACTGCTATCTGCAGGGCTGAGAGAGACGTGCAGCGAAACGGCGCTCGCTCCGGCTGGGCTCGCCCTGAACCAGACAGTCCTCTGTCTGGGAATGATGAAAGCAGAAGCCTGCCTCTTCTAACCAGCTCTGTTTTCTCTTTATGTTCCTCTCAGGCACCTCCACAGAGAACGACTGTGCTTTTGAACCAGACTACGCTATTCCGCCACTCCCAGTGACCGAAGGTATGCAGCACATTCGGATTATGGAGGGCATGTCCCGCTCCCTTCCATCCTCCCCCTTACTCACACATCAGTCTATCAGTGTTCGGCTCCAACCTGTGAAGAAGTTAACTGGTAAGGACTTTAAATAAAGTTCAGTAGGGCTTTTAAGGTCCTTTGGTGCAAAAATCGCTAAGAAAACTTTGAACAAGCTTCTGTATGAAAGTCATCATTTGTTAATTATGGCTTCTACTTTGGTCAAAACCAGTAGTGTTTGCACAATCAGAGTGTTTAAAAGAACAGATTGGATTTCCCTCTGCTGGAGAAGTCTCTCTGTTCTGAAAATGATCATTCTTTTTAACAAATATTCTCTGCTTTTCTGAGAACTGTCAAGTTTTTGGGAAATTTTATTTCCATTTTGTATTACGGTCTGTGCACAATGGAAACGTTACAGTAATTTTGAACTTTGCTGAAATTTTGAATGCTGAGAGAATTCATCAGAAAAACGATAAACTTGTGCAACAAATGATCTTTTTTTCACAGTTTGTTTATATTTTTAAACTGTTTTGTTTATCTAATCTCCCGGGATTTGGATTTGAACACCTAAGGATTTTGAAGTAGTTGGATTTTTGAAAGCAGTTGGCATCTAATAGCCGTGTAAAAGCCTGACATCATATTCATACTGGTAGCAGTTTTGAGAAACTTGCTTCTTGCCTAAAATCTGACATACCTCCATGCCCATTTTTAAAAATGACCAGTCAGGGTGCTACATTTATATTGAGAGAAATCTCCAAACCCAATTTTTAGCTGCTATAATTTGACCTCTGCTTACAAAAGGCAAATCCAGTATGCTTAGTACCTTTGTTTTCCCTGCCCACTGGTGAAAGGAGAAATTGAAAAGGACTCAGAAGCGTGAGTTAAGTCCTGTGGTTTGGTTGAGGATGGTCTGTGTACCCGTGATGATGCGATGCTTCTGTGAAAGACAGGGTGAATAACTCCTTCCACCTGTGTTAAGTTGAACAGAATTTCTGTCCGTAATCGAAATCGCTCCTGTCGCTCTCGAGTCATCTCTGTGTCCTGATGGATGGGTAGAGTCTGATCTGCCATCCAGACTCTCTTGCTAGCAAGTCATTCCCCCTTTAAAACATTTTAATCAATAGCAGTATTATCTCTGACAGGTAAATGCACCAAGAGAGAAATTCCTTGGCCGTAGGTGCTGGTAAGAGGGTAGGGCACTGACGTGGGTCAATGCCTGCTCTGGGCTGAGTGTGTAGTCAGTGGAAGGAGCATAAAATCTATAGAGTTGTCTGCTTCCACTCTACATTCAGATAACCCAGCCCCCTAAGCTTGTAGTCAATGAAGCTTTTAATTTTCATAAGTAATTAGGTTTATTAATGTGTAACATTGCCAGCTTATTTGACATGACACGGAAGCAAGCAGTTTGCAAGTACATATGTAGCTTTATGCACTTACACTCACATCTTCCTTTAGGTTTTGAGTTACTTGCAGCAATTTTCTCTTTTGTGGTGTTTTAAAATTAACCAGTTCCATAAACCTAGTGTCTTTATCTCATTCAGTGCCTTTCTGTCACCCTCATTTGACTCCAGTCCGTTCTGTGTCATCCCATTGTACCTCTGAGCACCGTTAGATTTATACAACTGCCCCAACAGTTCCTTGCTGTCCTGTGGGATATGGCAGAGAGTTTGAGCTGTACCCTGTTGAGGAGGGAAGCTCGCTTGCCCCCCGGAGCTCCCTTCCAGCCTGCTGACGAGCCACCTTGGCGTGGAGCTGCCGGCCCCTGGCTTGGCAGCAGGCATCGGCCTCCCCCCGCTTCTCCGCGTGGCACCAGCCCAGCCAAGCAGATTAAGCTCCATATATTTATAATTATCTTTTTTTCCACGTGGAAACAGATCAGACTCCATCTCCCGGCTCAGAAAGCTTTTGTTGGGTTTGGCAGGGCTGCCGCTCGGAGAGTTTTACTGGCTCCTCAGAACAGCAGATACTGGAATTGCGGCAGTAGCTTTTGCAGGCAGTACTTCAAAGAAAAGGAGGGGGAACCACACGAACTTCCAGGGGGTCAGGCAGTGTCCCTGCTGCCATTCTGCTTGAAATTTGCTTTCTAGCACCGGCAAGGTTATTTTGTAGAACTACAACGTAGGCATTCAGCTGGTGAGAAGGCCTAGTCCCTGCCAGTCCTCTTTGGAAACTGTATGCATTGAACGTGTCTTCTGAACGGGTGTACACACCGGCATGACACCAAGACAATGGTGATAATTCTTATTACTTAAAAGTTAATGAAGAAAAGTATTGCCTTTTCTTTTTGTTCGGAGGTCCATTTCGGGGTCGCGCACAGGAATCTATTGGAAATTGATTGGGAAGATGATTTTCTTGGGCTTTTGCACTTTTCCTTTTCCATCTGTTTTAAATATCCTGTTCCAGCTAGACCCAGTCCAATACAGCATGAAAACACATGCTGATGTTTTGCACGTACATGTCTTGATGACTTCAGTGGAGCTCCTGAAGTACTTAGAATTCAAAGTGTGTTTCAGTGCGTTGGTGGATTAGCATGATTTTAAAAATTATTAGTTTAATTTACTGTTGATATTGTAAAAGGGAGATGTTTATTTTACATCCTTGTGCAGTCATTATAGGAATTTGTTTGCTTTCATTAAGGTAAAATGTAAAGGAACTGGGAAAGTAGCATTGTTTCACTGGTTGTTATTCAGGGCATTTATCACATTTCTTCACCTATTTCTTATTGTCTGTGCCTCATGTTTACTATTAATCTGAGAGTTTTGAAAAGCAAAAAAATCCATCAGCCACAGAAAGAGATGGTTGTTGAATATTTGACCATTTACTATATCAGTAAATTGTTTTTTAAATTTTATTTTATTTTACTGGTGGACATCAATTGGCAGTTTGTAAAGACCCTCCTCAGTTTTGTTCATTATTTTACATATAATGCTGTTTCCTTAAAAATACCTTAGAGTTAGTACTAGATTTGTGAAGACAAGTTCACAGCCTTGCACTATTTTTGATGCGTTTCTCCCCATTTCTGTCCTTAATATTCCAGGAGACTTGCAAGTGCTCTTGTAGCACACTCAAAATCTGGTAGAATTGATTTAAATAAATAAATAAAAATGGGTTGAAGAATCCTCATGTGACTATAGGAGCTTACAGATGAAAGTAAATGGCCATTAGCCTGACAGTGAATGCACAGAGACATTTCCCCAAGTCTTGCTGGCTGGGATTCTGTTTGTTCTTTTACTTTGTCTCGTTCTTATTTCCAGTTGTTAATACTGCACAATAACAGCAGTGATTCCTTTTGGAAAAAGGATGAGGGTTATTCAGGGAAACCGGAGTATTACAAAGAGAGCCTTTTGTCCATCTGACAGTTGCCACATGGATTTTTCAAAGCGACCTTCAGAGCATAGAAAATTGTTGAGAAATTATCCAATTGTAGGGGCTTTTTCATGCTCTTTGCTTCTTACATACATTTGTGTGTGACTAACCCATTCATGTAATAATTTCCATATCTGTGGAGCGGTCGGATAGTGGAATGATACTATTCATTAGATAAAACGCTTTGTTGTCTTTATTTTTTTTTCCCTAAAGATTTAATACCTAAGACCATTTGCAACAAGACTGTACCGAATTCCTGCTTTATGCTTTCTGGAGCTCTTCAGAAATGAAGATTTCAATATGAAGCACTTCTCTGGCTGTTCACTAGATGATGCGCTCATGTTTGAGGGCTGAAGTATCGTGGGTGGCTCAGGAACCGCACGCATACGTTGTAGTACAGATAGGGTATATGCTGAGATATGCCCCGTGATGCCCTTGAAAAGGGGCTGCAGTTCATTTAGGTTTCAATTTAACCCTTTAAAAAGGAAAGGATGCCTGTATAGTGCAGAGAAATTGGCTCAGTAGAAACTGCAATGCTCTTTATTGATTTTTAATGTCATCTTTTAAAGTTCTTAGCTGATTTGTACACAGGTTGTCTTTGCTTTCCCAGAACAGTTAAAATTTCCATGTTTTTTTTTAGAAAGCATCATGTGATGTGTTAGTTTTCTTTCCAGAGGAACTGAGGCTCCTTGCTGACATTTTGATATCTCTGTTTTCTGTATACAGAGACTTGGCTGGATTCGGGGGTTGATAAATATTCAGTACGGTTGCAATTTTCTCTCTGCTGAATGGTACGGTGATTAAGAAAAACTAAGGTCATTGTTGCTCCAAAGGGTGAAGTAATAGTGAGCATAAGTAATCAGCTCTCTCCCTCTCCTGCATGTACAACCTATTGTTCAGCAATGGCTGAGCACGTATTTTAGATCGGTGTGTTGAACCTCAGTTGCTGTATTTAATGTATTTTTTATAACAGAAGCGGTTTATTAGCAAGCATAACATGAAAAATACATTATAACAAACAAAACAAACCCAGACCTGCCAACCCAGGATAAGGATGTGGAAGACACCATTTGGATTTTTCTGGAGGGAAATTAGCACTTGAAAGTTACTGTGCTTGCTGCACAAAGAGAGGTCCCATTTCCGAAACCGTCGGGTGAAATATTCTACCCCACACCAGCGGCGTGTTATCGACGGCTGAATGGAAATAACGCGACTGCATCGTGCACCTCCATTCAGGAAGGCATCGCTTTTCAGGAGGGTGCTTATGGAGATGAATGTATCTGAGTGCTTTCCTGAATCGAAGCCAAAAATAGTAACCAGGCGGTGTACGAGGTTAAAATTGATGCTGGGCTGCAAGATTCAGCTGCTGATGCTTTATTCCCTCAGCGTGAACCTCCCGCGTGCAAAGTGTTTGCACGAAGCCCTGTGCCACACCTGACTCCTCCCCGGGAAAGGTTTCTAATTTACAGGCTGTAAATTTACACGCACAGGGATGATTTTATTCGTCGCTGTACGGGGCTATTTTTAATTTTCTCATTGAATAACAGATTGGGAGCTTCAGAATTCTTTCAGAAAGTGTGTGTGCGAGTCCCCATGCACAGAGGGAGGAGGGGAGAGAGTTGTTAAGAAATTTAGGAATCAAATCCTGTTTTTTCTAGAAGTCGCTTAGGTATTTACATGTAGGTCTGGATTCTCGGAGGCCTCATTCCTCCCGTGTGCAGCGTGATGCTTCAGTGTCTTTGAAGACATGGGCCCGAGGAATCAGCTGCGTTGCAAAGCCTCCTGCTTGGAAAGTGTTCTCCCTCGTGTTTTGGGAACGGAGGAACTTCCCCTAAGAATGCTCTTCACAGAAAGAAATAGGAGCATTCCTAGTTGTATTTAGGCAATTAATAACCTCCTCTTCCCCAAGAAAAACGCAACACCCTTCAACTGGATCCTTAAAAGAAGCTGGGAGAGGAGCTGCAGCAGGAGGGAAACTCGCTCAGCCCTGGCGTGGCAATGAACCCACCGGTGCTGGTCCCGATACAGCCAGGCTGTGGGGACCCCTGGGACACCGTCATCCCCTCGCTGCTCGTGCTGGGGGATGGCAGAGCCAGGACTTCACCCTCCTCCCATGTCCTCCTTCCCCTCCACTGGGAGCAGATGGAGGAACACTGCATCTTCCTGCATCTTCAGCAAGTGGTCGAATGGTCTTGGCACTCACTGCCAGTGTGGGACGAACCAAGCTGAGATTTCTACTTGAAATCTTCATCCTTGTTGGATGGTGGCAAAACCAGATTAATAATCCCAGCCCTCTGGGACTGTGTATTCTCTCAAAACGAAGATGCTATCGCAGCTGGGTAGGGATGTGAGAGGTGTCAGAACAGCTGGCTGAGGTGTGGGTGCTGGGGAAGAGCTGTTTGGGCCCAGATGAATTCGTTCAGATAAAATAGGGTAAGAAGTGGACAGAATTTCTGAAAGTCTGGATTTTCTTTGCTAAGCAGAGACTTTAGGACTATGTGTGGGGTCAGCTTTAGGTGAAACAGTCGCAGCTCTCATGATTCCGGTACCTTGTCTGTCTGAGTGCATGCATCGAGTGGAAGGCATCTGACCATAGTGTAAACCAGTGTGATTTTCCCCTCAGAGCTGCAGAATGGAACAGAAACCTCGGTTGTCTGATACCTTGCTGGGGCAGCCATGTGTCCGGGTTGCCTTTCACTGCCCTGCTTTATCCGAAGATGCTTTAGGGCCCTGCCAGCCTTGGCGGCACAGCAGCGGCTGCGCTGCGGCTTGCTCTGGGGATGCGTTGCCGGCTCCAGGAGGAGTGGCTGCCTCCTGCTCGGTGCCGCTCGGGCTCTCAGCCACCTGATGGTGCTGCAGTTTGGTTCAGCTCCGGGAGCCGCTTACCTGCGCGGAGCTGTGCGCTCGCCACAGGTCTCGTCACCACCCTGCTTGGACACAGGCGCTACTTGGGGTCAGCGCTAGCTCCCTGCCGTTTTCCTCCTCGTTCCAAGCAGACCGTTTGCAAACGCTGAAAGTCGTCTCGTGCTGCTGGGGTTTGGTACCAGGCTCCCAATGCAAGCACGCCCTGGGTGGAGGCAGCCGTGCCTGCGCTGATTTGCACCGCCCGCTTCCATCCGGAGGGTGAAGGCGGGATGCAGACGGGGAGAAGGGGATGCTGCAGCTTTAAAGCATCCAAGGGCTTACAGCCTTTTCGTATAAATTGTTCCCAGAATCCATGTCACAACTCCTTATATGGTGCTGCTTTTTTTCTCCGAGTTGCCATGACAACAGCAGCACTGCACCATTCATCAGCTCTGGTCCTGGGCTGCATCGCCAGCCCTTCGGCTTACTCCAAAATGTTCAGGGGAGCATTGGGGAATCATTGACTCCGCTGTTCTGCGCCATTGTTTACCTATCCTTTCAGCAATTTGCTCTAAAAAAAAAAGAGCAAATTAGATTGCGCCGGAGAAAGAAACTGTGTAAAAATACTTCATTTCCCCCCGAGGGAGGCGTACAGTCTACATTTGCTGCAGCCTTCTGGAAGGAGAGGCTCTTTAACGCCGAGAGGCTTAACGAGGAGAGAAGCCGTGCGTCTGGAAGCCTTCCCCAAATCATCCCGCAGCCTGCTCCCCGGGGACGCAGACGATGCTGAAGTGATGTTTGGCAGGGGCAGCAGGCACCGCAGGGAGAGCGGCGCTGTGCTTTTGGGAGCCGAGCTTGACATCAGCAGCGGGAGGTGGCACCTGTAACATCATCCTGACGTTGGGAGCAGCAATATGGAGCTGGCGCTAGGGAGAGGTGGGCACCAGAGCAGGATCCGGCCTGGGCTGCTGCTCTCGCGGCATCGCTACCTGTGAATTTGCAGGCTTTCGCCGGCTTCCTGCTGCAAGGCTGCATGCTCTCAGGTGGCGGGGAGTGAAAACAAAGCCTTGTGAGTATCTGGACAATTTGTCTTGCATGGACTTTGATTTAAATCGCGTTAGGCTTTTCTTGGCCTCTTTTAACTCTGCAGAAAATCAATGTAGAACGAGGGACTTGAATACTTGTAGCTTACGAGGAAGCCATTAGGAGGTTTGTAGTGTAAGTAAAGATTATGCTGCTTTGGGTATTTTTCTTTCAGGTGTTGTTGCAATACTTTTACATAATCCCGAGTTTGTCTGCTGCTTGCAGAGATGTGCAGAATCGCATGCCCAAAATGTAAAATCAATGTGCAATGCAAAAAAATCCCACTTTTCCAGTAGTGCTGAAATAGAACAGATCTACCAAGGAGTGAGTTGAAAAATAGCCACAGATACCAAGAATGATTTTCTTTTTGATCTTAGAACAATAGGATGGAGATAAGATTTTTCTTCGATATTGCAGAGTGACCACAAATGAGATTTGAGTGGGTTATAGATCCCTTATGTGCTGGGAGGCAAAGAATTGCTTCCCGCTAAAAGAGTAAGTTTTAATTTGTGCTACTAGGAAAAATACCCAATATATAAATAATTGTTTTCAAGGCGTAGTTTGAGGAAAGCTGCTTGGGCGCCTGGTGTTCATGCTGCACTTGTTTTCGAGAGGTGTTGTGGTTAAAATTGTTGGTGTCAGTGTAGACTTTTCATCGTTTCTAGGTATTTTTATATCATACTGCTGGCAATATGTTCACATTTTCTTCTCTTGCTTTCTTTAACTGTCATTTTGTCAGCATGACATTGATCTAAAATTCATGTTTTTCGTGTAGGAGGGGAGGTGGGATTGGAGGCCCACTCCTGCTTGCATTTCTGAACCACACAGTGCCGACAAGGACTGAATTATCTGTAAAGTGTGCCATTAGATTCTGTTTTTTGCAGGATGTGTAATGTGTTTTTTTTCTGGCCATCACTCACTTTCCATTTAATTTTCCCTGATGCATGGCAGTCCGTGGCTATCTGGAGGTTTAACGCAACGAGCAAACTTACATAATGTCAGGAAGGAAAATTGAATCATCCCTTATAAAAAATGAAGTAGCACACCCACAGGCAACGTTTCTTTGTGATTTTGGTGCCTGCGTTTTCAGTCCTCTCTTGTACTCCGGTGTCAAACCTTCCTGCCTCCAGGAGCGAAACCTGCTGGAGAAGGAGGATCCTCTTTCATCTCCAGCAATGTATGCCGAATATTTGTTTCCTGTTGTGGTAGTTCTTACTATGCTTTTTTTTTTTTTTTTCGGATGCTTCATCCCTTGTTTTTGGGCTTGTGGTTTGACAGGCGTACAGTTGTACAGTTAAATGGAAACCAGTTGGGCTTGCACAGCTATAACAGGCACATTTTTGTGCATCCTACCTGCGTGCCTCTACAGTTAGTAAACAAACACAGTTCTTTAGATGAAATTCGTGCGTTTCCCACTTGTTTTTTTAGGTCTCCAAAACCGTTCCTAACATTTACATAGATAAGTACTGTGTCCATCTGCAGCTCTTGGAATTAAACCCATTGGTGTGTTGATGGCTTTTCTGTTGTTGGAGATCTGTCAAACTCGTGACATTTCTGCATTAATTTCCTGGTGGTCTGGATGTGGCTTTTATTTTATTTTCAGTGGAGGGAAGGAAAAATTGCCTTAACATATGCATTGGCTGCTGAAAGTCACAAACCAGTTTTAGCACAGATTTTCCAGAATGCTGTTCACAAGGCAAGAACCCTGTTCTGACTTCTTTTGACACACGACTGCCTTCCATATTAACAGAAATCATAATGGAGTTGGGCACAAAATCTCACATGCTTTTTTTGATGTTTGCCTTGAGATTGCCTGCCCGCTGGGCCTGCAGAGCCTTTACAGTGTGCTCCTTCCCAGGATGTTTTGTGCAGAGGTAAACATGTCATCACAACACTGTGGCTGGGAAAAGGCACTAGTAACTTTTCATTTCGGGTCTGTTATATGTGTTTACACCTTTAGGTTCTCCCTTTGTTTGTGTTTAGTGCAGGTAACATTAAAAACAAAACAAACAAAAGAAACCCTACAAACCAAACCAGAAGAAAGGCAGAATAGCCCGAAGCCTCCGTGCCTTTTCGAAAGCTCTGAGCCAGAAGCCTGTCCTTATTTCACACTGGTGCTACACAAAATGGAGCATCTGTCACGATTACACTTCTGCTGCGTGAGAATTTTTACACATAGCTAGAAAGTTTCTGTAACCAGAGGAGGTGGTGTAGGAAGCCTTAACATGGGGTTGAACCAGGCCATCGTTTTCCCCTTTGCATCTTTCCTCCTTCTGCTCATAGAAAATTCCCCCAAAGCTGTTCTGTGGGCAGAGGGGCCTTCGCAGCACAGCTTGTGGAGCAATCCCCACCTCCAGCTGGGCTGGGGGGTTCTTACCCATTCCTACATCTATAACGATGAGCGAACCTGTGTTGTGAACTCTTCTTCCTCTGTCCTGCCCGGTTGGGTTGGGTTGGGTTATTTGTCCAAAGACCAACCTTTGCTTTTGCAGAAGTCATCTGTACCTGCTTGCCTGCGGTCGGGACAGACTTGGGGCAGGCTCTGCATGGCTCGCAGCGTTACAGCTAAGCCACGCACGCGGCTCTGCTCTGTGGTGGTGTCCCACAGTGCCCAGCCGTGTGCCGGGTTTTCATCACGGATCCCCAACCCGTGCCCACGATGGACAAAGTTAAGGATTGAGGTTAATCCATGGCCCTGGACTGCTGCTTTGGCACTTGCTCTGCAGTGACCTCCCTTGGCTGGCTGCTGCTGGCGTGTAATCCCACTCCCCATACGGGACTTATTTAATTGCATGCATGCTATTTGGGGTTGTAGCAAGGATGCCTTTGGCCCAATATTCAAGCCGTATTCCTATATATATGCATACCTGCTGTTGACATAAACCTTCACCAATGGTTCTTGCACCTCAAAATCTGCACTAGCATGATCCATCCCTCTCCTGTGCACTCAGCTAAGGAATAATGCACTGGTTGTTACCAGGATACAGCTCAGGATGATTTTTCCCCAGTAGATAATGTGTGCACGCGTTTCTAAACCAGCTTCTTTCTTCTTTCAGCATCAGCTTTTTGAATCGTTTAAAAAGGAGGCCTTTAAATATCTAGCTGGTGGTTGGACTGCAGGCACAGCTGCGTGGCCTAACGTTTTGTGTTGACGTGTGCTCCATGTGGAGATGGGCTTTTTTGGCAGCAACGATGACACATCCTACAGCTAAATGAAATGGGAAGACAAATTATCTCGAGCTATTTTCACACGATACTTTGACAAAGGGGGATTGGGGTGGGGAATCCTAATTTCCAACATTTACTTGGTTGTGTACCTTTATTAAACAAGGTATTTAGAGTCCTGAAACATGCCGCATTGTAACTGGCTGCTGCTTATCAGAGCCTGGTAATGTTCATCTCAGAAACTCCTTCATCACATCCCTTGGGATCCATGGGGCCGGTCCCTGTCTGTCCCCGTATGGAGTCGGTAGGGGCTGACGAGGCTGCCCGGGTGTCCCTTTCCTGGGGACTTAGTCCCACCCAGCTGTTAGAAGTGGGGAGCAGCTCAGCTGAAGATGACAGTAGATGTCTGGCTTCACAAGGGATTTAGCAAGGGTCACCGTTGGCTTGGTGCAAGGACTTGGTGTCTAACCACACCTGCAGATGTATGGAGCCTGGTGCCAGGCGTTACTTCATGCCTTGATAGCCAGTACTTCAGGGCTTGTGAAACATCATCATTTCTTTATCCCCTCCTCAGAACCTTGTTTCTGAATCAGTTGGGTTGTTCGTGTTGGCCATGCCTCTGAATGGCTGGAATGCCAATATTTCCTTTAGTTTGGCTTGGGAGAAGGGAGTTCTGCGGCCCAGGACCTGTTGGCACAGCTCTGGAGCAGAGACAGCTTCTTGCCGCCCACTGCACACGCAGGCAGGTTGCATAAGGGGGTGAGAATAGCTCCACATTGCCTTCTCGGGAAGGAACTGCTGCTACGCTTTATCTTGTACCATATTTGTTAAAAGTTTATATTTGGACAGGTATAAATACATTGTTGTGCTCTGTGATTGCCAAATACCCAGCTCAGCTGTGAAGTCACCATCTCAGCATTGCACACGGGTTTGTTTATACACACGAGGCTAAATTCCTGCTTTCATGTTTGCATCAAAGCGGTGCTTAATACATGGCAGTGTAAGCATTATTTCAGCGACTGCGCTGTGTTTCAGTACATGATAACCAGGCCTTCAGGACTCAGCTTCACACCGGGTTTGTTCTAACGCTGCGGTGTCCTTTGTTTTGCATAGTCCAACCCCACAGAATTTAAAGCAGAGGAAATACATTGGTCAGCTTTGGTAAATGTGGGCTGGCAGACAGGGAGGAAACACAACATTATTCCCTCCCAGTGCTTTACAATTTCCCCCCTGAAGAAATCAGACCCATAAGTACCTTTGTTTTCAGCAGTGCATGTTTGAGTATCCTGCTAGTTCATGCAGAGGGGAAGATCTGGGCTGTTGCTTGCTCTTCTTCATTCGATTCCTTTTGACTGCTCTGTTCCTTATTCACAGCATTTCTGTGATTTCTCTCCATAAATGCAATGTAGACGAGTTTTCTCTACAAGATTCCTGTCTCCTTTATATATTTAAGAAGCAAGATTTGCTCTTTCTGTTCCACGGTGGCCTCTTTCAGTTCAACAGCTGATTAGACAAGTTGGGTATGTTCATTGTTTTTTGCTATTAGGGTCTCTGTTTTGCTGTTCAATGAGTATATGACTGCAGAGAATGATTGCTGAATGAATCTGAACTGCAACTTTTGTTTGCTTTTTGACAGTGGTTTACATTTTTGTTTCAATACATGAAGAAAAAACAGCACTAGGCAGTTTGCTTTCTGCAGTTCTTCCTGGGCATGCTTTGAAATTTCTAGAAAGTAGAAAAGGGCCGATAGTTTTGATGGGTAAATAAGCTTGTCCAGCCCTTAATTCATACTGCTGTTGCTCTTATGTAATCTAAAGGAGCTATATCAAGAAGACAGTAAAATCAGCCTCTTGCCAAGCTGAGCTTTTAATATAACCACGTATTTCTGAACAAAGCAGCTACTTTAAAAAACAAAGCAAAACAAAACAAAAAACTAATTATTTATGATGCAAAGAAAATCCAGCTTCAATGAAAATAAACATCTGTCTCCCTCCAAAACCAACCCCCCAAACCCACCTGTAAATGAATTATGATAGGCACTGTCAACCTGTATGTTTAATTGTTAAATTAGTATTGGCAATGCTTTTGCTGTTGATGATGGTAATTACAGCAGGCTAGGGAAGCCTTCATGCTGCGATACCTAACCTGAAGTTTTTCAAGCAATGAATGCAGAAAGCACGAGGGAATTGCTGCAGCTAAGTGCCAGGACATTGCACCAGCTGACATTAATACGGAGAAAGCCAGCGCTAATAGCAGTAAGGGACACGGTAAGGAGCAAAGCAAGGGTTTGATGGTGTCTCAGCAGAGGTTTTAGAGGTTTTGCATTGGATTTCTGTCTCTTGTCCTCTTTTCTGGTCCTGTGCATTTCAAATCTGCTTAGAAGGTCTGCAAGAGGACTCTCAAGGCAGCTCGTTGGCTTTCTTACCTCATTGAGATACGTCAGGCTCCTCAAATAGGCAGAGGGCAGAGGAGCAGTGGGGAGGTGGGGACTGGCTGGAAGCTGCAGGCATTGCCCAGGGGCAACACGGAAGGTGGGTAGGGAGAAAGGGTAGCTGTTAAAGCCAGCTTTAATTCCGAGGGGGAGAAAGGGTAAAGGTAAAAATGGGGAGATAAGGGAATGGAAAATTCGGAGAAGATGGGAGGCAGGGAAGAGTTGGAATAAGGCAGCACTTCTGAGGCAGGTTACGAAATAAGTGCTTGCTCTGGGAGTTGCCTTTGAGGAAAATGGCATGCTAAAGAGCTTGCAGAGGAGCAAGTCTATCTTTGATCCTTCCATTGTAACATCCTATTTTAAAATTTCAGTGGCAGGGGGGAGGTTGCTCAGCAAAGGGAGGAGGAGCAGCAGCTCTTCAGCCCTCAGCGCTGCGCCAAGCACAGCTCTGGCGTTGCAGCCAGATTTTGGTTTTCCTGCTCTAAGAATCTTTTTGGTCTGACGGGCTTGATCCTTATCCGAGGCACACGGGTCGCACATCTGGGTGCATTGCACAGGAGCAGCCAGCCAGCACGTGTGCTTGACGGATGGAGCAGTTGTGTAACACCGGTGGTCATGGTCCCGCCTGGGCAGAAATCAGAGCAGCTCTGGGGGATTTGGCCACTTGCAGGTTGTAGAAGGTTGAAACGTGGAATTTCTCCAAGATTTTCTCTGGAAAGATCAGGCCGAGCTTAGGAGAATGACTTTTTTCCAGTTATACTTCAGGTCTTTTTACCCTCTCCATCACAGAAGTAAATCTGCATGAGAAAATTGTTTCCTTTATTAAGGAAAGAATCAGACAGAATGACGGAATCATAGGGGTTGGAAGGGACCTCCAGAGATCATCGGGTCCAACCCCCCTGCCAAAGCAGGTTCCCTAGAGCCCAGGTAGGCGTCCAGACGGGCCTTGAGTATCTCCAGAGAAGGAGACCCCACAACCTCCCTGGGCAGCCTGTCCCAGTGCCCTGTCACCCTCACTGTGAAGAAGTTCTTTCACACGTTGGTGTAGAACTGCCTGTGATCCATTTTCTGGCCATTGCCCCTTGTCCTGTCTCCACAAATGACTGAAAAGAGGTTGGCCAAATCCCTCTGCCTCCCACACCTCAGGTATTTATACACATTGATGAGATCCCCTCTTAGTCTTCTTTTCTCCAGGCTGAACAAACCCAGGTTTCTCCACTTTTCCTCAGATGCTCCAGGCCCCATATTGTCTTTGTGGCCCTCCACTAGACTCTTTCCAGGAGATCCCTGTCTTTTTTGTACCGGGAAGTCAGAAGTCAGATCAGGTCGTTTCTTTCAGGGAGTGGTGTCTGGCCTGGTGTGCTGTGGCTGCCACTTCTTCAGCTTGGAAGTGGGCGCTGAGCAGCGCCTTCCCAGCAAAGGTAACGGCATTTTCAGTGACCAGGTCTGGGCCTGCTGTGGAGCATCTCGCTGCTGTCACAGGATAAAAGTGCCCCAAAGGTCTGGCAGGGATCGCTGGGCCTTGCATCCAGTTATACTGGGAATGTCGCTCATCTGTGCCTGAGGCATCACTGGGAGAAGAAGGCCCAGTCTGTGGGCTCTAACTGCAAATAATCCCGTGGTCATGAGATATTTCAATTAAAGCATTTAGGCACGCCACATTTCCTTGTCCCTATTCCTCCGTGGAGGTAAAGGTTGGTGAGCAGTTCATCTCAGCTGCATGCAGAAAGTTCTAGAAGCTCATCTCCTTCTAGAAGTATTAAATGAAAAAAAAAAAAAAAAAGTCAAGAGCAAAGGATAAATCATTGAAAACTAAATGTGGTCAAATGGTAGCGATTTCCTTAGGTGAACAAACAAACATCGTAAACACAGCCTATACAATTTTTCCTAAAGTTTAACAAGTTCAGGTAATTCAGGCTTGTATCACTTTTGCCTCATCGGGAACTTCATTTTAGGCATAGAGGAGTCTGTGTAGCTGCTGCCAGCAAAGCAGTATGGACCCTAAACAGTTTGATATCAGCTGAAGAATTATGTGTGCACATCAGTGTAATTAGAGGTCTGCCTTTATCAGCTATGCCACCTAAATTAGTTTCAGCATAGCAAAATGTGAATGACTGACACATATATAAAATCAAATCACCTTATCTATTAGCATATTTTAAGTTTTTTTTTAAATACTGTTTTCAAGTAATACATTAATATTGGCCCTTTTGCTGCACAGCCCCAGTTAAAGCCAGTGGTGCTGTAGTGTGCAGCTCTGGTCACCTGTGGGCTTTAACACGGGTTTACTTGGGCTGTGAATGGTGTTTTACAATTTGCCCTTATCTAACTGGGTACAATTTACAATTTGCCCTTATCTGACTGGTTACGATTTCTCAGCATGATCTTTAGGATATGGTGTGGCAATGAATTAGGCTTTGTTGCCATGCAGCTTAGCTTTGCTCCCAGCCTTGGCCCCTGCCACATCTGTTCACATGTTTTCTTTTAATTTGGCTATAATTTGATGCCTACCTTTGATCATTTCTGGCTTGTCATAAAATATTTAACTAACACACAAATAGTCATGCTTTCTTGCATCAGTGTCTAGAGTGAATGATTCCTTTTTCTGGTTGTTCTTCAGATCCCTTGCAAGATTAGTCCAGGCTTTACTTTTTTACTGCTGTGGTACTAGAGGAGCACAGGGATGCAGAGCAGCCCTCCCTTGCACACAGCCTCGGAAGAGGCAGCTGCTACGGGTGTTGTAGGAGCAGGCACCATGAAGAATGAGCAGCAGATCCGTGGGTCTGCCTCGCGTGGAGGTTGTGGTGGAGGGGGTTATAGAAACAGGCAAAATGAGTCATGGCAAAGCAGGAGGACCAGAAGGTACTGGAGGATGCTGAATTGCTCTCTGTGCTGTGTAGCCTCTCATGTATAACTTCCTTAACACCCACTGGCAGAACAGTGGCTGGTAGGGCACGGCTAAGTACCAACAAGGGCTCTAAGGGAGCTGATGCTTGCCTGAATAACAGAATGTATTAGCAGAAGTTCACCCGGGTATTGCTTAGTGGAGTTAGGCTCTGCCAATCTCTTGGGATTGCTTTGGCACAACCATGGCGTGCTGGGGGGGAACCAAGTCGATGGAGCTCGTTTGGATTTTCAGAAAACAGAAAACAAACGCTTCCCACGTTTTTTCAGACTACAGGGCTCATTTGGAGGAAGCTGTGCTGCGAGGTGGTAAGAAAGCTTGATGCCTGTTTCAGAAGGTGACAGATAAATTAAGGGAAGATAAATTTGTTGGGGGCTTTGGGAGCTAAAGCCTGGCTCAGAAAATCCTTGTGTGGCAGCATGCTGGAGGCTGTGAAGGTTTGTGACTGTGCCCCTTTGCAAACTCTGCCCTAGGTATCTGGTGTCAACTGCTAGAGACGTGTCACTGAGCTGGACGAGCCGAATGCTTTCATCCTTCTGTGAAGGACAGCAATTTACAAAGTAATAACATTTCTTTAATTCTTCTGTAGCAGCTCAAGCTCTAGAACAAATGCTGCTGCAGTGAGAAGGTGCAGCAGTGATTCCAAACGCTTGCTGCTTTACTGCAGCTTTGCAGCTACACACTGTGATTCAGCTTTCCTGTAATCAAATCTCGGTGTAAATACAAACGGAAAGAAGGACTGTACAAAACAACAGAGGAAAACATTCTCTGTCAAGAAGAGTAGCCTTATTTTGGAAGCAGGCTACACTTCCTCATTTCTTCTCTGGAAAGAACCATCAGTTAAAATCTCCTCCTCCCCACAGTGACTTGACATATCTTAAGTTGCGTTAAATATTCAGGTAGGTCTCTACAGCCTGACTTGTTCAACATGTATAACTTAAAAAAAAAAAATCCCTAAAACAAAAGTCCCTTGTTGGAGCACTGCAGTGACACATAACATTTGAAGAAGACAGGGGAATGCATTTGGAGAAAACTTTCAGGATCTAAGGACTGTTGCTGAATAAGTTTTTTTTTTTTCTTTTTCCTCTTTTTTTTTTTTTTTTCCCTACAGTCAGCTTCATACAGAAAAAGGGGAAAACGTATTTGCTTCAGTAGCTTTTTGGTTAGTTTCTGGTTTCTCTCATGCAAGTTTATCTGGAAATCTGAGCATTGTGTTTGGATGGTTCAGGCTGTAGGTTTAGAGAACAGTGAAGCGGTTTCTTTCCAAACAGTGAATTAACAGGATTACCCATAATTTGATTAAAGTGACCAAGCTCTTCGCTTCTTTCTTTAGAATAAATAGCCTTTACAGTACATCCAGGTTGTATTTGACAGTTCTGTATAGTGCCAGTGAAATGTTTGAGTCCCTGAATTGCTGTAAAAAGAAGCCTGGGATGGCAAGAGGCTGAATGGGAATAATGGTATCCAGCACTCGTGGTGTGGTGCATTCTCCTCTCATCTGTTTTAAGTTTAACATTTAATGAAATAAAACTGGTGGGAAAAGGGAAGTGAGGGAGGTGAGGAACGTTTTCATCGCCATTCTGGTTCTGCCATCCAGGAGGATTCTTTGGTTTGTTGAGCAGAACTTGTGTAGGCTCATAATGCTGACGGCGTGATTTCATCCTGTAGTCCCAGGCCGTCATTCACCCCGTTTTTTTAGGTTAACCAAAGTCTGAAACTTGAAAAGGCAACTGAATGCAAGAGAAATGTCTGAAACCTGTCAGTGGGTGAGTTGCTTATTTTCCTAATAAGCTGATTTGGGAGGCTGAGGCAAGTGGCACTGGCTTCCTCCTCTTTCATCCTCCCCCCGTCTGCGCAGCAGTTTCTACCGTGAGTCACACACGAGGAATTTCTACTAAAAGAGGTAATTTTAAAAGACTTCAGAAGATGCTGAAAATGAGAATTTTAGATGGGAAATGACGTGGAAAACTCCTGTGACACAGCTCTGAGGAGTCAAACCTGATCTCCGAAGTTTAAATGGGGAGATGAAAGCCCCATACCCTGCTCCTGCCTGGTCTGGATGTTAAATAGGTAACTTGCTTCTCCTCAGAGCTATCTCCCCTATGGGGATAAAGGCTTTCTGGCAACCCACATTGCAAAAGAATTTATCAACAGGGTAAGAGAGATTTTTTTTTGTCTTTTCTGGGAGCTTTAATAGGAGCAACGTTCTTCCTAAAGGCTTGCCAGGGCTTTCAAGGCAGCAGCAGCATCACGGCCCCATGCTTCAGCCCAGTATCACTGAAGGCTGAAGCACTGGGGCAGACCAGGGAGAGGGGGCTGCATTGCTGTCACCCCAGCCCACCGAGAAGTTTTAGAACAAATTGCTGCTCCATTTGCTCCAGATGACAGCCAATAGTTGCATGGTAATAAGAAAAATGGAAGCTGAGTTACAATTCTGGAAGTGCAGAGTGGATATAAATTAGCATTTTAGGCAAAATTATTTTCTGCCTGAGTACCCCAATTTATTGCAAATATCTTTGAGCTAGTTGTTACTGAGCAGTTCCCACAGAAATCTGTTGGTTTATTTTTTCTGCATGTAATTACAATACAAGTCTTTTGGAAACAAGTTATTTTTTCCCTTGAAAGTTAATTAGGGGTGCCTATTTGTACAGAGGGAGGTTACGATCAATTATTTTTTTTTGAGAGAGGTTGTACAAGTTAAAATTTGATTTCATTTTAGAAGATCATACTCCTTTCTGATGTCATTGAACTTCCTCGTGTAATGTTACTGCTGTGGCTTGGTCTTCTTTCCCCTGCTTTCTGGAGATGAGTGGAGGGATGTAAATCTGGAGAACATGGCTGATCTGGAGGGCGAGAGAGGCTGGGATAAGTTTCTAGCAGGGCTCTGTTGTCCCCCAGGATCACCAAACCCATTCCACAGGTTATTCCTCAGTTTTCCAAGAACAGTTTCAGAAGCAAGACTAGGCAGACCTTTCGTGTTACAGAGTTCTTACAGTTTAAAGAATGTTTTAATTGAGACAGTTTTTGACAGTTGTTTATTTTACCTCTCCTTTTCCGTTGCTGTTCTTCCCTTCCCAGCTTTCTTTGCTCTCTTCTGCTTCCTTGCTCGCTTCCCCTTTCCACTTTAATTTCCTTCCTTTTCCTTTCTTTCAGAACCTTATCTCCTAAACTAACCATGTTTGCTGAAAGTTTTGGAAGGAGAACAATGTTTCCAGGCAGCACATTGTTCTCACTTCTTGTATGCTCTGCCCTGCCCATGATGCTGCGATAACTGTGATGAAAGGAAACAGGCTTTTACATGTAATTTAAAAAGCTTTTATACTCCCAAATAACAGAATAGAAAAACAAAACAAAACCACCACCAACAAAAAAAAAAGTTACTGTTATACAGTGGTGTCTGTCAAATAATGCTGGGTTATCTAAAGAAGGATATTAACTTACAATTTCACTGTTTCAATCTTGATTTTTTTAAAATCTGCGCCTAAAAATCTTAATTATTGATAGCCGGTTTATTAGTGCCTCAGCAGAAATAATCAGGTGGTCTGTCGTTGTCTCTTTCTATGACTCTTAGCAAAATAAAGAGTCATTTGGGATCAGAGGAGGCATTGCAAGCTACGTGTCTCGTGTGTTGGGTGTAGTCCAGCTGTGTTGAGTCTGACAGTTACTCGTTCCAGGAGCTCCGTGGATCAATAGCACTGCAGCACTTAAAACATTTTAGTGCGAGGGAGACTTCAATAAAGTCCACTCGCTGCAGCATTACGTAGTGTTGGGCAGCTTCCAGCACGTGAATCAGCCCTTGGCACGGCATCTTCGTTATTAAGTAAAGATGGGGAATATCCGATGCGCGGAGCGGCCGCATGCAGCGCCCTAAATGTGAGGTTTGGAAGTTTGCTCTTCAGACCACTGTGCGGGCTCTTCCCGTTACAGACTCAGTTGGGCAATTTTTTGTAACGAGCCGGTGCATTTGGGGGATGGCCCACTCGCTATACATAATTTATGGAGTAATATTGTGCTCACATGTTTAAGTAATTCGGCCCTTCTTCAGCTGAATCGGGTGCAAGAGATGAGCCTGCAGCAAGCACGGATTTTCATCGTTCCTGGCAGTCTTTTGCCTCTTTCCCTAGCCTGTGATAAAACTGGTGTGTTTTTGTACAAATAAATATAACTTCCCTTCTAGTAGGGCAGAGGAGGGTTCAAAGCATTGCTGAAAATCAGCAGTTCTTGGTGTCTACGGAAGGGAGAGGACAAAAAGCTGGGCGGAGTTTGAGCCCCACCATGGTGGAGCAAAGCGAGTGAGCTTTGGCGTGTGGCTGCGTTGTGCTTGTATTCCTCCTGAATCCCGTGTGTGTGTCCCAGCAAGCCGTGGTGACTTGTGTCACCGGTCCCAGGAGAGGCTCCCAGCCTGGTCCTTGCTGCTCAGCCCACCCTTGATGCTGTGGAGGAGCAGTTGGCCATCCTCGAGCCTGGTGCCCAGAAGGATCGGTTTGTTCTGACCCGTATGGGTGTCAGCGCACACACAGGGGCAGGTATCTGCACCGCAGGCAAACCGTGGAGTTAATTAGTTCAGATCCACTGAAATGATCTGAAAAAGCGCCTGGAACACTTTGTTCAATCAGGTCAGAAGATGCTAAGAGCCCTTTTTTGTGTGTGCGCATGTGAAACATTCATTGCAGAGCTGAGCCTGAATTCGGTAGATGAAGCCTTTTGCTAATCCATGATAATTTCCTTTTATCAATGCTTTTTAATATAAAGAAACCCTTTTTTAATTAAAATGCTAACTCATCTATAAATTACATGACAATGAAGTGGTAACAGAGAGAATGCAATAGAATTAGGATGCTCGGTGGGCTGAAGTGGAAAACAATGCTAATAGAGATAAAATGATTACTCGGGAAGAATAAATGCATGCTGTTGGTTCTTTGTTGTATTTTTATTTGGTAGCAGATTGAATTCTTGACACTGTTCGCAGAGAGCAACAGAATTGATCCCAGTACTCATTGCAGCTGTGAAAAAGGACGAGCCATCAGCAGCTCCTGGTACCCGAAGTGTTTGTTGGGTGCGAGAGGAGCGTGTTGACAGCAGGCGGTGAGAGTGGCCGCGTTGGGCAGCTCTCCCCCACCACTTACTCCAGCCCCAGCCCCCTGCTCCTTGGAGCTGACTTCCCCAGGTGCCCCACAGAGACCTGGTCTCCCAGTCCAAGCAGTATCACAGGAGATTCCTGTTCCTCAGGTGGGCATCCTTCAAGATACTCTGAATTTTTAGAGTGACTTCTGTTGCATCCATCTTCAGCCTGCTCAGCTGCAGCCTCTAATAAAATGTTTTGCCTAGAGTTAGTTTAAAAGTGCTCCACTCCAGTTCTGTGCTGGTTGTACATACGTTTGCTTATGTGTGCTTTTTCATTTCTATCAGAAGAGCAGTTTCAAACATTTTTCCAAAAATAAGTACACAATTTTTAAATTGATTTACAGCAGCAGGCTCATGTCTGCTATAAAGACTGATCTTCAGACGTCTGTGACAGCATTGTACTTACAGTGTCCTTGTGGATATTAAGGAGAATTAGCATGAAAACAGAAGGAAATAATTTCTGTCTTTTCCCCCTCTGGAAGACAGACCACCTGCTGCAGAAAGTGTCATAAATGAGCCATCTAATTAAACTTTCTGAATGCTTACCCTGGTAATTGTTTTGCATTCCGCGGTTAACTCCTATCCTAGAAGTACCATCGCTTCAAGACGAAAAATTCCTGTCAAAGTCGAATGAGAATTTGATTGGCACTGAAGGAAGGCTTTGCAGCTTTGCTCGACTGACTTGGGTACCGGTGGGGATTAATTGCACTGAGAACTGCAGGAACCGGCCTCGAAAATGTGCAGTATTTGTTTTAAATAACTTCCCTAGCTATTTACATCAGAGTTCCTACACCTGTAGTAGCAAGCCTGGTCCCATATGACACTAATGCTGCGTTTGTCACTGAGTCCTTGGCTGTAGGATGGGCTCGTGGAAGGTCCATACAGAGGCTGCTCTCCTCTGCTCCTGGACACAAACATTGGAGCCTGGCTGACCCAAATGAAGGTTTTTGCAACTGAGCTACCCGTCATTGGGAAGTGTTTCTGAATTAGATGTGCGTTTTGCTGTTCTGGAAGGACATCGTTAGTAACTGCCGAGCCCTTCACCTAATTTGGTATTACCTACGCTGCTCCCTGCTCAAAACATCCTTTGTGTGACCAGGAAAGCTGCTTCGAGGCTCTTTAATGCCCAGGCTCAGTCTGGTTCTTACAGCAAATCTGATGGAAATAAGAGGCCTAATGGACAGAGGCAGGTGTAGCATACTTCGAATAATTTTTCCATGCTTCTGTTAGGATTTACCCTACGTGCTAAATGCTAATCCTGTGACTTTGATCACAAGATTTCACTGTGGTCATGGGAGCACGTTCAGGACATAGGCAAAATCTTGTGCACGTCACTTTGGCAAAAAAGGTCAAACACTTGACTAAACACTTTAACACTTGGCTAAAAAATGCCAAAACAGGTTTCTGAGATGATGGTGTTGCCATTTGCTATTTCTTCCAGTAGAAAAGTAATGCCCAGATCTGAGCCTGCCAGGGTAATCTTCCTTTGGACCGAAGACGGGAGCGCTCCACTCCTCTGCGGGGAAATCCTCCTTCGTGTAATCAGGTTACATATGAGTGAGGGCTTTTTTTTTGGTCTTTTTAATGTTAAGAACATCTGAAATGAAAGGAACTAGTGTGCTGTGGCTCTTCCCTGGTACGCAGTTACCCTGAGAAGATTTTATTGACTGGAGCCTTTTAAACGCAACTTGGTTTTGAGTCATGTTGACACAGCACATCTTGTCTTCTGGTACCATGCATTTTCAAGACTTAAGTCACTGTTTTTAGGGAATAAAAACATAAATACTATAAATTGCCTTGTACGACTGAAGAAGTAGTACAGCAAGAATCAATCATTTAGATAATAATAGGTTCCTCATTATCCTGGAAACTTAAAATGGTGGATGGGATTGGCTTGTAGGATTCGTGAGCTGATGGCTTGTGCGTCCCTAGGTCAGGTGTTGACTCAAGGCAGGAATTAATGGGGTGAATGCTGGGCAGCCCGTTGGTGAGGGGCAGCAGAGACCCAGAGCAGATGCAGACGTGGGATGTGGGCGAGTTCCTTCTTGTGGATGGGCCGGAGCTGCCAGGCTGCGAGTAGAGGTGCAGGAGGGTGGGCTTCCATGGCAGGAAAGGTGGAGGTTTAATTATTTCCTAGGGATTACTAAAAAAAAGACCAATCGTGAATCAACTGTATCTTAAAAAATGTACTTAATCTGAATAATTACAGCGTCGCCTTGCTTTCAGTGTTAAGCTTTTACGTACTTTTGCCTGTTCTTCGGGATAAACACCCCAAGCATGCAGGTTGTGCACCTTTGGAAACCTTCAATTCATTTCTCTTCGGGTCCATGCAGTAAAGCAGAGTAGTTGGCATCGCCAGCCCTTCCTGTTTGTATATTTTTTCCTTCTTCTTTGGGTCAGTGACTCAAGTTTAGAGCAAAACCTTCTGGTGATGACCCCATTGCAGTCATTAACATTTTGACCTATGAGAACCAGCTACATTGGGTATTTTGGTATTTGTTTTGAGTTGAGTGTTGCTCGAGCATCCCATCAGATGGTCTGCGGTTCTAGCGTTAGCCAGAAACAATAAAGAAAGAAAAGATGAGCTATTTCCAATTTATATTATAAAAATGACGGTTACTGGGGCGGTGATAAAACAACTGAAACAAACTTATCTGCTAGGATAATTGCAAATGAAACGCCAGTAAATCGGTCTGTGCAGAATTATTATTCCCAACAACTTTGGTGCCAGAGTCATAATCTTCCCACTATTGATGTGTTTTCATTACGTTGGTATCTGCTACAAGATCATCACAGCAAATAATTTTTCCACTGGCATTGGCCGATTTGCAAGCTGATAGGGTTTTTGTGCGTGCGTGCATGTTTGGTATTTATGGGTTTGGTTATAATCAGCGGGCTGGTGGTGGTGAACAGCGGGTTGTGCTTGTGCAAGCCGGGCTGGGCTGAGCACCCCTGCTCCTGCCTCCAGCACCCTGCAGCCTCGGCGCCTTCGGTGCTGCGAGGGAGGCAGGGGCTGGGGGCCTCGGGGGGCTGCGAGCCCCCCTTATCTCCACCAGGCGCTTACATTCCTGCTGCCTGGCACAGCTCGTCTTACACCGGCCCCTGCAGAGCCTGGAGGGGAGCGTGCTTTAAATATACCTAATGGTCACGCCGTGTTTTCTCGTGCAAAGTGATAGCGCAGTGTCTCTTCTCGCGTCGCATCGGGTCTCCCGGGAGCGGTGCTTAGGGGAAGGGGAGCCAGGAGGGTTGTTCAGCACCTATTTTGGTACAGGGAATGGGATCTGATATATTCTGGTAGAGGGAGTGAGATCTGGATATATTCAGCCTCAGAGGAACTTCTGTTGACAAACCACACCATCAGCTCCATCTTCTTTTCCCCACCCTCTTTCTAAAAATCACCATGGTCACTCAGGTACCGGCTCAGCAGGCGAGAGCAAGCGAGCTGTGCGCAGCCTCGCTGCTGCCCCATCGTCAGAATTGCGGATCCGTTTCCAGCTGCAGGGGACTGTTGGCTGTGTGCAGTCTCCTTAAAAGCCAGAGATTTATTGCTGCCTCAGAGGTCATCGCTTGACCTGTTGAGCTTTTATTGCAGGAGATGCATGAGAACAAACGTCCCCCCATCCTTAGGTTCAGATCCCAAATTTAATTTTCAGGACAAAGAACTATAAATATAAATTATGTAAATCGAGGCTATTATACTGAGAACCGCAGAGGCATGAAGCATACTGACCCATGATACAGTTTTTAGAGCAGCTTTTCAAATTAGCCTTTCACTTTAATGGGCATGTGAGTTTAACTTTGAAATGCAATACAATAATCTCTGCATATAACTTACTCCCCAGTTCTATTTCCTTGGTCTGGCAGGAATATCTGTTTAAAAACTTAGTAATAAAGGCATTTTAGAAGTTGTTATTTTATTGCAAAAGGTGCATAGAGCTTTCTTTCAGAATTCAGACCATTCAAACATGCAGAAAAATCACATTTCTCTAGCACTAGTGCTCAATGCTGGTTTGTTACAGACAGAGTTTTACCTTTCCCCTGCTCTTTCTTTAATTCTCTTGAATCTTTTCTGGATTTGCAAGGATAAAAGTGAAGCGCTTGGGTTTTGTCTTCTTGGGCAGCATTAGTTGTAGTCCAGTCACTCACATTGAATACCAAATCTGTTTGGTCAGACATTCAGGATGTTTCAAAATTGAAATTTTTTGTTCAGAGGAAACAATTACCGAAGCCAAAATTTGTGTATTCGTTTTAGATATTTATAGTTAAATATCTGAAACCCTAACGGGCTCTGTTACCTCTCTGTGATCTCAGCCCTTCTGTAGTTGCTGAATGCAGGCCCATTTGCTTCCTATAAAAAATTTATTAAACAAAGTAGGAAAGAAAAAAGGAAGTGTTTAAGAGTATCAAGAATGTGCCTCGATACTCGCACGCTTTAAAGACTGTGCAGTTTGAAAGTTTTAACAAGAGCCATCTCCTTTGTAAAGAATGCAGATAATTTTTTTTCTGGCAAAAAAAAAAAAGGGTAACCTGATATGAGTCTGACAGTGTCGTTTAGTTAAGTGCTTCCATCTGTTGCTTGCTATTTCCCTTACTCATGACCTCTCTTTCTTTCTCCCCCCCTCCTTCTCCTTAGCCCCTTTGAGGAAAGCAAAGTTTGTTGAGAGCCCTCGAATCCCAGAATCTGAGCTTGGCTCACCAACACTTTCTTCAGCCCAGAAACTGGACGTTGATGCATACTGCCCTGGTAAGCCGCATGCGAAGGGTCTGCGTTGCGAGGGAGAGCCCAGGAGGCTTTTAAATGGCATACGGCTCCTTTTGGTAGCTGCTTGATTGGACCTGCCCCAGCCCAATTTTGGTGACTTGGAAACCCAAATAAGCGTTAGTTTCTAACTGATGCCCATTTACATTTGGTGCTTGTGGTCGTGTGCGCGTTCCAGGCTAGCCTCGTGGCCACTCTTAGAATAATGTAGAAGATCTAGAGAGTTGGATTTAAGTAGATAAAAATGATCCAATAAACACACTACTTTAAATTTAATTTTTAATTATGGTTTTCAGAGAGGTTGGGATAAAAACACGTTTCAGAGATACCGTTCTATCAACTGATGTGAAATGGTGTAACCTTGTTTACCTACGTGCAAAAAATACTGCTTTTCTGTTTTTTTAAGGAATAGCTTCCAATTTATGCATCCTGTAGTAATTGTTCTTAAAAGCATACGTCTTGGTGGAGGCCTCTGGAGAGCGCTGGTCGAAACATAAATAGAAGTGGGTCGTGGCTCTCCCTGGCTTAACCCCGTGTTCGTCTGGCTGCTCGGGCAGGCAGTTGCGTAAATATCATCAAGCCCAGACAGACCTCATGCAGATGTGCGAATGCCGTTAAATCTTTATTTAGCTACGTCTTGCTGCGAGCTCGGTATCAAATCCCAAATTCTTCCTGGCTTGGCGAAGCGGTGGGGGAGGCTGGGGCAGAGGTGTCACACCTGGAGGAGGCCATGCCCAGAGCAGCGGGAGGAGGTTTTTAATTTTTTTGCTGAGTTCTGCCATTTCCTCTCCAGGCTTTCACTGGTTTATGAACCAAAGGGACTCGTGTTTTGCCATGGATAGAGGAAAAGGATGTCAAGTGTTTTGGGATGGAGTTGTAAATCCGTGAAATGCTCCTTTTTGGTCTGTAGCTGTGGTAGAGGAGGTTGTACGAATAAATGGTTCTCTGAAATCAGGGTATCGCTTCTGTCTGTGCATCCTGAGTCTGAAGAGTATTAGTATTCACAGTTGGAGGAATTAATTGAATGGTGTCCAGATTTTGAGTGCGGGCTTTCTTTAATGCGTTTTGTTTGAAAGAGGGGGTATCTTAGAAAAAAGGCAGTCCCTGTGCTTGAAAATACCTCCTTTGAGGCCAGGGTTGCTGTGAAAAGCTCTCTTTCTTTTCCAATGATCATGAATTACAATTAAAATTTTGCTGTTGCAGCCCTTTCTTCTTTTAACTGAATAGCTTCAACTGTCATGTTTGTAATCGTTAATAATTATAAACTTCTTATGATTGCATCCACAGAGAATTATAATTGAATTGTAAATTTGGCTTAAAAGCATAAATTCCACATTGCCCTATCTCGTCGTACGTCTTGCAGACGTGTGTGTGTGTGTGTGTGCCTCGCCTCCTGCCCCCGGCTTCCTTTGCCAGCATGGTTTGAAGGTGCAGGCATCCTCCCGAAGCCCACAGCCCAGCAGCAGGCGGTGACAGTGGCATCTGCTTTTTTTGCCTTTTGATCTCCTCCTCTTGCTGACAGCGTAGTGATCTTAAAGGAAAAGTGGAGTTTCCTAGTGCCTTGAAGCGTCATTAAAGAAACATGAAGCATCATTAAGAAAAAAAGGAGAGAGCAAGAGAGCGACTTGCTGCAGTAGGTGCTGGTGAGCAGCACGGACTTGGAGCAAAGGCAGAAATCTGGGCTTCCAGGAGGTTCCCCAAGGTGCCTGGGTGCCAGAGCGGCCTTGTGGAGCCTGGCCGCACAGTCCCTGTATGTTTGGCACTGAGCAGTGAAGCTGGCATTTGTCGAGGCCCAGAGGCTGCAGTTTCTGAAGCACCACGCCAGGCTGATGTTAGAGGTAACCGGCAGGTGAAGAGGGAAGAGAGGAGCCCGCTGGGGAAGGATTGCTGAAGCTGTTCATGGAGGAGGTTGGTGGGATGCACCGTTTCCTCTTGCAGTCCTGCAGATCGTTCCTTCTTCGCCATGCCCAGCGAGGAACCTGTGAGCAGTAACTCCATGCAGATTGGCCCTTTGCTGTGGAACAAACTGGAGGGAGCTCAGGGGATGAGATCCTCGAAGGAGGCAGGTGGCTGAGAAGGAGTCTTGTGTAAAGAAGGAAAGAAGCAACAAAGATCTGGATGAACCCGTGGGGACTTTGAGCACCGTCACAGTATCCAGCTCCTGATGGGAAGGGATGAATCCCACTCGGGACGGTGGTGAAGCCAACAGGCATTGCTTGTAATCAGCTTTCTAAGGAATTACAGCTCCTTTCCTCAAAGCTAGTCGTGCTGCAACCTTCTTCTGTGGGGTGTGTGTCCAGTGAAGGACATGAGCAGGCAGTGCTAAATGCTGAGTGTCTCCAGGAAAAAGAAGTTGGAGGAATGAAGCTCGAAGTTAAAACAAGAAAAAGAATAAAGTTGGAGATATGCTAGAGCCTAGCAATTGAGTGGAGGTGGAGTGGTTGTAAAGTGATCCCTGACAAGTAATGTAATTAATTATACACTTAAAGGCAGTTTAAAACACTAAATAGCAACGAAGAGAGAACATTATCTACTCTGCATATAGAAATGATTATTTCAATTTGAGATGCCTAGAGATGAAATTTTGCTCAATGCTAAAATGTTTATTTTAAGGCTCGAGGCACATTTCAGCACATTTCGGGGAGGTGGTTTCCTCAGCAACCATTGTTCCACCGCTTGGCCTCTCCTGCTGCTGCGGGGAATTATTTCTTTTGACATGTTGCAGTGTGAATCAGTGTACGAGATGATGCACGTTAGAGATTCAACACTCAAGGAAGGAGAGAGAATAATAAAGTGGCTGGTATTTTTGAGGGAACTTCTAGTAGAAAGGACATAGTAAAGATTTAAGCTTGTCATACGAGGTTTTAGAAAGCCATATTCTTTGGTGTGCCCAAAGAAGGCAATTCGATTCTGTAAGATGGATTTAATCTATTTACGTGAAAGCAGAAAGTGCCCCACATCTTGCGGTTGTTTGGTTTAAGATGATGTCAAAAAATTCATCTGTGACTTTGAGGAACACATTTATCTCAATTGTATTACTGTAGCTCATTTTGCAATCACGGCGGTCATTTAGAGTTGAACCCTGCCCGTTTTGACTTGGGGTAGGCAAGGTGGAGAAGTTGTTGCTTGTTTTTTTACTTAGCATTGACTCTGTAAGGAGAGCCTGAGAGGCGGTGGATCCGTCCGTCCTCCCTCCCTGTTCCTGCTCAGACCTGGCAGCACCTTTGGGCAGAGCAGCTCCCATTTTCCTTCTTGTCAAACATAGCGGCTGTGGCACCACACTCACAGCCATCGCCTCTCTGCAGGCAGGACAACGTGGCAGAGCAGGATCTGACCTTCAAACCTCTGTTACTCAGCAGTTCAGAACTTTTTTGTGATGGTCTGGTGATTCACAATTTAATCTGTAATATTTTTATCGCATCTCACTCTGTAGAGGTGGCACAAGCAGGGGATGGTGCACTGGCTACCTGGTTCTGCTTCACTCTTCATCACAGGGCGTTTTTCTTTGTGCTGCTTTTTGTTTTAAGCATAGCATCTAAAACACGTGCGTGTTTTGACTTACAAGCGCTTAGGAAACCTACTGGAAGCAGTCTGAGATGGATGGTGCTTTCAGGTAATTGCTTTTTCTCTTAGATCCGCATTTGCAGTTGCATTTCATGTGATTTATTACCTTGCCATTACGTTTCAAAGGCTAAGTATGTTATGACATTATCTTTTACTGTGATTAAATTCTTCTTTGGAAATTTTGGGACACAAAACTGTCTGGTCAGTGGGTGTCTGCTTGTTCCACGCAAAGCTGGCAGGTGTCTGCTTCCATTCCTAAGGGAGTTAGGTACCACCTAACTAACTGCTGCCATCACAGCGCTGTTGTTTCCATTCATCTCATTGCTCCTTTTTCTCCCTCTTTGGTTAAAGTATCTCTGGGGTTGACATCTGCTTGCTTCCACTTCTTTCTTTTCATTGTGTAAAAATGTCTAGTTTTCATTTTACGCAAACCACGCGCTTCTCTTAAACACCACCAGGACATTTTTCAGGTGTCAGAGAAAGCCCTTCAACAGGGAAGGGGTGAGGCAGAGCTGTGCTCACATTACTTGTGGTGAAAAGGCAACAAGCCAAAATAAAACATAAGAATAAGCCAAAAAAAAAAAACCCAAACAAAAAGTCATCTGGCAGGATCCTTGTCCAACCTCGGTCATATTAGCCAGTGCTGGGCTGGGAGGAAGGCCGGGGAATAATCAAACAAACCGTGGCCTGACAAATGGTTTTGCTGTTGAGTCTTGTGGCTGGCCCAGCGTTCTCAAGCCCACTGACCTGAAGGGAATGGGAAATCGTTGCGATCGGCCCTAATTGCAGCAGAACGGTGGCAATTCCCTGCGTCGGTTGCTATGGGAGCCATCGACTTCTCCGTGCTTCTTCTGGGAGCACAGCGCTGTTCGGAGATGGAAACGGCCTCAAAATAAACCCAGCTGTGATCCTGAGTCTGCGATAAGAATAGCGACAGCATGGTTAGGGTTTGAGGAGTGTCTGCTTGGGATCAGCCCCAGGGCACTCGCTGTTATGTACAGATAGGCCTAGAGGGGCCTTCAGGCACGCGGGAGGCGGCAGCTTTGGGAAGAGGCCTGGGGTTGCACTTTGGGGTTTGTGGAGCCAGTCTCCTCGTCATGGGGGCTCCAGTAGAGCTGGACATAACAGGAATTCCTTATACTATGTTTTAACTGTTCACTGAGTTCAGATAACACGGTATTCCTGAAGCTTCCTGATGTGATCTGCAAACCATCAGCTTCCCCTTACAGCCTTGGATTTGCTTTCAGCTATCTGGGGAAAAAAAAAAGGGGAAGAAAACAGCTTTAGGAGATCCAAAATCTGTTCTTATGAAGAATGTCCAACTTCAGAGAGTCGCAGTGACTGCCAAAGCACCTTATCTACAAGGTGCTTGAAGTGTGTTTCACATCAGTTGCTCCAGCGGCGGGGTTCCCTGCAGCTCAGCACCTTGGGCTGGGCCCGTCTGGATGGATCCTGGAGTCAAACAAGTTGTTTCACCTCGTCAGACAGGAGTGCTTCCCTTCCCTTCCTCTACTGGGAAATGGTAACTTCTTTGTGCTAACACTTCGGCTTAGTGAATATTTGTAGCTTTCTGTCTTGCCAGTAAGTAAATATGTACCCAAGCAAACTGGCCCTGTTGACTTTGAAGCCGTCGGCGATGGGCCTACAAGGATGTGTGTAAAAGCCTCCTCGTTTTCACATCTGAGCAGACATGACACTTAATATCACACTTTGCAGTATGCACGGAGCATCGGAGACCTTCCCTGTACTGTGTCCTTAACCTCTGCGTTGCTGATGGACAAAGGCAAGGTCAGGCTCTGCACAGAATGAGCGACTCCCTGCAGAGGAGTTTCCTTTTCTAGTATATTATTTCTTAAAATAAGGGACAAGGGCAGCCTGCACCGATGCTCCCAAGTACTACAACACGTGCAGTATGGCTGTGAACGTGTGATGGCCTGTGACACAGAGACACCCGAGTTGTGTGGATTAGTTGGGAACAAGTCGTGTCAGGAGGCTGTCAGGTGTCCTCAGCAGCGTGGGCTGCTTGGTTTTGCTCCAGTGTTGTGTCCCGATGGCCATCCATGCTGCTGAGCTGTCTTTGGGTGTTGGGCATTGTGCCATAACTGCAAGTAAAATTGAGGATTCGATAAACTCGGATTGTTCCAGTGAGCGGTGTAGATGGGACAAGCACAGGTCTCAGAGCCTCAACCCAACGCGGGTCTCCACACTGGCCCAGGAGTCCTTGCACGCTCAAGTGCCCTCTTATCACATCATCTGCCCATGGCTCTGTCTTCAGCTCCATGGTTGGCCTGACACACACAGCTGTACAACAAAATTACCTCTTACAGATGGGACAAAGGCACAGCTAATAATGACATGTCCTCATATATTTCAGGAGGCTCACTGGACCTTATAAAGAGGGAGAACTTTTTCAGAATTTCAGCCTAAAGTAACTTCAGTTCTGGCTTAGATAAAAGGACACTGATTTAGCTCTAGCCTGACGTGTATGGCAAAGGTACAAAATATCCTGCCTCAAGTCAAAATGTCAGTCATATTCAGAGGTTGGGGTGGAAATTTTTTGGGGCGTAGGTAACAGGTAATGCAGGTCTCCATGCTTCTCTTCTGCTTAATCTCTTTTCGACTATTTTGTACACTTGGCCATCAGAGGGATCAGTTGCCTGTATCATCTTACTGGAAACGTGAGCTGGTTGCCCAGATCCTGCTCTAGGATCGCAGTTTTGCTGACAGCAGGTACGACGTGCCTTCTGAGCCTCCAGCGGGGTGCTGCTCTCTTGCTGCTGAAGACGTGGTTGTCACTGCCCTCGTGAAGTGTCACAGGAGGCTGCTCACACTCTCACTTCTATAATTATCAGCCGTATCCAAACCGAAATCTTTATCCCCAGATTGTCCTTTCTTGGGCAGAAAAGACCCGTCGATACTTGCAGTTCTGGGAAGGCACTACATGTCAATTTAGATTTATGAAGCCATCTCAGCTTTTGTTCATCTTGTGGTAATTCCGATTCCACTCTGCATCTGTCAAACTGAATTAAATGCGCACTGCCATGTGTTCGGTGTTTGCCACGAGGGCAGTGTCTGCAGGTCCCAGGGCAGTGGCAGCCCTGACCCGTCTGTGACCGTGCTGTCCTGTGTCTTCAGGGCTCCCGCCTGCAATCTGTCGGTGTCGTTACACGAGCCTAATCCTTCATCTTAGCTCCTGAGCTGCCCGTTTCCTCAGGAGTTATTCAGGCTGTGGTTAATTTAGAGTTAGCCTCAACCTTTGGAGTTTATGCCTGTCATAAGTGGAAATACTGGGACCCTGAGAGGGAGGGAGGAAATAATGGTAGGTGGGCTTCTTGGTCATGACTGCCAATTAGTCGTCCCTTTTCCTTCTGACTTGGATATTTCTTCCCAAATACTCTGCAGTCTAGAAGAAGTGATCAATAATTCTACTCTCTTTGTTCCTGATGTCAGTTTTGAGGCAGTATTAGTTGGTTTCAACTTTTGTGGAGGCAAAAAGTGAATATTCGCTTTACCAGCTCCAAAGATAATAGGAGGGTAGATGTATTTGTGGAAAACTGCTCAATCCTTGTAAGAGCTTGGTTCCCATGTCATAAAGGTTGCATGAATCCGATGGATGCTTTCTTTGTCCCTTAACCAAAAGGCACTTGAACTCCAGGGATGCTATGGAGAGCTTCTCATAAGGGAAAATATGCAGTGCTCTGAAAGCCACACCATTACTTCTGCTCTCTTACCAGTTGCCTTGACTTCCTATCACTCTTCGGGACTGCAGAACAAGGACTTCTTTATTCTTTTCCAGTGTGAATATTGTTCCCGTTGCTGTAATTTGTTTTGATCATCAGTATTCTCCCCATCCTATCTGTTCCTTTCTCTTGGTCAGCACAGCTGCACTTTTGTGCTGAAAAAAGGAGATCAATTTGCTCATAACCTCCCGCAACCGCTGCCTGCAGGTGGATTGCCTACTGTATTAAGCAGACTTTTGGACATTTGATGTCACTAATTATTTGAACTTCTAATCGTTTGAAAGATAATTACTTTGAATCCAAACATGAAAAATTTGGGCCAGCTGCCAGCTGGAAAGGGCAGATAGCTCACGGCCTTGCTGGAAAGCATTGATTTTACCACCGCATCTTCAAGGCCCTCCAGAGGCCTGTTGTGTACTGCAGGCTCCAAAATTGTTGTCTTTGGTCTGAAATTGCAGCAGTCTTCCTCAAACTCCTCCATTTGTTCCCAAGTTTCCTGCTGGGTTCTCTTCTTGGCACCTGTTTTGGTTGCCTGACGGGAGGAGATGCAGCGATGTGCAAGGTTACATGGGCGCTGTGGTTCTGCCTTCCCCTGTTAGCTAACTTCAGCGTTGGACTTCCACCCAAATGACCTGAGTAAAATTGCAGCTCTTGCCCTGTGTAACTTAACCTTGCTGAGAGGATGGCTGGTGGATTGGATTCTGAGTTGTGTAAGGCCTTCATTGATATGGCTTACATTTTGGAGAAAAAACAAGTATTAAATGGATCTCATCAGAATGGGCAACGGGGTCTTACCGCTCTATTAGGTGCTGAAGGGTTGTTGATTAGAGACCCCAGGTATTGGTTGCATTTGAAAATAACACCAAAAAGCATGGAAAATTCTCTGTTGCATTTGCAGTTGTTCCTGAAATCATCTAGTTTTGTGAAAGTCCATGTGAGTACAGGAATCAACGGAGGTGCTTGTTGCAGTAACGAATACAGAGCTGTATGATCAGCTCATTTTAGTAACTCACAGTTTACAATTCTGCCAACAGGAGTAAGTACTAATAAGTCAGAATCATCCAATAATGTTTTTATACTTGATGCTCTAATAGCTGGTGATTGTAGATTATTCATCTCTGTCACAGCTTCTGTATCCAAACCTCACTTTTGAAATCCCAGGAATCTAATGGCAGTAGGTTTGGGAGACTGTTGTTTATGACCTAAAGGCTAAGGTCATGATTAGGTCTGATTTGCCTTGAATAACATTTATTCGGGAAAAGTGCTAACATATCAGCTGTAGGCAAAAGAAGGTCTTGGTGCTGTCCGTGTCTCCCCTCACTCTCACAAACCCACAGCCTCCCATTTAACAGCAGTCAGTGGCTGCAGCATCTCTCCTTGATGTAACTAAAGTTATAGCTCCCTGTACGCCGATTGTGTTTTGACCAGGCAGAGCTACCTCGCAAGAAGAAAGGACACCTGTAAAAGTCCTCTCTGCAATTTCTTTCTCCCCAAGGAATCAAATGCTGGGACCATGGCTGGATGCGACAGAATGGATTCTCAGTGGCCTCTGCCACTCTTGCAGCAGCCGAGGGCAGAAATGAGCGTGGTTTTGGAGGTGAACACCTAGGTCAATTTTATGCAGTAGCAGCAATGTGTTCTGCACACACAAGTATGCTTCTGAAAGTTCCCTGCCACCCTGCTTGTGCCACCCACGTGTGAGGCGCTGCTGGCCCCCGCCTGCTTCCCATGCAGGCATCGTCGTTGTGCTGGGAGCTGTGCATCTCCGCCATCCCTGCCAGAGCTGGGCAATTCCCCAAACGGCAGGAGGAGAGGATTTGTCCAGGCTTCTGCTGGAGCTGTGTGTAGTCCAGTTGACTGTTGGCACCATTAGCTTATTTGTGCTTCATCCCCAAAATAAAGCTTCTTACCAAAGCTGCCAGATAGCAAAGCCAGCTACTGCTGTTCGTTTTCTTCCCAGCAGTGGTGTGTAACGTGCGTTCGTGAGGTTTGTGTCAGATTTACCACGTGAAAAATTGTAAGAGAAGAGAATATGAGAGGTTTTGGGAAGCAGTTGCAGAAATTCAAAAAGTATTTTGGGTGGATTGTGAGAAACATGCCTAATGTAGCAAAATAAATACACAGAATAATATTGGATTATATTGCTCAGATTTTAGCAAACATAATATTCAAAGGGAGTGGTTGTTCTTTTTTGATTGTGAATCTTAAAAAGGAAAAACAAAAAGCAAACAAAAGCCCCCAACCAACCCGGGACATCTCTTTATTAATAGGAGTATAAGAGCTCATCCCCAAACCTGGCTGGAATAAAAGGTCAGCTCAGAGAGCTAAAAGCTAAATAGTAAGTAACTATATTTAGGAGTCAAGGCCTTTCTTCAGACAGTGCTCGATGAGAGGGTCTGTGTTCGGAGATGGGAGAGCAGAGCCACGTTTAGGATCAGGTGATGTGCCCAAGATAATATGCCAAAACTGTGAGGGAAGGACGAATTGCATCTCTGCTCTGCATCGGCGGAGGGCTTGCTGCCTCTGTCATTTTGTCCTTGCTGTTTTAAAGAGCTCGGGAACCTGTTCAGAGAGCTAAATGTAATCTTGCTTTTAGGAAATGTTCCGTATACCCAGGATCCCATTTATGGTAATTGTGGCCTTTTTAAAGGGATGTTTAGTGATTGATTGAGTGTCCTCTTATTTCCTCCATTCTCTTTTCTTCAGGAGGTAAATGAGAGCTGAAATCCAAGGAAATTCACCCCCAAATAGGAGTACAGAGGGTTTTTTTCAAATCTAGAACACGAAATACATTGAAATAGATTTGATGATAGCATTGAAATTGCATTTGTTGCCTGTCTGTGGCTCGATAGGGCTTCTGCTTAAAAAAAAACCTGTCTTTTCTGTCAGTGTGCTTGAAGGAACACACAAGGACATCCACAGCAGTGGGGAGAGCAGGTTAGGAAGCAGTTCTTGTACGTGGTGCCGAGGAGAATTTCTCGTTTAAATTTCTCAGAGCAGACATCTGTGGAACTTGTGCAAGGCGTAACGGTGGGAAGTAACGGTGAGAACTGCAGCGAAGGAGAAAGGCAGCTTGTTACGGGAAGGCTGGCAGCAAGCAGCAAGCCCCTGAAGCTGCAGAGCCAGAGCAGGGCACGGAGGCTGCGGGTTGGGGCAGAGCTGCACTTGGAGCACTTCTCTACTTCAAAGGCAGGGTTTTTGGCCAGCCGGAGGTCACAGCTGAAGAGCAAGATAGATTTATAGTCCTAATTACAGAGTTATCGATTCCAGCGAAGATTTTGGTTGCCTGTTTGCTCTGTTGCATTGCAACTTGTGATGAACCAGCACAGAGGGACAGACAGACTTCGCCTGGCGCCTGGCTGGGTATGATTTTGTTGGTGGGAATGTTTTCCCTCGCTCTTTCAGAAATAAAACTAAGTACGAAAAGAGCAGCGGCATGAAAATATGCATTAAAGCAATGCATCTGATGCAGTCTTCATCCCGTATTGGTTACATTTTGAAAAATCTCTTCTCGATGTAAGCAAGAGTAATGAAAAAGCCTTTCCTTTAATACCGAGATTAGGGGAATATGCAGAAATGGTCAAGGGCATTTGCCAAATATAGCTCAAGTATATCCAGAATAACTTAAAGCAGATGTACATAATAATGGGACAGATTTGGGTCACATGGAGAAAGGCAAGTCTTTGGATAACACTCTATGGTTATGTAATTGAAGATCAAAATCGTAAATGGCATCGTTTATTTCTGGCAGTCCATAGGTGCTCGGTCTTTGCATGCAACTGTTCTATTTTTTTCCTTGCTAATTTTGAGGATTTTTGATTGTTAAAACAAATCATTCATATTCAGGCAAATTCTGTGATGGGTGCCACTAGGCGAGCTGTTACCCAGTGCTTCTCGTTAGACACTCGCTGAAGAAGACTTCAGATGTAATTTCAATTATTTTCAGTCTACTTTTGGAATGAAAAGTGTAACCAGTACAGCAAAACCATTCTGTGGAGCAAAGACATGGTTAGTTTCTTGCAAGGGTGCTACCCTCTGTCATTCATCTGCAAGATTAGACGATGGTAGCTATCAAACAAGGCACAGAATTGCAAAATAGATCATAAAGAAATTTCATTTGGTTTTAAGGAATTGCAGCTGAAATGTGTGGCAGATTTCATTACAGGAATTGAAAGAACTAAACAGAAACAGTATTTTAGAATGATAATGTTCAGAGCCGTGCATTTTGAATGCTTTCTTGAAAAGAGCAAACCTAATACACTGTGCTTATGAGATTATAGATTTGATTTCCAAGGAAATGTTGTGAACATTTATGAACACTTATGAACCCTCCCTGGAGAGAAAAAAAAAAAAAAAAAAAGACAAAAAAAAAATAACAAGAAGCAAGCTGAACGCCCCTGCTTTTGTCAGGGATGCTTCCCAAGATCAACTGTGGCTAGGGTGGTAGCAGGGATCTGCCAGGATCCATGCAATTGCTGCTGAAGGGTCTGAATCAGGCAGGTCCTGGCGTGGATCGCAGAGGTCCTGAGACATAGATGAGATGGGTCGAGTTGTTTGAAAGGAAGAATTGGAGGTGTTAAATTGCTTGACAAGCTCAGGTTATAAAGTTTTTGCAGTTCAGTAAAATAATTTATTAACTCGAAGGGATGGCAGAAGTAGCTGGAGAGGATGGAGATGTGCACTTCTGAGGTTTGGTAGAACTCTGGAAGCTGAATTATTAAAGAAAAAAAAGCTGTGCGTGCGCCTTAGGTACCTACGCTCTTTTTGAAGCTTCTAAATCATTGAGGGCTGGGTTTAATTATTTATTATTGTTAATTGCTTGGGTGTAATAGTTGAAAATGGTTCTCACGCTGTCAAAGCAGTTAAGAACCCTTTGCCAGACGTGTCCCCGATGGTTGCCCAGTCTCCTCGTATGGCCTCAGCTCCTTCTCTGCCCTTTCCCTCGATGCCCCGGGGGCTCTTGGTGACCTTGCTGCTGCGGCCATCGATCGCGGAGCCTGGTGCTCCATCCTCGGCCTCCCCGGCCTCTGCTGCCCCAACCTCGCTCCTGGCCTCCACAAGGGTCAACGCTGAAGCCCAGCGACCTTCCGGAGCCCTCATCTAATGAGCCTGCTGTTTGTCTCTTGGCCCATCTGATCCTCTTTTGGCATCCCTTCCAGTATAATGCAATCCAGAAGTAAAATAAATAATAGTTTAATATATATACACACACGTATAGATGGATATATAAAAATAATATAAATAAATAAATCACAGCATGCTCTTCATGGGCTAGAGATGACGAAAAGCACAACTTCCATTCTCATTTCTTGTTTCTTTTACTTTGTTTTCTGGTCTCAGAGTAATTAAGCCACAATTATGTTGGATTTTCAATCTTTTCTCCGGTACCGTTAAGTCCAGACTTAGCAGCGTAGCAGGGTTAACTGGAATGTGTACTGTGTGTGTGTGTGGCTGGTACTGGTTTGGGATTTTTCCCCTTCCCTGTGGCTTTATTGGTAAGGAATTGGAAGTTGTTGCTGGGCTGATTTAATATTTTTTTCCTGTTCTTTTCCACTTCTGAATCGCTGTGCATTCAGCAGTGTTAAGACTGCAGCACTGTGATTTATGGTTTTCAGCATTCTTCCAAGCCGAGAGATAAAAATGCCAGATAGCCTAAACACGTGTAGTATTTTAATCTAAAAGGACAAACTGTTTCACATCTCTGTGTAGGAGCCTTTATTTATTTCTGTCATATAATGCTGCCGTTACCTGTCTCTTCCGAAGATTAAGGATTAAGAGAAAGCAGTCTCCTTCAGTCTGTTTTTTTGTTGTTGTTGTTGCTTTACTGAAAATTGGATTGCCTATTTCATGTGGCCTTCCGAATATTCTTCCTTTGCTTTCTGTTTTGAAGATATCTTTTATTTATGGAAAGGTCACTACGAAAGAATCTGAATGTCTTATTTTCGACTTCATTTATTTTTGCAGTGTAAAGTAAGGCAGTTTGCTTACATTTTTCTTCCCCAAAACAATCCCCGTGCTGTTTGGACAAATTACCTCTCCTTCCAACTAGGCTACAGCTTTTGAGACTAATCTATCTCGGAGCTGAGGGTGTTCATGGATTTTTATTTATGTTATTAGAAATAAGCAATTCACCGCAGTGTTTGTGCTCCGTGGGCTGCATCTGTGATTAAAGTCCTTGGACCAGCGGCACACATCAGTAAATCTCTCTTGGTTTTGACTCTGATTTCAGTACCTGAAATGCTGACTCCGAGCTTGGAGGACTTGTTTTAGAATTACCCGTGACAAAATCCAAGTGGGTAAAAGTTGCTCTATTAAGTTCCAGGCTGCAGAGGGAAATCATTTTTAGTAAGATTCTGGAAAATCATTTATCGTGTGGGGATCTGCCAATGCAACAGTGTGTGCAAAGACAACGTAATCAGGAGGAATCTCGTGTCCAGCTAAACTCCAATACAGGTGAGGAGGCTCGGGTTAGCCAAGCACGTGCTGGTTGCGGTGGGTCCCCCTGCCTTGGACCCACGGCCAGCTCAGTGCAGCTGGGCTGAACAAGAAAAACCTCTTGCTTAAAACCAAACAAGACATAAACGACTCAACCAGCTAACCGAAGATGTCAGCTGTCATAAAAATGCGAGTTTCGCCGTCTGATGGCTGCTGGGAGACCAGCGGGGGCCCAGGCAGGTAGGAAGAGGCAGCTGAGGAGCGCGGCAGTAGCCCAGCTCGCCCCATTCCCTGCAAAAAAGCTTTCCTTTGTTATTTGTGTGTGTATGTATATATATCTACGTGTATATACATGAATACCCACCTTCTGTTGAGCAAGGACACCAAGGTGCAGTCCCTCAAACTCCTTCGAACACTTCGGCACGTCCAATGAAGCAGGGAGTTAAGATTTTTTTACTTGTTGAAAATTCCTGGCGTTGAGCATTTCAGGAAGGCTTTTAACATGACTTAATGTTTATGCAGAAGCGTATGACTTGATGTAGCCCAACACAGCGGCCCCAGACCACGAACCACACTGTGATCTCTCGAATCCGCTCCCTGATTGCCTTCAGGTTGGCGTGTGTGCAGCCCAGCACCTCTCTTCTGGGCACTGAGACGCTCGCGGTCGTGTGTTGGAGCTGGCTGTAGGGCTTGCTTTGAGCTGCTGCAGTTCATTACAGCAGCACGGTGTCAGAAGAGCTAAAAATACCGTGGGCCAATTCTGCTCTCGACTGTGCGCTCAGATTTCCCCAGTGAGGTCGGGGAACCAAATGCGCTCAAGTGTGCCTAAAATGTGGCTGCAGCATTAGCTGGATAGCGCGCGGTGCGGGGAAGAAGTTATGCCCTCTCTTTGAACTTGGAGAGCGAGTATTAGCTCTTACTGTCAACTTTGCAAGGCAACTTACAGCTTCTTTCCATAATACCCATTCACAGGCCTCTTGGAGCGGCTCTGTCTCTTCTTTGACACTCAATTAAACAACTGCACTTATTTTTAAAGACCTAAAACCAAAAGGCATAATAATCCGGTACAGTGGTGCTTTGCTCAAGTTCAAAGTTATCTGCACTTTGAAAGCCCCATTATAATAAAATAATTGATAGTTCTGCACTAAGTGGGATGCTCTCAGAGCTCAGCTCCTTCAGCTGCTGCTCTCTGTCTTGTGTCTGGCCGGGGAATTAGGGCTGCAGTCACGGCTGCTGCCTCTGCATGACGCTGCACCTTTTCGTGCAGGGACCTGAGATGAGCATATAATTTTATTTTAGAGGTAAAAGACAGCTTGTGCCCCTTGGAGATGCTTTAGGGATGGTGCGGACACGGTTAAACCCAGCCTCACAGGAGCAAATTGTGCTGTTTGTTTTGAGAGAGGTTCTTGACACTGAGCAGAATTCGGCTGACTCTGCCCAGCCGGCCCCGATGTAGCCTGTAAATAAATCGCTCTCGAGTCTGAAATAACACATTTCAAACTGAAGACTTCAGTCTTGCTTGCTGGCCTGCTGGACCCGTTCCCTGTGAGTGGCCTGGCCTGGCATGAGCCCGCACGGCGCGTCCTTGGCAAGCAGTGCAGCTCGGCCGCCTCTTCGTGAGCACCATTCCAGAAACTTGGTTTTCTTCATAAGCTTCACAGAATCACAGAACGAAAGTATGGCTGAGGTTGGAAGGGACCTCTGGAGATCACCTGCTCCAACCCCCTGCCAAGCAGGGTCCCCTGGAGCATGCTGCACAGGATCCCAGCGGTGGCTTAGACGCAGGAACCTGGACTGAGCGCTTTTCCCCATGCCTCACTGCAGTGGTCCCACGTGAAAGATTTACAGTCGGCTCTTCCCTAATTTTAGACCAGTACTGCAGGAAATTGGAGGTCCCACCAGGTGCTGTACAGAGCAGAAGGAAGCTCTCAGACGTGCACAGCTCTGCTCTGACCTTTTACTTTCTGAGGAGTAAAAGTGAGCATGGTTTGAGGATCGTTAATGTGCTCTGAAACCAGCATGGGGGATGCACAAGAAACTTTCAGTAATTACAAACTGAGCCATATCCTACATATAGATATCTAGGATAAATTCCAAAGCCGACTTTTTTTTTTTTTAAAGCAAAAATAACCTTGGAAATCAGAGTCCATACACTTTTCATTTTACGTAAATGTATCTGTTCTGAATTTGACTCCCCGGGATGGTAAATGCCCACAGATTGAATGTGGGTGGTCAGCAGTTCAGAAAAATTGGGCCATCCATCTAAATTTGTCTCTATCTTAAACCTATCCTATTCACGTCAGCGTTGTATAAAGCAGTACAATAGGGATTCAGTAACTTAGAAGCCAACTTCTGTTATCATGCTCCATAATCCACTTTCATAACGGTGAAGTCACCATTTAAGGACTGCTTTGGATGCTGATCTGCCAAAGCTGGCGGTGTTTCTGGATGCTGACTGTCGTGTGAGATGCTCTAGGGTTTCTGATGTGCCGTGGTGTGGGTGAGACACCAAGAAATTGCTGTAAGCTTCTGTGAGATGCACATTTGGAGGCTAAATGGGAATTTCTGGAAGCAGCTGGCTTGAATTTACTGAGGTCTTGTACGTATCCCAGATTCTGTGATTTGTGGTTTTCAGTTACAGTTATCAAAAAGTTATATTTAAAGCAACATCTTTCTGCTGTAGCTCCAGGCTGAGTGCTGGAGCACCCCCAAGCCAGGACAGAGCTGGGAAGCAGAGATCGGCTCTTTTCCAGATTGTACATTATCAGATGAATAATTAACTGTAGACTAATTGCAAATCCTAATTAGTCTTCTACAACTGCGCTAAACACAGTATTGCTTCAGTGTAACGTGGAAAGAACTTGACCTTCAGGCTTTAATGATAACACTGCTGCCGTGCGGGCAGCGAGGAACTTGACTTTCAGAACCTGACTTACCTTGGGATGCTACGGATCAAAAAACCTCCAACGTTTTTTGACAGAGAAACTTCTGGAAAAAAATCATCTGGAATTTTCCTTTTTGACTTATTTTTTGTACATGGTGGGGATTTGACAGGTGGATTTTACGTTGTGTTGTAGCCCATACTGTGGCTGCACAAGGAGGCTTGGTCTGTGGAGCCCCGTGCTTTCCACATAACCTTGAGCACGTCAGAGCCAGCGATGATAATGGTCGATGCACGTGGGTTTTCTGTCCCGTTCTTTGCCATTAACCACTCGGTAGCGTGGGTTTGCTGCTGAGCATCTCGTTTAGTGCTGTGGGAACAGGAGAATGAGATGGCACGTGCAGTGTTGAATTCACTGCGGGTAACTGGAGGCAGCTTCTGTGTGAGAGGAAAGGGGGAGCGCTCTCCTTCTCGATTGTTCTTTCCAGGAAATCTCAGTTCCTGGCTGGCTGTGTTACTGCTGGTGCAGGGAAAGAGAGATGAATGTGCTTGCTTCCATATCAGGTACTGCGAATACAACGAGCAATGAGAGGAGAACTAACAGCCAGAGTTAGAAGAAACATGTATTGATAGTTGGAGCAATGCAAAACCTAAAATTAATGATCAATAAATAACATTAAGACAGACTTGAATGATGTGAATAACCTCGAAACCCGGATGCAGAAGTTACAGTGTGAAAAGTTAGCTGTGTTTTTTTGCTAAAAACACTGAACAATAGCCAAGAGCAACAGTTCCTGTCTAAATCCGTGTGTTCCTCTTCCTGTTTAGGTGACGCTGAGCAGGAGCTGGGACCCCCTCCATCCGTAGATGAGGCAGCAAACACACTCATGACTCGCCTGGGCTTCCTCCTCGGAGAGAAAGTCACGGAGGTACAGCCAGGGCCCCAGTACAGCATGGAGGTGCAGGACGAGAACCAGGTACAGCAGCTCCTCCTCTCTTCCTCAGTTTTACAGCAGTAACTGGCTGGGCTCTGATCAGAATGCAGCATGGGAGATAGTGGTTATTTTCTAATTATATGGCAGCTGAGTGTCTCATAATGGTGAAATGATTGTTGTGAGGTAGAAGGTTGTATCTCCTTGTTAAACAATGAATCATCATTACACTGCAGCAGTACATGTTTCAGGGATCAGCTGCTCCTGTGTGAAACAGCTTCTGTTGTTTTTCTGTTTCTGCAAATGTTGTAGGAGTGGGCAGCGTTTCTAATCAGATTACAGTGATCAAAATAATCTGTACTTCCATGGCATCTTGTGTGCAATATTTCAAAAGCATTTTAGCAGTGTTGCATAAAGACTCGCTATGTCTCTAGGAAGTACAGGTAAGTAATAATATTATTTTACAGATAGTCACAGATTTTGCTCTTTTCTTGCCTAGCAAGATGAGTTCATGTTTGAAAATCGATAGAGAAAGCAGATCATAAAACCTTTGTTGTGATTGAACTTGCTACATCCTCTTTGGTGGCTGCAAAGCAGAACAGCAAATAGGTCAGGGTCATGGCTACAATGTCAATTTTGTGGAATCTGCCTGAGTTTCTTCCTGCCCCTCCTCAGCCTTGGGCAATACGCCCACTTCCATCAGCGTTGATAAAATGAGAATGAAACTAGGGGACAGTTTTTTGGTTTGATTTTTCCATCAGCTAGAAGGACAGTCCAGCGTGTGGTGCAACAAGGCAAAACTCAGGAGCCCAGCTGCAATTCTCTCTCCTTTTACCAGTCTTTGTGTGACTCTGCATGACTCCATCTCTGTTTTAGATATCCAACATAGGCACATTTCAGAGGATCCAGATGACAGTCCTGAATTCCCTAAAAGAGTCAATAACAAGTGGCAGCCATAAAAGTAGTCCTGGCATTAAAGCTCGATGCCCGTCATGGCCATAGGAAGCTTGGTGCCCCTCGGCAGGAGGCAAAGGGCTCCCCCAAGCCCAGCACAAGAGCTGGGGGTGCTCCTCGTGCAGGAGGCTCTAGGTCCTATGCCCCAGACTGAACCAAGTGATTTTTGGTCTTCCATCACCTACATGGCCCAAGGGATTAATATGTAAGATGCTTGAACGCCAAGATATGAGTTCTTGTATTTTTTGTTTCCTTTAACACATTCATTAAGCTTTTAATGATTTCATTCAATTTTTTATGCAAGTTTGGTGGATTTGAAATGTACTTTACTATACATTGTGCTAGAAAATGTACTTTTAACAGGCACCTATTTGAACTGAATACTTCAAAGCCCAGCAGAGCTTTCTACTATAAATGGCTCCTTTTGTTGTTGCCTTTTGACAAAAATTAAAATCCCATCTTTTCTCTAAAGTAAAAGATGTCTTTGGAGAATAAATAAAAGAAAAATCTAAAGAGAAACAGCGGAGAGTTGTCCTCTAAAATAGATTGATATCTTGGGCCGTGTGCTAATTTTTGCATGAAAAAGTTTTGCAAGGCCTTTGAATGCTATTCATGTGCTGGAGAAGATAAAGAGAGGCCGGTTCCTCAATTACCGAGTTAATTCTTTTTCTTTCTTTGTGAGCCTCTCCTGCTGCCAGCACTCGCCTTGAATGGCACAGCACCTGAGGTTGGCAGTGACCTCTGGAGGGCATCGCATCTCGCCGCCCGCTCCCACCGGGCTGGCTTCAAAGCCACACCGTGCTGCTCGGGGCTTGTCCAGCCGAGGCTCGACAATCTCCACGGATGGAGACTCGACGAGCTCTCAGGGCAACCTGTTCCAGTGCTTGATGCCTCCAGCTGTGAAGGGCTTTTTTCTTCTAGCTGGTAGAAAATTTCCTTGCTACAACCTGCGGCTGTAGTCTGTTGTCCTTCGCAGTTCAGAGAAGAATGGGGCTGTCTTCTCTCTAACCCCCTGCAGACCGTGGAGGTTTTCAGCTCTCCCCAGGTGCAATTTGGCCTTCTCCAGGCTGAAGAAACCCAGCTCCTTTGGCCTCTCCTGCTAACCTCTCCGACTCCTTCCCGAATTGATTTCTTCAGCCACCACGCTTCAAGGGGTGTTGAAAATCATGCAGAAAGACGTTTATGGGATTTGCAAAGATTAATTCTTCCATTAATCATTGATTAATTAAAACCTGATTGACTACTAGTTTGCACTTGAATTTAAAAATGAGAACAATTTTCTAGGTTTTCATGCATTAATTTACATGGCCTGGGCAAAGAAATGTTCTTTGTATAAAAAGCTGGGACTTGGCTGCTGCTTGTTATTCTAACCATGCTTTGTCTTCTGAAGCGAGAAAATAATTATTTGCAATCTCACCGGTGCTGAGCTAAAGTGAAGATAAGGAGTAGAGGTGTTTTCACTGAAACTGCCCCAATCTGTAAATCGGCACATTCCATTTTCATTCAATTGCCTTATTTTGAATATGTCAAAGGATATATTCTCTAATCCAGATTGCTATGAAATTGCATGTCTTATGGGCTGTCTCTTTCTTAATCACGCTTTCCTTAATGAGAGATCACAAATGCCAAAGAATAAATCCTTTTTCTCCTACTTCTTGGGAAACTATTTTTCAACTGTACTGGCTGACAGAGAAGCACAAAGGACAATGGGCCTATGACAGAACAGTTTAATTTTTCAAAGCTTAGTGAAAACGTGACAGATGAAACAGCAGCAATAATAATAATACGGAATGTTCTGTCAATGGAAATTTATATTTAAAACTAGCACAGAGGAGCATTCTTCTATATCAATACAAAAATAAAACATGTCAATCAATGCCAAGTGATATGCCGTGTTATTTAGTAATTTCCAGTTGCAAGTAGCTTGCTCCTAAGGAGCTGCATTGATAATACTGCAAATAAAAGAGCTTATAAGAATATCACTTTTGGCATTTCATGAAACAATGATGTTATCAGCTGCAGGAAAGATGATTGTACCCCTCTTGGACTGAATTTTAATTTGAAGAGTAAATTTCCTGTGTTTTAAGGTTAGTGGATGTTATTTTGCTAGCACTGAGATAAGTTTCAGCAAGGATTTGTTTAAAATACTGCTTGAAACGGGCATAGAAAAACCTTGCCATAAACAATTCATAGTAGTAATCATGCTTTGCATTCTGAAAGATCCCAAACGTGAACTGATAAAATTTTTAGATGCTGTAGTATCGTTGAGGCTAGGAGCAGTGAAAGGAGCTGAATCACAGAGCTGGAGAACAGCTGAGGCTGAAGGCACTTCTGGAGATGTTTAACCCAACCCACCGCCCAAGGCAGGCTCAGCTCAGAGCAGGTTGCTCAGGGCTGTCCCTAGCTGGGTTTTGAACATTTCCCTGTCTTCTGTGTCGGGGGCACGGTGGTCCTTTGGCCTATCTCCAGTCTGCTCATCTTGAATGGGGGAGCCCCATCAATGCTGCTTCTTTCACTGCCTGAACCTCAGAAGTAATGCTACCTTATACCCGACGGAGTTTATTGTACTGCCAGAGAGTTAAAGGAAATCAACATTGGAAAACATTAACTTAATAGCTCGGGTATACCGATGGGGTCTGATCAGCTGCAATAAATCCGAAGAGACAGTCCCACGGTAGCGGGTAGCTCAGTGCAAGCACCTGCTTGATTCACGAGCAGCAATCCCAAAAGTGCCCCATGTAGGTTGCATTAAGAAAGACACACACCCCAGCAATTCTAAGTGGCAGAAAATAATGGAATATTTTCATTGAATACTGGCACAGAAGTATTTTTTAATTTCATCACTAGAATTAATTAGTTAGAAATAGTTTTGGAAAATTAAAAATAAATTTACAGAAATCATGCCAGCATTTAGACATCTGAAGATTGCAGCAAGGGAAAATGAAAAAGGGTCACTGAGAGGAGGCACGTGGCAGGTGCTACAATGGATGCGTGCAACCAGAATGCCCAGGGAGCCAGGATTTATAGAGCAGCCAGCTTGCTGTCGGTTCCTAGAAGGCTACTGGGGGAAAAGAAAGATCTATTTATAAGTGCCTCGAACATAAAAGAAGGGAAAATAACAATAACTGTGATCCACTAGTGGCTCTGCAAATTGGATGGGGAGAGGGGAGCGTTGCTTTGTTTCTCCTGAGGACTTCAAAGGCTGGTCTGGTGGCAGCCGTCTCGCTCGCTGGCGGGATGTTTTATACGGGTACCGAAGGGAGATGATAAATTTCTGGAAATACTGACACGGTTCATTTTCTACCATGATGCAGTCTCAATGTTTAATACAAAAACGGGACGCGGAGCCATCAGGTCAGCGCTCCAGCCCTGATGTACCAACGTGCTCCTTCATGTCAGTTGAGCACAGTTACACTGGTGCAAGAGCAGAGGCACGGGGAGGTGCAGGAGGGTTGGGGCATCCACATGGTGCTGCCCCAGAAGCCCACCCATGGCACTGGGTGCCCCTTTTTTGCCCCACAAGCCTGGGGATGATGCTGTGAGCAAGGGTTCTTACCAGCCGCGTTGGGATTTCTTGGCCAAATTAGATTTCTTCCCAGTAGCTACATGTGGGATCTGGCTTCTGATTTAAAAACCAGTGAATTCTCCACGTGTTGTACTTAAAAAAAGTCCACTCCAGACACCATTTGAGCTTCAAGTATAGAATAGTGAGAAGGAAAAAAAATAATCAGACTTCAAACACATTGTGCAGTTTGTAAGCGTGATGCTTTCTGTGATCACCCTGGGTTCAAATCCTGTGAAAAAGGGAACAGGAATCTGCCTGACTATTGGGGAAGCATTCACATGGAGAACAAGAAATCTCAAACACATTCCAGATAGGGAATTAACCTCTGCTGGTCCTTCCTTGGGACTGGAACCATTTTGCGACAGTGGAAAAAAAACACCAACCTGTAGGCAGAGGCGAAAAGGGCTTTGTTTTGTGAAAGGGAAGTAAAAAGTTGCATGTTTGGTAAGCTATTTTGGGATGGCTGCTCTAAAGTACAGGGTAACGTTGATGAAGTTGCTATGTTAGGTAGACAGGAGCACCTTCCAGTGTCAGCGGGTTTGTTGCTTACAGATATTGCAGGATGGATCTCCAGGAGGAGCTTTTGCCAGGGAAGATTGTGTATCCAGCAGCCTGCGGTTAGAACAAGGGATCTGTGTTGTATCACAGCTTGTTTCAAATCAAATTCAGGAATAAATTTGTTTTCTTAATAAACTGATCTCTGTGCTCAGCATCAGATGTACAAGCTCTTCAAAGTTTCTTGCACACAGTTTCAGATGGGTTCATTCCAAAAAAACTTTTAAAACACCAGTCTTTTTTGTGCTGCTGCATTTTCTGTTTTGTTCTGCCTTTGGAGAGCAACCTTTTCACTGGTACGGGTTGGCTTTTGGCTTTCTTTTTTTTTAAAAAAAAGAAAAAAATAAAACAAAAAAACTTTCTATGGTAGGGAAAGCATGCCGGTCCAGGGAAGGGCAGTCTCGTATCTAGATAAGGGATTTTGAACTTCCTCTTTGCAAGGGTGTGAAACCATTGTTGCTTTTCTTGAATGAAGGAAACATTTACAGGGCAAAATAAAAATTGCAGTCCCGCTGAGATTTCTGAGCAGATGTAAATGGCACCGAGGTCTTTGTAGGATTTCCTGCATATAATGTTTCTTGCTGTAAGTGAAGGTGAGATCATGCTGTATGCTTATGACCCTCAAGATTGCTACTTAAACAGAGTCACAGACTTTATCTCACTTTATTGTGCGAGTTTATTTCTTAACTTTCAGTTCCACGTTAACAGACTGCTCAGCATTTTAATCAAGCGTGCAGTCATGTTGCTAAATGCCACTTGCTGGATGTTTCCCGCATTGCCCGTTGAATGAGGAAGCTGGAACTTGCTCTTTTCCAGACCTCCGCAGGAACGCAGCGCATAAGCCCCTGCTCCACGCTGACCAGCAGCACGGCCTCGCCGCCCGCCAGCAGCCCCTGCTCCACCCTGCCGCCCGTCAGCACCAGCGTCACCGCCAAGGACTGCACCTATGGGGCCGTCACCAGCCCCACGTCCACGCTGGAGAGCAGAGACAGCGGTATCATAGGTGAGCGTGCCATCTCTCTCCTCCTTGCTCTCAGTTAGTTCCCCTAATGCTAAGCCAGGCAGTCATTGAGGGCTTAACAAGCTTTAGTTTGGATAATATATGTGTGTTTGATAATGAACGGGGTGTTTCCATGTTATTCGTGTTAATGTTTCAGTAACCGAGGTGAATTACACCTCTCTGTCTTCAGCTCCTGATAAATAAATTCATGTAGAGTTGCTGGGAATTGGGAAGAATGTGAGCATACACTGTTTGATGCAAAGTTTTGGGAGTTGTTTAATGGTAAAAGGCAGAGTTTGCCTACCTCGTTCTATTTTTGCTTCCCATGTGCCCCCCACCTTTGCTGATTCACACACTTAGTGCAATGTTTTCTTCCCAACTTTTTCTTCCCTCCTTTAATTCTAGTGAGGTTATTTTTTCTGCCAAGTTTTTCTATTGTTCTCTCATCTCCCTCAACTTGCTGTCCGTGCCCATTTATGAGTGTGGAGATGCTAATTTAGAGAGATGCAAACTTTTTGGCCCAAGAAGTGGGACAGGGATGGGCAGTGCCAGGCAGTGGCTGCTGCTTGGGGCTGCCATCTTCTCCTGCTACCTCGAGTGATTTGAGAGTGATTTGATCTGTTTTTTCAACGTTTTCCTTGTGTTAAGTCCCTAGCCACTCTTCTTTTCTGTTAGGGGAAGGAGAGTGGATGATGCTATTACCTTCATAGTTCAAAGGCTGTTGGGTTTTCTGTAAAACTATTTGGTGGGGAGGAGACTGTGAAATGTGTTCTTGTGTTACATGTGCAGTCCGTAGTTTCTCTGACTTCTACCATAGCCCTGTTGAACTCATAATTTTAGAGGATTAATGAGAATAATTTTAGATTCTCGCTAGGCTCCACCTCTTCCTAATTGCCAGCGTAAAGGATCTCGAGAAAATAGCATACACAGATTAATTTGTGCTCACTGGCTGTGAAAGCACAATGGGAGGAAAGAAATTGCTGTGTAATATCAGGCAGAATGGCCCTAGCATGGGTGTCCTCACCAGGATTTTATGTTGAGTGTTTCTCCAGCTAAGAATACTCTACTTTGCCAATGGTTTATGTAGTGCTTAAAGAAGGAGGGAAAACGAAAAAGGCAGGTTGATAATTCAGGGAGGTTAGTTGTACTGGTGATTAATATTTTGCTTGGCTGATCAGGAAATCTGGGCTTAGTTCAGCTCCTGTATGCCACAGAAACCTTTGTAGCACTTCTGCCTGCATGATCTTAAAATGCAAATATGTAAGCTATTCTGAGCTGCATACCACAGTAGGCTAATGGATTCTGGGAGAGCTCTTTGCGGTGTCACACACCCTTCGGTCTCTGTTCGCGATGCCCCCTGAGCTGGGCTTCCTTCCCTCTGGCCGGCAACAGCCCCGCGAAGCCTGGTTGGGTTGGAGAATGGTGGTGAGTAGAAGTGGGCGTTTGGTTTCAGCTGGGTCTCAGCACACCTGTGAATTAGGTCTAAGAGTGAACGAAGCCTGAAGTGCAGCAGCAGAGGTTGCAAAAATGCGTGTGCTCTGCTTTCATGAGCTGCTGTTACTGCTGCGGTCTGGTGGTGCGCTGGGCTGTCGGGTTGGGTTCGTCCCTGCCTCGTGGTGGGCCCTCCCCTGCCACCACAGGGCCGTGAGGCTGAGGGTTCCTGCAGGTAGGTTTCATCTGGACCTTCTGGTCCAGGGGAAAGGCCGAGAGGTGCGGGTGGTCTCAGCGGCAACCCCATGTGTCCGAGAAGAGTCAGCACGATGCTGACTCCTGGTGTGATCAGTTGTTGAAGCTTTTTGCTCAGACTCTCTACCATACCCTTCTGTCAGTAGGTCTGTACTGGCATTTTTTTAGTCGAGAACATTTTTCCCCCCTGACAAGGAAGATTCTCTTAGCAATTTCTTTCAGGAGCATAGATTTTTTTTGCATGGAAAAACTGGGAAGTGAAAGAAGGTGGCTTATCCCAAGGCTATGTTAATGTATCCCAGATGGAAAAGTCATGTAAAAATATGTTCGTATGGAGTAGGGGAAGCACTGTTCAAGGCTCCCAAAAAGCAGTGCTTTCCTCTTCTTGTGTCAGCACTCAAAGGAGAACAGGAGACTTTCTCCCCTTCGTTGCCCCCCCCTTCACTTTGACAATAGTAATTTCAACACCTCCTTATTCCGGCCTTTCATAGAAGCTGGGCAGCTGCAACAAATTGTGGGGGAAACGGTCTTCTCCAGTCACACTTTCCAGCAGCAAAAAAAAGAAAAAGGGGATTTTTTTAGCCAAGCCTGTTAGCCTGTTTCCATCCCTCTGCTGTCTTCTGCAAGGCTCAAGGGCAGCACAAGCTGGGGGAGGCAGCTTCCCCGGGGGACATGGATGTGGGGTTTTGTCATTCTGGCACTGTTTGGCTGTGAGCTGGGCGTGCAGTGATTTTGTAAGGTGCTCTCTGCACAACAGCAATTCCCTGGGATTATTTTCACTGCAGAGTACAGCAGCCACGTTGCCCACACGCGGAAGGCAAACCAAAGCTCAGGCGGGCTCTGCTCTCCCTTTTAGTAACACATCAGCTCCTTTGTTTCTGGAGGGTCAGGGATCAGGTTTCCCTCCCTTGCATTCCTGCTTTATTGGATACAGATCTTCTTGTGTGCATTTCCCTCTGTCGTGTTTGCTCTCGGCAAGGAGGACTGAACTGACATGGCTTTTGGGCTGAGGGGCTTTACGTGGTACCTTAAAAGTGTAAAGCTCTTGGAGATTTCCATGACAAAGCCACTTGGATTTTTTTTTTTCCTTGCCATTTTTGTGGAGAGAAAGATTAAACGTTTCCCTGGTGTTTTATGTTCCCTGAGCTATGATCCCTCCTGCTCCTCTCAAGTGATGTGAACTGTTAGCTCGTGCACCTCCGCAAAGGTGCATTTTTCTAATAGATGAGAAATGGTGAAATGAGTGATAAAAGTTACAGGTATGGGGAGATCTTCATCTCCTGTCTGTCAGTCCTCAGCTGCAACAGGCATCACCTCCAAATCTCAGTCGTGAATCACCACCAGTTTGTATTTTGAGAACAGAGGCTTTAAAGTGTGTCCCAGGTCAGTGTGCTCTGTGTGCAGAATTTGAGAATTAGCGAAGGCCAGAAAACAGATAATTAATAAAACAGTTAATTAAAGTGGGAAGGCAATGCTTACACCATAACTGCATTTCCCCATGTGTTTTTGCTTAACATAAAATGTTTTTGTACATTTTAAGCTCATTTTACATACCCATGTTGCTAGACACAGCACAAGCTTGCACGGGCAAACTAGAATGGGCATTTTTGTGCTTAAACATGGATGTGAAGCCCATGTTCCTTAAAGAGGACAAACTGAGCTAAAGACAGCACACTTGTGCGTGTCACCTGTTCCTTAATTTCAGTTATCACCAGAGAACAGACATGTCATATCTTTAATCTGCATGGCACTGGTACCATGTCACGCTTAGTGACCACTTCAATAAATGCACCACTTGGGTTGCAACAGCCTTATTTTAATTTTTAAAGCCCTTTGTAGCAAAGGAAAGTTATTTCTACTTAGTTGAAAGAGTAGCGACGTTACAAGCTCCAAATCTTCAGATTCACACACACATCACCTTTCCCAGCACAAACTTCTTGCAAACTGTGTTGGGTTTTCTTTATCTCAAAGGCTCAAACTGGGTTTAGAAGCACAGTGCAAAGCAGGAGGACAGACAAGGGGAATGAAGGCAGCTGAAGGAAAGATAAAGGGAAATTGTATGAAAAAGGGTTAGTATTTTTTAGCTTTTATATTAGTTGCATTTTGTTATAGCAGCTATCAAAAGCAGTAATAAATGTAATCGTTAACTTGCAAAAAAAAAAAAAAAGGGGGCAGGGTAGGAAAGGGGAGGTGAGCCAAAAGGAGAGATAGGAGCAAGTCAGCCCTTTCTCCTCGAAGCCACTAAATCGTTTTTGTGTAAAGCAGAATGGCTGGTGAAAATGCTGACCTGATTTTAACCTCTGAATAGCTTCCAGGATTTTTTGGCTCCCACTGTATAAAAGCAGCCAACTGTTAATGTTCAAAATCTGCTACTGAAAAGAAAACTGGTCAAGGCACCACGTGCTCCTGCAGCGAGACTTTGTGCTTCTCATCCCGACAGAAGTGGGCTTCTAAAGTTTTGCTGCTTGGATGCAGCAGAAAACACAAAAAGAAATCTCCAACAGTCTTAGGCAAGTCTTAAAATAAAGCAGAGAACATTTCTTGCCAGAACGGGAAGATCACCCAAGTGCTTGTGATGTTTGAGTAGCACTTCGTATCATTTAGTAGCAGTCCCAAGGGTATTAAGTGAGCGGCTGCGTTCCTGTGTTGAATCTTCCTGCAGAAGTGACATTTGCAGTGCTGTGATTTACTCCCTGACGAAACGGGGCCGCGCTCCTCCTTTATGTAAACTTCTGTGCTAATCTGCGATGTGTTCCCTGCTTAATGATCAGGGGATCTGAGTGAGGAAACACAGGTGTGATGCTGAGGCAGCTGGAAGGAAAGCCAGTGAGCGGTGTAAATCCTCTTGCACCACTGCTGCAGTGATGTAGGTAGGTCTAATACCACGTGGACCAGTTGGCTTCACTTAAATTTTGTGGATTTTACAAAGACGACACATAAAGGGTCCCTGTCCCCTCCTGGAAATCCGCCCGGTAGCTTTTTTCACGATTTCCCCTCCTTGATGCTTTTTGTTCCGCACTCTGACTCCTGACTTTTTATCAAGTTGCTGCTTTCTACAGATTTATGCATACGTTGGTTGAAAACAGGATTGTTAATACATTCATCTAGGCTGCGTGCGAGGCAGAATAGACACTGCTGACAATAAAACAAGATACAGTTGTTTGCAAGTTTAACTGTTTTGAGAAGGGAACAAAGAGCAGCTCAAAAAGCACTTCAAGATAAATTTAACTCAGGTTAAATATTTTTGTGATCTTACAGCTGCTGCATTTGAATTCTGACAATCTCATCAGTATTATGAAACGTTCTGGTTAATAATGAATAAGATTTCTAACAATTGCAGTTTTTTCTTAGTCTACCCAGCTTCCATTTGGGTTCATTCCCCAAAGGAGGAGCTCCCTGAAAAATGTCTGCCGTTGATGATGATGAGCTTTTGTTCGTTAATGTATCTGCTTATTGTAGGTGATTGGGCTGACAGTCAGAGATGAAAAGGGAGGCTATTTATCAGGCACGTCAGCAGCTGTTGAGCAAAATTGGTGGGATCACAGAATCTCAACCACATCGAGTACAAAAAAATATCGTTTCTGGATCCTGATTAATATTTTTCTTAATTTCCTTAAAAAGGACAAATTGAGCAAAAGTAAACATGTGCACATGTGAAGCAATTCATGGTCAGGGTGAGGAGTGGGGAACCCAACCAGGCATGAAACAACATTTCTGCCTCCCCCCAGAGAAGGCTCCGAGGCATCAAGGGCTGTGTTTGCTACCAAAATCTGGCCCTTAAATATTGGATAGGTAATAGGTTGGCGACAGGTGGTTGTTATGGTTTTTTTTGGGAAAAAAAAAGGTGGAGGTGAGAAAGAAGAGTGTTTAAAGATAAAAGCAGAAGGAAGCAGCCCAGAACACGTGTTACATTAGAACTGTGAAATCTGCTCTGGCTTACTGTCCAGCCTGGTAGATGGAAAAAGAAATGGAGTGAAAAATTGAAAGAAAGCCTACACTGAAAAGACTGAGCAGGAGATAGCTAGAGGAAAATTCAAGTTGTTGCTTATATATTAGATTTGGAACCTTTTTACCAGATTTCTTTAATATTCACAATAGAGGACTGTGAAAAATACTCACCACCTTGCTTCAGCAAGTGACGAACTAAGGTTTAGAGAGGAAAGATTTGCTGCTAAGTTTAGTTTCCTGAGCTCAGTATTTGCAGTAACTTGTGCTGTGATGCGGGGAGCGTCCCTGTGCTCTAATCCTGCTTTACCCTTACGTTTCTAGTCTGCAGAGCAAGCAGGTACGAGCCCTTTCTGGCTTGGAGGCATTCATGCCATTCTTCATCCTGCCTGTCAGCCATTACAGCAGGGAATTCAGATTTAGAACAGCAAGAATATAGGGTCAGCATGATGCTACTGTCAAGGTATTTCTCATTACGTTTCAAGACCCTTTGTGTGCTTACTGTGATTTATAGTAGCTTGAGGCTTGGAGCAGAAATTGGTTTACCTGGTTAATCTCTGTCTTTTCATAGGATTGTTTATGCAAATTAGACCAATTATTATTTTTTTCCCCCTATTTGAGACCACTGTTGTAAGAGAAGTTAAACTTAGGAAGAACAAGGTGGATTTTGACCTCAGAACCAGGGCTGGTTTAAGGTTGTGGTTTGGTGGTTGGTGGTTTGTTTTTTGTTTTTTGTTTTTTTTTTCTTGGATAAGCCTTAAACTTTCTGTCTGATGGTGTCCAGCAGAGAATAACTCCCCGTCTTTCTCTAAAAGCACCCAGTGCTCCAGAGGCCAGCCATGTAGCGGTTGCAGTGCCCAAGGCTGCCTCCATCCCTGGGGAAAGATTTGGGCTTCTGGTTTGTGCCAGCCCAGCTTTTCTGGTTTGTGCCAGCCCAGCTTTTCTGCTTGGCAGCCAAGCTCCTGGGGGCGGTCTGGGGCGACTTGGCTATATTGAGGTGTATCTTTCTGCGGCTGAGTTTATGAAGGGTTATGTAAATTGGGGTAAAAAAAATTATTTTACTCCTTGTCAAGTCATACATTTTAGCTGGGACATCTCTGATGTGATAGGGCAAGTTGTATTTTATTGTGTTACTGGATGAGAGTGAAATGAGGTTAACCTGCAGTGGCTCCACGAGTGCTTCTAGTATTCAGTTTCAGGGCAACATATGAGGCTCGCTGCTCTGCTGCAGTTACTCTTTAAGGCAACAAAATCCCTGTTTCCTATTTGAGATGCATTATAAATCTCTACATACAATTAATATCGGAGCTGTTGCTCGTCATAAAAAGGTAGCTGTAGGAAAGTGCTTTTTTCTTCAGCTCCATCTGCAACGTGAGCATGAAGGTTGACATTTTCCAGGCATGATCTCTGCCTCGAGGAGAATTGGATGGGATGCTAAAAATCCCCTCACGTGTTTGACTCAAGACAAATGCAGTTGAAACCCTCATGCTCCGGGGCACAGGCCAACCTGCAACTACATTAGAAATAATATTTGCTGTCCTGTAAATATAGGATATTTCTTAGGGATGTGTAGCACTGGCTTCAGTGACGTCTGGGATGCTCTCTCAGATGCACCTTGGATGCAGTTCTGTTCTTTCCCAAAGAAATAAAAATATTTTAAAACATGCTGTTGGTAAAAAGTTCTAACCACGATGTTTTGCCAAAGGAAAGAAGCCACGTCAGGGTTTGAAATAAAAAGCTTGACGCAGGCAAAGCATCAAATCCTCTGCTGAGGTAAAAGGCAAGTGTGAGTCTTGAATGCTAAAAGCAAGATGGGATTGTAAAAGGGCCGCTGGTGCATCTCTGGGGTGTCTCCCCGCCCGGCATCAAAGCACACATCCTCAAAGAAGCCGAGGCAGCGCCGCTCTCGCCGATACTGTTGGTGCTGTTACAGAGGGTGGTGTTAAAATCTTGCAGGCAGAGATAGGGCAAATCCCCCGGGAGCCGTGGTGATTGCACAGGGGTGCCTCCGCGCCTTGATCCTGCAGTGAGAGGGTCTGTGATGAGCGGTGCGGTGCTCTGATGTTTCACATGCCTCAAATTCTGTCCTCGGATTAAACACGGTGTGAACTGCATGCCGGCTGATTCGCGGGGGATGTGATCTGTATAAGCACCCATATTTATCTACATGTGCTATCACTGGGGTGCTGTGGAGAACCACAGACGTTTCTCCCTGGCTCTCGGGTCTCTCCTGTTCAGCACAAGGCTCCCTTGCGTGCCCCCGTCCTGCTCCGTCCCTGCATGAATCCCTCCCGTAAAAAAATTCCCAGCAGTGTCTGAAGGCCTGTTTGGATCTTTTATAACCCTTTCATTAAGAAAGGATTAATTCCATCATCTCCATCAGTGTGACATCTGCATTGTCATTTCCCAGTTTGCCAATTTCTGACTTTGTGGTGCTATGGACCACCCGCAGGGACACTGACCCTCTTCATCCCCAGGCTGTGACATCCCACATCCTTCGAAGCCCCGAATGTGTCCCACACAGCTGAAGCATTGCCAGCAACGAAAACTTCAAACACTGGGTTTTTGGTGGGCCAGGCCATAAATGTCCCTGCAGCCCCTTTTAGCGCTGGCACAATTCCAACACTGTAATGCCAGGTTTTGGTCTGTTGGGATCGTTCACCATTAGGGCCTCCTTTTCTCAGCCCATCGGCTGGGTTAGTGCCATAGTCAGGAATTACAGAGCGATGAAATCTCCACGGATTAGTGCTAGATACTTGCAGGTGATTTAGCTTTTTAATCTAACCGAAGTAGTATCAGCAGGAATTTCAACATGAGAGTCAGTTTTTAGCATAATCTGATGGTCTCTTTATAGCTCTGTACACCAAAATCTGCTTGAGGATGGAAACATGGCCAGCGGTGTCGTGGTGCTGGTGCACGGTTCCTCGCCAGACAGCCTCACCCCACCCTCTCCCCAGCACTAAACTGCTTTAAGCTGCAGAATATTTTTATCATCTAGGTAGAGTTCAGGTACATTAAAGACACAACAGCAGCCCTCTTGTGAATTTGGGCAGGATTCAGCCCAGGGGTGGGTCCTCTTTCCCCACACAACCGTCCGAAGAGCTCATTCCTGGAGAGCACAGTTAATCCCCTGCAGGGAAATTAAGAGGTCGTGGGGACGCCTGCTTGCACACCCGAACGTCTCAAGGCAGCCCCTGTCCTAGAATCCCCTCTGCAGCTCTGTTCTTTGGAAATTTTGGGGTGTGCAGATGGCAAACCTGCAGAAATAATAATAATTCGCAGCTTTTCTTCTGGCAACAGGTGTTTATGGGCTTGATCCTGCCTGGAACTTAAATGAAGTTCTTTCTACCCAAAAAGTCTTTGCACTTTTTTTGTACCTAAACCTCACCTTTTGCCCCTGGTTATCGCACTGAAACAACCTGAGTTGGTGCACGTAAATTTGTGAGATTCCGTGTTGCTCACCCAAAAGTCTGTGGCAAGGTGGTGGTTGCTGAGCTCCAGGAGCTAGGGACAAGCCCAGCTCTGGGGTGGTGCTGGTGGCTCACGTTGCTGACTTATAGATAGCCTCACGCTTTTGCCTTTTAAATAAAATGAAAATTGTTTTGGTTTAAAATAGCTCATAGAAGAGATTAACTCCGTAGTATAATCGCTTCCAGCCTGTGTAGCCGTGCTTGTATCATCCCGGGCTGTTCAGGAGGTAAATTGATCTGCAGGGAGCAATCCGAAATACCTGATTCAATGAAGAGTTTGCACATAAACAGCCTTAGTGTAAAACAGTGAAAATCATGTTTACAATGAACACAAATTGACAATTAGAAAAGAGACCAGCAGGGTTTATTATCATTTTTTTGTCACTTCATTAAGAGAAATCTTATTTTGACGCATGGTTATTTTGTTTTGTCCTCAGTTTAATGTATGAAGATGACTGCTTTCAGCTGCTGACGTGTCTCTACCGAGATTAATTAGAAATATACTGGGGTTGTATAAATTAATGATTTTTTTTTCTGTAAATGGACGACACAGAATGCTTAGCACCTCAGAGCCAGACTTCTGAAATGGAGTTTTTCTGGGAAACAGTAAAAAATCTGTTTATTGATATTAAGCAGTTTAAGGGAGCAAAAGAAATCTGTGAACATCTGCTTCTTGTTTTTATCTTATTTTATCACGTTAACGTGTAAATGTGTTCACCTGACAGCGCGCTGTGTTTAAATGCCAACATTTGTGAAGATACCGGTTCTTATCTGTTACCTGTGTTGGTTTTAAGTTTTAAACAATGATGCAAACAGCTACATTTTGGAAACCTTGATGAGGTACAAAAGCATTGATCTCACTTTATGGATGGGAAGCACAACCCTGAGAAATAAATAGGTCCAAAAGGTAAAGGCGAAGCCGCACGGGCTGTGTTGGGATGGACACAGATCAGGCACTTCTTGCACGTCTTGGTGGGTTTTTTTGGTGATTTTGTGGCTTCAGATGAAAACTTTAACTCTGGTTCACGTTATAGTGACATTTAACGAGTATAATTCATGCAGATTGATCCTTGGACATTGAAATGAATGGTTTTGCACTGGGGAGAGAGTCAAGCAGCCGGCTTGGCACTTATGGAAGGAGAGCAGCATCGGCCCTGATTTTAAGTGCCTGAAGGTGCCTGTTTTGTCAGAGGGGACAGGGCAGCTCTGGCAGGGTATTTCTGAGTCCAATCGGATGCCTATCATCAGGCGACACCCATCGTGTGAACAACCAACTTAAATATGTAGTTCTCCTCTCCCAAATGAATTTGGAAAAACAAACAAAAGAACCCTTACCCACGTGCAATTAAACAGCAGCCTCCTTTAGGTGCTCTTTGCCTGGAGCCTCTTCTTTAGGCTGCTTGCCTTCAAAAAGTAGCCAAAGCTTGGCAAGGCTTTAGCCTAAACACACGTGAATCTTAGGAGTAATTAGCTGTTCGCATTCATCAAGACAAAAATAAACGCGGGGCTGGTTGTCAATGAGGCAGCAGAGCTGCAGGACTGAGCTGTTGTGTGGGCAAGGAAGGCTGCCCCTGAGGAAGCCTAACAGTGGGGTTTGTGCTGCAAAAAGAGTAGATGCTGCTGTGCCCAGGGACAGATGGCAGAGAAATTAGTGGAGAATTTGGGCCTGGAGTGGTATTTACCATGGCTAAGTGAAAATGACGTATTTCAGTGGATTTATGTGATAAGTATTAGCGAGTACATCCACAAGCACAGCGCGCCTGGGGCTCAGGAGTAGGCAGGATGGAATTGTGTTTCAGGGTTTGGAATAGCAGTAGGAATCTGCACAGTTGTGGCAAGTGAGAGGATAGTGAGTTATATGTTAATATATCAACAGTCCTACTCTTTCAAGTCAAGCAGTATGAGGGAAAATGTATGGATTGCATTTAAAGCTTGATATGAACAGCTGTAAATCAAACGAGACACCGAGTTCAGATTCTGAACCAAACGAATCCATAAGAATTAATTGTTTGTGCAAGTCAGGTGTGGGTTTTTATGTGGTATTTCATTGTTAAACCGTGTTTATAAATTATATTGCTAAGTTTATAAATTTCTGAAATTATTCTCTGAAAAGGTTGTAACTGTGATGCCAATCGAAAGATATTTGGAGCACTGATAAAGTTTCTTCCTTAATCATTTCTAGTCTTTCTGGAATTGCATATTCTAATACAACATTGTACATAATTTTTAATACTCTTTATAATTATAAATGGCTTTTAACAGTATGAGCCAAGACATTATAGCTTAAATGTTCTTTTAGAAGTAGTAAGCAGAAGTAGTATCATTAAACTAAATTCCATCTCTGATTTATGTGCATGTGGAAAATATGATGAGCATCAGTTTTGGCACTTGCGTTGCACAACTTCGTGTATAGCAGCATGTATGCAAGCAATTCTTTCTTTGTTAGTCATTTTGTTTGTAATTTCTTCCTTCAAGCTACTTTGACAAGCTACTCAGAAAATGTGGAACGCACAAAGTATGGAGGGGAGAGCAGTAAAGAGCTTGGATCTGGAGGAAACCTGAAACCCTGGCAGTCCCAGAAGTCCAGCATGGACTCCTGCTTGTATCGCGTGGATGAGAACATGACGGCCTCAACCTACAGCTTGAACAAGATCCCGGAAAGGAACCTGGAGACGGTCTTGTCCCAGTCAGTGCAGTCTATTCCTCTTTACCTTATGCCACGGCCAAATTCAGTAGCAGGTAAGAAATAAACATTTTTGCATTTATGTCATTATTGAAATCAGAGACACAGCATATACATACCGCAGCCTTTCTCATGTTATCATTACCCACAGAGGAGTCTCCTTTTTGTAGTCGTTATCATTAAGTGTGACAAAAATTGTCTGTCCGTTTGACTTATTACTTCTACATGGAAAATTTCTGTGGGGAAAACTGTTTCTGATGTAGTTTAACGGTTATTTCAGTAATCTGTGGTGTCATTTTTACAAAATTGTGCAACTGTAAGATTAGTGGAGAGTATATTTATTAAAATAAAAATAATTCTTTTTTATCATTACAATGCAAATATAAATATAAAATGCTCAGGTTTAAAGTACTGCATAATTCCAGGACAGTCATTTATACTCTTTCGAAGGAATCTTGGTAAGAAAAATCAGGTGTCTGATCTTCTCTGATGATCAAAAGAACTTCAGAGTTAAGAGAATTATGAAAAGTTTCCTGCAGAAAAGTTGCTGTGGATCCAATCTCTTGATGGGACTTTGTGCTGCCTGCATTAGCACACGTGTGCATCCACTAACTCAGCTTTTGCAGCATCTGGGATTTGCTAATGACTGAGCTTTTTCTTTTGGCACAGCATCAAAATTTTCTTCATTTAATTTCATAGCCACTATTTGAAAGATCCTTAAATGATGCTGTGACATAGCTTGGTAATGTCTTAACAATCTGCTAAGTTCATCCCTCAAGTTGGTAACAGCAGGAACAAGAGATAGGATCAAAAATACTAAAGCTTTACTGAAAAGCTTCTTGCCTGGAATTATTTTTCCTTGCTCAGCTATTTTTTTCTTCCTGGGTAACTTTTTGGGGGTTAAAAATTACATTCAGATGGTCTGCATGTCTGGCTATATAGACATGCGGAGAAACCTTTATCTTTTTGTAGAGTCCCGGAAGGATTCTCCTTAGAAATATTAGTCCAAAAATTCTGAACTGCAAAGAGCCCAGGGGACTGTTGGTTAAAATAGCATTGCTGGTCCACCCAGGCTGTGTTGCATAACTAGATTAAATTTCCTTTTTAATCCCACTTTGGAAAATCAAAGGCCTGAAAGCAATTCAGAAATGAGGTTTTTTAGATGCTGAAATGCGAAGCCCCTAAGCGTGGTGGTTAAACAACACGTGCCATGTGCTTAAACCTGAAAGAATAAACGCATGGGATTTCAGATCAGAAAGAGATGATAAAAATGAAAGCAGGAAACTCCACTTGCGAAGCTTCATTATTTAGGCTTTGGGTTCACTTCTTAGAAGTGATGTGCCGACACCTGCAGAAGAAACCAGGGCTGGTTACTATACACTTAAATACCTGGGTTTCAGTAGAAAACCATTTAGCAAAGTTCAGGAACGCCCTTTCCTTCTGTATCTTTGCGCTTTTTAAAATATGTCAGCTAGCACACGTACCCCAGAATAAACAGTTGTAGGAATAGCTATGGAAAAGAGGACAAGATTTGGCTGAACCTTTTGTCATTGACTGCCCAAATGTTATTTTCTCTAATTTTACTGCCCGAAGAGTCAACCTGCTCTGTCTGCAAACTCCACCATCCTGCGTGAGCGCCTCACCTTGTGCAGCCAGGTGATGGCCATGGCCAGCAGACTAATCTGACTGAAAATGAACCCTCCAGAAAACACACACATTAATTTTGAGCCACAGGTTCATTAGTGTGGGGGCTGAAGGCAGAGCACCTGGCAGCGGATGGAGCAGAGAGCAGCCTGTAGGTGGTTGTAGCAGGGTGGTTTTCCACACTGTAAGCTAAGGATGAAGCCACACCTTTGCTAGCACTCACTGTTCTTCTTTGTTGGTGTTTTGCAACACAGCCAAACAGTCTATTTATACACAAACAGTCTGTTCCATTGCACGGCTGCACTTACACCTTGTGCCTTTTTTCTTTTTTTTCTGCAGTTTTCTTAAACTGCTCCTTGTATATCTTCCAAAATGGAACAAAAACGTTCATTTCTGTGCCGGGCTTACAAATGCAGTCAGTGTTGTGTATGAATCCCTCCAGCTCACAAATGGAAGCCGTTCTCCCAACATGTATTGATCCAGTCTTGCACTTAGTTGCATAATACGTCTTCAGAAGCAATTAAAAGCAATTTATTGCAAACACTTTCTCGTGGAAAAACCCTGGAGTACCTTAAAATGCCAAAGCGGGATGTTTGTAGAGATGGGAGGTTTGGTAGAGCACTTCTGGGTCTTGGTAAATCACTCCGATCCCTGGGTTGCTGTGTATGCGATGTGATTTTTTTAAGTTGTGGGAACAGTGGGAGCACTTCCTTTGCGTGAGCTCAGTTGGGGCACATATGGTGACCACCACTCAGTGAATTACTGCACGGAGCATAAAAGTTGCCGGGCAATTTTATGGTTTGAAGCCAGAAGCAGCTGTGAAGGGCACCGCTGTTGTGCTGGGCAGCCAGCATTTCACAGTACTTAATTGAAAGAGAAAGGAGAGCTGGGGTGCGAGAGGGAGGGGGCAAATTGTCCTGAGCTCAGTCGTGGGAGAGCTGAAAGGGCTCAGGGTCACACACAACTCACAGACAATAAATTGCTCGCAGCTTGGCTACGAGTTAAAATACCACTAATAAATTAGAAGAAAATTAAACAAAACGTGAGCATGGAGTCATAGCATTAATACCATGCTTGCAGGGGGAAAAAAAAGCTAAGGAAATTCAGGGACCAGAGCTGCTGATTCTTTTCTCTTAATATCAGACATTAACGGCTCTTAGTTATGTTTTAATTATTGCCACCATACCCCAGAGCCCTGCACCGTCAGCTGGTGTGGTCCAGCCACCAGCCAGTCCTCCCTGCCTTCTGCTTCCACCAAGTCTTCTCGGAGCTAAATATGCAGCTCAGCTCCTAAAATTGTTTTCCTGCACCATTCTCAAACAAATGTGGAGAGAAACCCAGCTCTGCCTCCAGAAAGTCTCAGTATTCCTATTTTCTGCTAACAAATACCTCTGTGATATGGCTCAAACCCACTAAAATATATTTTGTTTGTTTGGCTGACGTTGTATTATGCTGTATTAAATTAATGTTAAAAAAATAAGAGAAAAGCCAATTAAAAATGTTCTTTGTTGTAATTAGGGAAAGCCCCTTCACTTCCTACATAGAGGGAAGCTCCCCTATAGGGAGCATTTTGAGAGGTATCAGTACCTCTCCAGAGCATGACCTTGCAGTACAAAGCAACCTGCCTCCATTCTTCCAGTATTAACAGCAATTTTTCTAGCTGTGTGGCATTCACAAAGCATAATTGAGTAATCACCAGTTCTAATTGAAACCCCAAATCTCAAAGCTAAAATGAAAAAAAGTTAAAGAAGAAGAAGGAAAGGAACAGAGTGGAGCCGTGTACAGAACCAGTTCAAGGTAACGAGTGAGCACGTTAGGGGTGATAAGATGGAAAAATTTCTGTTCATTGCCAAAGGATACAAAGCTGATCTGGTTATCCTTTGTGATCAGAGTGCTGACAGCAACAGCAAATTGCCAAGGAAGTGATTGTAATCCCCTTTTCTGCTGTGTTTACCTGCTCTGTAAAGTGCTCTTCACTTCTGTACGGTGCGGAGCACTTTGCCCATCTGCAGAGATTGTGTGCTCTGTTTTACTGTGGGAAATGGGAAAGGGCTGCAAGCATTCAGAGGTTGGGATCCAAGAAAAACACGTATAAAAATAATCCCAGGTCTTCCAACAATTCTTTAAAACTCGGTTTTACAGTTCAGAGCCATGTGAATCCATTGGCTTTGCAGTTTTATTGTTCCCAGAAACTGAAAGCTGCAACTGTATTTTCCTCCTACCCTCTTCCAGGCAAATAAGCACAATAACTCATTTTATATGCTTCCAACATTTCTAACAGTAATCATCAGAAGACACTTGACATTGGCACTGGGCATTCAGGTTTCTGAATGAACACAAAGGCCTCAGCACCGTTTGCAGCTCATGTACACGACAAGCGTCTCATTCTGCTTCCATTACCCGTGAAATGAAACATGAAATCTTGAGTTCTGCAGACCCCGCGTGTGGTTTATAAGGTCTGCTTCAGTGTTAACAGGGAATTAAAATGACCTTTTATAATACTAGTTCCTCTCTTTTTCCTCTCGGAGAATATAAAATAACAGCAAATATATTATTAGCTATTAGCTTAAGCTTTCTAACGGATAAGGAATTTAATCTGTAAAGGTGAGGGCAGGGTTTGCGTAAACGCCCGTCCGTGAGGTCTGTGAGAGCACAGCGAGCGGTGGTTATCTCAGGAAGCATCCTGTGTCTGGCAGCTGCTCCTCTTGGGATGCTTCTGGCAGAGATGTGAGCGCACAGCAGCCCTGCCTGCGCCACGAGGGGGAAAAGCACAAACCAGGGGCACGGGAAAGTCATAAAAGCTGACTTAAATGTTTCTTAACATTGAAATACATTCGTGTTTTCCTCTGTCCTGTGCTGTCCCTGGAGGAGGCCGGAGAGGTCTCACGAGCAGGGCGAGCGTGATGCTTGGAGGGTCTGCAAAACCTCAGCCAGACCCTGGGAGACCACACTCAGGAAGAAGCACAGCAGAAACTTTTTAAGAATACCTCTTGCTCCACCCAAGGGAAAGAATTGATACCAAAAGGACTGAGAAAGAAGGCAACATGCTGCAACACAGGGAAAGGAAGCTCTAATTAGATCTGCTGTAGTGTGCTTGCTTTTCCACAAGCCCTGCAATGTGTTGCACTATAGCAAAAATTTGTGCTTTTTTTACTTTTGTTATTGGGTTGGTATTCTCTGAATTAGATACAACTCTTCCTATAAATCATTCCAAAGAGAGAGATGAAACAAAGATGCCTCGGATAAAACCCCAAACTTCGTGTTATCCTAATTGTGCTTGACTGCTTCTTGATAACTTAGGCCAGATATCTAGCCAAAAATGATGTCATTTATTCTGAAGCAAATTTATTAGTACAGCTGAAAGGAAACTGAATTTGGGGTAAATGGAGAGGACCTTACCTTGCAGCAGTGCACCCTGACATCAGCCACAGCAAGCTGAGCCCCTTGACTCAGCTGGGAGCAGCGGTTCCCTCCCACTCTCCCTTTTTCCCCAAAAAGACCCAATCCTCGAAGTCCACCAGGCATCTGGGCTGCCAAGTAGCACTTCCAAGTCAGGTTGCCTTCTGTTTATTAGTCAAAAAGTTCAGTTAAGCTGAATTGTCTTCCACTAGTTGTGTGCCACTTCCTTGGAAGAATTGCATCAGCAGCACGCTGAGGACTTTTGCTTTTTTCTCCCTTGTGTCCTTGTATCTGCAATCATTCTGTCTTATTGCACCGAAGAAACCTCACAATCGAGGGAAGCTTTCAAGAGTTTAATATGATATTTTATAAGTTCAATTTATCTTGCATAATTTTTTGATGTACTGAAGCATATTCTCTAGAAAAATGACTTCTCGTTTCTCTGGCCGTAGGCCTCTTTAATTATTCCTCAGTTCTAAATCAGAGGGATAAATCTCAGTTCATCGGCGGGGTGGTTGGACTGACACTTACAAGAAGGAGCCACGGTAAAGCCTGAAATGGATGTGGTGTTTAACCACCACTTGTAGTGCATGAGTCTCTTTGGAGGTGGCTGTAGAGAATGATGATGAAGGTAGGACAGAGCCTGGCTTGGGCTGCCGAGGAGGAACCCCCCAGTTCTCGTAGGAGCAGCAGTAAATCGGGCAGTTAGCTCTTCTCTGGCAGCGCACAGCACTTAGCATCTGGGCTTCACTTGTCTCTTAATCGCCATTTCACAGACAGGATAGAGGCTGAAATGCAGACTCCCTAGATAAATAAAACAATAAACCATGCCAGCTGGCATGCTGTTCTCCCCAGGAGATGGAACAACTGTTCTTCCAGGGAGCTGCGCGCCTATTGCAGTGCCTCAAAGCGCGCAGTTGTTTGCTGCAGAAGCTCCTTGCTGCCCATCGGGGCACGAGGAACACCGTGGAGCAGTGTCCTGGTGTGGGGCAAACTCAGGAGAAGGTCTCCTGATTCACAGTGAAAGACTGGTAACCGTGTTTGTACAGACCTGAGTTACTGGATGAGGAACGACTGGATAGACCCAAAGTCTTCTAACCAAGGTCCACATCCTAGAAAAAGAATGCAACTTTTAAAGATTTTCAGTTCTTTGCCTTAAAAAAGCTTTTTAATTACACAAGTCAGTAAGTGCTGGCACAGTTACGTCAGAAACCATCCAAATCCCAACGTGGCTAACCATCCTTTTAGCTGCTAGCTGGTGTGATCGGAGGCCAGAAACCACTGTGAAGGGATGTCTGTCTCCCAAATCAGGCTCTGCGTTAACAACTGGCGGGAGCAGTTGCCCCTAATACAGACTCCAAAAACCTGGCTTCATGTTGAAAACCATTTCCTATATTTAAGAAAGAAAATCCTACAGCCCAGAAGTAAGCTGTAAGGAAAGGATGGGCCTGATGTGTGTGAGACACTTGGCTCTTTATCTAATAACTGTGGCTTTTATGTAGGAGATGAAATATCACCAAATTCCATTCATCTGAAGCTATGCTAAAAGCGATTATTGAGGACTTAAAAAGGAGGAGAAAAAAAAAAAAAGAAAAAAGATGAACAACAGAAACCCTTAAAAGCAGCCTTTTCAGAACAACAAAAAACCTAAAACTGTCAATATGGCAAAGTAAAAACTATAGCAATGCTGGTTTTTAGCCTCTGTTTTACAAAAAGCAATGTGTCGAGCAGGGAGATGCTGTGCTTGGTTAGACCAGCTGATACCATTTGGAAAACTGGGCTTGACAACCTGTGCGTACTCTCAAGAATTTTCTCTTGAAGTTTTAGATGATCACTGTGATTAATGATTTAAATCTGCACATGAGCTACGAAGCTGAGTCTAGTTGACACTTCTGAAACAATCGACTAAAACCAGTTCTAAAAATGTTGTGAGTCAAGTACGATTCGGGCAATACAGATTGTGTAAGGCATATGTTATGTGCCTCTTGAGAATAACAATTTGGCATTTGAAATCCTGTACAATTAGCAGGAGGCTCTATACTGTGTTAGCATGGCAAGTCTCAGTTCTTGGCCATGCAACATGTTTATAGTGTAGGATTTTCTCAGCGTGCACAAGATGGGCTTGTATGAGGGTGTTTTCCTGGAGACTGCAAGTCAAAAATAATTGCTGATAACCATATTATGACACTGATTCTCAATTTGAAGAGAAATGTGAATTTTCAAAGGGAAAGTTGATTTTTTTGTTGTTGTTGATGAATAATTGGAGAGAAAATGATTGTAGGTTTTAAGTCATTACATAAATCGAAAAAAGGAGCTTTTATCAGTGCGTTGCTACATCGAATGATCTTGTATAAAGAGATGAAATTACCAGGAAGATGAGTGTTTCTGGCTATCCATGATGGCTCAGTGCTCGGTAGAACAAATGTGGGACTGGTGCAGGGCTGGATACAGGATTTGGAGGGCGGACGTGCTGTTCTTTGGCAGCTGCTGTCCGTACGTATGTAAGAGTAGAAGGAGTTGGTGGTGAAGCACACGCACAGTTGTGCTCACTGCAGGTGCCCCGATCCCCTCGCATCACGTCCCAGTGGGGTAATTTTATTTTCCTTCCCTTTTCTTTTCATTCTCCCGCCTGCCCCCAAGGAACAGGAGCAGCTTCAACAGGGTAACTTGAACTGAATTCATGAGAATGTTTAGCAGAATTTGGTAAAGGAAAAGCTTGATGCCTTCACAAAGAAACAGAGGTTCTTTCAGCCAGCAAGTTTGTTTATTGTATGCGCTGGAGCCTTGGCGCAGCAAAACTGCTGAGCTGCGTGTGTAAGGCATTAATAACTCCCATTCAAGTGTGGAAGATATGCCTAGGCAGGATGATAATCCTTAACTCAATTTAATGGTCTGCATAAGCTTAATGCAGTGTCATTTACAAATATAAAAGAAAAGCATTCAGACTTTGATTATTTTTTATTAAAAAAAAAAAGTCTCCTTTGCCTGAATATTGCCTTTCTCAGTTCTCTCAGGATCAACCAGGGTTGTTCCCGGTGTGGTTTTTCAGCACATCCGAAATGTACAAGTCAGTCTGAGTCAAGGCCAGCTGGTTTTTGTCTTCTTGTTTGACAAGTGACTGAAGTGAAAAGAGCCTTTTATTTGGAAAGGAAGGATTATGTGCTCAGGCCCTGCCTTGCGATAGCACAGGCCGCACAGCGGTGTGGAGGATGAAGGCCAGGGTTGCCTCAGGTTTGCCTTTGGCTCCTGTGGTAGCATCTGCTGTTCCCCTATAGCCACCCTGGCTCATTTACACAGCAAAAAGTGGGCATTAAGGACACATTTTCATCCCAAAGGCATGTTCTGCTGGCTTGTGGGCCTTAGCACAAGTGGGGCTTGAACCTGCAAGCAGGTGGCGGTGGGTTCGGTGCTTACAGCACATCACTGGTGTCTGCTCCAAATCCACGTCTCCTAAATGCTCAGCTTCAGCTCTAATTAATGCCCCACAGGGAGCTCCTAACCAACTTTAGAGGGGTAAAAGGGCACTAAGGATTTCTAAAACCGGACTCTGATGCTTTAGCTCCTCGTTTTTTATCATTCCTGTTGTTTACCTTTTGTCCTCTCTGTCTCTTTTATTTTATTTTTTTTTAAATCTGTAAGCAGAGTTATAAGAGTTATAATCTAGAAATAGAATTATAAATAATAGAGTATTATTTTAAGAACAGCATTTAAAATCACTGGCCCTTCTCTCTACCCTGTTACAATCTCTCAATCTTAGTTTTTGACTGCAGCAAGATCCTGTAAAGATAGGCATGTGGTAATTAGGGATTGTGTGGAAAAAATGCTTCTCCTCACTTAGAAATATTCTGCCTTTTGGTTTCGTTCAGTTGGTGCATCTTGTGTCACAAGGAGGAAGGATTCAAAGTCCGGTGCTGAGCACTGCTCTAGAGAGCGATATCAAAATATTTACTCACTTCACAGCAAAGAATTCACATCAGCTTCACAGGCAGTCTTTGAAGAAGTCATTCAATTAATTATTTCAATTTAAAATAGTAATCTTGTTCTGGTAAGTGACCAAATACTAAAGAAGTGAATGAAATGTAAGTTGCAGTTGTTTCATTTATCGTTCACTTATTCCCACTGAGACCTTCTTTCTGCTACAAAACCCTAATGAAATTATCAAAAAAGAAAAAATAAAAGGGATCAGATACAGAGTGCTGAACAACTGAGTATTGAGCAGAGTGATTGCCTTTGGTAAGTGTTTATTGGGAATTTTGGAAGTGGTTATCAGAACAAGGACAGACCTGCTGGTCTGCAAAGGCTTTTTTATTTCTAAGTTTTCTGGTTATAAATGCACATCATATTCCCTTGCAGTGGAGTTCTCATTCCTTCATTTTATAATATTCTGTAAATTACTTGACTGAAAAGTGCTGTGACATGGCAAAACGCTTTCTAAATAGTAGGTAAATTCATGTGCAAATGTTCTAATTTTGTTTTGTTTAAAGCACGTTTTCTCCTGTCTTCCAATCATCATGTATCCCTGTATAAAAAAGCAATTACTGTTTCTTGTACTGATTAATGCAGCTCGGTGGCAAATGTAATGTGAGATGTTCCCCTCTGATAAGGTCCAGAGGCATTTCTCATCAATCCGCGAGATTCCCTTTCCTATTTCTTCTCATATTGAAATTTTGAAAACATTTGTAGTCATTGAGAAAAAGTGTTATGTCAGGAACAGATCTGTGAAATGATCGCTGTGAAAGTCACATATTGATAGGAAGTGCTGTAGGTGAGGTCATGCTCGAAGCCAGGGGATTGGGAGCTAAATACCTGCAAAATCAGTTTGTACCCAGTTCTTCTCACCATTTGCTGGGTTTCCACGTAATGCCCTGGGGGTCACTGCCTGTAGCCATGTCCCACAGCAGCAGCCCAGCCACCCAGAGGTGTGTGCCCAGCTGGCATGGGGACAACCTGTCTGCAGTGCTTGGGCTGAAAAATGGAAGAAAAAATCCCTTGCACTGTGTTATCTGCCAGTTTCCAAGAGGAACAGATAAAGTTTCTAGCTGCCATTTCTCTTCCTTATTCATGTAGTGATGGCACCTTCAGCAGAGACCAATAAATTATTCCTGTTTAATCTAACATTGTACAGAAAGCTAAATTCTCCCATGAGCAAATAACTTTGGAAGAGTAAAGTTATCTTCTTTAGTTCAGATAACATTTTTCTCATTTACTTGTGTGTTTTTGCTGGTCTGTTGAAGGTTTAATTTTTCCTCCACTCATTCTGGCTTTATGAACACCTAGATGTTAATATCCTAACTAAGAAGCTCTGAAATAATTGAGGGTTGTGGACTGTGGCATAAAATGCATTATTGAGTCGTCTTTTATGCAGTAGGAAATGCTGACTACCTTTGTCAAAGTTTGTAGACATGCAGTTGAGTAAGTTTTGTGATTGGGTGAGCTTAGATCCAGTATAAGCATCTCCACTTGTCTTTTTTGTTTACGAACCTCAACAGGAGACCAAACCAGAGCAAACCCCAATGGGGCGTGAGAAAACGTTACCAAAACACTTCTTTATTCGCAGCTACGGGAAATTAGGCTTGCCTCATCGCAGCTTCATTGACTCGATGTAGATACAACTGTGTATGATTGGCTTAAAGGAAAAATGAGTGGGGCAGGTGGGATCTCAAAGCTGGGTGTGATGGAGTCCTTTGCTTTCTCGTGCAGCCACCAGCTCGGCCCACCTGGAGGACCTGGCGTACCTGGACGAGCAGAGGCACACTCCCCTGCGGACGTCCCTCCGCATGCCGCGGCAGAGCGTGGCTGGCGCCCGCGCACAGCAGGACCTGCGAGGTAGGAGCGGGCTGGAGGCTCGTGGCCTCCGTGGGGGCTCTGGGGGGGGGATCTCATGTTGCAGCTGCTGGATTCAATGGTTTGCAAGCGAAAACGTCAGAGTGGGGCTCTCCTGCAGTGTCCTCTTCTGTGGCGTGGCCAAATCAGGAAGAAAAATGTGTAGCAAACCAAGTACTCGTGTCTTGTGTCTGGCGGTGGTTGGCTGGATGCTGCCTTGCTGTTCCTAAAACAGTGCCACGATCAGTGAAGTGCCGCTGGAGGAACGTTTTGAGGGTGTTTTTCTGGGCTGAGTAGATGTCTGGTTTGCCAGATACACGCTTCGTGTAGTCTTGCTGTAAAGATGCATCCCGACCACTGTCCAGCAAACACTGATGACAGAGGTCCATCCCGCCCGCCCCAGACATTTCTCTAATTGTCCTTTCTGGAAGAGCATGTGCTTTGATTTTGGAGCCCTGAACTGTGTTTCAGTTGGAAATCCAGTTGGCATCCCCCAATCTGCGTTACCCTATGCATTTAATGCTGTATCACATATGGGGATTCCTGCAAAATGTCTCCAGATTCCTCTCTCTGATTGCTCCCCTAACAGTGCTCCCTGTCGCTGAGCACTGGGGCTAACACAGAGCTTTGATAGTTTTTGAAAAATGAGAAAGCTTGATGGAATACTTCTATTATTCTTTATTTCTTGAACAAAGGCACAAGCTGCAGCCCCCCTTTGCAATTTAGGGCGTGCCCATGCAGCGGGAGCCCAGTGCAGTGCGTGGAGACACCACCCCAAAGCATCCCTGCTACGGCCACTCACAATGCTGCCATTCAGGCGGTCCTCTCACTGCTGAAAGGCCTTTTGAGAGGGGAAAGTTTTGTGGTTCTTCCTGGCAAATTCCACAGAAAGACATTAGCAATGAGAAGAAGCACCAGGGCTGACATTTGGGGGTTTTATTTCCAGACCACTCCGGTCAGATCTGGCACTGCCATAGCACTGTATGTCCTTGAGGCTTCATCCCACCACACAGCTTCCATCCCTCTTTTAATCTGAGCACTTCCATTGTTTTTTATCCTCAAACAGTTGTTCTGGTAATGGTGGTGGCTCTGCACGTGCAGCAAATCACCCGGTTAAGGCTTCATCCCCATCAGTAAATGGCCAAGAGAGCTCGGGGCTCCTCTCTGACCCCCTTGGCTTCTGGTGGTCTGAGGATGAAACTGTAAATCCTATTCCTGGCTCTTTTGGGAGAATTTTGGGTTGCAGCTGTGCCTGGGAGGCAGGGAGAGCGGTTTCTGTTGGCAGTCCGTGCAGCTCCCCCTTTCTTTGGGTCTCCTTTGGGAACACGGCCGCCGTCCTTGGGTGAGGACACGGGAGGCAGCTGGCTGGGTTTAGCTCAGCAGCACCGCAGGCAGGACCTGGGGTAGAGTTGGGATTTCTACAAAGCACGTAAGCCCCTGACTGCAAGAAAAAAAGTGTTGTGTTTTTTGATTTTTGATTATTTTTTTTTTTTGTCGTTTTGGATCGCAGTCTGTAATGAAATCACATTGGCTGGTAAGGCAGTTATAAAAATGTATTAGCAGGCAGTAAGTGAAGAAAGCAAACTTTGACAGACAAAATTTCCATATGTTCAAGCAGAAGAGCTTGCCAAGCCTTCGTAATTTGCAGTGATTGCATCCAAAACATTAAAGTTTATTGTAGGAACAGAATCAAATTGTTTTCCAGACACACTTTTGAAAAACATGTAGCACTACATATTTTCTTTCTCCTTTTCTTATTTTTTTTCCTTTTTTTTGCTAAGGTTGCATGAGAATAGCAGCAGCGTGTCAGGTTTTTGGAACTTGTTGCTGATGCTAGTTGAGGAGCTGTGCTATTTTTAAAAAGAGGTGGGGAGGGAGAGAAGAGGATGTGAAAAAAAAATCAAGGCATCACTATTTGGAAATATTTTCATTTCAATAAATATCTGTGCCCCCTCACCCAGTACTCAGTGGTCCAGATATTATTGTGAAATTGCATTGATCTGGGCTGTTAGAATCACCAGCACTTTGTTCCAACTGGAAATGCTAAACTTGGGCTTAACTTTAATATCTCTGGTCTTGGCACTCTGTTGAAATAATGAAGCAATTACTGGCCCAGGATCTGGCGGCATAGATTACAGCCCACTTATTTTGTTCCTGGTGTTTAAGAATCCCAGTGCAGAGCAATTAAATGGGGGACTGCCCTAGCTATTTGCGCCTGTTAAATCAGTTATTTTAACCAGGTGAGGAATTTTGAGGTGTAATCCCAAAAGCTAAGAGCATTACAAGCACTTTTACTGGTGGCAGGTTTTTAATAGGATGGCGAATGCTCGTCTTGGTTTTACTATTTCGAGCCATCAGAATCTGAAGCCATTCTGGGTTGTTGTAACCTGAAGTACAAGATGATAGTTATGATGTACCTTGGAGCAGAAGCCAGATGGCAACCAAATTACATGGGATTAGAACATCCCAACTGTTGCCATCAGGATATATTTATTTTTTCCTCCAAGAGGAAAGTGTCTGTGCTGATGCGGTGGGAGAAGAATCTTGTTGGGTAGGGGAGGAGAGGCTGGTGAAAGTGTTCAAACCCAACCACTACAATGGAAAAGGACTGTTGGCTAATGTAGGCCATATGGCAATAGCATGTTTTCCTTAAAATTTCTTCTATAATTTTCTGTGTTGTTGTTTTTTTTGTTTGTTTTTTTTTTTTTTTTCCTCTTGGTGTCTCTTTCATGCTGTAGCCTTTTGGGTAAGTTAAAAAACAGTTTAGCCTTTTCAGGCACGCAGTCCATGAAAAATAGGCACTGCTTTCGTGGTGATGGATGTAGACACTTAAGATGACACTTGGAAGAAGCTGCAGTCTGAAGCAAGGAAAGGAAATAAACATTTGACTAATTTATGGGTTCCTATTTAACGAAGGGCACGGTAGATGCTGATTGATACCGTGTTATTCAGAACCGCATTTCATTGTAATAAATAGTGAAGCACTTCTTGCCTGGGCTTCCTCTCCACATATTGGCGATATCCACGCCATGCATCTTCGTCCTGGATGGGCTTTCTTTGGACAGCAAGATACATCTTCCACTGGGGAAAGTAACATGAGAACAGAAATGCTTCTAGAGCAAAATATCAAAGTAGTGAGCTGTGGATGCCGATTGCCAATGTAGCTGAGAAAAAATCCTGGTTAAAGAGAGAAGAGTCTGTAAAAAGACGTAATTTCTGAACAGGCAGTTGAGATTCTTTCAACAAGCTAAGATAAGTAAAAATTCACATGGTGTAGCAGAGAATGACCTGTGTGTTAAAGCAGGATGGGCCTTTGTCTGACTTTGTCCTGCTTGTCTTCAGCCCAGTGGCTTCTTTAAATCGTGCCCATAATACAGCCAACCTCACTGGGATTTAATTGATGCTTTCAGATGCAAAAAAGAGCCAGGACAGGTATGGTAGACAGCGTTTGAGCTTGGGGTTAGAATATATTGTTCGGGCTGTACCAAAGCTTGCACAGCATTTTATCAGCTCTATTATATGGTGAGAAAATTCCACACTGCCAGACCTTGCACTGCGTTCCTCTACACACATCTATAGGAGTAGGGCTTTAATTTACCTTAAGATGTTATCTGAAGTTCTGGGTATTTCTGCGATACTCTGGCTTAAGTTCTATTAAAATATTTGATTAAAAATGAATATAAATCCCAGCAAGTTTTAGGGATGAAAAGGCAGCTTATTCACAAGTGCCTCAATACTGTTTCAATAAATTGCCTCAGACACTTTCAATGAGTGCCTCAATAAAGCCAAGTGCCTCAATACAGTTTGTCCAGAATATGTGCACACATCCTCACCCAATATTTCTGAACCATCTTCTCCTCTTTTATAGAGTCCTCTTTATGGGTTTATCCTTTACTCAAGGTCTGCCCCGAATGCTGAGGCTACAGTGCAGCCTCCCTTCTCTCTGCGTTTCCTTCCCTCGTGATCCATGACATGTTTCTTTACCAGTCTTTACTTTGTTCATTCCTTCGTTAGAAGCCGAGCTTTTAAGATGAAAGAATTGTTTATTCTTTTACGAAGTGGAGCCGGTCGAGGTCGCGCTTGGGAGCTCAGCAGAGCCCCACGTTTCATCCCCTGGGAGCTGCACAGCCCGAAAGGAGCACGGCCACGTGCCTCTGCCTCGTCCTCTGCCCGGGGACCGCCGGCTGCTGAGGCTCGTAAAATAAATAGTAACAGGGGGGGAGGGTTTTGGAGCGGCTCAGCAGACAGCATCAGGAATTAATGAGGATCTGGCGCATAGCTTGCAATTAGTCAATGACAGTTTTAAATAATTCATAACCCTTTTAGACGATCCAGCTAGGAAAATGTTGATGCTGCTTTCTTCTTTCAAAGCAAATGCGTTGGCTGGAAGGAGCGGTTTGAAGCAGGTATTTGCAGGGCAGCAGCTTGAAGGAATGTGCACGGCAGCACTGAGAGCCGCCAACCCTGCTCCACGACGCAGCTCAGCACAGTCAAACAAAATATCTGGGTCTTCTCCTGGCATGTGGGCTTGATTTTGGTGGCTGGTGGCACAGGAAGCGTATTCTCAGCACTGATGTGCAAAGGAACCTGGCGCCGAGTGTTTAGTTAATGGCAAGAGGCTTACCAACATCCCTGCCTTCCATCAGCCCCGCGATTGTGAAGCCTGGGAGTGATAAAGGTCTCGCCAGGCTGCCAGAAGGAGTTTGCTCCCCTGTGGTCAGCAATCAGTGGTGTTGGTAGGTCTGCAGGAAAGTTGGATATTGGCAGATGAGTGGGTATGTCTCTTCTCTGGCTTTTGTTAAGCCTGTTTTAGGACTGCATATACCAGGTGACATCCAAGGTGTATATATGCACGTCCAATCTTTAGGATGCCCTTTGTCTGTTTGGGGTGTAGTGGTCGAAGGTGTAGTCGTCACCCAGCCTCATACCCATTCTTACCTCTGGAAAGAAATCAAGATTTGAATCTGTTTCCACCGTGTACAGCAGGAGCCTGTTGGATCCCACAGCTTACATATTTACTCAGTCTTGTCTTTGCGTTACCCCTGGGACCGTTTGGTACCTGTTAGACATCTGCTTTCAGAAGAAATTATCATGTATTACCGCTCTCTAACACAACACACTGCGTATACATGCACACGTGAGGTAAAGCTGTAGCTTAGCAAGCACAAGTCTTAGCTCGATGTTTTTTAAGAGGAATCTCGATTATTATTTTTATTTCATCTCCTATATATAGCATGGGTGGTGGAAGGTGAACAAAAATCTTTCCCATCAGAGGCAATGCTGAAACAGGTCCTTTACATCAGCCAGCCCCCTTCACCGGCTGCTCCTGGCCCCGTGCAGCATTGCCATTGCCCCTGCACTGTGCCATTACCCCTGCATCGTGCCATCCCCTGGCATCGAGCCCCCCAGCCCGGAGCTGGGGCCGAGCCGTGGGGTCCCACCAGCTCCAGCCACCCGCTGGCTCGTCCCCTGCCAGCACCAGGAGCTCCCTTCTCCAGCACCCTCCGTGCCAGCGAGTCCCGCTGCGCTCGCGTGCCAGCCCCGGAGCTCCCCCCGCTCCCAAACCATCCCCACCCCAACACAACAAATCTCCGCGTTTCCTCGCTGACGTAAACTTCAAGCACGCTCGTTGCTTGCAAATGGGAATAAAAATACAGCTCCTGCCTGCAGTATTAAAAAAAATAAAAATAAATCCAAATGCTTAACAACTTAACCACAAGCTGTTTTCCATAAGGGGGTGGGTCTGAGGAGCGGGTGGGATGGGAGCGGGGGCGAGCTGTCAGGGTGCTGGGGCAGAGGCTGCAGGGTGCGAAGGCAGAGCCTCGCAGGATGGGCAGCAGGTCCTGTGCTGCTGAAACGTGGGAGGAGGAAGGGGAGGGATGAGTCGGGGGATTCTCGAGGCAGCGGGCGCCTGGGTCATTCATAGCTTGCAGAGCAGAGCGTGGCACAGCCTGGGGGAGGATCGCACATCGGAGCACGAGGCTTGCTGCAGAGCCCCCAGTTGGTCAAAACCCAGGTTTGTATTTACAGCAAGAGCTTCAGGGTGGTAGCACAGCTCTCACCTCTCCCCGTGTAGATGAAATACCCCGCTGCTGTACCATGATACGTAATTTTCAATGAGTTCAGCCTTTGGAGCTCGTTTCTCACTACAGGGACGGGGGTGGGAGCACCCTGCACCACCGAGTGCCTTTGGGACAGCCCTGGGGCTCTGCGGGGCTTTGAACCCTTCCATGCAGGAGGCAAGCTGCTGAAGGAATGCCTGACCTCAGCAGATGCTGAACCAAGCATGGGCTTTTCTGAAGTAGCTGGGGGCTCCAAGACTTCAAAGAAACCCAACGGCCCCTACTGGAAGCTGCTCCTGTAAGTGATGGGAGTGGGACTGTGCCAAGAGAGAGCTCTCAGCAAAGCAAGTGCTTTGCTTAAATCCTTCTGCAGCTCTGCTCGGGGACTCCCCCTCTGCAGCTTCACAGGGTTTGGTTTAAAATAGGCTGGGAGGACATCTAGAAGTTGTATGGTGGGCCAGTTTATCTCAAAACAAATTGAGGTCAGCTTCCTGAACCACAGCTCAGATTTGCCACAGCTCTCTGCGTTGGCTTAAATCTCTGCATCGTATGAAAAGCTGCACGGCTGGGAGGTGCTCGGGGCTCACACCCAGCTCTGGGGCTGAACTCGTGTCCTGCTGTTGCAGCTCCGGCCCCTTCAGTTAGCCCTGACTTGAAGGAATCGTGCCTCAAATAAAGAGTTTGCAGGTGAGAAGTTACCTGGTGGGCAGTCCTGATTCCCACTGCTGTTTGGGGGCTGTGAGGTGCGGGTATGGGTATTCAGGAGTGGGAGCCCAAATTCCCCATCCCAGCAGGTGCCAGCCCCCAGGATGAGGATGAGGACAAAAGCCACATCAGTCACGCTGTGACACCATCCCCTCCCTGGGCAGCAATCGCCTGCTGTCTTTGTGGCCACTTTCTGAAAGCTTTTCATTAAGAAATGGTCTCAGCAATAAAGAAATGAAAATAAGCTGCTGCTGTGAAGAAGCAGCAACTGTCCCTGCCAGCACAAAGAGCTTCCAGCAGTTTGTTTCTTCAGATTTCTGTGTCCCACCTCCCAGTAACGGGTCTTCCAGGCAGAATGAGCCGTGTGAGTTAATCTTCCTAAGACCAGGTTTGCACCAGATCTGTGTGTAGTTGTTACTCTTTGTAGGTGTGCGTTCCCTAGATAGCTTGTGCCAAATGGAAAGAACGGCAGATACCTTCTCCCTCCACCCCCAAATGTTCCTGAAGAGTTTTTGAGGCTGCTTTGGTCTTAGTTTTGCTTTTTATTATAACCCAAAGGTGGAATAAATCCAAACCGTAGAGTTGAGCATTTCAGTGGCAGGAAGCACACAGCAATCCCCGCGAATCCCTGAAGTCTTCAGGGGAGGGGAAATCATCTTCTAGGTAAGTTACGTTCCTGAGGAGTGATGCTGACCTGTCTGCTTTGAATGGCTTCACGTTTTTGACACACACCAGTAGCACAGACCGGGCTGCCGGGCAGCCGTGCCCCTTGGAGCATCCTTGTGCCTCCCTCGAGGCTCCGAAGGTGAGGCTGGAAGGGCAAAGGCAGGGGGACACAGCAAACGAGCTCGTCCTCCTGAATAAGATAAGAAATGCTTATTTTTTGTCTTCTGTGGCAAAAGGACGTGGTGCAGGGCCGTAGTACACAACATGGAGGCTCCTTAGGTTAGAAGTCAGGATGGGGGACCAGCAAGATAGAAATAAAGCTTTTAGCTCTGACTTGTGATGTTATTTTCTGAGGATTCAAAAATAACATCTCGGTGCTTCCTGTGAAATACCAACGACGTGCAGCATTTTCTGTGGTCAGTATTGTATCAGGTTGTAATTTGGGATATGTTATAACGCTACCAGACATAAAAGAAAGCAGTAAGTTGGGGTTTGAGGGATGAAGCCTCTGTTTAGGCTCCTTAGCCCTAAGTCTGCTCTGCAGGGGGTCTTAGCAAACGTCCTTGGTGCCTGGGTGCCCCCAGGCCAAACAGCCAGGTACACCTTGTAAATTGTGTTTTCTGTAGGAGAACAAGGTCTTGGATTAAAGGAGAAGATGTGCAAATGTGAAAACTCTAGAAATGATCAAAAAGGCAGAGGTGTCCTGACCTCCGTCCTAATTGGGAGACAAGGGATCATTACTGTCAATACCTTTCCCTCGTTTTTTTTTTTGCTCTTCTGTAATTGATTCTCTGTACAAAAGGTAGCAATTACTGCATTGCTGGTGTGGCTGTAGCCTGCAGTGGGATATGGCATATCTTCTGCTAGGAATCTGGGTTTGCTGGTGTAATGAAGGTGGCTTGGGATTTGTAACCTTTGTGATGAGAAGCCATTGGGAAGCTACCAGAAAAGGATGCTCATATAGATTAAAGTGAAGTCACAGCTCTCCATCTCACATATGTTTCATGTTTCAGCAAATTGTCATATATTTTATTTCTTGACATCATATAATTCCAGTTTTAGAGGCTGAGAGATGTATTCCAGCCTGGCACGGACAGAAAAACGTGAAGAAAGAGGAGCTAGGGTAAACAGACCTGCCGACTCGAGGGCAGCTGTCTCTGGCTGCCTTGATTTTCAGGAGGCTCTGGGAGCCTACAGCATCCCAAGATACAAGATACAAAATGCCTGTAACACTGCTTAGGGTTTGCTTTTGCATCTCCCACGTGAAGCAAAATGCACTTCAATGTATCTAAATTGGGATCATGCATAGCCCAATTTCACCAGGCTCCTGCCCTGATATAACTCTTCCCTGCCTGGGATGTGACAGGTAGATCTGCTGGGGCAGAGCTCGATGGGGCTACTGTAGGAGTAGGTGGAAGGGTTTTTCTGTATTAAGAGGTGCCATAAGCAAATATTTGAAGCTGTATTTCTATTTATATTGACTTGTGCCGCTTTAATTTTTGCCAATTACCAGTGCTGCAGATGGTGAAGCCTGCCAATAGAGCTTTAAAATCAGTCTGCCTTTTAAAAACATTTTCTGCGTAAGGAGATGGAGTTAAATTTGGGATTTTCCTCATGAAAAGATAAATGTTCTAATTGTCATACAGGAAAATTACGGTTTTATTTATAGATGGGGGAAGAGTTGAGATAACTTTGCTTAGGTTGATTGAACGCTTGTAGGATTTTTGTGCTCGTTGTATTGAACAGGTGACGTTGGGCATGCAGTTCTGTGTCACAAGGGGACGGGGACAGCTGCCTTGCAGAGCTTTCTGCCCTGTGGCAGGGCCTTTAATTATGGTGACCTTGAACAAGAAATTTCATTTCTCCAGCTCCACTTTCCCCAGTTGTAAACTACTTTCTCCTGTAAAATTCCCTGAACTCCTTTGATGGAAAATGCTGGGAAAGAGCCAGTACTTTTAACAGCAAACCTGTGGGCAATAAACAAGCTTGTATTCTTTTCACCTTTTGTGATGAAAAGATTCCTAAGGAAGATTAAATAGCGGCTTCAGATCTATGGTTTTACTCTGGTGCCATGAACGCTTACATTCTGTCCCTGTGTTTCCTTACAGTACGCTTTGCACCTTACCGACCTCCGGACATCTCTCTGAAACCACTGCTCTTCGAGGTTCCCAGCATCACCACTGAGTCCGTCTTCGTTGGCCGCGACTGGGTGTTCCACGAGATCGATGCTCAGCTGCAGAGCTCCAACGCCAGCGTTAACCGAGGAGTGGTGATCGTTGGCAACATAGGCTTTGGGAAGACGGCCATCATCTCCAGGCTGGTTGCGCTCAGCTGCCACGGCACTCGGATGAGACAGATCGCTTCAGATAGCCCGCACGCCTCCCCGAAACGTAAGTTCAACAGCATGCACATCTTCCAAACTCACAGACCTTTTCCGTCAACTTTTCTAATGTTTTTGCTGCAATGATCCCTTTCCTCTTCAGACCCAAGAACTCAGTTAAACCTTTGTTGCCAAGCGAAGGAAGCACCTGCCAGCATTATTTATACTACTTGTGCTCCAAAGCTATGGTTTGAAGAGTCAGGATAATTTCTCTGCTTTCCCTGGCTTAGAAACATCACAGATTGTCTCTGATCAGGAAGGCTCCAGTTTTAATTGCTCAAATTATTTTAATACAAATCCCTCCTGATGCATTCTCCTTCCCATACAGTTGGTTTATCTCAGTTTGTCTTGGTATGAAAGTTTAGGGTAGGTCACAAGCCCGTGTGGGCTTGGCAGCGAGGCTAGCTCTACCTCCTGTGGGTCCCCTCCAGTTCACATCACTCTGCCCTGACATGTTTGCAGGTGGGGATGACAACATTTTAAAATCACTCTGCTCCCAGTAAGTGGATAAGACAGGACTAAAAATACTGAGTTAGATACCTAAAGGTATCTTTAAGGATCTAGGTCACTGTATCTCAGAGAAACTGTAGTCGAATCTGTTTACTGGAATCCAGCGCTCTTAGCCATGTAGAAATATCTGAAATGTCACCGAATGCTGGCATGTTGAGTAGTGTCACTTGTCAGAGCTAAATGAACAATGTGTAGTGAAAGGCAGGGCTTGTTTCTATATTTTAACTGTAACTCTGCAGTGCACCAACTGCATGTCTCCCCAGCCTGCTTAGAGGGATTGTGGAGATTAGCAGTCTACTGTACTTAACTGTTTCCAGACTAAAGGCTTGGATATTGAGAAAGCTCCCTGTACCTTTCATGCACAGAAGAAAAAGATCCTTGGTCACCTTCATTTTAGTCCATGCTCTGGTGTGTCCATGAATTTGAAAGTGAAATGATTCCTTGGTGTTAGTTATTGGAGTGGAGACCCTAGAATCAATCAACAGATTTTATTTCCTAAAGACTTGAAAAGTCCTAGTCTAGCTATAGAAGATAATAACTGTTTTACTAATTTCACATGCTGGAAAAGTCTACAATGCTTACTAAAATCTATGTTTAATAATAAATGCTAATTAGGTGACCTGACAATTCTACAGCAGTTGTGTTATCAGCATTAGAAAACTGGAATAAATACAGCCTCAAACTTTTTATTCTTGGCACGGAAAAAACAACGCAGGTGAAGGGGGTGGTGTATGCTCAAAACCAAGAATGTGCATCATTGCTAATACAGTCAGGATTTAATTATGTAGGCAGTAGTCATCCTCCTTTGCTGTTTACCATTAAATGGGTCATTGTTTCTGTTATGATTTCAAGTCAATCTCAAGGATGCATTGCTGCAATCTATCCAGGACAACCCTCTGCTAGTAGAGTCTGTTGCTTTTAAAGCGTTTCTGAAATAAAGAAAACGGCAATTGGGCATCATCAAGTACTGCATGTCTTTATGTCATTCAATAATACTCTGTTTGAGTACCTATGGGTGTAAAAATGAGTGGTTTGAAAATCTTAACCACAAAGGTCTGGTGAACAGACTCTTGTACTGGTAAAGCTGATTTCTTCTTTGCCAGGCTAAAGAAATGCAATAGAAACACAGTTAAATTTGACAGAGATGATTGCAGTATAATTCATTAGTTGCTTTCAAGCCTCTTCCAGATCCTGGTGCTACTCCTGCTTCTCTCTCTCTGATAGCATTAATGGGCTCCAGATAGATATGTTAGCTGTGGCTCTCCATTTTTATATGTTATAACATGGGCACATAATTCAGAAAAATTGTCTTTCTCCACTGAAGAAGGACTCTGAACTAAATTAACGAGCAATGGGTCATAACGAAGCAAGATCTATTGGCAGAACTGCAGAGCCCAGGGAGCACTGCACTAAAATACACCAAACTTGAAGACAGAGCGTGCTTTCAGGAACGCACAATTCACTCAATTATTGTGATTACTTTAAATCAATGGAAGTACTGTGGAGAAGACGAATAAGACAAGTTTAAAGCTTTATCTTAGCAATCCTTCCCGTGCTGCTTCCAAAAGGAAGTTCTTCAGGAGCCTCTGTCCTGGCTGGCTGGTGTCACCTTGTCCCACTGCCTGAAGTCCTGAACAAATACTCGTGGAAAGTGTAACTGCCATGAATGAACTGCTAGAAAATGTCATCTGTGTAGTAGGTAATAATAACGTGGGTCGTGCTTGTCCCATAGCCACTCATAACCTCTTTCCTCGGGACAGATGTGGATGCAAACCGAGAGCTGCCCTTAACCCAGCCGCCGTCTGCTCACTCTTCGATCGCCAGCGGGAGCTGCCCCGGGACTCCCGAAATGCGCCGGCGCCAGGAAGAGGCCATGCGGAGACTCGCTTCACAGGTACGGAAACATTTGGGATTTTTTTAGGCCTTGGAAACCTGTTGGTTTTAATGGACTCACTTGGAAGGCTTTCTGTCTTGCATCGCTTTGTGCACTGGAAAATGTGCACGTTCAAAAGCTTACTGAGAGAGTACAGAGGATAAATTTCTGGAACAAGTTTTATTACCCTAGGAAAGTTATTTCTGTAAAATGAAATTCCCATTATATCAGATACATGTGCTTTTAACTCCGAGAGTGTATTTTTTCCAGCCATCGTACTTTATCATTCCACCGGTGGAAGTGTAACGAGATGACACAGCTACCAGAATCATTGTTGTTTTTTTTCAGCAGTGGAAAGGAAATTGCCAAGTGACCGGTGTTTTGTTTTGAGAGGAGCAGGTAGCATACAGCAGGTGAAGGAGCAGGCTGTGAGCATTACTGCTGGGTGGTGCACTTGGATGGTTTTGGGGGAAAGTCTACAAAACAGATCACAGCCTTTTGAGCAATACACGGATCATTTGCTGTTACAAGAGTGGATTGTGTACAGCAGTATTGCTTACTGTTGGTAAGCTTTCCAGCTTGAGCTTTATTGTATTACCGAGACTCACTCCTACTTTTGTGATAGTGGGAAGGTGCCATTATATTGCTTTGAAATCTGAGGAGCTTGCTCTTCCTACGCATTTTGAGAGGATATGAGCAGTTTATGCTTTCCTGTTGCCTGCTCCTACTATGGGGAGGAAAATATCTAGCAGTGTCTTTGTTCTAAATTACTGCCAGGACGTGTTTTGCTTGGCTTTTTGTACCAGATACTGTCTTGTCCTATCTGCTTTCTGCTGCACCCAGATGGCAAAGCAGAGAGCGTGTGATAGCTGTGTAAATAAATATTAAGACTTGATTTTCTTCTCTTCCACATGGAGCTCTTGAAAGGAATGCAGTGGCCAGGCCTGCTTCCATTCAGAACACATTAGTCATCGTGCTCCTTGTAAATCTTCAGCATTACAGACTACCAGAAAGGCCAGTAAGCGTGCTATCTCTGCTTAAAATGCCTCATCTATCTCGACTTTCTTCCCCTGAGTGCTTCAGTAATCCTGCTGGATACGTAATTGATAAATGGACACAATTTTAGCTTCAGTTTCCTCATGAAAAAGGTAAGAGAGATGGCTTCTTCAAGCAGCGCGTCACATCCAGCGCACAGATGATGCACTGAAGCTTTTTTGCATCTCTGGTTGCTGGACCAGTAAGAAAATAACAAAAAATGCTCATAGCCAAAAAGTAAGGTTAAAATGGGGTGTTATACCTACAATACCTGTAATACCTTGGCTGCACACCCCTTTAGGAAAGGGCTCTAAAGCCCCATTCATCCCATAGCTGAAAGTTTTTGTGAAACCAATCCCGTGCTTTGCTGTCAGAGCATAACAAATGAGTTAGGAAGATGTAGTACCTCTTGTGCTAGCAGCACGGTTACAGATTTTTGGTGGGATTGTTGATCTCCCAATAAATCTCAACTGCCATAAATGCTGACAGATTCCAGAAATAACTGTCACTGGCTTCCAAACACGAGGCCTTCCCAAAAAGATCGATGCCAAGGCTGATGAGTTGACCTTCGTGTTCTTGGAATCGCTTCTTTTACTCGAGTAGCTGACACAGCATGCAAAACTTCTAAAAAGCTTCACAGTGTTTAGCAAACAGTTACGGGATGAGTCAGAGCAGCAGCGGCAGGGCTTGATTCAGCACTCAGAGACCTTGGGTCTATTCCCAGCTTTGCCGTTAGCCTTGCTGGGCTCCTTGGAGATCAGCATCTCATCCGCCTGCCTGTTTCCCTCCCTATTAATAGCAGAGTGATCCATGCAGCTAATGGTCCTTGGGTGTCTGACGCTGGAAGGATACGTAACGGGGAGGTGGTTGGTGTTCCCAGTTCTAAAAAGCAGTTGTCTTCCAGGTATGTCCTTAATGAAGCTGTGCACTGAAATGAAGCACGTGCTTAAATCCTGATTCAGAGCATCACTTCCTTTCACAAAGGGACCTTTTACTGGAAGTGTAGGACCTTTTTTGTTTTGGTTGTGTTTTTTTCAGCTCTATGTTCCTGCTGATGGTACTTGATCAAAAGCAACAATTTGGTTTCATTGCATCAGACCCTTTTCCAGAACAGCATGTTACAAACAGTAAGCTTGATGGATTATCCAGCCTCAGGAAGGGAAATAAAGGCAAATAAAATGGGTTAGGATGTTTGTCAAATTGATAGCTGGAAGTCGTGTGCCTAGTGCACTCTTAGTAACCTCCTGAGTAGCACAGCTCAGCATCGCCACTGATGAATACTTGCTGTCAACAGCAGATAAATTGATTTGCTTAGAAAGAGCTGTGCCGTATGATGTCCTCCTAGATAAAACAAACACTGACTATTCCAACCCAGCTGTGGTTTTTGAAGTCTCTGAGTGACATTGGGAGCAAAAGGATTACTGACCTGGCAACGTAATTGAAAATCCATTAAAATAACAGTTGGGAGCTCTTTGTGCTGCACAGGATCACCTCATTCAGAAACTCAATCACATGTCTATAACTTGCTTTTGAGAAATCAGGGAAATTTGTTGTTCATTTGAGGCTTTGAAGGTGTTGAAATCTTAAGAAGAGCTACTACACTGAGTGGTCTTAGTAGACAATAGTGAAGCTAGTCAGTTAAAATAATTTAGCTGCCTAATGTGAGTGTCTGATGCCACACACTGCAGCAGGCTTTCTGGGGGACAGTGTCAGAAAACCCTCACATGGGTAAACTAAAGGTTGCCCAAAGTCTAATCTAAAAAAGAAAAAGGAATATCCCTTGCAGGAGAAAGGGAGAGAAGACCGTATTCCTGTATCAGTAGCTGTGGAATAAAAAAAAACAATTCCTAATGGCCTACTTAAAAAAGTTTTTGTTTGACTGGCTGCAGAAAAAAGAGCCCAAAGAAATGACAGAAAGCCTGACCCTTGGGTTGATCTGGTTGGAAAAATTGTTCTTGGACGTGTGTGTTCTGTAGTTGCATTAAGGCTGGAGGCAGAACTGAAGCAGGGAAGAAAGCGTTGACAGTGACGGACAACCACAATTGTCAGGGATATTTTGGGAGATACAAAACATATGTGAGGAGACAGAGAAAGCCACGTACAGATACTCCACCTCTGCTTGCACTGAAGGGAGAAGGATGTTCTGGGGTTGTGCTGTGGTCATTGTGAGACAGAAACGCAGATCGTTATGAAAGTGGATTAATAATATACTAAAAGGCTTAAGTAATTGTTGGCACGGGCTCCAGAACGCCAGTGGGAAGCACGCCGTCCCTCTCACCCACTCCGTTCCTGCTGAAAATGTCACTTACCCCAAACTCAGAAGCCGTGTGTTTATGATGACAGAAATGAAAGGTGAACAGTTGCTTTTCCTCCTCTGGATTACTCAGGGTTGTACTTCTCTGTCTATTTTTCATGCAGTAAGTTCGTTGGGGCAAGGGTTGCTTTTAGCTCTTGTTGTCAGAGATGAGCAAATCGTTAATTTTAAAAATAAATGACTGAAGGCTGCCTAGCAGGAGCGCTGCTCAGGCTGTCTTTTCAGCTCCCTTGCCATGCTGGAAAAGAGCATTATTTTATTGTATTCGTAGAGTAGATTGAAGTTATCTGTGATTTCTAGTTCAGTGTCCATCGGCAAACTATTGGAGAAGAAAAATGCTTAGAAATGAGCCAATTTAGAAAACCGGTATCAGGTGTACTTTTTTGTCCTGCAAAAGCTGTGCAAGGAAACAATCTGTGTCCAGCTTGTTCAGGAGTCACCTGACGTTATGCTCGCCATGGACCATAGGAGGACAAAAACATCACAAGCAGGCAGAATTCTCTTCCTCCCAGAGGCTGGTGGGCAACCACTGAGGTTTGTGGTGTCTCAGTCCCCCTCTGATGGGAAACGGAGCCTTTTGTCATGTGAAAAGTGGTCATGGTAGGAAAGGTTGGACACTCCTCAAGGTTTGCAGTGAAGGAAAGAAAGCAAGGAGCTTAAACTTGAGGCTGCTCTCTTCCTTTTGTCATTTCTCCTCCTAACAGCCCGTCTGACTAAGGTTTTGTAAGCGGCAGCAGGGTGATTACTGCCTTGAAGGATTAGCAGAGAAAATACTGGCGGTACAATGATGCCATCGTGTAACATCACCCAGGTCTGTTCTGGCTGCCCTCCTCTCCCAGCTCCCAGTGAGAAGTTTGGGTGTGGACAGAGAGAAGATTTTCAAAAGGGAAAGTTCACTCTTGCTGTCATTCCAGGGTCGCATTCAGGGTTGTGGTTGGCATCGTGTTGAGTGCTGTTGTGTAGACAGGAATGAAGAAGTGTGCCAGGAAACTAGAAGCATCGAGTGCTAAATGACTTGCCATCCATTTCCTCGCAAGGAAAATATGAAGTACATGGCAATTTTAATTGCTTCTTAGCAGAGATTTCTGTGAATCAATTTCCTAATTTATTTTTTTTAAAGGTAACAATCTAGCTTTCAGGAATGGAGCTGGCAAAATCCCCTTTTTCCTTTTAACTCGTAGGCTTCTGCCTCAGAAGAAGAGGTGAGGCAGCGGAGCTGAGAAATGCCCTGTTAGTCGTGGTTTGTGGGACCCCAGCTCCCAGCAGAGCCATCCTTGCTGGGGAAGTTCCCCTTCCATTTTCCTTCCACCCCCTGTCATCTGTAGGAGTTTGTAGCACAGAGAGGCCTGCAGGGACGAAGAACAAGAGGGATTGTCTTGCCAGATCTGGCAAACCCTCCGAAGTCATGAATAAAGCTTCTCAAATTGCAACACCCATCTTGACACTTGCAAATAAAACATTAGCATTTCTGGCAGGGTGCGTTTGGTTAGCCTTTTGTTTTAATCTGTACGCATGTATTATGGAAATCAGTTTACAGGATTCCTGACTGTATTTCAAGTCAGCCCTCTGACAAAGAGCAGGCTGCCAGTTCTTCAGCAGTGCCAGTGAGTCAAGCTTCAGCTCGGCTCCTTCCCTGCAGTAGGTGTATGCCAGGTTCCTGGTGAGCTAGCCACGGGCAGCTGAGTGCAGAGCTTCGTGTAACTGCTAAACTCATGTGCTGGTACTGGGTGCTTGTAAACATACTGCCTGGGACCACAGAATGACTGGAAGGTGCAACTGGAAAAAAAAAAAAAAAGGTTGTGAATAAGAACAGCAGGGTTTGTCAAGCTAAGATCCCATACAAAAGAGCACTCAGCACCTCTGCCATGTTGTGCCGTGTTTTTTCTTCCTTTTTTCTATTTATTCTTTCACCCCTTGCAATACCCTTTGACTTAACTTCCTCTGAGCAGGGCTGGTGAGCAGCATGGCCAAGTCACCACACTGCTGTCCTTGCCGTGCTGCTTTCCTGTCTCCAAATGTTCCCAGATAATGTATAACTTGGGCTGATGCCTCTCAGCTGGAGCGTGATCTTGCTTGTCCAGCGCTGGTCCTTCACCTCAGCAAAACAAACCGAGAGGTGTTCCCACCGGTACGGAAAAATACAGAGTCACAGACATGTCCTGGGTGACCTTTGCATCTCAGCGAGGGCCACCAGCACCCCCGGGAGGTGAGAGAGCCCAAGGTGAGATGGGTTCAGCTCAAGGGAAGAAGCCCGAACCAGGTGTCCCTTCTGGTTAGGATCACCTTTGCTGTTTTCCCTGGAGGTATTCTGTGTTACTCACCCAGGATTTTTAATGGATGTGATACACGGTTTAAATAAGCCACTGAACAGCTCTGTTCCTTGGCTTTCTGGCTGTGTCTGGCTGCTCGTGGTAGCAGCACTTAAACAAATGAGCCTGAAAGCCAGTTCGGCAGCACTAATGGATTGTACCCTACACAGAGCAGCTGGTTTGGGAGCTGTGCTTCCATGGCATTAGCTCACTCAGCTGGTGCTGAGCACTGCTGCTGACTTCAGAGGCTCTTCCCCCATCCTTCAAACCACGAGCCAAAGCGTCATTGCCATTGCTGCGGGCGTATAAAAAGAACAGGAGTCCTCCTACCTTATGCAGAGGTGGAAGGCTTCGTTACTTCAGAGCCCTGATGCCCTGCAACACTAATGAGTTTCAGAGGGCATTTTCTGGCAAACTCAGCTGTGTAAAAGTAACGAATGTTCCTGATAAACTGGGTCTCCACATCTGCGCACGGTCATGTGCAGTGAATAAAACCCAGCATTCGCGTTATTACAACCAGCGCTGTGCCTGGCAGATGGCCTTCTGGCAGGTAAAAGCACGGCACTGAATTTACGTGAAGCTATTTTGTATGGCTCAAAAAGAGAGGTATCTTACCAGGTGCAGAAATAGGGTTAAAATGCAATGCCTCCTTGTCGGGCACTGCAGAAGGAAGCTGAGACGTGTCACACCAGAGGCGTGATGTCAGAGGAATGCCTCTTAGATGGAGGATATTATTTTTCACAAATAGTGGTGCCAGAGAACTGCTTAAAATGGGCCTGGCCTATTAAGTAAAAATAACTCCTTTCCCTTGAGCCATCTGCAGCCCCATTCTCCTTCGATGTGCGCGCTGTGCTGCCGGTCTTGCTCCTGTTCCTGGCTGTTATCTCCTGCCCCCCTGGCCTGCCCTCTGCCCCTCCCAAGCTCAGTCTCTTTTCCCCCTCTGCACTTCCCAGGTGATGCCCCACAGTCCCTTACATTTCCCCCACTCTGTGCCCTTTCTGCCCTCTTCCCCCTGCTGCTCTCACGCGGCTCTCCCCCTCCTGTTTCTCACTGTGCTGGGGAGAGCCGCTTTGCTTTTAGCACACACGTGTCGCCCTTTTTCTTCCAGCAGCTGCTCTCGTAGATCTGATCTATATGAGGAAATCTCCCTTTTTTTTTTCCTGATTGCCCGGAATTCTTCCTTGCTTTTCTCAGCCAGAGCCAAATCCCTTTCAAATCAGGCCGAGAACCAGTCAGCTGCAATGGGTGGCTTAGCCTGGAGGTGCAGGGACACACAGCTCTGCTGCCAAGCCTGGCGTTCCAGAAAGGGTGGATGGGGCCGTGACACAGGATGGAAGGGCAGAAGAGGAGGCAGCATGAACAGTGCTGGTTTTATGAGGCTGAATAATGAGATTTGAGAAGTGGTTGTGGTGGGAAGGAGAGAGCAGGACGGCTGGCAGCAGAAAGCTTGGGAGAAGAGGCTTCAGGAGGCCTGCTGGGTGTACCACCTAAAGAATATCTGACCAAATTCTTTTATAATTCTGCTTCAGCACTTAGGGAGATGAGCCACTGTCATTTATAGGGAGGTTCAGCGCTCCCTGACCCCACTGCAGGAGGGGATGGGGCCATGCGCGCACCGAGCGCTGGCCGCAGGCTGTGAGAGGCGATGCTCTGCAATCTGCGTCTGGTATTGCTCAAGCCTTGTAACACATAATTAATATTTAAAAAAAAAATAAGTTGTCACAAAGCTCACGATAACTGTGTTTCTTTGGTATGCAGCCAGCCAGCTAGACTCTCCAAATTATTTTAGGAACGTAGGCCTTACAGGCCAAGTCCTTTATTTTTCCTAAGAGGTGCACGAGATAAGCTGTTGTTTTGGCGCTAAGTGGGGCAGAAGCAGCTTTGTGTTCAAAAGAGAAGAATCTCAGTCCTCAGAACCCACGTTTGGCATGGAGTCGCTTGCAAGTGATTTCTCCTTGCCAACTTGCAAGAGTTTTTTACACATTTGCACATTGGGGAGGAGCACGAGGAGCACTGGCTGTGCAGCTGGCACGTGAGGCTGCCTGCTTGCGTGACCCCATCCGTGCTCTAGCATGTGGGATCAGTTGAGGTAAAACATGCATGATACAAGTGTGAATTACTTTTGAAGCTCTCTTGCAAGCAAGAGAGGAAATGATACAAGTTTGTGACTTTTGGCATTTGATATTTAATAGAAACAGCAAAAAAGCCTTGGGTTCTCAGTGTGGAGGCATTCAGCTTGCTGAAATTGCATTCTCAGCCCTTTCAGAAATGGCATAAACATGTACGTTGAATGGTTCTCTTTATTTAGGTGTTACTTTCCCCATCCCTTGTAGGAATCCACACCTTTTGCATTCGGATTGCTTACAGGCATTGTGTACCCCATGTTTGGGAAGATTTCAGTTTAATAGAACTCCAGAGCAAGGAACTTCTCAGCTTCCAGCTTTGTAAATATCATTTAACAAACAACGAGAGCTGAAATAATGGTTTAAAAGTATGGGAAGGCCAATCTAGTGTTTATGGTGTTTCGTGCTACGTGATGACAAAGTTCAAATTGAAAATATGATCAGAAAAACTACGCCTTAAATTGTATCAGACAAAAATAGCGCTTACTGGTGACAACAGCCAGGCATGCCCGTATCTTTGGAAGAGCAGGCTGTCCCCTGATGATTTCCTTCATTGTAACACTTCCTAGATGAAATGAAATGTTTCACTCAAGGATTTAGTTTATGATGAGAGCTGGTTGGAACTTTCTCAACAATAGAGCAAAGCTTTTTAAAGCAAAGAAATTCAACTTTTGGAAAATGAAGCTTTTACTGAGAGCACACCTTGTTCGATGCAATGTTCAATTCCAGCCTGAACAGGTTCTTATTTTTCATTTCTTGGATGTACTTCTTGGCTTGTCCAGGTGAGCAAGAGGAGGAGGGACTAATAACACCCTGAATTACGGCTAGTCTGAGGAGTGTTATTTCAGATGTAGAGCAAGATCTGGACGTGATCTCCCACATCTTAGCAAGGTATCCTAAGCAGTGAGATGGTGCTAAAGGCATTCACCTACTGTGGGGAGAAAGAGCAGGGTTTGAACCTGGGAATGAGCCCCTTCCACAGCAGCCCCCCTGTTGTCCTGAAGTCTCCTCCTTTCTTTTTCCATGTGAAACCTGGCCCCATTCCCGAAGGCGGAGCCAGGGAACGATTTGAGACCTTTGAAAGTTTTATAGGATGAGAAAACCGTTTCCCACCCAACTCTGGTTATATAAGCAAAAGCCTGGTTTCTAACACCAGATTCAGCTTCCAGCGCTAGCTTTTGGCAGCGTCTTTTTGATTTGAAAATTGAGAAAATGTCATGGAGAATAAATAACATCAAGATGAAATTCTGGCGCAGTTGCACTTGTGAGAACATCGTAGTGCCTTTCCTTTAGTTGCCTTTCCAAAGTCTTCCTTGCTTACTGGTTTGTCTTCAGATCCATCTATTAAGCGCTACATCTATCATACTGCTCAGGCTCTGCCAATATGTGAATAAATCCAGCCCAAGTATCAAAAACGTATGTGAAGGGGCTTCAACGAGCTGAGATGTAACTGCACGTATATTCCAGAAGAAGGAAGTGTGTCCCTATAAGTAGCGGTGGCCGTTCTCTGCAGGGGTACTGGCTGCGTCCCCTTTTCCATGACTTGGCTCTTTAGGTTCCTGGAAGAAGTTAGTAAGCCTCTCCTAAAGAGGAGGCCTTATTTTTGTGCCTCTATACGTTGTGTGTTGGAAGTAAGAGCTCTGCATGTATAGCAGTTTGGTTTCTGTTAGCAGGAACGTGATACATCAAAGGAAGGCTGCTCAGGACCTTAGTGGTGTGGGATCCCCAAGTTCTAATCCCCAGATAAATGATACTGCAGAAAAGAAATCACTGCCTTTATTATGACTTTACCCGGTGCTGTTCTCTAAGGGGATACATTATATTTTAACTGGCTGGTAGCAAAAATTACGTTATGAATTTGGAGATATCCATTAAAGCTTAAGCATATGTTTTAGGACTTGATGCTCCAAATTGCAGCCTAGCTTCATCGCTGATGCATGATGCAGCCTTGCATCATCGCTGCATGCATCACACCTTGTTTTCACTGCAGAAGGAAATTATTTCATTATATCCCATTGGTAATTTCATAATTTCTATTTAAAATGAAAAAAATAGTGCTGAGCCAGCAATGTTTGAGGACCCCCAGCCTTATGTTTTGCCTTCTCAGTGCCATTTTCTGCAGCCACATAGTCCAGAGACCGATGGATCCAGCCAGCAGCCAGCAGCCCTGGCCGCATTGCAGAGCTCACACAGCATCCAGAGATACCCAGCAGTATCAGATACAGTTATCAGATACAGAGAGGCCACACAAATCAGGTCCTTGGTTAAAAAGCCCACTCTCCCCAAGTTCAGAAATGTGTTTTATTTTGCAATATTAGTGCGCTGTGCTGCAGCAATGGACAGCACAGGCTTCTTTTCCAGGGCAATGGTGGCAAACTGCCTCTGCCTGCTTCACTCTGATATTTTTGGATACTGTCAGTGGCATTTGAAAAGGCAGTGAATGGGAGCAGCACTGGAGAAAAGCTTTTTTTTGACCTGGCCGACGCTGGCACCAAATGGCCAGGCTGGCACCGAGGATGCTGCTCCCTGCGAGGGACGGGGGGAGCTGCTCAGCAGGGTGGGACTGGAGCAGTCTGCTGAGGGCTCAGCAAGCCAAGAGAGGTCTGGGGGTGTTTTCTTATATTTAAAAAGAAACCAAGAGAATTGTCAGATCAGAGTGCGAAGATAGCACTGCTTTTCTGCAGATTTGAAAAGGCGGGCAGGATTTGGTGGGTGCTGGCAGACTTCGAAAAAGCAGGTGCCCTCAGAAAAGAGGAAGGTTTCATTTTTATTTTTTTTTCTTGACTTGGTTTTGTGAATGAAGAGTTCTATCGCAGTGGATGAGTAATGTATAGTAAACCTGGCATTCCCTGTTGTTCATGGGAATCTGTCACTTGCAGATGCTACCTTGCTGCAAGGTACTCTCTTCCAGATAGTGCCGCATGTCTGCGTCTACAGAGCTTGACGTTTGCAAGCAGCAACTAAAAAGTAAGTTTAAGAAAACAATCACAAGTTATTATTGATGCCAAGTCCTTCCACAGAGCTCGGAGCACAATCCTATCGCTCGGTGCTGTGCTTCTGAGATGTCAGCTACTGTCACTGTCCGTCTCCGTGAGCAGCTACAGCATAATTTCATTTATTCCCCGAGTGGCAGGTCCAGTCACTTTTCAGGATCAGTGCCTGTTTTCACCAGCCGATTCATCTGGATCCTTGTCACGGGTGGTTAACGCTTGGTGTTCTCAAAGACTTCGCCTGCCAGAACACATCAGAGCTGCCGGACGCAAAACGCTGCTTTTAACAACTCACCCGCCTCGTGTCTGACGAAGGTGCGCCCTTGTTCCTTTCCTCTCTGCCAGGTCGTCGCCTATCACTACTGCCAAGCAGACAATGCCTACACCTGCCTGGTGCCCGAGTTCGTGCACAACGTGGCCGCGCTGCTCTGCCGCTCACCGCAGTTCGTCGCCTACAGGGAGCAGCTCCTGCGAGAGCCCCACCTGCAGAGCATGCTCAGCCTGAGGTCCTGCGTCCAAGACCCCATGGCCTCCTTTCGGAGGGGAGTCCTGGAGCCCTTGGAGAATCTGCACAAAGGTATTGTGATGACACCTTTCCCATAGCTCCCACTGCACCTTTTTTTTTTTTTTTTTAATATTGTGCTTAGATGCATCTGAGCATTTAAACAAAGCAATAAATTAATCCATCTGTGTTGCAGTCCAAGAGCTGCAGGCAAGAGGTGAGACCTAGAAAAGCTGAGATTATGCCATCATCCGTATTTGGAAGCAAAGGGTTAATCCCTCTTCTCCTGGTGTGCAATTCAGGGCCACAAATGAAATGTTAATGACAACGTGCATTTGACTTTGCTTTCTCGGTTTCTTCCCCATCCCAAATGTGGCCTCGCAGCTCTGAAGGTGAAAACAAGCAGCAATTTCCATGCACAGCTCTGCTTATGGCAATGTGTTTTGATTTACTTACTTAGGGGGTGAGTGTTTTTCCCTTTCCCTGTCATTATTTAGCGGGCTCTTGAGAATTTGAAGCTTTCAGCCAAAGAGCTGATACCATAAAAGTCTATAGACACCCTGTCTAAAGCTTCTAGGGCAACTGGTAACAGGCCATATCCTGATTACTGATTTCAGAGCTTTTTCCAATGCAGCATTGATTTTGTCTCCTTTTCTTTCAAGATGCAACTAATTCGTTGTGACAATCGCTACCTTTAAGATCTCCGCTCGTTGCCATGAAAACTGGCAGAGGGTTGCAGAGTTCAGGGCTGTGTTGTCCTGCAAAATTGCCTTTATCAAAATGGCACGCTCTGAGTCGTCGGCCACAAAAATAGTTGAGATAATTTTCTGTTATGACCCTGCATATATCCCAGTGTTTGAACCGACGTGAAATAGATGCAGCCTCTACCAGATTCAAAGCCCTGCTGTTCAGATGAGCTCTTCTGAACAAAGCGTCCAAGCCCTGAGCTGCTGAGTCCAACTCGCGTGGTTCTACCAGGCACAAGAACACCCCGAGCCAGCACAGCTCGACAGCAGTTGATTTTCCTGGCATGGAGAAATGTCACTGTAGGAGTAGTGTGGCTACCCTTTCCTACCAACACTCCTGGCAGAGAAAGGACACGTTTAGGAACCGCTGCTCTAAAGGAAAATAATCTGTGGTTATTGCAGTAACTCCTTGGGAGGCGTTCCAGCTCTTGATTTTAAAGGGTTTCAGAGGATGCTTATTTTTCCTGCCAAGCAGGTTGGCCCTCAGCTGGTCCCAAGTTCTTGGGGGGTGGAAAATTTTTCTATAAAAGTTCTGTTTGCTTTTGGGCTCGGCATTCGACGCAGCTCTGATGGAGCCAGTGATTGGGGCTCTCATCTTTCAACGTTGCTGATGGAGAGTGCTGGCAAGCTGATTTGTACCAAGTGTTTTGTGACAAAATGAACAGTGTCTGGAAATTGGTTTTAAAATATATAACATTTAAGACTCTGTAAATATATCAGCAGGTCTTTTACAAGGTGCTGTTGAAGCTTTAATGCTACTGGGGCAAACTTATTGCATAACCATTAATGGTGAATGTCACTGAGAAACTCAGATTCATGTTTCTCAAATACATTTTTTTGAATCGCCAGGAATCTAAATAATACATAGGAGAACAAAGTTCTGATTCTTCCCCTCTCCCTGCCTTCTCCCCTCTCCCTCAGGCTTTATGAGAAACATGAGATATGAGCATAAAACTCATGCTCCATATTCACTCCAGGATTTCGGAGAGTCATAAAGTGTAGTTTCAAGTATATCCAATAAGCTTACTGAAAAGTTAACTGAAAAAGGATCCCTGGCGAATTTAATGCAAAATATGTGTTCTTCATATGGATATTAACAGCACATTTAGAAATAAATGCAACTTGGTAGCATAAGGCAAGGACAAGATGGGATTTTGGTGTTCAGCGCTACTGAAAGCAAGGTGTTTACGCGTTTCTGCCCTCCCTGGAATACCACAGACGGCTCGTGTTGTCGATGAACAGTTTGTGCTGGATTTTTATAGAAAATTTCCTGATGCACTTTACAATCAAAGAGAAAAGCTGATCAGCTGTCAGGAATACTGAGCTTTTTTGTTAGCCGGGCTTATCCCTGGTACTTTACAAAGGAGAGACAACATTATACCGATTAGAACCTGTAGTACGTCAGTAGCTTATGCCAACAGTAGCCTCGGATGTCCTATTTCCACCCATTACTACGTTTATTAGACAAGATTACCTTTGAGAAGATATCACTTGAGCTTAAGATCCCAGTTCACAAGAATATATATCATTAGTTCCAAAGCTCTACTCAGCTCTCAGCATCCGACCTAGAAACACTGGCTTCATTGTATGCATCACTTTGGTTACTGCATTCACCCACAGCAAAAAAAAAAAAAAAAAAAAAGTTTAAAAAGATCATGACTTGCTTTTTGTGGGATTTGGTTATTCCCCCCAGCTTGTTTATAAAAGTGGTTTTGACTGCACAGTTCTGATCAAACTCCTTTACAGTGCTGGAAACAGCCAATGTAACCTTCAAAATGTTGTACAGCCAGCCCCACACCTGCAGAGTGATGGCTTACGCTCCTCAAATAATTGTTTTGCCTGTGAATCGGGTTTGCTTTCATTTCAAAACACTTGTCCAGACCTTACTTGATCAATAAGATGAAGTGCAAAAATAAATAAAATAAATAAAGTGCAGACATCAGAATCAGCATAGTGTGGAGGTGTTGGGGAAGTGACTTTCTTGGTGAGCCTTCAAAAATTAAGACAGGCTGACATCAGGTGTGAGCTTAATACCGAAACTACAGAGAACTTCTGATAATGTGCTTATTAAAACTTATCAGAAGGACCTTGATTCACATCAAATAACATCAGACTTTGTGGAAGTGGTAGTTTTTTAAGGATGTCTGTTTTACTTGTAGAATATTACATTTTGTATGTCAGAAATAAAATATGTATTTTGGAAGAATGGAAATTGTTTATGTGAGAACCTACCTAGGAATTAGTGTATCATAAGAGAGGTGCTGCTGCTGCATTTGTATTTCTTCTTTAGCAGTATTTGATGACACTTCAGAACAATGCAGTGACTTTATAGTATATTGTAGTCACGTTTAGCCTTTTTAAATTAATGCCTTTTTTCTTTCTCTTATCTCAGAGAGGAAGATCCCTGATGAAGATTTCATCATATTAATTGATGGCTTAAATGAGGCAGAATTTCACAAGCCAGATTATGGAGACACCATAGTATCATTCCTCAGCAAAATGATTGGGAAGTTCCCTTCCTGGCTGAAGCTGGTGGTGACAGTCAGGACAAGTCTACAGGTATATTGAGTCCAGTAACTCTGATAAACTGTTCCGTTGTCATGATGGGTGTTGATAAAGATTGTCTTAGTGTATATAAGGATTTGTTTAAGACCCTATATTTTAGGTTATCCCTTTGGCCTTTTTACACTTGGATTTGCATTTCTGTCCCAGACTTTACGGAGTTGGAAGGGTCTAATCTGGCTTCACTTGTTTATGCCCATAGATGTTCATCATGTTCAAATGAAATGAATTCATTCAAGTTCATTTCATGTAAACTAAACTCATGTGAAAAGGGGCTACTTAATCACCAAGCATATTAGGAGACTGCTTGAAAACGTCCTCTCCTCGTTGTGGAAGGGCCAAGGATTGTGCATCTTCATAGCACTTTGTGCAACTGCGTTGGAAGGAGTCAATGTTGGTACAAGTCATTATTCAGCTCAGTTAAGAATATCTTGAGTAGGCGCTGAAGCTCTAGGCTGAATGTTGTTTGGGTTATCCATAAGTATTTTCATTTCAGTTTGCAGCTGAGCAGGTTTTCTTTTTTTTTATTATTATTTTTCACCTTCATCCTAGCCTTAGCTATCGTCACCACTCCCTTAGCACAGGATTAAGCCGCCCTTGGTTTGTTGGCTCATCTGAATGGAGCAAGCTGAGAAGCAAACAAAATGACCCAGTTAGGACAGATCTGCTATTTCAACTGTTTCAAAGCAGAGCTGGTTGATTTGCAGCATCAGTTGTGGGAACACTCACACTGAGCTTTTGAGCCAGGAGCCCGGAGGAGACAGACGTCAGAGGGATGAGATGCGCTTGGGATGAGAGCTGCTCATCAGCTGGCCCAGCTGCTCCAGGGAGAAGGACGTGGCTGTGGCTCTACCTGACGCAGAACAGCACCCATTTCTTCATGATTAGCCACTTTTCATTAGCATGGGGCTGTGCAGTTCATTTGTACCGAGGTCCATTAGGCAGTTTTACCGACATCCGCTAATATTTACCGAGCTCCGCAGGTTGATTTACTGTGGTCTGCCTGGCAGGGAGCTGAGCACTGGCTCCAGCTCCATCCAGGCAGCCAGCTGCTGCTCGCTGCCTTCGGAGCCGGGAACTGCAGCTGCTCCCTGAGACACTGGGAGGGTAGAGGCTATCTGCTCTTCTGTGCCGTGCTTCTGGGCCACTCGCTAGTGGAGTAAATTAAACATATTTTCAAAGAAATCTTTTTATAATGGTAGGTAAATTGCATCTCGATGGCTTGAATTCCTCATTTAATTAGGGCTCTTGCAGCCCTACAGTCTTCATGATGAGCTTTAGTTTTGCACCCTTTGTATTATTTTGGAGAGTTGGTTGCTGCTCCTGAAACTGCCTTGTCCAGCTCCATCACGTCATTTCTCTCCCCACTTCGCAGTGACAGAGCCCATGACATGAGAACTCCTTTGGAGAGGCCTTCAGTGATTTTGAGGCCATCAAAAACCCAAAGCATTGGTGAGCTGAGCAGATGAGAGATACCCTGGACATGGTATCTTGCAGCAGATAGACCTATTTATTTTGCACTGGAAAGCACTCACTGTTATCTGCCCTCACGTTTTGGTGCATTTCCCTGTTGATAGCAGCAGAGTAGCACAGGAGGAGGTGCTTTGCTCGGCTTCAGCAACATTTGTTTTGGCCTCAGATCTGTCATCTGTCTGTTCACAGGTCGTTCCTTCTATCGGGCTTCTGAAATGACAGCAGGGGGGGTGGCATCTCGGTGCTTGGATGGGGCAGGGCAGGAGTAACAAGGGCACTGCTCCGGGGGATTTTTCTAGACCTTTCCAGGGATGAGGTGTTAGGAACCGTGTCCTTCATTTTGATTTCAGTCATGTCTCACGCAGAAAGTACTTGATTATAGATGAGATCGTGAGGTCCTGAAGGCACAAACTGCCATTTTGTGTGTTTGCCCTGATGGAGAAGGTCTTGAAGGAGTCTCAAAGGTGCTACTGTAATATGAATTAAGTTTACTTAATGAATAATAAACGTTCCCAGCATGAATATACTTCTCTTTCTTTCTTTGTAGGAAATAATTAAGCTGTTGCCCTTCCATAGAATATTTTTGGACAGACTGGAAGAGAATGAAGCCATAGACCAGGACCTGCAGGCGTACATCCTTCATCGGATACACAGCAGCTCGGAGATCCAGAACAACATCTCACTGAATGGCAAAATGGACAACACTACGTTTGGCAAGCTCAGTTCTCACCTCAAGACTTTGAGCCAAGGGTCCTACCTGTACCTAAAACTCACTTTTGATCTCATAGAGAAAGGATACCTAGTACTAAAAAGCTCCAGCTACAAAGTAGTGCCAGTGTCTCTGTCAGAAGTTTACCTGTTACAGTGCAATATGAAGTTCCCAACGCAGTCTTCCTTTGATCGGGTTATGCCTCTCTTGAATGTGGCAGTGGCATCTCTGCATCCATTAACAGATGAACATATTTTTCAGGCCATTAATGCAGGTAACATTGAGGGCACTTTGGAGTGGGATGACTTTCAGCAGAGGATGGAGAACCTTTCTATGTTTCTTATCAAACGTAGAGATATGACGCGAATGTTTGTTCATCCCTCTTTTCGAGAATGGCTTATTTGGAGAGAAGAAGGTGAAAAGACCAAGTTTCTCTGTGATCCTAGGTAAGCAGATGCTCTGAGGAATCAGAGCTTCCACGTGTGTTCGTCTCAAAAGCGTTTCGTGCTGTTATCTGAATCATTTCATTTTACAAGGTTGCACATGGAATGAGATTCATCTCACCTGACTTTGATGTGTCTGCTCTGTACATAACTCCAGCTGTACTGGTCTCCTTACAACTTTGTATTGTCCGTGGAAAGAAATAAGTGCTCCCTGGGCACAAAACTGACCCGGCAAATGTAACAGTATTCTTTAGAATGAGATGAGCTGTTCTTCAGAAGGTCCCAATTGACTAGCTCAGATACAGGCATCTGAGTCATGCTAGGGGTGGCTGCATTTTGGCAGATTAATCCTGCCAGCTCAGTCTGGAGAGGGGAATCATCCTCTGTTTCCTCAAAGGTAGCGAAACCATGTGAAGCGGAGGATAAGGAGATGAAAGATGAACAGTGTGGATACGTCTTTTGCAGTTGGCTTCTTTTTGAAGTCTTGTTCCTCGTAGTCCTGCTATAAATGTGTTTCTGAAAGCAAAATAAGGAACGGAATCAGGCTCTTCACAATTTTGGACTGTAAATGCATACGTAATCTCCGTACTGATAGCAGCTGAGTTCCTGGCTTGGCTCACAGAGAACAGAATTTAATCTTGGTTAGATTTATATTCTCTAAACCCAGTGATCACTATTAACAATGTTATCTTTGTTTCTGCTGAAGAGTGGAAACAGACACTGACTGTAATTCTAGTAGTTTATCCCCGTAAGCTCTGCTCCATTTTGCTTGCCCATCTCTTAAAATACGATTACAAAAATCAGGGAAACACTCAGATGCTCAGCTGTATCAGGGCATCTCCTGGATCCTGCGACCAGCCTAAAGAAATACGGCAGTATCTGCTGGAACCACATAGCTGATTAGAGCAGACATAGCTGCTAGCACTCTCGTTGTAATTTACCACTTTAAATTTTGTCACAAACAGGCTACAGTAGAAAAATATTATATAGCTCCTCCCAGTGGGAATCTTGGCTGGTTTAGTGGGTTCAGCGCGATAGTCCTATCAAGTGAACCCTCTGTAAAACATCTTACAGCAGCAGGTGTCTTTATATCAATCAGTGCTGGTTATTTAATATCCTCCCGTGGAGTCATGAAGTGCTCGTCACTGGGTGATGCTTTTCCACCCTGTTTGCAACGCGGACACGTCAATTATGCCGATGGAGCTGAGAGCAGCCCCCCTTTCTGGCCACTTGTCACCGAGGTGGTTACGGGCTTCCTACAAGCTCTCAGAATACCAACCTCAGAATGAAACTCAAAAGTGCTCCATTTTAGATGATTTTGCACTGAAGCCATTCTTGCCACTGCACGTGGTTTTTGCAGGAAGTCACAGATCAGCCCTTGTTCACTCGATGAGATAAACCATGGGATGGATCTGTGCTTGGGGTTCAAGGACATCATGACCACGTTGCGCTGCCCTCAGAGCTGTAGTTTGAGCAGGGCTTGGTCTGTAGCTGTCTTGCCAAGCTGAGAGCGGGCACAGCGCTGTCCTGGAGAGGAAACCGTGCGAGCTGCGCGCTCACCTGCCTGTGGAGCTGGAGCCGGGTCCTTTGCTCTTCCACTTCTCTGTGCCAAACAATTTGTCACACCCTTTGGGAGGCTCTTGGCCGTCACTCGAGTCCCGTATGTGCCATTTCACCTGGAATATTAATGCTGGCTTTAACCATAGGGGGAAATCTTCTGCTCTTCGCAAGAACAAAACCCCTGTGCGATTTCTGACGCTAATCAGACTCAGCTCCTCGCCAGGGGCAAGCAAAGTTGCAATGCATGTAATGGGCTCCCAGTGCCTCGAGTGCAAGTCTATACGTATTGAAGGGCTAATAAATATCTCTAATGTATAATGCACACTAATTGCATTACACTCCGATGGTAGATAATGAAACAGGATACATTTTGGTGATTAATAGAGAGGACCCTCTGAGATTCTGCTATTGTGCTCCTCAAAATCCTCCTGTCCAGCTCTCAGGGAAGCGCCGATATTGCAATGTTGAGCTCTGAGCACGGTAAACCCTTAGCAACGATTAAGATAAGTAATGATTTTTCATTTTATTCCTCTAAAAGAAGCACAGCTTGCCACTGACTGAGCTAATAGGAGTAACCTATGAAAATTTGCCTGCCGTTGGTTTGTTTGCAGCAACTTTGATTTCCTTTCTGCTCACTTGGGAATTGGGAAGATGTTATAACCGTACGGACCGCTCATCGTCTGCTGGGGCAGAAACGTGCTGTTAATGCAAAGCTCGGTGACCTCCCCATGTCGATACAGCCAAGAGTCAGGTTGCTGAGGCTGATTTTTCATAGGAGAAGAGCTTTGGAGTGAAGTGTGGTTTTGTGAAGCTGCTCTTAATTGACTTACCCTGACAGGGCGTCCAGGTGTAAGGATGTTACGAAAGAAATTGGGATAATGGGCCTTGTGTCTGCACACTGCAGCTGGGGTAATCTTCCTCATTTCATTAATGAGAGCGAGTTCCTGTGTTCTGGGGAGTATGGAGAAGAGGGGAGAGGAAGAACACAGTGTCCAGAAATTACCACGTTTTCCTAGGCCTTTATGATAAGCGGCAAATCTCCATCCTCCAGATTTTTCTGTGAGCCTGGTGAGTTGCTAACCCTTGTCCTTGGATGCTCACTGTGAGTTTTCTGTCTCAAGCAAGGGCTGCCTGGCATTGAGGGGAACACAATCACCATAACCTCTCTCGCAAGAGACCCCCCAGCATCCATTTAATAACAGGGCACCAACAAAGCATTTGTCAGAGCTGAACCAGCATCGGAGTAATGACTTCCCCTGCCTGTCAGCGTAACGCTATTAACTCAGTGCCTTAGTTGACAAATAACATCAAACATCTTAGGGGAAAGACCCAATCCTTTGTGACTGGTGCATGGAGAAAGTGGTGATTATTGAGTGTTTGCTCTTACACTTGTATTTCTTAACGTAAATTCTTCTCTGATGCCGTGCTGTGTTTTGCCTAGACTTAATCAGAAACTTCCATGCAATTATCTTGCAAGCTTTTACAACGCTAATAAAACGTTTTATCCTTGGGCTGCTGCTGAAGGAACTGCGAGGGAGACAGACGTGATTTGCCCTGGTGAGGCAGTAAAAGAGCTGCAGCCAGATACAGACCCCCAAAGTGAAATTACTCTGTCCAGACTTAAGTATCAACATCTGCGTGGCTTGTCTAGACTTGCTTTATAGTCAGAGGAGGGAAATAAGGATGATTCATTTCATCATGAGCTAAAAGGCTAAAATAGGTCAGATGAAGAGTGCCTTGCAAGTGTCTCCTCCTGTCGATTTATAAAGGAGCTCAGGGTTTTGGGCTCACCGGGAGATGTCTCCAGTACTGACGGTCTGCTCTGCTAACCGGTACGCAGGTTTTGGGGGTAGATCTGCAGGTGTCCTTTTCTTGCTGAGAAAACAAAGGAAGGAAAAAGCTGCTCTTTATGCCGTTGCCAGCATATGGCTCTCGTAACAGGGGCTTTTGCTTCTCAGGGTGGCACACGCACAAGCTGCTGGTGTGTCCCCTGTCATCGCTGAGCAAAGTGGCTCTTTGTAGCACGGCTCAGGGACCTTCCAACGGCAGTGGCACCTCAGCAAATTAAGCACCGAGATCTCCACTCGCAGCATGGAGTCACCTCACCTAGCCTGTGGTTCTCGCAGTGCACGTATCTGGACCGGGGTGAGTGGGAGGGCAGCAGGCGCTGGTGTAGCGATGGGGGAGGACAGCTCCTCCTAGGAGGAATATTCCACTGGGAATCCATCCGGGAATATCCCAGATGCGGCGTTAGTCTGAAATCCTGAACATCTGTGGTCAGGCTTCCAGAAAAGCTGGATGCTCAGGTCTGAAGAGAGCCCCTGCAGGCACTGGGAATCATTCAAAACCCAGTTCCTGGTGCCTGGGTCAGGAGCCGGCAGTGACACCGCTGGGCTGGTTTAGGGGTGATGCTCAAGCTCAGAAATCACAGAATCCTAGAATTAGTAAGGTTGGAAAAGCCCTCCAAGACCACCTGGTCCAACCATCCCCCTACCACCAATGTCATCAGTAAACCATGTCCCCAAGCACCATGTCCAACCTCTCCTTGAACACCCCCAGGGACGGTGCTGCCACCACCTCCCTGGGCAACCCGTCCCAGTGCCTGACTGCTCTTTCTGAAAAGAAATGTCTGCTCATTTCCAACCGAAACCTAAACAAATGCCATATGAGGAATCAATATTCTGCAGTAGATGTTCTTCAGTGCACCAACAATAGATCAGGGGCAGTTCCTCCTGCTCGTTGCCTGAATTAGAAGATGCCTAACAATATGGAATATCGCTTAATAAAAAAGGCAGAAGTGCTGGTGTCTCTGGAGCTGGGGGCGAGGGCAGCTCCTCATCTACCCCCTCGTGTTCCACATCACGAACCAAATCTGTTCCTGTCCCTGCAGCCCTAAATAAAGGCACCTTGTGTGGCTCGGGGTGCAGCAGTGATCCAAGCAGGAGCACGCAGCTCCAACGCAGCCCACCGAGTTGCCATGGTTTCCTGCAGAGCTGTCCTGGAATACAATACAGTGTAGGTATTTTGCATTTTCCTTTCTCTCTTGGGAGGCAAGCTGCAAGTGGAGACTTTTCCTACACGGAGTTAATGTTTTTACTTATTACCCAGCGGACTGAGAGATTGTGAATTAGAAACAAATAAGTGTTTTTTGCACTTAATCTCACTGACAAATCAAATTAAGCTTAATCTGATCGACAAATAACAATCCCCAGTCAAAAGGGAATAAATTTAGAAAGTTTGGAGGAAAAGAAGTCAGTGAAAATCATAAAAATTCAGTGATAGAGCAAACACTTAAATGGGAGGGGGGCTTTATATTGCGCATCAGCTTCTTAAAACTTGTCTACAATTAACTCCTGAGTATTTCACGTCATTATAGTGCATAGTTAGTTAACTTTTTGTTTTCATCTTTTATATGCTGAGATTCTGGAAAGCTCTTAAAATATACTCAGATTTATTGTTAGCTTGAAAAAAAGCATTCACCAAAAGCCAGGCTGTGTCTTAAGTGTTCTCTCTGCATTCACATGGGATGGATTTCACTCCGTGAAGCAAAGGTGCTATTTGAACTCAAAGTGAAGCAAAATAATGGGTTTTATTTATTTGAATCCTTTACTTATGCAGAAAAAATAAAAATAATGCAGTGCCCAGTAGCACCTTGTGGGGAGGGAGATGGAACAAGGAGGTTTTCGCGAGTGTTCAGCAGCGACCTCAGCTCTGGAGGTGCAGCAGGGAGCTGAGCGCTGCTTCTTCCATTCTTATTTTGCATTACTTTGCTGCTTGAATTGCCTTTCTGGAAGTGTTTTTTTTGGAGTGCCCTAAGGCGTGGGTCTGTGGCGAGCACCTGGTGGTTCAGCAGGACCCCGAGGGACGGGTGGTGTTTTGTTCATTGCGCTGTGCCCAGCTGCGTGCTGCGTGCCACATGTCACCGAAATACACGAGGTCAACTCGTTCCCTAGCCAGCCTGCTGTCCAGGCATCTGCACTTGTGCAAAGCCTGTGCTGAGTTAGTGTAATTAATTACCAAATCGCCGGGGGATTTGGTGTTTTATCATTCCTGCAGCTCTAATTTTGGCAGGACTGTGGAGTGGGGAGGAAGCGGTGGTTTACCTGTGGTTTGGAGCAGGGATTCCTCTATACCCATAGCATAAGAATGGCAGTCAAACATTTCTTGCTGGTTTCATTTCCTCATCACAAGGAATGCAGCTGAGTTCCGTATTTTTGGGTCACAAAGATGTATCCATCATGATGTCCTCCACTTCACTGAATGGGCAAACACAAGCTGCTCACCAGGCAGTGGAGATCTGATGGACTGCTGACACTGAGTGTGCAACTTCCAGGCTTCCAGAGTAAAGTTTTCTGATCCCTGACTTGTAAATGGTGTATTTTGAAATGTAAAAAGAATGGGCAATAGCTCAACCAAATTAATGTAGGAGACTCTTCTATATATGAGCATCCACATTGCCAGTGTTTCTAGGTGTTAACTCTAAGCTCCTGCAGAAACACTGAGCTAAAAATGAATGATTAAAGCCATGGGTAGCAAATCAGGCAGCTGTAATGGGACTTCTCTGAATGTCAGAAGCCAAGGTTTGTGCAATGTGGACTTTGGGACTGGGTAGAGAGAAGGATCTGTTGGTGGACGTAGAGGAGAGGGAGGCTTGAGCTCATTCACGTGGTGGCTCTACATCTAACGAAGAGCCCAAGTGCCTGAGTTGCAGGTTTTTCCTCGGAAACTTGGACAGGGCTGCAGGTGTGGTGTCGATTGGAAGAGAAGAAATGGGAGACAGATTACAAATCATGACTGATGAGATGAGATGAAGAGCAGATGTGATTGCTGCCACCATAAAGGACATCAGCAGAGCAGCTTGCTTTAACTGGCTCATTAGACATGCAACCTAAGCATTCAGATGCAAGTTTTTTTTTAAATATATTTTGTCTTGAGTTACTGTCCTCATAAAATCTTTTTTTTTTTTTTTTCTGGACTGCAAACTTCTGTACGCTGTACCATTTTTACATCTAAATGGAAGAAAATATTCACTGAGTAATCCATTCTGTGGCACTGAGCCACTAAAAAGAGAGAAGTGGAATTAATTGGAAGCAATATGTGTGCTTACTGAAGAAAGAAATGTTGCTTAATTTGTTCTTCTTATTTCATTCCTCAAATCTTAAGACTCACTCACTGAGCAGAAACATCTTCCAGTGGTATACTAGGGAGTAGCCCCAGCTTTATTCCACCTTGCTTCTTACAAGTTCATTTACTCCCGGTTAGATGGAAGTAGAGCGCTTCCAAGTCACATTGCCCATTCTTTTATTATCCTGCTTATTTGAAATTACTCAGGTGAAATGAGAACAGGAGGTGCATCACCATTTATCTTTCGAGTTCTTGTCTGCATGTTGACAATATAGTCACCGGAGAGCTTACTGAGAGATGGTTTTTATTCATTTTACCCACCTAACATGTTTATTAAATATGCCAGCAGTCTTTTCACACTGCTCTTGGACATCACTTATTTACTCTGAATACGAAGTAATCTGTTCCTGGCAACCAGCAGATTTTCTGAACGGCCTTATGAACTGAACTGAGATGAGGGAATTTCATCGTTACTCCCTGGATCTAGTTTTTTTAATCTCATTAAGTCAGGCTCTGTAAGGGTTCAGAAATGGTTTATTCTCTCCTTTATTGTTCTGTATTTTTAAATTATTGCAAATATGTTTTGTTACCTTAAACCTGAAGGGTGCCATCAGAGTTATCTGTTTTTCCTCTGCTGCTTCTCTGGGCAGTTCCTGGCACCCAACTGCCATTATTTCATGCAATTTAGTGGAGAGCTGCTCCAGGACAAAGTCCCAATAAGGGTTCAGCTGTATTATCCCAGATTAATTGCAGATGAACTCTTTCTCTGTGATAGCCAAGTATGTAACATAATCTCTGGCTTTTACTCTCCATACTTGATAAAATATGGGAGCAGCACAGTTAGTACCTATGGAATTTATAACAGACAGCCTAGAGAATGAAAAATGACAGCAGCATCACTAGCAGATCTTCAGCATAATTCTGCTTTCAGCTGAGCTGCATCAGTGAGATCATTGCTATTAGACCTGTCAAACTTACCTGAATAAACCAGTGACTTCCCACCTGAATGATGACGTTAATACCATGTTGGGGGGCACAGAGCTTCCCACTTCCTTCAAAGTTCGGAATCATTAAGCACAAGATGCTCCAAGACATCTCTCAGCGCTGAAGATGCTGTTAACTACTGTTTGGCTCCGTCTCACACACGCTCAATCAGCCTGCCCTTCCTGCAGTGTATTAAGGACGTGGTGCAAGACAGCACTGGCTGTATGTGGAGGCTCTGCTCCTTGATCACATCCCCCTGATGTGCACCATATTGTAGCAGTGCAGGTGGTATTGGTTTTACTGGTGTTCAGTCGCACCCCAGCAATGAAGAGACATCCAGTGAGCCTATTGATTTGAAGTCTGCCATCACCAAGACACACTTAAATCAGAATTTCTTTAGGGATAGGCCGGGTGCTGTTAAGTGATTCCATTTCTGCTGCTTCCAGTGGTCACAGAGTGGTTTGTGCAATTCTTCAGGTCTCCTTTACACCAAGCACAGCTTTGCTGCTTTTACTGCTTAGACTACAAATAAGGCAATGGGGAAGGTTACATACAAAGGGATGAAGCACTAAGAGTTGAGATGATATCTGGATGCAGATTTTTGTGCAGTGCTTTGTCTCTGGTAAGCCAGAACTCATCAGCCAAGCACTTGTAGCTGGTGGCATTGGGTGAAGTATTAAATCATGGTCATATGTCTTAGAGAGACCCGCTGCAGTGAGACCAGGGGTGTTGGACTTTGTGTGCATCTGATGGGTTGAGCCTTATCATCTGTGCTACAAAAAAGCAAGATTATATAATCACAGATAGCCCCTTTTAGCCGGGAAATGGCATGTTTAGCACCTGGAACAGTGGGTTCCTGGTTTATGATTGGGGCCATTAGGTGTACCTGCTGTATAAGAATGGCCAGTGGTGATTATGGTATGAGCAAGCCATTGTGAATAAGACAATTGTTGGGTGAAGAAAACAACCCGAAACCATGGTGGCGAAGGTTTCTCATCCTGCTAATCAGAATTATCTCTACAGTTTCGTAGAGCAGCAGGAACTGGTAGTGCCCTGCTGCTGTGTTCTCCGTTACTTGTAGGCAGGTGACGCTTTCTGATCAGGTGTCTCATCCTTCGTCTCTTCGCAATGAAACGTGACTTAAAAGATGGAAAGATTTATTTTTTTTTTTCTTGGCTGTGAACTCTGCTGTCCTAGTTAGCTTAGCAAATTAAAGCAGTGTTTAATTCTGCGGGAAATAATGCTGCATATTTAAGAACATTCCCTGTTTTGAATTGTTTCTTGTATAACATTAATTCCTCCTAAGTTAATTCACAATTATAACATCAGAGGGAAACTATGCTACAAAAATCAATAAATCACTGTTGGTGATTAAGTGATCCTTCAGCAGGAGCTGACTGTGAGCTGAGCTCGGCCTTTCCTGCAGTCTGCTGCGCTGGACAGACGTCCTTTGGAAAGCAAAGGAGGCTCCGGTCTTCGTCAGAGCAGACATTATTCTCTGCACTGAAGTTATAAAATTGCCCTCTGCAGAGCTGAATAAAATATGAATACACGTCTGCTGGAAGACCAGATTCACTGGGCACCGTGTCAGATGTCTGGGTTTTGGAATGGTTTCATGGGATTAGCTGGAAGAAGGGAGACGTGGATCTAAATCAGGAAATTCAGATGTTGGTAGGTTCAGAAGGGACTGATTCTCACTTTGTTTTTTGCCTGTCTTCTGTTTCATTGGTTCAATGCCTTAAGAATCAAGTAACTTTATACTCTTTTAAATCTCCTTTGCTTTGTCTGAAGGATAGAAGAGTGTAGATGAGGCACATATGCAGAAGCTTTTAGTATTTTCTTCTGTGTTTCCCCATGCTGCACCACAGCTCTTCAGTCATGCTAGGATTTTGTTAGTGCTGCATTGTCCCTTTCCATCTGTGGCACAAGGGATGGGGACAAAATGAGGAATGTGCTCGAGGTACCAGTTCCCTGCATTGGCTTGTTCTGCTCCTACAGCTCCACATGCTGTAGCTTTGGGTGAATAAGAGAGCAGCCTACAGCACATTCCCCATAAGTAGCCTTTACTTACAGCTGCTATACGTCTGTACCAGTTCATGCTATGCAAGGAGCCAGGCTCTCATCTTTATATATACATATGTGTGCATCCCTGGGCACAGCCCTCACCATTATGGGAGCCTGCATTTTGGAGCTGGCTTGCACTGCCACACACAATCTGCGAGTGCAAACAAAGGCTTCCAGAGCTGAGCTGGCAGCGCTATTAATTTTTCACAAAAAGAAATCTTGCATTAAAAATAGAAAATCTCTGATGATAAACTCTGCAGTGGTGAAATTCAAAGCAAATCATTTCACTGAGCTCCTTGATGTAGAAATCATTACTGCCATCCTCTGCTGTATTAGAAAAAAGAAAAAAAAGCCCATGCTGTTCGAGTCTGTTTTAGCATGCAATTAACGTTGACAGAACAAGTGACTGCAAGTATTTATCAACAAGCCCAAAGCCAAGGTCTGGGAAACATTGCAGAGGTAATGTATTACTCATGAATACTGTACTTTATTCCGGAATAGTTCGTACATGCCTTATTCATAACAGCCAAAGTCATGCATATAATTAAATTTAGGTAAATACCCTACCAGCTGCAGCTGAAAAGCAATTTAGGAGCTAAGCATGGACCTTGGGCTTGCGTGTCAGACAGGAGCTGCACTTCATCTCTCACTGCAAAGAGAAGGCACGTCAGAAGTTTCTGGATCTTCAGTCCATGCTCAGTATTAATGCAGTTACAGCTCTGTTCTGAGCCTTCCCAAACATTTTTGAAGAGTTTCCGATCAGCCGTGTTCAACAAGCAAAGAAGTGGCATTATTTCCTCTTCTTCGATGGGCAAAACAGAGGTAGAGAGGGTAGCTACAGCATCCCTTTGTGAGCTCGCTATCAGATCCTGGAACAGAAAGCTGCTGTTAATTATTTCCATCCCAATGCATGACTCTCCCCAGCAAGGAAATGAGCTGATGTCTCTGAATGAATGCGCACCACCAACCTTTTAGTTGAGGTAAACGCGTTGGCTGTTGTCCAAAATATAAGCGTAGCAACGTGAGGCTGAGGAGCCATTGAGATGTATTGAGAATATTAGAGTGATTATAGGTTTTCGTAATCTGGCTGAACGGGGATGGGTAAAATCTAGCAGTTGCTGCACTCCTTGACTTGCAGCTGTATCTTTATGGTTTTGTGATCACGCGAAACTCAAGCTGTGTTGCATAGTCATTTGTTTTCGTCTGCTCTGTTTCTTCTTTCCGTGGGCCTTCCTAGAGTTTAGCTGGTGTAATGAGCAAAAGCATTTGACTGTCTCCTTCGAAAGGGTGTGAACTGGTGGGTATCTCCTCCTGCTCCAAAGGTGTGGAGCAAAGAGGGGAAGAGCAAAAGGAAAGAAATTCAGTAGGCCTTAAATAACTCAGGGTGCTACAACCACTCCCAAATCCCTTCTGTTTTGCCATCTTTTTAAGTTTTGTCCCTTCTGTTAGTTGCTTTGTGGAAAGCTGGCCCAGTGCAGCCACATGTCAAGGGAGGCACTGCCCAGTGCACAGAGGTGTCCTGTCATTTCAAGCAGCCCACCATGGCACCTGAGCACCTCAGTCACTGTCTGGAGGAGCTTCTCCTTCCTCCCCTTGTGGTGAGGGAGCCACAAGGTTGCAGGCGCCCACCACAGGTTGCTCGGTATGGTGGGACAAGCCTGGGTCGGGGCAGGGAGCAAAGAGGAATGTGACAGGAGCTTCTCTTCAGGTTCTTCGTCAGCTCAAGACACCCAAAGTGCAAAGGGCATCATCAACCAACCAAGCATTTAGACAACAACCTGTTATTTGCATTCGCCTGAGCATGAGCCAGCAGTGTGCCCAGGTGGCCAAGAAGGCCAGCGGCATCCTGGCTTGTGTCAGGAATAGTGTAGCCAGCAGGAGCAGGAAGGTGATTGTCCCCTTGTATTCTGCACCTTGAGTACTGTGTTCAGTTTTGGGCCCCTCAGTACAAGAAGGATATCAAGGCCCTGGAGCATGTCCAGAGAAGGGCTGTGAAGCTGGGGAAAGGTCTGGGACAAAACTCCTATGAGGAGCAGCTAAGATCACTGGGGTTGTTTAGTCTGGAGAAGAGAAGGCTCAGGGGAGACCTTATGGCTTTCTACAACTCCTGAAAGGAAGTTGTGGGGAGCTGGGGGTCGGCCTCTTCTCATGGGTAACTAGTGATAGGACCAGAGGGAATGGCCTCAAGTTGTGCCAGGGGAGGTTCAGGTTGGAAATGAGGAGACATTTCTTCTCAGAAAGACCAGTCAGGCATTGGGACGGGCTGCCCAGGGAGGTGGTGGAGTCACCATCCCTGGAGGGGAGCCCAAGGAGAGGCTGGACGTGGTGCTCAGGGACATAGTTTAGTGGGTGACATTGATGGTAGGGAGATGGTTGGACCAGGTGCTCTTGGAGGGCTTTTCCAATGTTTATGATTCTGTGAGGGCACCCTTATAAATTTCCTTGGCTTTTTGAGAGGCCCGATGGAGTTGCTCGCTAGGGGACGACATTATTTTAATACATGGGGAAGATCACCACATCACATTTTCCTAGGGCCACATTTACCTGGGGCCTCAAGGCCTGCCTTACTACAAAAAGGCGTTTTGTTCATCCTGCTCTTTTTTGGGCACACGTCCAACATCCTACAAGTACCACGTAGGCTGGCAAAGCGTCACTGGGCTCTGCTAAAATGAATCTGAGCATTATCAGTCCAGAAGGAGGTTTGTTGGCAGGGCCTGGGAGAGACCCCACCAAACACCTGGCTGTGGCACACAAGTCTTCCACTTTCCTTCTGGACTTCAGCAAAAGAAGGAGCCTGGCTTTCCTTTGAGACGGGGCTAAGCATTCTCCCTGGATGGAGATCCCCACCCTTGTGAAAACATCCATCTTTTGTAATATTTACTTGCCTTTTTGTCATGCTAAGTGCTTTTCTGCTTTACCAAATAGTGATGAGCTAATAACATTCCCTGTCCTTAAAAGCCCTTGTAAAGCCACAATTTATATCATGTTTGGTTTTGTTTGGCTCGAGGGGTTTTGATTGCTTTTATGTGTAGTCACATTTTTATTTAGTTCCAGAAATGAAATGGGTTAAAAAGGGCTCCCTTGAGAGTATCCAAAGGCTTACGGAAGAATCTGAACTTCCCTTTTACTCTACCCTCAATGTCAAGGCAAGCAGTTGCTTTGCTTGTAGTGTGCATACTTGGCTGCAGTGTAATTGTTTGTTTTTCTTTTTTTGATCTGATACACTTGGGAGACTTTGAAAAAGCCTCATTTGTTCCTAGTTCGTTGCAAGCAGCAACAATGTCTGCGTTACTGATCTGCATCTCCAGTTTGCAGAGGCCATCTCCTCTTGGTTTGCTTCCTTCAGAAAATCTAACATATGGAAGGGTACACAAAGAGCGTATTTGTAGGCAACACGAAGAAAACTTCCTGCAAGGACAAATACTGGCCATTCTCACCCCAGAACAATTGGCATTGCTTCACTTCTTCACACCGCATGTCGTCTGTGCACATACAGAGAATAAGCTGCTTGAGTCAAGACACAGCCATCTTAAACTTCCACTGTTTTGAGTTGGAAGTTCAAAAACCTTTAAGTACCTTTAGAAATGTCAGCGAAGACCACTGTTAGCAAAGGAAGTCAATGTCTTTTATTGTGTTTCACGTTAAATGGGGCTCTGCATGTTGCTCAGCTACGTTGTTTGGGTTGTCAACGTGGTAGGTCATTTGCCAGAAGCATCTTTGTTACTCGAAAAGCTGGAGAATGTGTTTTACGTGGAAATAAAGTTGCTTTAGTCTTCCCAGGAAATGTCACAGGGTGGAGAATGCAGTTGTCATTTAAAGGCCATTTTTCAAACTGTGGATATTTGGAATGTGTCATTTTCTAATGACTTCAACATCGATGGCATGCTTTCAAAGTGGAGTTGTGCTCTGCAAAATAACTACAAAAATAGCACCTCGTCTCTCATGAAATTGTACCTCTACTGTTTCTGAATTTACGTCTGTTTATAGAGAATGTATCATTTTATTTTTATCTTCTAATGATCTTTTTTCAGTGATAAGTGGTCACCAATAATAAATGATATGCAATGAGTTGGTGGTTTACAAATAAGAGCTAGTCCAGCTTAGTTTCCCCAAAGCTGGATTAGGTTGAAGGCTTAGCAAAAGCAAAAATTGTTTTCAAAATTTCTTCTGTTGGTGTAACAGGCAAATACTAACATGCTCCTCCTTCTCTTTTTAGGAGTGGCCACACATTACTTGCCTTCTGGTTTTCCCGTCAAGAAGGAAAACTAAATCGACAGCAAACTATTGAACTGGGACATCACATTCTCAAAGCACATATTTTTAAGGTAACAAAAATTAAAATGAAGACTCATGCCAACCTCATCCCCGTCGTGTATAATCTGCCAACGCTGGCAATGTTCAGTCTCTTCTTGTTTTAGGGCTGCTGTGAGAAGTGTGATTGCTGCAGGCTGCTGAAACATGTAGAAGTTAGCTTTACAAAATTGGCAATGGTATATAAGAAATTCTTGAAATTAAACCATCCTTCAGACTGTAAATTCAAGAAAGAGCCTCTTACCTAAAATCCCTCTCTTACCGTAAGAGGTTTCTTCCCATCTAAGATGAGTTCCTGTAACAACATCTAGGAAAAATAAATCTTAAAGAATTCAAAGGCTTTGAAGAACTCAACCCAGAGTTTAGGTTGTAAAAGGAAGAGGCACTAAAATCTGGTGGTTGATTCATTTTACTTCTCAGACAGATGTTTAACGCCTGAATAATTAAAAGGCAAGCTTGGTCACGAACAGCAATGTGACCCATAAATTAAATGTTGTTCTTCTGCCTGCTGGCCCTCATACCAGGAGATGGAAATGAAAGAATGGATTTGTAAGGTCATAGGAAATACAGAATTTCTTAAAAGTTTTAGGACCTGTGCGTTTGCTTACCACTGATAAAAATGAGACTGTATTTTCATCTGGTCTGTGTATGATTTTACAGACTTAAGAACTTACATAGTTCTATTAGTATTTTTGGGTCAAACATTTCTGTCCTGTGTCAGTTCTGTATTTATTTGTTGGTTTCCCTCTGCTGGATTCATGATCAAGTATAGTAATGAAGTCGCCTTGTATGGGAAAATAATGGCTAGAGCCAAAGGGAAGAACCCCAGGTCAAAGCATTATCCAATTAGTGTATAATTTTCAAATTTTGGGATACAATCCCAAGGCCCAATTTAGCAATGAATTTAGTATTCAGCTGCATTTTACTTTAAAACTGATTCCAAATCTTTTTTGTTTCACACTCCTCCGGTAGAAACAAATGGGGCTTCAGGAGCTAAACACATGACAATTTTCATTAAGTGGAAAAGTTGCCTGTAGATTCCACATTTAATTGAGCAATATTTACAATAGTAGAAAATGCCTATTAGCATATGAAAAATGTCAGTACTGCCTTCTGTTTCTAATCACTCGGCAAAATCCCTGTTTTTGCAATGCTGCAGCAATAGCATGTCCCGGTGACAGATAAGCATAACAGTGTGTCATTTAAAAGTACTGTAAAGTTTTGAAAGGCTTTGGATTAGCTGGATTAGAAACACTGTAAAACTTGGTCTTTTGGTTTTCCTTGAATAGATTTATTTTTATTCCTTGTTTTTAACGAATGTTTACCAAGGATTTGTGTGTTTACTGAGTGAAACAATAGATGCATTAGTTTTTGAAAGGAGACATTAAACTGGAGTATTGCAGAGCATTTTTAAGATCTTGAACATTCTTTTAAGAAAATATTTCAGCCAATACGTATGCACATTCCTGCTGTTTCTGACCATATTTGCTTCTAAACAAGCATTTTTTCCACTCAAGCCTTTCATTCTGCCTGATTTTTTAGTGAAGTCATTACAAGTAAGATGGGTTTTCTGCCAAGAGAGGAGCGTGTCAGGTCATAAATTCAGAGTGTTTTTCCTGAAGTGTCTCATGTTATAGCAGCGGCTTTCTGCAGACACAAAGATTCTGATTTTGAAGGTATTTATCGAGGCTCAATATCATTTTATTTCCAGTTCATTTACCCATCATAAAGCTTGACAAGGATTAAAACAGGTTTAAAGCATTTTGTCCAGCCAGGTAGAAATGAGGGTTAGCTATAGAGTCAAAACTATGATTAAACAGGGAGGAAAACATGTTTATCTGATCCCTGTCACTTCACATCCACCAGCAGTTGTGCAAAATAACGAGGGGCCACTTGGAACGGCCGGGTGCAGCAGATGAGCGAAACGCAGCCGCGAGGAGCTGGCCTGGCAGCTGGGTGCAAGGAAGCTTCTTCGCTCGGTGGCTGAGATCTGCTGGTGCTCTTTCTTAGACACAAACATCCTCAAACAGTTTGGGAAAAAAAAGTACAAATGTTTTAGTCTTTTAAAGCAATTACCAGTCTTAACAGGAGCATATGGAAACCCAGCTTGGGAAGCCTGGCATGGAATGAAAGGGCAAGAAGAGAAATGTGCAGTAATGATACAAGAAGACCTAAACTTCGAGCTAACGTATGTTTTACAAATCAACCAAAGAGAAGTCTTTAACTTGATCTTAAATTAGTTAGCTGAAATGTCAGTAATCCAGAAGTGGGTGTCCCTCTTCTCCAGACTGAGCGTGTAATGGCAATTACAGGCTGAAACACACGCTGTGACAGCTAAAGGTATGTAAAGGTGTCTGAAGGTGTCTGATGTTCCTTGAAAAACAACCTTACAAGGAGCTCGTGTTGGATTTTGCGTCAAATCCTTGACTCTGTCATAGGCGACAGACAGCATTGGGTTTCATTTCTGTTCTTGGTTTTCTGTACACGTGTCACAGCAGTCGTTGTGTCACGGTGCGGCTGAGACAAAGCCTTAGGGCTGTAGCAAGGTATGGATACAAGAGGAACCGATGGCCAAATAGCAGAGGAAGCAGTACGTTAGAAATGAAGTTATGCTGACAGCTGCAGACAAGAGTGCAGGACGAAAAAAAAAAAAAACTAAGCCTGTTTGAAAATCAGGATTCTGTGGGCTTGGCAAGGTTGTTTGAATGAAACGTGCACGGTCAGGCCATGCCTTCGTCCTGCCAGATGGTCTCAGCGAAATGGAAACCACTCATCCTATTTCAGTTTGATGTTGTGTCAGGCTGGGATTTGCTTTCGCTGAAGGGTTCAACCTGCTTTACAGAGAAGGGAAACAGAGAGTCAGGAAGATATTACCTGCAAAATGAGAAATAGTGCAGATTTGTTTCTGCAATGCTAACGGTGTCAAGTGTATTTATTCCACAAAGGATAAATGTCATCTTTTATGCATTGCACTAATATCTAAGTATATATGTTCTAATAGTGGTTGAGATTTTTATAGTGTGTGTGATTATCTTCAGATGGCTATTCAGAAAGTACATACTCTTTCCCTCCATCCTGGTGGTGACTCAAACAGCTTATTTATGGGTTTGGTAGTATCATAACTATTTTTGAATTATTTTAACTGTTTATTATAAAATGGTTTTCCATTTGTCAAATGATACTGTACCGAGTTCACTGAAATTTAATATTGACCTCCAGTGTCCTGTGTTGTGTCATCTCAAAAGCAACATTTACCAGCGCTGAAATTCCTGAGTTCTTTTTCTGCCTCAAGCAGGAGCAGCTATTTTTCTCTTCAGTTCCCTGAATTATGAAGAAAACAAGCTCATGCAGTTGTTTGTTATTTATAAGAGCTTGTGTAATCTTTTAGCTTTTTTTTTTTTTTTAATTTGTGGTAAAACTGTTTTAAGTGACAAATCCACCGATGGCTGGTGCAAAGCTTCTGAGCACCTTTCACACCTGTGTGGCAGAGGTCTGTAATGGAGCCCAGCAGTGGGTTCAGACAGTGGTTCCTGCACTGTGAGCATCTTCCTTGAGGTGAAACAAATCCCATCGCCTGCTGCTGGTCCTCTTCCCACAGCCCCACACCACGTGTGTCAGTCCCTCGCTGCAGAGGGGACCAGAAGTCTTTCCCAAATGTGATCCTGCCACTCTGAGCAGGTACAAACGGCCACACAGCAAGCGAGGAGGTAGGAATCGGGTTTTGCATATCAAAACAGAATTAAAGATGTCTGTACAGTTTCCATGGAAACAGCAGACTTAATGGTAAATCAATAGCAGAAGAGCTACATATAGGCTATATCCACAGCGCACGGCGGAGCACAACCAGCAGCAAAGCTGGCATTTGCTTGCTGGAGGTGCAAACCCTTCCATCCCTCTGGTCTTTGGCTGGACCATTGCTAACTTCTACAAAGCTTTTGTCCCTTCAAAGCATTTGTCCCTTCAGTAGCAAGGGGAAGCTTGCTTAACAGTGCCATGGTCTGATCCTTAGCGTTGCTGAAGGAAGATGTCACAGCTTCTGTACATTGCACATAGCCTACTCACGCACACCAACTGGAAAGGTTGGAGACAGTCTGGTATTAGATATGGAAATGCTGTTCGAGCTCGTGGTTAAGACTTCCTTAATTTATCTTGCTGTGCTCGGGTATTGTCATCCAGTTTAAGCCTGTGAATAATAAGGAAACTTTGTGAATCGCTTCTGCCAAAATAACATGTACTGTATTCAAAAAGAAGAAAAGAGGCATGCTGTGCTCCTCGGCATAACGTTTTCTGGGGGAGGTGAATGGATTCAGGTTGCTCACGGTTTAATCCTGCCTTTCTTAGACTTTGGAGATGTCTGCAGAAACTTTGCAAGTTATTTCCTACAAGCTTATTAATTCGGTGCAAAGGTCAGATGTGGCAAATGATCGTGTTATCTTGTGAATAAACATTAGTGTCCTGAAACTGTTTGAAGTCCTTAGACCCAGGAGGGTCTGCCCAGTGTCATTCGACGTACCTATAAGCAATCCTCCCGTGCTGCCACTGTTTTGGAGATAAAAGTTGAGTTTGAGTGAGTGTGGTTACTGAGCTAATCCTGGACTATCAGCCTGGGTTTCTACTGTATGAAAGAAAGCATAATAATTTGTGAAGTGCTTTTACTAATCTTTTCACCCAGTAGCGAAATGAATACACAGGGCTTGGATCAAAGTCATCTTTTCTGTTTCACAGGGGCTGAGTAAAAAAGTTGGTGTTTCTTCCTCCATCCTCCAAGGGCTTTGGATCTCCTACAGTACCGAAGGCCTTTCCATGGCATTGGCATCACTGAGAAACCTCTATACCCCAAACATCAAGGTACTGGAGGGAGAGGAGAGCTGGAGGGGTTCAGAGCTCACACGAGAAGCTTCCACTGCCACGTAGTCAACAAGTCCAGGACATTCCCTGAAGCTGCCTGGCAGTGACAGCTTTCTTACACTGGCAGCAGCTGGCTGGGTACTGAGCAGGCATTGGTATAACTTGCTGAGCTGTCTGAAACAGTATTTGCCCCCAGATTTGCCCTGTGTTCTCACCCCTGTGTGAACAAGGAGAGCACGGGGTCCATCTCCACGTCATGTCCCTGCCATACTCTGCACCTTTGGGTGTAGCATTTCCACTGCTGCCACGTGCAGAGGGAGGGGAGCAAGCCAGGGAGCAGAGCAGGATAACCAAAGGCAGCACTAGAAGCGGATCCCATGGGAAGGAGAAGTTTTTCTCTCCGTGTGTTTAAATTTCACTCCCTCACATAAGAGGGACTGTGTCCCCAGCTCTTGTGACCGGCTGTAGTGACTTTGGTCTGGTAGGAAGTGAAGCTGCACTGTTCAGAGCGCATTCTTTCAGGTGAAAGCTTAAATCCTGCTACCTAAAATGGGACCGTATATTTGGCAAGTGTTTATACTGGGCATTTTATGCCTTCACTATTTGCTTTGAAATGTGCAAAGGGACTTGGTTTAAATTTTTGTGTTGCCTTGACGATAAGCTCATGGCTCTCCACAAAATGCAGCTAACGGGAGCTTTGCTTTTTCCCTGCAGGTCAGTCGGCTGCTGATTCTAGGAGGTGCAAATGTGAATTACCGGACAGAAGTTCTGAACAACGCCCCAATTTTGTGTGTCCAGTCTCACCTGGGGTACACGGAGATGGTGGCTCTGCTCTTGGAGTTTGGTGCCAATGTAGATGCTGCTTCTGAAAGCGGCCTGACCCCCCTTGGATATGCTGCTGCTGCTGGATTTCTAAGTATTGTTGTGCTGCTGTGCAAGAAACGGGCCAAGGTAAGGTGATTATGTTCCTCCAACAGCTGACAACATATTCCACGCTTAGGCGAGGCAGAGCAGGAGCTGCAGGAGGGATATCATGCACTTGCTAAAGAATATCCCCTATCAGATGAACACAGGATGCTGCTGCAGTGGGATTGCTTTCCTGTAAAAAGGTAGCAGCTTTCAAAATCTCACGTTAAAACCAAAGGCAAGTAACTCTGGAGAGTCTGTAATTAGTATTCTGGAATTCAGGTCTGGTGCAGGAACTGCCTAATCATGCTGCACTAATGGCCTGCTGAAGTATGTTCTGGAGAAGTCCTTGAACCTCACAATGTTAAAATGGCAACGTCGCTTTTGCAGCGCAGAGTGTTCTTTAAATATCTCTTTGAGACACATTTTCCAAAAATTTCTATCAGACTTGTCCTAGAAAAATACCCTTTGTTTAGCTTTGTGGTAAGTGTTTGGAGTTTTAATTGTATGTAATGAGTCAAGTTTAAATATTTTGATGAAGAAGAAAATCGTACTGATATTTGAAGTGAAGCCTCCTGGAAACAATTTGTGGTTTCTCTATATGTTTAGCTTCAGTTCAAAAAGCAAAATAAGGGTTTGTGTAGTTGTGGTATGAATGTCAGGATGACTGAGGGACCATTCAGGTCTTGCCGTGTTGTCTGTAATAATGCCAGGACAGTAAGAAGCAAAAAAAGAATGCTGCTTTCATGGGGATATTTTGAGAGTTGGGTGAGTCCCTGTCGCTTGGTGAATCTGCTCCCTCAGAGGGAATATTTGGGATTCAAAATGCAATGCAAAAGGCTCACTACCCAGGCTTTCCTTCAATATCTCTACCGTTATCAAGGAGGTGCTCAACACCCCAATACCAGCTGGGTTTAGTTTGAAGGCTGAGATGTTTAATAATGGCAAGCAGAAATGAAACACTGCTGTGTGAGTTTGCAAATGACAAATAATGCTTTGTGGAGCACGGAAGTGGTTAATTGGCAGGAGGATGGATGGTAGCTGGTCTGCCCGTCCTGTTCTCACCGAGTTACTGCTTTTGTGACAGGACCCAGAAATCCCAGTCGATGTATTCAGACATCAAGTGAAAACTATGTCGTGTCCTGAAAAGCCTACCAAATAAGTTCCTGCGGGGCTGCCAAATGGAATCTCTGTTTCCTATTGACTTCTGCTTGCATTGGTTTCACATTAGGGTGTTAGACTACAAGCTGAGGCACTGCTGTCTCTCTTGAAAGAATCATGAAATGATATCTGGGAAACAAGCTGTTTTTCCTTTTGTGGATTTGGGTAAAGGAGACGCCACCACGAGTATGATTTCAGTCCTCAAGAAAACATCGTCGCTGTATTTCAGGACACAAAGGGAAAAACGGTTTTGCAGCCTTTGAGCCTGAAGAAAACTGAAGCTTAAAAAAAAAAAAAAAGCGACCTACCCAAAGCAAACACTTGTGGCCAAGAGGATGCCTAAGCCTGGGGCAGAGTTTCTCTGGGAATAGCTGTTTTCTTGTCATGGAAGGGATAGTTTACCAGAAATATGCACATCTTGCACACGTGGCATTATTTTGAAACCGGGGCTGGAAACTCTGAAGAAAGGAAGACGCTTTGCCCAAGATGTGGCTTAATTGTGTTTTGTCGTCTTCTCTTTTCAAGGTGGATCACTTGGACAAAAACGGTCAGTGCGCTCTGGTTCACGCTGCTCTCAGGGGACACTTGGAAGTGGTGAAGTTTCTGATCCAATGCGACTGGACCATGGCTGGGCAGCAGCAGGGAGTGTTTAAAAAGAGCCACGCCATCCAGCAGGCACTGATTGCTGCAGCCAGCATGGGGTACACGGAGGTAAGTCTCACCAGCCCATCACTGCCTCCGTGGGGTTTCGGGGAAGCCATACGTTAACGACGTTTCCTAGCCAAAACATCGAGCAAAGGGGGGCTGGGAGGTGGAGGCAGTGCCCCTTCTCTTCTTCCCCTTCCCATCCAAGGGTTCACAGATCCCTTGGCAAAGCCTGTGGTCTGGGCAGGCTTCCAAGAGAGGACATGCAACGAGCCTGTGAGTTGTTGGAATAAACCTTGAAGGAAGGGTGGATAAACAGCGTGTTGCTTACGCCACTCCTCCAAGTGCTCAGGGGAACGTGAGACCACGCAGCTTCGGTCTGTTTGCTGGGGGGGAGAAGAGCTGAAGAGCTTGCTCCTATCGCAGTGCTTATGATTTGCTGATACGATAAATGTGCGTTTTCCTTCCGAGAACCTGTATGCGAGGATTTCTGAATTGGTTGATTTCTTTGCTAAATTGAGCTCCTCTCATTTACTTGACTTGAGACTTTGCTTTTGTTAAGTGTAATCCATGAAAACATAGGTAATGTGCTCAGATCAGAGGAGCTAATTAAAGAAAGCTGGGAAATTCCTATTAGCTAAGTGACTGTGAGCTGAACCGATTAGAAGCAGATGTGACTTCAAAACCAGAAAGATCTGCACGCTGAGGACATAATTTGTAACAGGGCACAGCAATTTTTGAATGAGAATTTCCCCACAAATCATACCAGTCACCGTGATAAAAAGCAGTTTAATATTTGTGTTGTACCCTACATGTACATGGTTGCTTACAGAAAATCCTCCAGCTCCTTGTTTTGAGGTGCTTGTAGCCCTAGATGTAAGCTGATGATTAATTTGCTGTTTTTTCTCCAACCTCAGTGATGAAAAAAGTATTTTGCATGTTTATAAAACGATCTTAATCACTGGTGGAGCCACACTGGAGTCCTTGCTGGGATTATACTCTAGTGTAACCAGACCGAGCTTTAAGCTTTAGTCAGGCAACACAAAGTCCACTAAGTATAACCCTCATGCCGCTGTCATTCCTGATGTCCCAAGGTGCACGAGAGCAGCTGGAAGACAGCAGTTGTCCCCCAAATCCCTGCCCCTCTAACACAGACAGCCTGTGCCCACAGGCAGCTGCACTCAGCAGAGCAGGCACAGCTTCCTCGCAAGCACTCAGCAAATGCCCAGACCCCAGCAGATAATTGTTTCTCCTAGACTGAGAAAAATGGTTTTGTCCTTCAGTCACGAAAGTAAAATCTCAATTTTCTTCTTAGCCTCTCGTTTTCTCTTGTCATGTGCTCCAAACGCTGAAATTGCCTGCCAGTTTTCAGTCAATTAAATCCTTTAATTTACCCCTGTAAAGAAGTTAGCTTGCTTCTTTGAGGTTTCAAGCATCCACAGCTGGAAGAAAAACATAGTGGAAGTCTTTTTAATGGTCTGCTTAAAGATGGTACTTAATAGAAAGGAGCTAATAGTTTCTGGAAGTAACTTCATCTTGGCTGTAGCTTAATGTAATGAAGAGGCTAATGACTATAACTGCACCATTGCGTCAGTTGTCTGTCACTCGGTTTTCCCAGCAGGAAAAGTGAATGGTCCCACTCATCGCACCCCGCCAGGTGAGTGAGGGGCAGTACAGATGGGCAAACAGCATTTTGGCACTGGCTGCAGCATCTGTAGCTCAACCCACAGCAGAGGTGCATCCGCTGCGTGCCTCGTCTGTAGCAGAGCAGACACCGATACAAGGAGCTGGCATTACAGAGGCTCATCGTGTGCAGTCCTCTCGAGACACTTTGGGGTTCTTTTGCTTTTATGGGGCAGCAGGTTCAGTGATTGATCTCCGGAAGAGTATTTACTTGAGCTAAGGGTGCCAGGTAGTGACTTTGTTCATTTTCCTTCGTGTGTGTAGCTCATGTTCAAATGTCAGTCGTTTATATATAACGCACCGAAGTTCGTGAGCTGACATGTCATTTTGTTTTAGATTGTCTCCTACCTGCTCGATCTTCCAGAAAAAGATGAAGAGGAGGTGGAGCGAGCACAAATCAACAGCTTTGACAGTCTTTGGGGAGAGACAGGTGATTTCTGTAGATGCTGTAGCTTTCCCTGCATGTTTGTATTTATGGTCTCCTGCCACCTGACACATCCCTCATCCCTGCCTTTGTTTTGATGAAGGGAAAAAGATCAGTTTTTGCTTTGATGATTTGATTTCAGGTGATTTGATTTCAGGTGATTTACAGATGCCAAGGTTCGGTTTGCACTCTGCTTGAGTAAAGGGTTTGGCTTTGGAAAATCCCGAGCTTCTGCAGCTCCTGGCAGTAATTTCTCTGAAACATCTCGTCTTAAGTTAGATGGGGTCGCGTGGCGGGTGGGAGGCCCCCACGGATCTAACCCTAATCAGCTCTGGGGATCCCGGCTGCCGGGGGCCCCCCGCCCGGCCCCCCGCTGCTCCCACACCCTCAGGCCGTGCTCGGCCAGCCTCGCCTGGTCCCTGCTGCCGCGAAGAGCTCGCCTCTGTCAGCCCGGGTGGTGGCATGGGGGGCGCAGGGCCGGGGGGTCCCCAGCCCCCAGCCGCCAGGATGGCCCCAGCAGAACAAAAAGGGAACGGTGGCGGCTTTTCTGCAACCCCTCCGCTGTGGGGTGCACAGCCAGCCATGCTCCAACACCACCGAGGGTTGGGGCCGGTCCTCTTTATTATCTTCATCAATGATCTGGACGAGGGCATCGAGTACACCCTCAGTAAGTTCGCAGATGACACCAAGTTAGGTTCGTGTGTCGATCTGCTTGAGGGTAGGAAGGCTCTGCAGGAGGATCTGGACAGGCTGCACCGATGGGCTGAGGTCAACTGCATGAAGTTCAACAAGGCCAAGTGCCAGGTCCTGCACCTGGGGCGCAATAACCCCAAGCAGAGCTACAGGCTGGGAGATGAGTGGTTGGAGAGCTGCCAGGCAGAGAAGGACCTGGGAGTGATGGTGGATAGTCGGCTGGATATGAGCCATCAGTGTGCTCAGGTGGCCAAGAAGGCCAACGGCATCCTGGCTTGTATCAGGAACAGCGTGACCAGCAGGGCTAGGGAGGTGATCGTCCCCCTGTACTCAGCTCTGGTGAGGCCGCACCTCGAGTACTGCGTACAGTTTTGGGCCCCTCGCTACAAGAAGGACATCGAGGTGCTTGAGCGGGTGCAGAGAAGGGCGACAAAGCTGGTGAGGGGCCTGGAGAACAAGTCCTACGAGGAGCGGCTGAGGGAGCTGGGTTTGTTTAGCCTGGAGAAAAGGAGGCTCAGGGGCGACCTTATTGCTCTCTATAGGTACCTTAAAGGAGGCTGTAGCGAGGTGGGGGTTGGCCTGTTCTCCCACGTGCCTGGTGACAGGACAAGGGGAAATGGGCTTAAGTTGCGCCAGGGGAGATTTAGGTTGGATGTTAGGAAGAACTTCTTTACCAAAAGGGTTGTTAGACACTGGAACAGGCTGCCCAGGGAAGTGGTGGAGTCACCATCCCTGGAAGTCTTTAAAAGACTTTTAGATGTAGAGCTTAGGGATATGGTTTAGTGGAGGACTGTTAGCGTTAGGTCAGAGGTTGGACTCTCTGATCTTGAGGTCTCTTCCAACCTAGAAATTGATTCTGTGATTCTGTGAGATGGATACAAAATTCCGCTCTTCCTCTCCTGATATTTGGCATATTTATCCAAAACATTTTCCTATTTCACTCTCTCTTTCCTTGTAACATGTAGCACTGACTATTAACTTAACCATTGATTCTCTGAAAACTCATCATTATTTAGCACCTGGTAATTAAAGAAAAAGTCCTTTTTGTGTAACACTTCTTTTTTGTATTGATGAATATAATGCAGAAGCCCTACCCTTCTAACTTCTACCAAGCAAAAGCAACCATTCACCCCTTTTACTTCACTTATTGCACTATCATCTCCATTTCTTGAGATATTCAGACTTGGAGTTTCTAGCTTTTAACCCCAATGACCTCCTAAATATTATCCACCGTCTATTGTACTCAACTCACTAATCTACTTGCATCATTGGTAATGTTCCTGTCAACTTAATACACCAAGGTAATGTTCCTGTCTGGGTAACAGAGCACTGATTTTGATTCTGTCAGCTTTGTTTAAAAGTGACATGATCCAAGGGTACAGAGACTGGCTGGCGTCAGCTTTGTGCGTGGCCAGGTTGTCTCTGGTCTGAAGACCGAAGAGCTGGGTTACGTGTTGAGCTGATTTCTGTGCTGTAGGGTTGAAAATGTAGCCTTATTATGGTGTTGTAATGAATGGAGCCTACCAGAAACTATTCCTTCTGAGCAACCTCAGCTTTAAATGACTTTGGGAGAGAGGAATGAAGCGTCCCAGCATGGAGCTGGTCCCAGCAGGGCTGCTCTGGGCCATTTGCAAGGCATTAGGAAAAGCAGCGGCTCGCTGCACCCACCGGGACGGAGCAGAGCAGCAAGGGCATGGTGCCATTATTGGTGGAAATAAGGCCAACATGTACAAACGGGTGATTTAAAAGTGCCCCTAGGGTATCACAGGAGAAAGAAGAAATTGGATATAGAATTATTCAAATGAAATGACGGAGTATTGGTAACTGGTAATAGGACAGTGGCATTTTTACCAGCCAGCCAGGTCATAACGCCAGGTCAGAGACCGCTTATTTAAAACATGCTCTGGTATTTGGCTCCTGAGGAAAGAGTCCTGCTGCAGAATAGCAGTGGAATAGCAGAATGGAAGGTGGTCCAGATGTCTTCAGAGTTTGATCAAAAGCCACGGAGATGATGTCTTCCTGCAGTGTAACCTCAGAAGCAGCATCGGCTACTGCAGATTCTCTTCTCTTCTTGGGTTTGGACAGTCCTGGGTTGTCTGGATTAACCTGGCACACCCTGGTATGAAGCCATGCACGTTTTCTCAGCCTGTTGTGTGACTCTTCTCTTCCCTGGAGCTCTGCCTTCACAGGTCACAGCTCCCATCCTCCTCTCTCCTGGTCAGCTCTGCTCTCTGGGCTGAGCTTTATGGTCTTCTCCCTGAAAAATCCCAGCTCATCTTTGTCCTCTTTCCTCCTGTCCTGGGCAGCGCTGCTGTTCCCAACCTGCCTGTTACCTCAAGGACTACTTCAGCAGAAAAAACGTTTCCCTCTCTGTCACTCTTCCTCCCATACCTTTCCTCACTGATGCCAAAAGTTGGACTCACACAGACATCGAGAAGTTCTGGGTTTCTGAGGGGATAGCTGGGAATGCAGACTTGTGATTGGCAAATTGCACACAAACTGAGGAGGTAAGATGGGAAAACGAGCAAAACTGAGCCAACCACCAAATTCTGCAGCATTTTCTCCCATCACGGGCAAGACAGGTTTATATGGATCACAAGACTCCCTTGCACGTTGTTTTGTTTTTATTTTCCCAAAAGCAAATAGCAAGTTTAGATACATTTGAAGAGAAATTCTGGTTCCAACCTAAAAATAGCAATCTGTTCTAAAAATCTGAATCACATCTTTTCCCTTTGTTGATACTTGTTGCTCATGTGTCTAATCTTCCATAGAGAAGAGCTGACTGCCTGGCTTAGTGATATCAGCCTGATATCATCCAAACGGCAGTGCCAAGTTACATCATAAGTTCAGGAATTGCTGACAGCACAACTCCAGATGGATTATTTACCCCTGGGACAAGGCTAATAGCAAAACCCAGCCCAAAAGTATCTGAGTCACTTGCAATAACTCCACCAGGGCTGGAGGTGCAAATGCAGCAAGAGCGACTACATCAGAAAGCGTTTGTCCTGCTGCCAGCCCGTGGAACAGACACACGCGCCATATAGGAGCCAGGAGCACGCTGCAATTTCATGATTCCTTCTCCAGATAAAGTTGTTGTGTTTGGTTTTTTATTTTTTTTTTCTTTAAGAAAACTGACACGCTTTGCACAACAGGCAGGGGCAGAATGTGCCTCAGCAAATCCCTTCCGCTTGTCTGACATCCTCCCCGGTGCAGGGGTGCACGTCCATGCCTGCAGCTTGTCTGGGGTTTCGTTGAGCTGGGACTTGAGAACTGCAGCAAGTCTTTTATGGCATTTATGCCAAGACTTTGTTATTACAGGATGAGTTGTTCTCATGGCACCAGTCCTCATAGAAGAGTTGCAACTTGAACATTGACGTTTTCCAGCTCTGGTGGCTGCTCCTTGGCTGGGCTTGGTGGATTCGTGTTCTTCACACTGGGCCATGAGCTCTCTGGCAGACAGTAGAACTTCAAACGTAACCGTTTCCATTTCTCTCATTTCCTCTATCACCTTCCCTTGACTTTTCCAGTCCTCTTTGGGCAGACGAAGGCAGCCCGGGGGAAGCCTTACCTTGGGCTGTGGGTTTTGTGGTGACTAGCAGCTCCTGCAGGCACATCAGAAACCATGAGGTGATGTCAGGAGCGGTCTGATAAGAGCACCTCAGGAGTGCTGGAAGGCCTAAATAAGCTGAACTTCTAGAAGTTTTCCTGAAACCATTTAATTGAGCTTTGGAGCTTGGACGGATGGACACAGCTGGCACCACAGGACGGGTTTGTATCGCAGCAGGCAGCGAGCCCAGGTTGTAAGCATGGGACCTTCCTGAAGCAGCTCGGTAGCACAGAAGCTTTTAAGCTTCTCTTGAGTTGGAGCTGTGAAGGACGGGCTGGAGCCACATACTCACGGCACTTGTTTGGACCCCAAGAAGTGAAGAACATCAAGGTACATCAATGCCAGTAGCCAGCAAAGCAGAGATGAAGAGGGGATGGCCTGGATCAAATCATCCTTTTCCTGTGAAGTCTTTTCCAAAGTACATTTCATGGTGAACACCGAAATACTGAGGTGACTTACAGTATCTTCATTGTTGCAACCATAAGTCATTTTGACGTGAAATACCTCAAATTAACCTGCAACATTTCAAGTGCAGGCAAGTTAGAAATAGAAGCCAAAAGCCCTGCATGCCGATCCCTCTGCCGTGAACATTAGACACAGTCCTCCTTCTATATTTGTAGCTTACGTTTAAAACCCACATGGAGCTGATTATAGATTTTGCAGTATGTTCTGCTTGTGGCAGGGAGATGATTTTTCTTTTAACTCTTGGTGTCTCAACTCCGAGAGAAGAAAACTCGACCATAATGTGGAACAGAATAGAGAATTAATTAAATCCCCCACCATTAACAGTGTTGCAGTTGGAAACCCATCAACACCTCGTAATCAGCCATCCCACAGAAATGTACTTCAAAGAAAAAAACAAGCTACGTCAGTTAGAAATAGACTCCCACCTTCTGCTCCAACTCCTACCAGAAGCAGCAGAGCCAGAGGAGCCGTGCTGAAGTGCACAGAAAGTTGGGGAGAGGAGGGAGGAACTGAAAAGTCTAAAATTAATACCAAAGACGAGCCAAAGGCAGGTCCTGCCCTTGGAACTATTTTCAGGCTGAAGGTGTCGTTCCTAACCCAACGGTACTGGGAGTTAGCAGAGCCTATTTTGACAGGGGGAGGGGTGTCAGGTGTTCCTTTTTCCCAGAGCACCTGGAATACTGAAGCTGAGGGGTAATTTGGGTTTTGCACAAAGACCCTTGCAGGTGGGATCGGTCCTGGTCAAAACAAGGGCTGGAATTGGGGTTGCGCCTCGAGAATGTGTGAGCACACACGTGCAGCTCTGGCTTTCTGGTTGTTTCAAAGGTGCACAGGTTAAAGTGGGATATTGCAAATAGAAATCCTCCATCTCAGGGATGCTGCTCTGTGCTAATTCTGACAGGGAAAAGCCCCAAAGCCCCCTGACTTCCCATGGCAGGCAGGAATCTGCCCGTGCCTCCAGCTCAGTCCCGCACTCCATCTACATCTACAGCTCTACATCTAAACATCTTTTAAAGGCCTCCAGGGATGGTGACTCCACCACTTCCCTGGGCAGCCCATTCCAGTGCCTAACGACCCTTTTGGTAAAGAAGTTCTTCCTAATACCCAACCTAAACCTCCCCTGGCTTTCACAAGGATCTCACGTAGTCAGGATCTTGGTGAAAATAGTCAAGGGCAGGTTGTGAAAGGTCTTGCCAAGCAGGCACGTAGCCAAAGATCTGTGTTTTCTCGAAAAAAGTTGCTCTGACCCGTCCCATTTTCTTGGTTTGTTTTTCCTCTTGGGGTGGGCAGGTGGGGATGTCTGGCGTTTTGGGCACCCTCACGTTGCTATCTGCTCACCCCTCTCCTCTCCCCTGCAGCTCTGACGGCGGCGGCGGGCCGAGGGAAGCTGGACGTCTGCCGGCTGCTCCTGGAGCAGGGCGCCGCCGTGGCACAGCCCAACCGGCGCGGGGTGGTCCCACTCTTCAGCGCGGTCAGACAGGGCCACTGGCAGGTGAGCTGACCTCGCACGGCTTCCAACCGACCCCTGATGAAGCAGAGAAGAAAACACAGCTCTTCTGGGGATTATAATAATGAAAAGAAGAGCTTTTGCCGTTTTAAACACCCCAAGCTCTTGCTTTCTGCAGACAGCTTTTGTTTATGTGCTGTGTTATCGCACCGTTTGGCACATGAACGGGATGCACTTGACTTAAAGGGTTTTTTTTCCCTTTACCTGTCTTGCTTCTTCCATGCCCTAACGCTGCAGCAGTAATCCCAGAGGGTGACACGCAACTTGGGGGTGCGATTTCAAGATGCGGGGATCCCCCTGCTCCTTCTCAGCCCTCATTTCTCTCCGGCAGCCTCTCTAGGTGTGTCCCCACTTTGTGTGTTGCAGATCGTAGATCTCTTACTCACCCACGGTGCTGATGTGAACATGGCAGACAAGCAGGGGCGGACGCCGCTGATGATGGCTGCATCCGAGGGACACCTGGGCACGGTGGAGTTCCTGCTTGCACAAGGTCAGTGCTTGGAAGCGTGGTGGAGACTGGCCACGGCGAGCCCTGCCGCTGTGTCGTGCACAGCTGGAGTTCGTAGTGTCAGGGGGGATCATGACCCCGTTGCTAGATGGGGCACTGGAAGAGGTTCTCAACACCTTATCTGGCTTTATGGAGAGCAAGGTTGGAGTAGGCAGAGTATTCATCTTGGCTATCCGCTTTGTTTTCTCTTGGATGCTCACAGCCTCAAAACACCACATTTGGGTTAGTAATTAACACGGCAGCGTAGGACAGGTGCTTTGAGCATTGAGTGAAGAATATGTTCTAGAACAATCAACAGGACAAAAATCAACAAGTGCTGCAACTGAACCACAAACACATGGACCAGACAAGTGAGAATCAACCCCGGGTCCAGGGTTTGGGGCACATTTTAACACTCCCATTTTTAGCACTAGTATTGTTACCCACAGTTTTGACACCTACATCAGCAGGAAGGTAAGGCCCTGACACGGGCAAGGATTTGGTATAGTGGGTGAAAACAATACAGGATTGTTTCAAAAATAGTCTGCCCTTCAGTCTTGCACTCACAGATTCACTTTGCTCGGTACTTTCAGTGTCTTATAACTCCTCTTCGCTACGAGTTACTCAGTCAACAAGAATGTCTTCCAATTTTACTCATTTCTGATGTAAATGTTTGAGGTGAGTCAGAACAACACAGTCTGCAACCTGTGCAAACATGATTATTACTTATTCTGTAGCTCCTTAGATCCTTTTTTTTTTTTTTTTGACTGATAGCCAATGTTTGGTTGGTTTGTTTGGGTAATTTTCCATTATTTTTGGCTAGACATAACATTTAATTCTTGTATCATTATTTGATATTTTTATTTCAGGTAAGATCCCTGTTTGGGAAAGGGATATTTTCTTCATATCGTAAGTGACTGTGTCTGATCTCATAGCCAAAACGCGAGACACTTGAACATTTTACATAGTAGTTGTAAAAACATTCTTTTTTTCCACTGTAGAATTGTCAGGCTTCCAAGTACAAGTTTCCCTCTGCCTGTCCATCCTGAGCCACAGGCCTGCAGGGTCCTTGCTGTTCAGGGCTGTAACCTGCAAAGGGATGTGACAAAGATCAGTTTGAGGCATTGAGTTTTCTATGAATTAATTCAATTAATTCTCCTCTGTTTTGCTTTAAGAAAAAAAAAAAAATCAAATTATGCTGTCTCTGGATGTTTGAGCTGTACCATGGCCCTCTTTGCACTTTGCCTGAATATGTGTAAAATGATTAAAATAAGTGAGTTTTGGCAAAGTTGAGAACTGTGCACGTTGATGAAGACTGGCTCAGTGGAAGACGAAGATAGCAGATAATCTGATCCTGGCTTTGGGTGGCCAACAAATGTGCGTAATGCTTCCCTGGCTGTTTGGACACCAAGGGCCCAAGAAGTCAAATCTGTGAAAATCTTTTCATTTGAAAAGGACCATCCTTCTAAATAGCTCAATAAACTCCGCTGAATATGCTCTAACACATGGTCCTGAAAAGTTAGCTCAAGCCTGGGCAGAGTACAGTGATATATGGTGGATTTTAATTAAAATGGCTTTGACAATCCTGCTCAATGTTTCATTAAAATCAAAGTGTGTGAATCATCAGCCATAAGCATTAATTAGTGTGTTGCAAAGCAAATCTCATTTGACTGTACTTGATTAACACAGTCAGCGTTTGTAAACACTTTTTATTAACAGAGTTGCAGTCATCAATCAATTTGAAATCCAAATTTCTGGAGGTACCTGTTGCTCTCACTTAGTGCCCAGAAGGAACGGACATGTGAACCCTGAATTAAAACTTCCCTGGCTGCAAATCTGCCAAAGCGGGTATTTGTACAAATCCATGTCAGACAAAGCAAATAGGTCTTGATAAGTGTTCACTTGGGAGAAACCTTGATTCTCAATCTCATTTCCCTGCAAAAACCCATCCTGGAAGCTGTTTTCCCCAGACAAAATCTTTCCCGCTGCAGCAGGGATCGGTCCCACGAGCTCACCTTAAGCCACTTGCCCTCCAAGCCATCACTTGTTTCACGTCCAACTGCCTTGGTCCTAAGGAGGCCGGAGACGCCCCGAGGAGCACGGGATGCCTGGTGGTGCAGTCACAGAGAGGTTCTGGGAGCCACAGCTGCAAAGGGACCTTGGCTCTTCTGTGATCATCGTGCCCCGCACGCACAGAAGCAGTGGTTTGGCATTTTTGAAGCAGTTTGCAGTGTCCTCTCATGGAGACCTTCGGCTTGCATTGCTGCCCTGAGACCCTGAAGTCTTCATGTGTCAGCCTGAGGTATGGTGGCCCTTCCACTGGACTGGGAAAAGAGTGGGAAGGCTGAGCAATGAGGAGGCTTTCCAGGCTTCCGTCTTTCTGCGGGACCTTTCTCACCTGCTCCAGAAGAGTCGGGAAAAAGCCACGGGAAGACTTTGACTGCAAGAAAGGAACAAATAAGAAGGGACGAAATGAGGTTTGTCCTCTTTTACTGAGCAGCAGGTGGCCTCATTTAGCTGAGGGTCGTCTCAAGAGCTTTCAGAGAGCTTCAGAAGGGTTCCTGGGTGCCACGTGGGGCACCATTAGAGGAGTTTGTCATAGATTTGAGCTGTCCTGCAGCCAGCGTCCCACCTCGGCACGCCAGATCACCCCAGCCACTTGCTTGCCACCCGCCTCGCTGGCCTCTGCACTGCCGTTTGGAGGCAAGCAGCAGGCAGGATGCCGTGGCTGTGCTGAAAGCTCTAGATGCAGCTTTCTGAACATTATCTCCAGCAAATATTCCTGTGTTCTGCTCCTCCGCAAACAAGAAGTTGTGCAAGCTGGAAGACATCGCAGCTCGCTATCGCCTTGGTAATGTGTGCTAACCAGGGGATGTGTCAGCTGGGATGAATGGGAAGGTTCAGGAAATTCACATTACTCCCCCACTTGCTAAGCTTTCTGGAGCCAGTGAAGAACACACGCTGGGTGGTTTCGAGTTTACCTGCAGGAGGAGAATACTGCAGCAGCAATTCAGCCCAGCCTGCTGGCAGGAGCATCCCGCAGGTAGCCACAATTCCTCGGAGGAGCAGAGCTGATACACATCTCTTCTGCACGCTCCAGAGCGAGAGCCCTGCCTGTGCCATGGCAACAGGACTTGTCTTCGTGCCACGAAGAGGAGTGTTCACTTAATGCTGCTGTGCAGATCTCGTATGCGCACCCATATGCCGTATGAAGCAACACTGACCCGTTGGTATGGCAGCGCGATTTCTTCATCCAAGAAAATGTCAAGTCCCCCTTTCCTTGGCTTGCAGTTGGCAGTAGTTTATCCCACAACGTTGTATTTATGTTGGGTAAAGTTCAGGGAGAAATACTGCTGGAAATTGTGTCGATTCGGGTAAAGGGGAGGGAGTGAGGAGGGGGAAATATGTGCCTTTTTAGAAGAAATAAGCTGAGTTGACTTAGTTCCCCTGGTACACTGCGGCCTGCTGAAACAGCAGAATGATCCTCATCCCTGACTCACACAGGCTGGAATGGGTTTAGATGAAAAACAGTTAAAAAGGAAGATTGATGTCTCAGATGAGGGATGTCAAATCTACCCTGCTGCTCAGAAGATGTTTGCCAGGACAGCCTACGGAGCCACATGTGAAAAAGTTTGCAGCTTGGCGTGAATAAACTCGCTTGCCACAGTTCCTATCAGCACATTTGAAGTAGTGATGGAGGGTGGGATACACGGTGGGAGAAATGTTAATAAAGTAATTAATAATCGTACACATAGCACTCTGAGCTGTCATTGCCATGTGGATGGTTCGTTGAATCCTACTGCTCAATGACAGAGCTCCCAGGTGAACTGACGCTTGTTCTTCCAGGTGCCTCCATCTCTCTGATGGACAAGGAGGGCTTGACGGCGCTCAGCTGGGCTTGCCTGAAGGGCCACCTGTCCGTGGTGCGTTCCCTGGTGGAGAACGGGGCTGCCACTGACCACGCCGATAAAAACGGACGCACCCCGCTGGACCTGGCTGCTTTTTACGGCGACGCGGAGGTGGTAAGTGGCCTGTGGTGCATGCAGAACAAAAAATGCTACAGAACGGTACAGCGCAGCTCGATGCAGCAACAAGCATCGTGCTTCCCCTCTGCACGTGCTTCCACAGGGGCAGTGCGTGAGAGGGATGAAAGCTCAGCCCCGCAGAGGTGGTTTTGGCACAAGCAGTGGAGCAGAGCAAGCTTTGGCTGCTCAGACTTCACACCAGCAGCACACTGAGGTCCCTCCCGGAGCAGAACTGACTGTCGCCTTTGCTGTTGCAGGTTCAGTTTCTGGTGGACCATGGGGCCATGATCGAGCACGTCGACTACAGCGGGATGCGGCCCCTCGACAGGGCGGTGGGGTGCCGCAACACCTCGGTGGTCGTCACCCTCCTGAAGAAAGGAGCGAAGATAGGTAGGGACCAGGGGCGGACGCGCTGTCGGCTCTGTACTCAGGCAGGACTCGGAGCAGGGGCTTCCTAGTGAGCAGAAACCTAACGCAGAGGTAGCCCCAGCCCCAGCTGCTGCTTCGTACACCGAAAGCAGCCGGCGAGTCATGACTGCCGTGACCTCTTGATTAAGTTGGGATTGTTTTTGCTGTCGTATTACTTAGAGAAAGTTAATAAACAACTGTTTCTTTGGCAAGGTCTTTCCTCCGGTAAAGCTTTTTCTATCTTTACTAGTCTGAGTCAACCAATGTACTATGTTCATGCATTGCTGTGAGCTGCTGCATTCACTTGCTCTGTGTATGCTTTCAGATTTTAGTGTTACCTGCACTGCGCCACACAGCTGCTCACGTTACGTTTTCCTGTGAAAGGGGATTTTGCTGGTGCATTGGCTTCTTTGCTGCCTGCCTCTCACAGCTGCTTTTTTCCTTTCTTTTTTTCACCTTCATCCATTTTTTCCCCTCTCTCCTACAACTTTTTGTTTTCTCCTTTCTTTGAAGGTTGTCAGACGTTACCGAGTCGCCCACGAGGTATATCTCATTGCTGTCAGCATCAGCCTCGATCTGATAGCTTTGTCAGCCTTGCTTTCTCCTGTTTGATTTAGCCTGCATGCGTCCCCAACACCTCTAATCTTTTAATTTACCTCACCTTCAAATAATTTTTTTAATGACTGTTGCAGAGAATAACTTGAACTCAAAAACTAACCCCCTGCCCCCAAAACGTACTGAATCTACTTACGCAGTGTTGTTGACTTATTCTTCCCCCACACTAATGAGTTGTCCCCAAATTTTTGCCGCCCCTGCCTCCCAAGTATCAGGCCTTGAGCTAACAACTGGCTCTGCACGGGTGGACCCTGCTCTGGCCAAAGCCAGACGCTGCTGTCCCGCAGCACTCACCTGCCCAGAGCCAAGGTTGTCCCCAGCCCAGCACGGATCCTTCGGCACAAGCCCTGCTGAGCCACGGCCTTGCCTTCGTTACATCCTCCAACTATTTGGATTTTCTGCTCTCGTATTTCACACCTTGCAAAGTTGGAAATCAAAATCCAATTAAAAGCAAAATGCCTACCGACAGTCAAACTGCAGATTTCCTAGGACACCATAGATATTTTAATTTACAAGTGCTCTTTACGTAACCGCTTTGATTTTCCTTTCAAACCCGGCTTAGTTCCCGACCACGCTGCCTTCCCCCCTCCCAGCTGGTTCTGCAAACAGCACTGCCCTCTCGTGGAAATGGCTCCCAGCATTTCCCTGATACGGTGGTGGTGGTGATTAGCCTTAGCCTTAATGACTACCAAGGAAAAACGTTGCAATGTGGATGACGTTCACTTAAGTGCGAGAGGAACTGTCAGCTCAATCCTTTGGAGCACTCTGCTCTTTGACCATGCCAAGTTGTTCTCTCCAGCAGAAATTCCCACCCCAGGATATTTTTTCCACCCAGCTTCCTACCACCCTTGCATTGTATGAGTTTTTTACCCATCATGCATCCTGTACACTACAGGTCCAGCAACATGGGCGATGGCAACCTCCAAACCAGACATCATGATCATCCTGTTGAGCAAGCTGATGGAAGAAGGAGACATGTTTTATAAGGTGAGAAGAGCTTTTTAAGAGAAAATGAAAAAATGACGCTTACAACAAACATTTCTACAAGGTTTTGGTCTTCCTTTGGTAGCTCAGTGAGTAACGCTGCTGCCTTAAGCCATGGCAAGTAAACAGTACTGCTAGAGGGATCCCACTTGTCGCAAACTGTTTGGTTTTGGTTAGTGGGGTTGGGGAAGGGGGTGGGGTTGATTGCCAAAATCTGTAACAAGGCTGAGGCACAGCCAAGTCTGTCTGTGTGCTGGCTTTCAGCCAACACTTCATTTCCTCCTTGGAAACACCAGGACCCAAGTGTTTTGCAGAGATCCTCGATGGCATTGCGTCAGATCTGGCAGTGTTGTCATTACCTAGCTGGCTCTCTGCTGTGAAGTGAGGCAACGAGACGGTATAGCCCAGGAAAACTAGTGAAAGAAAGTTTTCGTAATGAAAACAGATTGTCAGGACACAGATGGCTTTGTCATGTCCTTTAGCCCATGGGAGATGTTCCACCACTACAGTTAGAGTCTTTTTCACTCCGTGTTTATTTTAAGCCAATCTTTAAAACCTGGAGATTTGCACACACACACAAAAATGTGCAAGTACAACAATGATTCACTGTTAGGCTCCAAGGGTGAAGCAGAAAATATGCAAAGCTGGCATTGTAACTGGAGTTATCTGCCAGAGATACGTGATACAACTGAGAAACCTGAGTCTGAAAGGTTTTAAAGCTTACTGTTCGTAAGCTGCAAAATTTATGTCTGGGTCGTCGTGAATTGCACGCGTACTAGATCCCATTTTGCCCTCTTTCTTTCACCCTAGCTGCCATGGCTGCCCCCCTCCAGGGCGCAGATCATCCCATCCCAAAAATAGGTGCCCAAAATAGCAAGGCTGAGTCACCCTTTGAAGGTGACTGTTGCGTCCCAATAACTATAAAAGGAACCCAGTTGACAGCCCTAGAGGTAGACACCTAATTTCTAGACATCTAAAGTACAGGGAGATGAATCCCAATCCATTTGTCCAACTTCAGAGCCACATCGGTGCCGCGGTGCTGATCCTTGCTATTGCAGAGGCTTCTCAGAGCCCCAGGATCTCCACCCAAAGCCCAAAGCTTTGTATTTCTCACCCTCCCTAGTGCTTCTTAAGCTACTTCTTAAGGCATCATTAGCCTTAAATGATGTGAAATGCTCATTGCCAGAGACCAGCTCCTCAGCACGGCCCGTGGAGTCACGCTGCAAGTGCACACTGTGTGCTGCTGGGGCTTGCACAGGATCAGCCCCTGAGCTGTTAGCAGGGTGTGAAGGCTGCACCTTCCCATGGGAGGGATGTGGGGTCTTCTCCAGGAATGGGGGATGGATCACCCAGATCAAAAGACCATCTACCCAGACACCAGGTGGAGTTGTATCGAGTCCATTTAACAATTTCTGCTGTTTCCCACTGTAGCTTGACAACTCTGTGTGACGTGGGAGAGCTCAGTTTGCACAAAGCAGCTGCATTCCCTGATCAAATGTTCCCTTGGTCAAATGGTCTGGCTTTCCTTCCTAGAAAAGAACTAAATAGTGATGTCATGTTACCTTAACCACACAAAGCATTCTTGGGGCTGGCGAGTTCTCTGCGGTAAAGTAAACTCAACCAAAGAATGTGTTTTGACCCGTTCTCCTTCTATTAGAAAGGTAAAGTGAAAGAGGCTGCCCAGCGCTACCAGTACGCTCTCAAGAAGTTCCCCAGGGAAGGATTTGGAGAAGACCTGAAAACTTTCCGTGAGCTGAAGGTGTCGCTCCTTCTCAACCTCTCCCGATGTCGAAGGAAAATGAATGTAAGTCTCCCTGCTCTCCACGGCCTTATGAGCAAGCTGCCAGCTTCCTGCCTGTGCATAAAGACCTGTCCATCCTGTAATTGTGCTTTGACCTTTGGGATCTCCCCTCTGGGTAACCTGGTTGTCCTTCACAGCGCACTGCCATTTTATAATTCAAAAGAAGTAATGATTTAATATGCATTTCTGGTGATTAAAAATTCATTGCTATGTTTATAGCTTTTTGAATTTTTTATTACTCTCTTTTGATGATGATGTGAATTGGGGGTGGAGGCATTTTCCAGATTTCTAGGGCAGTGGTGAGGGAGGAGCCAGGAGATGTGCTCCTTTGAATACTAATTAATTTAAAATGAAGGAGCATATGCTTAGGGGGCTAGCACTTCCCCAGGGCAGTGACTCATCCAGAAACACCCCCACATCCTCCCTCTCCTCCCAGAACTGCCATATCACTGTCACTCTCCCTGCTCCAAACTAGCAGCATCTAGCAACAAACTTCTGCAACATGTCTGTTCTTCCAGCAGACAAGTGCCACCTCCCCCTTGCTCTGCGTTCAGAGACTTTCACCTCTACAACTTTTAAAGTCTCCGTAGGCTCAAAAAAGTGAAATCGTCCGCCAAGGCTATGAGCCGGCAATGATTACACTGGAAGGGAGGGTGGGATTTTGTGACACGTTCATTTTTTTTTTTTTAAGCTATGAAGGAGACAGATGAAAAGCAGTGGAAATAAAATCTTAACACTGGTGAACAAACAGCACAGTTTTCAGAAAAAGTGTGAATCTTTTCCTTAAACAAGCCAACTCCCTGCTAAGTCTGCACTTTAAGGACAAGATTCCCAGCTCACTGTTAGCAGGGGAATCCCAGGTGTTGTGATAGGGAATCTCAGGGGGCTGTAGTTGCTTCTGCAGTTTTTGCACCTATAAGGTAGACCGTAATGGTAGCTACCACTTGACTACAATTAGTTTAGTTTATCAGACAGTCTCTCTTCAGTATCTGCCTCTGAAGATACAAACAAAAGTATTTGCGTACACACGACTTACAAATTTTCCCCTTTAGATTCAGAAGCAAAAAACTTCTTACTGAAGACTTTTGCATACTTAAAACAAATTTCTATTAAACTGCAACGTGGCAGGTTATGGCACACGCCTGAGAATTTGACAAAATCACCCCAGGACGAGGCACGGTGCTGTTCTGTGGCCTTTTGAGCTTTGGAGGCGTTGCCTGGCCCTCCTCCATCTCCCGGTGGGAGTCCAAGCGGAGGCAGTGCCAGGTAGCTGCCACCCCCGTAGCACCCAGGGAGCTGCAGGCAGTGCAGTCCTCGCTGCAATTCGTCTCTTCCTACAGCAGACACCGCAGTTTGCTCGGATGAATCACTCCGAGAGCTGTTCCAGGCAGGGTGTCCAGACAGCAAACTCCATCATGGGCACCTTAGGGGAGATTAAACCTCACCCGGGGTTTTGCTGGGTTATGGATGACCTTACTTGTTCCTGCACGGCTGCTCGGTGCAGGCCTAGTGGCCATGGTGCGCTCATAAACTTCGCTTCTAGCCTGGTGGAGTTTGCTTGCTAAGTTTGTGAATGAATAAGGAATATTTTTAGGTTCTTTAACCCTGAGCGGTTCTGGTAGAGAGCCCAAGTCAAGCAGTCCAAAGCTGTGAGTATTTGGATGGGAAATGAAAACCCTTCCACTGGGAGATCTCCTTTGCAGGTGAGAGCTGAGCTCAGCAGTACGAGTAGCATTTGGGATGAGGGCAAGGGAAGACAGCTGGCATGGTTTGAACCATAGCTGCTGGCCTGACCTCATGGCACTGCCACTCAACAGCACCCGAAGGAGTCTCCCAAAGCAATCTCCATCCCATGCTGTCACCCTCTTCCTCCCCACTCCAAACAAATCTCCCAAGTGTAGGCGAGAGGCAAGGGAACTGTGAAATGGGTGGCAGAGGTAGGAGACCTTTGCCAGGCAAGTCCTGTTCGTAGCTACCAAGGTATCGATAGTCTCATGTAGAGTTTTATTCAGCCCCTCTGAAGTATGTCAGTGTTGCAGAGTGGGAAGCAGAGGGCGTGGGAAAGGTTTCCTATTGCTTTTGACTGTGGAAAAAAATCCTTCATGAGATTACATTCCAGACTCTGCAAGACCAGATGTTTCCTCAAGACTGGAGGCTGTTGGACAGGGATTGCATGCACTTGTTGGGGACACAATGAGAACAGAGCCGGTGGCACACTGGCCTCCGGTGGGTGCTGACAGCATCTGGTGTTACAGAGAGAGCTTTGAGTCTTTGGGCATGCCATCATAGCACGCTGTTTGTAAATGATTTGGAAACAGTGTGAAACATTCCAGTACCATCAAGTTTTCCAAGTTATTGTGCAAAAAAAAGTCCACATTAAGTTTGTTTTCTTCCCAGATTGTATGTATTTTTATTTCTATTATTCAATTACTTATCTCCACACCTATTGTAATGACAGGATTTTGGAATGGCGGAGGAATTTGCCACTAAAGCACTGGAGCTGAAACCGAAATCTTACGAAGCTTACTATGCAAGAGCGAGGGCCAAGCGCAGCAGCAGGTGAGGAGAGGGAGAGAGCCGAGTGAGAGGGGCTGGGCTCTTCAAACCTGGCCACACCGCTGTGGGCATTCACCAGGCAACTCTGTGCAAATGTCCTTGTGTGAAGAAGTGGCAAAGAAACATTCATTAATAAGATTACAAAACTCCAAAGTAATACCCTAATTCGGTAATTTCAGCTGAATGTGAATGTTTCTAAACTGTTCATCCTAGCTGAACCTTGTCTGAACACCTTACTGCACTGGAAATCTTTACACCAAGATTGGGTTTTCATTTAAAAATACCCTTTATTTCGACCACAGTGTGGACTTGAAGCAAGATATGATTCATGGACGCCCTGTGGCCTGTGCTGTGCACGAGGGCAGGCTCTGTTCATCACAGTGATTTCTTCTGGCCTTAAAATCTGTGAATCTCTCTGTCGTGCAGCACACGTTGCAAGGCAGTGCTGCTGACTAGCCGTGTGGTGCCTGTGCAGGCCATGCCAGCCACTGTGCTTCCAGCCATAGTTTGGACTCGGAGCACTGCAGGCAGCTCCTGGGGCGATGCAGTGCTGGCATTTCTCTGCAGCTCACACTGAGCCCAGGGGGGTGCCCTCATTCAGTGCCCCGAAAGCTGCAAATGGGAGATTTTATTCATTTCAAAACCGATCCATGCCATTCCTAAATGAGACGGAGGGCTTGCTTTTGAGTCCTGCCCTCGAGGGCTGGGCACGCTGTCATTGCACAAGTCCTGGTTTTAAATGGGATGCCTTGCACAGCAGTGCAGAGATTCACAGCAGCTGGTGGTTTGTGAAGCCCACCTGTGTACACACAGCCCAGCGGGCAAGGCCACGGTTCGACCTTCCATGCTGGAGCCAACGCGTGTAACGGGGCTGCTGGCCGAGCTGAGGCCACACTGCTGGGTCCAGCGGGTCTTGGTGTGGGAGGTGAAGCCGTGACCTTGTGTTCTGCAGAGAAGCCCTGCTGGCTGAGCCGCACTGACCTCATGCCTTTCCTTTAATGGTTTTCCTCTCCATTGTTTCCAAATTGCTTTAAGGAAGCGTAAAAACTGGGTCGCTTTCCAGATGATATCAGCCTCCATACATACAAGCGGCCTTTTCTCCCCAGATCTGTCCAACAGAAACCGTTATCACTTTGGCCTTTCTTATTTATTTCCCTGTTTGTGCACAGCAGCACCCCTGAGGTCAGCGCAGTCGGGGGAACGAGGCTTTTCCTTTTTGCCCAGGGTTTTGAAAGGGTTGTGCAAAAGCTTGGGCTGGTGTTGGGAGGTGCTGGGGAGTTTTTCTTTGTGGCAGAGCAGCAAAGCAGGGTGTCTGCACGTTCAGCCCAAGGCGGGTATCATCCCCCAGATCACGCTCACGTACAGATGGTTTTGCTCAGAAGTGAGCAGTGTCCCTGTAAATGACAGCCCCCGTCCCTGAATCCCCACCTCCCATTACTCCTCACAGGCTAGCCTTGCCATTGCAAAGCCGTCCCAAGGGGGCTTGCAGGCTTGCTAGCATTGCTTGGCTCCTTTGTTCTGAAGAAGTTAGCCAAAGCCCTTTGCAAAATTGCAGAGACAGCCTTGCCTAAAGTGCTGACCCACGGGAACCCCGGCTCCTGGAGCCAGCCGTGACGCTGTGTGGTCTTGGCAGCAGTCACAAGCTAAATTTTCACTGCCGTAAGCAGTTGCAATGAAAGCTGCACTTGTTTACAGCAATGGTGAGCTGGGCTGCTAGTTACTGGTGTGTTGGTTTCCCCTTTGCTAACACGAGGGCAGAGCTCACGGTGGTGCTGTGAGGAGTAATTAAGAAGCCCGTATCACACACTGCACAGGACAGGCATTTTTGCTAGTCTGGGTTGTGCCATCTCAGAACTGTACTCCCCTTTTCTCCCAGAATGGCTGGTGGTATTTTCCTTCAGTTTGGCTAAAATAAATCCGAGGGAGGCACATAAGGCAGGGTTGGAGAGAGGCAGCCAGCTGTAGCGGCTGCAGTCTCCCTCAGTAAAACAGACAAGCCACTTAACCCTCAGTAGCCTCCGAGAACGGCTCTGTTCAAATCCAGAGTAATTTCAGTTCTCATTTCTGTCCCTTTGTCAAGCAGGCAGTTTTCAGCAGCCCTGGAGGACCTGAACGAGGCCATCAAGCTGTGTCCAAACAACCGTGAGATCCAGCGGCTGCTGATGCGGGTGGAAGAGGAGTGCAGGCAGGTGCAGCAGCAGCAGCAGCAGCAGCAGCAGCCGCCGCTCCCGGTGGAGCCCGAACCCGAAGCCCAGCACGAAGAGCTGTATTCCGTGCAGGATATCTTTGAGGAGGAATACCTTGAGCAGGATGTCGAAAACGTTTCCATTGGCCTGCAGACAGAGTCCAGGCCAAACCAAGGGCTGCCCATCATCCAGAGCCCACCGCCGTCCCCTGCTCACAGGGACTCCGCCTATATTTCTGGCTCGCCTCTTGGCTCTCATCAGGTCTTTGATTTCAGGTCCAACAGCTCCGTGGGTTCGCCGACCAGGCAAGGGTACCAGTCCACATCTCCTGCTCTGTCTCCGACACACCAAAACTCCCATTACAGGCCTAGTCCTCCGCACACTTCTCCTGCGCACCAGGGCTCCTCTTACCGCTTCAGCCCGCCTCCGTCTGGAAGCCAAGGGAAGGAATATCAAAGCCCACCACCTTCTCCTCTCCGCAGAGGCCCTCAATACCGCGCCAGCCCCCCTGCAGAAAGCATGAGCGTCTACAGGTCCCAGTCGGGTTCCCCGGTCCGTTATCAGCAAGAACCTAGCGGCGTCAGCCAGCTCCCCGGTCGGCCAAAGTCTCCCTTGTCCAAAATGACCCAGCGATCCTTCCAGATGCCCCAGCTGCCCGTGGCGGTGCCGCAGCAGGGGCTGAGGCTGCAGCCAGCGAAGGCCCAGATCGTCCGGAGCAACCAGCCCAGCTCTGCCGTGCATTCGAGTACTGTAATTCCGACCGGTGCTTACAGCCAGGTGGCCCACTCCATGGCCAGCAAGTACCAGTCGGCGTCGGGGGAGATGGGGGTTAGTCAGAGCAGGTTGGTCTACCAGGGCTCCATCGGGGGGATCGTGGGGGACAGCAGACCCGTGCAGCACGTTCAGGCCAGTCTCAGCGCGGGAGCCATCTGTCAGCACGGAGGCCTGGCTAAAGAAGATCTTCCCCAGAGGCCGTCCTCGGCTTACAGGGGGGGGATGAGATACAGCCAGACGCCCCAAATTGGGCGAAGTCAGTCCGCTTCCTACTACCCGGTGTGTCACTCGAAGCTGGACCTGGAGCGGACCTCCCTCCCCGCCAGCCAGCTTGGCTCTCCGGACGTGTCTCACCTCATTAGAAGGCCCATTACAGTTAACCCCAGTGAAATCAAGCCTCACCCGCCGACTCCGAGGCCGCTGCTTCATTCCCAAAGCGTTGGCCTCCGCTTCTCTCCTTCCAGCAATAGCATTTCATCCACCTCCAACCTGACTCCCAACTTCCGCCCGTCTGCTTCGATCCAGCAAATGGAGATCCCTCTCAAGCCAGCCTACGACAGGTCGTGCGATGAACTTTCTCCGGTCTCTCCCACGCAGGGGGGCTACCCCAGCGAGCCAGCGCGTTCCCGGACCACGCCGTTCATGGGAATCATAGATAAAACCGCTCGGACTCAGCAGTACCCCCACCTCCATCAGCAGAACCGGACCTGGGCCGTGTCGTCCGTGGATACTGTAATTAGTCCTACGTCTCCTGGCAACCTCCCCCAGCCAGAATCATTTAGCCCACCTTCGTCGATCAGCAACATTGCCTTTTATAACAAAACCAACAATGCACAGAATGGCCATTTGCTAGAGGAAGACTATTACAGCCCCCATGGGATGCTGGCCAATGGGTCCCGGGGAGACCTCCTGGAGAGAGTCACCCAAGCCTCCTCGTACCCCGACGTCAAGGTGGCAAGGACACTGCCTGTAGCGCAGGCCTACCAGGACAACCTGTACAGGCAGCTCTCCAGGGACTCCAGGCAAGGGCAGACGTCCCCAATCAAACCAAAGAGACCATTTGTGGAGTCTAATGTGTAAAAGACGCTTGTTGGAGTAAGACCCTTATGTTTTCAGCACACACTTCCAAGCTTGATTTCCATGCATATTATTATTATTATTATTTTTGTTTCTCTTTGGTAGCTACATGACCAAGTTTCTCCGGTACTTTCTGTGTGGTGGTCAGACAGCCATGCACGTGCTCCAGCCCTTCTGTTACCCAGCTGACTGTGAAGCCAACATCAGCCAAGCCAGTATCATTTGCCCAATTCCAGCTAAGTTCCCTCAGTTTTCAGCTGTCAACCAGGATATTTTAGTACGTGGTGTGGGGTAGTCCAGAAATATCCCCTGCGCAGTGGGAGGTAACCAGCTCTTTTTCAAGAGACAATTGCGTTTCAATTTAAATTGGTTTCTTTTTGTCTCAATGAGCTCTTACACAATTCTGATGAAAATTCCTAGTGGGAACAGAGCAGGGATCCCAGGAGCCTTTTCAGAGGCCGCGGCCACAGGTCCCCGTGCCAGCCGGGTTGTTTCTCTGCCCGTTTGTCTCTTTGCCCACGAAGAGCGAATGATCCGCACAGAGCAGGGCGTCGTTTGCTTGATCGCGAAGTAGCTATGCACAGTCACCATCCTGCTTCACCCGGTTTGTAGAATTTTAATCGGAATTGTATCTGTTATTTCACCGCGTAAATCTGCCCCGAGGGGTGGGGATCACGAGATGCGTTGCTACTTTGCAGTTTACCTTCCAGGTGCCCCAACGTTGATTTGCTCTGGGGGCATTTTACAGGTTTGCAGAGATTAAAGCTGGCCCTTCGCATGCGTTTTGAGCAGCCAAGGGAATTGGCTGGAAGCCTCTCGTGGACTGGGATTGCAACAACTTCGTCGCACCAGTAGCAGATGACTGCACCTCACACATACGACACCGCGTTTTCACTAGGACAGTTTTAATGTGGGGGTTTCCGTTTGGTTTTGGTGTTTTTTTGTGGGGTTTCGGTTTGTTTGGTTTTAGTTTGGGGGAATTTTTTGGCTCACGAGGGGAAAAAAAAATGCTTAGGAAATCCTGTTCGAGGAGGAAAACTGCAGTTTATTTTCCTGTGTCGATGGGATGCATAACATGGCGTCGTGGCTCCAGAGACGGGAAGGGTCCGAGGAGGTAACGGTGCCCAAGTCCTTCGGCAGCATCGCTTCCCCTCCGCGTGCTCCTGCTCCGGGACACCGTGCCGGAGGGGGGCTGCGCCCCTCTAAGGGAAATGCTGCTTCCTTAGAGCTGCAGGATCCGTTCCCAAGATCCTGGAAAGCGATTGCCCTGTTCCGTACCTGCAAGTGGTACAGACAATGTTTTGCTGGACCTGTAGTTGAAAGAGAGAGATTTATAATTTATTTATGCACTCTGTTTCAGGACATTTGGGGGTTGGCTGGTTTTCTCTCATTTGTTTTAAATCGAATGCAAATCACGTCAAGACAGCGTGAAAAGCAGGGGACGCTTCCAAAAGCCTTTTTACCGAATTTTTCAATTATTTTCTGGAATTTTTGGGGGGGCTGGAGGGATTTCTTTCCAAACACTTCATTTACTGCTGGTTGTTTTGTAATCTGCCTTTTTCAGTTACCGAGGGCGAACGGTCGGACGAGCTGGGGGGGGGGAGAGCGATAAACGTGTAGCTTGTTTTAAAGCGAAAATAGTGCCTGTTGCCCAATGCTGAATCTCACCCATATCAACTCCTAACAGCAAAAGGGATTTGGTGCTGAGCAGGAAGAGCGAGCGATACCTTTCAGTGTTTCCAAAGGGCTATGCAAATCCAGCCGTAGGTTGAAAAATTCCTCGAACCAACCCGCAGAGCCCAGCCTCAGCTGGTGTAGACGAGCCACGCCGATTTACACCAGCTGAGGACGTGGCTCGAAGCTCTAAGCAAACCCTGGCTGTGGTGGGGCTGTCCTGCGCGTGGCTCAGCACATCTCGGCGTTATCTCACCGCATCACTCGCTCAGACCAACCCGGGACGCGCGTACCTTGGGATGACGGGGCCCTGTGTCTCATAGACACGTTGAGAGTATTCAGAGGGGGGTTTCCTCTACAGGCTGTGGAGATGCTTGCGCTGTTGTGGCTATTTTGTATTTGTCCAAGCCAGTATTTGTATTGAGGTTGGCGTTTTCCTTCTCGAGTGCGGCTCGGCTCTGACCTTTGCTTTCTTACAGGGCTGTAGAGCAGGCTGTAGACTCGGAGACCCCTCAGGAGCGCGGGTCCCGCGGCCGTGCCACTGGTGCACGCCCCACTGCTCTCCTTGGAAGGGGTGCGATGGTTTTTGTTCCTCTTTTGGAAGTGGTGTGTTCTGCTTTGCAAGGAATAACTGCTTTCTTTGCCTCTACGTACAGCACGCCTAGCTAGCTAGCAACACGCATCCGTGGGTCTGCAGCAGCATCAGTCATTTTGCTCAAAGCCTCGCTGCCTCTGCTTTCCCAAAGAGTGAGTGGCTTTCTGCCTTGAGTTGCTTCTTTGCAAGGGAAAAGTAACCAAATTCAGCCCTGTTGCTCTTTTATACGGTGGAGTGAGACGTGCCACGGCCATAAGCCGGTGTTCTCAGCTGAGACGCCAGCGGGACGGTCCGTGTTGAGGAGAGCGTTGTAAGAACTGCCTGTGCTTTGCTTTGCTATTCACTGCCATGTGGTTCCAGTACTGTACTCCCGAGATGTCCCCTAGCAGCACTTCTGTGTGTAACTTTGGGTTCGTGAAGGTGTTTTAAGGGAACAACGAAACAGCTCACACTTTTACCACTAACACTGAGATGAACGAATGCTGAAATACTGCAGCATGCAGGTTTTTTCACAAGACCACATGTTACATTTTCACAGGATTCTTGCACTAATGGTTTACCATCTGTTCTCTCTGTAAATGGGTGCACTTTACTGTTTGAATTTGTTACTATGATAAATACTGGATATTTAAGCGTGAGTAGTGTCTTCATTAGAAAATAGCAAAACAACTCTTGTCTCTTAGTGTATTTTTCAAAAAAGAAAAAAAAAAGAAAAAAAGCAATGAATCATAACATTTATAGCACAAGAACTGACTCTTGTATATAAGCATCAACAGATGGAGTAATTTTTAAACACAAAATTATTTGCAGTGGTTTTAAAGCGCTTCCCCAGCAATTCTCTTAGGGACAGCTGAGGCGTGATTGCTGCTGCAGTCGCTGGGCGGGCGAGGAGCACACCTCTCCCTGGAAAAGCTTTTCCTTACTCAGTCCTGTGTGTCCTCAACGTCACGATTCGGGTTTGGCATGGACAAAAGCAGAGGTCATTTCATATTTGCAGTCGTGCGTGGTCGTGTTGTAAAGTGCCCTGATTTCACCTGACATCACTTCGCTGTGTCACCTTAGGCGTAGACCTTAAAGACACTGCACTGTATCGGCTGTCCGTGCTATGCCTTCAGCCTCTTTGAATAATTAACACTTGGGACGCTGCTGCCAGTCGGTGCCTCCATCCCCTCCCCTGGCTGCCCTGGTGCCACCCGTGAGCCCCTGCCTTGGCAGCGAGTGGGACTCATCGGGTGCACCAAGTAAACCAGATTCTTGGTGACTGAAACCCTCTGGATTTGGTTCTTGGGGCGTATTTGGTAGGCGATGCTGGAGCAAACACCTGTATTTAGCCGCAGTACCCACCAGATGTCCCTCACACTCTGCACGCGGTTGCTCGGTGCTGGATGTGCCGCAGAGCTGAAATATCTGCCAGCTCGGGGCATCGGTGTCTGCTGCATCGCGGCGTGACTTCTCTGGTTCTGGTTTGTCCCAGGGGAAGGACACTCCTGTCCTGGAGGTGGGGAGCCCTGCTGGGTGGGGAGCTTGTGCTGCTCTCCATACCATCCAGCTGAGGAATGGCATTAAGGGCTTTGAAAATAGTCGAGAGATCATTATAAAGTGCTTGGAAAAGGAAAACTTTTCCAAAGATGAGGCCCTTGGAGGCTGTCTCCGAAGGTAAAGGCGCAGTGCAGGCGGTGCCACCGCCTCGGTGCTGCTGCTTTGATTTGATGCACGGGAGGGCGAAGGCTGCGGCAGCTCCCAAAACGCCTGGGGTCGGGCTGCCACCGGGCACCCGTGGTGCAGGGGTTTCATCCAAGCACTGACCTTTGTGTTCTTCTTTAGCGTGGCTGTAAAGAAAACTGCTTAGCTCGTGTAAACGTGTGTGTGCATATAACAAATACCTAAGCCATAGTTGGGTTAGGTCCTGAACCAGGGTGGCTACGAAATTTGCAGCGATTCGGTCCCCTCGTACCAAGGTTGTTGTCTATTCAGGGTTACCCAGAAGAAGTCTAGCTAAAACCCAAGTGCCAGCTCCGCCTTATCTCGAGAAACAAGCAAGCCAGCGTGCCTGCTCGTGCTCCACCTTCGTTGCAAAGGTGGGTCCTGGGTCATCTGTTGCAAGGTCTTTGGTGGTTGTACTTTGATTCATCTTTGGGGGGGTTCCAGGCGACTCCTCTGCTGGGATCAACAGTGTTTAAACAAGGGCTTAGGGTAAGAGCTATCGTCCCTGCTGCGGCACGGCACGGCGCGGCGCGGGGACCTCTGCAGATAAATGCCTTCGCTCCCTTCTGGTTGCTCGACGCGAAGTCTGGTGGGGTGCATTTGGACACAAGCACAACGGTAAAAGTCAATCTGCTTTTTTCAGATTTGCTTGGATAATTGCTGGATTTTCACTCAATCAAACTCTTTTTCTAATTCTAAACCACTAAGGGCTCAATTATTTAGCAAGATGCGTTCGTGTCCAACTCCTGACTGCAGCTGGATCTCACTGGGACTGTTACAGATCCACCCAAGAGAACACAAAGCTAACACGATCGTCACCACTAAAGCAAACGGACACGAAACAGATCCGCCGTACCCTTCCCTCCTGCTAAGTTTCTAGCTGTTGCGGTACTGGGGAGTCAGCAGCCGGGTCCCGTCCGCCACCATTGCGTCCTGGTCTCTGTAGTCCCGCAAGCTTTGCAAGAAAGACTTTGTCCCTTCTGGGTGACGCTCTCCGGGGAGGCAGGTAGGCTCCGGGTGGTCTCCCCCGGAGGTTTAGCACGCGGGGGCTCGTTCGGTTGGGTGGGGAAGCCTCAGGCCCAGGAAATTCGCTCGCTTCACCTTTGCCTTGCCGTGTGCACCGATTTGCCAGACACCATCCGCAAGCCGAGAGCCGCGCCGTGTGCGTTACGTCCATTCTGTCGCTGCACCGCTAGCCCAGAGACTCGTGTGGACTCTTCCAGCACCGCAGGTGTCATTCCTGTCCAGCGTTTTCTTTCCCATGGTGTTGCATTCAGCGTTTTGTCTCTGTTCTGTCTTCACTTCCAAGAGGATCTGAGTTGGTACAAACATGTACAGTATACACACTTTGTGATTTGTACAATTCCCTGGTTGCCATCCTTGAAGACACTTGCTGGGAAGATCTTTAAGACACTTAATTTTCCTTTAGCTTTTCTATAATTCCAATGTAAAGGACTTTCTCTGTACAGTATATTATTCAATGCATGTTCTGTTCTCTCTACTGATATATTGAACACCACACAGTTGTGATATTGTGCAGTGGGGAGAGCAACCCCTGCCGACAGCGGAGGCCTTCGCCTCTCATGTAAAAGGAAAGAAGAAAACATATTTTTTCCTTTGCTGTATTTGCTTGAGCAGAGTTTTCTTGTCTGTACATGTGAGCTGTGAGATAGATGTGAAAAGTTCAAAAGAATGCATTTCCCCCCCGCCCCAATGTATACAGATTGTAATCTGTACAATGAAAACTGTATGTATGAAAAAAAAAATGTACTTATTTATAAATGGTTAACACTTGGAAGCAGCCTGTGGACTGGTGTTTTTCCCACCCTGCTGCCCGAAATGTCTCAGCCTCGCAGCTCCCAGGGGGCAGAGGGGCTGATCCAGCACCCCGGGGTACCCGAAATGATGAGCACAGATGGGAGCCGGGCAGGGTTAGCTGCAAATATTTATTAGGATAAATATATGTTTGCAGACAACACATTGCACGAGAGGGGAAAACATTTCAAACACAAACCCATTAAAGTTGCACCGACATTGCTCAGGGAACCTTTGGTGGCCGCAGCCCCAGCACGTGGCCACGCCGGAGGGATGCGGGCTGAAAACAAGTAGAAAATCTTCGTGATCAGCACCGTCCGATCCATTTGGCATAAAGAAATGGGGGTGGGCTTTGGGCTTTGGAGCCTTGTGGCAGGGAAATGCAGGCTGTGAGCCTGAGGTCACCAGGGCAGAGCCTGTGGACCCCGTGTGCAGCAGCACCTCCATCCCCACATGGGTCGGGGGATGTTCGGGGTGCACGAGGGGGTCCGTGGGGGCTGCCTGGAGCCCCAAGCAAAGGCTCTGCTGCCGGCACCGGGCACGAAGATGCGGGGCACAGGGACATCCAACACCCACCCCTGCTGGGGACCGAGGAGCCGGGGGTGTCACTGGCTGCCACCGGGGCTCTCGCCCTCCGTGAGGGTCTTGAAGTCCATGGAGAGGGCCAGCTCCTCGGCCAGCGGTGGGCGCTTCCACTCGTCCCGTGTCAGCACGTAGCCCACCACCAGCCCGAAGGCCACCAGCAGCAGTCCCACGGTGTTGGCCAGGACGCCCTCGGGCACGAAATGGCTGTAGGAGTCCCTGCGGGCACAGAGAGGGATGCTCAAGCCATGGGACGTGGGTGGCCTGGCCCTGCCCTGGCTGGGGACCCTCTCATCCTCATCCTCCTGGAGGAAGGTGGGGTGGCCCCACAGCTGGGCACAGCCCCCAGAAATGTCCCGTGCCCCCAGATCCAGCAAGAAGTGAGGCTGCTGCTTGCTTTGATAGCAGGGAGAAGGGGTGGGGGGCACGGTCCTACAGACCCAGCCATGGGCAGCCCAGCGCCCCCCCGCCAGCTGAGCTCCCCCAGCCACAGGGAGGGGGCTCCTGGGGGTACCCTGTGGCCGTGTCCCCACAGTGCTGGGGCAAGGGGGGCCCCCAGCCTGCAGCCCGATGGGCAGTGAGCTTTCAGGGGACAGGGACATCCCCGTGTCCTCCAGCCGAGCTTCCCAGGGGGTCCTGCAAACAGCTGGCAGCGGCGAGGCGACGGCACTTGCTGCGTTCCCCACCAGGAGCAAAGAAGAAGCTGAGCAGGATGCGGCCTCCGTGAAGCATCATCTGGAAGTGACTCAGCAGCGGCAGAACTGAAACCCTCGGGGGGGAGCAGAGCCACAGAACCTCAGCCCGGGCAGGGGCCAGGCTCTGCCCTGCAGGGCTAGGGCTGGAGCAGCACTTTTGGGGGGGACTAGGGGGGGTATTAATCCTCCCCCCCCAAGTCGTTCACCCACCTGATGTTGAAGAGCAGCATCTCGGTGATGCCCAGCAAGCAGGTGGCGATGGAGAGGGCAAAGAGGGCGATGCCGACGAAGATGTGCTGGGGCTTGTAGCGGCTGCGCAGCGAGAAGGACGCGCCAGGGGCCAGGAAGAAACCGCACCCCAGGAGCCACTGCGGGGCGCAGGGGTGTCAGGGGGTGCTGGGGGCCCTGTCCCTGTGTCGTCGTCCCCCCCCCCCCCCCACCCAGGGGTGCTGGGGCTCCCCAGCCCTCACCTGCACAAGGTAGAGCACGAAGGCGGCCATCCCGCACCAGCTGTGCAGGCTGTACATGTCGGCGATGCCCTTGGCGTGGTGGGACTCGAAGACCGCCACGATGCCTGCGGAGAGGAGCCCGTTACCCCGCCAGGGACGGATCCTGCCCCCCCTCCACCCATCACCCCCAGTCCCAGCACCCACCCACGAGGGCGATCACCAGCGCCAGGCCGTGGAGCAGAGCGTGCAGCATCTTGGTGGAGCGCTTGGCTTCGTTCCTGAACACCCGGTAGACCAGAAGAGCTGAAGGGGAGAAGGTGGGTGAGCACTGGGGCAGCACCTGGGGGTCCCCCCAACCTCCCTGGGATCCCCCCATCTCCCTGGGGTGCCACACACGGGTGCAGGGCTGGCCTGAGCTTCTCCCCAACTTCATTTACCACCACTCTGCCCCTTCACCGCCCATCCCTGTGGCACTGGGGGGGCTGCACCTCAGGGGGGGCTTTGAAGGCTGCCAGGAGGATCAGGGTGGCCCCTGCTCACCGTCACCTTGGAGGAAAACCATGCCCAGCACCATGCAGAGCGGGTGGACGTTGAATTGCAGCTGGCCCTGCCAGGCCACCCCGCCCCGGTAGCGGCCCAGCCACGCTCCGGTGGCCGCCAGCAGCGTCAGGCCCAGCAGCTGCGACACGGCCACGTACGCCGAGAGCCCGGCGGGGCTGGCGGGCGGCGGAGCCCCGTCCATGCCGGCCTGCGGGGACAGAGAGAGGGAAGGCAGCGAAGCCACCGGGCCGGTGGCCGCGGTGCCAACCCCGGTGCCGTGGTGCCCACCCCACCCAGCCCTCACCTGCCACAGGGCCCCCGACGCTTCCTGGTGCCGCTGCGTCACCTGTGCCCGGGGGTGGCTCCCGGCCGCCGCGGCACGCCCGGCCCTGAGCTGCTGGATCCTGTCCCCTCCTGTCCCCTCCTGTCCCCTCCTGCTGCCCTCCCGGCCTTCAGCCCCTGTCCCTGCTCTCCCGTCCCCTCCCTGCGCTCCCAGCCCCGCTCTGCCCCAGCCCCCCTGGCCCTGCACGTCTGCTCCTGCCCCACAGAGTCCCTGTCCTCATTCCCCATCCATTCTGCCCCCTTTCTCCTGCCATAGAACTTCAGCTGTACTGTCCCTCCCACCCCATCCCCAATCCTACATCCCCGTCCCTCTCACCCCCATCCCATGCTTCCATCCCCATCTCCACAACCCCATCCTTCCATCTCCATCGCCCCATCCCCATCCCTCCCCCCATTTCCCTATCCCTCCATCCACATCCTCCCTCCATCCCTCCCTCCCCATCTCCCCATCACCATCCTTTCACTCTCCCCATCTCCCCATCCCCATCCTTCCCCCATCTCCCTATTCCTCCATCCACATCCTCCCTCCATCCCTCCCTCCCCATCTCCCCATCACCATCCTTTCACTCTCCCCATCTCCATCCTTCCCCCATCTCCCTATTCCTCCATCCACATCCTCCCCCCATCCCTCCTGCCCTATCTCCCCATCCTTCCCATCTCCCCATCCCTCCATCCCCATCTCTCTATCCCCATCCTTCCCATTATCTCTCCATCCCCATCCTTTCCCCCCATCCCCATATCCCCATCCCTCCATCCCTATCTCCCCATCCTTCCACCCCCATCCTTCCCCCACCTCCCCACCCTCCATCCCCATCTCAGCACCCTCCCAAACCTATTACACAAAAGCAGCCCAGGTTCAAGTGATGCTGCTCAGGGGCCCCACAGGCCACCAAAGCGGTGACCCTTGGGGACAGGAGGCTGAGCAAGCCCCGGTGCTGGGGGACACCACAGGTCTACCCCCCCAGACCCCCATGACCCACCTGCACCCTCTTTGTCTTGGGTTATCCCACGGGGATCCGAGCCTCTTCCAGCAGCACTGCCACCGCTCCCGCAGCCCCAGGGCCACCTCTGTCCCCGTCCCCGCTGCTGCTGCCTCTGGGGGCCGGGCTGCGACAGAGAGCACTGCCAGGACCAGGGGCGCAGTGGGGGGACGGAGGCGGGGGGGGATGCATTAAGACCACGCACACACTTTATTCCCAGCCACCTTTATTGGATCAGCCGGCTAAGTGGGTTAGGGGAATTGGTTTATCCCATTAAGGTTTCACTGCAAATGTCGCCTGCCCGCGTCCAGCCCCAGCGCCCGGGGCCACCGAGGCTCTGGGGGACGCGCCAGGGAGCAGGGCAGGGTGGGGGGGGACCACAGGAGGCAGGGCCCCCTCCCTGCCACACAGTAGGACCCCAAAATCCTCACTGCTGCTGGTGGTACCTTTGGGACCCCATCCTGCCCCATTTGGCTTTGAGGCTGGCAGAGGAGCACCCGCGTCCTGGCACAGCCCCGAGCGCCAGCTCCCAGTGTCGGGGGGCTGCTGGCACACTGCAAGGGGACAGCCCCGTCCCCAACCACCCCGGGACCAGCAGCAGCCCCTTAGCCCCCAAAATGACGGCTCCTCAGCCCCCAAACCCCCTCCCGAGCATCGGCAGAGCCAGAGGTGAGCAGCACCCCCCCCCCCGGCAGAGCAACAGGTCAGTGGCATGGCAGATAACCCCTCACCTCCAAAAATGCTGCCCCCTTCCTATGTCCTCCCCCCCGTGGTGGGGACCTGCCTGTCCCCCTGCCACCGTGTCCCCTCGCAGCCACCCGGGGCAGCCCCCAATCCTCCCCCAAAGCCCCCTTATTCGGGGGGGTCTTTGCTTAACCCCCCCATGGTGTACGGGGTTGGGGGGGGCATCTCACAGCCCAGCAGCCCCTCACCGTGACTTCTTGGCTGAGGTCCCCCCAAAATCCTTGTTGGGGCGGGGAGGAGTCCCCACAGCAGTGCCACGCAGGGGAGGGATAAGTGATGCTTTGGGGAAGGTTTTTTTTTGGGGGACACCCCCACTGCACGGCACATCCCACCCCATTTTATGCCGCCCCCCCCCCCCAAGCCCTACCTGCGGGTGCTGCCAGGCCTGGTGGTGCCAGCGGCTGAGCAGGGACAAGGCCAGCAGCGCGTTGGCAAGGCAACGGAGCGATGGCAAGGCGAGGGGGGGCTCCCCACCACTGCCCCCCCTCATCCCAGCATGGCTGTAGAAGGAGGGTGCCGTAGGGGCTGGGGAGGCTGCAGGAATTTTTGGGGGGGGGCTGCAAAATGGTGGGGACGGTCCCCAAGGCTCGGAGCCACAGCCGGGGGGGTGCCTGTGGTTGCGTGCCCCGCCCCCCCATGAGCTGTTCCAGGCCCTGTCCCCCCCCACATTGCTCCCCAGGTGATGCAGACACCCCTGGGGAACCCCCAAATGGCCCCCCAAAAAAATCTGAGACCCCCTCCCAAACCCCCAGCCCCCCCAGCATGGTGCCAGCCCCCACCCCAGCTTTATGGCCGTCGTTTTTTTAATTCGAGCAGCGCTAATGAGGGACTTGATGTAATTAACTCCCGCTAATCACTTGCGCCCACATCAGCAGCATCAGGGGGATGTTTAGGGGCCTGTGGCTTTGGGTGATGGTGGGGGGGGGACGTGTCCCTGTGATCCTGAGCCCCCCTCCTCCCTCCCCCGGGAGCCCCTCGGGCACAAGTGGCCGCATCCTGCGGTCCCCATGGGACACCCCCGGGAGAGAAAAGCCCTGGGAGCGGAGAGGCAGTGGGGTGGGGTGATGGTATGGGGGGGCGCATCCCAAAGGTCCCCCCAGCCCCATTTTTGTGTGGGGTGTGCGTGTGTCACACGGTGCCACTAGGTGTCACCAGGAGCCCGCGGTGCGCTGCGCCCTGGGACCTGTGGCCGCTGCTGAGACCTGGAGCACCCCGGGGACATGGAGCCCTCCTAGGACATGGAGAACCTCTGGGACATGGAGCATCCTGCACCCCTGGAGCACCCCTGGCACATGGAGCACCCTGGAGCACCTTCAGATCTGGAGCACCCTGGAGCACCTCAGGATGTGGAACACCCATGGGAGCCAGAGCACCCCGGGACCTGCAGTAGCTGGTGGGACCCAGAGCACCCCTGGGACATGGAGCACCCTGGGCACTGGAGCACCCCAGGAGCTGGAGCACCCACCTGGGGCATGCCAGGTCCTGGAGCAGCCTGTGGGCCAGCTCAGGGCAGGGCTGTCCCACACAAGCTCCTTCCCTCAGAAAGGGACTTTGGGTTCCTTGAGGGCTGTTCCTGCCCACCCAGCCTGCAAAGACCCCCCCCGGAGCCCCCAGCTCCACACCAGCCTCTCCCTCCCACTGGGCACTCACCTGGGGCAGTGCCAGCCCCCATCACCACCAAGAGAAATCCCCGTCCCTGGTGGAAACCCAGAACCACAACAGCCAAGTCTGGTCCCTGCACCACAGCAGTGCCCCAGGTGCAGCAGCCCCAAACCCTCATCCCTGCAGAAATGCAGCCGCGGAGCTGCTGCGACCTTCGAGCAGGCGCTGTCACAGCCAAATTCCTGCTGACAGAATCGACTGGGTCAGCTGGAAGATCACCGGGTCCCTACAAAGATCACCGGATCCTACTGATGCAAACTTCAGGGCAAACCAACAGCCAGAGCCCATTATCTCGAATACTTATCTTGAACACTGGCGGTCACAGGGCACCAACTGCTTTGCTAGGCAGCCTGTGCCCATGTCTCGCCGCCCTCACCGTGTAGATATTTTTCCTACAGTCTGGGCTGACCCTGCCTGGTGCGGTCTTGTGCCAGTCCCATGTGCCCTGTTATCGGTGACGAGGGAGCAGAGATTGGTGACAAGGGGGCAGAAATTGGTGATGGGGCAGAGAACAGTGACAAGGTGTCAGAAACTGGTGACAAAGGGGCAGAGACCAGTGACAAAGGGGCAGAAACCAACACCTGCCCCCCATTTCCCTCCCCAGGGAGCAGCGAGGGCTCCTCACAGCCCCCTTTTCCTCAGGCTGGACAGCCCAAGCAGCCTCAGCCCCTCCTCACAGGATGCGCCCTTGCACCAGCGTTGTTGCCCTCCTCTGGACCCTTTCAAGTCCCTTCACACCCTTTTTGTATTGTGGAGGCCCGAGCTGGAGGCAATATTCAGTTCACATTGAATATTCAAGAGGGAGAATCCCCTCTTCTGACTGCCCAGGGCGTCCTGCACCCCAGCACAGCGTTTGTCCACTTGGGTGCCAGGGCACCCAGGTCCCCCCTTGAGCCCCATCGCTCCTCACCCGCCTGTCTCACAGCGGGGCCATGTGTCCAGAAGGATGCTGCGAGGGACGGTACCAAAAACCTCACTGAAATCCCCAAATCCAGCCCCATTGCACCCACCTCCTGCCCTCCATCCACCACGGGGGTGACTTTGTCATGGACAGAGAGAAAATTGCTCAGGCAGGACCTTCCCCTCCCTGTCTATGCCTGCCAAGATCTTTGTTGTCTAAATGCCTCCTGTTATCCCCCAGGACCATTTTCTGCACAACTTTTCCAGGGGCTGGGGCAGGGTAACAAATCTGCAGCTCCCTGGGTCTTGTCTCGTGCCCTCTTTGTGGCTGGGCACAGCCCTGGCTCGCCTCCAGCTGGCTGGAAACTGCCCGAACTCCCAAGACCTTTGGTAAATTGTTTGGTAAATGGTTTACCAGAGCTAATCTAAGCCATAAAACCTGCCATAAACCACGAACCTTTAGCCACTGGGCTGCACACCATGGCAGGGGTCAGCCGGCCTTGAGGGCAGAGCAGAGAGAGGATTTCCCTCCTCTGCGGCTGGGCTGAGACCCTCAGAAAAGCCTCCAAGGGGACGAGCCTGGGGTCTTCCTTTAGGATATTTGCAAACATTTACCAACGGGCCCCTGAACCTGCTGAGCACAAGGGGATGCGGTGGTGGCTGATGTGGGGACACCCCAGACCCTGCCACCACGGCCGGCACGCTCCTCTCCTCAGGGCTAGCCAGCGATTTGTAACCAGCTCTTTAATTAGCGACGTTGCCGGGGACATAATGGGTTTATTAAATCTGCCTGTGGCCGGCGGTAATGAAATCCTCCCCGTGATGCTGGGAGCAGAGCCGGTGCTGGCCGTGGCCGTCCCCAGCTGTCCCCTCTGCGTAGCTCCCCCGGCTCTCCTGGGGCTGCTCCAGGTTTTTTCTGGGGGTCCCAGCACATCCCCGGGATGCTGAGCACCCACAGACCCACAGGAGCCCCCTAAATTGGTAATCCTTCATAAAACCAGCAGCTCCAGCCCTTCCCCAGCTGCTGGCCCCTTCCCCTGCCTCTCCCTGAGCTTATCAAATTACCATTCTGCTGATCTAACCCATCACTTGTGTTTTGTTTTTTTTTTTTCCTTTTTCCCCCTAAATGAAGTTTTCATTTCTAAGAAATGCTCATTTGCAGGATGCCTCCCCAGAGGAGCGTTTCAAGAGCCCAGCTGGCAAAGTCAGGCTCATTGGGGGTCCAAATGCAAGGGAAAAAAAAGCTCAGCTTGAGGGCTCTGTGGCTGCTGTTGGGTGCAGCTTAGGGCCCCCAGGGGTGCTCACTTTGCTCACACCCCTGGCTGATTCCCCCAGCATGGATTTGTTTTTTCAGGGGCTGCAGCACCCCCAGCACGGCTGGATCCAGCCCCGTCCCTGTGCCAAAGGCAGCACCCAGGGCCCCAGTTGCCCCATGGTTGGTCCCAGTTGCCCCAGGGTTGGTCCCAGTTGCCTGGGATCCCACAAAGGCTGGACGAGGGGTGATTCCCATTGGGATGAACCCATCCCAGCCAGGTTCCCCCAGAGCAGGGATCAGAGCAGCCCAGTTGGCAAAGGGCACTGCTCCCTGTTTTTCTCCTGGCACCAATTAATCTGCCTTCTCCTCCTGGCCGGGAACAGAGCTCAGCTGAGGAGGGCTGCCGATAAGATTGGCGCAGCAAGCGCAAACACTTCATCACTTTCCGAAGAGGCTGAAGGCTCATTTATGGCCATTTTAATAGCTGCTTGGATAAACACCAGCAATAACCTGCACTGGACTTGCAGCAGATGATTAATGCACCCACAGCAGTCACGCTCGCTCGCCTTGGGGCTGGGATTGTTTTCTGTTATTAAGGAAGGGAAAATAAATAAATAAATAAATAAATAAATAAATAAAAGGAAGAACGTGGACTTTGCCACATATTTGGGGGTTGATGCATGGTTGCGGAGAGAACACGCTGGGCTCTTCCATCATCCTGCAGCAGCTGGAGAGGAAGGGTGGGTGGAAGGGGAGGAATGGGGGATGGAGGACATGGGATGAGGGATGGAGGACGAGGGATGAGGGATGGAGGACAAGGGGTAAGTGATGGAGGACAAGGGATGATTTCTTGCTCTCACTTCTCCCCTCTGATGCTCCTGGCCCCGTGCCCTGTGCTGGTCTCATCTCCTGCGCTGCAGCCAGGGAACTCCCCAGGGGCTAACCTCTGGGGTCTTACTTTTATTTACAACCCTCCCAAGACACTGCCATCATTTAGGGGCCCTGCGTGCTGCTTTCTGGGGGACTTGCAATGTCACAGCGCATCCTCGGGCTGTTGGCGCTGCTCCCAGACAGAGCTGGAGGAGCTCCCATGGTGAAAGCCCATCTCCATCCCTTTCCCATCTCCATCCCTTTCCCATCTCCATCCCTTTCCCATCTCCATCCCTTTCCCATCTCCATCCCCTTCCCATCTCCACCCAGCCCCACTGACCTGCTCAGTGCCACGAGGGCAGGGACACAGGCAGTCACGCTGGCGTGTCCCCTTCTCCTGCCACTGGCCATAAACCCCTGTCCTGTGGCTCTGTGAGGGGCGTTACCCAGGGCAGGGCCGAAATCTTGCCGATAAGGAGCATTTCTGCTGCGTTCAGCCCCAGCAAGAGCTGAGTGTGCTCTTTTGGTGATAAGCAGGTGCTAAGGGGTGGCTTTAACGATGGGGCAAGCAACCTGCCACTCACTGCACCCCAGACCTGGAGAGGGGCTTTAAATGGCACTTTTAGGCAAGAAATGGCCAAAAAAAAAACCACCAAAACAAACAAACAAACAAAACAAAAACAAAAAAAAAAACAAAAACAAAACAAAAAAAAACACAAACAAACAAACAAACAAACAAAAAACACCACAAAAACTCAATTGGTCTTTTTTTATTATTATTATTTTATTTTATTTTATTTTAGCCAGCAGCGCACTGAGTGCGAGCTCCTGTCCTCAAGCCCAGGTGACAGAGGGGGCTGCACGGTCACCCCATGCCACCGCACCCACTCAAATCCCACTGGACTGGGTTTACTCCTATTGCTGTTGTTGCTGCCTTGCACCGGCCACAGCAGTTGTTCTAATAGTTTGCAATTATTTTTGCACCTGCAGGTCTGAAACGAACCGCCACGTTGCTTGGGTTGCTTCATTTCTCTCTTTTTTTTTTTTTTTTTTTTTTTTTTTTTTTTTTTTTAGGATGAGAAAAGAGCTGTTTAGATGAAAAATTTGGAGTGGAGACATGTTTTTCTCTCCCTCATGGCAACGTCACAGCATCTGGGAAAGCAGCTTAGTGAATTATGCACTATGATAATTGATTGAATTCATCAGCAAATAAAGCAGCATCATTTAGAATCGCAGTCCGGAGAGCGAGGAAAAATTCCCCATGCAGGGATTTTATGAGCTGGTGCAGGAGCCATTGTGCCCACAAAACCACAGCAATGGGGAAAATTAACAGATGAGGGGGCAGACTGTCCCCCAAAAAAACTCTTTTTGTAGGATAAACCCTCAGCAAACCCTTTCTCTTGTCTCCAGAAGCTCCTTGGTTGCTCAAAGAGAGAGATGGGTCAGGCAGGAGTTTTGAAGCACCCTTGAACGTTTTGAGAAATAAGATGGGAATGTTAAAATGTGGATTTTAATGAAAGAAAGGGAAAACTGGCTCGAGCATTCCCAGCCAGAGGGAAGGCTGTAAGGTGAGTTTACAACTGGCAAAAACCCCAAATCTTCCCCTCTGGCACTGGGGTCTAAATAATCTGCTCCATCACACACCTCCCTGCTCACCTTAAGCCCTCTCCCATCACACCACTGTCACGGCAAATACCTTACAAATCTCCTGAGAATTATTTGCTGTTAAACTCCTTATTTCTGCCTGATTTGGGGGTCTCAGGGTCCAGAGACTCATCTCCCATGTCCTTCACCCTGTGGGGCCACGGGCTGGGAGATTTGTTGAGTCTGGCAAGCCAAAGAGCTTGTTAAAGACGAGGAAAGCAAACTGCACTTCACAAGCGGCGTCCTGCCACGGGCATCCTTTCTGCAGGACATTTGGGGTTTATCCCAGCAGTTCTGGTCCCTTTTTTTTTCCATTGGGCTCCAGGGCTCTCCCCTCTCCCTCTGATGCCAGGAGCTGGCTGTGGTGACTCCGGCACGGCACACGTGTCCGCGCACACGCGCTCCGGCGGGGGGGAGGCTGTTTTCATGCAGCTTTTGATGGAAATGCGAGCGGATGGGAAGCATCCTCCCGGCCGGGGCAGCCGCCGGGGACACCGCGGCTCGCCCAGGAGCCCACGTCACCCCGCAGCCCCGCGGCCGCTCTCGGTTCAGCATCCGTCTCCGTGGCAACGCATCCTTCATCCTTCTTGCCTTCATCCTTGTTGCATCGCCGGCAGCCCCGGGTACCCCCAACTGGGTCCCCTGCCCTCCATCACCCACTCCAGTACCCCCAAATTGCATTGTACGGGGAGAGGGGAGTGTGGGGACCGGTTGGTTTTGCACCCATGGATGTCTCTGGGCCCATCCTTGGGAGGTGTTTGGGGACAGAATGGCTTTGGGGCAGCACAGAGGCACCAACGCGCGTCTTCAGGCTTGCAGATATCTCACCTGCCTTCCTGGACCTCAGCTGCTTCACCTGACAGCACTGTCCCGTGTGTAGGTGGCTTTTCTGTCTGCACCCAGCTGGGGATTTTCAGGACGGGATGCCACCAAGCTGCTGGCACCACCGAGAGGGCCCCTGCCCAACGCAAAGTCCCGCAGCACCATCAGCGCCTTGGAGGATGCTCAGGTACATCGACCGTGGGCACCCCAGTCCGCTGTTGCCCTTGGAAAAGGGCCCCAAACTGCCCTCATTGGGGTCACCATGTACCAGCACCACGCTGAGATCCCAGAGCCCATTTTGGCCATGCTGATCTCCTGAGACCCTGGCCCAGGAGCCGGGAAAACCCCTCCCCCAGGAGCAGCTGGGAACACGGGGCTGGCGCTCCGCAGGAAATCTCCATTCATTGGCCCTTGGTCTCTGGCCAAATTGGAGCCAAACCAGCCATTTTTGCAACTTCCCAAGGAAGTTTCCAGGGTCCTGAGGCTGGTGGGGAGAGGGGATGACAAGGGGGTGCCGTGGTGTCCGGGTTTGGAAGCATTGCTGGTGCTGTTTACAATTGGGTATGTGCTCAGTGCGGGGCGGGAAGGTTTTTTTTGGGTGTTCCTGCTAGGAGCACGCCCTGATAGGATGTGTTGTGGGAAGCTGTGATTTTTTTTTTTGGGGGGGGGGGAATTAATTGATGTTAGGAGATTGTAGGCTCTTAAATGCCTCCTTTCTCTTCTGGAAATGGTTCTCTGCACCCTGTAGGGTTTCCAGCCCTACTGGGAGGACTTGTTCCTTGCCGGGGGCTGTGTTGTCCCATGTGCTCACACCATGGGGCCATGGCAGTGCCCAGCCGTGCTGCAAAGCAAACAAGTCAAGGGATTTCCCCTATCCTCCACCCTAAAAAAGCGCACACAGCCCATGTCCCCATGGGTTGGTTTTGGGGATGACTGGGCCAGCAGGACGTGGTGAACCCTGAGCCTGAGCTCAGCCCGGGCACAGCTCCCAAGGCTGGGGCGGGCCCCTGGGGAAAAGAGATTTATTTAATTAAAAAACCAAAACAAAACACAAAAGGAGCTATCAAGCCCACCAAAACGAGTCTGGTTTTCATTTGGAAGGAACTTTTTGTTGCTCATTTGTCATCAGACCAATTCCTCAAAGTCCAGACACTTTGTGGGACAGGATGGGGTTTCCTTCCCCACCAGAAGGAACGCGCCGTTTCCCTGAAAAACGAATTATGCCCAGGGGCACGACTGTGCCGAGAAGCTGCAGGACGTGTCGGGGACATCCTGCCTGGTGCGATGGGGTCCCCCTGCCACCGAGCCAGGAGGGGACCGGGGACAGAGCCCAGCATGGGACAAGTCCTGCGGCCGCCCACCCCACACTCCCAGCCTTCCTCCTGCTGAAGGAATTTCTTTTTCCGCCCTTCCCTCGATTCTTCTCCTTTTTTCCCTCCCTCCCTCCCTTCCCAGCCCTTTCCCCTTCCCTCGCGGCGCAGCCAGGCACCGAGGGGACTTTGCCCCCCCAAGGCTGAGCTTTCTCCCCGCAGCCTGGAGCAGCTGAAGGATGAGCGAAAACGCTCTTATCTGCGAGGGGAGGCAGGCGCTGTGGGCAGGGTTTGCGCGAAGGCTGCTGGCTTATAAGCAGCCGGCCGCGGAGGGAAGCTCCCTCGCAAGGCTCCGAGCGCAGCTCCCACCGCGATGCCCGTGGCACTGGGGCTGCTGCTGCTGCTGCTGAGCCCGGTGGGCGCCCTGGAACCGGGGCTTGAGCCCCCCAATTACGATGCCACCGAGGCGGGGGCCGCCCTCTTCGCTGATGCCTACAACAGAACGGCCGAGATCGTCCTCTTCAAGAGCGTCTCGGCCAGCTGGGATTACTACACCAACCTGACGGCCACCAACGGTGCCCTGCAGGTGGGTGCTGGCACGGGGTGCTGCTGGGGGGGCTCCGGCAGGGTGGGGAGGGCTGGCGGGGTCCCCTTCGTCCCCACGGGTTCCTTTTGAAGCACCCCAAGGTGCTGTCCCGGGACTCGGATGCTTGGCTTGGGAATGGTTTTGTCCCCAAAACTGGCTCTCCGGAGAGCCCCTGCCCCAGTGCAGCAGCCCTGGCCCCGCAGCAGAGCCTGGGTTTATTTTTAGAGGTGTTTCCCTCTGCCCAGAACCTTCCACTTTCCTTCCCCCCCTTCCCAGGCTGGGGTCAGGTGTCGAGTGTCCCCGTCCCTGCCCGGCACCACGTCCCCAGCACTGTGCCATGCCCCAGCCCCACGGGAGCCCCAGACGTGAAGGAGCAGCAGGGTGGCACCGGGGCACTCCAGCACATGGGGACAAGCTGGCTGGGGGGGAGGTTGTAGGTTTCGGCGTGGGCTGGAGCTGCTCTCAGTTGCACGAGCTTGGCCCCTGCCCTGCATGGACGCTCCCCCAGATCTTGTCATACCTGGGGGGCTGCCACAGCCACAGCGTGGGGACATGTCCATGGGGACACGGACACGGCGCTGTGTGCAGCTCGGAGCCATACATCCCTCCCCATGTAGCTTATGGGGTCAGCACAACAAATATGTGACCAGCATGTGTTTGGGAACCTGTGTTACCTCCACACCTCAAATAATGTCACGCAACGCCCCAGAGCCCAGCCAGAAGCCCGTGGGCAGGAGGCACATGGTGTGCTGCACGTCTGTCTGTGTGGGACACAGCAGTGAGTCGCTGGGGTGGCGGGGGACGAACACTGACAACTTGGCAGGACACCCGGTGTGCCCCTCCAGCCTTTTTCGGCCAGCTAGCGCTGTCCAGGCACGCACCCAGCCACTGTCTGGCAGATGTTGTGGTGGGGCTGGGGACCTTTGGGTGCCGCGGGGGCATCCCAGCTTCAGCAGGCTGCAAGGAGGGGCTGGGGAGCACCTTGTGTGGATTTTGCTCGGGGACATTCCCAGACCAGCCCACTTTCCCATGTTAATAAATACCTGAGGATCACGGCTGAGTGCTCCCTGTGATCTCAAGGCTTATCGGGCCACCCTGTTCCCCTCCCAGTAGCTCCCAGATAGTTTTGGGGACAAGAGGGGAAAACAGACAGGACTTTTCTGGCTGCTCTGCCCAAAGCTGTGCCCACTCTGAGAAATGCTCAGAGCACCCTGCAGAGCTAAAAACACCCTGGTGGTGCCCAGCACACTATTTGCCTGAGCCTGACACAGATGGAGAGGGAGAGGAGGGGATCTGGCCCCTGAAATCAGCCCTTCAAAGGGGCAGCAGAGACGCGTGTTGTGCAATGGGAAGGCACTGAGAACTAAAGGGTTAACAGGGCTCGAGGTGGACAGCAGGACCCGAAAGGCAGAATTTGGGGGATTTGGTGAACCTTTGGGCCAGGCAAACCCTGCTCAGGTCTAGAGCACAGAGGAGCTGAGCCTGGCCAGCCCAGAGGTGTGGGCTCCCCCGGGACCTGTCCCCAAAGACGTGGCCAGGGGACAAAGTGACATGGGGGGGCATCAGGCTAAATGCAGGGCAGCAGCCCCTGGCCTTGTGGGGATGGACAGAGGGACACTGGAATGACAGACAGGCAGGGACGGCCGTGGCAAGGGGTCTGGGGCAGAGCCTCTGGCCTCAGCTCGCTCCACCGGAGCTGTCAGGAGAGTTTAGGGCACAAATCGCCTGACCTAACACAGGCGTCTGTTCAAGAAGGAGATGAAACACAGCTGGACTCTGCCTCCTACAGCTCCCTGGCTCAGAAACGGGGTCTGGGAAGGGATAAAACATCCCTCGTGAGCCTCCACGCTTCGTGGGTGACTCCCATTGATACAAGGGCATCTTGCTCCAGGGTGGGGGCTGTCGCGTCCCGGTGGGATGGGGAGCCGGGGCCGGATGGTACCGGGGTGAGGGTGGAGGTGCTGGGATGCCCAAGGGGGGAGGTGGGCACCCAGCTCTGCTTTAGGCATCTCCCCTCCCTGTCCCCGAGCAACCTCTGGCCACACCACGCTGTAACTCCCTTCCCTCCCGAGAGAATGTGATGATTAAAATAAAACAACCCAGGCTTGTTGGAACCAGGCTGGAAACGCCACGAATTACAGCTAATGAGCTCCATAAATCACACTGGGACAGCACGGGCAGCGAGCAGGCATTCTGCATGTTCTCACTGCTCACTGCCCGGGCTGATGCACTCCCAAAAAATCAGCATTTCCACGCTGGCCACGTGGATGCTACCGCCCGCGATGCGCCTCATCCCAAAATCGTGGCTGCCGGCTGCAGCTCCAGCTGCCTAAATAACCCCTGCAGCGCAGGCTGCTCCCGCTGTCCCACGGCCTTGGGAAGCGAGGTCGGGGCTGGCAGTGCTGGATAAGGGTAATGGGGTACCCAAAACCAGGGGCATCTCCAGGGGGTTGCATCTCTGCAAGGTAAAACCCAGAGATGGGGCTTATAGGGCACAGAGCAGGGGGATGCAGCTAAACGTTGCTCGAGCACGGATATAATGATGCTGGCACAATGGCCCACAAGCATCCAACACCCTGCCCACGGGACATGGACCCCCCGTCCTAATATCCCCATCCCACCCAGGGCACAACACCACTTCCAAAACAACCTCAAAATCTACTCCTTGGGTGCTCTGCGAGGCGAGTGGGGGCTGCAGATGTTGCCTCTTCGGCTGGAAACTGTTGTCTCTTTCTATAAGTGTCACGGCTCAGGGACAGCCCTGCCTGCCACCGCGTGTCCCCTGCCCTCTGGCTCACTCAAACCCCGTGACTCTGAGCGCGGTGTCACGTCCCGGCGCTGGTCCCCATGTCCCCTCTCTCACCGCGCAGGTCGAGGCATCGCTGGAGGAGCAAAACTTCACAGAGGCATGGGGCAAGAAAGCCAAGGAGCTCTATGGCGACATCTGGAGCAACTTCAGTGACACCCAGCTGAAGAAAATCATCGGCTCCATCCAGACCCTGGGGCCCTCCAACCTGCCCCTGGACAAGCGACAGCAGGTAGGCAAGGCTGTGGTGAAGCCCTGGGAGATGCTTGGGTGCTGCGATTCCCCCTCAAAGCCTTTTTTCCTGAGCGTGCAGAGTCTGCTGCTGGCCCCTCAGCTGCATTTTGTAGGGTCTCCTGGAGGCTGAAAACTGGGGAAAAGTGATGGAAGGGGGGAGATGGGAGCTGGGGTCCCACCTCGGGGAGGTCACACAGCCAGGATCTGTCCCTAACGTCAGTTTGGAGCTACCTGCAAGCAGGGGCTGGAGATTTCCTGCTTACATTGAGCAGCCTTGGGCGTTCCCTGGACGCCGGCCAGGCTGTGCCCATGGCTGGGGCCAGCTGGCTTGAGCGCCCTCAGACACAGCCCAGCAAACAGGAGGGCTGTGGCAGCCACCTGGCTCCCTGTGCACCCGGAGCGGCTGTGACCGGTGGCACAGACCAGCAGCAGCGACATCAGGACAGCCTTCCCCATCACAGCCCCGAGCTTGCGGGGTCCTTTAATTAAATGCAAGTAAAATGCTCGAGGCAGCGATTCCTGCACATCTCCAGTGGCTCCCAGGGCACCTCCCCACTGAAACCCTGCTTGGCTTGCAAGCCCGGTAATACAATCCTCACTGGAGCAGCGTCAGCCCCAGTTCCTTCCCGGAAACCTGTCCTTGATAACAGAAAGGATCCCATCTCCCTGCACATCACCCACGTTTCTCCCCGCCCGCAGCCACCGCCGTCCCCTCCGGAGCAGAGGAATGGGAGCAGAGAGAGGGGGACGGCGCGGGGGAATTTCCGTCCCTGGGAATGGGCTCCCCGAGCAGGTTCCAGGAAACCTCCCGTTGCTATTGTTTGCTGTTGTTGAAGCTCACAGAAATAAATACCCTCCCCTCCTCCTGTGGTTTTTCTTTTTTTTTTTTTTTTTTTTTTTTTTGCCCGCTTAGATAAACAGCCTGTGCCGCAGCCCTTCTGACGAAGGGCGTTATAAATAGCCGTGCTCTGGGACACGGAGGGGGCTCGGTGAGCGGCTGTGCGTGGGCTGTCTGTCCCAAAGTGCAGAAACAACGGGTGACAACACACACCTCACCCCAAAAAAAGCACTGTATAAACACCCCGATCCTCCTTCGGACACACACACACGCTCTGGAGATGGGAAGTCTTTGTAAATCCCTCCTCAACAGCCCTTCCCACCCTCTTCCAGCCCCAATGCCTTTTCCCTCCCCGCAGTACAACACCATCCTGAGCAACATGGACAAAATCTACTCCACGGCCAAGGTGTGCCCGGCCAACGATACCTGCTGGGAGCTGGAGCCAGGTACGGTCCTGTCCCCAACCCCGTCCCCATCCCCATCCCCATCCCAGTCCCCATCCTCATCTCCGTCCCCTGCTTAGGGTCTGCTCCTGATGAGCACCCCCAGACTGTGACTTCTCCCTGGTCCCAAATTCCCATTGGGATGGGGTTGGCAGGGTCCTGGTCCACATTCATAGGGCTGTCCTGGGGTGTGGATGGCTCGATTTGGGTCGATTTTGTGCCCCACTCCCGCACGTCCTTCCCGCTTGGATCTCTCATGTCCCGTGTGTCCCTTTTGTCTCAGACCTCTCGGACATCATGGCCACGTCCCGCAGCTACAAGAAGCTCCTGTACGCCTGGGAGGGCTGGCACAACGCCGCAGGAAACCCGCTGCGTGCCAAGTACGAGGAGTTCGTGCAGCTGAGCAACGAGGCGTACCGGGTGGACGGTGCGAGCGGGATGGGGACGTGGTGGGTCAGGGAGCGGGGTGGGAAGAGGGGCAACACAGTGTCCTGCTCTCCCCATCCCACTTCATCCAGCCTCCATTTCACTTCTGTCCTGGTGTTGACACCCTGGGGAAGGTGCAAAAATCCTACTGGTGCCCAACAGGCCCAGCTCTTGGGGCTGGATGTGGGACAGCCCCTTGGGGATGGAGCTGGGGGTCATCACAGCCTCCCTGCAGGCTTCGAGGACACGGGCAGCTACTGGCGCTCCTGGTACGACTCAGCCTCCTTCGAGGATGACCTGGAGCATCTCTACCACCAGCTGGAGCCGCTCTACCTCAACCTGCACGCCTTTGTCCGGAGGAAACTGTATGACCGCTACGGCCCCAAATACGTCAACCTGAAGGGTCCCATCCCTGCCCACCTCCTGGGTAAGAGCCAGGGGTCCTGGTGGGACTGCAGAGCCGTGGTGGGATGGCGGGTGGTCCCACTTATTGCTGTGTTTCTCTTCCTCCTGACCCACCCCTGGGTCTGCTCTGTCTGCTTTCTCTCCTCAGGCAACATGTGGGCTCAGCAGTGGAACAACATCTACGACCTGATGGTCCCCTACCCTGAGAAGCCCAACCTCGATGTGACGAGCACCATGGTGGATCAGGTAATGGGCTGAGGGACCTGCTAGGGCACCACTGGGAAAAAAGGGGGGATATGTTGGCCAGGGCTTCCCCGTAATTTTGAGCCTATGGAAGTGGTTGCCCATATCTGCATATGGGACAGCAGAAAAAAACATGTTTGGGAGGGGTAGGGACAGAGAAATGGCCCCGCGCCCACTCCAGCAATAGCCAGAGAGGCAGCAGGTGGGAAAAGAGGCAGGCTGGTGTGGGGGGAGCAGTGCTGGTCCTTACGCTGGGGGCTGCATCCCCACCATCACTCATCTCCAAGCCCTCCTGAGACACCTGTCCTGCTCCTATCTCCTGTCCGTTCTGGGCACCAGCACTGCTGCTTGGTGCTGCTTAGGGACGCTCACCCCATTTCTGGGGATGGAGCTTCCCATCAGGGTGAGAGGGGCAGGAGCCCCTCCCTGTGGTGCTGTGGGAGTATCAAAGGCGATGCCCGAGGCATGGGCAGTCCTTTCCTTGGCCGTAACCTGCTGCCTCCTGCCCTCCAGGGCTGGAATGCCACCCACATGTTCCGGGTCTCGGAGGAGTTCTTCACCTCCCTGGGGCTGTTGGAGATGCCCCCTGAGTTTTGGGACAAGTCCATGCTGGAGAAGCCGACGGACGGGCGGGAGGTGGTGTGTCACGCCTCGGCCTGGGACTTCTACAACCGCAAGGACTTCAGGTGTGTGGGGCCACGCAGGGGCCCAGGGCTATGGGACAAGAGCTTCTTCCACCCCCTTGGTGGTCACTATTTTGGGTACCCCATCACCATCTGGGGTAAGGTTTCAGGGCACCACATAGCTGTGCCTTCCCCTCTACTGGGTTTTTCCTCTTTCCCATGGGGTGCTGCCACCCTCTAAGGGTCCTTCCCACTGGGGATGTGCGTGGGCAGACCAGGGACCCTCACCGAGCTCAGGCATCGCTCCTTTCACAGGATCAAGCAGTGCACAACGGTGACCATGGAGCAGCTGTTCACGGTGCACCACGAGATGGGCCACGTGCAGTACTACCTGCAGTACAAGGACCAGCCCGTCTCCTTCCGCAGCGGGGCCAACCCCGGCTTCCACGAGGCCATCGGAGATGTCATGTCCCTGTCCGTCTCCACCCCCAGCCACCTCAAGAAAATCGGACTCCTCAGCAGTGCCACCGAGGACGCGGGTATGGCAGCTGCCCTAGGACCAGGAGGGTTCATGGGACACTGACCATGGCACCAGGAAGGGTTTGGGATGTGCCAGGGCAGGCTGCAGCCTGGCAATGCAGCCCTGAGCAGGACAGACCCCGTGGTTGACACAAACCTTTCAACCATCCTTAGTTCGACGGACCTTTACTCTATTATTACCCTAAAGGAGGCTGTAGCGAGATGGGAATCGGTCTCTCCTCCAAGTGCCAAGTGATAAGACAAGAGGAAGTGGGCTTAATTTGTATCAGGGGAGGCTTAGGTCAGATATTAGGAAAAATTTCTTCACTGAAAGGGTTGTGAAATGTTGGAACTGGCTGTCCAAGACAGTAGATGAGTCACTATCACTCCTCCCGGAAGGTCTTCAAAAAACTTAGAGATGTAGAGCTTAGTGGTTGAACGGTGGGCTTGGCAGTGCTAGGTTAAAGGTTGGACGAGATGATCTTGGAAATCTTTTCCAACTTAAATGATTCCATAATCCTGGTTCTTGTTGCCATGGGTCCATGCATATACACCTCCTTGGGTCCATGCATGACCCCTTCTGGGCTCTGTGGACAACTTCTTGGCTCCATCCTCTTCACCACCACAAGCAGCAGCAATGCTCCCTGGAGCCTTGTCTGTTCCCTTCCCCTCCCCAGCAGAGACTCAAACCGAAAGCAGCATCTATGGTGTTTATTGGTTTTGACATTTCCAGTGTCTCCCCTTCCTGTCCACCCGGGAGCTCACCACGTAGCTCTGCGGAGGCGGCACCGAGTGCTCGCTCAGACAACCCGCCCGGTCACAAGGACAGGCAGCGGGTGACACATCCGCCTGCCAGCCAGTGCAGAGGAGGAGGACTTGTCGCTGCAGGACATTTCCCAGCTTGGCAAGGGTCTGCACACCCCCCCACACCTCCCAGCCAACACGTCAAACCAGACAGCAGCAGAGGAAACCAAGCGTTCGCAGAGCCCTGCCGCAGGCGGCTGCTTTGCGGAGGAGGGCCAGTCCCGGGTCCTCCTGCCTTGTCGTTAAATCTGTTTCGTGATGGGGAAGCCGTCACAGCAGCCAAAATTGTTGGGCTGATGCTGCACAAACATCACGGAGCAGATGGTCGCTGCCTCAAGGCATCGCTGCCTGACTTGGCGGCCGCGCCACCACCGTGGTGGCAGCCAGCAGCCCATCGGGGCAGTGCTGCCAACCCCTTCCCGACCCTACAGCTGCAGCTGGGTCTCCAGCTGGTCTTTCTTTAGTCTTCCTTTGCTCGAGGTGAAGGGGAAAGCAGATGTCACCATCACCTGTGCTCCGCGTGGTATGGTGGTGACTGCCCCAGGTCTGGATCCAAACCATGGCAGCCTTTGCTTTGGTGTGCCAGCCCTGGGGACCAAATCCCTTTCACCCTGAAGCCCCTGTAGGGTGAACGTGTTAACAGAGAGCCCTTAGAGTTACCCTCACCAGAGACTTCTCCAGGCTTCAGGCAAGGGGACACCAGGCTTGTCACTCCCATTGCTCCCATTCAGTAGAAAGACAAGTTGCCCCAAGCAGGAGCTGCAGTCAGAAAAACATCCTGTGTCCTGTGCACAAATTTCTAAGGATCACAATTATATGTTGAAATGTTGTTCCGACTTCTCATCCATCTCTCCTCACCCCACTGCCAACAAAAACCCAGTGACCATAGTGCCGCCCACCAGGGCTCCTTCCCGACCTCATTTGGGCTCTGTTTCATGCAGAGAGCAACATCAACTACCTGCTGAAGATGGCCTTGGAGAAGATCGCCTTCCTGCCCTTTGGCTACCTCATCGACCAGTGGCGCTGGAACGTGTTCAATGGCCACACGCCCCCCAGTCGTTACAACTACGACTGGTGGTATCTGAGGTAGGGGACAGTGGCAGAGGGTGGATACATGCATGGAAGTTGAGGGTGTGCAAGGATGGAGGGTGGGCAGAAAGGAAGAAGGGGCCATGGAGATGGCTGGAGAAAGATGGGTGGAGGGGTGGAGGGGTGGGAGGGAGAAATGCATAGGAGGGTGGGTTGAGGATCGGGAAGACATGGAAGGACACAAATTGTGCAGATCTCTTCAGCATTATGCCTTCATTTCCTGTTCCCTGCCTTGGTTCCTCTGGCTCCCTCTTTCCAGCTCATGTTCTTGTTCTCTGTTGCCTACAGAACTAAATACCAGGGTATTTGTGCTCCAATTTCGAGGAATGAAAGCAACTTCGACCCTGGGGCAAAGTACCACATCCCTGGGAACACCCCTTACATCAGGTAGAGGAGGTGCTGGGAAGGGGATGGAGGCTTGGGGCAGGGGGTGTGGGGACCCCAACTCTTCAGGCAGGGGCTGGGATGCATTGCTCAAGACACAGACACCATCCAACACTTGGGAGCACAAATGGTGGGGAGCAGATGTGTGGCAAGGTGCCTTCAGCCATGCCCTGGGACTCATCTGCTTTGTCCCCGGTGCTCACCTTCACGGGCTTCCTCAACAGGTATTTTGTGAGCTTCATCCTCCAGTTCCAGTTTCACAAGGCGCTGTGCCAGGCGGCCAACCACACTGGTCCCCTACACACCTGTGACATCTACGAGTCCAAAGAAGCTGGAGCCAAACTCAGGTGGGGACAGAGAAGGGTCGGGACAATCGCCATGGGCAGATGTGTGCGTGGAAGCTGATGGTGTGCAAGGAAGAAAGGAAGGAAAGAAGAAAGGAAGGAAGGAAAAAGTGGCCATGGAGATGGCTGGAGAAATAGCTTTGCAGATGGATGGATGGATAGATGGAAATACAAGGAAGCACTGGGGTGGGGTGAGTGGTCCTCACCAGAGTCCTGCTATTGTCCCTGTCACTAGCTCCCACCCAGACAAGAGGTCACTAAAGCATGTTTGGTTCCTGTAGACTCCCTGGGCGTTAATGAATGCATGAGAATGTGGCGGAAAGTCTTCAGCCCCCAAGCACAGGATAGCTGGGGGGCTTCAGAGGCAGTTTCCAGGCTCACGTCCCTCTCAGGAATAGCATCTTCAACCCATGTGAAGCAGAGACACCACCACTGCTTTTCTCCCGTCCATCCTCCGACCTAATGCTGGCTCTTGCTGTCCCACTCCTCTGCAGGGAGGTGCTGAAAGCTGGGTCTTCCAAGTCATGGCAGGAAATCCTGTTCAACCTCACTGGCACGGATAAGATGGACGCTGGGGCCCTCCTGGAGTACTTCAGCCCTGTCACCACCTGGCTTGAGGAGCAGAACAACAAGACCAATGAAGTGCTGGGCTGGCCAGAGTTTGACTGGCGTCCCCCTGTCCCCGAAGGCTACCCCGAAGGCATCGGTAAGGCTGCGGCCCCAGGAGGGGCAGGAAAAGTTCTCCCAAGTGCCACCACCAACCCCTAGGCAGGACAGTTCTGGGGGAGATCTCTGCTGTAGATGGGTGAGGTCTCCATGCCAGGAAAGAGAGGAATAACCACCTCCATGTGCAGTCCCACAGGGTCCCGTTTTGTGGGTGGTCACACCTTGCTTTGAAGCAGGTGCCATGATCCAGCCCCTTGACGTACCGTTGTGCAGAGCTGTGGCCCTGCCACTGTAGTAAGGCCATCAGATTTGGTGTGACAAGTCATCTGCTTTCAGCTGCATCCTTTCTGCCCAGCTGGAAGGGTTTAGGGCAGGCAGCTTGTCCTGCAATCCCATCCCCTGTCGTGTGGGACACCTCCACTTTCAGCATGCTCCCAGACCTCCTTCAGCAGACCTGCGACTCTGGGACGTGTTCAAGCCTGGTGGAGAAACCTCTTGAAAGTCCTCTTGCAAAACGGACTTCCCTCTCTTTCCTCTTATCTCTTCCTCTAGACAAAATAGCAGACGAGGCACAAGCTAAAGAGTTCTTGTCTGAGTACAACAGGACGGCCGAGGAGGTGTGGAACGCCTACACTGAGGCATCCTGGACCTACAACACCAACATCACCGACTACAACAAAGAGATCATGGTATGGAAACAACCCAGGCAACAGCCACGGCAGGCAGCTGGTTCCCATTGCAAATGAGCTCTGAAAGCCAGGACAACCTCTGCCCCTAGCAGAGCTGTAGATCAGAACCCCGTTCTCATCCAGAAGGTGACTTGTCCATGAAAAGTCATGCCATGAGGTACCCCCAGGGAAGCCACGGGGAGGTTGTCAGCCATGGCAGGGCAGGTGGTGCTTGTGGTGAAGGCCTGTGTCTCAGGAAGCTCCCTCAGGTAACTCCTCTCCTGCCTTTGCAGCTGGAGAAGAACTTGGCCATGTCCAAGCACACCCTCGAGTATGGGATGAGAGCCAGGCAGTTCGACGCCTCCGACTTCCAGGACCAAACTGTCACACGCATCCTCAAGAAGCTGAGCATCATCGAGAGGGCAGCCCTGCCTGAGGATGAGCTGAAGGAGGTGAGCTGCAAGGGGACAGGGCAGGACGGGCTGTCCTTTGCCACTACCCTGTGGGAAGACACAGGCTTTGCCCAGCTTTTAGGAAATGGCCCTGGGCAGCTGCCCCTGCCCCTGCAGAAGGTGATAGTTTGGTACCTTCTGCACAAAAGCAAGACCCTCACCTCCAGGATTTCTCACCCAAAGGTTGCCTGCCCCAGCCTGCTGTGGGTGCAGCTGCTTGTGTGGCAATGGCACATTGCATGCTGGCCCCATACTTGCCATAGTAACTCAGCTTTGATTCCTTCTGGGGTCATACTTGACCTGCCAGGACAGTGTGGAAGGGGCCAGGGGAACATCCCTATGGGCTGTGTTGTTCCCCAAGAGCAGGAGCAAAGTTAACAAGCTCACATGATTCGATTTCCTTTGCAGTACAACACCCTTCTCTCAGATATGGAGACAACATACAGCGTAGCCAAGGTCTGCAGGGAGAACAAAACCTGTCACCCCCTGGACCCTGGTAAGACCTGGCAGGGTGCTCAGCGAGTCATCTGCAGCAGGCCCAGGAAGGAGGGATTCTTCATAGGGACATGGAGAAGGGTCGTGAAGGGGCCTTTCCACCTTCTCGGTGATGGCCCCTGAGCAGTATATTGGGTCTAGCATCGTTGCATCAGGCTAGCCCAGCCAACGCCATCATCTGGCTTCACTGCTCTCTCTTTAGACCTCACGGACATCCTGGCCAAGTCACAGGACTATGATGAGCTCCTCTTTGTCTGGAAGGGCTGGCGGGATGCTTCTGGGAAGAAAATGAGGAACAACTACAAGCGATATGTGGAACTGAGCAACAAGGCAGCTGTGCTCAACGGTCAGTGTCCTGCTCCTTCAGAGACCCACCAACGTCTCAGCACCCCATGAGCAGAGAATTGAGTTGATCGTCCAACTCAAAGCCAATATCTTGAGGGCATAAAGGTCCCACCAACTGTCATTGGGTACCCTGTCTCATAGGCATGGAGGGACCTGGGGTGTCAGTGGCAAGACAGACTCTTGCCCAAGAAGGGAAGTGTCTGACAGCTCCTTTTGCCCTACCTCAGGCTACACAGACAATGGGGCTTACTGGAGATCCCTGTATGAGACATCCACCTTCGAGGAAGATCTAGAGAAGTTGTACCTTCAGCTGCAGCCCCTGTACCTCAACCTGCATGCCTATGTACGCCGGGCCCTATACAAAAAGTATGGAGCTGAGCACATAAACTTGAAGGGTCCTATTCCTGCTCACCTGCTAGGTAAGGGCTTTGCGGAGGCCTTGAGCAGAGCTGTGTTTCCCACCAGGCATAAATTGCTGCAAGTCATGCCAGGACCTCATGCTTGCATTGTCCTCGTGCAGGCGGTGCAGGGACTGGTGACTGTGCAACCTGGCCACAGACAGGGTAGCCCATCCTGAAAAGTGGGGAGTAACAAGTTGTCTTTGTTCTTCTCCCTCCATCTTCCTCCTGCTCTTCCCAGGCAACATGTGGGCCCAGTCATGGTCCAACATTTTCAACCTGGTGGTGCCCTACCCAGATGCCACCAAGGTGGATGCCACCCCAGCCATGAAGGAACAGGTCAGTGCTTTTACAGTCTGCTCTGGAGATGTCCCCTGGGACCCATCACCCTCTGGCCGCTGGCAACACCCCCATTGCTGAATGCTTTGATGCTGCCAAAAGTTTCCATGACATGCCCTTATTCCTTCCCCATCCAGAAATACCAAGGGCTGGACCCAACAGTAGTTGACATCAAAGACCTCCCAAGCCCAGAGGGACAAGACTGTCCCCAGCCTCCCATCCTTCCCACAGCCTCCAGCACCCACAGGATCTCCCATTGCCCCTCACCAAATCCTCCATCTGCTCTCTCCCCAGGGCTGGACACCCAAAATGATGTTTGAAGAGTCGGACCGTTTCTTTACCTCCCTGGGCCTCATCCCCATGCCGCAGGAGTTCTGGGACAAGTCCATGATCGAGAAGCCGACGGACGGGCGGGAGGTGGTGTGTCACGCCTCAGCATGGGACTTCTACAACCGCAAGGACTTCAGGTGCCTGCAGGGAGCGAGTGGTGCCCCTTGCTCCTATGGTGCTGAGGCAGCATCTTGGTGGGATAAGGGCACACGGGATGGTGCCACCGCGGTGTCTCTTGCTCAGCAGCTGTGGCAGCCCCTCTCTGGCACTGCCACTGGTACCCAAGATGCTGGCATTGATGGCAGGAGTCCCCATAGCAGGGGGAGGGCAACTTATACCTTCCCTGAGCTGCCCAGAAGATGGAAAAGCTGACAAACATGGACAGGGAATGGGCAGGGGCAGCAGGAGAGGCAGAAAGACAGTCAGGGACCAACCCCATGGAGCAGGACCAGCATCAGACCTGGGGAGGGGACACGTGGAAAGAGACCAGAGGGAAACATAGGTGGTTATGGTACCGTAATGGGGTACGGTCGTTCTTGGAGACTTTCACCCCAGCTCTGCCCTTTCTTTTCTCCCCACCCCACGTCCTCATCCAGGATCAAGCAGTGCACTGTGGTGAACATGGATGACCTGATCACGGTGCACCACGAGATGGGCCACGTCCAGTACTTCCTGCAGTACATGGACCAGCCCATCTCATTCCGCGATGGAGCCAACCCTGGCTTCCACGAGGCTATTGGGGACGTTATGGCCTTGTCCGTCTCCACCCCCAAACATCTGCACAGCATCAAGCTGCTGGACCAAGTCACAGAAAATGAAGGTGAGTTGGCATGGGGGCACCCCACGGCACAGGTGGGGGCAGCTGGGGATGCAGAGGGCCAGGATGGGCTGGGCAAGGTAGAAGGGGACACGCACGGTGGCTCGGTATGCAGGGAAGAGACAGGATCTGATGGGGACCCTCTGCCCCCGGGCAGAATGACCCACACAGGGTGGAGAGGTGGGCACAGTACCCCCTTGCTCACACCTTCCCACTCTGGACAGAAAGTGACATTAACTACCTGATGAGCGTCGCCCTGGACAAAATCGCCTTCCTGCCCTTCGGGTACCTCATGGACCAGTGGCGCTGGAAGGTGTTTGATGGGCGCATCAAGGAGGACGAGTACAACCAGCAGTGGTGGAACCTCAGGTGTGCTCGAGCTCAGACCTCTCTTTGGTGCAAGGTCCTTGGCCATCGTCCCACTTGGTGATTTCTCCCTGCGGCCCAGGTGGCTGCAGTGGGACATGATGGGATAACGCAACCCCTTACCCTGTCCCCACACCCCGCTGTGTCCCCTCCTGGCTTACCCCACCTTCTCCTCCCCAAACTGAGCTAATTCTCCCTCTCTGGCCCAGGCTGAAGTACCAGGGCTTGTGCCCACCAACACCAAGGTCTGAAGATGACTTCGACCCTGGAGCAAAGTTTCACATCCCTGCCAATGTCCCCTACATCAGGTGAGTGAGCTGGGCTGGGAGGGACACCGCTGGGACAGGTGAGCCCATGCAGAAGCAGGGACCTCTGATTCAGGTGCTAGCAATGGCACCTTGTTTCATGGCTGGAGGGACACCTGGTGGTGCCCATCCCAAAATACCGGGTATATATCAACAGAACCTTAGAGGGAAAGGCTGGATCTAGGGGAAATTTCTCCTTGTCCAAGGGAGGTGGGCTCAGCCACACAGGCAGCTATAAAATGCACATTAAAAGGAAAAAATGGCATCAGCACATTGGACCAAACTGATGCAGGTGGAGATCCAAAGCCAGTGATACTCCTCCAGGCTGGGATTCTGCACCTGGAGGATAAGGGGGAGCGCATCCTCCCCCTGCACAGCCACTAGCAGGGTCTGTCCCCGTGTCCTCACTCCTCTGTGGCCCCTCCAGGTACTTTGTCAGCTTCGTGATCCAGTTCCAGTTCCACCAGGCTCTCTGTAACGCAGCTGGGCACACGGGGCCCCTGCACAAGTGTGACATCTACCAGTCCAAGGAGGCCGGGAATCTCTTGGGGTAAGTGCGGGCAGGACAGAGCCAAGACCTTTATGACCCCAAATACCTTAAAGTCAGGCCACAGCTCTGCGGGACAGCAGAGCCCCTGGTGCTCCATCCTCTCCCTGCCCCAGCAATGCTCCGGTCCCTGGCCCTGGGACATGGGAGACCCTGGGCTGGGTGCTGCAGCTGTGATTGCAAAAGCAGCCACTAGATGGTAGCTGGGCCACTGGCAGGTGGAAGGCTCCCTCCCTCCTCCTCTTCCTCCTCCGCAGCCCCCAGTTCCTTAGGGAAAAGAGCCCCCTTGCTTCAAGGGAAGCACCTGTAAAATTAACCCTTTCACCCATAAACTGATCTGCATCAGTCCGGGCTCTCTGGAAGGCTTTAGGCATGTAAAGCCCCATATCCCACATGCAAAACCTTATCCCCCATGCTCTGAGCTCACAGATACCAGAAAGCAGAGACCATGCCCCAGGGCTGCTGGCACCAAGAGCCCCAAGCCCTGAAGGCAAGGGCTGGTGGCAAAAGGGCAATGGGGAACCCACTGGAGCCGATTTTTCCCTCGCAGGGAGGCCATGAAGCTGGGTTTCAGCAAGCCGTGGCCTGAAGCCATGCAGCTTATCACGGGGCAGCCCAACATGTCGGCCGAGGCCCTGATGAGCTACTTCCAGCCCCTCATGACGTGGCTGGTGAAGGAGAACGAGAAGAACGGGGAAGTCCTGGGCTGGCCCGAGTACGACTGGACTCCTTACGCAGGTATGTGGGAATGGGCTGAACACGGTGGGTCCACGATGGGGGGAGAGTTTGGTCCTCTCCAGGGTGGGGATGGGGCTCACAGCAGAGATGGAGCTGCCCTGGTGCCCCTTGGCCACCCCAAAAACCACAGGGGTTTTGGATGCTCCTCCTCAACTTCCCAGCAAGCCGAGTCTAAAGGAGACAAGTCACCCAAGAGACCAGCAAAGGAGAAGCTGGTGACCCACCACAGCCAGCCCAGAGCCACCAGCACTAACCATGTCCCTCATTTCTCCATTTTCCAGCTGCTCAAAGCCAAGCTGGCTCCTCCGACCGTACTGATTTCCTGGGCATGTCCCTGAGCAGCAAAGAAGCCACAGCAGGTGGCTGGGTCCTACTCGCCCTGGCACTCGTCTTCGTGATCACCACCATCTTCCTGGGCGTCAAGTTGTCCTTAGCAAGGAGAAAGGCCTTCAAATCCAGCTCAGAAATGGAACTGAAATAAGGCGGACACCGATGGGGGAGCACAGACAGGGTACGAGCGCAGGCACTCGGGCAGGCTGGTGGCAATGCTGCGGGCACGTTCGCCCACGAAGCCATGGGTTTCCACAGCCCAGGACTTCTCTCTCCAATCAGGTTGGACTTTTTTTTTTCCACTATGCAAGAGCCAAAGCAGAAAAGACCTATTTATTTGTCAGCGTCTGCATAAGGGGGAGAGAAATTCAGGCACCGGCAGGCACGGAGCCATCACGGGCTGCCCCCATGCCTGGGGGGCGCAGGTCCAGCCCAGGCACCCACCATCTATCTCCAACCCCTATGCCAGGGTGGCCAAAGCCATGGGGGCTTCAAGTGACAGAGGGCAGGCTTGGGAAGGACAGAGCACGTTTGTGTTCTCTGTCCATCCCTGGTTTGCCCACTGCTGGGCTGTTCGCTTGCATGGATGAAAAATAAACCCATGTCTTGTTACCCCCAGCGCAGCAGCTCGGCTCCTTCTTGTGGGTGGTATCTCCGTGGGATGCTGGGCTGGTGAGAATACAATTTCCTAGGGGTCAATGTGGCTTTTGGGGTCTCCTCCGTCCCCATCATGAAAGCTCAGCATCCCTTTATAGCAGCACCATCGCCCCCTAAACATTGGCTCCCGTTGCAGCTGCTGTCTCAGGGTTTCTCCGTAGGGCACAGACCTATCGGAGGGGCTGCATTAGGGCCAGAAAACCCCAGCTGAGAAGTGGGTTTCCAGAAAAGTCCAAGCCTGAGCTGTAATGAGGGTTGAGGGTCACCAAGTCCAAGCAGGGACAGGGCTCGAGCTCACGGCTCCAGCACAGGGACGATGCGCGTTTACGTAAGGGCCGGGGAGGCTCTGAGGTCAGCGATCGCCTCCTGCTCCCCAGCTCTGATTATCTTGGGATCAGCCGTGCTTGAGGCTTTTTTTCCCCGTCTTTCTTCTGCTTCTGTAAATAAAACTTCGTATTTGTTCTGCGGTGATTAGGTGCAAAACTAATCCCAGGCCAGGGATTATTGCAGCCTTAAAGAGCCGCGATCTGCTGCAGCCCCAAGCAGGAAGGGAAATGAGGGGACGCAGGGCAGATCATGCCATCCCTCTCACCCGATGGCCTCCATCCTCAGTCCTGTCTTACAGGGGGAAACAGAGACCCGAGAGGAGCAGAAGGCAGGTGTCTGCCCGCCCACGCTCGGGTTTGTGTTTGTTTGCTTCCATCTCCTACGCCCACGGGGAGGCGAAGCCGCCGGTCGCGCGTCTTCCCGTTGCAATCCCAGGGCTGGGGGAGCAGCTGCCCCAAATGCTCGCACCCCACAGCAGCACCATCCCTGCCCCTCCTTCCCAGCCACGCAATGCCCGTGGAGCAGAGACCTTGCAAAGTGAGAGCTGGGTTGGAAGCCAAGTTTGCTTTCAGCCCCAGAAGGCAGGCTGCTGCAGGTGTGCTCCATCGAGCTCAGCTCCCCGCTGGTAATTTTTAGCCCCGTGGCTGCTTTCTGCACCATTAACGGAGGTCTCCAAGGTCATCAAGGTCTTGCCAGCTTCAGGAAGATTGCTTTCTGGAGAGGAGAGAGCCACACTGAGCACTCCGCTCAGGGACTGCAACATATGCTCAGCTCTAACTCCCCATCAGAGCCCACACGGGAGCTGCTGGTGGCCTGGAAGAGGCCACGACTAAGTGGTGGGTGATGGAAACACAGAGCTGCAGCCTCCTGCTCGGGGACAGAGAGGCAACACAAGCCAAAGGTCCATCCAGGAGGTGCAGGAGGACACCAGGTTACCTCCAGCACAGGTCCAAAGCCCTTTCAAGGGATGATGCAGGACACGAGGTTACCTCCAGCACAGCTCCGAGCTCCAACCAGGAGCAGGACAGGGCACGCAGCTACCTCCAGGCCAGCTCAAGATGAAATGAAGGTCCTGAGCTGAGCTTAACTGGAGCTGCTGAGCCGTGGGTGGGGGCACAGGTGAAGCTTTCCAGGGCAATTAAGACCCTCTGGTGCCCTCAGGGCTCTGCTAACCATCACCAGCGTTTTACAAGTTACCTTTAAAATGAGGATGCTTCACCTCCCCTGTTGTGATAACATCTGGAGAGATTTTGCTGCCTTCTGGCTTCTGCATCACGCTTCCTGCTGAAATTAGGAGGCTTAGCAAAATTACTCCCTAGGAAAAAGGAATAAAAAAAAAAAAAAAAAGGAAAAGAGAAAGAGCAGAGAAAGAGGAGATTCCCTTTCAATTCACAGAGCCCCTCCAAGGGGAGCTCAGAAAGCAGCACCCCAGGCCTGCGGGGGCTGTGCTGGGGATGCCTGCACACAATGCTCCTAGAGAGCAGATTTGCTTCGAAACCACGCACATCAAAAGCAAGAACCACGCTGGGTTCCCTTCACCAGCCTGGAGACCCTTTGGGCACAGCGAAAGCTATTTTTCTTTTTTTATTATTATTTTTTTTAATGCTCATTATCCTCACTCACTGTGCTGGGGGAAGGTGACTGGCGGGGGGGACCCCACGTCCCCAGTGGCTGGCGGGGGCCCGGCCAAGCCGGGTCTATTCTTAGCTGGTAGGTGGCCGGGCGGGAGCAGGCAGGGCGCGCGGGGCCGCGTTCCTCGCATTCCCCTTCCCCGGGGACAAGGAGCGCCTGGAAAAATGCAGCCGCGGCTTGGCAGCACCCGGCACCCAGGGGCCAGAAGCAGGGGCCAACCCCGGGCAGGGGTCATCAAGGGGGGGGGATATGGCACGGAGGGCATCCTGCGGGTGGGGTGGGCTAAGATGGGGTCGGCAGACCCCAAATCCTTGACCCCTGCATGCCCACCCTCCTAATGCCCCCTCCGTCAGCCATCGAGCAGGGACTTGCTTCGCCCAGGGTGGCCCCTGAGGGTGTTCCCCCTAATTCTGGGGTGCTGCTTTCTGTCCCCTTCCCTCCCGGGGAGCAGCAGTGCCACTGTGGGCTCAGGTCAGGGATGGCACAAGTAGGTGGGCCCCAGGAGCCCAGGGAGGCAGCCAGAGATGCAGGAAAGCATCGGGCACCCACACAGGTACCCCACGCCTGGAGGCACCTCCGTGGGGCTGAGCGGTGCTGACCCCTTGCCCCATCCATCCTCCCAACCCCAAAGATGGTGAGGGAGTCACAAGCCTGCCCCGTGCCTCAGTTTCTCCATCTGTGAAGCGTGGATGTGCCACATCCTGGAGCTGAGCTCCCTTGTTTTTTCATCCCTCTGCTGAACGGGATTTGGCCCCTGTTGGGAAATAACCCCCCAGGACTCAGTTTAGTGTCACTGAGACCTTCCCGGGTTTCTGGCCTCCCCCAGGATGGCACTGGGGAGAGCACAGGGTTAATTTTGGCTGCACATCCAACTGGTTTTGTGGTTTATTTTTTGTACTTAGCTAACAAACAGTGTCACTGTGAAAGCTTGGGAAAAAAAAAAAAAAGATTTGGAGGGGTGAGGTGGAGGAGGTCGAGGATGACCCCAAATCCACCCATGCCCCTTCCCCAGCTGTCCTCAGGGGCCACGACTCCGGCTCCATCTCCTCCCTCCAGAGCTTCTTCCAAAAACCAAGGGCACGAGGGGTGCCAGGCAGGGGGGACCCCTGTGCCTGTTTGGGGACAGCCCCGGTGGCCGCCAGCAGCTTTGGGGACTGCGGAAGTCCCATATCTCTGTCCTCAGCCTCGCTCTCCCGCTGTGCCTGCAGCCCAGCTCTGATTACCGAAAGGTGGAGGAACGCCGGCTCGCGGCTGGCAAACATTTCTCCCGGCAGGCAACAGCCGGCGGCTGATGGTTTGGGATCTGGGTGGGTGCCGAGCCCCTCGTCCCCACCCAACCACCCCAAATCCGCAGCCCCTTCCGCGGCCGTACTTCCCCCTTCCAACACAGCCGCCCTTGTCTGACGGCCGCGGGTGGGTTATAATTCCCTGCACAGCGCAAATATTTTACTTCCTGGCCTTATCCCACGGAGTCCCCTGGTTCCCCACCTGCCTGGCAAAAACCAAACATGCCCCGGTTGAACCCGAGCTCGGCAGGCACAGATGGCTCGTGGAGAAATGATGGGGAGGGGCCGGGAAGGGAGGGCACCCCTGGGAGCACCCGGCACGTTTTTTTTTTCCCCTGGAAATCGGGTGCTTTCCCATTGATTGCCTGGGCTGTGGGAAGGAAGGAACGAAGGGGAAAGGAGCAAAACCTCCAAAACGCTCCCTGAGGGGGAGGAAAGAACTGAGCAAGGGAGGAGGAGGAGGAGGGGAGCAGGGCAGGGAGGGGATTACTGCTCGCTGAATTAGAGGGAGCCCTTCAGCTGCCTTGAACAGCAGGAGAATTTGCCCGGAGACCCCAATTCTTCCTATTTGGGATAGGCTGTAAGCACGGGATTAACTGCAAGCATATGCTTAAGTCCCGGAGAAGCCAAGGGAATTGAAAGGAGTCTGGGCACAGGGCACTCCTCAGGAGGGCACAGACACAGCCTCACGGATCAGCCAGCTCTGCTGGGATGTTCTGGGGGCACTGGGAGAGCCATGGGGCACTGGGAGAGCTATGGGAACACTGGGAGAGCTATGGCTGCACTGGAAGAGCCACGTGGAGATTGGGAGAGCCATGGGGGCACTGGGAGAGGCCATGGGGGCACTGGAAGAGCTATGGGGGCGCTGGAAGAGCTGTAGGGGAATTGGAAGAGCCATGGGGCACTGGGATAGGCCATGGGGGCATTGGGAGAGCCACAGGGGCACTGGGAGGCCCCTGAAGCTCAGTCCAGAGAAAAGGAGACTGAAGCTGCCCCACTGCCATGGCCGGAGGGGGACAAGGCTTCCTGGGCTCGCCCCACAGACCCCAGCTTCACAGTGGGGCCAGAGGGGCTGGTCCTGTGCCCTGCCCCATGCCCAGAGCCCCCCCCCCAGTGACCCCACGCTCCCCTCTGGGGACCCGATCAGCTCCGGCGAGGGCTGGGAGCCGTCACGCGCCCGCAGCACCGGGCACATCCGCAGCCACGTGCCGTGCCCACGAACAGCCCGGGCTGATTTATGGGATGAGAGGAGGGCAGGAGGCCAACCTTAAATCCTGACTGCCTGGTGATTAATAATCATAATTATCATCATATTAGCCATAATAATAATAGTTTTCTTTTCCCCGCGGAGCTGGACATCCAGGAATCTCGCGGCGGTTTCGTAAGGCGGAGTGACCGACGTCCCTATTTTCTGGCGAGGAAATTGCGGCACAGAGCTGTCTCCCTCGAGTCACCCAGTATATCAACAAGAAAACAGAGAAGGCAGGAGCCTGGACTCTGTGTCCCTCTCCCTCCCCCATGCTATTAAGCTGCATCTGTGTAATATAGAGCAAAATATCCTCCGCGACTCGCAGTAAATCACGGTAGAGGCAGCGTGCGGAGTGGATGGGGGGGAAGATAATGGGTTTTTCACCCTCTTCAACAATGGAATAAGTTTTTCTCTGCTGGGGGAAGGCTGACTTCTCTGACAGGCGGAGATAAAAGCAGCGGCAGGGCTCTGAAATGGGCTCTGGGAGCACCTGCCTTTGCCCACCCACTCTTGGTGCCAGCCCCGGGGGCAGGAGGCAGCCCCGGTGGGTGCCGCTGCGGGTCGGGTGCCCCCCGGGCAGGGCCAGGTCCCCATAAGTATTCCTGAGGTGCGCTGGAATATTAATTGAAAACCCCAGCAAAACACTCCTGCTGATGCTAATGGCCCATAATCCTCTTAGTCCAATTTCATGCCTGAAAAATTGTGCGTGGCGAACTCACAACAGAGAGCCCCTCAGTGGGCGCTGCCCTGAGCCGTGGTGGGCTGGGAGAAAAGGGGCAAGGACCCCTTGGAGGCACGGAGAGGTGGCAGGATTGGTGCTGAGCCTGGGGCTCTGTCCGAGCATCTCCTCTGCCAGGGCAGCCTGAGCCCCCCAGCCCACCTTGTCGCCCCCCCCGGTCCCCCAGCCCCATGGGGCCGGATAGCCTGGAGCCCAAGCGTGACCCCAAAGCCCCTCGCCCCCCTTGGACCCTCCACGTCCCATGGAGTCCCCGTGTCCCCCGTGCCCCCCAGGCCCCAAAGGTGCCTCCCCAGTGCCGAGCCCCCCCCCGAGCCCGGCCCTTCAGCACCGCGCGGGTGGACAGCGCCGGGCGCGGGGCCCCGCCCGCCCCAGGAACCCCCCGGACCCCCCCTCCTGGGATCCCTCGGGAACCCCCCGACACCTTCCCTGCACCCCCAGCCTTGCCTCCATCCCCCTGCCGCCCTGCACCCCACGTCCCACCACTCCCCCCCCCCCCCCAGCTCTCCAGCTCCCTCTCCCCTTTTTTCGGGCACCCCAAAGCCCCCCCCCTTGCACCCCACACTTCTCGCCCCCCCCCGGCTCTGCCCCCGCACCCTTGCAGCCCTACAACTCCTCCTCTGCCCCTGCGCCCCCCCCTCCACCCCCTGCATCCCCTCCTCCACCACCCCCAGCACTCCAGCACCCACCATCACCCCCCCCCGCCGCCCCCTGCACCCCATCACCAGCCTCCTGCACCCTCCCCAGCCCCCAGCCCCCCCCAGCACCTCCTCCTCCACCAGTCCCGTGCCTCAGCACCCCCAGCACCCAGCACCCACACTCCCACCAACCCCCCCGCCTCCAGCACACCCTATTCCAACACCCCAATCACCCAGCGCCCCCCTGCCTCAGCACCCCAAGAACCCCACGTCCAGCACCCTCCAGGCCCCCCCTGTCCCATCACCCCAAGGACTCCATCCCCACCATCCCTTTCCCAGCACCCCAAGGACCTCACCTCCAGCACCCCCCAGCATCCCCCTGCCCCAGCACCCCGAGGATTTGGCACCCAGCACCCTGCACCCCTCCAAGGACCCCACCTCCAGCACCCCCAGCACCCCCAGCACCCCACTTCCAGCACCCCAAGGACCTCACATCCAACACCCTCCAGCACCCCAAAGACCCCACTTCCACCCCCTCCAGCACCCCAGGGACCCTCCTCCTGCACCCCAGCACCCCGAGGACCCCACCTCCAGCACCCCAGCACCCCCCCGCTCCCCCCACCCCAGCACTCCATCCCGGAGCCCACCGGGGCTGCGGGGCCGCCGCCGGCAAGCGCTGTGCCGGGGGCACCGGGGGGCACCGGGGGGCACCGTGGGGGGACCAGGGGGGGCCGGGGGGGGGGGGCAGCTCCCCACCTTCCCTCTGGTGCTGTCGACAGCCACCCGGGAACCTCCCGGCGGGCCGGGACAGCGGTGACTAAGCACTTTGGGGATTTCTACTCTTCGAATTTTATTCTTTTCTTTTCTCCCCCTTTCCAGCGGAGCCTCCCCCCTTCCTCCACACACACACACACACACACACACATCCACCCCCTCCACCTCCCACCCCCCTCCTCCTCCTCCTCCTCCTCCTCCTCCTCCTCCTCCCCTCCATCCTCATCCTCCCCGGCCGCCCCCGCCCGGGGCCGGGCGCGGCAGGGCGGGCGGTGGGGTTCCCCCTTCCGGCCGCCGGGAGCACGGGAGCCCCGGGCCGGCTCGGCTCCAGAGCTCGGCCAGCCCTGGGGTGAGGCGGAGCGGGGCCGTGCCGTGCCGTGCCGTGCCGTGCCGTGCCCAACCGAGCCGCTCCGGGCCGGGCCGAGCTCCCCGCCGCCCCCGTGGGAAGTTGCGCTGCGCCCAGGGCGCACCGGGCGGCGGGGAGATGCCGGTGCGCAGGGGCCATGTGGCCCCCCAAAACACCTACCTGGACACCATCATCCGCAAATTTGAAGGGCAAAGTGAGTACCGTAACCCCCCCAAACCCTCCACCCCGCCCCGCTCCCCGCTCCCGGTACCGGTACCGGTCCCCGTCCCCCCCCCCCCCGCGGCCCCCAAACTTCGGGGCGCGGCGAGGAGCAGAGGGGGGGACAGGAGGGAGGCCACCGGCAGGGTGTCCCCCGGGGAAATAAAGGCTCCTCCGTGACCCCCCCGGGGAGGGGGGGGCGGAGGGGTGGGCGACAACCAGGCACTGTCCCCGCGGGTATTTATAGACAGGGCGACACCAGGGGACGAGCGGTGCCGGGGGAGGGGGACACCGGGGACCCCCGCGCCCCCCCCCGGGCTGGGAGGGGGTCCCGGGGGTGGCGGGGAGGGGGCCCGGCCGGCAGCCGGGTGTCCGGCGGCACAGACGGGCTCGCTGCTTGTTTGCCTTCAACTCCGCGCTGCTCCGAGGCAGCCGTCCCTGGTGAAATGTTGCCATTTGCTGTTGCTCCGAGTAATCCCTTTATATGAATTTTTTTGGGCTGCTTTTCGTGTCAAATATAGCAAAGAGTTCGGGCGCCTCGGGGAGCTCGGGGGTTTGCACGCCGTCGGTCGGGGGCCACGGCCGGGGGGGGGAGGCAGCGGGGGGCTGCGCTCACCATGTCCAGGCACCCCGATGGGGCCGCTTTGTCCCTATGGGGCTGGGGACAAGGGGAGGGGAGCGGGATTCCCCCCCCCCCCCAAGTTATATTTGGGTCTCTGCGGTGGGGTGCTGGGGCCGTGCACCCCCTCCGTCAGCACCCCATCTCCCTGCGCTTTGTCCCTGGTGCCGGAGTTTTCCGGCTGGGCGACCGTCCCTGCAGGATCTGCTGTGGCAGTGAGTGACGTGACCCCGGGGACGGGAAGCGAGAAAAACTGTCCCTGGATCCTATCAGCCCCCGCTGGGACGCGGCGGCTGGGGGGCAGCGGGGGCAGGCGGCGAGGCGTGCCAGCGGGGAGGCAGCCAGGCCCCCTCGGCCCCGCGGGCTCCCTGCCTGCGCGCTGCCAGCCACACTCCAAAATATTCCCCTGGGGCAGCTCAGAGTGTAACAGGTGTTGGGGGAGACCGAAATGAGCCCCCCCTGGGGCACTTCACCCTCCTTTGTTTGTGGGTGCCCTCACCCTGCCCCGCAGCCCTCATGGGTGCTGCAGCACCCAGAGCTGGAGAGCCCGGCGCACCCTCCCAGCCGAGCACAAGGGCAAGGGCAAACCTGCAGGTGTGAGCAGGGCAGAAAGCAAATTTTGGGGCAAAAACACCCTCAAGGAGAGCTGGCTCCCCAGCTTGTCCCCACGCCGGCCTTGGGCATATCCCTGTGCTCGGTGCGGCGCGCTGCCAGCGCCATCAATTCTGTCCTGCGCCAGCACGGCCCCAATCCGGCCCACGGGGCTGGCACTGCATGGGAGATGTTTATCGCGGGTGGTGCGCAGGGTTTGGGGGGATCCCTTCCCTGTGCTGCCAGAGCGATTAGGGCAGAGCGGGATGGGGCAGGGGAGGCAACTTAGGAACGCCTGGATGTGGGTTTTGCACTCTTTGCGGTGAAAACCCCGAGGGTGGGAGCCCCCCACGAGGGGCCACCGAGGGCTGACGCAGGAGACCACGGAGCCGGCATCCCCGCTCCCCCAGGGACTCCGGAGGTGACATTAAGGGGAGCCCCGATGTGCCGGGGGGGGCCCCCACCCCGCCAGGTCCCAGTGCCGCAGCCGTGCCGAGGTTTCTCCGCGTTGGAGTGAAGCCGGCGCTCGGCTCGGGAGAGCAGCGGGGCTCTGGAGCGCGCGCACGCTGCAGATGCCATTCCTGGGTAATCCGGGAGATTAATTGGGGTCTGGGCCGGGAGGCAGCCTCCAAAGGGACCCTCTGCTCTGACCTGCCTCCGGCTCCAGCCCGGGAGGATGCCAAAGGCTGGGGGAGTGCCGCAGGGGGGGGACGCAGCCTTTTCCATCAGTGCACATAGACCCCGCTGCCACAGCCCAGCAAAGCCTCTCCTGGTGCCCAGCACCCCCCGATCTTGTGGAAAAGCAAAAAAAAAACAAAAACAAAAAATGAAAAATCAAAGCTTGAGGCTGGGTCTCCCCCAGAAAAAGGGGTGAAGGGGCTCCATCCAGGCTGGACACCCCAGGCTCGGCAGCACTGTGAGTGCTGCACAGCGTGACACCAGCTTGGCCCCAGCCCAGCGATGCGGATGTGCCGCTCCCTGCCTCAGTTTCCCCCTTCCTCCACCTGAGCCCCGGCCTTCTCGAGCACGTGGGCCACGCAGCGCAGCGGGGTCTGCGTTTCAGCTCCAGCCCGAAGGCACAATTATCCCATAAAACATTCGGAGGATCATTAGTGCGGCAGGTTTCAGCCTGGCTTCCCGCAGAAGCCGAGCTCACGCCTCCTCTTACCTCTTGCCTGACTTGAGTCAAATCTGAGCAAGGGTGGGAAGTGTCTGAGATATCTCGGGTCCCCGATGAGCTCCTGGGCTGAGAGAGGCTCTGCTGCCCTTCCCCATGGCTGCTGGGGACAGATTGCCCATGTTTTAGACAGCAGCGAGTCCTCGTGCGTTAGCAGGGAGAGGTGGCTCAGGGCACTGCGGTGGCATTTTAGCAGGGACCCTTGTTCGGGGGTCCCCACAGCCACCAATTTGGAGGAAATTAGGGGGATTTTCTCTCTCTGAAGAGCAGGGCAGCACCCAGAGTGCTGTGGGCTGGTGCCAGCAATCGTCCTAAGCACCTCTCACTGGTGGCACTGGGGAGCCCAGCCCTGCACAAGCCCAGGGTGCCCTACAGCGGGTGGCACCAAAAAGCCCCAGCACCCCCCATCCAGCCAGGTCCCCCCGCGTGTCCCCACGTCCCCCTAAGCCCCGCGCTCTGCTGCGTCCCCGCAGACCGCAAGTTCCTCATCGCCAACGCCCAGATGGAGAACTGCGCCATCATCTACTGCAACGACGGCTTCTGCGAGATGTTCGGCTACTCGCGGGTGGAGGTGATGCAGCGGCCCTGCACCTGCGACTTCCTCACTGGCCCCGACACCACCAAGAGCTCCATCGCGCAGCTCACGCAGGCGCTGCTCGGCTCCGAGGAGTGCAAGCTGGAGATCCTCTACTACCGCAAAGACAGTAAGAGATGCTTTCGGCACGCGCGGGGCGAACCGGTGTCCCTAGGTGGGGACCGTGGTCGTGGTGGTGTCACCCGTCTGGGCTTGAGATGAAGCACAGCATAGGGTGGGGTGGGAGGGACCCTAAAGCTTGTCCTATTCTACCCCCTGCCATGGGCAGGGACCCTTCCCACCAGCCTTTTGGTTGCCCAAAGCACCGTCCAGCTTGGCCTTGGGCACCTGCAGGGATGGGGCACCCCCAGCTTCTCGTCTTCTTTCAGCTCTTTGAAGCTGGGGCTGGGTGGCAAAGGGAGTCTGATGGCACCGGGGCTTTGGGATTGCACCCGGGACCAGGGCTTTGCCACAGGAGGTGGGAGCAGGGTGACCCCATGGCGGGTCCCAGCTGGATGGACCCAGCTCGGCCAGAATTTGGGCTGTGGTGGTGGCGGCACCTCGAGCAACAGAAAGGAGCTGCCGGAATATTTGGGAATGGGATTTGCAAGCCCTCGGTGACAGCTCAGAGCCATGGGACCACTCGCAGCATCCCTATGGCATGAACGAGGATCCCATGGGGTGCCCACAGAGGAGATGGGGTGGGACTGCAGCCCCATGTGGGGTGATTCTGCCACCCCTCACCCCAAAGCCGGCTGGTACGGCATCGGAGCCGCCCCTCCGGCCAGCAGGATGTGGCTGCGTGCGCACAGATGGAATTACACTAAGATGAAAATGAAGCTTTGATGGAAAATACTAGTGATTAGTTCTAATACTGCAGGAAGTTAAATAAATATTTAGTGCTCGATGCTGCCAAGCGGCGTTGGCCGGGACTGGCAGAAGTGGGGGGAATTCAGGAGATCAGGCGCTCGCTAGAGGTAGAAAACATTAAGTATTTCCTTTTTTTTTTTTCAACCTGCGGCGCCTTCCCATCGCTTCAGATTATATTGCTGGGGGCTGGGCTTGAGAAAGGGGCTGCACCTCGCTGCTGTCAGCTCCGAGCGTGCCGGGATGGAGGAGAAACAACCGGGAAGGGAACATGGAGGCAGGAGCCTTGGCTCCCGGCCCGCACCCTATCTCCTGGGCAGGGACCCGGGTGTCCTGGCCTCCCTCCCAGCCCCTATCTCCTGGGCTGGCATCCAGGTGGGGCTGTGTGTCCCCCCCCCCGAGCCACCATGGGTTGAAGGGGTCTGGCCGGAGCCCAGCGTGGCTGGGAAGGCACGAGGAGGAGCGGGCACACGCCGTCCCCCTGCTCCCTGCAGCGTGTGGCCGTGGCAAGGACAGGGCGAGCGGCTCCGCGTCCCCTCCCCGGGATGGGGACGGTGGCACAGGATGAGCAGGGAGAGGAAGCAGCCCCCAGAGCCCAGTGCCGAAAAACTGGGGGCAATCCTGGCCCCCGCGGTCACAGGGAGCTGGAGGTGGCGGCTTCCCAAGGGCCGTTTGGGATCTTGGTGCCCCAGGGACCGCTCGGTCCCCGCTGGCAGCAGGATCCAGCCCCGTCCTCCCCTGCTTGAAGAGCTCCCGACAGCTCGTGGGATGCTCGCCACTCTCCGCAGAGCCCTGCTCTACCTCCAGGCCACGGAAACGCTCCGAGCTGCTTTCTTCTCTTTTTTATTAAAAAAAAGAAAAAAAAAAGGGGTAAAAAAAAAAAAAAAAACACGCACACACACAACAAAGCCTAGAAGAAAGCCCTTCGTGGCTATTTTTAAACCCCAGCCCCACCAGCAACACGCTCGCCAATTGTCTCCCCCCAGCACTCAGCCTGCGATCGCTCAGCCCATTATAAATGGGCCTTATCGGCGAAGAAAAGGCCCTCGCATTACGGGGAGCTGCTGCTTAATTAGACCGCGGAGGCTCCGAACCCGCCCGTCCTCCTTTTCATCGCGGCGGCTCCAATCTCCAGGCTCGACCTGCTGTTTATTACTGCGGTACTCCCGGCTCTGCAGCTCGCCTGGTTCTTTCCTGGCTTTTGTGGTTTGCCGGAGCTGATGTTCTCCCCCCAAAACCTGCCTGCCCGAGCCCCCCAGCAAGGTTACGGGGGGATGAACAGAGGGGATGAGGGGGGACAGGGTGCCCGGGGCACCCATGGGTGTCAGGGCAGGTGGCTGCGCCCACGTCCAGGAAGGTTCCCATGGGGGTTGATGCTTTGGGGCCAGCACGTCCCTGGGGACATCACACCCATGCTGGCGTTAGCGTGCAGCTGATTATAAAAGGAGATTTCCTTGCAAGAAGCTGCTGGGCTGGACCTGCCCGAGGCCGAGATCAGCCCCACATCAATGAGGGGCTGGGGTCCCCCAAAGGTGGCCGGTGAGAGCCCCCAGAGCAACCCCCCGAGCGGTGCCGGTGGCCGCAGGTGCTGGGCACGGTGGCGCTGGCACAGGCAGCGCGGCGGCAGCTGGCACCGAGCGCTGGGCTCTAAATCTGCGTGGATGTGATGGCTGCGAGACAGCAAGGGGAGACGTGCGGACGAGACAGCTGGAGGGACAGCCACCTGCCGGCAGCCCCTCTGTCCCCATCCCTGTCACCCCCTGGGGACAGTGTCCAGAGCCTGGGTTTTGTCCCCCCAAAGGTTAGGGGCAGGGGTGAGCCCCGCAGATGCCTCGCGCCGTGCCGTGGGCTGGGATTTCCCCAAGGGCTCAGGAGGTCGCAGAGCCATCGATGTCCCCCACAGCTCCCCATGGGGCTGGTGGCTGCGGGGTGTCCCCTCTGGCACCGTGTCCCCTCCTTCCCCATTTGGGGCACGTTTGCAGCACAGCCACAGGCTTCTCTCCATCAGCTGCTGCCAGAAGCCCACGAGAAAGGCAGACGGGGACGGATCCGGCCACATTTACTCCTCACAACCATACAGATGGCAACGTGCAGCGTGCTGCCCGTGGTGAGGAGCAGGCAGGACCCCGGGGACCTCGTGGGTGGCAGGGGACAGCAGGGAGGCACGGCGGGCTGACAGAGCCCAACCCCAGCTCGATCCGTCGGCTTTTCCAAAAACTTGCGGCTTTTGCGCCGAGCCAGGGCAGCTCGCCCCGTGTTTCTTTAAGGGTCAGGCTTGGCAGAGCTGAGCCCTGACCTCGGGAAGGGGACAGCCACCGCCGCCTGACTCCAGATGGGGACTTGTAAACATCCCCGGCTCGCAATGACAAACACTCCGCTGCCGGGGGTCTGGCACTGCAGGGCCGCGGCCGTCCTCCTTGGCACAGCCATGCTGCGCCTCCAGCTCTGCCCTGGGGACAGCATGATCAGGGGACGGGGCTGGAAGGGACACATCTCCACCCTCTGCAGCTCCCTGGGGGCTGTACGACTGGACCAGACATCCCAGGAATGGAGAGACAGGCCCAGAGCATCCCCAGCACCCCAGGGGTGCTTTCCATGGAGGGTTTTCCTGACACCCCTGCCCTGGCACCGATTCTCTAATCCCTAATCCCCCCCAACCCTCACCGACTGCTGTGTCCCCGGTGGGAGGTGGCACCGTGTGGCACCAGGACGGAGCCCTCGGGGTGCCCGGACAGCCCCGGGAGATGTCGGCGCTGCAGCTTTGGCTGCACAGCCCCGTGCTAAGCTGGACTAATTCCTGTGGCCAGCGGGGATTTAGTGAGGGAAGGGCCACCCGCACCCCAAAACGCCCCACCAGGCTGGGTGGGATCCTCACGGCCACCTCGTGCTGGCAGCTCCCCGGTGCCCCCAGCTGCTCCGTGCTCCTGCTCCTTCCCCTCCTGTCGTCCCCAGCCCATGAGCAGAAATCCCCGGTGTGCTGCATCGTCCCACCTCCCTTAATGAGGTCGTTTGGGTTGTAGGGGCTTGCCCCATGCAGTATTTTTGCTGGTCCCATGTCACAGCCAGTTTCAATAGGGTAGGAACAGGCATCCCCAGCACCATCCTCCTGGTGCACATGGGGCCAGGGGGACACCCATAGCCACCCCTTTAGCAGCCAGACCCTATGGGACACCCACTTCCCAAGTGCTCAGCCTCCCAGCATTTTCCACCCCGCCTCGATGGCTTGATTTAGGGTCTCGAAGCAATCTGCACAGCTCTTTGAAGTTTCCACCAGGGCCCTAGTGCTGATTTCTCCCCAGACGGGAGCAAGGCTCAGCCCTGTGCATGTCTTGGGGGCGCAAGACGGCCCCGTCCCCTCCGTGCCCTTCCCACCCTTTTTCCTCCTCTCCGTTATATAATGCCACTATAGATTTAGCCACTCTGCCATGAGACCCTGCAGATTAAATCTGCCGGCCGGGGGAGGGAAGGACTGGGTAAGAGCTCCCAGGGCAGATTAATAGCTTGCTTTTTTAATATTCATAACAATACAGTTTTGTGTCCAGCTCCCGGAAACCCCCGTGTCCCGTTGATTAGTTTAATGCCGATGATACGGGCAAACAGTCACCGCTCGTGGCTGCAGAGGATAAGAGGGCCGGGGAGGGAGGGGCCCCACGATGACATTTTTAATGTTATTAAGTGCTCGCTTTCATCAAGGTCAGGAGACGAGATGGGTCAGAAAGCACAAAGCCTCCGACCCCTCGGCTCTGGGGAGATGCTGGGTGACGGGAGGATGAACCCAGCCCGGGGTTTCGGGAACGAGCTGTTTTCCAGCCTGTGCAGACCCATCAAATCTTGGAGGATGAGTGTGGGACTCCCCAAAGCAGCACCCTCATTGCCAACACCAAGACCAGTGCAGGGAAACCCCCCGGTGCTGGTTCACCCCCCATTTTCCAGGAGAGCCCTCGCTGACACCCCAGGGACCGCTCAGCTGCCAGGCAGGAGGGAAGATGCCAAAAGCCTGCGCTGGGGAAGGGAAAAGAAATTCCAGCAGAGTCCCCAAGGCCACCACTCCCTGCCCCAGCCCACCGGGAGCCACTCGGTCCCGTTCCCGTGCCGCGTCCCCCCCCCTCCACCCCTTTTTGTGGGCAGCCCCACGGGCGGGGGCGAAGCACAGAGAGGTTGCGAATGCCCCCAGGACTCCTCCAGGAGATCATTTGGCGGCTAGATAAAATTAGACGGATGGAGACAGATTAGCTGAACAGCTGAAGGGAAGAGACGGGCAGATGGATGGGGACAGGCGATCGAGGAACAAGGACGGCAGCGCAGGGCTGGGGGCTCAGCCCACCCGCACCGGGCACCGCAGCAGCCCCGGGGTGCCTGGGTACCCCACACCCCACTGCCCCAAACCCCAAATCTTTGAGGATTTGGCTGCGTCTCGAGGGAAGGTGCTGAGCCATCCTCTCCATCCCCGATGTCCTCCCATCTAATGCACGGGTCCAAGACAGGCACCGAGCTCCCTGCACGCAGGAGGGATCCTGCCCCAGCCGGGGCAATTCCCCGGGGACCAGAGGGGGGTATCGGAGCAGCAGTCGGATTTGTGGGATCACAGCAGGTGCCAGCTGCTTCCCAGCCCCAACCCGAGCCCCAGCTGCTCCTCACGTCCCCAATTTTCAGCTGTTTGACATCAGCCTGGGATTAACCCTTCGGGTGCATGCAGGCCCTGCTAGGATCCGGCGCCCACAAGGTGTGCGGTGGCTCAGAGGCTCCCAGCACCGCAGAGGCGCTTAGGAAGGAAAAAAAAAATGAAGCCGTGAAAGGGAAGCGTGCAGCAGGGCAGAGCACGTGAGCCAGGATCAGGCCATCTGGATCGGGATGCCCTTGCATGGGAAAGCACAGAGCTGACGGCTGCCACGCCAACCTGCCAGCTCTCTGGTCCTTTGGAAGTTGGGGATGCTTCAAAATAACCTGCAGGGGTATAATAATAATAATAATAATAATAATAATAATAATAATAATAACAACAATAATAATAACAATAATAATAACAATAATAATAACAATAATAATAATAATAACAAAATTTTATAGCAGAGGAGAAAGCATCCCGCAGCCAACCCTACCACTCACACACATGTGCCAGCAGAGCTGCAGCATCCCAGGGCTGGCACCGCGTCCTCCGTGCCCGTGCCACCACCTAAGGACAGCCGCTCGCCTCTCAGACCCTACAGAAATACCTACAAAAGGTGGAAAAAAGGGTTCATTTCTCTCCATGCCCAGTATCACGGCACGCGGGTCGGCGCAGCGTGCCCGTGCGTCCCTTCCAAATGACTTTATCTGCTGAAAATCCCCCCCTCCCCGACCGCCTCCTCCCCACCTCCTGCTTTTAAGTGGATTTCCCCTCCGTGTGGTGAACAACGATGAAATCAAGAAAGGAAAGGAATAATCCCGGCGGCCGGGCCCTTTAAACGGATTTCACCCTATCCATTTCTTTCCCCTTCTTGTGCATGTGTGTGTGTGTGCGCCACTGACGTCAGGGCAGATTTGGAAGTTGCCCGATGCCGGCCATCTGCTCCTGATTACGGGAGGCCCTGAGCTCTTTAAAATTACACGCAGAAAGGCCGACGGGCCCCGAGCGTGGCCGCGCATCCCCGCACTGCCGGCCCCGCTAATCCCCCGCTCGCAGGGCGCCAGCCCCTTTAATCACCGTGGCCAGGGACGGAGGGAAGGTTTGGGTGGTTTTGCAGGGGCTGGTGCTTGTTGCAATGGCCCAAATTGCCCCAAAGTGATGAGGGGGTTGTCCTGTCACCCAGCAGGTACCTCTGCAGTGCTACCCCGCTGCCCTGTCGCTTCTAGGAGGCTTGGGGGGATTTTCGGGGGGATTTCAGCAGCAGGGATGTGGTCGGTGCCAAAGCAACAGGAGGCGGCTCAAGGAAGGGCTCCGCGCTGATTGCACCCTTGGGAATTGGTTTTTTAGGATTATCGTGGGAATGAAGGGTGGTGGGAAGCCCTCTGCGTCCCCCCATTGGGGAAAGGGCTGCAGGGAATTTGGGGATCCCCTGCTGCAGGCTGGCACCTGCCCGCAGCTCAAGCAGGACCATGGGGTCGTCGTGCATCCAGCGGGTAAATCTGCGTGGCCCCATGCTCCGTGACCACACTGGGGTCTTCCCTACAGCCCCCCTGCTCCCAGGTCACTGCGCCCACCCCTACGTCCCCCCCCATGCCTCAGTTTCCCCAGGGTGCTGCCCTCGCCCACAGCCTGGACCTGGGATGGGAGAAGGCCGAAACGAGTCCCCCCCAAACTGGTTGGTGACTGCAGGGCAATTAGCGGCGGCTTGATTGCAAGCAGCACACTTAATGAGGTTGAACTGCTACCTGGAAATTTTCGGAGTTCTTAATTACCCACACCGTAATTGCTAGTCTAAAGTACATTAATATAAATGACTGTCTGGGACAAAAAAAAAAAAAGAATAAAAAATAAAGGCAGGATGCGGTCTGCAGGAGCTGGGATGTGGCAGGGCCCTCCAAATCCGCCTCGGAAATTGCATCCCTTAAAAAATACGGTTCGCTAAAAACATTTTATGGCGTGGGGGGGGGGCCGGGGAAGAGCCCCCCGTGTCCCCCCCTGACCTCTCCATCTCTCCGCTCAGCCTCGTGTTTTCGGTGCCTGGTGGACGTGGTGCCGGTGAAGAACGAGGACGGTGTGGTCATCATGTTCATCCTCAACTTCGAGGACCTGGCGCAGCTCATCGCCAAGAGCGCCGGCCGGAGCCTGCACCAGCGGCTGTCGCAGAGCTGGCGCTCAGGTGGGTGGCACTGGGGACACTGGGGACACCGGGGGGAGAGGCAGGGCTGCATCCTCCGGGGGCTGCGTTTCTGCAAAGCCGCAGCTCCAACGGGTTGGGGAATTGAGCCACTTGAAAAGAAAATGGGTGGATAAAGGGCTTTTTTGGCCCTTTGTGTGCACCCCCAGGCACGCCGTGTGCTGTGCACCTCCTGATCCAGCTGGGGACCTTGGGACAGGGTGGGGATGGACCCCGGGCACAGGAGGGTGCAGATTTAAGGAGAGGGCATCTCGCCTGCTTTGCTGCCAGCCCTTCAATGTTTCATGCTGGGAGGGGTTTGTGGCAGCCCCTCGGGTCCCTGCTGCGGGCAGGCAGCACTGCGTTGGTCGGGACAGAGGGCGCTGGCGTGGGACAGGAGCCACGTGCGGATGTTTTGGGACAGCTGGGGGATATTTGGTGTCACCAACAGCAGGGCTGTGCCACGGGGATGTCACCGCACGAGGGATGCATTGGGATGGCCCTGAACTTGCTCCAGCTTTGGGCTGTTTCCCACAGTCCCAGGCTCATCCCAGGGCTTTGCAGGGCTTTTGGGGGGCAGTGGAAAATCCGATAGCAATTTTTTGGGGAGGCTGGAGCAAAGGGAGAGGGGGTGCGGGTACCAAACGATACCGAAGTTGGACCAGACCATGGGAAGCAGAGGTGGAGCTTCCAAATACCCTCCTGCTATAGGGTCCTCTGTGCCAATCACCTATGTTTTAAACAGGTGAACAATCTTACATAGATCTTCCTATAAACACTACCTGGGGTGCGGGGCGCTACAGGGAGGCTTGCGTCAGGACATTTGGGGACCAGGCTAAAGCTGTGGGAGCAGCCTGGGTCTGGCCCCCCACAGCACTGGGGGTGGCACAGTGGGATTGGGACCACAGCCAGGGCTGGGGCTGCACTGAGGACTGACGGGGCCTCTTGACGCTGCCCTTTGTGTAGTGTAACGTGTTTTTAATGCAGTCACGCTCGGTGCACGGACACAGCCCCAGTGCCACGAAGGGGTTTGCGTGCGTGGCTGCAGGTCCCGGTGGGGATGCTGTGTGTGGTTTTGGGTTTTGTGCATCCTCGGGCCAAGCATACGCAGAGGGGACGAGCAGAGCTATGCGGTGGGTGTGTGTATATCCTGCTATGCCTGTGAAGTGGCGAGGTTTATAGGTTTATATTTCTGGTGCATCGCGACAAGAGCAGTTAGCCTCCGTGCATGAACTGCTGCGGATGTCCTAAATACCAGCACCGGTGTTGCCTCCTAGCTCTCATATGTCCATCTCGACATATGACGCATTCCCGTCCTGTTGAACATCCCCCGAGGTCTGGGTTTGGCTGCGGAAGGTGCCCAAACAGAGCCAGCACCGAGTGATTCCCTGCGCACCCCAAGGAGCCTTGTCGGGAGAGGCGGGTGCCAGCTCGGACCAGCCCCTTGTGCGTGGGTTTTCTGGCACCGAGCAGCTCGGCAGTGCTTTGGGGTTAAGTGAGGGGAGGTGAATTGTGCCAAAACCCATCAGCTCCACACTATGCTGCTTTCTCCCAGAGGACGGTGCCTTTCTGGAGCTTATTTTGCATCCCGCGTCCCTCTGCCAAGAGGTATTGCCGCTAGTGGAGGGATGAGACGCAGGGAAGGTCAGCCAGAGGCTCATCTAATGGTGATTTAGGCTGCTTTGTTTTTAATGTAGGGTGAAGCCAAGCTGGTCCAAGCCTTGCCCAGCTCCTGGCCCTGCTGACAGGGTTTGCCCAGGGAAGGTTTTGGTCTGGGACATGAATTTGGTCCTGAGGGTCATGGTCTGCTCTGCAGAGCAGCCACAGAGGAGGACGAGTGATTTTGTGCTGGGCATCACTACCAGGGACATCGGGTCCTGCTGTGGCTGCAGCTGGTCCCTCTCTGCATCCACCCCTTCCCCTCCTCACCCTCTTCTGCTGCTCCTTGCAGCCCCAGCTGCTCTCACCTTGGTCCTGGGCTCCAGCGAGGCAGTGCTCTTGTCCCCAGGGGCAACCCCAACACTTTGGTCCAGCACTGGACAAAATGGCTGGAAGTACTTTTCCTATTTGTTAACTTGTAGGACTTTTTTGCACGTTGTGTTTTTGTTTTTGTTGCTTTTGTGTTTTTTCTTTTTTCTTTTTTCTTTTTTTTTTTTTCCTGAGTCCCACCAAGGAGATTTAGAGGCTCGATTTCCTCCAGGTCCAAATCCCCTAAGTGGCTTTAAGCAGCTTAGAGACGCTCCGCACCTTTCCCGTCTTGCATCCTCAGTGGCCGGGGTCTCCTGCAGCCCCGCCGTGCTCAGGGTCTGCCCTGAGCTCACGTTGCTGTGGGATTAGTGAGCGCCGCAGGAGGAAGGCCCACGCATGTCCCCCAAAACCACCCGAAATCCTTCGCAGCCCGCTCCCGCGCCACCGCCCCGACCTGCCTCGCTGCGGCCATCCCGTGCAGCTAGGTTACATCTGTGTCTCTTGTGTTTTGTCTGTGTTTTTCTTTTTAACAAGGTCAAGGTAGGCGGTTGAAGTTTAGTCTCCCGTCCCTGCGGCGACTCAAAGTCCAGCGGAAATCTCTGCCCACCAGTGAGTTTGATGGAGTAGCCATTGACTATGGAAAGGTAACCGCAGCCTTTGTCTGATACGAGCCCGTGCCTCAGGCCAGGACCCAGCGCTCTTCCTCGCTCTCCCCATCCCCGCTCCCCCTCGGCTGCTGTGGCTCGGGCCGTACCCGGTGCTGGGGGGCTCCGGCCCCGGCGGCATTGCTTCGGTGGCATGGGACCGTGCTTCTCCGCAGGGCCAGCCGTGGCTCACGGGGGGAGCGGGAGCTGTGCCGAGCTGGGAGGAAGGTCCGGCTCCGTAGGGCGAGTTGTTTGGGATGGCAGAGGTTGGGGGAGATGTCCCCTCTGCAGAGATGCTGGTGGCAGCTGGAGAAGGTGTGGCGTGAGCAGGGAGCACAGCTGGCAGGGCTTGCAGGCAAAAACCTCGAAACAGCACATTTCCCCCCATTTTCCTGGCCGGGACCAGCCCAGGCAGCTCTGGCTTCTCAGTCCTCCTGCAAAGACCATGATGGAGGGTGATGCTGTCACTGCCGATGTGATGAGATTGGGGAGGTACCGGAGGAACCTCGTTAGAGCTTGCTCTTCTCAGTGTCTTCTTGGCTGTCGGAAGTGCTCGAGGTACCTCTGGGCAAAGGCGTGTTGTTTGCTGAAACCCTCCAGCTCGAGGCACAGGGCTGTGGGCAGGAGGCTTTCGCTCTGCTGAGGCATCCCCAGGCACGAGGTGGTTGCTGCGCTGGGTGTATCCGGACAGCCTGGATACAGCTGCTTCCCAAAATCACAGCTTGGGGAAGGCGGGAGGTGCATGTCTTCTCTCAGGTTGTGCTTGTGGCGAGCTGAAGGCATCCGTAGTGCTGTCAGCTGCTCTGGGTACGTTGGTCCCACACCCGCCAGTGCTGCTAAAGGCTCTGGGCGCCCCACGGTGAAGCTGCGTGGTGCACTGCAGCATTTCGGGGGCACACGCGTGGAGGATGCGCCCTGAGGACGTCCTGACGATCCAGCGCTCTGGTGGAGCCTGGTCCAAGTGGGGAGAGCCTGGCAGGAGCAGGGACAGCCAGCCCCACTGGTCACCACGTCCTACAACCTGCAATAAGGCCTTTGGGGATGGTGAGGAGTGCTGCACCGTGCCTCGGGCACGCGCTCAAAGCCCCAGTCCCAGCCATGGGCATGGCTGCATAGACCCGAAGGATTCTGCCCCAAAAGGTGGTGGCTTTGTGCTCCTCGCTGCAGAGGCCGTTAAAGGCTGGAAGCTCTTCAGGTCCCCGGGGAGGAACCTTTAGCAATGGCTGAGGGGCTCTGGAGGAGAGGGAGGACCTCATAGGGCTGAATTTTCAAACCCAGCAGCATCTCCAGGGCTTCCCGGTGCAGAGCACATCCCTTCCCCGGGACAGACAGCAGCACAGGACCCCGGGCACCCACCCGCCGTGGTGGCCTGAGCTCCTGCAAGGGGCGAGGGAAAGGCAGGACCGGTGGTGGGACACGGGGACGCCTCAGGAAAGAGCGCTGCAGGGCAGGTGCTCCAGGCAAACCCACCCTTAGGGTCTCCTCTTCTCTTCTTGCTCTGCCTGCTTCCAGCTACGCCTTGCAAACAGCCCCGTGGCCGTGCGAGCCGGCTCCTGGCACCATCCCGGGGCTGCCACGTCCCCAAGGGCTCGGTCACCCCCACCGCAAAGCACCCTTGGTTCTGGTCCAAGCTGGAGCTGAACGGGGGAACCGCAGCGCTTCCCGGCCCCCTGCCCCTCCTCTTACCTCCCCAGCTCCCTCCTTCCCCCCAGCACGCGAGGACTCCTTCTAATAAAACCCTTTCTCCCGGCTGTCTTAAAGCCCGGTGGCGACTCCCTGATTTTGAGGGACTTGAAGACATCGCCCAAGGAGAACTGTGTGCAGTCAGAGACCGAATCCCTCCTGGAAAAGGAGAGGAGGCCGAGCCTGGAGGCCGACCCCACCTTACAACACTCGTCCCCGAAACAGGAGCCTCCCTCGCTGGGCCCGCGAGGGCCGTACTCTGCGTGGGGTTTCATTCGGTCTCGCCCCGGGGGCAGCTTCCACAGCCTCCGCAGGGTCTCCTCCTTGGACAACTTTGAGGCTGCGAGGTCTGAGTTCCAGAGAAAATTCAGGGAAAGGAGGGCAAACTCAGGTAGGGGAAAAACCCCGGAGTTTTCGGTCCTACTGCGGGAGCGACGGCCCCAGGGGCCACCAGCACGTCTCGGGGGGGGAGGTCTCTTACCTTGCACTGCTTTTTCCTCTGCAAAGTGGAGATTAAGTGGGGTCTCCTCCCTCAAACCCGCTGATCTCGGCGTGCTTCCCTGCATAGGCAGGTCGTAGAGCATCGGTGGCGTCGCGCATGGGCCATAGACTGTGTAAGGTTGCGTTTGGCTGCCCTGGGTGAGAGGCATCTCGATGCCATCCCACCTGGCCAGGAGGGAGGGAAGGGGTCGGCAGGCAGTGTGATGGCCCCGTGAGTGATGTCCCTCCGTTGGAGGTGGAGGGGACAGCAGCCAGGTGGGAGGAAACGCGCCTCCACCCCGTGTTCACGTTCGGACCTCTTGTTCTCGTAGAGACGTGATGCTAAATAAGGTGGAGGGCAGGCAAGGGAAGCTTCAATAATTGGGGATGGGGAGAGATCAGCATGCGGTGTTTGGCTTGAGGAAACGGGGTGGGGGATCGTGGTCCTCAAATAGTCACAAGTTACGGACCTCAAAAGGGGGCACGGCACAGAGGGGCTGAGCGGGCAGGAGGAGGGTGGCAGCAGGAGGGCACCTTCACGGGGTCTTCGGCACCTCCTGCCCATGACACCTCTTGGGGTGATGTCAGAATGTAGGGGATCGAAGGGGTAAAAAACTGAAAAAGTAACCCAGCCCTGCCCGCAGGAGATGGAGGGGGTGGGACAGACTGGTTGTGGTGTTGGGGATGTTCCCGAACCCCCGGGTGTGTGCACGAGAACCTCTGTGGGTACACGCTGCCATGAGCCAGACCAAGCTGGTGCCTCCAGGACTTCCTCCCTGGTCCTGCACCAGGGTGAGGCAGGGAGGAAAACCAGGTGGGATCCAGCCCCCGCAGCACGGTGACCCCAACCCCACCACAGCTCTTCTTCGGGAGAACTGAGGGAGAAGGAGGTGTCTGGGTGGGGACATTGCCCATCTCCTGGCTCGCTTTGGTGGCCACGAGCCAAGGCGAGTAACTGAGGAGCTGTGTGGGTCATGCTGGAGTATGCAGGGGTGGAGGACGCCCACCTTCCCCTTCATCTGCTATCATACCAGCTCCTGACATCCCTCCCTGGTGGGTCTCATTGGGACCAGTCCCTAACCCACCGCAATCTTCAGGGGTGGCACAACACGTTGGGTGCCTTCGCATTTTGGCATCCCATCCGAGCCCCCTGAAGAAGGTTTAACGGTGAGAAGATGGGTGATGTGCCTGAAAAACAGCCCCCCTCGGGTGTCTTGGGTTGGGCATCCCACGTCAGAAGCCACCCCAAAGAAGCCAAGCCTTTATGGCCTGGTCAGTGCCTTCTGGTGGCACCCCGTGGTGGTCCCACACCGAGGTTAGAGCTCTGCAAATCTGCTCCTGCCCTCGCCACCCTCCTCAACGCTCCTCTCCATCCTGTTTCAGAGGCTTCCCACGTCAAACCCAACCCCCCGAACTCCACCTCGGACTCGGACCTGATGAAGTACCGGACCATCAGCCAGATCCCCCAGTTCACGCTCAACTTCGTGGAGTTCAACCTGGAGAAGCACCGCTCGGGCTCCACCACCGAGATCGAGATCATCGCGCCCCACAAGGTGATGGAGCGCACGCAGAATGTCACCGAGAAGGTCACGCAGGTACGTGGGCACTGAGATGGCACTGGGGTGGTGGCACTGCCACCAGGACGTGGTCACAGCCATTCCAGTGGCTTTGGGAGGAGAGGGCAGCGATACCTGGAGTTTCCACCCTGGGCAGCATCTCAGCATTTGATTTTCATCTTTTCCTCTGAATGTTTTAATATATATATATTTTTTTTCCTGAATCACTTTTTATGGGTAATTTGTGCCCAGAGGGACACGGGCATGATGGTGGCTGTGAAGGGGACACACGCGTGTGCCTGCATGTGCCCGTGGTTCGTTTGCAGGGGAGGCTCTGGCTGTCCCCAGGGCACCGGTGGCCCTCGTGTGCTCAGCTGGGGACCCCACGGATCCCCTGGGAGACAGCAGGTGGCACTGCACTGTCACCGAACCAGGCACACGTGGCACTGCGCTGTCACCAACACGTGTGACGCTGCGCTGTCACTGCAGGGGACACGCATGACGCCGCGCTGTCACCGTGGCGAACACACATGGCATCACCCTGTCACCTCAGGGGACACGTGTGTCCCTGGACTGTCACCACAAGGCAAACACACGGCGCTGCCCTGTCCCCAGAAGGACCGAGCTCCCTGCTGGCCCTGGCCGTGGGACGTGGTGGCACGGGTGTGAGGAGGAACAGGACGCAAAGTGGCGAGGGCTGACCCTGCTGTCACCTGCCCACGGTGTCTGTGACCCACAGCTGCCTGCCCTCCTTCTATGCACAGGAAGGGAATTATTTTTAAATCCCCATGGGGAAATAATGACGTTGGGGCAGCGAGTTAATTAAAAGGCCAGGGAGATGCCGAGCCACAGTGTGAGCAGGGAAAGGGGCATTTTGGTGCACGTGGGAGGTGCTGCTGCATCCCACAGCCCTGGTTAGGATCTGTTACCAGTGGGGAAACTGAGGCACGGGGGAGCCGTGGTGTGCAAAATACATCCAAGGGCACCTCCCACCACTGCTAGGAGCAGCTGAGGGCTAATTTAATGAAAATGCAGCCATCTGAGCCCAAAAAAGCCCCAGGGTTTGGCAGTTTGCTCCTTCAGAGCAGATCTTCCCTTCCAGGAGCTTGGTGCCAGGAAACTTTCCACCTCGTGTCCTCCATGCGGGGCGGAGGGTCTCTCCCCAAACAGCATGGGATGGTTTTTAGGTTTGTTCCCTGTTTTCCCTGCTTTGGCTTGATCCTGTCAGCCCGCACCCCTCTGATCCGGGGGTGACCACAGAGACCTGGGGACCAGCCCTGAAGGCTGCAGCAGGATGGCGAGTGGCCTCCATGTCGGGATGGGATGGGATGGGATGGGACGGGACGGGACGGGACGGGACGGGACGGGACAGACCTCTCCTCCCCATTGCATCTCCCTATGGCTTCAGGGGACCCAAACATCCTGCCCATCCTCACCCCATGCCTCCCACCACGCCACAGCTCCTTGCTCCTGCCCTCTAAATAATTCACAGCGAGGCAGAGACAGAGGTGAGACGTGGCTGACGGCATCTAAAAATACCGGCTGGCAGCAGGGAGAGGCAGTCAGTGGCTGCTCGGGGCAGGCAGGAGGGTCGGTCACAAGTGCAACGAGTGCGCCGGGCTCAGCCTGCGTGGCTGGAGGCGTTCAGGTGCTGTGGGGTCAGCGCCACCAGCTTGGGGTCTTGTTTTGTGGGTGGCACCTCTCCAGGTCCCCAGGGAAGGGGGAAGGATGTGGAGGTGGTCAGGGGGTGATGGGGAAGAGGGGTGGAGGTGCTGAGCGGTGTCAGGATTTGCACCAGAGGGTAAAGAGCAGAGAGGGGGGGAAGGCCAGTGCCTGCCTGCAGCCAGCACCATGGGCCTGATCCTGCCCTGTCCCTTTGCTTGAGGGTCTCCTGGTGGCTCTGGTGTGTCCCCCTCCCCAGCTTGGTGTCCCCCTCCTCATCCCCATCCCCCTGCATGGGGCTACACCTGCTCTGCCCTGAGCCCCACGGGGAGCAAGCAGTGGCCTGGGTCATCCAGGGCCATCAGGGCCCCCCCTCCATCACCCACAGCCCACACGCACCCTGCTCCCTCCTCCCTCCTCCTCCTCCTCCCTCCCACGGCCACCCCTCGCACCCAGCACCAGCACCCTGCACCCCCAGCATGAGCCTGCGGCTGCAGCTGAAGCCGGTAAGTGCAGGGGAAAGGGGACGGGGGAAGGCGCACCCGGTGGAGTCACCATGGGGGACACCCGGCACTGCCACCCTCAGACACCCCCTGAACCACCCAGGCCACTGAGAGGTGCCACCTGCAGCCCTCGGGGACAAGGCTGAAGGCATTCCCTCCCTCTGGGTTGCTTTAGATGCACTTTTGGCGGTTGTTTCTTTTCCCTTTTCTGCCTCAAATCTTTGTGGTTGTCCTTTTTTTATTAATCCCTGCCTGGAAACCAAGGGGGCTCGACCCACTCTTGCTCCAGCTGCAGGAGCCAGGTGCCAGGAGCAGGGGCGCACAGCAGGCATCTGAGCACAGGGAACAACACTCGAGGTGCTCAGATTTGGGACTGGCCTCACCGAGCTGCTCCCAGCCAGGCAGGGCAGGGCAATTTGGCTACAAGGGTGGCAGCATCACCGGCTTTCCCAGACACAAGGCGTAGGAGCCTGTTTGGGGTCTGCAGGACACATCTCAGCTTGGGGACCAAAAATTTCAGCAGCATCACTTTGTCCCCACGGGAACCATTCCCCAAGCCCACCTGGTGCCTCACTCCCCTCCGCAACGATTGCATTTCAGTCACTTTTTCCTATCCCTCCCTCTCCGTCCGCCGGCCACGTCGGCAGCTCCCGCGGCCCCATTGGCGCTCTCGTCCCCACGGGGGCCCCAGCATCGATCGGGTTTGATTAATCCACGCCGGGCTCCCGAATGCCCTTCGCAGCCGCATGCCTCCCGCCCGCCCGGCCGAGCGCGTGCGTGCCTGCGCGGGCGATGCCGCGGCCCCGGTCCTGCGCCCCCCGCGCCGGTCGCTGCGTGGGCGCATGGGGCTGGGGACCCCCATGGGGGACACCCGGACCTCGCCGCGGGTCAGCTGCCACCCAGGGCGCCGGGCAAGCCGCAGGCAGGTAGGAGCTGAGGACGTGGTGGGAAGGGGCTGTGGGGCCGGATCTGTGCAGGGTCACAGCAGCAGGAGCCCTCGGGTAGCCTTGAAGGATCCAGCCCTTCCTCCGGAGCTGTTGGCAGAGTCGTGGTGGTGCCCATCACCACCTCAGGGTATATGGGGCTGCTGGTGGGATGTGGGATCGGCATGGGTCCTACTCTCTCCTCGGGGACAGATATTGCAGGCTGGCACCGAATCGCACCTGTTTTGCTGGGGCCTCCATGCGGGGATGCCCCTTGTTCTCCTCTATGGGTGACACAGGTGGTGGGCACTGTGGGGAGACCCAGGGGACAACAGAGTGTAAAGGACAGGCAGGGAGGATCTGGCTGCCCCCAACTCCAAATAACCCCCTTCATGCCACCGTCTCAGCATCCAAAGTAGGACAGCCCCATCCCTCTCGGTCCCCAAAACCTTGCGTCGTGTCCCCACGGTGGCTTCAGAGCCCACCAGGAGCTGGTGGTGGGCCTGGAGGGGGAAACTGGGACATGGGGGGACTCACCGGTGCTGTGGGATTGTGTCCCCAGGAGGAAAGACAAATCCAGGGCGTGTGACAATGCGGCAGGCTGGCTGTGCGTGTGCAATGGTGTGTGCCCCTCGGTGGTCACAGGTTGTCCCCTCCCTGAGGATGCTCAGATGGGAAATGGGCACTGCCCGAGGCCAGGTTTTGCTGTGGGTGGCCCCAGCTGTCCCCTCTGTCCCAGAGGGACATTGAGAGGAAGGTCCTGCTGTGACCAAGAAAGGCATCACACGAGGCTTGCAGGATGCTTAATGTGCCATCACCCTTGGGGGCACAGCCATGGGACTGCATCTCCAGGCTTGTTGTCCCCTGTGGTGGGGACACCCAGCAGCTCCTGGGCTGGTGGCACTGAGCTGAGGGCACAAGGAGGCATGATAGGAGGCACTGTCCTTCCTGCCAGTGTGGGTCTCAAGGGTGTAAATTGGAAAAATGCCTGCCCCGAGGGTCCTCCAGCCATCAGAGCTGGCCAAGGAGCCAGGCAGACCTTGGTGCCAGCCACAGTGGTCACCTCACCTTGTGGCCTCCTGGTCAGACACACATGAAGGCAACTGAAGTGAAATAGGTGTAGAAACCCCACTGCATGCTCCCTGCTGCCCTACCAGCACAAGGGAAACCCTCACTGGGCTTCCGGCCTTGTCCAACCTCCCTCCTGGTCTCCATGTCCTTCTCATGCCCATCTCCTGGCAGGTGCTGTCCCTGGGGGCCGACGTCCTCCCTGAGTACAAGCTACAGGCACCACGCATCCACCGATGGACCATCCTGCACTACAGTCCCTTCAAGGCCGTGTGGGACTGGCTCATCCTGCTGCTGGTCATCTACACGGCCGTCTTCACCCCGTACTCGGCTGCCTTTCTGCTCAACGAGGAGCAGGTGGAGGAGAAGCACTGGAACTGCAGCTACTCCTGCGACCCGCTCAACATCATCGACCTCATCGTGGACATCATGTTCATCGTGGACATTGTCATCAACTTCCGCACCACCTACGTCAACATCAACGACGAGGTGGTGAGCCACCCTGGCAAGATCGCCATCCACTACTTCAAGGGCTGGTTCCTCATCGACATGGTGGCCGCCATCCCCTTCGACCTGCTCATCTTCCGCTCCGGCTCTGACGAGGTGAGGAGAGGACTCGTGGAGTGACAGGGAGAGGGGTTTAGGGGAGAGAACGAGAAGGGTATGGATGGGTTAATGCAAGCAGTGGGAGGATAGGTTGTACTGGGTCTGGTGGTTTTACTGTACTGGGTCTTCTGCAAGGAGATGGTCAGAGGGATGAGCAAGGATGTTTAACAGGTTTTTATTAAGCAGCTGGAAGCTGGGTTTTTATTTGCAAAGGGTCAGGCAGCCATGCAGACCCTACTATAAGCTAAGATAATGTCCAACTGGACCTGCTCTCCTTGCAGGGGAGACAGCCCAGGGCTCACCCAGCACAGCAGGCCAGGAGCTCAGTTTAGGGACCAGCCTCACACATCGGCAAGGATGAATTTGGGCTTGCATTTCAAGCCAGACTCAAAATGTAGGCAGTGGGATGGGTCTGTTGTTACTGTGCTACCTGGAGGCCCCACCATGGCTCAGAGCCCATGGGATGGGGTGAAAGGCAGTCATTCTGGGATCTACAAAATGTGAGGACCCATCAAGAAACATGAGATTGGCCTTGGCTCCTCTCACTTGCTCGCCTGTGATAATCCCAGGGCTCCTTCCCTGCCCAGTCAGCAGAGGGAGGCCGTCCATTTTGTGGCACGATTCACCTAGCCTCTCTCAGGTGTCACCTCCAGGACAAGTGATTCATGCTCTCAAAGTGCCTTTTTAGCCTTCAAAGCCGGCATGGATAGACTGGAGACACGCCTTTGGCCACATTTATCCCCTGCTTGTCCCTGAGCAGTCTCTGCTCTGCCCCGCAGACCACCACCCTCATCGGCCTCCTGAAGACCGCCCGGCTGCTGCGCCTGGTCCGCGTGGCCCGCAAGCTGGACCGCTACTCCGAGTACGGGGCGGCCGTGCTCTTCCTGCTCATGTGTACCTTCGCCCTCATCGCCCACTGGCTGGCCTGCATCTGGTACGCCATCGGCAACGTGGAGCGGCCCTACATGGAGCACAAGATCGGCTGGCTGGACAACCTGGGCGACCAGATCGGCAAACGCTACAACGACAGTGACCTCTCCTCCGGCCCGTCCATCAAGGATAAATACGTCACTGCCCTCTACTTCACCTTCAGCAGCCTCACCAGCGTGGGCTTCGGCAACGTCTCGCCCAACACCAACTCGGAGAAGATCTTCTCCATCTGCGTCATGCTCATCGGCTGTGAGTGCCTGGCCCTGGCCCTGCCCCGGAGCTTGGAGGGGCTGCTGTGGGTTGATGCGGGGGGACAGCCACCAGGCTGCGGCACGTGAGGTTTTGGAGAGGATCCCCCTCTGCCCGTGCCTCTTGTGCACAGAGGATGAGGGAATAGAAATAGGGGATTTGGGAACCTGCTGCTTGCAGTCTGTGGTGGTTGGGTATGCATCTCCCCATAGCCCCCTGAGTCCTGCCCTCTCGTTGCAGCTCTGATGTACGCCAGCATCTTCGGCAACGTCTCCGCCATCATCCAGCGGCTGTACTCGGGCACGGCCCGCTACCATACGCAGATGCTGCGGGTGAAGGAGTTCATCCGCTTCCACCAGATCCCCAACCCCCTCCGCCAGCGCCTGGAGGAGTATTTCCAGCACGCCTGGTCCTACACCAACGGCATTGACATGAACGCGGTGAGTGCGGCAGGGGGAGGCCCCCGATTCATGCAGCACCTCATCCTGATTCTGGGAGCCCACCCAAACGTGTCCACCTTTTTGATCAGGGTAGAGAGGAGGCAGGAGATTTGGGAGGCTGAAGGGAGTCTGTCAGCCCTCTTTCCCTATTTTTCCCCTTTCTCCTTTTGCCCCCCATCTATCCATCCCTCCATTCCAGGCCCACGATAACATTTCTCGGCTGGAGGGCTGCTTTGGTGCCAGCGAGGAGCTCAGAGCCCCCGTCGGCGCCAAGCGCTTTCAGGACAGTGTCTGCTGGTGCCGCAGAGCCGGGATCGATCCAGCTCCTCTCCACGCTGCCGGTTGCTAAGCAAAGTGCATCCCGCTCTCAGCGGCAGGGAAAGGAGGGCATTTAAATAAACCTCAATCCATTTTAATTAGAGCCCAGAGAGGCAGCTGTTTGTTAGCAAAGGGGGGATCAATGGGGGAGCCACGCTGGAGAGGCGCCGGGGCTCGGAGCCTGGTGGGAAGGCTTGGATGGCACCAAGGCACCGTGGGGTTGCAGGGGGGGCTCAGCCCAGGGTGGTCTCGGGGTGGTCTCGGGGTGGAAGGACTCAGCTCTTGGCCATGGGGTCCTGTGCACAAACGTGCTGGCTCAGCCAGCTGCAAGGCAGAGAGGAATGAGAAGGGGCAAGGCGAGGAGAGAGGTGGCACCTGGTGCTCCCCAACTTTCAGCCCTCACCAGGCTGCTAACCCGCTCGTTCCCAGCTCATCCTCCTTTTTTTTTTCTAAGACTTGATCCTCCTCCATCCTTGAGCACTACCGGGGGACAGATTTGCATTAATTCAACAGCTGCTGCCTCAATAAACTGGGCAGCGCTGGGAGCTTTGCTGCTGGGAGAGCCTGAGGTTATCCCTCTCCCATGGAGGGAACACCCTGAGCTGGACGTCTGTGGCAGTAACTGGAAATGAAGCTACAGCACCCCGCGAAGCTCAGGGCCTGGCACAAATCCCCTGCGATGAGCTGAGCTTGGACGTGCCACCGCTCACACCAGCTCCTGCTGGATGCTGCTAAGACACAATACACTCTGATCAATCATCCCACGTCCTGATCGAAGCGTCCGCCCCCGATTTCCCAGTAGGGAAACTAAGGCATCCTAACCAGGCATCCAAACCAAGGCATCCAGAGCAGGCATTCAAAGCCCTCGGTGGCAGCGACTTTCTCCGTGTCGCGAGTTTTACCTTGATTTCACCTTCAGGTTCAGCTTTTGCTCGAGGAGAGGTGTTTGCCACGGGTATATTCAGCTGTTACTGCACACAACTGGCCTGTGCTGCTCCTTGGCGTTCAGGCAGGTGCTGTTTAATTAGGACAGCACCTCGTTACCAGTTTGCGCTCTCATTCAGCCAAGATCAGTGGGTGGAGAGATGAAAGGGGGATATGCCACCAGTGGGTATAAATAGATTCATTTGGTTATTATTATTATTTATTGCTCAGGAGTGCTTTCATCCCCGGCACAGGTGGTACAAGCCAGGGACAGCAGGCATCCACCAAGGGTGGACGAACATGTCCCCATTGCTCAGAACATGTCCCCAGCTTTGGGATTTGGCTTTTTGGGGGCTCCCCGTTTGGCCACAACATGCAGCACCCCGGGATGGGCAGGACCGTGGCCGTCCTTCCTGGGGACAGCGGTGTGAGGGCATCTCTGCCTCGCTCTCTGCAGGTGCTGAAGGGCTTCCCCGACTGCCTGCAGGCAGACATCTGCCTCCACCTCAACCGCACGCTGCTGCAGAACTGCAAGGCATTCCGAGGGGCCAGCAAAGGCTGCCTGCGAGCCCTGGCCATGAAGTTCAAGACAACCCATGCGCCGCCTGGAGACACCCTGGTGCACTACGGGGACGTCCTCACCACGCTCTACTTCATCTCCCGGGGATCCATTGAGATCCTGAGGGAAGACATTGTGGTGGCCATCCTAGGTGGAGAAGTCCTTCCTTCTGGGAGAGCAAGGGGCGCTGGGCGAGGGGCGAAGGGTGATGGGTGATGGGTGAAGGGCAATGGACAAAAAAATGTGAGGCGATGAGCGATGGACAAAGGGTGGCAGGTGAGGAGCAGTGGGCTTCTCCAAGTCTTGGAGAAGGAGAGGCTGTTCCTCATCATCCAGCTGGTCACCATACCAGTGAACGTAGGATGGAGGATTGCCTGGAAATGCTGGGAAGAGGCCCCAAAGGACTGAAGACAGATAGCAGGGTTCAGCAGTCCCCAGCTCTTACTGCTGGCTTGGTCTCCCCGTCAGTGGTGGTGTCATGGTGTAATCTCCACATCCACAGTCAGGGTCGGGGTTTCTGGGCACCCCCTTGTCCCCAAGCCCCTAAATGAGGTATCCTGGTCTAGCAGAGCTGGGGTGAGCCCCCACCTCTCCCTAACAAGCTGTCTGTTGGCACAGGGAAGAACGACATCTTCGGGGAGCCCATCAGCCTCTATGCCCGCCCAGGGAAGTCGAACGCCGACGTGAGGGCCCTGACCTACTGCGACTTGCACAAGATCCAGAGGGAGGACCTGCTGGAGGTTTTGGACATGTACCCGGCCTTCTCCGACAACTTCTGGAGCAACTTAGAGATCACCTTCAACCTGCGAGATGTGAGTGCCAGGGGTGTCCCAGGGATGGGCCAGTCAATGCCTTCAATTTGGCCAGCGGGAGGGCTGAAGTGAGGACGTCAGCCTGTGCTCCTCGCTCAGTCTCTGAGCTCTCAGGCCACCCCTTAGGGTCCTTTGAGCTCTGCCACCAGCCCAGGAGTTGCTGTGTGGGATGGGGAAGTGAAGAAGGGACAGAGGTGGCTGGAGACCGGGCCTAGAAGGATGGTGGTTGGGCAGTGGCACCTATGGATGGGACCTGGCACCCATAGATGGGACACAGGACCCGTGGATGGACTGTGACACCCATGGATGGACTGTGACACCCACAGATGGGCCCTGGCACCCACAGATGGGCTGCAGAACCCATGGGTGGGCCATGGCACCTTGTCCTGGTGACCAGCCCCTCTTGTCCCTTAGGCAGACAGCGTTCCCCGCACACCGCTCAGCGAGGAGTACGACTGCACCTACCGGCGCGTGCGCCGACGCAAGCACTCCCTTTGCCAGCCCAACAAGCCCGGTGAGTCCCCTGCCTCCCTCGCCGTGCCCCGGCCATCCCCAGCCCCGTGCCCGAAGCACTGGCAGAGCCAGGGAGTGGGATTTGCCATTCAGTCACTGCCCTGGCAGGCACCCCAAAGCGGTGCATCTGTCCCTCTACGTCCCCACACTGACATCCACGCTGCCTTCCCTCCTTCTCCTTAGGATGCCCTGGCCCTACAGGCACCCTAGAGGAGACGGGGGCTGATTTTACCACTGTGCCACCCCCCGAATTAACCTGTTGTGCTGCCCCACAGACCCAGACGCGGGCACCTCTGATGCCGAGCAGTATCACACCTACTCAGAGCTCACCAACCCGCAGGACCCGCTGAGTAAGGACCAGTGGGATGACCTGGGCAGCAGCACCACCCCCTGCTCCCAGACCAGCGACGACGAGGCCAAGCCCAGCAGCCCCACGAAAGCTGAGCCCTTCCCCGCATCCAAAAAGGATGATTTTGCTCTGCCCACGCTCAGCCTCATCACTGCCAACGCCAGCAGCACGGAGGTCAGCAAGCAGGCGGCGGAGAGCAGCCAGTCCTACACAGGTAGCACATCTGCGGCTGGTAGGAGGGTGGAAGAAAGGATGTTAGGAGAAACTCCGGTGCCATGGGGTTTCTCCTAGCACCCAGGGACCCCTCTGGAGCTGTCCCAAGGGGCCAGATCTGTGCTGGGCCACACAGGAGGTAGCAGCTTCCATAAGTGTGGTGGGTGCCACTGTGGTGGACTGCTCATGAGCACCTTGGGTGCCCAGGGTGATGGATCCCCATAAGCACCTCAGCTGCCAGGGTGCTGGACTCTCCCTGAGCACCGTGTATGTCGGGGGGTGGCTTTCCATGAACACGCTGGGTGCTGGGCCCTGGAGCATCTCCATGCCAGGGAGCTGGGGGACGCAAATCAGAGGTGCTGAGGGGTCTCCTCTCCTTCCAGCCACCCCCCTGGACATCCCCAACATGTTCACCTTCTGGGAAGACCGAAGGCCGAACCACCACCCGGAGCCCCTGCAGCACGTCTCCCTGGTGCACAGCTCACGGGACATCCCCCTGCACAGCGACTACAGGCCAGGGCAGATCGAGTCCAGGCTGGAGCTCCTGCAGGCTCAGCTCAGCAGGTGGGCAGGGCACAGGGTTGGAGAGCACCTGGGGAGGGGGAAATCCAGGTCATCACCTTCTCCTGTTCTCCAAGGGTGGCTGCACCAGGCTCTGTGTGCAGCAGATGCCACCTTCTGACCCTCTGGGACTCTGCAGTCCTTGGGGAAGAGGTGGAGGTGATTTGTAAATGCAGCAACTTCTCAACTACAAGTCTCAGCCTGGGCTGCAGCCCAGCACCTCGTCTCTGCCGTCCCATCACGCCTGGCATCCGCTGCTCTGCCACTGCCTCCAGGCTTGATGCAACCACAGACATGAAAACACCCCCAGGCTCACAGCCTGAGCCCTTTGCAGGCCTCCTCTTCCTCTTGCAAAGAGCTGCAAAATTCCTCATGCACATCGTTGCCTTCTAAATAAGAAAAAGGACGAGATTTTTGAATAAAAAGGAAGAGGCTGCACTGGAAACATGGGTTTAAAGGCCCCAGGCAGCACCCACACGAGCAGCCAGCTCTCCCATCCACAGTGCTGCACATGTTAATCTCACTTCACCCCAGTGCCTGTGCACATATTTCGGTGTCTCACCAAGGTGCCAGCCCCAGCAGCAGGAGCCAGACCTCCCATCTGCTCTGATAGCACTACCAGGGCTACTGCCTGCAAGGAGTGCTGTGCCCACGGCTGCCGGTGTTGCTCGTTTCACCTAGGGTTAGGACAAGGCAGAAGGAAGGGGCTTATTCTGCTTTTCCTTTTCCCTCCATTACTCCATTCAGAAAGGTTGGCACCAACCCATCTTGCTCCCATTTGTCAGCACAGGCAGCTGGCCTGCAGAATTGATCCAGGTTAAAACTAACCACTACGTTTTTTCCCCCCCTCCGGGGTAGTTTTAACTTTGCTCAGTTCCCTGCTCCAGATCCCGGTTTGGCTCCGCAAAAAAATAAAACCAGGCAGGGGAAAATTGAGCGTGGCAGGAGAGAGGCGGCAGGACCGACCTCTCTGTGGCAGCACCGGTTTGAAGCTCTGCTAAAAATCTCCCCAAGCAGCACCAGGCAGAGCAGCAGCACCCGCAGGCAGCCGAATCAGCACCTCCTCCCCGCCCCACCGCGGGTCTGGCTCTGACGGGGTGCAGCGGGACGCACTGAGCTAACACTGGGCTGCTCTGTCCCTAGGCTGGAGTCCAGGATGTCGTCAGACATTAATATAATCCTCCAGCTCCTGCAGCGCCAGCTGTCCCAAGTGCCGCCCGCCTACAGCCCCATCTCGCCGTCCTCGCACAACCTGGCCATGTACGGCGTCGTCCCGCGGAGCCTGGAGCCGCTCGCCCCCTGCGCACCCCTGGAGGATGAGGAGCAGACGGCCCTGGGGCAGGTAAGGCCACCCCGTCCTGGCTCAGCACCCACCGAGCTTCCTGCTGCCCCCAAAGGATGAGCCCCGGAGGACCAGCAGTTCTCTCCTGCATGCAAAACACAGCTAAGTTTGCTGGGATCAGGCAAAGCCCAGGGGAGATCTGGGAAACCAGAGAAGATCGACTTGGGGATGCTTCTGCCCCTGATTTGTGGGCACAGCGCTTCCAGGTTTCCCAGTCAGTAGGGAACGGGGTGGGTTTTTGCTCTTAGGCTTCTCCAAGCCCAAAATAACATTTTGAAGGGGTTGAGACCTGATGGGGTGAGGAGAAAGCATGACTATGTTTTGCTTTTGCCATAACCCACCTGGTTCCTCCTTTCCCACCAGAACCCGAGCTACACGGAGGTGGAAAAGTTCCACTTGAAATCCAGGGACTCCTTGTCGAGCGGGATGCACCTCACCGTGGCGTCCGATGAAACCATGACGGTCTACTCCGAACAGGAGCACCATTCCCCACCTCTCCCCAACCCAGAGCCTCCCCACCAAAGGGCACCAAACACCCAGGGACTCTTGCGGGGCTCTCGGTTCCCTTCCCTCCCTGAGCACTTGGAGGCATCTTCCGAGCACCAGGACATTCAGAGACACCTCTCCGACCCAGTGCTTCCTGGAAGTTAGAGATGTGGGGGCTGCGAAGCAAGTCAAGAGGAACCTCAACTGTGAGCTCAGTCAGTTGATGTTGATTTTGACTGCAGGGGTAAGACGGAGGACAATGCCGTTGGCTCAGGGGTATCATTTGTAGCTGTCTTCTGCCACCGTGAAAGGAAGAGTAGAGTGGCTGGCTTCCAAGATCAACGTTTTCCAGCGGTTTCCATAGAGTAGATTTCATTTGCACATTATAGCGAACCCAGAGCAGTTCTTTCTGACGGCCACCAACAGGCTGGCTAGGCCAAGCAGCACCCACCGCCTCTTCCTTGCCAAGGCTTCCTCTCGAGAGCAGCACAAAGCCGAGTGAGCCACAGCGACTGGAGGGGAGCAAATCCGTGGCTCTCAGCTGCGAGGGCGCTTTGCTGTCAGCTCTTCGGAGCCGGGACCATTGCGTTGGTACTGGGCTCAGCCCAGCGGAGCCTGTGGGCACCACAAAATAAAGGGGAGTCAACCAGAGGAGGAGGAGATCTCCACAGCGCGGTACTGGGGGGAGCTGCAGGTGGGAAGCCCAGGACAAGGACAGAGGACAGAAGCTATCCCTGTCCTACCTGATGGCCACCGAGACACTGAGAGCCAACAACCCCCGCCTCTTCAGCACGCTTCAGCACGAGTCCTAGGGCACTGACTTCTCCAGCAAGGCCAACCGCGCCTTGCAAACCCCAACACGCATCTCACCAATCCCTATAGGAACCCAGCTGGTCACCGGCCTGGCCATAAAGCACAAAACTCAAAAGCACAATCCCAGAAAGCCGAAAAGTCCCAGACACCTCATCTCCAGCCCGTCCTCCCAGCTTCTCTCTTTTGATAAAGGTTTGATAGATGCTTCCTCCTCCTCAGCCCTGTCCCTGGCAGACTCCCACAGCGTCCCCCGTAGGAGAAGCCCACTTAGCACTGCCGCCTCGCTGTTCGGTTAGATGCTGTGACAGTCCTAGGCCGCCTGCTCAAGTAACGTATTGAGCTCCCTTTGAGAGTAGTCAAACTGTGAGCGTCTCTTTCTCTGGAGTTTTAGTGTACACTTTGCTAATAAAGATGTTTTTGGCACCTAACGAGGATTGCAGCTGTGTTTGTTGGGAGTACGTGTAAATTCACCAATGGGGAGCACCCAAGGGAGCACCCCCCAAGGGAGCAGCACCCAAGGGAGCAGCACCCAAGGGAGCAGCACCCAAAGGAGCAGCACCCAAGGGAGCACCCAGACCCGCACCCTGGTGCCGCACCCAGGCACCACCTGCCCCGCCATGAGGGGCTGAAGCCAGGCACTGTGCCCCAGCCTGCCCGGCTCCAGGCAGGAGCTTCCTAAGAAGCCGGGCTGCTTGGTGTTACCGGCAGTAAAGCCCCGTAATTAACCCTGGGCTAATTACAGACCAACCCCCCCCCGCCCCCCCCCCGCCTCTCGGCGGAGACGGGATTCGAACTCGCGACCCCAGGGAACGCCCGAAGCGGGCCTCGGGCTGGGGTGACGGACAGCGCTTCCAGCCAATCGGCTGTCAAGAAGGGCTCGGGAGCCCGCCTCGCGCCACTGCGACCCCTTGCAGCCAATGCGCTGCCGAGAACGAGCGCGGCCTCCCTCTAGGGCGGGACCACCCTCCGCGGTAGGTTCTCCCGGCAAGGGAAGGGCAAACCGACCAATAGGATACCGCGCGGCGCCAAACGGGCGTGCATTCTACCCAATAGCCGCCCGCCTGGCTAATGGACAGCAGAGCCGCCCAACCCGCGCTCAGAGGGCGGGCCTCCGCGCGCGGCTTCCGCTCCCGTTGTGTGAGGGGCCCGAATCCCAACCGGCCGCCGCCGGGCGTCTGAGGCCGGGCCTGGGGGCGCCGCGGCCTCGCCCCGCTCCCCGCCGCCTCCGAGGCCGGGCCCAGCGCCTGCCCCGGGCCCTTCCCCTCAGCAGGGCCCAGCCCAGCCCGGGGTCCCGCTCCCGGTCCCGTCCCGGTTCGTTTTTTCCCCCTCCCGTCGCCCCCCCGGCCCCGCCATGTCGCTGCACGGCAAGCGGAAGGAGATCTACAAGTACGAGGCGCCATGGACCGTGTACGCCATGAACTGGAGCGTGCGGCCCGACAAACGGTTCCGCCTGGCGCTGGGCAGCTTCGTGGAGGAGTACAACAACAAGGTGGGCACGGGCACGGCCCCCCCCCAAAAAAAAAAAAAGGGCCCGGGGGGTTTTTTTGGGGTCCCCTCCCCCCCGTTGGGCCCTTCCTTGTGGGGTTTGGGGGGCTGGGGGGGGGTCTGTGGGGGGGTGCTGCTCGCAGAGAGGTCTCCTCAGTGGTCTCAATCCCCCTCGGCGTGTCTGGGTTTTGTGGGGAAAGTTTTCGGCCAGGACTCGAGGCTGGGAGCGTGTGAGCTGGGCTGAGGCTGTGTCAGCAGCGTTACGCCTGTTTTACCGTTCGGTCTCCTCGTGGAAGGTTGCTGGGGGGGCTTTTTCATGAGGCTGTAAGCCCTCAGCGCCTTTACTTGCTTCTGAGAGCAACGCTGATGTGAAATGTGTGGTTGGATCCTCAGCATTCCCTCCGCATCGAAGCAGGGCACCTTGTGCAGGTAGCAGAGAGGTGGCCGGCTCTTCAAATTAAACCCTTCGTTTCTCGACAGCCCTTAATACATCGATCTGGGTGATGAATGCATACGAGCAGAGGAGGGATGAGGAAATAAACCCAGCTGTAGAGCATGCAGAAAGTTGTGTGAAGCTGAAGCTGTTGCAAATAGAGCTCTGTGTTTATAGCATGGCGATTTGTAGCTTTGTCGAGCTGCTTAATGGAGAAAATAAGGCTGAAAGTTGGTGTTGGGCATTGGGCAGGGATGTCACGAGGGGTGATCCGAAGGCAGGTGACACCTCTGGGAGCGGTTTGGTTACTGCACCTGCAGCAGTCCTGGCGGGATGCTCACAGCGCGCTGCAGTCCAGTCAGTGACCAGCTACGAATGAGTTGAGCCCCATCGGGGTGCTGGGGGTGGCAGCTCGCTGAGCTCCAAAACTTCCCCTTTCTTTAAAGGCCAAATCACCAACCTGTGAATATTTTGTTTAGAAGTGGTGGAGTTGGATAATAAGGGACACGTTTCTGGTGCTTTTCACTTTGGGTCGTTCCCTGGGGATTATTATTCCCAATCACAGCATTATCGAGTCTGCTTTTCAGCTCAGGCTTCCACCATAAAGGCAGTTGAGTCAGCCACTTTTTTTTATCCTTTACACTTAGTTGGTGCAGACAAGCTCTGTAGGGCTGTGTAAATGACCCGTCTGTAAATATTCCCCAGAGCTTCTCCTGACCTCAGTGACTCAGGACTCACAATCCTGATGACTCCGGTCCCTCCGAGCACCTCATTCTGTATTTATGCAGTGTGGTGTGAACAGCAGGAGAGTAATTGTGCGAGGCTGAGTTGCCGGGCTGGAAGTACAGAAAATGGGTGATTAAAAATTCAGTTTGTACAACAACACGGCGAAACGTGGCCTTCGGTTTGTTGAGGTGGTTTGCTGTGATCCTTAAAGGGTGCTGGGTTTTTTGTGTGGTGAGGGGTGGGGTTTGGGGTTTTTTAAGGTGTTTTCAGTAGAGCCTTCTGCTGTAGGTAGGTGATGACAAGTAGAGCCCTCCTGGATAAAGTCAAATTGGTGCTCAGAGCATTGGTGGTGTCTTCCCTTTGGAGACCAGAGGGGGCTTGGGAGTGCTCAGTGATTTGCACGCTCTTCGTGATGTCTCTCCGAGGCTCTCAGCGCTTTGCTGAAACTTTTAGGGGATGCTCAAACCCTCGGGGAACAGCTTCAGGCTCCAGGTTGGGACAGACCCTGCGTGGGCGTGCTGGGGGCACGCTCGCTGTGAGTTCTCTCAGCTCCAGCCTCTGTCCGTGGGAGTGGTAAAACTGAGGTAACACAGGGAAAGGACTGAAGGTGTCCCAAGTAGCCCATAATGTGCTTAGAGCAGTTTTTTTTCAACCCGAGTTCTGAGATAAGTGGGAATTTAAGTCTTGTCAGGCACGTGTGGAAGCTTTGTCCTCTTGCCGAAGCCGCCCTGCACGGTTGAGATGTTTTACGTTGCCAAATTCTGACATCAAAATACCCTTGCAGGTGGAACCAATCAAAAGGCTAACGAAAACTCACTTTCATTTCAGCTTTCTCTTTGCACTCGGATATCTTTGGAGGCTTTTGACAAGCAGCAAACATTTCTGTTCCTGTTGCTGCAGTGTTTTGTTCTAAATAACCGACTTCCTTCCTTCCTTCCAAAGCCCAGACTGGAATAGCAATTCTAGCTTGCTGAAAACGTAACCAAATAGGTCAATATAGTTTTTCCTTGTTACTCTCCTGTTTTATTTATATTTTTTAAGGTGTTTTAAAAAAGATTTAGTGCACCAAGCATTTGTGGTAGCAGCGTTTTCTGTTGGGGCTGTGAAAGGAAGAGGACAGATTCTTGTCCCCTTCGTTTTGGGGACTTTCCATTTCTGTAGTAATTACCAGAGCTCCAAGTACGTGCGGCTACATGCACAAAAGCTCTCTTTGCACCTCTCATTTGTGGGGGATTCAGTTCTACTGGCTGCAGAACCCCAATCTCCTGCTGTCCCCAATTCCCAGACTCTCCAAACCGCTTTAATTCCCCTATGACTAACAAGCTGGAGGGCACAGGAGGGAGCTGATTGCCAGGATCTCTCTGAACCCCCGGGGAGTTCTGCTTCAGCTCCTACACCTGCACCGATCATTCCCTGGTAGAAGGACACAGTGGGAAGAGCTGAAATTATTTAGGCTGGCTTTTCCTGAACGCCTTGGATTAGCAAACTGCTGCTAGGCTTTAGAACACCTCGCAGATCGCTGGTGTGATGGGAGGCAGCTGCAGGCTCCTGAGCGTGGCTTCGGGGATCAGGAGTGATCTGTGGAAAGGAGCAGGCAGGCTGATTGCAGGCTGTACCTGGAGGACAGAGGTGCCACCTTCTCCTGCACAGTGCCTCAGATCAGGGAGTGTTTGGTGTGGTTGCTTTACCAGGGGGCTGTGGTTTTTATTTTTCTGTAAGGTTTAGGGTTGCAAAGACAAGTCGATCACAGCGACTTGATGGACAGCGGTAGGAAAACACATCCAATTGCAGCATATCGTGATCTATGGGAGAAATGAAATAATTACACAGCATTCCTGGCTGCCATCGCAGCGTAATTGCAAAGCTCATGGAGGTTGAACCCCCCCTTGTCCTCCTTTCCCCACCGGGACGAGTGACAGGTAGATGCAGAACGGCTCAGATTGTCTCCTGCCTGACGATTACTTTGGTTTTAGCATCTCCTCAGGCTTTTCTGGTCTCAGCTTCAGGCACTGCTTCGTGCAGTAGTTGACAGCAGCAGATCTCTCCCTCCTGCAAGAGAGGTGAGACGGGGCTCTTGTATGGGCAACATCCCGAAAATAAACCCCATCGTTCTCTGCAGCCTGCACCGAAAGCATGGCCGGAGGGGTTCTGTAGTCCCTGCTTGTGATCGGGTCCGAGGAGAAGAGTCAGACCTCTGAACGTGCTGAGCTAGGAGAGAGCAGAGCTGCTCCAGCGGTGTTTGCTGCTGCCGGGTCCCACAGTCAGCGGCAGGTGCCAGGAGGTCTCGTGTCCTCGGTGGGCTTCTTGTTCTCCAACCTGGCCTGCGCCGAAAAACGTCAAAGGTCACCAAGGGGTTGGCTGGCACTGCTCTTTCTGCAGAGGGGTTAAACATGATCGTGCAGGGTGGGGATCTGTCAGTTCGCACCAGGAAAGCGAGTCCTCTGCTGTCTGAGATCTGCCTCTGGTTGGGGAATGTTGATTGCTTCGGACCGGCTTAATGTCCGCACGTTGAGCTGCAAACAGCATAAGCAAAGGGAAAGAAATGATTACAAGTCGTTTGTCTTCTGATTCTGACCTTGCCGCAAGATTTTCTGTGACCAAGGACAATTTGCTTCCTTTGTGAAATCCGCTTAGCATTCCTGAGCCCTAAAGGAGTTGGAGCTTTCTGTCAATCGCTTCAGAAGACCGGGAGATGCGGGGCTGGTTCGTGGTGGGCTGTGAAGTGGAGCAGCTGCAGTGAGGGGAGTGCGAGGCAGACATGGCCTGGTTTTAGAGGCTTGGTTTGACGTCTTCTAGGGTCTCTTACAGGGTGGAAGGGATGGATCTTCAGTTTGACAAGCGGCAAGGGTCGCATTTGTTAGGAGCATCCCTAAATGGACTCGTAACTGGACTGTGGAGGCGTGCTGTTGTGTGTCTGGGGGGAAATGCAGTGATTTCCAGCCTACTTCAAATGTCTAGTTCATGAACTGAATTGCATATGCCAGAATATTTAGGAATTGTGCAGATAAACATCTTAGAATAAGTCTATTAAGCCACGGTTTCCAGGAGGAAGCTGCAGTGTGGAAAGTATTAGGAAGTTCCCACTGTGAGCAGCTTACAAACTGCTTGCAATGAGTCGTCCTCGCAGTGTTTGTGTTCGAGCAGCGCTCAGCACAGTGGGGCTCTCATCCTGTTTAGGTCTTGTAGGCACTGCTAGGTAAACACCTCCTCCCAGCACCGTATTGTTCTCTGAGCGCTTTCTGACATGTCAATATTTTTCTAATAACATCATGTCTGGGACTACCAGCGTTACTTCAGGTGCTGTCATGACCGAGCTATGTGCAGATAGCTTCTTGTCTGCCCTTCCCTCTATCACATTACCATGGGAAGAAAAATACTAATTCGGAGATCAGCTGCCTAAAATCTTTCAGCAGGCCCGCTTTCTTGGTCTTTTCACACAAAACACTAGAATAATTTTGTTGATGTTTTCTCTTCCCCCTCCTTTTTTTCCCAAGTTTGAATTCTCTTTGCTTTCTGACACCAGGTGGGATTAATCCGTGTTCTCCTTTGGTGCAGCTGTGGCAGGCTGTGTTAGCTCCTGTGACACTGAGAGCAGCCTGAGAGTTGGCTGGTGGGATCTGGTGCAGTGTGTGGAAGAGAAGGGTGGGCTTCAGTCCTTGGGGCTGGGATTTTGCTTCACTTAAGATCACGTCTTCCAAGTACAGCGCTGTGGTGAGGATGGGTACTTCACTTTGCTTCCCAGCTGGTCACATAAGCACAGCTTTGAAGATTTCTCATTCCATTGCCATGATTAATTGTCTTTTGTAATTGTCCTTGAGGTTCCAGAAAGCATCCTTCTGAAATACGCTGTCCTAATGCACTAATTATAAATGATTCTTCTGTTAAAAATGCTTTCTCTTTCTTTTGAATGTGGCTTCTTACAGGTGCAGCTTGTTGGTTTGGATGAAGAGAGCTCGGAGTTCATTTGCAGGAACACCTTTGATCACCCCTACCCCACCACAAAGCTGATGTGGATCCCGGACACCAAGGGAGTCTACCCAGACCTGCTGGCAACCAGCGGTGACTACCTGCGTGTGTGGAGAGTGAGTAAATCCTCCCCGGGGAGAGACCTCTGATACTGACTGCTGCGGAGTTATCTCCTTTTGTACTTGAGACCAGATTTTTGACTTTCCTTTCATGGTGTCTTGTGCTTGCTGCAGTGTGAAGGTGAAGACACAAAATGAAGGCAGAGCACTGAATAAGTTTTTCTTAGCTGCAGTAATAATGCTACTAAATACAAAGACTGTAGGAAAGGCAGAATTACGGTGGTAATTGCTGTTTTAATCACCTGATTGAAGACAGAGGTGGTGATTGTGTTTTCCAGACAGTTAGGCTGTAAAGCTGAGGGAAAGAAAGCCGGGATTAGCGCTCTGTGTTGGAAGTACAAGTGGAACGAGTCGCGTGATGTTTCTATTTCAGTCAGGTGTTTTGCTTTTCCTAAAGGTGGGTGAAACAGAGACCCGGCTGGAGTGTTTGCTGAACAATAACAAGAACTCTGATTTCTGTGCTCCGCTAACATCGTTTGATTGGAATGAAGTGGATCCGTACCTCCTAGGTGAGACTGACAAAACGCTGCAGCTGTTGGTGTGAAAGACACGCTTCTGAATCCAGTCTGGTGAAATCCCAGATGTGCCCGACTGCTGTCATTGCAATCAGCACTCTGGTAACTAACAAGCAGACAAATTTGTATGTTGGAGAAACTGCCATTGTCTTGGGTTTTGAAAAAAGAAGAAAAAAAAAAAGACAGCTCTTGGAGACTTTTTTTTATGTTGAAAGGTGGCCCCTCCTCTACGGAGGTTGGGTTAGGGGCGTTCCTTTGCTGCCTCAGTTGTTCCTACCTTGCAGATAGGAGCTATCAGCCTTCGGGGCTGGTGTTCCAGTGCTGAGTAAAAGTGGATGTGAACTCCTGTGACTTACCCAGTGTGTTCTGGAGTGGTTAGAAAACTCCATACCAAGCTTTTTATTTCTGAAAATCATTTCAATGGCAGGAGCCCTTAATTCAGTTGGAGAAGGGGGCTGAATGCTTAAGGCTTAATTTTAGCCTTTGGGAGAAATTGTCAATCCATGATGACTGATTCAGCAGAGGTTTGTTTTCCAGCAGAGGACAGCCGTTCATGTCAGGGGGATTTGCCCAGAGATTAACACTGATAATGTGTCTTAGTAATTATTTACTACATGATTTATTTTTTCTGTGTTGCATTGCTCCTCTCTTAAGAGCTTTACTGCTAGCCCCACCTTCAGTCCACAGAAGCAATCAGTTAATAACGATGTGCTATTGCAATTCTAGGATTAGGCTTTGGTTTTGACATGTGCATGAGACTTAAAGGATGGGGAAGTTCATCCCAGATCTGCATCAGGCTTCTGCATAGATTGAAGCAGACATGAGCTATTTACACTTTATTCCTGTGTGAAAGACTCTTTCCGCAGCTAAAAGGTTTGGGTCATTTAAATGCATGGCAGATTGCTGGCTGGTTGGCATTCTTGATTTTAATTGTATGCTGCTCTTGCAGCTATTCTGATCTGTAGATGTCAGAGGCTATTACACTAATGGAGCAAGTCATTAGCAAAATTCTCACAAATTATCGTATTAAGAATATTCATTTTGCTAACAGAAGCCTTTTTGTTTCAGGTACTTCTAGTATTGACACGACCTGCACTATCTGGGGTCTGGAGACAGGGCAGGTTCTTGGAAGAGTAAATCTGGTCTCTGGCCATGTTAAGACCCAACTTATTGCGCATGACAAAGAGGTGATGGCTTCATTTGGTTGTTTACATTGCATATATTTAAAGCAGCAGACAAGGAAAAGGGCTTTTCTGCGTTTTTTGTTTTTTTTTGAGAAATCTGATTATCCAAAATTTTAATGTTTTAAATTTAAAATTTAAGATGTATGGCTTTGATATGCATTAGTTATAGCTCAGATATACAGGTTTTATACGTTACAAACTGATTAAAACTGTTCTGTTGGCTACTGCTCTGTTTACTCGTCATCAAATCTGGGCTTGAGAATATGTTTGTCTTACTAGATTATGCTCTAGAATATTTTAGAAAAATGAGATAAAGCACCAAACTGGAATTGTAATCAACTGGATATCAAAGGCAATAAACAGCTTACAGGATTCTTTCATTTTAACAAAATCTGAGTCTGGAAAACAAATATGTTCTGTTTCAGTGAATAATCCTGTAATGACGTGACTAGTTGTTTTTTCCCCCTTCCCTTTGGCAAACATAGTGACTTAAAAACTAGCTAGGAAGCTCAAGCATTTAACAGAAAATGTCACTACTAGTTCTGCTATTCATACGGAAAATCCATTTTGCTGTGAATTAGGAGGCAGTGCATTGACTAAAACTGAGGTTGTGTTTTTCTCTGCCCTGGTGCCGAGCAGGTGTATGACATAGCATTTAGCCGTGCAGGTGGTGGAAGAGATATGTTCGCTTCAGTTGGTGCAGATGGCTCGGTGAGGATGTTCGATCTCCGTCATCTGGAACACAGCACCATCATTTATGAAGACCCACAGCACCATCCATTGCTGCGTCTTTGCTGGAACAAGCAGGATCCCAACTATCTTGCTACGATGGCCATGGATGGCATGGAGGTGAGGCACTAGCTCTCCTGGGGGTGCTACTGGCTGGGATTTTTGGGAGGTTGCTTGGCCCTTCATTTCTTAACTTTTGAAGGAAGAGGGCAATGTTGTTATGTGGAGTATGATTAAGGACCACTTCTTATTTTAGTAATTTCAGTAGGAGTTAAAGGTAACTGGCATTATAAACTTGGAGATCTCTGGGGCTCCTAAATATTTCAGCTGATTTTTTTTAAGAGGGGTCCGTGAGCCAGTTGGGCAACAGCTTTCCCATAAAATCATAAATGCAAGTACTGTAGTCATCCTGTTCTTTCTCAGTTCATTGCATAAGGCAGTGTACCTTAGTTTGTCGCCTGTGCTGCTTCAGAGAAGCATAATTCGTTTGCTATGTTCTCATACCTCACAAGCCCTCCTGGTGAGGCCTGACTCTTCTTGAGATGCACACAATTTGCTGACCAGCTAGAAACTATTCTTTGAGAACAGTGTGTGCTTGCCAGGTGCACCCTTTGGGGAAAGTCTTCACAGCTTTAGTTCAAATCTTTTTCTTTTCTGGAGGAAAAAATAAAAAATGCCAATTATTAACTTTGTTGTTTTGTTTCTGAAGGTTGTGATTCTAGATGTCAGAGTTCCCTGCACTCCTGTTGCCAGGTTAAACAACCACAGAGCGTGTGTAAATGGAATTGCTTGGGCGCCTCATTCTTCCTGCCATATTTGTACAGCAGGTAGGTGTGGAAAGAGATTCCAGATCGATCTCTCGCCATCTACATTAGTGAATCTCTGCTTGGGAGCTTTCCATTACATTTGCAAAATCTTTTCTTCCAAAAAGTTAATGCACTTCTCTTACTGCCTTTTGCTAAAGATTATAAGTGATTTAGAAGTCCTTTATTAGAGACTTTCCTAAAAAGCTTATGGAAATAGATGCCTGCTTATTGGATGGCAATAGTGAGCACAGTGACCAAACTGTGCATCTCTGTTGGCTAAGCTATTCTATTTTCCATGCTTTTTAATGTTTTTTTTTTTGTTGTTGTTGTTGTTTTTTTGTTTTTTTTTTTTTTGCAAGCTACTTCTTAAATGTTTTCAACCGGAGTTCCACTGATTGTTCGGTTTATAACTGTCCTGGATAACACGTAATTATCCAAAGAGGTGTGCTGGTTTTGTTGGAGAACAGCTGCACCACTGTACCTCCATCTTGATTTCTTATCTGGACTGCAACAGCCATATTCTATCTAGCTGCTTCTACTACACCCATATTAGGGAGATCCTATGTAGGGAGATTCCATAATGCTTTGATTCTACTTATTTTGTTTTCTTGTGCAGCGGATGACCATCAGGCTCTCATCTGGGACATCCAGCAAATGCCTCGTGCCATTGAGGACCCTATCTTGGCCTATACAGCAGAGGGAGAAATCAACAATGTACAGTGGGCATCGACTCAGCCAGACTGGATAGCTATCTGCTACAACAACTGCCTGGAGATTTTGAGAGTGTAACGTTACTGCTTCATGCCAAATTGAGGCAAGGCCGTATAATTTCCCCTCCCCTCTAAAGTAAGAACAACACGAGTCAAGTGGCCAGTATCTGTTGTTGCTTTGCATCTACTGTTCCAAGAAACTGTTACAAGAATCAAGGACAGGTGTTCCCTGTCCCCAAGACTCTAAAATGCAGAGACATGCTGAGCCTCTTGGACCTTTTGGGTTCTGGTTTTCTTTTTTTTTTTTTTTTTTTTTTTCTTCAGTTAAAGTTCTGTATATTTGTTTGACTGTGTTAATAAGCTTGCAGGCTTTCAGTTGCTGCGTATGTCCACGTGTTTGTCAGCCAGCTGGGGCAGCACATCTAACTAGTTCGATAGATGCAAGTGCAAAACAAGGTGGGGAAAAAGACGGTGATGTTAACAGCCACCTTGGCAGGAATCTATCATTCCTGTTGTTGCTGCCTCTCAACTGTTTAAACATTTGTATGTTTTTTATATATTGGGCTAACTTTCTATTGAGTAAGGCTTTTCTCCCGAATTCTTACTTTTGATATGTGATCCACTTCCACAGGCCCAAAGCAGGATATATTTGTTGATAGAAGTCACGATAACACTGCAGGCTCCCTGGCAGTAAAGGCCTGCCAGAATTAACCGTTGCCTTGGCTCCCAATACCTGGTTACCTGGGCAGAATTTTCTGGTGCTGTGAAGTACAAGTACTTGTTGCACAATTTCCTTACACTTTTCTGATGCTAGAGGCAGTTGCTACTATGGTAGGCCTTATTTTTAAATTATAACTGAATTTATTGTGTGTCTCCTGCAGTTGTGTTAGCTAACAGAATGGTAATAGGTTTCAGAAAGAAGATACTTGCATGACTTGAGCTCCCTCTGAGGTAAATGACTTCTCAAAAAATGTTATTTGTAATGGACTTTGGAGTGACATTTCCAATGAAATGATTTCCCCTTAGAGGGCTTACTATCTGAACCAAAATAAAATGGTTTCACACTTTGTAGCTTGCTTGATTGGCAAATAATATGACCAAGATTTTGTGGTTAACCTGCACCTTGGAGCTTCTTTGCATTTGGCCTGTGTTCCTGGGAGTTCTTGAAAGGAGTGCAAAGCAATCTTTTTTTCCTAAATGTATTTGCTTTGTACTGTCAGGTCTTGTTGAACGAGGAGATGAGTTGGAAGAGCTGGTCTGCTATCCAAATGAAAGCTGTTTCTCTGAAAGAAAGAATTCCCTAATGCAATGCACAGAAGATGGGTTTCAAATGAAAGAAACAGTGCCACAGAGGCTATGATTTGGCACTTGTCATCCTCATGTCTTTTTGGGATGTGTCCAGGGGCATCTGTTTCTGTTTTGAATAGTGGAACGCTCTACAGTAATACTTTGCAATCAAAGCTGAGTGGATTAGGCAAGATAAAAATCTTCAGCGAAGTCTTAATATAACACAGCTATTCAGATCGATGTTCCACAGTGCTCTCCCAACGAAGACATGACAACCGTAGCAGTGCTCTGAGGCTGTACCAGCTGAGTTTTGATGTAAGTGTCAGAAATTATCAAAATCATCCTTCCACCTAACGTACATTCACCTACAACTACAGGCAGCATTATAAATAGTAGGACGCTGCCAAACTTGAATTGTGATGGTTTATGCAGCAAAGGCAAGCTGGGAAAAGAGATTGCTGAGAAACAGTAAAACTGATGCTGAAAGTGCTGTCAAGTAGAGAACAGACTCTGAAAAGTTTTGTCATTCTGGACATGGGGAAATATTCTACAGATTACTTTTCAACATGAGCTCAGAAAAGCACTGCCTTGCGAATTTGTTTGCAATTCATTAGAAACAGCATTATTATTCCATCACCCCTTTTAATTTCAGAGCCAAGAAACTAACATGGTTTAAGCTCGTGGTTTGTCAATGGCGTTCTGTATTCAGCTGTGGGTTTTTTTTGACAGAAGGCTCTATTTGACTTGAAGGTCAGTTTTCCTTACTAGCTATGGTGCTGAGGGTAGTGTGTTCCACAGATTTGATTGAGGTATCAGAACGGTGTTAGCCAAACAGTTGGGTTACAACTTTTTTTAAACAGTGCTTCATCTTAAGTTGGAAAATACTCAGAATTAAGTGAAAATTAGGATTTTCTTAGTAGCAGCGTATAACTACGTGCAGAGCTTTAGAAACTCATCAAAATGTGCACATACTTGTAATGTGCTGCTTAATTACAAGCAGTGGATATTATGTGCTGTGTCACTAAGGGATTTTAACTTTGGCTTGGAGTGCAAAGTCAGTTGTTACCAGACAAGCTTTTAATTTAAGTTGTGGTTTGGGGAATGGCAGGAACTACCTGTAACGTTAGTACTTTCAGAAGTCCCCTCTGTGCTTTGAAGTCTCATTCTTAAATAGATGGCGTGAGTCAAGGATGAATGTGCCTGTTGCTTAGCTTAACAAATCTTTTGCAACTGCCGAATTGTGCTTTAAAAAAAGACATAAGCTAATTTATTTGAAAATAAAGTCACTGAGAGACTCCATGGGCTATACTAAATGACAAATACAGCCTGCTTCTCTAGGAATAGAATCTCTGTTTGTACCAAGATGATGAAAAGAGCACCTGTGAAGGGGCTAACCAACAAATAACTAGGTAGCTTTTGCTAGTGTTAGAGTAAAATTCTGTTGTGAACCTAGAGTGTCAGCCCTTCCATCCATAAAACCGATGGAAGTTCGCCTGTGGTATTGGGTTCTCATTCCAAACTCTTCAAAGGCAAGTGAAGGAATTTTGTGGACTCCAGTGGATTCTAAATAAAACTCATATCCTGTTTGTGTAGCCAGTTGGGCTACCTTCTAGGTCTATAACATGTTGCTTTGGGCATAATCTGTTGTCATTCTTCTTCTGAAATTACATTCAGAATCACCAGAGGCTGTTTTGGAACAGGGAAATGCTACTTAAAATAGCTTCTTTTCAAAGAAGTCACTTGAAAGGTTAATGACTGAAAAGACATGAAAATCCTCATGGGTGAGATGTTCTGTAGTGCAAATGGCACTTCCATCCAGAGAGGAAGTGAGAGACTTCGGTGCCCTTTTGCCAGCACCTGCTGACACAGTGGCAGCAAACTAACTGTCTACTTGCTGATTCAAGTTTATTTGCAAGATAAAATAAAACCCTGAGACTTGCCACTGTACCCTGTGAATCAGAAGATAGAGTTTATCACATTTTACTGGCGTAACATTCAATTATGTTGGGTATGAAACCCTCATAAGCATTATTTTTTTCCAAAGTTCATGGATATAAATACTTCAGCATTTGATCTTGATTATTTTGTGCTTGCTGGAGGGTGCAGAGCAACTGCTTTCAAATGCCTCGTATCCCTTGAGTATGCAGTAACATTAAGGGAAAAGTCTGAGCATCAGTGAGGTTAGAAAAGCAGAAAATCGCAGGCTATTTTGGTACAGGTAAGGCCTTGATTCTGGTACGGAGATGTCATTTTTCTCTGGCTTCGGTAGTTGTGCAGCACTCCAGTTGATTAATTCCAGATATTATGCTATTGTCTGGTTGTTATGTTCCCTTTAAACCAAGCTTTCCACAGATTTCTGCTGTTATGTGGGCAACCGGTTGCTAGTATATGGGCTTCAACCAGGAGATTTCAATTGTGTGATACCTCGTTAGTGAGGGGAAAGCATCCAGAATACAAGTTGGATGTTGAATTAGCATGCAGTGTGCTAACCCTTCATCGTCTAACTGAAACGGCCTATGGTAGGTTGCGTGTACTGGACTTGTGCTTCTGCGTGCAGGGATTTAAAAGGCAAGGATGTGAGTGCTTTGACAATCTATTTAGAAAGGAAACGGTGGTTTCAAAGAGCGATATGACAGGAGACTGATAATACAGGTTGTTCCGTATGGAACCTTGAAATGTACTTAAAAGGGGGAGGCATTGCCTCTCATAAGTCAAAGTTAATGATCCTTTCAAAACTTAGCTGTAATTACTCTCCTGAATGTTCTGGATAATAGTAAAAGGATCTATTTTTGCCTGGTGTCGCAATGAGAAAGCTGCATCAGGCTCAACTATAGATCATTGCCTACCAGGGACTAGGTGAGGGGAGAAGTCCAATATATTGGAATTCTTCACACAGATGCTCTTGTGCTTGTTTTAAATGTAAATCAAGAAAGCTGAGTGTGTCTGTTTTGTTCTCTTGCAGATGGCACTTTAACAAGTATATTTTTGGTAAGATTAGGAGGAGAGTCATCTTTTCCTCAGTCTTTTTATGGTAGGCGTTTGTCTGTGTTTTGTGTGAAATGTTAAATCCATCAGTCACTGAAATCCTCAACTGGCTACGGTTGTCAGTATCTAGTGGACCCTCATCTGTTTCTACTAAACACCCAAACCATGAGCACTTGACAATGCTGTTTGTGTTAAACTGAAGCTCTCTATTCAGAGAATGACACAACCTTGCAAGGTCACCCCAAGTAATTTAGCGCAGCTTGTCACCCAGAGAGTCCCTCTTGCTTTATTTAGGAGCTTGGCAGTGTCTGGCAATCTCTCCTCTACTGCTTGGCGGCAGTAGTGGCAGGTTGGTGGTGCACAGCTGTAGCTGGATTCTTTGGGTAACGTTTTTGTGATAGAAAAATTGCTGCTGCTGTCTGTAAATTCACACAACCTAAATTCTGGAGCTTGTCAGTTCCTCGTGCTTAATGGTGTTTTGTCTCTTTCAGAACATCCTCAAAAGGATGAATGGCAGCAAGGGTAAGCTGTTGGCTCAGTGGATTACAGAGTTACAGTTCCATCCAAATACTGGACTGGTTTGTCTTCCCATTGCTGGTTAGCAAAATGGCCCTACCCCCTCACATCCATTCTGTTACCTTATCAATTAATACAGGTTATCTCTACACATTTACTGCTTTCTACTGTCAGACCGGTATTCCAGAGCAGGCCTGTATTTATTAGACAGTGGACATTCAAACCGAGGTGTCCAAGACCTGTTCTGGAATGGGCAAGGTACTGTCAGCTGTGTCCCTGTTTCTCTTGATCTTTGTGGAGAATCCAGGGATTTATTTGTATGTGGCACTTAACGAGCACTTTTTCATGCTTAGAGAGGCAGCTGTACTTCACCCTTCTTACCTGAGAAGAGTCAGAAATGTTTTATTGTTGGGGATATTGAGAGGAATTCAGCATGCCCCAGCTCTTCTTTTAGGAAGAGATTTCCAGAACTTTTGATCAGCAGCATTCACCAGCACTAAAAAGCAGTAATTAAAAATGCAGCTAAACACCAGTTACTGAATGCTCATCATTTGTGGCAGACTCCAGAGACAAAGGCACTTGTGAGACTTGCTCGCTGCTGTCTAATTTCGGAAGATAACTTTGGCTGCCATGTGTCTCAGTAGCCTTTTGTGCAGCCTTTGGTACTCAGCATCAAGCTAGGATTTTCATACTCGTAAAAACAAATCTGGATGACTTCTATCGAATTTATTCCTCCTCAGAAAATCTAACAAAAAGACTTTCCTGAAAATTATCGCTGCAAAGGGTAGCTGTAAGCCCATATTCCAGCGCTCATTGATAGCCACAAGTCAACATCCCTTGGAGTTTGCTCTCACGATTGTAAGACGCGTGACTCTCAAGTCTCCTTCGTTAGAGACGACGATCGGTCTGTCGAATCTGAACCAAGGCAGAAATGCAAGAACTAGTGAAAGTCATAGTACAGCTGTGAAGCAATGTGTTGCTTTTCTGACAACCTGGTGCATATGAGTTATGAAATCTACTATTTAAAAGGAACCTTTTTTTAAACTTGGGTTGCTAGCAGTGTAAGATGTAATTTAAATCTGTTGCGCCGAAGCATTTTTGTTACCGATAGTCAGTAGGAGATGTTTACTTTTTGTGTGTTTTTTCCCTTCTGCTCTTTCCATTCACAGTCCCGTTGTGGTAATTTCCTGAAGGTGTAATCTTTGTAGCATGATTGTACAAACATTCATATGAAACTCCGACTTCTTGTTCTCACTAAACTATGTTAAAGCAATAGTAGTTTTACTTCTGTCCTTCTTTTCTCCACCTTCCATATTGAGATTTGCAACTTTGCTACTATACTGTCCTAGAGGAATCCTAGTATCCTGCTATTCAACAGACATATGTTGTTGACATGGATAACTGCAGTGTCCCTTTACTCCTTTATTTTTATGGAGAAAATGCAAAAGGTTTTGTTACAATGGATTTTAACACCTGAGTCATGGAACCATACTGTTGAAACTCTGTAAATTTTAAGGCAATTTTCTGAAGTCGCTTGAAAGTGGAATGTTGCATCCTTTTATGCTATTTCCTGCTTCCTATGTAGTTTTATTCAGATTTTTTAACCTTCTTTCTAAGTTTCAGCCTCCTGTGTATTAGGTACAGTATTTTCTGCCTTTCATACTTTGTAATAAAAATGGAACATTTGTAGATTGACTGCAGTTCACTGTGTGGTGAGTTGAAACTGGTACCCGTGGGACTCGCAGGGAAAAATATTTTTAAATAGGTTTCATGTATCCTGCGTGAAGTTCATTGCTGTGGAAGGGAGGGTGATTGCTTTATCTCGTCTCTGCTGTACAAAGCTGGTGAGATGTATTAATTGCTTATCCTACTAATAATGAAACTAACTTCATATTTCTAGCTACAATAAGTTACAGGTTGCTCCAAATTATATTGTTAGGAAGCCAGTCACAAGGGAACTTGAACAGAATGGTTAATATTTAAAGTACACCCACATTTACTTTTTTTTTTTTTTGAAACAAATGTACCACGTGGTGTCTGTGCTCATGTTTTCTGACTTCCTTGCACAGTGCTTCTTCCCTACAGAACAAATAGTAATTATCTGCCTGCGTGTTTCTGCTACTTAAGATGAGGGGAAGAGGGATTTTCTAATACAAATAATTGGTCTCTAAGGCTTTTTGAATACAGGCAAATTGAAGACAAAGCAATTAGGCCCTTATTTAGTTCCTAAGCCTTATGTATAGGTGACCTCTGTTAAAGGGCATTTTCTTTACAGGCTCTGTCACTGGTAGCACTGTTGCTGCAATGGGGACCTAAAAGGGAGTAGGGTGGCAGAACTTGGAAATCTGTTTTTAACCTTAAAACTTGGTGAGCAGGACTGATGATTGCAGTAAGTATTTAGATTATCTCTAGTTCAACTAAACTGTTGTCTGAAAACTAGTGTACTTTTGGATTCTTCTCTAATTCTTTGTGTACTGGCTTTGAAATGAAAGCTTTTTAAGCTTCGTGACCACAGTGGAAAGAGTTGCCTATAAAGATGCACTGTTTAAGCTATATATGGACTTTGTTCCAGTAATCCATATTTGGAAAAGATGCCTTCCTTCTAAGAATTGTGTCTTTACCCTAGAAATATATTTACATCCTCCTAGATTCTTTTTCCTGGATCTGTGCTTCAGAATTCTCCAAAGAAGGTTTCTCCGCTTCCATTCTAGTGGAAGAAGGCAAGAAATTTAAATTTCTGTATGCTAAATCCCAGCAACTGTTTTCAATATTGAGACATACCGCAGCAGCTTCCCACTTGGAGAACGTGCTTTCTTCTTTGTAGAGGTAAATAACAATATGTATTCAAATAGCATCACACTTGCATTTGCTATGAATCAATTAATGCAGAAATCTTAAGTGACAATCTCAAGTGGCAAACATTTAATGCCAGAATTCAAAGATGCCAAGCACTACCTGTCATATTTTTAGTAACTTTCAACTGAGAAGAAAATCCCCATCTCTGTAGGGAAGCAACTAAAACAGAGAAGTAAAAAACAGAAAAGTAACGTTCATTGTGAAGCCAAATTACTGTTCTTTTGGTTAACTTTGCAATCTAAATTAAATCTGTCCTTTCCATTTGGCATAACTGAATTTTAAACTTCTTACCCAGTATGGTATTGTGGGGAATGCAACAAAAATAGGACCAGTGCTATCGGAGGTAGGTCACCTTCCAGCTGAGGGAGCTCAACCTGTCTTCCCATCTTTTCCCTTCATTAGGGACCGGTAGGATGTAGAAATGTGTCGGTTGGGTAGGATGTGGGGGCTAGCTCAGCAATAACCAAACAAATCTACCTGTTTCTCTGGGCGTCCTGTCTCTCTGGTGATAAAGACTAGAAGTCCATAAAATACAGCTGGAAGCAACCGGTTTGTGCCCTAATTAAGTCCTGTGGGAAAGACTGTGATGACAACTTCTGCAAATTGGACCTACTAGTGCAAAAAGTCAGGAGCTGGTAGATGATGAGAGAAACAGACTGCTTGTCAGTGTAGCAAAACAAGTGCCATTACGTCCTGCAGAGGAATATGCGCAGAAAAAGAAACAGCAAGAGGTTCTCTGCCCTTTGTAAATATTAAGGAACAGCTGACATCTGCTGTGGCTGGCCAGCTCACTTGCTGTGTGACCCTGGGAAAGTCACTTCTTTCATAGCAGCCGTAAGTGGAAAGCACGTAATTCATCACTGATCAGTAAGTGGCTGGAAAATACTTGAAAGTTAAAGCTGTCCAGCAGTAATGCACACTAGTTACAGTAATGCAGTGACAGTAACAAACTTGGGCTTTAATCTTGGGCTTTTTTTTTTTGGTGCCGCTCCATAAGTGGTCCAGATTGCCAGCTCAGAAGCAAGTAACGATCTAAAAGCACACAACACTTCTAACGTCCTTCCTCCTCTTCCTTCTCTTCAGTTCAACCCACTACAAGCAGGAGAATGGCTCCTATTTTTTTTAACCAGACAGCTTCAGAGCCCCCTCTGCTGGAGTGCTGACAGCAGCAGGCCAGAGTGTGGCCAGCAGGACAGGACAGGTACCAGCTGCTCTTCTGGGGCTGGGGAGTGAATGCTGCACTCGTCCTTTTTAAGGATGCATTTCACATGGTTGATGCACTCTGTTGATAACGAGGTAAGGTTTTGGGCCCTTCCGTGTTGTGCCACGCTCTCCTGAAGCTGGATTACGGTGACAGTCCTGTCAGTTTTCCATCAAAAAACCTGCCTGCAATGTTAAAGCTGAGAACACCAAGAGAGTGTTCACAGAGCCAGAACTGCCTGGAACCAGTGTGACTGCTCTTCTCAGATCTGCAGAAGAGAGTGCAGAATGCTTCCGTGCATCGTCTGAAGATTTATGGAGTTTCTTCTGCGCTACCCACCCTCTTTCCCCAGGTATTTTTCTTTGCACAGCTCCCAGTTCAGCGTCTCTGGCTGTGCGGTCTGAGAGGTTGAATAAGGAAGTTTTGGCATGGGACAAGGCTCAGCCTGGAGACTGCTAAGCTCCCCAGGAAGGATGTGTGTACCTAAACAAGAAGGGAAACAGGAAGGAAAGAAGAAATAGTACATCTGATAGCAAGGAGAAGAGGCTCTTTGAGTCAGACAGGTATGCTCCAGAAAACGGAAATACTACCAGAATAGAAAATATGATGGCATAGCAATTAAGAGACTGGGAAAAGATGCCAGGAGTTAAAATCCCAAAGGCCTACTCCAGACTTCCTGTGTAACTTTTAACAAGTCACTGGCTCTCTGTGCAACGCTCTTTAATCCCTAAAATAGGGATTACATTTCCTTTTCTTGCTTCATGCTGTGTGACGGCATTAAACAATTAGGCCTCTGTAAAGTTCCTTTAAAACAAATGAGCTGACTATAAGCACAGTAGCTCCTGTAGAGTCTTGGTGAATATCTGTACTGATGATTTTACATAAAACGGCTTCAAACAATCTGAATAGCTTGAAGCTGAAGTGTGAAGTATGTTTTATCGTTGTTATTTACAGAAATGCTGCTGCTTTTCTGGAAAGCAGCAGCTTTAAAAGGATGTGGGCAATCAGGGTGGAAACCCACAGAATATCAGTTGGTATCATAGTGTTTTTAGTAAAATGAATAACCTCATTCTTTTGTTCAAAATTAGTGCATCACTAAGTAGATGGTAAAAGTGGAAAAAAATATATATTCTTTTTCCCCTGAAGATATGTGAAATAGGGTCATCTGCTAAATTTTCATGGTAGAAACTGTAACTGCAGTCCAGGAAGGGTGTACCAGCTTGTCTAGAAAATAAAATATCAGGCGGGAAGTCTACAATGGGCCAAAAAAAGGTCTAATGCCACTGGTGTATAAACAGGGTCATGATAATGTCTCCAAAAGAGCACAGAACTGCAAATCAGCAGACACAACTTGCTGTTTTGCACATCAGGCTTGATAGGTGCGTGAAGTAATGAACCATCAAGGACAAATCATTTGTTTTCAAAGGAGGAACAAGAAAAAACTTCAGTGAAATCCAGGCTTTCTGGGCACTTGGAGATGGAAAGAGCACGTTTAACCAGGATGGCTGTCTCCTACCATCTGCTGGGAGCTCCTCATTCATTGTCAGAATTGATGATTAGCAAGTCTGGTGTCTCTTCAGTTTAAATAAGTCCACTTTCTACACAAAGGACTTGTAATAGCTTTCATGTAACAGGACTTCAACTGAGAATTTCATTCAAAACCACGTAAGAACTGGAAGAGAGACAAAAATACCAAAGGGTGAGGTGACAGTGTTTTGACATCAGAGCTGGCACAGTGGGGAATTAATACTGAATTTCTTCAGTTTTAGTCCCAGGAGCAATCTCATTAAAACCTTCCTATAATGTCCTTGGCACAAAAAGCAAGTATGATAATTAAATTTGGTGATGAACAAAAGTGGGAGGCTTCAATAATAGGAGGGAACTAGAATATCTTAGAGAATTGATGACTTTGAAGAGTGAGAGATAGACATGAGATGAAATGTAGCTGTGGAAAGTGCAAAGCTGTGAATTTAGGGGCGAGGAGAAATTTGCAAAGGATGCTAATGGTTTATTACTTGGAAATTAGTGCAGAAAGGAAGTTGGTTTTACTAGTTGATAAAGGATAGTGATGAGCTACTTGAAGCTGTGAAAACGCATGAGGAAAGTTGGTCTGGTGGCGATGAAGATACTGTCATCGAGAGAGAGGAATCAAATTGGAACGGGGGCAGAAAAGGCTGCCAGGAAGATACCACAAATACAAAGCTTGTATTATAAGAGCTAGAGTGGCTTACTCATCTATTAAAATGAAGCCTGGAAGGGGATATGATTATCTTCTCGAAGTATTTAGAGAGAAAACACCAGGGAAGAGGAAAGGATTATTTAAGTAAAAGGATAATCTTGACATGAAAACAAATGGCTATAAGCTGGGCGTGAATATGAGACGGAATATACAGGAAAAGCAATTCAAGAGATACTAAAAAGCCTAAACACTGAGAGCATTAGACTTGGTTTTGGGTAGGAACTTCAAGATGAGATCTGGGGAAGCCATCTAGCCCAATCGCCTGCTCAAAGCAGGCTGGCTTCAAAGTGAGATTATTGGCTTTGTGCAGAGCTTCGTGCCCTAGAGAGGCCAGATCTGTTGATCTAAGCATTCCTTTACTGATTAATGTGTCTATCTAGTATGGCATTGCAAGATCTTTTTATTACCCCAAGTAGTTTACCAAAAAAAAAAAAAAAAAAAAGTAATGACATCACAGATATTGTCATCATGCTTCGGCTAAATCCAAAATTCCTCTTGGTGTGTGGGGTCTGGATTCCTGCACTTGTCCACACTTTTTAAAAAAACTTTCTTTTCCAGTCTGGTTTTCTTTGCATGACTTATCCAGTGGATGCAACCCCTTTGACATTGCCATGTTGGTTGTGAGCAAAAACGTTTAGAAAACGATGCACTTGCTGCTAGATGTCTGCCAGACTGAAAAGCAGCTGCTGGCACCATCTGCTCGAGGTGGGTTTCCCAGCAGCGGGGTGGCCAGTGCAGCAACAGGGAAGGAGAGCTGTACTTGCTCATAAAAATAAAATAAAATAACCACACCCCCTGCTGTCCCTTCTGCAGAAAAAAAAAAAAAAAAGCACTATCAAAATATCATCCCACAGGTAGAATGGAGACAGAAGCAAGGAAGGAGCAGCTGAAGCCTGGACGTCATTTCAAAAGGTATGAGTTGATTTATGAAGTTTGAGAGGGAATTATTGGTTAGATGGGACAGCTGCAGTAGTCCTCCGTTGCCCTAAAACCTCTGCAATTGCGCTGTGTGGTATCTGCTTTGTTTTGGGGTGATCGCCCCTCAAAGCTTCTTATGTTTCATGGCACTGAGCTTTTCAGCAAGGACGTGTTCTGCTTCTGGGCCATCTGTTCGAGGTGGCCTGGCAGATCAGGATGCTAGAACAGAAGGAGGAAGAAATTGTCATCGAGTCTACAGGTGAGCAGTTCCACCACCAAAAACACTTCTTGTTAAGTCAGACCACTAAATAAAAAGCAGGAAATGCTGAGCTTCAAATCCCCTAGGCTAGAGTTCACTCGTGGGCATGAAATCCAGGTGAATTTGCTTCCACGTCGAGTATCTTTTAATAAATACGTGATGACCTAGAGGCATTGTGGTGTTGTGGAGAGTAAGAAATTGCTTTCGCAGGCTTAACAAATGAGGGAATTAAGCTGTTACTCTGACACTTGTCCCTCACTGCACCCTGTGGGGTACCTGTGGGGCTCAGGGGACGCGGGCACGGATTGGGGTTAGGGCAGCCCCTGGGCCAGGGCTCTTCCCACAGGTGGGTTTGGGGGTACTTGGGGTAAGTGCCCAATGCTTTTTTTTTTTCCCTTTGAAACCCCCCAAAAATCCCATTTTTGCGGCTTTGAGGCTCTATTCCATCACGGAACCGTATTCTTTTTCAAGAAAAAGAAGCCCTTTTGAAAAATAAAAGGAGGGTTTCTGAGCAGGGCCTTCCCCTCGCTGCCACCCTCCCCCTGTGCCGGGGGGGGGGGGGGGGGCTCTAGGACCCAGCGCCGAGCCCAGGGCGGCGGGGGGCGGGCCCCGTGTGCCGCCCGTCACGCTGATTGGCAGCCAGCAGCGGGCGGGCTCCCCGCTCACCCCCCTTGTGGCGAGCCGGAGGGGCGGGCCCACCCCCATCCGCATCCCTCTCCTTGGCGCGCTGATTGGCGGGCCGAGCCGTCCGTTGGCGAGCCGCGCCTCCCCCATTGGCTGCCGCCGGCGGGCCGGCCCCTGTGATTGGCAGGCGGCGGCGGGTGCGCGGCGGCGGCCGAGCCGTTTGTTTTGCTCCCGGCGGCGGCGGCGGCGGCGGGGAACGATCGGCACCGCCCCAACCCCCCCCCTCCCCCTCCCTTCCCCCGGTTCCCCCCCCCCTCCCCCTTTCCCTCCCCTCACGGGGCCGCCGGAAGGAGCCCGGCAATGTGGCGGCCCTGAGCCCTCCCCCCTCGGCCCGGCCGCCATGGAGCCGCGGCGGTGACAGCCCCGGAGAGCAGCCCGCAGCCCCCCGCCGCCATGGGTGAGACACGGGGGGGGACCGGGGGGGGCCTGGACCGCGTTATGGGGCTGGGGGTGGAGCCTGAGGGGGAGATGGGGGCACCGGGGGGGCTGGGGGGGACCGAGGGGCCTGGGGGGGGCCAAGGGAAACCGGGAGGGGACGAGGCAGGAGGGGACCGGGGGCTGGGGGGGGGCCCGGGGGGTGTGGGGGGCCCCGCGGGACCCGTCCCGGTCCCTGGGTTTTGCTTCGGGGCCCTCTGGTAAAGAGCGAGGCCGCCGGGCAGCACGCACAGCCCGTGCTTGCCAGGCTCTTTTTTTTTAATAATTATTATTTTTTTTTATTTTTTTCATCAAAAAATCGGGGTGGTGGGGCCGAACGTGGGCGCGTCGGCGGGTGGTGTGGGGTAAATTGGGTGGGGGGCAGCACGGGGCTGCTCGGGGATGGCTGCTGGTGGCCTCCAGCTGGGCTGGGGGGCCAGTGAGGTGGCTGTGGGGCTGGCCAGGAGGCTGTGGGGTCGGTGAGGTGTCTGTGGGGCCCGCAGGGTGTTTGTCCGTCACGTTGGTCCCAGGCCTGTCAAGGCACCGCTTGCTCCAGGAGCTTCCATTGAAGCTTGCTGGCTGCGTTTAACTCCGAGGATCACGCACAAAGACACCTAAAGGAGTTCGGTGAACTCTTTCCAGACTAAAAAGTCGGTCTCCAAAACTGGCAGTACCGAATTTGAATGATTAACATGTGTTTTCTTGAAGTTATGCCTTCTGTAAAGAACTGGTTACGTTCTTGGGTTTTGCTTTTGTTTGTTTGTTTTGTTGCCTCATTTCCTTTTTAGTTTAAAGAGATGTCTCTTATGTAAGAGAATAAAAAAATTGACTTCTCTAAACCCGAATTTACCCCCCCTTACATGCTGGCAGGGGAATTACCCCATGTAATGTGCTCTGGGTGACTCTGCTTGGGCAGGGAGGTCAGACTGGACGGTCCCTGGCGGCCCCCTGCAGCCTCCTTCTGTGACTTTCTGAGCAGATCCTGTGAATTTCTGCTTTTCTAATTGCCGTGCCTTGTGGGCTGCAGCTTGTTCCCTTCCTCCAGCTAAGTTTGCTGTTCTGAGGCTCACCTGCATTATTTAGTCCTTGCTCATAACCAGGTCTATGCTGTAGCTTCATAAAGCATTGCAAACCTTGCTCAAAGCTGAAGTAAAGCAAGTTCCCTTCCTCCGTGGCCCTGGACAATCCTAGCTATAGGAGCACTTACCTCAAACAAGCTTGTAACTTGCTCTGATTTTGTAAATACAACAAAAGTGAGCATCCACAAGGAGGTTTCTGTGTTATAAAGGAAGGTGCAGGATTGCTTGGTCTGTATCTTCCCCGAAGGAACCAACCTGCTGGTACCTGGCAGACTTAAAATAGTTGAGAAGGATGGGGCTGAGTTTCCAGAGAAGTGTTTTTCAGCAGCTTTGGGACGCCCGTTTGCAAGCAGCTGGGTGCAGAACGATGACGAGCAGTTCATGGAGCGCTCCTCCATAGCGCTGCACGGAGCAATTATGGGACAGCTGCGAGCAGATTGCTCCTGATAGGAGAGTGATAGGAAAGGTCTTATCTAAATTAACGCGGCACTCGTTATCGAGTCTTAACAAGACTGGTGGATAACGGGCTGCGTGCTGCTCTAGTTTACTTCCCTCGTGTTTTTCGGAAGCTGGTCTGAGCTAAGCAGAGGGGATGATGACCAGAGGTCAGTGTCACAGGTTTGGGGCTCCGTGGATGCAGCCGAGGCTCGCTGACGGTGGATCAAAGATGGGACTACAGCTGAGGCTGATTTCCCAACGGGGAGCTCCTCAGCAGCATTTCAAGTAAATACATGCATAACCAGTTCTTTTATTGATGTCGTAACTTCACAAAGCATTGCAAGCGTTGCTCAAAGCCAAAGCAGAGCAAGTTCATCTCACAAGTTTGCCTTTCGTAGTGAATCTGGGGCTACTCGCTGCTCACCCAGAGAAATGCACGTGGACGTGGGACAGGGGAGAGCAGCCTTTGGGCCGAGTGGCCTGTGCAGGGCCTAGGATGAAATGCTCGTCGCAGGCCCAGCTGCAGTTGAGTCTTTCCCTCGATCTGCTCTTTTTTTCCTGCCTGTGTCACTTCCTTCCCTTGGCTCACAGCTTGCCCGTAGCCAGCTCCTGGGTTTCGCTGCGGTGACAGCCCCTGCGGCGGCGGGGGGGGAAGGGAGGGGGCCAAGCCTGCAGGTCAGGGCCAAATCCTGCCGGGGGGCTCTGTCGGTGAGGAGGGGGACCCCAAACACACCTCGCATGCGTCAGCTTCGTGGATGTGCTCTGATTTCTCTTTTAAAGTACAAACCAAGCCACTCGTGATTTCCAACAAAAACCTGGCAAAGCAGCATTTTGCTGGGACAGTGTGGCAGAATACCCAGCACTACGATCAGCACAGTGCTGCGAGGGGTTCAGCATCCAAACTTCCCAAAGAAATGCTTGAAAGCTCTGCAGACACACACAATTTCTCTCCCTAACTTGTGATCCTTACTCACTGCCCCTGCATCTGCTGATCGTTTGTGCAAGCAATCGGCTTTGCTATTGTTGGGGGGAGATAACAAACAACCCCTTATTTGTTCAATTTTCTTCTTTTTTTTTTCCTAAACAGCTGCAGCATCGTGCTTTGTGTTATCACACTGTATAAAGCAGCATCTTGGTTTATAGGGGTTTACAGACTTCCTGTTTTCACCAGTGTGCAGATACTTTTACTCTGTTTGAACTTTGTGATTTTTTTTTTTCAAAACTCTTTCTATTTTCTGCCATTGCGAACACGCTGACTTGCTCGGGCCCGTGCAGTAAGCCGTGTGTGAGCTGAAATAAACGCTTTATGCAGAGGAACAGCTTTCTCCGTGAGCAGCAGTTCCCCTTTATCGATGTTATAAAAATCCTTGAGTGTAGTTTTTAAAACATGAAAAGCATTTCCTGGACAACATCTTTCCCGCACAAAGCAGAACTGTGTTTCCCAGACCTAGTGGAGACCTAGCAAAACAGGGGCTCTCAGTGAGCTTCAAAAATTGCTTATTTTTCATTTGTAATAACTTTTGCATTGTGTGATTAATGCGATGCTGCTCGTGCTTCCTTAAAGCCAGCCGCTGGAAATCAGCTATTTTGATGGAAATAAAGAAGTATTCATGCTCCTCAATGCTAAATCCATCACAAGGCTGTCCGAAATGGAAACATTTTTTCCATGCATTACATTCAAATCAATATTTGGCCTTGGTTTTATGTTAGGAAATGGATTGTTTCTCTTTTTATCTCATCAACATAGGGATGAATTATAGGATATGTTTTGGTACTGGGGTCTTAACCCGAACCCAACCCTAGTTCCTAGGGGTCTGACAGCCTGCTATGAGCCTACTAAAACGTAATTGCATCAGACTCAGATTCACCTGCAGTTGTTCCATCAGCCTGCCCCGTTCCAGCGTGTTCCTCTCTGCCTGCATGGCAGCTTTCAGCATTAGAGATGAAGCCCAGACCGCAGTAAGCGTCGTGCAGCCCTCGCAGCACACCAGCCAGGGTTTAGCTGCCGCCCTTAGGAGCTTAGCATCTTTCCTGTGAATCCACACGTTGAATTATCATCTACATCAAGAGATGGAGAAGTGATTAAATGCCCATCCTCCTTGCCCAAATAAGAGGCAGAAAATCAGCTGGGGTCTTGGCACCCGACGCCCCCAGCCCGTGATCCCCTTGTACCTGCTGCTCTTGGTTTCTGAGTGATGTGTCGTGCTGTTTAGATGCAACTCCTCATTCACTGATGGGTTCCTTGATTGATTTGATTTCTTGTCATGAGTGCTCAGTTCTGAGCTGTTCTCGTAGCTGTTTTGCTTGCCCAAAGGAGCCCTGACCAGCTGCCAAGATGAGCGCTTCTTCCTCCTCCTGGTATCTGGCCAAACCCCAAGTGCACTGTAGTGGAAAACTCGTGTCCCTGCTCCTCACGCCGTGCTTTGGGTGGCAGGCACTCCAGGGATGTGCCAGTCCCTAATTTGCAGCATCTTGTGCAGAGTCCCAGTCTTCGTTGGCCAGGTTACTCAGAGGTTATGCTTAACATCAACCAAGATTCAAGAAGAAGAGCAAACTGGAGACGCTCCAGTAAGGTAAAAGGTTAAACATTCAGAGTAGAGTTGGAAACAATTTAAAAGAGGAACTGTGCTGTCAGCTACCTGAAACTTGAACTTCATTCACTTGTTTTTTTCACATTTTCCTCGCACAAAGGTTTACTGAGTGCTGAGATAGGGATAAGAATCAGTTCCCTTAGCTGTGTGCTTCTCAGAAAGCACCCTCTTGCTTTGGGTGGGTTACTCATCGCCTGGTTCCTTGAGTATGCAGATGGAAATTAAAGGAACAGTACCACAGTGTAGTTATCTCATCCGGCTTGCCTTGGAAAATTGTGATTTGGTGTGTTTTATTTTTTTTTTAACTTTGTTTGCTGTGCTCTGCTTTAATTTGAAAGGTTTTATTCTAAGTTAACACCTCCTGCAAGTGATGTGGGGAGAGCTCCTTCCCTTCCCCTCTCTTGCCTGGCCGAGGCGTGATGCTTCTGTTTCACTTACAACACTGGATCAGATTTATGTCTTAATAAATGACACAACACCTCATTAAAATCCAAATAATCCTTTTCTTGGTGGTGCTGGGAGAGCAATGGGATGAAAGCACGATCTGAGAGCGGGATGCTAACCCTCCAAAATTGCCCTCAAGCTACTGGAGGAGCTCCGTGTTGCATTTACCGATTCTTGATGCAATCAAAATCCTGGAAACAATTAATTTGTTTGTCAGTGGCTCTTAGCAAACACCCAAGCTGAGTAACCTTGGTAGGAAATGCCCCTGGTTGTTTGCAGAGCACCTGCTCCACGCGTTGAAGGACTGCCGAGGTCTATGGCTGTTGACTGGGTTTAAATGAACTGGAAAAAGTTTAATGGGAATATGATCCAGATTGTGTAGTGGTTAACCCATCGCTCTTGTTTTGGCGGGGTGCATAAAGCTGCCTCTCAAGAAAAAATAGTAAAACAAGAGCTTCAATCACCTTACCAGCGAAGTATTTCTGGAAGTACTTCTGGAAGTACTTCAGCTCTGCCTCTCAGTCCTGCCAGGGAGACAAAACAGACCTGGGCAGGAACCAGGGGCTGGAACAAAGGCAGTGGTAGTGTGGCTCCTGTTCCGACTGGGGCTGGTTTAGATGCTGCCCCCATACACGTAGGTATGTTTTCATCCTTTTTGCTTCTAAGTGTTGGTGGTATTTGTTCCCTGCGTGCTTTAGGAGCTGGACGTGTCCCGCATCTGTCAGCTTTAAGCACTGCAAAAATCTGTTGTTGAGGCACTGCTTAATTCTGAACACAGTGTCCTGCATAAAACATCAGGCAGCTTTATGGAGAGGCACCCCTGGATGAAAGCATAATGTGGAGCTGAAGAAACGATTGCTCCCAGTGAGTCCCCTTCCCAGGGAAATGCAGGTGCACCCCAGCCTGTCACTTAACCTACAGCTGGTCCCAGGGCACCAATTCCCAATGTAAGCCTGCACCCATCTGAATCAGCACCTTGGCGTGTGAGTAAAGGTGGAGCCCTGCTGGAATTATGAAAGAACTTCTCAGTTATTTACACATCAGCCTCAGAAACTCTCGTTTCAGTTCAAGCGTGTCAAACCCATGTTTCAGGAACTTGGGGAGAAAGGAACCTGCGTACCTGACACACTTCGTGCGAGGCTGGGTGTCGTCTGTGCCTGTGTTGTGTAACAGCACTTCCAAATGTTCCTACCCAAAAAAAAAAAGCCCCTAAAGCATAGCTTTGCATCCAGAGCTGCTGGTAAAGTCCAACTAGACCCTTAGACAGGGCAGATTGTCCTTCTGGGCATGCTTAGAGCTGATCTGATCACTGATTCATGTTTCATGCATCTATTATTCCTCAATATCAGGAAGGATTGAACTGGACACGTTATTTGCCAAGGAAACAAGGCTTTATCCCCCAAAACACCAAGTCCGTACGTGAAACCGCAGCCCAGCAATGCGGTAGGCATGAGCATGCCATTAGTGGATCGTCTTGGTGGTGGCATCTGATGCTGCTTTGTTGCACAGATGGCACGGACCTAGGAGCAAAGACACTAGCCCAGTCCCATTTTGAACCAGATTTCAACTTTTTTTTCCCCTTTTACAATGTATCAAGTAATTTAGGATTGTTATGCTTGCAGAAGCAAAGGCTTCTTTCCAGTAGCTGCTAAACACCTTCCTTTGTGCTGGCATCCATCACAGCCCGGCTGCTGTGTGTTCCTCAAGAGCAGAACACCTGAAATCGGTCACATCAGGAGTCTTAGCATCAGAAAAGCTTTAGTGTAGCATACCTAAGAAATATTTCTCTGTGTCTTTTTATTTTTATGCATTTGCAAGAAGCCTTGACGAGAATCTGCTGCACTGTGTGCTAGCAGCAGGGAGTTCTTAGTGCTGGTCGGTTTGGATCTGTTCAGTTGGTCTTGAAGTCTCCTAAGATGTTTTGAACTCTCTTCTTTGAGGGAAGAGAGAACGGTTTGGGGAGGTACCAGTACAAATGGATCTGAATTGAGATGTCCTAAGCTGGCTCACCGGCCAGATCTTCGTTTTCTTTCTGCTGGCTGTGGTTTGCTCCACTGGCAAGCAAGAGTTGTAAGGTAACAGGATATAGGATTGGGAGGAAGAGATTCTTACTGGGTTTTCCTTGGCAGGAGCACGTCAGTTTGCTCTTCCGAAGTGACCTGTGGTGATGCAGCAAATCTTTCCAAGTCGTGCTGTTTGTTCTGAAGCCATCTTAACAGAACCAGAGGCTGGGATGTTTGTTCCGAGCCTTCCTATGGCCGGATCTTCTGTGACATTGGGCGAGAGACTTAAAACTTGTCTGTTTGCTACCTTGTGATATTAGGTTGAGTTTGGGCTTTTATGACTGGATGAAATGTCAGTGTATTTAGAGAGATCTCTCAAAGGGTTGCATTTCTGTGATCCAGCAGAAAACAGGTGCAGAAGCGTTAGAGCTGATGCTCACTCAGGCAGCTCACTGCTAAAATTCTCCTCCATGGCAGACGAACAAGAGGCCTTGAACTCCATCATGAAGGACCTGGTAGCACTCCAGATGAGCCGACGGCACAGGCTGACTGGATTTGATACCATGAAGAACAAAGACACCGCTCACTCCAACAAACAGGTAATAGGCTGGGCAACAGGTACCCGAAATTGCTGCCTGGACTCAGGAGGGATGCGTGGGATTGACAATGGGTCTGCTGCCTGTCTTCTGTCCTGTGCTTCTGGCCTGGCAGCTGAAGCATCACCACTGGATTAGCTCCCTGTGTTTTTTTCACTTGCTGACCTTCATAGACCCAGGAGGGTGCAGTTTGGGTACCTCAGCACTCCATCTTCCTCCCACGTGTGTTTTTGATGGTATTTGATCTGTGTAGAATAGCTTAAAAGTTTACCAAGTGGTTTTCTTATTTTGCAGTCCATATTGCCTTTTTTTTTTTAATTACTTTTTTTTTTTTATCATTCTTAAAGAAAAAACACAATGCCAGCAGTCCACCCCTCTTGGGCAGCCCTGCAATAACAAACCAGTGTGCCTCTGCAGTGGAAGAAAAAAAAATTCCGGTAAGAGCTTGCGTCCTATTCAGTGTTAACAATTACGAATTAGGAGCATGTTTTTAAATTGTGCGTGGCAGCATTTACAGAATTCACTTAAGCAGGTGTGGGAGGCCAGGAGAGCTTTTCATTACTAACTCTGTCATATGGCAGTAGCGTGCACTTCTCCTTGTAGTGGAAATAATCCTTAAATTCAGAGGGAAGCGGAGAACGGAGAAGCAGTAATGATGAAAAGGAAACAAGTATTTCAATTTCTGATTCAAAAGAAGGTCACTGCAGTTCACAGTTGCATAAAGCAGTCTGTTGGGTAATGAACTAATGCTGGTCTTAATCTTCACATGATTCAGACTGCGTATGAATACAGGATGAGGATCCTGATGAAAGTGAGTCAAACTGAAGTTGGTTCAAGTACAGTGAAGGGGATTATCTGAAAGGGCTGGCTTTAGTGAAACTGTAATAAATCTTGCCTCTGTGAAAGAGGAAACAGCCATTTACAGGTGTCTGAATGCAGCCAGCATCCTTCGTGGGGAGGCTTGGCTGGAGTTACCCATCCTATGTCACATGAAGAGGGGAATGAAGCTCATCCTTATTTGAGTATGGGGATGTAAAATCCATTTTACAAATGAAATACTTTTCCCAAGGTAATAAGTGGCAGGGTCAATACTTTAGAATTTCTCTCTCGTGTTGCTAGAAGCTTTTTTTTCTTTTTTGAGAAAACTATTGCATTGACTTTCTGGTAGAAAGAAAGGACAGAGTAATGTAGCTCTGGCACTGTATGCTGCGTATCATGTAAATGAAATACTTCAGTGCAGAATTAACAGTTTCAGTCCAGAACTGTTTGTCCACTACTGTCTTAAAGAATTAAATCAAGTTCCTCATAATTAGATTGGAGTTAACATGAGAAGTTGTTGATATTGGTAAAATCACTCTTTCCAGTTATATGCTTGTTACAGACATAAGCTTGCTGGAGCAGGCTTTAAAGTTCATGTCTGTCTCTTCCTTGTGCTTTGGCTGCTCATAATCTACTTGTTCAGCTGGGATCTGGGATTTCTTTGAATGTCTGGACAAATCCATAGATGGAGCAGTACAGAACCCTTTCCAAATCATTCTGAAATGTAAATTCAGTGAAGTCTTAAATCACAATCTGTAATCAGTCTTTATGATACCACATCACAGAGCTGGAACACTAAAGCCCCAAACTTGGATTTGTTTTCTTACTCTTCTCTTAGGACAGTTTATGTGAGTCACTTTGAAAAGCAGTTTGTATAGGAGATAAGTTTGCTGTACTTTCAAAGGAAATGAGAAGTGCTATAGTTTAACTCTTCTAAGTTCTCCCTGAAACACTAAGATGACTTTGAATTCCTTGAAACAGACAGTGTCTGATCCTTTTGGAAAAATTATCAGGAGGTAAATGCCAAATTATGTCAGTACCCATGATTGCTTTTCCCACTTTCTTTTTGTTACAAATTACAAATTTGAAATTACAAACTAATTTCAAATTAGTTTGAAAGGGTACAGCAGAGTCAAGAAGATATTTTTTTTTCAGGTAACAGCAAGTTGAAGAACAATTTCTGCAAAGCCATGAAGATTATTTTTTTTTTTAGTTCTTTCTAGTTAAAATAATGAAACCTAAAATGTCTAAACCCAGAATTCATCTTGGGGTCAGAAACTTGATCTATACAACTACTGTCACATAATTTCATCCAATTGGTCCTATTTAACTCACTTAGACTGGATTACCTAGAATTGTATAGAAAAAAAAAACTAGAGCCTTCCTTCCCAGAAAATCATAATATTAAGGGCTTATTCCTCTATCCATCAGTATCCATCTGTTTCATCAATAGTTAGCTGGTGGACCTCTTTTATAGCTTATTATTCTTACGCTGTTTGTTGCATTTTTCTTTTACTGTTCTGTTAAAATGATTTCTCTATAATGTGCTTTGTTTAGGTGTCCTTCTAGAGTAAATTCCTTTTCTTCCCACATCTAAGAAACTGTCTTTGGTAAAGCTGATGCGTAAATTACCCACCTGCAGATTATTGTTGCTGTGATTGGGAAGCTCAATTCGGATCAATTATGTACCTACAGTAGTGCTGCAGGAATACCGTGTACTCGCAGTGATTGCATGGGTCCCTTTGAACTGCATTCTTGACCACTAGGCCTGCCAGATATTTCCTCTAGCTAAAGAGCATTTCCTGGCCACATTTTTTTTGAAGTTCCTAGATGTATGATTGCCTATTGTCTAAGGCTTTCACAGATGGCTTAATCTACTCCAATCACATAAATTGTGCAGCAGAAATTATGGAGGCTTATCAGAGCAGATTTTTCCCTTTTATTTTTATCTTTGTGACCTAAATTGGGATTTGAACTTTGATCTCCAGAGTTGAAAGTTCAGCATGTTGACTCTTCCGTGTCATCCAGCATCTTCTGAGTTTACAGGGAAATGCACAGGTTGTGCAGGCAGGGCTATTAACCATCTGCCAGATATGGATGATAACCCTGTGCACTTTCAAAGGTGACATAATAGTTAACTTGTTTTTATTCTCATAGTTTGAGTTTCAGGGACTGAGTTTTTTTGCAAAAGCAGAGACTTTGTGTCTGAAGAGTGAAAAATGTGGTGTGTTCTCTGTGTGCCTCTTTTCTGCCATGAAGAAATGCTTTGAGGATTCATAAAATCAGCTTCAGTTCCCATGAATATGCAGTTGGACACCATTTCAGGCTCCTGGCATGCAGTGTTAAAGATGGATTAATTTTCTTTATAATTAAATGTGTCCTCTGTTTAAATGGCAATTAATACATTTAAATTAAATAAAATGAATTAACTATTTAATACAGATTACAACTTAGTTTTTACCCCCTTTCCTTCTCTTTCTCCCTTAGCAATTTCTCCATTCCACATGGTGCTGTGCTCACATGCCACCCTCTTAATTGTCTACAGTTGACTTTCTCCATGGAAGCTGACGCCCTCAGATTTGTTGTGTTCTGGTTAGCCTTTTAGGAGTTGGTGCCTCCTGCAGTCACAGAATCGCCTGCTTTGTAGTTGGGCCTTAAAATCCTTATGTGCTCCATTCATTTGCTTTATTCTGTGTATGTCAGAGTTCTCACTGTGAACTAACTTTTTGTTCTTTTTTATGCAGAATGATGTAAGGATAAAGTTTGAATATCATGGAGAAAGGCGGTGAGTCTGTCTTCGCTACTTTCTTTGCCTAGCAGAATACTTTAGTCAGGTTAAATACCTTGTTGGCTTCACTCTCCTTGATGCTGAGTGAAAAACACACACAGTAGTGAGAAATGTTGTCATTAAAGACAGATTATACACAACTTATTTTTTTAGAAAATAACTTTCCTCTTATTTATTTCCATAATATCTATTTGTAAGTGAATTGCAGTAATATTAAGTAAGCTTCCAGCCTGAGTCTTTTTATCTCAGATATGTTTCACTTTTGTTTCATTTAACTAAAACCAAATGAAGCTAATCAAACTAGCTTCATTCTTCTCTAGTTTGTCACTTCCTGATGACCTATCACTATTGCTGTCCTGCTGTGACTGAACAACATACACAGCAAGGGAAGGTGTTTCATTGGTCTCTGTTTCCTTGTTATTTCCTCTGATGCATGGTATTGAGATGCTTTCTTAAAAAAAAAACACAACTGAATGGACGTTTTTTGTTCGCAATGTTGTGTCCAGTGGGTAAAATTTAGTCAGGTCTTTCATTCCCTGCTCTTCTGCATACGCGAGTTTTTCTTGCTGAAAGAAAATTTCTCACACGAGTAAATTTTACTCGTTTTGTAAATCTTGTGACTTTGTGTATGCAGAAGGTCATTACTGAGGTTTAAGATCACCTTACACATACTCTTAAGATACTAGTGCATCGTATAATCCCTTCATTTTTCTTGTCAGAGGAGCTCAGGTGTGATTAGTACACACTTTCTCTGTCACAAGTTGATTTTGCACTGTTCATGCTCATTGTTAAAGGATCACTAACTGTTGCTTTTCAGAGGAAGTTATTGGTATGTTCTTTGGCACTTTGGGCTCCTGTTTTGTTTGTTGCAGGAGGTTATAAAATACACCTTAATTTTGGAGAACCTGACAACCTGCATCAGTTGATTACACACATTGTTGATGTGCCAGTCAAACATTCACAGAGGTCTTGTAAAAATGCATCTTGTGCTTATGCATGCACCAAAAAGGGTTTAGAGATAAGGATGTATCTAGTTTAGTACATCAAGTTAAACCTTGACTGCTCATAGCCTCTGGATATAAAATAATAAAGCAATCAACACATTGTTAATTATGGCTTAAAACTTTCCCCTGTTGTTCATAGTTCATTTTTCACATCGAGGCCTCAATTTAAGATTATTTTAATGAACATTCTCCTGATGCTCTGTGTTTGGTCCAGTTTGGACCACGATGCTGGAGCTGGTTGTAGCTCAGTGTATTGGAGCAGCCAACAGAGTGCAAATGCTGTACCAGTGGGAGCTCCTGGAAGCTGTAACGGTTGCCTTGAACTTTCAAAAGCTGGTCTCAAAAAGGCCCTAAATTGTCTCATATTTAAGAGGACCTCTCGATACCGTCATAGCTGGTCAGTGGCCATGTGAATCTACAGGAAGGCTCCAGGCTTGCTTGCAGCCTCTTTGAGGGTCCTCTTGGGCCCCCACTGAGGTCGAAAAGGGATCATGATGTTATTTATGTTCCAGTTTCCTTTTTCTGAAGAAATCATTTGGATTGTAAGCATGAATTCGTATGCTACTCCTTACAGGTATCCTATAGAAATCCTTCCATTCCAGGCAGTATTTTCAACATGAAGCGGTTCATGATTTGATGGTAAAACACAAAGTTAAGAAAACATTTTTATGTGTTCGATAGTACCTCAGTACAAGTTGTGTACAGAGATCCTAACGGCCTGTTACTAGCAAAGGTTATCGACTGGGCTGCTTAAACTCTTCCTCAAGTGTTGTCCTTTGTCGAATGTAGGTATTTTTGTTAAAGGAGGAAAACAATTTTTGTTGATAAAGCAAACCATAAAGAATAACTTAATTTTTTCCTCAAAAAATTGAACAATTACATTCACCTAAGTCCTGTATGGTGAATTTTATGACTAAAAAACCGATTTTGGACACTCTGCTCTGTCAGAGTCATTGTGGGGACTGTGACAGAGCCGCTGTGCAAGGTGTCACAGCTTGTCGCGATAGCGTGTCATGACAAGGCACCTTGGAAGCGAACTCCTGTCACCACAGTCCCATCACCTTCCGTGTCTCCTGCCTGAGTGCATTTAGGATGGCACAGAGCTCAGGGAGAAGGAAGGTTTTCCTGAAGTAACATTAAAATGAAAAGGTTGATTGTGTGTTAGTCTAATTATGCAGTTACGCTTGCCTGAATTCCCCATTCCCAGAGCGGTATGCAGTTACAGACAGCGAGCTCGCCCCGAGAATGTAAGTGTGTGTGCTGGGTTTCAGAGGAGCTGCCAGAGCTGACCACAAATATTTAAGGTGGTGAGGCAGGAATGGGCTCCTTAAACCATGCAGTCCATGATTTTGTGTTAGAAGAGTGCATGGAGTTTTTTACACTAATAGAATTTGTGGCACCTGAGAACAGCTCTGCTTTTCAATGCCGTGAGCACAGAATGGAAGCCTTCATAAGGGGCTTCAGTTCAGCTGAGAGCTAAATTACATTTCTACGGTGCCAGAGTGCTATAATTTCATGGACGGCTTTCTTAGTAATATGTAGAAAATGTTATTGTGGGCTGTGTTTTTAACAAGGACAATTATTTCTAAATTGCTGAACGTTGTAGGTCTGGTAGCGAGATGAACCCTTCCTGGGAAGTGGCTGAGGAAGCCAACTAACACTAGAACTATTTAAAACAAAGGCTGCATGTAGAGAAAGGACACTGAGTGTTGGCAGAGCGTGCTGGATGGACTTTCTGGAAGTTGGGCCTTCTGTCCTGAGGTCAGGTTCAGCACAAAGCTGTGTGATTGCCCCCAGGGATTCAGGGTTTCACCAAGCTGCGAGCAAGATGGATCTCGAGCATCCGTGGTCCGTTCAGGTAGTCTGTGCACTTCTTGATGGCAGAGTTGCCAAGCAGTGCCACGTTTATATAAATAACCACATTTTTTGTGCCAATATTTCAGCTCGGCAGAGCTGAAGTTGCAATCTCAGAGCTTTCTGATAGCTCCCCGCACGGCAGTGCCACATCCCAGAGCTGTTGGACCTGCAGTCAGGAGGCAGCCTGGTCTTGTGGCCTGTGGCAGCAGATGGCGAGGAGTCTGCTTGCAGGAGCCTGGAGGCAGGAGCAACCACCTAAATGGATTTCTGGGCAGTCAGCATCCTTGGTTCACTAAAATAAGGTCTGACGAGTTGTAAGCTATAGTTTACATTTGAGTCCTCCAGTTCTTGACCCAGCACATTTTACTGGCTGATTATTCTTCCGAGAGAGGCAAAATCATCTTTTTCCATGGCCGTCAAGGTAGCAACTTTCTGAGTACTTGGCAACTTCCTGCAGGAGAACGTTCCAGCAAAATAAACAGTTTTAGGTGCTTTGCTGGAACTTCGTTTTACTGCTATGCCTAAAGCATTATCGCTTCTATCCTCATGGAGGCAAAATGGTAATAAATACCTAACAAAGAAATCCATACTGCGCTTTTCTTAAAAGCATACCTGTGCTGTGGTGTGCACCAGGGTTCCCCTAGGACAGTTATACCTGTTGCCATTTCAGCTTTCTTGAGGCCATTGATGTGTTATTGGCCTAGGATGCTCTGCCACTCAGCTGGCAAGGAAACGGCTGGATGTCAGGACAAGGATTTTAGTGGGCCACAAAGTCTGGGCTCACAGATAGCGATCAGAAAAAATTATATCTCTGCGTATTTTAATTGTCAGTCCGTTGGTGGATATGCCCAGAGTTGCATTACATGTAAGCACACAAGAATAATACTTACATGTATTTTATTTAAATCTGTCTCTTTTACTAAAGTAGGGAGGACACATGAGATTATGATGAGATTGAGATTGATCTGCTGTATATAAATATTTTGAATTACTATAAGTCAGATGTTGTTACAGCTGAAGCAGTATTTAAGTTTTGATATATTACACCTCTGTAATTAAAAGAGAGAGAGAAAAACCAAAATTAAAAGAAAAAAAGCCACGAGTGACCAACAGTTGCACGTGAGTTAGGTTTGACTTCAACTCCTGAGGAAAAGCTGCTGCTTGTTGCATGGGATCTGAGGTAGAACTACAGAAACAGGGTGGTGAGTCTGTGTTTCGGGTGTTTGGAGATGTTTGACTTGAATTTGCAGAGGGCAAATGTGGAGCTCATGTCCCCGATCACCTTTGGGATTGAGGGCTTTGAGGTTCCTTTGTGTCTGCCTGCCGATACCTTCCCTCAGGAGTCCAGGCCTAACTTGCTGTGGGAAAGTTTGCTGAAACCTTTCAGTTGGAACACGTTTTGGAAAATATTAAGAACTGAGTTTTTTTGTTCAGATATCAGAGTATTTAAACCAAAATGCCTTTTTGTTCTTTGGGCCTTTTGCTGCATAAATCTCACTAAATGTATTTGTGTGTGTCTAGTGCCTGAGGCGGTATTCTTTAAGCCAACATACATAGTAGATTTGTGTCCTCTTATGTGGAAGAAATTTATTCAGTAAAGGATACTTTTCTATCCAGGAGCAAGGGCATTCTATTTGAAGTCTTCAGCTGAATAATTCTGAGGTTGCATTTTGCATTTTGGTGAACCAATTTGCAAATGCACCAGAGGTTAACAATTCCTTGCTAAAATAAATAATATTAATTCAAGCTTAAAAAGGTAATTACCGATTTGAGGATGAAAGTAAAACATTTGTGTTTTGTTTCTGTTTTTTAATGATTCAACCATCTAATTTGATTGCATTATCAGGTATATGTCTGAATTCAATAAGTAATTTTCTTGTTGTTTTTCCAGAATTATCCCATTTGTCCGTCCTGTGCGCTATGAAGATGTGCAACAGAAAGTGAAAACAGCCTTTGGCCAGCCCCTGGACCTCCACTACATGAACAATGAGGTACAGAGCATTCTTATCAGTGTCCAAAAAAATGCAACAATCTCTCTAGATGATGCCTCCTTTTTCCATCCCAAATTGTGTGCCTTTAAATTTAATTTTTAATTTTTCCCTCTAATATGGGCCATGATTGAATCTCTCTGCTCTAGAGGAAGATGTACTGATACGGACAGAACATGACACTGATGTCTGGATTGTAGACATCATCATCTTGCTTCTTCCTACTGGTGTTATTTGGGAGACTTTCTTGGGGAAGTAAAAGCAAGTTAATTGAAGTATTTTGGCTATTGAAACCAACTATCACAGGCCAGTAGATACGCAGTCTGCAGACTACAGGCAGTCCCCACATCATTTCTTTAGCTGTCCAGGAACAGATTTAGAAGTGTCTAGTTTGCCATCCAGGCATTTGTAACACATTTACTTCTTGCTGGCTGTGACCCTTCTGCACATTGCTCAGCTCGCAGGCAAACAACATGAGTGAGGGTACAGGGAATGCTATCGAGTGGTTGTGAGGGATTATGGGCACTATAGTTGATAAAAGAAAGTGACCTGGGGAGTATGCACTTGTCTCTGAGGAACTGGGTAGTCTGTGTTAACAATTTAAGTATTTTTTGGCTTTCTCCTGGCTTTTCCTGTTTTTTTGTTGTTGTTTGTTTGTTTTGTTGTTGTAGTGTTGCCTTTGTGTTGTTAGAGACTGCATTCCTATGAAAGAGATGTAAAACCCCATTCACCAGTAGAAGTCAAACAAAATGAAAGTATTTCTTCAGTGTTAATAACATCCACGTATCTAGATGTGAATTGGCTGTGGAATAGAAGGTGTCTGAGGGTAATTTAATGGGGTTTTACCAGCAAGTTTTTAAAATCTTATTTGATTCCCTCTTTCAGAGCGTAAATCTTCCCTGTGTTCATCTCTTAGCTGAAACCTAGTTTTTGTTTGATTGTTAGGTCTGGATTCATAAATATTCAGAGACAATGTTCTCATCAGGGAGTCAGCCTGTCTCTGACTTGTTCTTAGCAAGCAATGAATTCAGGTAGCAATTAGTATTTTGTGGATGTTGCCTTAGGGAAATTTGCATGAGGTCAACCACTTTTCTGATGGTATGGAAGGAAAGCTCTGTATAAAAGGACAGTAAGACAATATTGTGATGAAAACTTGTGGCATAATTGAGCAATCAGAATCCTATTCTATATTCTGATCTTACTTTTATTTTTTACGTCTTGTTTAAATTCCTGTTGCAGAAGTAGACTCTTTTTTCTGTTCTTTCTAATGATTTTTTTTATGTTCTGTATTTTGCAGCTATCGATTCCTCTGAAAAACCAAGATGACCTGGATAAAGCAGTAGATCTCTTAGACCGAAGCTCTAATGTGAAAAGCCTTAGAATATTACTGCTGTCTCCAGACAGAAACCATGTACGTAACAACTTCTGTGACTGCAGCAAAATGTAGTCGTAATGGTGATTTTATCCAAGCATAATAGGAATTAGTAAGATTTTTCTACTTCAGAGACACACATGAATATGTTTATTCTCTTTGTTTTGGCTTTACCTATGGGGGAGTTTGTTTTGTTGTTCTTTCTTTTTCTTTTTCTTTTTTTTCTGGCTGCAGCAGGTGTTTAGGGACTAAACTATTGAAAAGATGTTTTCAAGCTGTAATTATGAAGGATGTTTTATGTGGAGTACCCAATAACTGTATGCAGAAAACTCTTGATGAGTTTGATTCATAGAGAGCTTTTTTAAGTTTCAATTAGTAGCACAGTGTCAAAACTGCACGTAATTATCTTGTCTTTAAGAAAGCACAAGTTGTTCTTGAAGACAAGCTATTAGCAATTTTTTTTTTTTTTCTGGATGGAACGCCTCAGGATATACCTGATGCTTTTCCAGTTCTGTGGCTTAACTGCTTTGAATCCAGTCTTGCTGTGTAGGAACTGAGTTGCTTTTAGCTGATAATACACACCTAAGATGAATTTGACTGTCTCGGTTCACTGTCCATCATAAGGGGCTGTGGCAGTCAGTGACTATCAGAGCAGTTTGCACTTTTCATCAGAAAAGACTGTAACATAAGAAGTAAGTCAAATTCCCAAATATGCCTATTTTAGGCAGTGAATTGAAATACGAACTGAGGAGGGCATAAAATGTCCCAAGTTTCTTATACTGCTGGTCTGCACGTGAACTCTGTTCACTCAGGCTGTTAAACCAGTGCTTTTGGGGTGATTATTTTTGGTGATTTTTTTTCTTTTATTTTTAGAATAAAAGTTATCCAGCTTTTAAAGCCAAAGACCCCTGGTAGCTTAGATATCTGATTTGCAAATTACTAAATTTTCTTGAACAGCATGACACAAAAAGCTACACTGTCTTGAAATCTCTGTTGATCGTAGCTTGTCAATCTTGAATGTTCATCCTTGTGCAAGTTCTGCAGGCTGTGAGCTCCAGCTCTTGGAATAATCACTCCTCTAATTCTTAGAGCTGTCAGGGGAATTCAATATACTTTGTACTATTTTTGAAATTGATGATCTATGCTAATAGACAAATAAACACCATCAGGTGTATTAACAGCAGTTTCTCAAACGTGCCAAAAGCTGGAAGGGTACTGGGGGAACGATGATGTTCTTTGTCCTATGCCCTGTCCCTAAGCATTTGTTACTGGCCGCTCTGAAGACAATACTTGGCAAGAAGGCCTTTGGTCTGACCTAGTGTAGTCAGATTTTGTTCTGTGTGGTCAGGAAATGGTCTGGGAAAGGTGGCCTCTACTTTTGGTATTATCCAGTAAAACAATCGTCTTTTACAGCCCTCTTAATTCCAGTGTCTTGAGGCTACAAACCAGATGTTATATGATACTATCTAAACTTTACGTAAGCCCCCAAGACCTTCCTACAGTAAACACTCAAGTAAGTCTCATCCCTACACCAGCCAGTAGCCAGTACTGTGGTGGTGTCCTTTTATTAGCTGTTTTTTCCTCTTTTGCTCAAAGCAGAAACAAACAGCAAAGTCTTCAGTAAGTGCCACTGTTTCCCCCCTCTCCTCTGACTTCCTCTTCATCTCTTGAGTTGCCTGACAGGAGAGCCCTACATGTGATAAAGCAAAAGCCCACGAGCCTGAAGGAGGTTTCTTGGCTGCATGATCTCATCCCACTGAGGGAGCGGGAAGCATTATTTTTCCTGAAGTACAGGATGCAGATTTTGTTTTAGTTGTGCTCTTTTTCTGGGGATGGAAAGGTAATGCCGTGACTTTGGCACTAATATGTGTATAAAACAACTTTCCAGTGACTAGTACTGTGAGCCTGTCTTTGTTTTTATTAATTTCCTTATGCCTCTTACTGTGGCTCACTTGTGCTCTTTCTTATAGCAAGAAACTCGCTCCTGTCATCCTTTCTTTCTCTTTAGAAACTAATGGGAAGAACTGGTTAAGTTGAACACCTAGAGTACTAAAGGGAGACTGTCCACATAACTGGTGTGACCTTTGCATCTGTTATTCAGCTCCCATGAATGTATTCATGACGGAGTTTCTGCAGTTTAAACCAGGCTCCCTCCTTGCTTGGTGCAAAGGATTTTCCTTTTTAAATGACCAGCTGTTTGATGGTTTTACTTTTTTGATTCTACAGCCTCACACCTTGTTTGTCAGTCCTATTCAAGTAAAATTCAAAAGAGAGGATTCATTTCCTTGGGGTCTCTTTGGTTCAGTTTGTCTGAGTAAAATAAGTGCTTCAGAAGCATTCAATTCTGTAACAGATGAGAGAGAAGGCATAGCCTATCCTCTTGTAAAACTAGGTACTTTAGGACAATTGAAATCAAAAATTCCCTGGTCTTGAGCACCTGCTTGGTCATATCTCATTTGCTCGGGGGAGGTTGCCAATCCACAGTATTTCAAATATTTGGACCCTACTGCAGTGTCCTCACACAACTGGTGCCCAGGATCAGTATTCACAGCAAAGTTCAGTTCCATGGTAAGAGCCCACGTTACCTGTGCAGTCCTCAGGGAGTGTGCAGAGGGGTTAACTCCCTGGAGCTCCACAAGTGAGCACGTTAAAGAGTCTGGTTTCAGCATTTAAGCCTTGCAGTTTCTCTGAGAGAGCTCTGCGTAACTGTCGCACAAGGAGGACGACAAATTTCCTGGGCAGCTTCTTACTGTAGTGAATTGCAAAACCACCCTGTGGTTTCTCTTTCTACAAAGCATACTCGAGTTACCCCTTCTGTCTTCCTCAGCAAATGCAGGAGAAGTCCTGTGGCACGTCTCCTTTCACTACTCTTTCTGCTTTGAATGAAAGGAAGGCACTGTGGAAAAAGGATCTTTAATTTCATTACATCCATGTAAGTGCAGGGAAGGATGAGTAAAAGCAACGCAGGCAGCATTCATCTTGTAATCTCCCAAGTCTTTGTGCTTTCAAAGTCTAGGATTTATTTTTGCCTAGGCTGATCAGTCAGCTCTCTTAAAAAATGTGGGGAATCAAGTTGCTAGCTTTCTGAAAGAGTGCAAGATTCATAATTTACTGCTGCTGGCCAAAGTGGCTGGCAAAACTGCAGCTTCTTCCGTGGTCTGATATCAGAGGGTGATCTGAGCCCCTTTCCTGTTAGCTTCACAGGTAGCTGCTAAAGGAAGACAAACACTGAGACCGGTAAATCCTGCGTGTGATTTGAGGCTGGAGGGAAGCATGCTCTAGTTGTTTGACTCCTGTTCTACAGAATAATTGCAAAGCTTCCTCTTTTGCTGCCTTTATTGTTTGTGTTCTTTGAAGTAATAAGACATCAGGCTGTAGGGCTGGTTTTCAGCTACTTTCTTGCTACTAAACGTAATGTTTTTGAAACTGTGGCCAGATTGCTTGAGCTCCTCAGTCTCATTTTGTTCTATTTCACTTTCATTTTACCCAACAGACAAGTTCTTCACCCCATTCTGGACTGCCCAAACAAGTCAGGATTAAAACCTCCCAATCTGTGGGGGATGTGAACACACCCTATCAGCAGCCAGAACCCAGAAGTAGGCATCTGTCTGTCAGTGAGTATTTTTGCCACTTCTGCTTGTCTTTATTTTGTGAAAATTACCTTTTGGGCACTAGGATTTATGGTATAGTGTTTATGAAAGCCATGAGAAATTGAAAGGTTATTCTAGGACAAGGCTGTTCATTTTCAAAAGCTCTTAATATGTTTATAATAGAATGTTTCAAAGTTCCTTACTAAGTTGTTGAACAGCTGAGGAGCTGCTAAAAGGGATGTGTTAAAGCCAGATTCATTGAGGTTAGAAGTTTGGAAAGCTTATGTGAGTCCATTAAGCTTTTTTATTTAGATTGGCAATTTCACTTCATGAAATCTAGATTTGATTTTTTATTTTTTTTTATGTTGAGTTTTGGAATTGGTGCTTGGTCCTGTAATCAAGCATTTTATGAGTATCACAGGAATTGCCACGGCGTATCTAACCGCTGCCCTACATACAGAGTTCCCTTACTTTCCACTCTCCTAATTACCTATGGGTAGAGCACAGGCAAATACGGTAGGTGAGTGGCACAGCTGCACAGAAAATATTTTTAAAAATTCAATGTAATATGTAACTTTGTCTCATTTCCTTTGTGTTTGTTAGCTTAGTGAATACATACTCAGTGAGAAGGTCCACGTAAGACTCCAGTAATGCAAATAATCTAAACCTGTACGTTGCCAAGTACTATCAATTCTCATAACTTCTAAAAGTTAGTGTGCAGAGTTTTAGAGAAGGAACTCACTGACTGTGTGTACATGTTGCAGAACGTATGATGTACCATAGTGCGTTGATTTACATCCACAAGCATGCATTTCATCTGCATGGTTTCTACCTGTGGTAGGTTTGGCTGAGTCGTCCCAGTTTCTCGTGATATCCCCCTGTATAACTGTAAAGTACTGTTGAAAGATGCTCAAAGCTGCTAAGATTTTTATATTAAAAGAATAAAAATAAGTGTCTGAAGTTCCTTCAAAGATTTTTGGGTCAAAACAAAAAGCTCCGTGGTTTAGAATCTGTGTCCTCTGTGTGAAACCTCAGTGAGCTGTGAAAGAGCAGGAAGAAGGTGAAGGTGATAATAGGGATCTGCAGCCTGAGATGGTGTTCTGTGTAAATGACTTTTGCTTTAAAAGTGAGAAAAGCTGAAATTTGCAGGAAACAGAAGCAGAGGATAGTTGTGTTTGCTTTAACAACTATTTTAGGGCTTGTCAGGCCCAATGCTTCAGCTGACAGGTGCTGCAAATCACAAGGGCAGCACTAGGAGCTGGGAATGTCAGAGTTGTTCTGTTTCCAAGTTCTAAACCAGCTCTCTCTGTGGAAGAGGAGTGCTTCAGGTTCATTAAGTGTAAACTTGAGGCGTAATCTTAACCATATTTTGTTTAACAGTATTTGCAAAGCAATCCTGGTGTCAAATAACAAATCTGATTAAATTAGTACAGACAGTCCCATACTGGGGGCCCTAAACCAGAGTCAGATTCACACTGCTCTGACCAAAGTTAATTGGGAGAGGAAGCTCAGTAGAGAAGGACTTGAGAACTGGACCAGCAGTTCTCTAAATTAGACTAATTTAGCAAGTCTTCTGTATCTTTTCTGGAGTCTGCTGATCCCCTTTTACACAGTTTGCTTTTGTGAAGTAGCAAACAAAAACAAAGAAGTGCTATAAGCTGAAGTACGTCTGGGACTGGTACAGAAAGGGTTTACCCATCCATTCTAGTTTGAAGTTAACATGCATAAAAAGAGCAGCATTTCTTGGTCCTATAAGGCAAGCAGTGATATCCATGCTTGTCTGAACACCACGTTTCTTTTTTTTTCAGACAGATTTGATGCCAAAAATATTTGATTTTTAAAAATCTTTCTCTTTTGTTGGCATTCGAAGGTATCCAAATCATGATGCCAAAGCTAACAGACTGTACCACGTGTCTGTCATGGGGAAGCGGTACGGTACTAAGGGGCCCCTTCTGTAACCCTATTACACAGACTCTCTCCTCTTATCCTGGCTTATGAACATTTTCTGATTAGCCTGTCATCAATCATAAAGGCACTAGTTTTATTTTCTGAACATGTCAAAGTTTCAGGCTGCTACCTTATTAAGAGGTCCAGAAGGATTCCAGTTTTTCAGGAGGTTTGATAGTAAGTTGGCAATAGCTTAGCATTAAATCTGCTCCTTCTTCCTCCTCTTTTCCTATCTTTGATTTTGGAAAAAGAACGTACCCTTGTTAGCTAGCATTCCAGGCACAGAAACTTCCCTGTTCGTGACATGTCGTGAGATGGAAGTCAAAGGCAGAGTAGAACAGAAGGTGTTTGCAGGAGATCCATCCGTGTAGTTCCTGTCTTCTGAAACAGCCATGCCTCAAGCCCGCTGTCACCAATTCAGAGGAAGTAAAGATAAGTTTTATTAAAAAAAAAAAAAAGAAAAAAGAGAGAAAAAAAAGTTGCTAAGCATTCTGGCAGCACTTGTGTTTTTTCCACTCACTTCCTTTGGTACGCATTGATTTAGTGCCGACTTCCCTTTCCTGCCCAGCGCTGGTGGCCGGTCCACAATAGCGGCTGGGCTGCTGCCAGCAGGACTGGGGCTGCCTTCGGCCAGCCGTGGTGGCATTGTCTCGGAAAGAGTGAAAGTGTGCTCCCGTGACTCACTCGGTGCAGCCACAAAGCACACTCGCTTGTTTATCCCTGCTGCAGTTGGCTCGTGCCATCACGTGAGCTCCGCAGAGCTGCTTGGAAAATCAGGTAGTAGCTCAGCAGATTTTTGTGCATGCAGTCCACCTCCCCGCCGCCTGCTCTGAACCATGCCAGCAGAGGGTTTTTTTTCCGCTCCGCAGCCCTCTGAAAGGTGTACATGCTGGTTTTCGGCTAGCTTCTGCCAATGTTTGCCTTCACTCTTTATTACAATAATTTCTGTAGAAAATATTTTCCTTGGGAGAGGATTTGCTGATCTTCACCCATCTTTCGTAGCACCTGAGTACACACAGTTAATTAAAGACAGTGTTGTGAGGAGGACAGCTTGAGAGCTGATCTTAAAACGCTGTCTCTGACTTCATGGGTGACCTTGGGCAGATCGGCTGGACCACGGCATTTCTTGGAGCTCACGACTTAACGTGGTGGGAGCCGCAGGTGGATGGGTTACTGCAGAAAAGGGTTTTATTCCTTCCTGTTTCTCAAGTATCGTCTTTGAGATCAGCAAAGAAAAAGCAAATCCCAGGGGCTGAGCTTTTCTGAGAGGCACAACAGAAACTCCTTAGGCAGTACCATAACAGATGAGTAAAATGTTTTTCTCATTGTTTTCTTTTGGCCCCTAAACATACACGCTCTGAGCATTTACCTGTCTCATAAATGAAAATTGCAGAATTGACCTCTGTGTGTTTTTGCCCAAGCTAACTGTACAACTTCAATTTCACATAGCAGGACAAATTTTGGGGTCATTTACAAAGTTACCAGTCTTCCCATGGAGCACTTAAATTGCTCGGTATCGGTACGATCAGCTGATGATAGCTAGCAGGGATGGTGTTCTCACTCAAAGGAGATGACGCTAACTGAGGCAAAGTTACAGCCAAGGCAGAAGATCGATTGCTCTGACCAGAGTTTTGTCTAGTGATTAGCAGTGTAGTGAAGTTTGTGCCCCTGTTAGAAAGCCAGGAAGTCCTGAAGTCCTCTGCCTTCCCCAGGATAATGAAGTTATGCTCAGAGGATTGAGCAGAAAAGGTGAGAGACAGGTGACATCCCCTTTAGGAGCTTTGCCAGCAATTTTCTTGTAGCAGCTTAAATGGAGCCACAGGAGCTCACTCACCAATTTGCTTTTTTACATCGCACCTCCTGGTCCCACTCCAGACTGTAAGGCTTACTCCAGCATTGCTGTGATCAGAGAGATCTAACGTTAGAGGTGAATATTCGGGTTTTGTGTGCATGCACATGCTGTCTCGTTTCAGTAAGCGTCAGTCTCAAAGATGTCCTTCTCTCTGGCTCAGGTTCCCAGAACACAGGCCGAAGTTCACCGCCCCCTGGGTACGTTCCAGAGAGGCAGCAGCGCATTGCTCGGCAGGGTTCCTACACCAGCATCAACAGCGAAGGCGAATTCATCCCAGAAACCAATGAACAATGTGTGAGTATGAACATCGGGGTAACGAAAAGGAAGCCCAGCAGTTAAGGAATTGCTGCTGCTGTCTGGGCCCTCTCTTTCACTCCAGAATAATCAGTAGTTGTAGCTGTGTTAGCAGCTACTGGTGTTGCCTTGTTCATTCAAGCCATGCTTCAAACCTCAGTGCCTTTGTTGGACTACCAGAAGCTGTTGCATTGGTTATTGGGCATGGTCTCTCCACCTCCGAATGAACCCTGCAGTTCTGGTGGCATTACACATGTATGCTCAGGTTTCCTATGGACCCTCTTGCATTTGAAACTGCGGTTTCCATTGAAAAAAGTAGGAAGTAAGGCCAAAGGGCAACCTGCAGGTGGGGACAGCAATGCAGTAGCACCAGCAGAGACTGTTTCTGAAATTACTTGTGCTCAAACCCAGCACGCTGGTCGACTCACTTTAATCGTCACAGCAAAGTCCTTCATCACCCAAAGCAAAGCCGTGGCTCAAATTCAGTATGTGCTTAACAGTTTATGTGGGAGTTGTAGGAAAAACATACGCTCCAAATAGCTTTAGACTCTCCTCTTCCTCTGGACATCCTCCAGGCAAGCAGTAGTGGACTCTGATTCTCTTGTGCAGCCTCTTTTAGGCATCAGACTGACGTTGCTTTGTGACTTCTTTTGTGTTGCAGATGCTGGACCCTTTAAGCAGTGCTGAGAACTCGGTGTCAGGAAGCTGTCAGTCCTTGGACAGGTCAGCAGACAGGTATAGGCTGGTAGGAACTTACGTGCTCAAATCAAAATACCAGTTGTACTTCTACAAAAGGCTATTTTCCATCTCAAATTTTCTTGGAGAGAACTAGGAATTTATTTCCTACCTATATCCCAATATATTTCTTAGAGAGAATTAACTGCATCTTAAGGCTGTTTTATTTTCTGGCAAAACCATACACCAACAACCTGGTGCTTCAGTAGCTCTGTGTTAGAAATACAAAGTTCTAAAGTCTGCCGTCTGCGTGGAGCCTGGGCTCAGAACATCTGGCTGCGGGGTATTTAAATCTTTTAGACAAGGCTCTACTTGTTCATTTGAAAAAAGAAAAAACAACAACCTATTCTAAGGTTACACAAATATATCATTACACCAGATTCCTGTGCCCTGCAAGATACTCTATTAATTCCTCAGGTAAATGGGGGGGGGGGCTCTTCTTTTGGTGAAGTTAGTCACAGTCTGATGGTCTAGATCTTTCTCTTCCCTTCCTTTGCTGGTGGTGGTGCCCATCTCCCGCAGGTATTAGGATCAGTGCTGCCTTTGAACATCTAAAGTGTGTGTGAAAAAGGCTGAGAATTTTTAAGTGCTTCCCATGTAAAATCAATAATTCGAAATAACCTAAAAATCATAAACTGAAATGCCCCACTTAAGGTTATGTACAGACCGTCCTAGAAAGAGTATTTTTTTTACAAAGACAAGTCCTTTTCTTAATTCAAGGAATCTAGAAGCTACAAAATTAATTTCTTCCCCATCAGGCTTTGATTTGGGGGAGAAGGAAAGGCGCACATGCCCTGAGGTGTCAATAGGCAACTGTAGGTCCTATTAACCTGAATAGCAACCATGGCTTCCCATATAGGCTTCACCTTGTTTCTAAGGTTCTTCTGAGCTGGTTCCTATAGGTAGTGTAAGCCTTTATGTTGAGGTTGGGTTTTGTGTCCATCTGCTTCTTCCACACAGTTTGAGTCACAAAGAAGCAGTTAAATTAACCTCTGTGTGTGCACACATTTACATTTATTTATTTATTTTGGGTTTTCTTACCTGTCCTTCTCTCCCCTTGTCCTTTAAAGTGCGGGTATCATCTGGGGAAGCTGTTTTTCTCCTTGTACACTGGTTTAAAAATAAAAAAAGTGTAGGTAACACGGCTTTGGTACAGATTAAGTTTGTGTAATCTCTTTAGAGGTGTTAGAGGCCTTCTGCCAAGCAAGGAGCTGCATTTAGGCTTGCTTTGAGGAGTCCTGCTTATTGGGGAGAGCTGTGAGGTATCGTTGCTGTAAGCAATGTTTGTGGTTGGGCTCATCTGCTGCTGGTAGAGAGGAAAGGGAACAGAAGTTTTCAGGACAGGAACTCTTAAAACTCACAATGAACCTCTTAGGGCGGTGGTCCCCTTTCTCTCCTGCCCTGTGAGCAGTGTGCTACAAGCAGTGTCCTTTTTTGCTCTTCCTCTCAGCCTTGGATTTAACCTTCCATTTCACGTAGCTGCAGGAAGCATTAGGTTTCAAACCATGGGCTGGGGAACCACTGAATGAGTGACACAAACTGAACAGAAAGGATGCCTGCTCATGCTGGGAAATAGTCTGGGGCTAAGCCTGACTTTGTTTTAGCATGAAATTATTGTAGGGACACCAGCTTGAGAATCACTGTTACCGATGTGCAAATACATTAGCTTGTATTTTAAAGTCCTTCTAGGTTTCTCTCCAGCTGCTAGCAAAACTTACTCTTGCCTTCTTTCTTTAATAGTCCTTCTTTTCGGAAGTCACGGATGTCAAGGGCACAAAGCTTTCCTGATAATAGACAGGAGTTCTCAGGTATGTCAGCGTCCAGTATAAAGAGTTCTTGATCCAGACATATCTGCTGTTTGCTGGCTAGCCTCCGTGTTTGCTGGGATGATAAAAATAGAGGAACTGGGGATATGTTGATTGAAAAGTGCTGAAGTTATTTATTTCCTACATCTTCCTAAAAAAAAAAAAAAAAAAATCAAAAAAATCTGCTGTATCAGGAAAATTCTGTCCTTAGAAAACGTGTGCTTTCTGAAGGAGCCTCACTTCTCTCTTGGCATCTACTTCCAGACCGCGAGAATCAGATCTATGACAAAGCCGGGAAAGGTGGAACCTACCCTCGGCGCTACAACGTCTCCATGCAGCACAAAGACTACAACGATGGTGAGTGGTGTTCACACCTTCATTCCAGACTTAAAAAAGAAACTGAAGCATTGGCAACCTCCAGGGACCAGCAAAACTTTTCAGGAGTCTCTGAATACCCCGCTCCGTGCAGTTAGTGCCCGAGTTGCTGCTATTGTGCATGATGCTGCACATGATGCTTGTCCCTTTCCAAAGGGACACAATACTTCTTTGATTATTTTGTCCTTTCTGCATATATCCAGGCTGATCTGTGAGTGGTAAGGTTGAGCATTGGACGTATTTATTCCTACCTGAAGGATTCATCATGCTTCACTAGTTCACAATGCAAACTTGGTGCTGTGTATTTTAAAACAAGATACCAGGGACACAGGCACAGCTCTGCTAGGCAGACTTTAAGGAAATTAATTTCTCCAAGTTCCATAAGAGGCGCAAATTCTCGTAATCCTTGTGTGTGTTTTTCATTTGCAAGTCCAGGCACGTTATTTAGAAAGTCATTCTGTCTGTGTGGTTGTTAACAAGCTTTGGAGCTTGTGCGGTAGCTTGTAAACCAAATTTTGCTTTGGAAGGCAAGTTCTGTTTAGATCTTGATAGAAGCACAACAGCTCCGAGGACGTTACAAAGTGTTCTCTCCCCTCTGCCTTGGGAGTCATCCAAAGCTGTGCTGAACTCAACATCAGCCCTGCGCTGCTACATTTTTGCATATTGTCTGTTTGGTAGTAGGTTGTATTTCATGGGAAAAGAACACAACGTGTTTTTTCAGTCCCTTCTCTTCAGTGCTTAACTTCCAGCCATTACCTCCCACATGTAAGGATGTCATTTAGAAATTTTACCATTTTTCTCCAGGTCGGAGGACGTTTCCCCGGATACGGCGTCACCAAGGGAATCTTTTCACTTTGGTGCCTTCAAGTCGTTCCCTAAGCACTAACGGGGAGAACCTGGGCCTGGCATTGCAGTACCTGGACCCCCGGGGGCGCCTGCGGAGTGCTGACAGTGAAAATGCCCTCGCTGTGCAGGAGAGGAACATTCCCACTAAATGTAAGTGGTCACTTTGATGCTGGAGAAAGGCTTCCTGAGGTTACAAGCAGGCAGGGCTGTTAGAGATGAACTCCAGATCCAGTTTAGACTATAGCTTGATTTTTAACAAGCCATTCCAAACCACATAATCACGTGGCTGTGTTTTGCCACCAGTCTGTCTCACCAATGAGAGGTCCTTTCTTTCCCTCAGTTGAGCTGGTTTAGAAGCTGGTGATAATCTTTGGTCAAACAACAGTCCAGGAAGGCAAGTGCTGCTTGTAAAGCATTTTTAGATCTGTATAACCAGCTGTTTTCTACTGCCTCCTATTTTGGTAGTGAGGTTTAGCAAGCCATATTATAGTCCACAGTAACATGATCGTGTAAGAAAGATTTTAGGAGTTTGCTGGGCTTGAAAAAATTCAGTAGTTGTTAAGTAAAAATATGTAGGCTTGCATGTGAGATGGCTTTTCCTTTAGAAAGCGTTGGAAATTCAGCTAAGAAATTAAAAAAAAAAAAAAAAGTTGATTGGATCTAGATGATGTACAGGATTCTTAAACCAGGCAGACAAGCTTATTTTCTTGATACATTAACATTTATACTCAGGCTTGTGGATTACAGTTATTTTACAGTTAAGGACTATTTATTTCACTTGCTCCTTAGTAGAAAGATGTACTTCTGTATTTATAACATCCCTGAGTTGTTTTTTTTTGGGAACGTTTTATTATTGTTTTAAAAAAGGGGAAAGAGAGCATCAATCATTAGTAATGAACTTCAGCGATCCCATACAGTAATTTAGGGATCAAAATAAAGACATTAAGCCCGCAGAGCAAGCAACACTAAAACACCGACTGGCAGTAAATCTGATTAAATTAGACATGGCAAAGCTAATCTCTGAGCTCTTCTGTATTTTCACACTGTCCAGATGGCTGGTTCCTGTCTGTGTTTTTACAATTTCTTGTTAGATGCAGCATAATTGGAAGCATCGCGCTGCATGTGTCTGGTAGTGTCCTTCTCAAAGTTTGAGTTAAAGCACTGCTCTCTGAGTAATGTGCTGTGGTGTTAACTGCAATCTGGAAAACTGGGCTCAGGACTTTCTGGGTCAGGAGGCTGCCACTTGTACAGTGAGCTGGCCAGTACAGCAGAACAAAGAGAACTCGTAATTCCCTGCTGACGTAACCTCCTGCTGCTTTAGCTGGTTCTCATGTGTGTTTTTTAGAGTCTTAATTGTTCAGCAGGTGACGAAGATACCTTCACTGTTCTTAGGTTATGTTCCCTACCATACACATTTCTAGTAGGGAATTCTTCTGTTGTAGAGATAGCCTTGCAGTAAAATCCTTCATGCAGGAGAAGGAACCCCAAAATAACGAGTAGTTGGCAAAGAACTCAGAAATTGTGTCCTTCACATTGTCCCAGAAGCTTAGCAGTCATTTTTAGACAGGTGGGATTGATTTAGCAAGGCTGAACCAGCTCTTCTTCATCTGGTGTGTGTAGTACATACATATCAAGTGTCGGAAGGTCCTGTTTAGTTGCTGCCCCGTCTCTTAAGATCGTGGTGTTGTAGAATCCACCCTGCTGGCAGAACGAAATTCCACCAGCCTCATTTAAAACTTGTCTATAGCGTATCTTTATGAAATGTTGCACAGTTTCCCTCTGATGGGATGCTGTGGCCTGGGAGTCTGGATGGTTGAATTCTGTTCAGAGCTCTGCCACTAACTGATGCTCTGAGAGTCCCTTTCATGTCTGTTTCTTCATCTGCAAAATACCTGCTTCGGTCTTGCTATGATGGGAATCGATCTTTGAAAAGCTCACCATTATCTATAAATAGCACAGCCAAAAAGGAGAATTTTTCTGCTGTTTTTTAGCTCCGAGTGCTCCAATAAACTGGCGACGAGGAAAACTGCTGGGCCAGGGTGCCTTTGGCCGTGTGTATTTGTGCTACGATGTGGACACGGGCAGAGAGCTCGCAGCTAAGCAGGTCCAGTTTGACCCAGAGAGTCCTGAAACGAGCAAGGTAATTGTTTTTGCAGCTACTAAACTTTGCCATGCAGACTTTGAGATCCTGTAATTTGCCTATATCTGTCTGCCCTCAAAAGCTGGTATCATTATTTAGTTTGTACTAGGGTTTCAAATCATGTGGAGAGGAATAGGAGTCATTTAAAAATTGCTTTTCCGTATTATTAACTTCAGTCTGAAACTAAAATCCATTTTCTGGCTTCATTTTTGGCTGTCTATTCGCAACTTTTTGATTTGTTGCCAGGTTACTTGAGGAATACTAGACTGCCCTGTGTTCCTGGTTAGACACGGATGTGAGTGAAACTAGACCCAGAAAGAGCAGGACTTTTTTTTTTTTTTTTTTTTTTTTAATTAAGAGAAGAAAAAAAAGCTTCACACACTTGCAAAACCCATTTTCGGGGCTTTTATGGCTTTCTGGGCCCTATATCAAGTGTATTAATTAATAGTTGCCTGTTTCAACTGCTGAATTCTCTTTGTCCTCAAGAAAGACTGAACTGTGATGTGTAAATTAAGCAAGAACATGGTGTGACAACACAGTAGAGATTGTGGTGATGGGAAGGTGTACCTTGAAACTGTACAATAGCAAATGATTCCATCACAGTGAATGCAGGTGGATTGACTGTTAGATTTTTGCTACTATTTGAACAAAGAACTGATTTCCCAATATTAAACAAATCCACTCTGAGCTGAAATAACTGATCCATGAAGATTTAATTATTCTGACTTTATGTGAAACGTTGATGCCAAGAGCAGGCCTAACTTGGTACGTTGTAAGTTGTACCATGTCTCTGCTGTAAATCAGACAGTAAAGCTGAGCCAAGGAAGATCAGGCTGGAACAGATTTTGGAGGCACTGAAACTCCAAACCTTGAACTATCAGTTGGCCCCATTGAGCTCCTTCCTCTGGTTCCATGCATCTCTGCAGCAGCCAGGTCCCTGCTCTCGGAGAGCTGTATCCTCTCCTAAAGTGAGAGGAGCAAATCTGGCAGCTTCCAGCAGCAGGGGAGGAGAGAGTTAAGTAGGACTAATTTGGGGGAAATCGTCGTTCCTTTTTCCATAAGTCCTCGTGCTCCAGTGCCTTTGATGTTCAGCCTGTTTGTTCCCTGGATTCAGCAAGAAGCTGATACTTTTCCTGGACAACAAACATCTCCGATTCAGTCTGAAGCTGTTGGATAGCCTTTTTGCCTCTGCACTACGATACCCTGTTGTTTGTGGCAGACATAAAGCAGAGAATTAGTTTCACGTGCATAGCTGCAGATTCCTTGAAGTAAATAAGAGGAAACTGTTTCTAAGGTTGATCCAAGTAAAATCATCAATGTGAACCATAGCAGGACTACATGAGAAAAGAAGTCGGGAACTTTAAGCTCCTGTAATCTAGCTATCTAATGGACTGGGGTTCTTGCAGAAAGATTCCTGGCCATTCTGTAGCAATGTGTTCAGACCTTTTTCGTAATTAAAATTAAAGCTCACTGCCATCAACTTAGTGCTGAGGAGTAAGGCTGTTGCTGTATTGTGTGCAAATCTTTCCATCAACTTAGCTGGAGCTATTGAATAAATAGGTGACAGAATCAAGGCAACAGTGGTTTTTGTTTTGTTTGTTTGTTTGTTTGTTTGTTTTTTCTGGTACTAAACTCATATATGATACTTCTGTTCTATTTCTAACATCTGCACTGCTACTACCAACTACACAGGAAGGACTGACTTAAGGCATTGGTGAATGTTTGCCTTTCCCAAGAGCTAGTTGAGCCAATGCCATGGATTAGACTGCATCAGTGTAGTAGTGGTCTCATCCTGACAGTGATAAGGAAGGATTTATGAGGATGGAATATTCCTTGAAGCCAAAACTTTATTTTCTCCTTCAACATCCGTAGGAAGTGAGTGCCCTGGAGTGTGAAATTCAGCTGCTGAAGAACCTCCAGCACGAGCGTATTGTTCAGTATTACGGCTGCCTACGGGATCGGGCAGAGAAGACCTTGACCATCTTCATGGAGTACATGCCAGGGGTAAGAGCTGGAACAAAGCGAGAGGGATGGTTTTGTTGATTTGTAGTAAGCTTTTGCTTCATCTGTGTAATCCATCAAACACTGGAACAGGCTTTCTAGTGAGGTGATTGATGCCCTCATGCCTGTCAGTGTTCAAGAAGCATTTGGATAATGCTCCTAATAATACACTTTATCTGTTGGTTAGCCCTAAAGTGGTCTGGCAGCTGAACTTGGTGATGTTTGTAGGTCCCTTCCAGCTGAAATATTGTATATTTCTATGTTGTGTCCTGTTAGGTATGTTCCCTTCTCATAATGTGTTACAGTGCCACTGACTGCTTGCTTTTTATTCATGCCCAAATCACCTCTTTTGTTTTTTTTTTTTCCTAACGTGTCTTGTAGTTGAAATACGTTCTGTTCATTCATCACTAAAGCTAATTCTTTCCTTCAGTCTAAATTTGTTCTGCCAAAGTACTTGAAAGAACTTGGGCCAACTTGTAAATTGGGCTAACTGAATTAGCAGAGTCATACAGTGCAGCAAATTAGCTTAAAAATGACCCTGCAAAAAGGGAAACCTTTGACCCGGATCTGTCTGCTGAACTAGTTTATTGCTTGTGTCCACAGACAGTTGTATCAACACAGTGAGAGGATGGAGGAAGCGTGAAGAACCTCCTCAAGCTATTTCTGCTGTAAAGCCAGCTCCTTGCTTTTCTCAAAATGGGCTTCATAGGGCAAGAAGTTCTGAGAGCCTCACAAAAGGGCTTTAGAAGAGGCCAGAACTCATTACTTGTGCTGGTTGGGTATATAACACAGTCGCAGCTCTGGGAATTGAATGGAGACTGCAAGATTTGTGGTTTGTCATTTCTTTGCCAATCTGTTCCGTTTGTTTTTGGTGCAGGGGTCAGTGAAAGACCAGCTGAAGGCGTATGGTGCTCTCACGGAAAACGTAACCCGGAAATACACTCGCCAGATTCTCGAAGGAGTCTCGTACCTTCACAGCAACATGATTGTGCACAGGGACATAAAGGGTGAGATGAGCTGGTGATTTATATATATAGCACGTGCTAACGGAATTCTGGGGAGAAGAAGCCAAATGTTAAATACTCGGTATCCTGGTTGTGGCTTCTTACTATCGCTTTGCTCAGATATCCCTTTCTGTCTTATATCCTGTCCAGGTCTTAGGGATGGAGATATTCTGGGCTGGGCGAGGGAAGTTGGGCTGTTCTCTCTACAGGACCTGGGATCGTGGCAGTTGGTGTTTGTAGTAAGGAAGACTGGAAGCCTCTAATTCTTAGGACTACTCAGCTGCAACTCCACCCCAGTAAAATGAGGTTAAGTTGCCACCTGACTTTCACTGCCCCCATAACACTAGTACATTTCCCTGTTGATTCCCCTCTAATTTCCTCTCTGACCAAAGTGCCATTTCTCAGCTGTTAAGCATACCACTTGCTGTCAGAGCTCAATGCCTGCTTTTGACAATCCTGCTTACCTCAGGCTCTTGTGACTTGTCTTTCCTGCTCCGTGCAAGGAACCTCTCTAACTTTGCACATAAAACTTGCGTGATCAGTCCTTAGTTGTCCTCTTCCCAATATAACCTCATGGAGCCAGGCAGTCTCCTTAAGAGTTAATGTCAACAGATGTGGCAGACACCACACACATTTTTCTGTGCTCTAGAGGGACGGGAGCATTGCTCGCTGTAAGAAAAATATCTTCTTGTTCCTGCCTATAAATCTTCATTGCCTCCCCTGTAGGCTTGGCAAAGGGAAATGAGGTGCTGATTCTTGAATAACACCTTGTATATTGCTCGTGTGGTGCTCTTTACCAAATGATTTCCTACCGATGGATTATTCACTAGTCTGTACCCATCTTCCAGACCAAACTGTTCATTTGTCCCTAGGGTGCTGGATCACCAGACTTGCTATTCCAAATTCAGCTCTCCCACTGGGGAAGAGGAGTGGTAAAGCCATCTCACAGCACAAATGCATTTTACTGGGGGGCAGGAGGAGTTCACCTAGGTATATACCAAATAATGGCAACAAAGAGTTCTTGAGCTTATTGCAGCTTTGGAGGAAGAATTGTTTTTGGTGTCTAAGCCTTAGCTTGTGTCCACACACAAGCTATCCTCTAAGTTTGCTTTTTTTTTTCTCTGTGTTTCATGTTCAGGACCTCTGACCAAGTGAAGTGGAGATTGACTTGTTTATTGTAGGAGTTCAAAGTGGTTTAATTAGGTACATCTGTTAACCATTGCTTTCTGGTCAGCTGGGTATATTCACCAAAGTAGTATCCAAATAAAATCCTTTTCTACACAGCCATGAACTATCTAAGCCATTGGCCTAGGGGCCCTGTATAGGCTGTCTGCGCTGTTTACAGGCAGTGTTAACAATGACAGTGCTGACTCAGCTCTCGTTTCCCCTCCCCCTTTGCTTCCTTGTGTTTTTCCCCTGAAGTTTTTCCCATTTGCAGCCATTAGCAGTTGGCTTGTCTACAGCCTGAAATAAAGAAATGATGTTTAGCAGGTCACCTGAGGCTTAACAGGGTTGAAAGCCATACCATGAGCATGGGTATTTCTGGGCTGGATATCAGCTTCGTAGGCTGCAGATCCAACAGCTGGATTGCATGAAAACATCTGTCTCGATTCTTTCTTTTTTTTCCCCCTTCTTTCTTTTGTCCAGGAGCCAATATTCTCCGTGACTCTGCTGGGAATGTGAAGCTTGGGGACTTTGGGGCCAGCAAACGGCTGCAGACAATCTGTATGTCTGGAACAGGCATCCGCTCTGTCACTGGCACACCGTACTGGATGAGCCCAGAGGTGATCAGCGGAGAGGGCTATGGAAGAAAAGCAGACGTATGGTGAGGGATCGACTTTCTGTCTGTCAATCAATTTAGAGCTTTTCTGGAGTGAGATTATAGAGATATATAACTTATCCCTAAGATAATAGGCATACACATCCTGTTATCCCTATATATCCAAATTCAGATTTCATCTGGATCAAAAGTGCGAGCAGTTTAAGGTGAACTTAAGAAGTTGGTTTGAACTCAAGACATGACCTGCTGCAGGCTGAGCTGTGCAATGTCAACACACAAGTGCCCATTTAGTGTTTCCATAACAATTTCCATTCGTTCCTCCCTCGAACTGATAGCCAGTTCCCTAACTTTCTGGTGCGAGGTTTCCACCCTTCTTATATCCCTTATGTTGATAAGAGACCGAAGTTTGTTTGGGGAGAGTCCATTCATTTTGTTTTAAAATGAGAGGTATGCTTATAACCCTGGAATTGAACAGAATTTGAGTATGTTGACAAAGCTTTAAAGGAAAGATGCCCGAACCTGGAATAACACACAAGGTACAGGTCAGATCAGAGGTGATCTGAAGCATGCATGAGTGGAAACTGTAGCCATGCTATTATTGGCATAGCCAAGAAACGGCCTTTTTCGAAAGGCAAAAGAAAATGGTCCTGTGTCAAAATGTTAGTTTTGGAGGCTTTAAAAAGGTGAGATTATAAAACCAAGCTAAACGACAGCAACAAAAAGTAAGTTTGTGTCTCAACAGTAAAGCAAGGCCTGTGCTATTTCCCATACAAGCAGCGAGTGGAAACAGAGCTGAAATTTTCTCATATGCAAAGAGTTAAGTTCTGCATAGTCTCCCAGTTGGGATGCTTTGGGAGAGAACGGAGCACGTGCCCTTCCCCCTGGATTGCTGCAGTTGTGGATTTCCTCTTGGTGCTGACATCGGTCCATTCCCATCAAAGAGACGCTGCCGTTGGCTGGGCTCCAGTTCCTACAATCCCCATCGTTATTTAGGGGGGTCAGAATTTTCCAGCGCAATGTTAGTCCCAGGGTGGATGCGTATGGCCAAGAGGCTCAAAGACGTAACAAATCTAGCCACCTGGCTTTCTGCCACTGCTGCAGGCCCCTCTCCAATTTTCTTTTTCCTAAATAGCAGAATATGTGAGCTATTTGTTATTGCTGGAGTGACTTGACATGAAAAACATTCCTGCTGTTTGCTGAATATCTTAAAGAAACCGGATCTGCTTAAACGGTATAAATCAGTCTAAACAATAATATATCCCTGCTTGCTCTTGAGCAAACCCCCAGCACTTCAGCACACATGGTTTGCATTTTCTGTACTCTCTTCGAGTAAGTCTTAAATGGCTGGAAACCAGTGTAAAATTTTCACGTTGGAGTTTTAAACCTTGTCAAGAAGTCATTTCTTGCATATTCACTGGGTTTAATTCCTTTCCTTCCTTGTCTTGGCAATTGTTGCAGGTCTGCCTCTGAAAATGTCTTTTCTTTGCATTTCACTTCAAAAGAAGGTGTAGTTTAAAGGTAGAAGAACCAATTTTGCTTTTTTAATGGAACAGTGTGATCAGAACACAAAACTGCATGTTCGAAGTTCATTAGCTGCCTTTCCTTAATCTGTGGCCTTGAGGAAGCAATCAGTCCTTTTTGTACAAAAAAAAATGGTCACTGCTGTACTACAGAAACCTGTGAAAGTATCGGTGTCACACTCGCTTCAGAAAGGTGGCTAAGCCATGTCTGTCCTCATAATCACGTCCTTGCCTTGAATCACTGCACAGAGCCCCATTATAACTTCACTCGTTGTTTTTCCCTAACGTATCGATGCATCTGCCCTACTGGCATCTTCATTTGCTGCCTTTTCAGTTTGGAGCTGTTAAGATTTTAATTACTTTTTGACTGTGGCAGATGCTTGGTGTCTTACGGAGATGTGAGCTTTCTCATGTGGGTATTCTGAGGAAGAGCAATGAAAAGGGGTTTTGCCAAAATGGCTTTGTGGGGTCAACCAGCTGTGATTCACTGGACCTTAGCTCAAAGTCAGTTTTCTGCCCTGCAACCCAGCAAGTGCGTTTGAGATAGCAGCAGCAGCACCTGAAATACCACTGAGGTCCAACAACAGCTTCAGGGGCATTTTGTGTGCACCTCTTGTCCCCTGTTGTTAATACAAATGCTTACTGAGAGTAGGATTTGGGCGAAGGAGAGCCAGACAGATGGCGCTTCGCAGTTCTCAGAGCAGCGAGAACCCAGAGGAAACCAGGCTCCCTGTCTCAGCACTTTATTGCTAGGCTGCCAGCGGTAAAAGCAGCGATGCTGGCAGATCTGGCTGTGGATCTGTGCACACATGGCGTTTGCTGAGCACAAAGCCATTTTATAGCATTTTCAGGGCAGAGCTGTACCTTGGTGCAGCCTGTTTGGAAGTTCTCTCTGAACACTGAGCGTTATTGTGGCAGTTGGTTCTCACTTCTTTTTTTTTTTTTTTTTTTTTTCTCCTGTCTGCCTTTCCAGGAGCCTCGCTTGTACTGTTGTGGAAATGCTGACGGAGAAACCACCCTGGGCAGAGTACGAAGCCATGGCAGCCATCTTCAAGATTGCCACCCAGCCAACCAACCCCCAGCTCCCTTCCCACATATCAGAACATTGCCGGGACTTTCTAAAGCAAATCTTTGTGGAAGCCAGGCACAGACCCTCTGCTGAAGAGCTGCTCAGACACCAGTTTGCACAGCTCCAGTACTGAATTACCTCCCTCGCTCGCAGCTCCTGCTGGGCTTTCGGTGCCCCGCCTGGTCTAGTTGCAACTGCCCGTCGTGGTGCTGCATCTTCAAAATGCCAACTCAGCTGTCCTAGTCCTTTGGGGAATTTATGCCAGGGAACCTAGGGTCTGCCCTCGTGCCTGATACCTTTGTTTGCTGGACTAATGTTTGTTCTACCGACAGCTGTCCGAACAGAGCTGCATTTTTGCCCTAGTTACCTTGATGTGAAGCTGTAGCTGGCTGCATGTTTTCTGCAGGCCCAAGAGTGGGAATCTACAAAGTGTCTCGCCGGTTGAACCTAGAAGAAATCTGAACCAAAGTGGGAACTGGAAGAGCTACACTGTTCAGAAACGTGCAATGGCTACCCAGACCAGCTTTCTCCGAGTGGCTCCTCGTGTGGGTCACTGCTTTCCAGACTTCTGGGGCTTTAGAGGCATCTATAGTACATGAATCCAGCAAAAAGCCATGTGTCATTGAGCATGCGCTCACTATATTATATATTTTTCTCCTTAAGTATTCAGCATCTGAAGGTGTTCAGAAAATATTGATTCAAAAGTATGTGAATAGTGTTATTTTATAATGAAACCATGGATTTGGGGGTGGGGGTGAGGGAGGTCTTTCTAGCTAAATGTCAGGATAATCAGAAAAGTTTCAGCAGAATGCAATCACTCTAGGGCCTAAGGCAAGGGCTCTCCCACTGACGTTAGAAAAATCCGGAGCTTGATTTCCAAGGCTTGATCTGTCCTAGCATTAAGGCAGTGCTGGTAAGCTTGTGTCCTCGTAGCCAACAAATCTGTGTCCCTGGTTCATCTCCCTGAGACTGTTGGGTCTAAACAAATCCCTTGTGGAAGGGAGATGTGCAGAACAGCTTTGTGTTGTACCTATCTTTTTGGCTGGTAACTTTTTACCGTCCCTTAAACCAAAGATAGTTTACCTGGTGTCCAGGAATGTACCTCAGGAAAAGCTTACAAGTTTCTTTGATGGCCTGGCCCAATGGAAAATTACGAAAATAGGTTGCTGTTTTTTCACCGGGAGAATTTGCTGGACACTAGTTTTACTTGTGCACAGTAAGCTAGAGTCAAGGTGAACCCTTCAGCGAGTGTTTTGTTTTACAGGTGTGCAAGTGTTCATTTAAGGTTTCCATAAAATATTTTGGTCCTATTTAAGTAAGTTTTTGTACAAATTAAGTAACCAGTGAAACAAGGAGAACACTTGTAATGGTAGCATATTTGTGAAACCAGACAAGAGAGTTGCAGAGATCCCCAGACAGGTACCAGCAAGATCTATCCAAGTCATTCTGCATTTGAAGTGTTCTACATCTCTGATAGCAGATTTCCTGATGGGGCACCCACAGTCCTTATTTCACATAGAAGAGCAGCAGTTTTTAAGTGCTGGGGATTCTTGGTTAATTAATATGTTTTCAGTGTGAAATGAAACTAAGAGAAGAAAGCACACTGCTAGCTCAAATATTGCTTTTTAGAGCAACATCAGAGGTGTTCTGCTCTTGTATTGGAAACCACATTATCGGTCCACATGCCTCCCCCTCCCCTCCTTAAAAAAAAAAAAAAAAGAAAAGAAAATCACTTTCCTAATGAAGTAAAATTAACAGGAGTTCATTTTACGTGAAAGCTCTTAGCAGGATAAGGCAAGTTTTAATGAAACCAAGCTCCTTAAACACCCGACAAATAATATGTGAAATTAGAAGAGGGAACTAAAAAGAAGAAAAGCCCTGAGAGGCTTTAACAATCTGACGTGGTTTTTCTGTGCCGAACTCAGAGCAATGTGTAATCAGTGAAAGAAAGCTAGTGTTGGTTTCCCTTTTGGCTCTCCTGCACCACTACAAGGATGCACTGTTTAGGGTGCAGGCACTTAGGGGGATTTATTTTTTTTTTTTAAATGAAAGCCCTTGTTCTATAATTTATTTAATTCTAGTGAGAGCACTTCTATTGATCTCTTTAAAATCTGGATCTTGACTCCAAATTGTCCAGACACATGGCCTGACTTTTGGCCTGCACTTCACTGTCGCTTGCACCAGAGGAAGGTGAGGGCGTAACACTACTGTTCTGTTCGGGGGAGCCTTTTTCACCACTTTGCTGTGGCGTAAATGGCTGCATATGCTGCAGAGGGATGTGAAATCCTTCCCGTAGTCTCGACAGAAGTAGGGTGGTCAGCACTCCTGTGGGGCCCGGTAGCACTCTTCAAGCCTTGCAACTAGCACCTGAACGTACCAAAGATTGGAATCTTTTATTTTTCACACTTGAACCCGCAGGCGTAAAGCAGCGACCTAGACTGCAGTGATGCTGTCCGTGTAGGTTTCTCTGTACCCTCGGCTTGTCCTCACCAAATCGAGACCTCCTTCCATGGTCTTTCCTTGCCGTCCCACGCATCGTGTCTTGGGAGAATAGGGCATGAGGAAATGGTGTCGCTTTTAATGTTTCGAAGCAACTAAATCCTCAGGATCTGTTGTGGCTTTTACCTCATACGCGGCATGGAAGGCTGTGCCAGAGCAGAGCAAAGAGCGTCGTGGGCTGATGGGCTCAGTCCTTTCCCCGCCAGAGCTTCTGGGCCTTCCCACCACCTATGCTGAGATGTGCCTACTCTGTATACACTCGTATTCCAGTCTGTAGGAAGGGAAGTCAATAGCAGTTGTACAGTGACAAGAGAACATGGGGTGCCAGCTTGGACTTCTTGTATTCCAGTACCTGACCCAATGCCACCCGTTCGGCACAGGAACAAGCCAAAGCATTACTTGTATGTTTGGAGATGCACTTTTATGAATGTAGTTTATATCGCTCTTTTTTAGCTCTTTTTACATCATGTAAACGGTGATGCCTCATACTTTTTTTTTTTTATTTATATCGTAAAAGATCATATTTGGTGATTTTTATATATATCGACTCGACTGTTACGGGGTAGGGGGGAGGATGGGAAATTAATTTGACGCCTTTATGAATTTAAAAAGGAAAAAAAAGCAGCTGGTTTTGCAGAGAATTTGCTGATGGTTTATAACAAGTAGAGCCAAGCCAAAATGCGTTCTTTGTTTCCTCACAGCTTTCTTGATTATGGAAAAGGAAGATCACGATTCCTAAGTCCACAGCTATAGCGAATAAACACGGGGCCAGCATTTATACTGTGGTCTCCTTATACAGCCCCGACATCAAAAAAGTTTCAAGTGGACATAAATGTAATTATACCTCTAAATTGAATCACATCTGGCCTCTTTATCCTGGCAGAATTGGAAAAAAAAAAAATGGGGATAAACTTGTTTAGGGGAGAGCAGAGGAGGGAGTGCCAGGCTAACAAAAAGCTGTTGTGTCCATTTCAAATGTCATTTTGTGTTTTCAGCTCTTCCTTCCTGGGAGGCAGATACAGTGAATATTTAGTATCGCAATTCTTGATGGAAGGTGCTGCAAAAGTGGAGAAAATTCTGTGTAAAATAATATAGGAGTGTTACTATCCTGAAATAGTTGTGAGTCTGAGCAGGAAAATGTCTGATTCCCATCAGAGAGGAGCTTGAGGGAATGGGGACTGTGGCTATCCGTGAGCTTGTTAGGAAGCAAACTATTGGCATTTTGGTCTTGGTGTGACGATTCTGTGCATTCCAGGTTACCAGCTTCTTCTCCACTACATCTGGTCTTTGCCTATTCTAATTGCTGTAGGTTGCAGCACTTTGGATTTTTTCACATTTTTGGAGTTGTATTCCAAAGAACTTGAAGATGCTCCAAAGAGGTTCCTTTGCCATTAATTACCAAAACAAATCAACCCAAAGGGAAATTGGTACCTGCTCAGGTGTCACATGTTATTTCCAAGTGCCAAGAGAGCCAGGATAACTTGTGAAACCTCAGTAACTCTATCCCTGCTGTACAGGCTTTCACTGGTAGGCAAAGGCACATTTAAAGCTGTGCAGGGACAGCTGAATGAGATCCCAGTGACTGGTTATTAGGTTCATAGCTGCTGGGTGGAAAGGTTTTATGTATTTGAATATGTACAGGCCTGTGGCTGTCACCTTGGTACCTGCCCTTAGAGCTGGGAGTATTCAGTCTGTCTAATATTCAGAGGAAAGATTGGTGTTGTCTGTGGTTTAATGGTGTTTGGGCTTCAGCTCTCTAAACCCCAACCTTGTTCAGGAGCAAATCTCACAAAACAGCTCTGAATTCCCCAGCTAGAAAAGGCAGATGCCTAGGAGGCAGGTTCGAAAAGGACATTGTGTGTTAACACCCGTCTGACACAAACCCATGCAGAGCAGGGAGAAATTGCTTTAACCTGGATTGTGCAGAAGACCTTGAACCAGTAGTCTATATATACCGACCGGGGGCTTGCAGTGCAAAGCCAGGCCAATGTATCGTTTTATTTACAATAAAATTATCATTTATATGAAAGTCTTTTTGGTGGTTATTTGCAATGTAGCGTCTGTTGCTTCCCATGTAAATGATGCTTCTGGATAAGTAAATAAGGTAACAAGTTTTCCTCCTAACCAAGGACCTTAACTGAAGGAAGAAATCTTTCATTTCAGGAATTTATATTTTGTGACAGATGGAGAAGTGTCCTATTTATGAAGTATTGCTTCTTGGATCGGGTAAGTGTCTGTCATCTGCAAGGCTACCTCTGATGAAGGTCACATTCATCCATTCCCTCTCTTCAAAGAGGTAGAACGGCTCTGTCTAGGTATTTCCACTGCCCCTGTTGTAGTGTAAAAATAGCTGTCTTCATTTCACCTTGCAGGAGAGTAGCTGGTTTGTTAGCTCTTCATTTGGAGATGCTTCTGATGGAGAGCAGAAGCTGAGGCTTGCGTTTGGATTGTGCTGTGGTGGTGAGTTCTTCAGTCCAGGCCTGGGTCTGTAAATGGCCCTAAATCATTGGTTCCTACAAGGGCAGATTGTCATCATGTGTGGGAGAGGGACCTGGGCAGTTGACAACAAGACTGAGGAGATGGTTTGTGTGGCAGTGTCTGCTGTGTGTGTTTTAATTGGGAGTACCCCTGAGGAGGTAAGGTTAAGTGGGTAACTCCAGTTCTAGCTGATGAAGCTCAGCCTGCTTGGAAATGTGTTTATTCTACGTACCTGGAAACAGTTCCTGAATTGTTCTGCCTTTGCATGTGTTGCCATTTTAGACAGCGAAAATTTAGAGGAGTGTGGCCTCTGGGCTTCAGGCAAATGGGAGATTCCACGAGGTCCTCTGCCAGAACTGAAGCCTCCCAGCAAAAGTGGGGGAATCTGGGTAGCCTTGCATTTAGTGTGCTAGGGATTTGGGACCCAGTAAGTTTAGCTGTCCTGGAGTAGGGCAAGGGATTGGGTGACCACATTTCCAACTATTTTCAGGCTTTATTTTTTTTCCAGCATACTATCTTAGGAAAGGACGGAAATAGTGCTCCTATAAAATTCGTCTACACTACTTGCTCAGATTCTCATTTTTTCCTGGTACTGTTCTCTCTGTTTATGTGTCTCCTGGTCTTCATTGTTGCTGCCACTTGAGCACAGTGGTTTGAATGCCACCAGGGTCCCCTGGGATGCTGATTTCCCCAGGCCCTAACCACAGCCTTCCCTGTATCCACAGCCTTTTCCCAGGCCAGGCTGTAGCTAGTTGCTATGCCAATTAAATACTGCAATATTTCTTAATGTAAATTATGAACAGATAAGAACAAATGGGTTAACAAGCTGATGCAATAAAAGCCCTCGTACATGAAACAAGTACGTGCGTGGCACTTGTGTGCTCTTCCAGAACAGCTGAGAACCAGACAATTGAAGCTGTCCCAACATAAAGATGTCATGTGGAATTAGAAATAACCATCTGCCGCTGCTTCCTGACACCCTCTGTGTGTTAGAACCTGGACTGAAGGAGAAATTTAGAAACCTGCAGGCCCTGAAAATCACTGTTAGTGGAAGAGCCCCTTCCCAGAGACAGTGCCTTTGTTCTCCTCCCCACTCGGTATGTTGAGCGGTAACATTTTCCCACTCTACTTTGTGCTGTGCAGCCTCACCTCAAGCACTGTGTGCAGTTCTGGGCACCTCAGTACAAAAAGGACGTGAAACTATCAGAGAGTGTCCAGAGGAGGGCGATGAAGATGGTGAAGGGCCTAGAGGGGAAGACATGTGAGGAGCGGCTGAGGGCACTGGGCCTGTTCAGCCTGGAGAAGAGGAGGCTGAGGGGGGACCTCATGGCGGCCTACAGCTTCCTACAAGGGGGAGTGGAGGGGCAGGTGACCTATTCTCTGTAAACAGCAGTGATAGGACCTGCAGGAATGGTGTTAAGCTGAGGCAGGGGAGGTTCAGGCTGGACATCAGGAAGAAGTTCTTCACCGCAAGGGTTGTCACACACTGGAACAGGCTCCCTAGGGACACAGTCACAGCACCAAGCCTGTTAGAGTTTAAAAAGCGTTTGGACTGTGCACTTAGTCATATGGTCTGAATTTTTGGGTAGACCCCAATGGTCCTTATGGGTCCCTTCCAACTCAGGATATTCTATGATTCTAACATTTGCTTTATGAACAGGAGATGCACATCTCAGGCCTGTAGGATGGCATGTTTTCCCCCGGACTCCACTCCCCCCTCTAGAGGCAGCTAGTTTATTTCCATAAATACAGCATCTGCTCCTGACCTGAACCTTCACCGTGCCTGTCCTTGGCTGGTGTTGGAGCCAGAGCTGGGAGAGGAAAATGACTCCAAGCTTGGGTTGAAGGTGGATACAATCAGCCCCAAAACACTGATCAATGCACAAAAGAAATAAAGCTAAAAACCTCCACCGCCTTTATGTTTTTGTGGTAATTTGTGTTACATGTACAGCGTGGCTCGAGGGAAGGTGACTTAAGGTAAGTTTCCTCTTTAAAGCCAGCGCTAAACAGTTCTGAAGCAAATGTAATTTTAAATCTCTGAAGAGATTGGTTATACTGCTCTGCTGCGGCTATTTCTGTTAGGATAGTAAAGTCTCAACTAGGAACAACGTCTTCTGGATTTAATATCACTTGGGTGTGGGTGTATTGCATTATATCCAGGAAATGCTGGCACGGTTAGCTGTCATGTCACTTGTTCTTCTGGTGTTGATCTCTGCCTAGTGCTCTGTGTCTTATCCAAAACTGGACATCTGGATGGTATAGATATAAAAAGGATTTTTACTGATTTATTTTTTTTTATCCCTACAATTTTTTTATTATTATTATTTTTTTTATTACGTGAATTTATTGGCTTGAATTCTTAGGCTCTGTAAAAGGTCCCTTCTTGAGCTGAAAGGCAAGCTGGCTAACAGGGAAGCCTTGAGCTTGTATGGAAAAGCAAAAAGAAAGCTTTGGTGTGTGCAGTACAAATCAAGGCTTTTGGGCGCCTGTCAGTTTTGTACTGTCAGTGGAAAGACCAGATCTGTGCTGCGGGGGGAAGGAAATGCAGGTGGCAGTCTGCCATTGTCTGTGCTTCAGATGAAGCCAGTTTGAGTGTTGCAGGAGTCATCGATACAGCCTGGAATAGCTTTTTGCTGCTATTAAAGGCGCTGTTCTCGAGCTCTCTGTTGCCTTGCAGCCCAAGAGAGCTCCAGCATGTTGTGCTTTGGCTGCAGCTCTCGCTGCCTCTCAGGCTCCTGTGCCAGTTTCACTGTGCCGGAGCAACAAAAAGCAGCCCCGACAGGGACAAGGACACGACTTGAAATTAATTCCAGGTAGTTCATCTCAGCACGAATGGGTGCAGGTCCTATGCAGCTTCCTCGAGCAGGTCTGTGTGCAGCATCGTCTCCCTAACTCTTGCTTCACTTACCAAATAGTGCTGGCTGCTTTCTGAACCCAGCTGATGCTCCTTATCGCTCTGGAGCATCTTTGTCCCAGGCAGGCACGGGGTGCCGCTGTGCGGTGCTGCTGAGCCGCTCCAGGGGGAGCACAGGGTGCTTTCGCCCTCGCTCAGCTTCTCCAAGTTGATGGCTGGCTTCTGGCCACTCCAACTAAAAAGCTGTCGTGGTGCTTGGCAGCTATGGGCACTGGGAACCTGTGGTCTTTATCTTCTTTGTGGTACTTAAGCTGTTAAATCTTATATTTATGTGGGGTCTGAGCACCCTGGATCCTACAAACTGCAGGCACACAGCACCAGCAGGTCGCTGGGCTGGACTGCTGCTCAGTGGCTGGTGGCAGCTGGGATGAGGGAAGATGGCTTTTGTGCCTAAAGACAGAGATCTGAAGCAAGGACGTCGCAGTGAGAAGTGAATCTTTAATCTTTGTCTCATAAAAACCTCTCTGATGAGAAATTTCAAGCCGGGGTTTCTGTACTGCTGCTTCTTGGCACTCCCTGGGAATGTAAAGTGTGCATTGTCATCCGTGCACTGCCCCCGCCTTCAGACTTATCAGGCAGATCAGATGAGCACAAAGCGTTGTTTAAAACATCTTCCTATGTGCATTACCGCTAGGATTTCCCTGTGTACAGAGCTGGGCACGTTCGTCAGGGAGGCAGGAGTTTGCCTTTAGCTGCTCAATGTGCAGCAGCCGTTCTGTGAAAGTAGCTGGGTTGATTTCGGCTGTACCCGTGCGTGGATTTGATATTAATCAGATTTCCTTCCGTCCCCTCAACTGTGCCTGGGTCAGCTTGCTGCAGCCCAGTTTGGTGATACATAGGATGTTGGTTTGTGTTCTCCAAATGAGAAAAGGGGCTGTGCAGAAAGCAGTGATACAGGAGATACTGTATCTTTTTTATCTATATTCAAAAGACCTCACACCTCGTGGTCTTTTATCTGTTCCCTCCGTTTCTGCTGTATTGCCAAGACTTTGCTGTGCCCGTGTGAGAAAGGGGTATAGGAAGGTGAGATGGTAAAAAATGGGGATTGCTACTGTCTTTAGACAGAATCCCAAATTTCAGTTTTTAGAGTGAAGGAAGGGAGAAAAACAGAACATCACTGTTCTTCTCATTTGATGTCCTTTTTTTTTTTTTTCTCTTTTAACTGAAAGCCTAACACTTGAAAGCTTTTTTTCTCCCTCCCCTACCCCAAAATCGTTTAGTATAGTTTAAAATTCTTTGTATATAATTTCCCTGCTGTGTGGAAAAGAGCAGCAGCCTGCCAATGTGAGAGAATGGGGAAGTGAAGCCAGCACGAAACAGGAAACGAAATCGAGGAGCCTGCTTTCATTTTCTAAGCCAGGGTTGCTGAAGGAAGGGACCAGAAGCTGATGGGGTCACGGGGCCCCCTCCACAGGCACTTGGTGCATTTGTTTGTATTACAGTGAATCCTACAGGGTTGGTCAGGATGTGGCTTTTGTTATGGTGTAAGCATGGTGTGTGCTGCACGGCTTTTGGTGTAAAGAGGAGTCAGCAGCTTCGGGTGGTTGTGGTGGTTGGAAGCACTTTGTGAGGCTCGGGCTCCAGGCTCTCTGTGTGTAGTCCTGGCTGTGCTGGCACTGGAAATCCCCAGGCAGTGCCCACCCCACAGACCTGCCTGCAAAACCTTGGAACTAACAAGGAGAAATGACTCCTCCGAGCTCCTGGGGTCGTCCAGCACACATCTCCAAAATCAGGTGGGACTGAGGGAATGGCCTCACGTTGCGCCGGGGGAGGTTCAGGTTGGAAATGAGGAGACATTTCTTCTCAGAAAGAGTGGTCAGGCATGAGATTGGGAGAAATTTCTTCTCAGAAAGAGTGGTCAGGCATTGGGACGGGTTGCCCAGGGAGGTGGTGGAGTCACCGTCCCTGGGGGCTTTCAAGGAAAGGTTGGACGTGGTGCTTAGGGACATGGTTTAGTGGGTGATACTGGTGGTAGGGGGCTGTTGTACCAGATAATCTTGGAGGTCTTTACCAACCCTAGTGATTCTATAACTGCAGCCTGCTTCACCAGTGAAGGAGAGCTGTGGAGAAGCCTGGCCATCAGGGTGTATCCCAAGCCCAAAAGGACCAAGGGTGAAGTATTGAGGCCTCCTGCTCCCCCGGGAAGAGCACCACAGTTACCTGGGCTGAGACACATCTGAAGAGGCACCGTTGGTTTCCCGTGGATGGCCCATGCCCATCTCTTCCCCTCTTTGGTGGTTTCTTGGCTGGGTCTGGGTTCTCCCAGCAGCGTTTGGTGGTGGACAGGACCTCAGCAGGAGCTGCTGTTGGGCTCTGAGCAGCCCAACTCCCACAGTACTTAAAGCCAGGAGGTTCCTCACTGCTTTCTCTTTCAAGCTAGCCTTGCAAATCCGTGTGTGTGGAGGCAGCAGGTAAATAATAATTAAAAGCAGACCCACCTGCTTTCCTTAATCCCATTGCACTAGGTCTCCAGCCTGGCAGGCCTTGCTGGACACGTTAATTTGTATTAATTTGTATGGACTCCCCTGTGCAGGCATCACAGCAGATGGGGATGGGCCAGGCCAGGCCTCGCATTGCCCCAGCTGCAGCGTGAAGCGAGCCCACATCGGGCTGCAGAGGCAAGGCACGGTGTTTATTGGTATGGGAGGGGAAGCAAGCAAGCCATGAAGTGTATAAAGGGTAAAAAGATCTAATTGATATGGCAGTGAGTTGCCTTTGAGGGTGGTCTGGGCTCCAGGTGGAAGCTGACGTGGTTACAACTGCAGCTTCGGGTCGGGGCTTGTAGCGCGCAAGGTGCTGATGCTGCTCAGGGCTTCACATCGCTCAGGATTTCCACACCCAGGAATAATTTCTTGGGACTTTATGGGCAGAAGCTCTTTCCACAGCAGCTGCCCAGACCTGACCACTGCTCCCACCTCCCCGTGTCCCTAGGAACACAGGACAAGACAGGGAAGGCTTGGAAACCTTGTATTACAAAAATAAAAGAGCGCATGGCGCAGTGTCACACGTGAGGCCCTGCCGGGCTCCAACGCAGAACGTACCAAAGAAAGGCAAATATAAAAAAGACAGACACTGTTAAACAGTCGCAGGGCAACATCCTTAAGGCTGAACAATCCCAGCTGAACGGAGCTGATGTAAACCAAAGACCCTCCTTATTCAGAGCCCCAACAAGGCAGAATCGGTGTGGCAGGAGCAGGGAGCTCTGCTCTGACTTACAGGCTAGGTTGGGGCTGGCTCTCAGAGCCCCCAGATCTCCTTTTCCATGGTAGCAGGCCTGATATGTGTGAACAGGGCTGGGGCATTCCCATGGGAGCAAGTGCTTCTGGTCTGATCTCATCAGGGAGAGAGGGCTTCAGGTTTGGGGGCTACACCCCGCTCACCTCTGCCCTGTCCTTAGGGTGTGCAGGACCCCTCTAGACATCCTCCAGAGGCCTCAAAATCAGGCTGCCTCCCTTCCCTTACCGCCCACGGGCTCTTGGGGTCCCCTTTGCTTTACATCAGCTCAGTTAGCTGCCGGCTCAGCAGTGCTCCGCGCCGTCTCTGCTCGGCTCCATCCAGGGAAGGCTGGGCTGGGTCCCACTCACGCCGTCTTGGTCCCGCTCTCCACTTCCTTGTGCACCCACAGCTCTTTGTGCTGCTTGCGCCCGAAGCCCTCGTCGTAGTTGCCTTTGCTCTTGAAGAGCTGCTGGAAGTGGGGCTTGCAGTAGAATTCCCCGTGGAGCGCCGCGTAGCTGCCCAAGCTGGGGAAGGAGAAGGGATTGGGTGGGCAGGGGGCAGCTGGGGGTGCCGGGGGGGCTGGGAGGCTCAGAGAGGGGAAGAAGGAGGAGGGAACGTGCTGCCCCTTAGCAGAAAGGGCCAGCTGCTCACTCCAGGGGTCTTGGGGCTGCTGTGAGCAGCTTTAAGGGGCTGTAAAGAGGGGTCCTGCAGGGCAGCTCAGCCTTTTCCTCCCTAGGTGACACAGGGCAGCTCTGGCATCCCCATGGGGCTCTGTCCCTGCTCTTGAGGGGAAAAACTCTTCTTCCGTTCCAGGTGGGATTAAACTGAGACTTGGGACCAGATGGGACCACTGCCCTTCATGCTGTGATTGGGAGACCGAGGGCCTTCCCCTGCCCTACAGGAGGGTGGGCTGCGGTGGGCAGGGGGTGCACACTTTGGAAGAGCCTCCCCGGCCCCAGCTTGGAGATACCCGGCACGGCTCACCTGAGCTTGGCATGGCAGTGCTTGCAGCAGAAGCAGGCGTTGTGGAAGACAAATTTATCCGCCACCAGCCGCTCCATGGGGTAGACGGTCTTCTGGCAGGCCGTGCACATCTCCTTCACCTGCGCCTTCAGGCTGAAGGACTGGGCAAGGGGACAGCACAGGGAAAGAGGGTGAGGAAGGGGGTTTGGAGATCTGGTGCCCATCTCACCATGCAGCCGCCTTCCCCATCATCCATGCTGCCATTTGCTGGAGCACCAGTAAGCCTGAAGCAGCCTCCCATCGCCCTCCCAGTACCAGTCCACTGATGCTGGGCTGGATTGGTGCTCAGGCTTTAGGTTTCCGTCCTCTCCCCCTCACCATGAAGCTGTGGAGTGCCATAAAGCTGTAGGTACCTTGGAGCGCTGCACCGTGCTGCCTCCTGAGTTGTTCTTTGCCTCCTAAGGAGAGATGGAGCAGAGAAATCAAAATGAGAGCCTGAGAGACTAAAGGGGCTCGGTGCTGAGCTGTGCTAAAGAAGGAGCAGCAGAGGATTTGTACGGGCAGCTGAGCAGCAGGACCTTGGGGCACGCCGGCAGCCTCAGCCTGGCCATCACAGCACCCGGTGAGTCTCTGAACTCATTTGCCCAGAGGCCGTGACCTCAATCAGGCCCCGGTGTGCAAGGGACTGCTTGCACTGTGCTGCTTCTCCTGAAGTGACGAGGAGGAGGAAAGGAAAATAGGAAAAGAGGGAAAGTCATTTATATATTGCAGAGGGAACTCGCACCAGGAGGCCGTGGGATTTCCCTGGGGCTGTGGGCACAGAGCAGCCAGCTCTGCCACCCAGCACTGCTCACTGAGGCTTGGGTCTAGCACGTGCCATGGCTTTGTTTCGTCTGGGACCAAGATGTAGCAAACACACCGGCTGCTTTTTTTTTAGAGGAGGCAGCACACGAGTGCAGACACAGGGGTGTCACGCTGTCGGCACTGCAGAGCACAGCCCCAGGGTCGTGCAGCTCTCCCCATCTGCCAGTGATCGCTGTCCTTGGCTTCCTACCATGCATGTCTCAGGCCAAGCAGGGCTGGCACTAACCCGCAGCAAAGCAGAGAGAGTGCAGCTGAAACATCCCTGCTTCAAGATCCCTTGGGACAGAGAGGGGGAAAGGGCTTTGGAGAGGGGCTGCAGCAGCCCCCATAGCACAGGCCCTCTCTGACCAAAATTAGGAAGCCTCACATGCTGCCTGGTAAGTCCTTTAGCTAACAACAGCGCTGTTTGGGTGTGAGATGCTGCTCGTGTCCCTGCTGCCCACCAACTATTTACCCCACAGGGCTGCAGAGCAATAATTAACGCTTCTTGTGCTGGAGGCACACTGGGCTCAGCCAGGTTTTTTCTTGCAGTGGGAGGGTGCCAGGCTGGCCGTGTGCCCACCCGGGGTGCCCCTCGCCCTCACAAGGTGCGTTGTGCTGGGTGCCCCTCGCCGGATGTTTTGTGTCTGAGCTCCCCTGCCAGGCGCTGCCGCGCTGCGCAGGAAACGCCCGCGCCGTGGCTGAGACCGAAAAGCTTTCAAAACCTCCCCGCAGACTGCACGTGTGTGGGGCAGGAGGGGGAACGGGGCACAGGCAGGGCTAAAGATGAGCCCTGCTGCCTTCAGCTGCTTGGCGGGGGGGATATTGCTCAGCCCCTGCAGCTGTGGGGGGAGCAGCGGGGCAGATGCAGGCACTGAGGTGCCCCAACCTCTGCCCTCAGCATCTCCAAGCGAGGTCTCTGCAGATTCACAGGGGTCCCATCGTGAAGTCCCTCTGGTCTGCAGCTGCAACAGCCCATCACCTCCTCCTCCTCCTCCTCACTTAGTCACCTGCAAGCCTTTATTATTTTTTAGCCTCCCTTTGCACTGATGAAAATGCCCCCTTTCTCCTTCCAATTGGGAACAAAGGGAGCATTTTTTAGTGCATTTTTCAGCCAGGGCTACTCTGTGCTCCTCGTTCCCAGGGCATTGACCTGGGAGCATCACCCCGCCACCTCCTCGTCCTTCCCCTTGTCGCTGCCGTAGCCCTGCTTGGGCAACGCGCCCCAGCTCTCTGCCCCCAGGGTGCTCTCCCACCCCCCTCCCCCTGCTTTGCCCTTCCCCCATTTCTCCTTTGTATTTTTGGAAGCAGTTTGTCTCAGAGACACACAGGAAGCTCTCACTTCGCTAAGCTGCCTCTTCAGACGTTTCCCAGCTGCTCGTGCTGACTGAGGTCTGCGATGTGATTTTTTTCTCCCTCCTGCTTGCACAAGGCTGGAGGAGGAAGCCAAAATCAACAGAGGAACATGGGCGGTGGGGAGACTCGGGCTGCGTAAAACCAGTTGCATCCCTCAGCCCTGCTAAAGCATCCCCCGGTGCTCTCCGGAGGTTAGGGTAGGGTCTGAGGTGCTCTTTCTAGGCTCAGCTGAGCAGAGCGAAGGCAAACGCTGCTGCCTTGGAGCTGGATCACATCCGTTCCCAAGGCTACAGGCAACCCACCGCCTCTCGTCACTTCTCGGCAGCCTCCTGGCTCGGCTCAGGCTCACCAGCTATCGCTATTTCATATCTGACCCATCCTCCCTCGGGGAAGGGCCGTATCCTGTCCCAGCAGGGGCTGTGCTTCAGCTTTGATGTTTTTCCATCTCCGAGCGCTCCGACCCTAAGCAGCTCGCATGCTCTCCATTGTGATCGCCGAAAGCCATGGAAACACAAACAAACAGCCGGCAGCTCCAGGCAGGAGCAGGGTGAGGGACGGGCTGGGCGCCGGGATGCTGGCTGAGCACCGTGCTCAGCGAACAGCACCTTCTGCTGGAACATCCCTGCCCCTTGTCCTCGCGTCTCAGTAGCAGCAACTGCACCTTTGGTGGCTCTAAAATGCCCACAGCTTCCCTGCCCAACCTTCCACCCCGAGAACAAACCCAGCTGGTCTGGAAATTCGCATACAAACCACGGGGGGAGCGACGTACATGAGCCGGGGGGGTGCTGGCGGCTTCCGTGGCCTGGAACATGGTCCCTCGCCCTCCTCTGTGTGCTTGATCCTGAGCTTGAAGCTTGTGGCCCGACGGTCCCTGGGGAGGTGGCTGAGTGGTGCAAGGTGGCCTCTTGCAACACCTGGAGAGGAAATGTCAGCAGGATGAGGCCGGTTTCATCACCCCAAACCCAGCAGCTGCTCATCTCTGCAGGAGCTGGTGCCTGCTCAAAGCTTGCTCTGTGGGGTCGGGGCAACCTCTGGGGTCCAGGATTCCTGGGGCACCCCCGGCAGGAGGTACAGGTCTGGGGCACGGCGGGGTTAGGGAGCTGGCAGGCGATCTTGGGCGCTGAGCTGAGCCTAGCGCACAGCTCGGTACCTCCTGTCCCCTTTCCTATGCAAAAATATGGGCTGGGATGGGTGAGGGAGACACAGAAATGCGACAGCTCCTGCAAAGAGTCTCCAAACCGCGCATGGAAGGCAATTACCAGGCAATGGCCAAGCTGTTGGCAGTGAGGATAAGGGATGCAGCTTCCAGGCAGAGCTGCTCTCCTGCCCAGGCAGTGGAACTAGAGCCCAGGGTTTCACCGATGCAGCCACCAAAGGATTGGCAATGCTAAAATCACAAATATGGTGATTTTAGTCTAATTGTAACCCAGAAAAGCCTCGCTGAGGTTGAGGCTGAGCGCGGTTCCCTGAGAGGCTGCGGCCTCCAGGTGATGTGCCAAGCACCCAGGAGGCTGAGTTCAAGGCGTCTCTGACCACTTTTAATGCAGCACGGAACAAAACAAAACAAAACAAAACAAAACCACCAGCATTGCAAACCAGTTCCTTTGGTACAAGATAAAAAGGCCCTGACATCCTCACGGGGGTTTCCCCGTTGCACCTTAACTTGAAAACACCCAAAAAAGGCCAGGGTTGATGAGCCCTGTTCTGCACATGCAGAGCTGAGCACCATGAGGCGCAGAGGGAGGAGCAGAGCAGCAGACAATGAACCCGTGGCCTTAATCCCCAGCCCCCCCACGTTGTCCTGGGTGCAAAAGGGGGGAAAGGGGTGGCTCTGCAGGGACAGGGAGGTGCTGGGGGCTGGCAAGCCAGCACTCCTTGCTCCTGCTGATCTCGTGGTGATGTTTGTAAACGTGCCTTGGGTTTTGGAGGGCACTTTGGTCCCCAGAAAGTCCCAACACTCAGCAGCTGGCTTCAGGCATGAGCAGCACCCAGCTGAGCACCCAAAATTAATGCCTGCTTTCAGGGTTCAGCTTTGCTCCGCGTCCATGAGCAGCAGCAGAGGAGCCGGGCTCACCCTCGCAGGCCAAGGGGCTGGGCAGCCCCTGCTGCAAACGTTTCAGAGCTCCGGCTGAGAACACGGCTTCGATTTTACCTAAATCATTTCCCGTCTCCTCTGCGGTTCGCTTGTTATTTCCTGCTCGCGAGCAGGGCGGGTGACAGTGCACGCAGGCGGCTGCTGTGGCCCCACGCGCACCCTGGGCTGGGCAAACGGGGCTGGGGGTGCAGCCCGAGCCCACGGCCCCTCTCTGCCCCCCACGTCCTGGCTCAGCACCTTCCCTCTGACACCTCAGGGGTGTGCACGGTGCCTAAAGCACAGCACAGACCCCAAGGGGAGCCTGAGGAACCCAGCAAACCCCGCTGGTTTGCACCCACCACGTGCCTCGAGCGCAGATGCATGACCCTTGCCCTTCTCACCTGCCTTTCACCCTCTCCCCTACAAACACACCTCCACCCCAGCTTCCCTTCCCCTTCCTCTCACAGCTCATCTTCCTCCCCTACCCGGTTCCCTCCTATCCATTTTCCACCCCTCTGCACCTCTCTCTCCCCACACACACACTCCCTGGCTCCTTCCACCTTTTTTTTCCTCCCTTTGCCTCTTTTCCCACATGCAGCCTTCCCCTCAAACCCCAGACCCCAAACCCTGTTCCTTTCCACACCGTCCCAGTTAACCTGCCCCACATTTTGATGCTCTCCCCCCAGACCATGCTCTCCATCCCGCTGCCCCCATCCCTCCCCGCACGCCCTGCTCGCAGCCCCGTACCCACGCTCTCCTGATCAGCCCCACAGACACGAGCAGAAGTTGCTAAACGTCCTTCCTGCTGTGGGGCAGGAGTAGAAATCTTGCAGGGGAAGGGTGTGCTGAAGTGATAAGGGAAACACAACTAGTTGGAGACCGCGGGAGGGATTCTCAGAGGCTCCCAGCTGCTGTCATCACTTTTTCAGGGAGGTGCTGGGCTGTACGGGGGGGGGGATTTGAGCCCCAGGCAGTAAACACACGCAGAGGAACCCCCATGGCACAGGCTTTGCTTAAGGACACATTGCCACATAGGTGTTGGGAAGTCTTCACATTGCCAGGGCAATCCCCCAGAGCACTGGAGGGGCTCACCGATTTTCTGAGGACCACAGGACAGCATCTGTGGCAAGGCAAGGAAGCCACGGCCAGGTCTGTGCTGAAGGCTGGCCATAACTGCTAGCTCTGACTTCCCCAAACCTCTGTGCCCCAAGCCAATTCGCCACCTACCCAGCCCAGGAAGAGCAGGACACTGTACTGACTTCTAATCACGCATCCAGTGATTTCAGGTCAGGATGGGATGAGAGCACCTTCACCCTGCATGTGCTGCTCTTCCTGCGTCCGATGAGCCTCCAGATTGGGCTTGTGCCCTCTGCCCACGGGGATGGAGCAGCCTGGTGGCAGCGCTGGTGGCTGCAGGGCGGGGAGCACAGAGAGGTTTGGATCTCACAGGGGTCTGGATCTTACAGGGGTTTGGCTCTTGGTGGCACTGGAGCCAGCACGATGTGCTCAGCGCCCAAGCTGCCAGCCAGGGACTTTCCTGGTGCTCTCAACAAGCTGTTTTTTAGCTCAAGACCTCGGGGTTGGAGCTCTTCTGGCACCTGCAGGGGACGTGTGCCTGCTGCCGTGTGAAAACAGCCGGGGAAGCGCCGCAGCTCTGCCTTTTGGCACTGACCAAGGAGCTCTTTGGGTTGAGGAAGGCAGCGCTCAGCCCAGAAGCTCCCTGCTCACAGCAGCATTTGTCCTGCAGCCTCTCCTGTCCCCGCTCACCTTCCTGCCTGGCCCCCAGGGACAGGCGTTAAGGACAGAGAAGCGTTTGGAGGGGCCCCTCCGGGAAATTCCCAACTGACTGGAGGATGGCGGCATCCCCCCGACCACAACCTGCCTCCAAAGCAGCCAGGCCAGGCATGGGGTTTTTCCACCCTTCTCCTAAACCAGCAGGGCCGCCCAGGCTGCCCTCGGTGCCTCTCCAGCCCGGTCCCACGGGGCCCCCGGCACGGAGCAGCCCGCTGCTGGCTGCACGCCTCGCCGAAAGCCGAAGGGTTTCCGCTACAGGAAAGCAACGTGACTGCAGAGGGCGAGAGGCCCCTCTCCGCCATATGGTTCCCATTAAGGGCCCTGTGAAGTGAATGTTTACTGCTGGGATCGCTGGGCCACGGCAAGAGGCTTTCCCAAAGACCAAACGCAGCACGGGGGATCCGGGCCCCTTCCTTCCCCGGGTCCCAGGAGGATGCTGAGGGTTCCCAGCAGCACGGCAAGGCACGGGCAGGGGCTCAACACCTCAGAGAGGCTGTCAAGCCTCTCCCCCATGAAACTGAGCACCACTGATGTCCCCATGATCGTGTGCAGGATCAGCACAGCTTACACACGCAGGCCAGCCCCTGAGCAGCTCAGCGCCTGGCTTTGTGGCAGGGCTGCAGGGAAGGAGCTGGATGAGGCCAGCCCCAAGCCTGGGGGTCTCCAACTCACTGCACAGCCAGGCCCTGTTTCTGCAGCCATGGGGCATCATGGCCAAACTACACTATGAAGAGTCAGCATTAAATGGGCCAGCAACTGACCAGGGGCTCAGCACGCCTGATGTTGCTTCAGCCTCTCAAGCATGGAAAGAGAGAGTGAGCTGCATTTGTGGGGGGATGGCAGAGTGAGCCCGGTGGTCTTGACTCCAACCTTGGCCATGGAAGAATTCGTCAACTTCAGATCTTGGCTCCTTGCATGGCTTCAAGCCAACCATTTGACCTCACCAGTAGCAGCTTTGGGATGCTTTGGCTCAGGACAAAGCACCCTGGGGAGGACCACCAGGGCCACTGGTGCAGCCCCACCACCCCGAGCTGCTCCTGCCCGCACCCCACGGCCCCGCACTACCTTCCACCAGCCTGCCCCACTAATCCCCTTTCCATCCACGTCCCGTGCCCAGGCTGCCTCCTGAAAGGCTGCCAGTGGGCAGGAAATCTGCAGCCGAAGTGCTGAGGGATGCTGACAAGGAATACTTGTGGGGACGAACAGGGCTGCCTTTGTCAGGGCACCGATGAGGGGACCCGCACACGCGAGGAGTGAGCCCAAGGGGAGCCCCTGCCCACCCCTTCTGCTCTCCCACCTTCAGCCCTGCCCGGCTCTGCCTCCCGGAGGAGGTCACAGCCCTTGGAAGGAATGGGGTGAGGGGATCCGGGCTGGGCCAGCCCCTGCCTAGCTCGGAGGAGGTGGCTGGGGCAGGAGGATGCTGCTGGGATCCATCTGATTTCCAGGAGTGGAAACTGAAGCACGGAGCAGCCCGTTCCTTGGCCCACGGCCATGTTTTATGGTATCCCTGAAAGGTTAAGGTCTGAAGGGAGTCTCTGCGCCCTGGGATCTCTTTTCTTGCTAGGAGTCAAGATTGAGTGGACAAATGCAGCAGAAAGCCCACTGGGAGGTTGGGATGAGCCTCTTTTCCAGGCAGAGACGAACCTTTCTCATTAATGATTGAGCAAGCAGCAATGGCCAAAATTGCAGGTTTGAAGGTTCGGGTTGGACATTAGGTAAAAACACTTAACAGGGAGAAAGGCCTGGAAGCTCTGCAGCACGGTACTGATCAAGTGCCATATAAACCTGGTGCAAAGAGGCACGAGAGGCAAAGAGCAGGCCGTGCGCCCTCCCTCCCTTTCTCGTTTTTCCATAATCCCTTCTACAACCTCATCATGTTCCACCTGGAAACCTCACCTTCTGGTTTCCTGCCTTTGTCTGTTTACTGGCATGATGCCCACAGTTTGCCCACCCTAATGTTTGCCTCTCCAAAGTCTTTGTAAAGGCTGTGCCTGTCGGCCTCCTCTTTCCCCAGGAGAAGCCAACCCTTTTACTCTGCTCTCCAGTCCTCCAGCTCCTTTGGTGGCTCACCGCAGGCAGGTGGATGCCCCACACGGGAGGAAATCTCAGACCTTTGTCTCTTGGTGTGAATACTTCTCTGGCACCACAGAAAACACTTGGCCCGATGTTTTCTTCTCTCACCTCTGCCAGTAATCCTAGATGCTCATTCTTCTTCAGTGCCCTCCACTTGCTGAGGTCCCCCCGCCTACAGCAGCTTCTTGTTGCAGCTTGCCAAGCACCTGGCTTGGCTCAGCTCCACTTGAGCCATTTCTAGGAATCTGGCTCCCCGTCCCGTTTGCTGATCTGCTTTTTCTCACCATAGGCAGATGTCCTGCATCCTGCCAGCATTGCTCCATCTCACCTGGGCACTAAAGGGGCTGCTAACACGTTCAATCTCTAGACCTCCCCTTGCAGCAGAATCCAAGTGTACTCTTTCCATTTTGCTGTATCTTCTTCGTCCTCTTTCCCCACTTCTTTATCCTCTTTCCTAGCTCTATCTGAAGTCATTTCCCTGGGGCAGTGTACCAAGGGCTTTCCTTAAATGTGGACTCGTTAGACCACATTGTTTTGGAAGCTGGTTATCACATCGAAGGAAGATACCAAGATAACTTGACATGATCTGTGTTGAAACCACGCTGCATTTTATTCTGCTTCCCAACATTTAATTCCTCTTCCAAAACCTCTCCTAGAAACTCATTTTTATTGTACTCCAACCAGTGGACTTGTAACTACCTGTAAGTTCCCCTTCCCCCAAATATAACCTGTAGGTGTTATGTTGGCTGATCTCCTCCCTTGGAATATCACTGGTAAAACACCAGGCTTTGGCCTTGCACTTCCTACGTGGTTTAGCCCGTACCTTGAACAAAGCCCAGAGAGCCCCATCAGCCTGGGAGCTGGTGCTGCTTCACCACCTGCAGCAAGAGCAGGGGGGAGTTCTGCTCCCAAAACCCAAACCCCAGCACAACCTCTTCCTATGGGCCTTCCACACCAGCCCTGTGAGCACTGCTGTGGGCTCCTGCCTTTGCTGCCCAACATACGGATTGCATCCAAAAAGTCAAGCCACCAGAAATGGCATTCGCATGTCAAGTTTCAAAAAAGCTCCTTATTTTTGAGCTGACCCATCTGTTCTCAGTTCAGCCTTCACCTCTGTGCTCTCTGGTAGGATTCAGGCTGCCATACAGCCTGGCGTGTGCAGGCTCTTGTGTCTGAAAACCCTTGAGCTGGCCACATGGAGAGAGTTATGGGCACACCAGAGGAGTGAAAAATACGCCTAAATTGTGCTTAGTAGTGTTTGCAATAATCCCTTCACCTAGCTTTAATGTCCTCCATCCCAGCGCTGTGCTAGCAGCTAGGTAAGCTCTGCAACACCCCCAGACGGCAGATAGAAATGGCTTATCTGGAAAGTGAAAGGCAGACACCTCAGGAAACATGGCCTGACCATGGGCAACACTTGAAAAGCTGGGGATGGGCAAAAAGGAGAGGAAAAACCCCACCGCTGGGCCTGAAGGGGGTATCTGTAGGCTCACGGAGCTGACACGCCAAAGGAAACCAGAAGTGAAACTCCCTTCCCTAACGAGAAGTCTCGTGGGACTTGTGTTGACCAAAAAAACGTCAGCAGCTTTGTTTTGAGCCTGGTGACAGCGAAGATGCATCCCGTCACTTTGCACCCTGTCCTGTGCTGGCCCACTGGGGGCCCTGCAGACCCTCGCTTCCTAATGGGGATTTGGTTCCCTCGGGGCTCCCACTGAGGAAGGACGTTAGCACGGGGGCAGTTTCAGACTACACTCGATCAGTTACCCTGCAATTATTATTTTTTTAATCTGCATTAATAACGCCGCAGACGAGCTCTTCCTGGCCTTAAATACGTGGCAGCTCAGCTGGGGCACCAGATGTCTTCCCTGGGAGAGCCCTCACACGACGTCTTTGGTGGACAAAGCCCAGCTTCCAAGGCATGATCCGGGCTGCCGAATTAGCCAGCTTTTCCAGAACTGCTGCCCACCCCATGGACAGAAACCGGGGGAAAAATTGATCAAAAATGTGACCTGCGAGGTAGCTCGGCTGGTCTCAAGTGACCCAAGGGGATTGCAGAGATAAAGCCAGTGGTTAACGGTGCAGGACTGCGACCTGGGAGACCTGGGGTTGCTCCCAGCTCTGCTGCTCATTTTGGGGTGATGCTGGGCACACCATTGCATTTTTTTTTTTCTGTTCCCTTTCCATCCCCCCCCCAGGCTGAAAACAGAGCTGATCTCCTTTGTGAAGCCCTGGGAGATCCCTGGCTGTTCGGGGCTGTGTCAGAGCTCGGGGTATTTGTGTTGTAATTAAATCTCACAGCCGTGCAACAGCCTCTCCGGGGAAGTGATGAAAGACCTGGCGCTGCAAAGGTTCAGGGCCGGGCAGGATGGGGCGCTGGGAGACATCACCGGGAATTAGCGGGCATCAGCCGAAGGGGATAAGGAGCTCGGGATCTAACAGGTTCCCTTCCATATCTGCTCCTTCCGATCGGCTTAATAAAATGGATCTGTCCAGCCCCCCTCCAGCACGCACTGCAGCGCACAACAAAGAGGGAGCTCAGCCCAGCGCGGGGATGTGAGCCCCGAAATGCTGTGCCTCCAGACCCTGCTGCAGCCGTGCCGGTGCCCCCAAGCCCCCCCTCACCTCACAAAGCACCGGGTACGGGTCCTGAACCCCCCCAGCCCACACGGGGTCCGGGGTGCTCACCCCCTGCCCCTCCCCAGCAGCATCGCCCCCCCTAAATGTGCCTGGAGCTCCAGCAGCATCCCCTTTTCCCCGCCTGCCCTCGGGGAGCAGAGCCCCCCTTGTGCTCCCCCCACCCCAAATCTGCTTCCCGTACCCCCCCTGGCCGAGCCTCCTCCCAAAGCAAGAGTTCCCGGCACATCTCCTGCCTGGGGGGCCGACCTCTGGGGCGGGGGCGAGCATAGGGGGATGGAAGCCCCCACCTGCTGGGTGGCCCTGGCCAGCGGCACTGCTTTTGGGGCTCCCCAATCTTTGCATCCCTCCGTTCCCCCCATCCCTTTCTCCCTGGGTGCCTGCCTCTCTCCCTCCCCTCACATTTCCCCTCTCCCCCCCCATTTTCCCCTCTCACCACCCCCCCACCCCAGCCGCCAGCCCCACGCTGGGCGACCCCTGATGCTCCCCAAATTTCATGGTGCCCACCCAAGCTTTGTCTCCCACCCAGCGGCCCCGTTCTTCCCGGCACAGCGAGGCACCCACCATACGCCTGGGCTCCGCGGTGGAGGTGCCGAGCAGGAGGGCTTGGCCCCAGCGGGGTCCGGCCGTCTGTCCGGCCGTCCGTCTGTCTTTCGGCCGTGCCTTTTGGCCGTGCCTTTTCTCTGCGCTGCAGAGGCCGGGGCTGTGGGCGCGGGAGCGTTTCCTGCGAGCTCCCACGGCCGCCTCGCGAGCCCTTTTTATCGCTCGGCCGCCGCGGTGATTGGTTCCCAGCTTCGTGCCGGCTTCGAGCCGCTGGCTCCTTTGTGTGAAGCCAACCTCTCACCCCGGCCTCCCCCAGCCCTTTCCCCAGGCCGGCAGGGCGATGCCGAAGCCCCCGACCCACTGAAGGTGCCACCGAAATCGCCCCTCGCCCCCCAGCTCCCTGCCACGAGGCGCGGGTGGGCTTCGCTCACGGCTGTGGGCTCACTGTGCCTGGCACAAGGCCACGCAAAGCATCCCATGGGGACCCTACAGGATCCGACCCTCGAGGATCCCGCAGGATCTGACCCTCCACAGTCCCCCCCCAGCCTCCTGAGGGTTTTGGAAACCTGGGGTTTTTACCCCCGGGTGGGTTTAGGAGCCTGCGTGGGATGGTGGCGTGTGAGGTGCATTTCATGGCCAGGGTGGGTATTTGGGGTGAGCAGGATCACCACCGAGCGTCCCCCCTGCTGCTGCTGGCTGTGGGGCCGAGGGGATGAGGTTTGGGGGCCGGGGGGGTCCCCAGAAATAGGGCAGAGGGGCAGGAAGGACCAGGTAAGCACTAATGGTTAAATCTGCAGGGAACTCGGAGGCAAGCTGGGAGCGGGGAATTGGGGATGGGAAGGTGGGCTGGGGTTTGGGTACCCCGTGGTGCACACAGGGGCTTCCCCTTCCCCTCCCAAACCCCTCTGGTGTGGGGGAAATGGAGGCCAAGCATGCAAAGTGCTGCTGGGGAGAGCTTTGGGGTGTGTTCAGGCTCCTCAGTACAGCGTGGGGCTGGGGACAGCACTGGGTCTGAGTGCAGTGCCTGCTAACAGCTTCAGAGGCGGGCGAGCGATCGCTTTGGAAAAAAAAAAAATCAGTGCAAAAAAAAAAAACATTTACAGGATTTACGGCGGTGTTTACCGGCTGAGGCAGCGGTGCCGTTCGTCACCTCTGGCCCCCGAGCAGCCTCTGCGGTGAGCGGCCTGCTGCTACCCAGGGCAAAGGGAAGAGGAACCGGAGAAAATCCACAGCTGCCAGGCCTGGTGGCAGGGGCAGCGTGCACGTGTGTGCACACACACTCACACACACAGACACGCTCACGTGCACACACACGTGCACACAGGTACTTGCACAAAAGCACAGGCACGCTGGCATGTTTGTGCACACACACATGCATGCATGGACACATGCACATACACACGTGTGTGCTCCCCCACACACACACATATGAGCCCACACACGCATGTGCACATGGCTGCGTGCACCCCAGCTGTTGCACACAGCCACGTGTGCACACCCATGGAAGCAAATGCATGCTAGCGTGCTCCTGCACATGCATGGTTGCACACATACAGCCATGCACACACACCCCTGTGCACCTACACACCCCCAGCTGTGCACACACCCACTGTGTGCACATTGCTGTGCACAACCCCCTGTGCAAATCCCTGCGTGCACACACCCCCATGCATACACACACATGCACATGCACACCTTGTGCACACACACACACACACAGAGCTATGCACACACACACTGGTGCACACCCACGCCCCTTGCACACCCACACATGTGCACTCACACACCATGTGCACACACACCCATGCACACACACACCTGTGCACACACACACACATGCACACACCCACTCCCCTTGCACACCCACAAACACACCCCATGTGCACACACACACACTCATCACACCCACACCCCTGGTACACCCACACCCATGCACACCCCCCCCATGTGCACACACACAGAGCTATGCACACCCGCACCCCTTACACACCCACACCCATGCACACACACACTATGTACACACACATAGCTGTGCACACACACCCCTTGCACACCCACACCCATGCACACACACCCCATGTGCACACACCCATGCACACACACAGCTATGCACACCCACATCCTTTGCACACCCACACCTGTGCACACACACCCCATGTGCACACACACACATGCACACACACACAGCTATGCACACACACACCCCTTGCACACCCATGCACACACACCCCATGTGCACACACACACATGCACACACACACATGCACACCCACACCCATGCACACACACACCCCTTGCACACAACCCCCATGCACACACACACCCCCTTATACACCCACACCCACACCCCATGTGCACACACCCCCACACCCCATACTCCCCCTATACACCCCCTTGCACCCCCTTGCCCCCCCGTGCCCCCCTTGCACACTCCCCCCCCTCCCGTTGCACACCCGGTGCCTGGGGGGGGGGGGGGGGCGCGAGCCGGGCCCCATCCCCGCGGCGCAGCGGGTTGCCATGGCGACGCGCGGGGCCCGCAGCAACCCGGAGGGGGCGTGGTCTATTTCCAAGCCCCGCCCCCTTCCCCTCCCCTCCCGTCCCGCAGGGGGAGCCATGGCGCGGGGCCCCCCCCCTCCGTGAGGCCGCAAGATGGCGGACGCGGCCCCGGTTTGCGGCTTCGTCTTCAAGAAGCGGGGCCCGGCGGCGGGCCGGGGGCGGCGCAAGCGGCCCAGCAGCGACCAGGAGGGGGGTGAGGGCACCGGGGGGGGCGGCTCCGGGCTCTCAATGCACGGGGGGAGCTCAGGGGGGTGAGGGGAGGGGGGCGCGGTGCCCGCCCTGCGGTTGCGTCCTGAGGGCGGGTGAGGGGGGCTCGGTCCTTGGCTCCCCCCTCAGCCCCCGGGTTCCTTCCCCAGAGAGCAGCGGCGAGGAGGGCAGCACCGTGGTGCGCAAGGAGAGGCGGCGGGAGGTCCCCAACCCCATGATACAGAAGGTAAGGGGGGCTGGGGGGGCATTGCTCTGGGCAGGGGGCGTCCCCGGGGGTCCCTGAGGGTCTCTGAGGGTCCCTGGGTCCTGCCCGCCCTCACCCCGCTGTCTCCTCGCCCCCCAGACCAGGCGGTGCGCGAAGGAGAGGCCAGCGTACGCAGCCAGCAGCAGCGAGGACGAGGATCCCTCCAAGGAGATCGGCGTCACCTACAAATCCACCAGGTCGGCGGTAAGGACGGAGCGCGGCGATGGTCCAGAGAGGCTCTGCGGATGTGGGATCAGTTATTCCTGCTTTTTAGCTATAGATGCATTGCTCTGTCCCTTCTCTCTTCATACACCTCGTGCTAGGTTTATTCTCCTGCTGCCCCCTGCGTTACTGGCAGGCCATCTCAGGTTGGTCATCCTCTCTTAGAGGTGGGAGTTAAACTTGCCCCACGTCACACAAAGTTTTCAGGAGATGGAGCACTTGAATCAGGTTTACCTAATTGTTAGGTTCATGTTTACAGCTTTAGAACAGCTTCCTCCGCAAGGAATTCGAGTAACTTAGGAAGTACATCCATCTTTATTCTTGTGACTAGTGATGGGGTAAAAGCTACGGAGAGAGGTCAGTTTGGGATTGACAGGAGGCACCTGAGGGTCCTCTTAACAGCTGGAGTGGAAAGAAGTCAGTTGTGAAGGTTTGGAGCTCTTTCCACTGGATTTTTCTCTCTCTCTCCTCTTTATGCAGAGAAATTGTGCTCATTAGTAAAAGTCCGGCCAGGATATAAGTAGTATTAAAAGCAAGTACCAACGTTTGGTGTATTGATTCTTTTTATTCCTCTTCAGTCTTATTTCCTCAGTCTCCGTGCCTCCATTTCTTCTGTATAAAATGGGAATAATGTCCAACTGTCCCCAGTCACAGATGCAGGATCAGACTTGGGTCTCCTTATCACATTAGAGACCAATATGAAAACTCGTGCTGTAATTATTCAACACTTTGGCTGCTGCAAAGGGGGGGGCTGCATATTGTTAGCCCTACTTGCTGCAGGAAAATGGGAAAGGAGGAGGTGACAGCCTTCGGGCTCCAGAAGCTTTTGGCATATAAGTTGGATTTGTTTTCAGTTCAGGCTGGTTATAATTATTCTTCAGTTTCTACGCAGCTGTTCCTGGAGAGCTGGAATAGGTGTCTGTTCGGTGCATTCAAGAGGAATCTAAACCAGATCTCTGTATTAAAACTGGGTGCAAGCCACCCACAGCTGGGTTAAAAGTTTGGATGTAACATCCTGCGTGTAGGCAGGACGGTCTCATGATTGGAGTGTTGAACACAGGAGACCTGAGCTCAATTTCCAGCTAAGCCAAGGCTGGGCTTGAGTGGTAAAGAGAGGACAAGCATGTCCTGACTGTGCAGGCTAAAACTTGGGAGCAATCAGTAATTAGCATCCTGGCCTCTGCAAGCACTGCATCCAGCCTGGGGGGGGATTCACTCAGGCATGTGGTGGAGGAAGATGCAAACTGCTGGAAGGTGAAGCAGGCTGTGCTCAGTACTAGCTCTGTGACCCACCCTCCAGGTAGCCAAGGAGCTTTGTCTTATGTGGGTTTTCACTTCGCCGTGGTCACAAATTGTTCTTGTTTTTCAGAAACCCGTCGGCCCAGAAGACATGGGGGCCACAGCAGTGTATGAGCTGGACACGGAGAAGGAGAAAGATGCACAGGCCATCTTTGAGCGCAGCCAGAAGATCCAGGAGGTCAGTCAGCCTTGCTCTGTAGGAGCAGGTGCTATGCTGCAGGAGTACGTGTGTTTTACTCATCCCCTTCTGCATGCCAAAATAGTTGGGAGTCTTTTCCTCTCTTAAGGAGGACAAAAGTGTTGCCATTATAAATAGAGAAACTTTCTGGATTTATTGATACCTTGGTATTAAGGAAGGCAGGGCTGAGCTGGGAGACTGTTGTCACGGATGTAAAAGCTAATCCAGGACCTGAAGCTCTTCTGACCCTTAATAACTTTTTTTTTTTTTTTTTTCCCTTTCCTAGGAACTGAGAGGAAAGGAAGATGATAAAATCTACCGTGGTATTAACAACTATCAGAAGTATGTGAAGCCCAAGGACACGTCCATGGGAAATGCCTCTTCAGGAATGGTCAGGTAGGTCGGGATGAGCCTTGGAGGAGTGGGATCAGAGAGGAGTTCAGGCGCTGTCCCCAAAGGCACTTGTTCGGGGCTTGAACTTTGCTGATCCTGCCGACTTGTTCCTGTCTAATGAGTCCGGTGTCTGGTTCTGACCAGGCCCCCAGGGGCCTTCTCCACCGCAGCGGCGCAGCTGGCCTGAGCCTTCTCCCACCCTTTCAGAAAAGGACCCATCCGTGCTCCAGAGCACTTGCGGGCCACGGTGCGATGGGACTACCAGCCTGACATCTGTAAGGATTACAAAGAAACAGGTTTCTGCGGTTTCGGAGGTGAGTGGGTCCTCCCTGCAGCTGAACGTGTGCTGCACCAGATCTGCAGGGGGGGGATCCAAAGGGATCTAGTCCAGCTGGTGGTCCCATGTTTGTAGCATGCAGATGTGCACTAAGTACCTTACAGGCACTTGTTTGCAGAGCTAGCATGTGGTGCTGTTGCAGAATTGTTTCGTGTAATGTTCACCTCACTTGAGGCTGTGGGAGGGATGGGATTTCCTGACCCGTATCCCACTTCCCACGTGGGTCAGTGCTGGATCTGTCACTGTGGCATACAGGGCACAGTGCTCATGGCCTGTCAGTCCTGAGGAGGAGAGATCCGGCCTGCTTGGCACTGCACAGGGAGGAAGAGCGGGGGTGGGTGGGGAAACAATCCGGTTTCACTTTGTCCTGGGCACAGCTCAGGCTGCCCCCGAACGAGGTGTCCTGTGGGCAGCTGGGCAGTGGGATGAAGATGTGAATCCGTCTTTCTTTGTGTTCCTCAGACAGCTGCAAATTCCTCCACGACCGCTCGGACTACAAACACGGCTGGCAGATCGAACGGGAGCTGGATGAGGGCCGGTACGGAGTCAATGGTACGGCACCGCCCCGCTGCTCTGCCTCTCCTGAGGCTGATTGTGGTGGGGCCACACGGTCCTGGTTCGCTCTGGAGTGAACATGACTCAGGGACTGCGTTGTCTCAAATTGTGTAGGCCATGGCTTGAATTAATACCGGATAGAAAGGACTGTTCCACCTAGCTGTGGAACTCCCTGCTGTGGGATAATCTTAGTGCCAGGAATCGCTGACAGCGCTGAGCTAATCTGCTGCTTTCAGATAACTCTCCCTGGTGTCAGTGGGTTTCTGCTCTGTCTGTACAGAGGATAGCACGCTATTGTATGAGTCCCAGCCCTGTGGAGCTGGGGAGGTGCAACCATTTCCTGCCCCACGGATGCCCTGAAGCTGGAATGCTTTCATGCTACATCATTATTTCTCACTCAGCGTCCATACCTGTGGCCCAAAACTGCAGCTGAGTGTTGCTCATGAACCCCTGTGCAGTTGTGGGAATGGGTGCAGTCTCTGCTCAGTAGGAGCTGTTGAGTTTGATAGCAGCTGCTTTGGGAAAAAAAAAAATCTGAAAAGTTGGGGGCTGGAGGATACGTCCCTTCTGCGTCGCCCACTTGCTGCTATAAAAATTTGCTCTTGTGAGATGAGCAGCAGGCACGCTGGCTCATTAGACTAATTATATCTCAATCCCACACATGTTACTGACATCAGTGACACCCAGATGCCAGAACCCCATTGTTTCCAGCAGGGATTCAATCCCACCTGCTGAGCTCTCTCCGTGTTTAATATTTCGTGTCCCACGCATCAGCTGGCCTGGCTGCCTCTGCTCTTGCTCCAGTCTGGTTACCTTTCTCTTTTGCAGACGAAGAAAACTATGAGGTGAGCAGCGACGAGGAGGACATGCCTTTCAAGTGCTTCATCTGCAGAAGTTCCTTCAAGAACCCCGTGGTCACCAAGTAAGTGGTTATTTTAGCAGGGGGAGCCAAACGTCTGTTGCAGATCCAGTCCAGTAGTCATTCACTGCAGGCAAATCCAGTCACTGCCTGCAGGCTGGGAGGTGGAACCTGCTTCTTGTCTGCTATGGCTCTTCTGGTGGCTGTGGAAAGCCTCAGGTATTCAGGGAGCCTTGTAACTACATCAGAAGCGTCTCCTTGGTAGGGATCCCAAGCCTCTGTTGTCCAAGCACCTTTTAGATTCCCAAAAGATGCTGCCTGCTTGCATCATCTTTCCCTTGAGGTTTCGTTGTTTCTTTCCTCCTGAATGCTGAATGACACCGCACTGTGTGAGCAGAGAAACAGAAGCCTGGGGAAGGCAAGAGGCCAAGGATGGGGTGTAGAGGGGACATCACACACTGCCAGCCCTCGCCCACAGTGCTGCCTGATACCTCCACACTTCCCCACAGGCAACACCACAACCTAAATTCAGCACTTGAACCCGTGGTGACCCTGGAAGAGCTCGCTGATGGCTCTCTGCAGTCACTTCTGTGTCAGTAAAGCAATGCTGAAACACGTTTCCTGAGTAGAGGGGAGGAATGGGCCAGTGCTCCAGAGGAAGCTCTGCATGTAGCGTGCTTGTGCATCCCTCGGGGCTCAGTAGTTAATTGTTTTTAACTCCTGGACACAGCGGCTGTGGCTGGGGACTGGCAGTGGCATCTGTCTCCCCTTACAGGTGTAGGCACTACTTCTGTGAGAGCTGTGCCCTCCAGCACTACCGGAAATCCCAGCGCTGTTACGTGTGTGACAAGCAAACCAACGGCGTCTTCAACCCAGCAAAAGGTGAGGGGGGAAAAGACTTCAGCCTGGGGGAGAGGGCTTTCAGCTGGAGCGTCTGCACGGCGCCAGTTCCCGATGCATGTTCGTGGTGTTTGCCCCGGCCCTAAGCTGGGGCTCGAAGCTTTTGGCTGCAGGCACAACTTCCTTTAGTGCCTGGAGACACCGAGTCATGGCCTGGGTGGCTCTGGGTGTAAAAACAGCATCTTGTGCTTGCCCAGATGAGGAGCTTGGGGAGGTGACCCTGGTGAGGGCAGGGGGAGGGTGCTGGGGAGCAGAGGCTGGGCTGAGGCTCTCGCTGGCAGGTCAGTGCTGCCCTGACTGCAGCATCGCATGCCCTGGGCCCAGCGAAGGGTGGCAGCTCCTAGCTCAGCCTCTGTGTAGGCCAGTGACTTTTGGCAGCTCCCCTGGTTCCTGGGGAGAGGGATGTTCATGGGTCCTGGGCCCTCAGCTGTGCTGCTGGACATCTCCCATAGCTGGAGTCTCAGCCTGCCTCTTCCTGTGTTTCAGAGCTCATGGCAAAATTGGAAAAACACAAGGCGGAGGAGGAGGAGGAGGAATCAGAGCATTCAGACCACGGAGAGGATCCACAGTAGCAAAGTGCCGTTTTGTATTTAGCAGAATAAAGTTTTTATGGGGGAAACAAATACTGATCGCAGCAGTTGCCTTGGGACCAGCAGCTGTAGCCTGTGCGTGTTTGTCCAACCTGCTGTTACTAAAATGCTGGCATGACTGGTGCCAGGGGCTTTGTTCACTGCTTTATGAAGGCACAAGAGGTAAGCTGAGGTGTGGCTGAGTTCTGCCTGCTGCCACCATGCTGCTAGCAGGACCGCATGACAGCCTGCCTGAGTGTAGCAGTGGGCTTGGGGAAGGATTGAAGACCGTTCAATTAGTTCTTAACAACTGTTTTTTGACAAGGTACTACTGGTTCACGCCTAACTTTGCACTGATCCTGCTCATGTCCCGCTGCCAGCTGTGGAAGCATAAAACTACCCCTAAGTTACAGGGAGCAATCGCTACTCTGAGCTTTAGGTCCGTAACCTTTAATCGTGTAGTAAGCTGAAAGCAGGGAGAGAAATGAGAAGAATTAGCTTGTGCTAGGTTCATCCAGCACCCTAGAAATGCTCACACATTAGGAAGCAAGCTGGATTTCTGGAGGTAGGTGTGGTTTATTACAGCTCAGAGGAGTGCATTCCTCCTGGCTTTTCTGCTTGCCTCCTGGTTCCTGGGGGAATTCAAGAGGTAAGTCAAGTCACGCAGGCTTTAGGACTTGGGTGGGCAATACCTCTGTGAGGAAGCATGTCACTAATGCCACCCCAAAGGTTTTATGCTGCCAGTGGCACTTTGCTTTGATTTTTTTCTTGCTGCAAGGTATCACTAACCCACTCCCTGTGCAAGGTTGGGTGAGAGGGATAGATTTTGGCAAGATGCAGACTTCATGAGCTGAGGTACAGGATCCAGCCTCTTAAGGAGCTGGGAAGACCATACGCATGCAGCGCGAGCTTGTCATCACTGCTGGGATCTACTCCATCACCTTGCAGAAACAGCAGGCTTACAAACTTCAGAAATATTTTATTTCTTTTGGCAAAAAACTAGAGTAACAAACTTTTTATCTGGGTTCAAGTACAGTTTATAAACACAAGAAGGACCTGTTGCCAGCACCACTACTCCCATCAACCACCCCTACAGGACTGGATTCTCAGTGCTTCAGTGAAGAGTAGAAAGACCTCCAGCACTCGCGGTCCTTGGAAAGGTCAAACTAAAAGCCTTAAACACACCTCCAAAAACAAATACCATGGAATGGGGGAGAGCTGCCACGGCCATGAAGCAAGGGAAGCCATGTGAAAAGCAAGCAGAGGCCTTTTTTTTAACCTGGCATTCAGTCAGGGAAGGTGGAACAGCAATGGTAAGAGAAGGCTTGAGCTAATTCTGTACGTGATGTTTAAAGAGGAGTTGTGAATAAGAGGATTCTGCATAAAAATCAAATTACTTCCCCTCTATGCCAAGTTAAGTCAGTGAGAACAAGCTGGTGTGAATGTTTCATGCTGTGAAACCAGCCCAGCTAACAGAAGGCTGAACTAGATATGCTGTAGGGAGTAAAAATGCTGGTACGTTGCACAGAATTACACACGGCAGTCATTGACCCAGGCAGCCACGGGAGGAGAGGCTGGAATGCCCTGCCCTGTCTGACCTGGAGTTCAGAGTACTCAGCATCAAGTGAGGAGTCTCTCCAAGGGCTCTCCCAAACTGGAAAAGTGCTGCAGAGGAACATTCAACACAGTGAATGTGCCCAAAACAGAATCAGGTCATCCTCTATTTCCCATTTTCCACCCCAAAACAGTGACTAAGAGCACACTTTTTTTTTTTTCTTCCCCACTCAAAAGTTACCTGGTGACAACGCAGTAACTAAGCTGACCAGCTCTAAGAAAACGCCCAAAGCTAAGAGCTGCCTCCTTCCCCTTCTTAACTCTAAGGCACCCTTAAAAAGAAAGAACAAAAGAGGATGGGGACATGCAGCCTCTGACTGTGATACAAGGAAGCCAATGATTTTTAGAAACAGAAATAGAGACCGTAACTAAACAGATCTGCTCAACCCACTCTGGTGTTCTCAGCTGCAAGGACTGGGGCTTGGGGCCCTGCACCAACTGGAATACTCCGCAGCTCCTTGGGGTTGAGCCTTTTCCAGCTCAGGTCTGTCCATTTGTTTCCAGGCTACTTTCCAAGTAAACAGGCAGCTGAAGTTCCTTCCCAAGGACCTGTAAACTCTTCTACATGTAACATTCATCACCTTTTATGAACAGGACCAATAAATTACAATGTCCAGGAAGCTCCTCCAGAACCACGTATAGTCCCTGTTTGTTCTAGAACTCCCAGTCATCCACGTCTAGCTGCTCCAGGTTTGACACCAGCCCAAAAATGCCACTGGGATCCTGGGGCCGCGTTCCTTCAAAATTGGTGATTGGGGTGACGGGGCGCAGAAGTTCAGGGAGTGCTTCAGAAGCACGGCGCTTGATCTGCACAAAAAGGAGAGAGGTCAGCTGCTGAAGTGCCTCCCCACAGACAGTGCTATCCTCCTGCCTGCATCGAGAGAAGTTGCAGCCCCACAGAACACGCAGCTGCTTCCAGAGCTACCTCACTCCCAGAGAACAAGCACCTCATTCTCCTTCCTGGAGAAGCTGACGATCACCAAGCAGCACTGAACTAACTCAATTTTTCTGTGATCTGAAAGGATTAAGCAACTCAACACTCCCACCCTCAGCTTCAGTGACACAGCAAGCTAATGACTGCAAAAAAGCCACTGTTCTCTGCATATTAAATGAATTCCTTACCTGTTTGAAAAAGGGATGATTAAGGAGAGCGCCTGCACTGGGCCTGTAGAAGGGAGTTAGAATAAAGCAAGCACACAAGAAAAATTAGTCAGTGATATTTTGTCCTTTCAAGATGCTCAAGTGTAGTTCTGTGGGCAGTTCACTGTCACAACCTCGTCCCAACCCCTCCCTCACACCAGCTCTGGCACTCAAACTTTCTGAAGACTGAACCCACTAACGCAGCAGAAAGCTACCCCTGCTCTTCACACCTCGTGGAGTGGTCTGATGAGCACCAGAAAGACAGGGCAGGACCTCTCTGCTCCCCAAAGGTTGCAAAGCAGAGCTATGAACTCCGAAAGTCTTCAGGCTCTCTTAAAGAATATTTTAACCTGCTTTTAACACTGCTTTTGTTCTGCATACTTCACATACTCCTCTCAATGCAGATCACATCCTCGCCCAGCTATAGTTTTGGAAAAAAACTTCAAACAACCTTTGCTGGCTCTCCTGGTTCAGTCAGCCCCTAGAACGGTGCTCGTGGCATGGCTGCGAAGAGCAGCTTTGGCCTGGCTTTACCTGAAGTCCGGGTTCCGCTGGAGGCACTGCCCTACGAAGTTGTGGAAGCAGGCGGAGAAGGTCCGCAGGTAAGGGTGCAGGGCTGACTCGCCGTTGGCTGCTCTCACGTTGCTGACGGCCATGCTCTCGCCCAGCCCGTAGTTAGCGCTTGAACGCGAGGTTTTCATGGTCAGCTCGTCAGCAGGAATAGTGGTGGTGTCTAGCAGGCAGGGAACAGTTCCATTCAGCTTTTCCAACAGCATCTGGAAATGAAGGGACATCAACATCCCATGCATGCCATCTCGACAGTTAAAATTTCTCAGTAGATTTCTAACATCCTCAGCGTTTGGACACCAAAGGTTTAATATAGTAGCACAGCAGTTCTACAGGAAAAGCAGCAATGAGAAGGGAATTCAGGGAGGCACAGCACCCTCCTGTTTTCACAACCCCGTGCTGCAAGGCAATTCCACATGCTCAGATGAAACAGAGAAAGGAAGAACCTTTAAATCTTACCTGAGTGGAAGGCATGTCTTTAAATGGTACGTGTCCATTTGCCAGCTCGCAGGCTGTTATCCCTATGCTGTAAATGTCAGACTTTGCATCGTAACCCTGGAGATTCTAAAAGAAAAGGAAAATAAAAATTGTGGACTTGCAATGTGGACAGGCAGTGCTCACAACTCGCCATGCAGAAGAACAAACCCAAATGATTAGAGCAGAAATGGCACAACCCGCATATAGGATGGTTTGGTGGTGGTGGTAGTAGTTTTAAGCTAAAAAGTATAAAGATGCTCATAATGAGAAAAAGCAACACTGTGGCTGTTTTTCTTCTCCCAGAACAGGCCCTAAAACCTCAGAAAATTACACAGAGATGCTATGTATCACTGAGCACAAGCCATAGTTTTTTTGTTTTGTTTTGTTTTTATAACATACCTGCTGCAAGACTTCAGGACTGAGCCAAGGTAGGACTTTGATGCTGTATTTGGGGAAGTCATGAACAACTTTGAGTCGCTGCCCGTGGTTAATCATACTCAGATTACTTCGCAGGCCGGAGAGGTACACCTTCCCATCTACGGAAATCAGGATATGGCTGGCTTTCACACTCCTTGAACAACAACAAAAGAAGTCAGGTTTTCTGCCCTCGGATGATTTATGTTCCTTACAGCATCCCCGGGAACCCTGCTAGTGCGGAAGTGCACTACAGAGGATTTAAGGCAGGAACACTTGAGCTGAACAACTTTCACAGTACATACAATAAATGTAGTGACCATTAATAACCTAGGACATTCTGTGTTTGAAATTTACTTTCACAACAGGATATATCAGAGGAAAGGAAAAACATGCTAAAGGATGGACATGGTGATTTAGGAAGAGATTAAAAAACACTGCAGCACTGAAGAGAAAATCAACCCTGGCAAGCACCTGTGGAAAGGATAAAAGCACGCCAGGAGGCTGAGAGTCCTGATGGCCATCCTGAATGCTGTGCAAAACTATGTATACAAGCACTAAGAGGACTTGATTCACTCTGCATTTTCCCAAAAGAAACTTTCTGTGGCAAAGAGAAGTGTGGGACTAGAGGTTATGGACTCAGGACCTTCTGCAGCAACAGGACAAATTTTCCCTCGCTGTCAGTCTCAATTCAGAGACTCTACACAGCACCTGAACAGTGCCTTAAGTTTGCCTGCCAATGTGGTTTGTCATGACTTCAGACATTGGTCTTCAGGTTGCAGAGGTAAGTTCATTGCACAGTGATGATTTTTAAAATTATTATTACTTTACCTATGTACATAGCCCATATGGTGGATGTAGTCAAGTGCTTTCAGTACTCCTTGGAGGATATATGCAATTGCCAATTCACTCATCCCATCCATAAAATGGGTACAGATCAAATCTTTTGCAGAACCTAAAAAGAAACAAAACACCTCTTCAGTGGTCAGAAAAGGATGCTCCAACAAAGATGCAACACCTCTTAAACCTGATTTAACAGGATATGACGGCCAGTCAAGGTATTCCCCCTCCACCTACCATAGGCCATGAATGATGTTACCACCCACAGCTCATTGTCAGCTATGAAAGTTGCTTTGTATGGCACAATGTTAGGGTGGTTGAAGAGCTTGGAAACGTGAAGTTCCCCCTAAAAAAACAAAAAAAGATATTTTGATTCGAGTAAATGCAGAAATATAAATACAGGATTGATAAGCACTGTTCTTGCCATCTATTCACTCCTAAACTTGCACTATTGTATTAGTGGATTCCTGTTACCTGCAAGAACGTGACCATTTCGTTGGTGCAGGCTTCCAAGTTAACTCTTCTGACAGTGACATACTCCCCTGAGGGTTTATACCTGGCCAGGTTCACAACCATCAAGTCTTCAAAGCCTCTGCCTGAAAGAAAAGGCAATAAAGCTTCAGCAATTATTTCTGAAGCACACACTTCTAAAGAACTCCTCCAGTCCCTGACCCTTAAATAATCTTTATACTCATTTACTCAAACTATTTATGGCCTTGTGAAAGAAAGTAATTGTTCCATCAGATACCATTTCCCCTAGCATGTATCCCATGGAGAGAAATTATCCTAGCCAGCCAGTTAGTATTATCCAGTCTTTCAAGTTCAAAATTGAGCCAGAAGTAAAATGATTTGGCCACAGCCCCTCCAAGGACAGGGTGTCAGGGTCCTTCTGCTGACTTTGTACTTTATACTCAGTATTGTTAACGCGCCACATGCCTCTTTGGGTTGCAAGCCTTTAGGATAAGCATCTCAGTTTTTATTAAAGTGATTTTTTAATCAAAGAAGAAGGGCATCCGATGTCAAAAAATAAATAAATAATCAAGAAAAGGCCAACAAGTCTGCAGAAATTACTCTCTTTGCAGAGCAGACTTCTGATCCTCCAGCCCACGAGTAATCTTACCTATGATAGTGAGCAACTCGTAGCAGCTGCTGTCTGGGAGGAAGTTGCTCATGGTGTCCCTTTTAGGGGAAGAAGCTATCGACTCGGAGCTCGCCTCATTTGTCTAGGGAAAAAATAAAGTCAGGTCAAAAGAGATAAAGATTACACGTGGTAGAAAAGTCATCTGTTCCTTATCATACACACTCAATATGACAAAACTATAGAAGAGACAATTTAACTGCTGTTAAAACAATTAATAGTTAAATATCAATCAAAATCCAGGAGATGCCTCATTTCAGAAGATCCAGACATCTGTGTTTTAATCAGGTAACCATAAAAGGCAATATTCTCACTTAGGTTAAGCTAAAATTTACTTAGAAATACTTGGATAAAGCCAATTACTATTCCCCAGGACAGCCTGAGCATTGCTTTATAGCAACTGTCTTCCTCCTATTATTTACAGACTTGTGTGTCACCCTCTTGCCTGAGCAAAGGCCAAAGGAAAGCTTGTTCACAGCACCTCCCTGCACCGTGGCAGTCAGCATTCCTGCCTGAAGTTGGGGCTTCTGGTTTTCAGCTGCTCATCTGTGAGAAGAGCAGCAGAGCTGAAGCTGCTCAGCCAAACATCAAAGTGATGAACCCACCTCAGCAAAAGTATGAAGGTCAGACACACGTGAAAAGAAAAGCTCCAAACGAAAGCAAAAATTTAGCTGCAATGCATTTGTGCTTACAGGGAAAAAAGAAAAAGGATAGAAAAAAAAACTCACACCACGCAGGGAAGCAGCGCTCCTAAGCCTACCAACGACACCACCCTGACACATCTGACACAAAGCTAAACGATTTACAATCACAAAATCTTTTCAAGCAGGAACTTCTTGCAAGTTCCTTTATACCTTGCAACTCACTTAAGTTTCCAAAGTCACAAGGAGCGCATCCTAATGGGGATCCAAATTTATTTGGTGTCTAAGTCCAGACATAGTAATGTCAAATTTCTAGCACATTAACTCCTGACATTTGGAACCCCAGCTCATTTTTGCCAACTCATTCCTCATCAACTGCAAGTGCCCTTTATCAGACCTTTCCTCATGATTCATGAAGTAGAAGAAGCTTGTCCCTTTTCCTGCAGTGACAGCGAATACTCTCTTTTCCATTGCTGAAAGATGGAAATGACACAGTGGCAGCTGAAAAACAAGGCACTGTTCTACGCTCAGCCAAGGGTAAATGTAGTGCAACAAGAGCAGACATGAATTCACCGTAAATTAATTACCTTTGGTTCTGTTTGAGGGTTCAGCTCCTGAGAAGCTTTCATCTCTAAGTGTACTGGGGAGTAAGTTGCTATTCAGGCTTCCTAAGCTCAGCTTTTTGACTGCCTCTGACCAGCATACGTTTTACTTCTCTCTGTCTACCTTAAAAATAGGTTTGGTTTTCAGTTATAGGAAAAGGTGAAACTTTGCTTTGAGAACAGTGCTAGGACACAACTCCAGCTCAAACAACTCTAGTACAGCAACTCAGCTGGCGCCTGTTTCAGGGTAACCCACCCCTCAGATCTCAAAACCTTTACTTCCAGTCCTAGCACTACACCGTGCTGTGGCTTGGCTGAAAGAGGCAGCAACCTTCCACTCGCTCTTTCAAACTTCTGCTAGAGATCCTTGTCAATTCTGACTTGGATTGTGTCACTCGTTACTTCTGCCATCAATTTCACACAGAGACACACAGGCAGATGGAAACCTCTGAAGCAGAAAGGCACCACCAAGGAAAGGAAAGCAGAAGGCTCTGATAAGCAGCGGTGTGCAGCAGTGACAGCTGGTGAAACGCGGAGCAGCACGTTAAGTGGTTTGCTTTAATAAACTCCACTCCAAATACAGCGTAAGCCAACAAAACAGATGCGAAAAAATAAATAAATTTAATCTTATGAATGGTGCAGGCTGTTTCAACAGGAATGGAAAAAGGCTGTAAAATCCCTATTTAAAAGTTTTCCAGAACATCAGAGGTCTTCACTCACCTGTCTTCATGTTAGCAGTGACCAATAACTAAGTTAATGCACAAGGAGCTCTACCAGAAATTTATCAACATCATACGAGAGTTTAAAAAAAAAAAAAAGTTAAACTGAAATGTCACTCATGAAATACTGCAAAAAAGCTCCTCTGTGGTTTCACACGGGACAACTTTTGGTGTATGGTCAAAAGCAAAAGCAGCTGCGAAATGAAGTCACGTACAACTGGCTTTATGGCCCGACATTCATTAGGAGCTAGCTGTAGGGCTTGTTGATCAGATTTTAATTGGAAATAGGTTTAAGGAAATTAATCTTTGAAAGATAACTGCTGTTACAAATGCCATAAGAAAATCAGTTATATGATGCTCGCAAGAATCTGCCTCTGCCATATCACATCCGTCTGAATTAGGAAGAGGGAAAGTTGTTTTTGTTCTGCTGCCTTCCTCACCACCTCCTCGCTCCTTCACTCCCTTTCAGCATGAGCTACAGAAATTTTCCTCCTGCCCCTTTCCCCAATTATTTGCCTTTTTGTATAGCCATGATAGAAAAAGTAAGCTTTTATTTAGCTGTAAAAATTAAAATAGTCACCAATATCACTGTGGTGTCCAAAAAACCATGGTAATATTTGAACAAAAATGATGCAGATGCTGATCTCCATTTGCTTCCAGCACAGCATATGCTGGACGCTCAGCAATTAAACAAGGTGTGAATTCACTTGACTTTATACAAAACGTTCTGTATAGACCTCACGTTTTCAGCTTTGTTTGTGCCACCAAATTACAGACACTGACACAAAATCAATTATAACAGCTTAAGCTGACACACTTATAAACAAATCACACTTAATTCCTGTTTGTAATTGCCTTAAACTAAAGCAACACCTGCACACAGAAACATTTCAGTATGGTGTGGGCAGGTAGGAAACCATTTAGACCAATATATTCTGCTATAAATCGTGCATAATGCACCACACAGCATGGAATCAGGGCCTGCAGAACAAAAAGCAAAGGTGAAGTTCTCAACTGCCCCATTTTGGCTGTATGTTTTTGAACAGACACTCCTCATTCGTAAGTGACTTTAGTTCTTAAGAGGCAGAGCTCCCAGAATTGGCTCTGAGGAAGAGCAGCCAACAGGACATAAAGTCACTCAAACTGCAAATTACACGATGTTTGGTTCTGATGCTGGAGCCTCTGATGTGACTGCTCTGCAGGGAAAAGTAAGGAAGCCAGAATCAGCGTGTCCAGAAGGGAATGCTGGCTTAGAACGGTCAAAATAAAAATTTGGGGGCCGTTTTCAGAAGTCTCGTAGGCTAACCTCTTCCCTCAATTCCAAAAGAATTCAAAGAGATCAGCATCTCTGAAGAATCGGACCTAAATCACCTCAAAAGGGAGACCCTCAAATCTGAGGGATTAAGTTTAGTTTTGGCTAGTCACGTCCAGTTTTAATACCACACACCAAAACCTCCACTCCAGGGTGAAACCTGTCTCCACACTCGTAGAGCTAAATATAGAGATGAAATATAAAACTAAGGTAAAAAGAAAAATCAAACTTTCACAAGGATAATCTCCATGCAATGAACCACAGCACCACAGCCTGCAAAAGCCACTTACTTTTCTCCGAGAGTCACCCGGAGGCTGCTCTGGAGTAAAGAAATTAATTGTTCACCAAATTGTGTTCAACAGACACCCATTAAAAAATATAGTTGGAACTTACTGAGGAAAACTAAGTAAATAACCCTGCGTGATACCTACTGATAGCACATACATACAAATATATTGTAGACAAAGATTTAATTTACAGATAATTACATTAAAAATAATCAAACGTAGTACAAGAATGGGAATTAAAAAGATTCAAACAGTGCTACTGTTCAGATATTGCACATAAATGTAAACTGACATTGACAAGTGACATACATACTTAGCCTAAATACAGAAGAAGCTGTCTAAGGGTTATTTATTTAAAGTAGTGAAAGTTTCTCCACGCCCTCTAGAAGCAAAATCTAGACGAGACCTTGATTTCCTATGTTCTGATTGCTTTCTAAGTCACTGACCAAGATTTCTGCATCGTGGTGGAAGATTTTGCTTGTTCCACGCAAAGCAGACCAGAAACCAACCAGCTCTCCTACGGGCACACTGGGGAGCTATCAGCAGAGTTTCAAAACCCATTTTCACTCGTGAATTATAATTAACCTTCCCAATGTCATCCAACGAGAGGAAAACTTACCTCCAAACAGTTCAAACTCTCTTAAGCCCTCAACAATGAACTTTTCCGACACCCACCGCTAAAAGAAAAAAAAAAAGAAAAAGAAATTAGTTATTTCCTTCAGAGACAATCTACTCCCTCTTCCCTCCTCACCCCCCAAATCAAAAACTAAACCACAATGCTAACACTTCTACGATTTTACTGTGATCTAAAAGCTGTGACATCAGAGCTACTTCCTTACTCTGGACAAGAACATTACCTTCCTATGCATGCACCCAGCAAGCACCTCGGTGCTGCCGCCCCTCCTGGATAGCATGCACTCACAGTAAAGTTCATTTTTGATTATTAAGACAAAAATCTTCATATGTGCACATAAAAATAGTAAGCATGCTATGCACCCTTATACAGGCAAATAAAAGTTCCTTTGGGTGTAACAGGTGTGAAAAAGATTCAGCTTTTTATAACAAGACATTGTCTTAGAATTCTGAGGACTATTTTGGCAATATATCCATTAACTACAAGTAAAATTAAAACCCAAGTATTGTAAAGCTGTAGTTCCCTTCCAGAATTCATGCTTAAAATTCAGAGCAAGCATTAAGCATTAGCTTGTGCAGAGAAAAGTTTCTACCATTCCATTTGGCTTTGTGACTTGAAAAAAATAGGCCTGCATATATAATAGGCAATAAAATATGCAGTTTTAGGCTTGCAGAGCGTTGATTAAGTTAGCATTAAATTAAACAGTCAGGAACAGCAGCACATTAGAGCCTGTCAGCTCAGTGAAAGCAGTGAGGAAAGGGGTTATGTCGCTTGGCGTGAGCGAGGCCAGTCTTGGAAAGTGCCTGTCTTTGGTGTCAGGGACTCAAAACACACAGCGCAGCACAACCCTGTCGGTTTGAGTCACTAGAAGCGCTTCTGTTGTGTAAAACCAATCACTTTGACACTCAAAAATACAGAATTAAGCAACGCTGATGTTTAACTTCCCAAACTCAGCCAGGTTCAGGAAAAGAAGAGCTGTACACGGTGCAATGAGGGCAGGCGCTTCGTGAGGAGAGGCCAGAGAGACTCAGCTTTCCCTTAAATATAACATTTATTGTAAATGCCGGGTGCTGCACGCGGAGGGGGTGCACGCGTGCGGGGAGCGAGTGTGCAAGGAGCAAGGGAGTGAGTGTGCAAGGAGCAAGTGTTCCGGGTGCAAGTGTGCAACAGCAAGCGTGCAAGGAGCAAAGGTACAAGCAGCAAGCGTACAAAGGAGCAAGTGTGCAAGGTGTGCAAGCAGGCAGCGCCCAAGCGCGGTTCCCGAAGGGGCCGTGGCGCTCCCGGCGGGGGGTAACACTCACCCTCAGGCGCTCGGGTTTACTTACAAGGAAAGACATGGAGGCCGCGGGTGCGTCGCCACACGCTGCGGAAGGCAACCTGGGGGACGAGAGCGGCTCAGCCCCGGCCCCGGCCCCGGCCCCTCCCGGCCCCTCCGCGCCCCCCCCCCCCTCGGTCCCCTCAGCCCCGGCCCCGGCCCGGCCTCACCTCAGCGCCGCGGCCACCGCGCACCGGCAGGAGACGCCGCGTGTGACGCCAGCACGGCGCTGCGCGTGACGTCAGCGCGCCGCTACTGCCGCGCCTAATGGCGGCTCGCGGGCCCGCGCACCTGAAGGGGGGGGAGGCGGGCGCCATGTTGGCTCATGTCAGGGTGCCTCAAAACGGCCCTCCTACGGGTACGGCATCCGCCTCCCTCACAAAAAAATACACTTTTATACCCGAAGTGGGACAAATAAGGTGTTGAGGTGCTGAGAGGAATGTTATAGTAGGCAAGGGGAGTAGCTGAAAGGAACACAGAGTCCAGTAAACTAGGCAGGAGGAGTGTTTCAGTCATATTTTACTCTTCATTAGGTAGTTCATTTGAATGTTCATATTACAAAATTAGCTGCCATAGGACTTCAGGAACACTGTCGACTTATTCAAAAAAAGAGCACAAACTACTATTTCCTTTCCAAGAACTTCGTGAAACAAGACCACGTTAATCTTTAAAGCTAAATAGTGCTAAAATTTCACATGATCTACATTAGTTTTGGTTTTAAATTAATTTTACCAACCATTATAAAATTAATGTATTTGCATGTATCAGGTTACAGACTTCTGCATTTAAGTCAGCTTGAAGTACCCCATGCTGGAACAAGAATTTTAAGCAATTGCTGTTTCAACAGCAGCTCGCCCTTATTGCCTCAGAACAAAATTTGCACATATTATTGAACAAGAAAAATGCAAGACATTGTTTCCCCACAAATCTGTAAAAAGTCTGTTACAGCAACAATATAACACCTGCGAGACAGGAAGCATTTATAAAATGCAGAGCTCTCAGTTAGCCAAGTGTTCACACAAGGACGCTCACTTCCTTCCCCGTTATACTCAAAAACCTGAAGTGACCACTTATCAGTGGAAGAGGATACACAGCCTCTGAAGCAGTTTTACTTTCTTGTGGAAATTGGCAATAGCAGATACTTCACTGAATCTAGCTTCTTGCTGGAGTGAATTAGGCAGCAGCTGCTAAGACTAGGAGAAATGTTTTTGAGGCAAATTTGTACAGTTAAAATATTCAAGGAAAAACTAGCTGAAGCTGCTAACTCACCATGCACTCAACTCCTGAAGAAACACCACGCTGACGTGACAGACTTGACATCATATTAAGCTTGCAGCACTCAAAACCACAGGTAAGAAGTAATGCTCATGTATTCCATTCCCTGGTATCTAACCCATCTACATGTTTTACACGTATGCCAATCATGCCTACAGGTAACCTAATACTGTTTCAGACCCTTGTCTGTTATAAAAAAAAAAAAAAAAAAAAAAAAAAAAAAAAAAAAACACTTCTGTTCTACTGGACTTAAAATCCCTGAAGTATCCATACTGTGTATGGAAGGCTAAGTTTTGTGCCTTTAAAAGCTTGATGCAAATAAATGCATGGTAAATGCTTATTGTGCAGTTTTCCTCCCCTTAAATTAAGAATTTCCCCCTTCCCTCCCAAAAACTAAAACCAAAGTTTAAAACCAAAGCATTAATATGTTACCAGCACACGTGGACAGGTTTACAATCATATGTTTTTGAAGAACAAATGACAATGAGCATTCAAGAATATTGCAATTTTTTTTTAAACAGACAAGTAGCAAAAATTTATACCACCTGGAATAAAACTGCTGAGACAAAGCTCTCTACACACACCTGCAATGTTGCTGTAATACTTAAATAAGTAACACCGATGCAAGGAGCATTTCCCTTAATGGCTAGTAGTGTTCAAAAAAGTGTAGGATTATGGAGTTCAGTACGTCTTTGTACCCTGTGAATTAAAATTCTGCAGGTGGCACTGAGACAGGCGTCTCACAATGGAGTCACATAGCTTTCACTTTGATTTGCTTCATCTTCATCTGCTTCTTCTCAAGTTTCTTCTGCTCACGCCGCAAAGCAGCTTCCTGTAGGAAAGAATACAGAGAGCTAAATGAACATCAGCAATCCCTTCAAAGAACAAGCTGATCGTTTCAAAAAAGAACAAAGGCGGCAACCCCCAGTACTGTACTTGGGTTCGCATCCCTAACCACGTGAGCTGGCTCCCCACTGAGAGCCCTTACATGTTTGGGAAAGCAAGAGAGTATACACAGGAAGCGTGTGCTGCCTTCTGGCAAAGTAAGAAATCAAAGCTGGCTGCTGCTGCTTGTATGCCTACAAGCAGCCCTGGAGATACGTCGCAGAAATTCGCCTGTAGCTTGTAACAAGCTGAAAATCCATCTCACCTCCAGCCGTCGCTGTTTTTCTGGATCCTCCTCATTCATGATTCGCTCCTTCTCTGCCCGTTTTTTCTCCTCTCGACGGGACTGGGCAGCCTCCTGTCTTTGCACATGAGTCAGCTTAAGGAAGTTCTCTTCCACACGAGCCCTGTTCTTATCAGCTTTTTGTTTGCCCTTTTGAGATAAAAGCAAAGGCAGTTAATACAGATTCCCTATGAGCAGGATGGAGTATCTGTAGTAGTTATACTGGAAACGAAAGGCTCCCAGCCTTAGGATTAAGGATCAAAGGTTAACGTTTGCGATTTCATACAATATTCAGAAGGCACTAAACACAGACAACTTACTTCTCTGTTCAGACGGAACTTCTTTGCTTTGTCTATAGAGTAGATAACCATGCTCATCAGAGGCAGCAAAGACTCCATATCCTTTGGGGAAGTATTGCCTGAACCAGGCACTGAAACAGAGAGCTCCTTGTTAATTAGGTTGGCAAGATTTTCCTATTAGCTGCAACGCTCCTTCCTTATTGCTCACACCATTCAAGAAAGATATTATCATCCTCTTTGGAAATGACTTTACTAACAGACGGATTTTGCTTTGGAGATTGCACATAGATTCTTCAGTCACATTTCCTCCACATGATCCTTCTTTTTTTTTTTTTTTAATTCTGTACTAACAAAAAGTAAACAGAGTTCTGGCTCTGACATTAACTTTACTTGGAGCTATGGCTGTGAATTCTTAAGAGAACTGTGGTCTTTTTCTGGAATAGACTGCTTTTCTTCCAAAACAGGGATAACCAAGGAACTCTGTGCAAGCTCACACTGCAAACAGTGTGGCTTAAAACAAGTCATCTTCCAACTGAAACCTAATACAACCACCAACAGAGATATGATTGTGAATTAAGACCCGCAATAGCAAGGTTCAGTTTCCTTTTATAATCACAATATGCTGCTGAGTCCTCCTTGTTATTACTGCCTTCTGCTTACAGGTTCATCAGTCAGCGATCCTGTTTACATGCACCAGTCATTCCTAATAATGTTATCTTCCATAGGTGACATAACTTGAGCATACCTTGCACAGGTAAAACACAACACCCCCCAGATACATTTACACACATACACCAGTTCTCTTACCATTAAATGTAAACAAAAGTGTCTTTTTAGTTTCGGGCAGTTTTGTAAGCTGACCCTCCCTGTAAGAAGGAAAAAAAGGGGCTGGAATCGGTGAAGAAAAACGTGGGCATACAAATAACATCATCCAAGCTGATTGTCAGAAGTCATCTGACCCCTAGATAAGCTTGTATATTTTTAAAGGCATTCACTTTTACATATACCCTGAAGTTTATACTACTACTTGAGACATAAAGCTTATATAAGCATCAGTAAGAAAGAAAAAAAAAATTCTTAAGAATTCAAGACTTGACTACTCAAAAAAAACACAGGCTCATGCAACGAAGTCAGACCTACATTCCACTGAGCCTCCAAAGCCTTGCAATTTCAGTACAAAGCTCACATGCTGCTGTTTTTTAATTATAAGAAAGCACGATCCTTTTGGAGGGCAGTTTCAAGTTTTGATACAGATCATTTTTTTTATATGCCTGCAAGCATAATACACCCTTGCAAAAGCCTACATAGTAGCTCAGATGATAAGATAAAGCACCCACTACTTGGCAATTCTGAGGCAGCAGCTAAAAGCACTTCTTTTAAACACTTCAGACTTCGCTCAGACCTAGTTCTTAATTCAGATGCTACTGGAACGTATTAACGTGTTTTTTCAACCACTCTTGCAGCGTTATTTCTTGGCTCTTTAACTCTACCCTGTTGTATCCTCTTAGTGGGATTACTCACTTGTTTTCCACGAGCTGTGTACACTGTAGCAGCCAGGTGCTATCTGAGATTTGGAGTTGCCCAAACTAGAGAGTAACCAGCACTCAAAAATAAACATTAAGGCAATACAGCACCTTGATCATCTACACTGATGCAGCATTTGTAAGCGTTTGGAGCGTATTTATTCAGCTGTTTCACCTTTGCTCCCAATTTCTCTTTATGTGCATTCCAGCCAGCTCCACACTGCAAACAGGTTTGTCAGCCTTTACTTTGCATACTGCTAGAGCAGCTACTGCAAGGAGAGATCTAGCTCTATATGTACGTACTCTTGCATAAGTTTTGGACCGGAGAACTGGTCCGAGAATTGGACGGACTCGATCTTGTCAGCGTAGTGCGTGAGGAAATGTATCATCTAAAAGAGAAACAGGGGTTAGTTTCTCCTACCACCAAGACATCAGCCTACACACTCCATATTGGTTTGCAGCACGGCCACACATCACTCAGAAAATTTTTGTGCTCAGCTTGCCACAGTAACACCACAATTTAAACTGCTGGAATTTTTAGCTTTTGCTAGAAGGGGCCTCAATGCATGGAACTAACGCATCTAATAACTCGAGTTGCTCTCATTTGGGATTTGCTATTTCATTTAATAACAAACATCAGCATTGAGGATCTGCAGAGAGACCAACACCTTCCTTCAAGCCAGGTGCTGGAGCTAACTTTGAGGCTTTGAAAGGCAGTTCTAAGTCCTCAGATCATACGTTAGACTAACAGTTGCCACATAAAAGAAATAAAGAAGTGGCAATTACTCCCTTCTGCTAGCCCTTATATTTTTCTTGATTCTCCCAGATCTCACGAGGGCCATTTAGCTCTCTTGTGATTTTTACAGGAGACAAAGATTAGAACATTTGCACAGGCTGCAAGTACCAGGGACACCGAGGAGTATTTGTACTCATTCACTCAAGATCACCTTTGCGTCCATCATTCCCTCTGTGACCTCCCCCATCTCCGACAAGATAGCCAGCGAATCTGGAAGCCCATATTTTGCACCAGACTTAGGTTTATCGCTGCAGAACTCACTCTGTTACAAAGAGAGGAAGGGGAAAAAAAAAATAAAAATAGCACAAGTATGCAAATAGCTTATCAACTGAACTGTTTCAGTACAATGGCACCCCTAAAAGTACCAGATAAGAAACAATAAAAATGCATTAACTCAGTCTGGCTGGGGACAGTTCAAGCATAAAGTAAAGCATGTAATATAAATGCCTGTAGCCTTTAAGTCAGTATTTCCCCTCAATAGTGAGTACTTTAAAGAAAAAGATATAATACATCCATGCCAGCACACCTGATAAAGTTTAATATATTTTGCTTATTTTGTTTGCTAAATCAACAAAACCAACTGGCATCCTGCCAACCATGTTTGAATGCTGTTTGAAATGTTATGAGAGAAAAGATCTGCAAACCACTGCTCGTTATCACTGGATTCTTTGCAAAATTCAGGGCTTGAATGTATGGGAAATTTTCTTTATTTCACACTAGGTAAAAACATGACCGCAAATTTTCCACATCGCTTAAGTTCATTTTTCAATCCTTTACAAAGTCATTTGTGCAAATTAGATTAGGAGAAAATGAGACTCGCGTGTATCCCAAATGTACTACTTCAACCTCCTCCTAAGCTAACTATACATCAAAAAAAGGAGGCAGGCTGCTTTCAGTTGCCTCTTCTCTTACAGTTCTGACAGCAGCAGGATAGTGCTGCGGATTGCTGATGGCATTAAATGTCCATCTATTAGGTGAAAATATCTTTTCCCCCACAGTAATTCCAACAGGTCAGTCATGAGTGTTCAGCTGTTCCCAAGAAAATAAGCGATCTATCGATCGGAGGTTCTTACATCCCACTGGCTTTATCTTGTTATTATTCCCTTGTGAGCACACATACCAGGTCCTGCATCTCTTTCTGAAGTCGCACCAATGCTTTTCTCGTTCCGACAGCAAACACATAGGTGTCCATATCTTCATCATTCATTGTTACTTTTATTTGCTGTGGGACAGAAAGTTATTAGCATTGATCAGATTTCTACGATGCACTCCATCTTCAGACTACCAGCCAAATTGAGACCTGCATCTTCTGTGAAGAACAGTTTCTGCTGCCTCAGTGCTTATCTGACATTTTGATTCATCCTTCATTACCTCAAAGAACAAAGCCTAAGCAAGGCTGTACACAGCTGAGATAAAGGTTGTTAAATTAAAGCTTCTCAGTGTGTCTTAAAATTAAAAAGCGCCTTTCCTGGAGCACTCAATTCAGCATTCTGGTATAATGCGACCGTGTAATGACAGCGACTCCTCAACAGAAGAGCTATAAGCCTTTGCTGTGCAGATATCTATTGATAAGATTATCTGCCCACATCTAATTTAAGTATTTTAATTAATATTATAAATGCAATTATAGTCACATTGTGTATTGTGAATACATTTTCTAAGCCACCATTCGTCCAAAATATAACCTCTCTTGACATTTATGTGATTAAAGATTCCCCTCACCTCTATGAGAAAGTGGCTGGGCAAATAGTGACATTACAAGAAAGAACATGCAGGCCAGCATATGCATTAAGCAGCTCTGTTCAGTCTGACTGTATAGATAGAAGAACAATAATTAAAGATTATTCTTTATATGTTCTTTATATGTTCTTTAATAATAAAGATTAAATTTAGACTGTAAAAATACGTTTTAATCAAGATGAGGTCTTGAAGCACAACGAACTGTTCACAAAACCACTCAAATAATAAAACCCCTAGAGATAAAACATTTCCTAGTCATCAGTTTGCATTTCACACACAGAAAAGAAATATGAATGATTCTTGCAGATTATTTCAACAGATACTAAACACCACAAAATGATAACCAGCACTTCATGTGTGGGTTATAAATACAGCCCAAAGCAGCAGAGCAGCGCAAAAGGAATGCAACAACTTATCACAGCCAATCTAAAGGGTTGAGGACATACCACTTGGTCACAAGCTGGCCTCATCATGCGCGCAAGAACATTCAGTAGGTCTTGTCTCTTGAGAAACTAAAAACACAAGATTGTAAACACAGAACGTTGATAAATATACCTAGAATGCTGGGCTTCATAGGCAGATAGCTGTGGAACTTAAGGAAAAACACGGCAGATGTAAGTAGATGTTTTTCATTGAATAGTTTAACTTTGAAGAGCCCTTTAAAAGTCACCTACACTGCTCAAAAGCAGGTTGACTTTCTGCGTTTGATCGAGTTTTTCATAACTTGCTCCCTCAAGTTATGAGCTGAACTAACACGTGAGACTGTCCATCCCAGGTGCAGGACTTCCTGAACACTGGCAGTAGGTGAGCAGTGCTACAAACTCGCTCATCCTTACCTTTAGCTGGATAAGCATTCCTTCACAGCACACCCTTCCAGAGCACCACAAGTTATATATGTGCTCATTTTCTTGATTTAGTTTCCCAGTGCTTGTGGCTTCTTTACTGGTGCCATCGTCCCCTGGAGAAAATGACAATGAAGAAGAACTGCAGTCTAGAAAGCACCAATTTATACGCCAGAGTAGCATCAGTAGGTTTATAAATCTGTTGTCCCTGGATTACTTCAGACTCACCTTGATGTTTCTGAATAATTTATACCACACCATAATCTAATTTCAACACTTAAAGACTAGCGCACTATTTATCTACCCCCAGAGCTGCCCTCAGTGCTGTCACACATACGCATAGAAAAGGTTTCCCTTCTCTAGAGCCTACAGGCAGGTCTAAAACAATCTCTACTCAAACTGAAAACGCATCCTAATCATCACAGGACTTACCAACAAGAGCAAAGTTGCTTTCTAGCAGTTCCCTGTGGGTATTGAACCACGCATGAGCCAGACGGTTGTTTTTGTTCTTCCCAATGATGTAATTCATGATGTAAGCAAGAAGACCTGTTACCATCAGGATCTCCATGTAATAACTCTCCCAGCTGTTTTGAAGGTGAGCAGGGACCTATGGAAAGTGAACAGAAATCGTTTTGTTTTTTTCCCTTACCGAATGGATTAGGTATATGCAATTTGAAAAAAATGAAGAGTACTGGAGAGTTTTCCTCCCAAATCCAGCAGCAAGCGTCACAATGGCAACAGGACACAACTAAGCCTACACATAACGCATTTAGCTCTCCTGGGACACAGAAGTCCTACGGGAAACAACTGAAAACAGCATTGCCAAAATACCTGGCTACCACACACACACACAAAAAAATATCTCTTCCAAGTGAGCTGATGATAACATTTATCCTCCAGAGTAGTCAACAGCCCAAGCATTTCAACCCAATGATTATCTGGGCTTGATGCCCTGCCCCTCACAGCATTATTCGATCATCATTTACCTTTTGCTGAAATCTAAATGTCCAGGAACATTTTCAGGATGGCACCAAGAGCCATGGACTGCGGAGGAAGCATGGAAGCCTGCCTGCCTTTCCATTTCAGAGAAGAATCAGCAGTTCTGCTTATCATCATGTCACCCTTCAGTCATAAAACAATCCAAACCTTCATTTTCACTGCCAAGGTCAGCCACCATATTTGAAAAGAAATCTTAAAGATAATAAAAGCATAGGCCTTAAGCTCCTGATCATTCTGTAAAAGACCCTTCTGGGAGGCAACAAGCAGGTGAAGCAGTGTGGACAGACATCGGTTTCAAAAACCATCTGAGAAGTCAAGTGTCAGAATCACAGAGTGGTTTGGATTAGAAGGGATTTTTAAAGATGATCTAGGTTCCAACCCCACTGCCACGTGCAGGGATATCTTCCACTAGATTAGGTTGCTCCAAACCCCATCCAACCTGAACCTTTAGCCACAGACAAGCTAAAAGTACACTACATTTACCGCAAGCCTATCATCACTGTAACTTCCTCTTTGTGTTAAGAGAGCACCCAGACATTTCTGGGATGTATTTTTTTTCTCTGGATTAAATGAAGTTTATCTCTATAGCTCTGCCATCTCTCCACATTTTTCATATAGGTAACAGAACCTAAGTCATAAAATGCGTTGGCCAAACCTATGCATCAAACCATGTGTTTTAATGAAGAATTTACTGGTCTATATTCCAACTGCAGTTCTCAGCTTGAATCCAGCACAGACCCAAGGACAGCAGTTCTACCATCTTAAAAGACATCGACAGACCAAACATACCTGCCCTGGAAGTTTTACTTCGTGAGTTGCTATCTGAAGTAACATAAAACAATGTATGAAGAATTCCAAGAGCATGGAATTGAGAGCTGATGGATCCTATTCTGCTGCTATCCTATTGTATTATTTTAGGTGTCTCTCGTCTCCGAGCTTCTTCCTATTTCTTCTCTGAATCTTGTTAATTCAAATAGCAAATTCTTTAGGACAGATTCTCTCTTTGTACAACAAAATAGTGCCATAAATAACTGATAAAGTAACAAATAAAAAAAGGATCAAAATTTATACCTACATTAACTATTGTTATGGGGTCTTTATTTTTGCTAGGTGACGCATCTGGTTTCTCTTCATAGCCTTCAAACTCCTCATCATCGTACGGCTCACTCTCAGTATCACCTTCCTAAAGGACAAAATCACACAGAGCATAAAAATCCAAAGCTGGGCAATCAAAATCCAAAAAGACGGGGTGAGAAGGTAAGGTTCAGAGACACCATTAGGAAACACACAGGGGGAGGAGATGAGGCATTACCTGTGTGTCTGTGTCATCAAAGTCTTCCTGATTCTCATCCTGACCTTCAAGCTCTACAGTGGCTTCTTCTTCATCATCTTCTGTCGTGATGATCCTCTGAGGAGACTCTGTGACTGCATCTTCACTGACATCTTCAAATTCAGCAAAGTCATTATCATCATATTCCATAATGTCATCTCTGTCCTCAAATTCATCGTACTTTGCCAAAGACAAATTCCACGGGATGAACAGGACCGCAACGAAAATATATAAATTCTTCATTTTCACTGGAAAAATAAAATAAATCCAAAACATTGCAACAAATCCTTACGTTAGGAGATACAAAGCCTGTTCCATCACACCTCCAGTTATGCCCAACTTCCATGAACAATTTCAAAACATTATTGGAGTCAGGTCAGCACGAGACAAATAAAGTTCTGCCTCATCTTGCCATCTTCTGTATAAAGTGAACACTCTAACAAGAAAAAAACTAATTTGAATAGCAAGATAGTAGATTTTCTGCTGGTAGCAGGAGCAGCTGAGGCAGCAGCAAGTTCACATCTGGCCAAGCTGTTCAGGTGACCAATTTCTAGAAACAGTGATGTCCTGCTATAAAAATGACTCTTCAGCAGCAACTCTCAGTCAGAGTTGCCAACTCATTTCAGCACACATGGTGCCTACAGTTCTCATTAATTAGCAATTAGACACAGTCAGATCCAGGAATGCGTTACAAAAGCAGTAAATCTTATAATGTGCTTAATTCATTTACTTTAAACAGAAATGCTCTGATAGCCTCCGCTTCTTTAAAACTGATCATATTTGATCTTTCTAGATCAATTCTCACAATCAGGTCCTACAGCATCCCTCCACTATTTCTGTTCAGAGATGGCGACCTTATAACTAAAGGTCTACAAAAAAAAAAAAAAAAAACAAACACGAAGAGGATGGATATTGCACTAGTCCTCAAAATAACAGAGTAAGCTGGCTCATGAGCCTGGAGTTCCCTCCCCAGATCTCCCAGGAACCTGCAGAGATTATCTGATACTTCACTTTTTTTTCCCCTCGGCTTCTTATGACTTTTTTTTAACATTGCCGCAGTCACGGTCTGTCACTCAGACTGTACATCACCGACAACTGCAGATTACTGAGGTCCAAACCATGGTTTCAGATAGCAGTAATAATATAAAATGCATTTGTGCATTTCACAAATGTCTGGGGATGATCAGCTGCAGAAGACTTGGCAGTACTCCCTTTACTCCCTCTCACACCCAGATCTGAGTGGGAACTTCAATGTTAATGAGACCGTTCTCTTAAGAACTTGAAATAGAAGCAATTTGTTTCTAAATTCGACCAGCACTCCTCTGAGTAATGCATGCAGGGAACTCACTGCTATGAGTGACAAGGACAGCTAAAATAAACGCTTATGTTCAAGACTTCTCGTTCTAGCAAAAACCCGAACAGATCACATTCACGTGAGCATGAATCCAGACGGGAAGTACAGCAAGGCAGACCCCAGGATTTCAGCGTGCTGCTTGCTGGCTTATATCACAGCTTTAGGTGAATTCAAACACGAAAACAGCATTTACATGCCACAAGATTTGCATGAAACACCTGGACAACGGAGCCACCTGCTCTACAAACCCACAAGGCTTTCACAGGATGAATTTTGAAACCCTGAGCACATACAGTTTCAAAAAAGAAACAACAACAAAAAAAAAAACCCTACACACTCCATCCAGCCTTATACAAAATGAAACGTGTAGAAACCAACAGACCCCTGACAGCGCCCAGGGGCTGCTGGCAGGGACACGAGTCAAGGTGAGCCAGGCTAAAACTGGCTGCAGACCATGTCCCCCCTCACCCCTATCCCCCTGCTCTGCCCCCCCATGCCCCCCTCACCCTTATCCCCTGCCCCTCAGCCCCCGGCCCCTCACCTCAGCCCCCCGGGGAGCCCGCAGCTCCCGGCCCCACAGCCCTCAGAGCCGAGCCGCCCCTCCCAGGGGGCACCGCGGGGCCGAGGGCTGCCGGTAACGGGGTCGGGGGCAAGGAGAGAGCCGAGGCCCGGCCCCGGCAGCCCGTGGGGAGCAGCGCGGTGGCCGCGGGGCCCGGCCCGGCCGCGTTACCTGAGGCACGCGGCGCCGCCACCGCTTCGGCCCGGCCCGCACGCAGCGGCCGCAAACGGCGCAGCCTGCGCACTTTACGTAGCCCGAGCGCTCAGCGGAGCCTGCGCGCTTTGCGGAACCTGCGCGCTTTGCGGAGCCTACGCGTTTGGCGCAGCCCGTGTGCTCGGCGCTGCCTGCGTACTTTGCGTAGCGCGAGGGGAGCATGCTCACTGCGGGCTGCCCACACACGGACCTGAGGGGGGCAGCGGGCCCGACAGCCCCCGCCTCGAACCGAGGACAGCAGCCAGAGCCTGAGCAAGCAGCCGGAGCCCAGCCCAGCAGCCAGAGCCCGTCTCCTCCTCACGCAGCCCCGCTGCTGCCAGCTCAGACCCCACAGGCCCCCCTGTGCCCAAACCCTTCCCTCCTCCCCTCAGCGGCTTCACCTCCACCATCGCGCATGCCCGGCAGGGCGCGCTGACGTCAGCGCGCCACGCACGTACGTGGGCACGTCGCGTCCCGTCTCCACGCCCCCGGCCCGGTAACCGGGGGAGCGGCGGCCGCGGGGCCGGGCGGTGAGCGGGGGGCGGGGAGGGGGGGAGTGGGGCCGGCGGGGATGGGGGCGGCTCCCGCCCGGCTTCCCCTCACGGGAAGGCGCTGAGGGAGCCGAGGGAGCCGCGGGGCCGCCGCCCAGCGCCGCTGAGGGAGGCCTCGGCCCGGCCCGGCCCGCACAAAGGGCCCGCGGCGGGCGGGAAGCGCCGTGAGGGGGGCCCCGAAGCGCCCTGAGGGGGGGCCCCGAGCCCGGGGAGCTGTGAGGGGGCTCCGAGCCCCGTCGCTGCCTCCCCCCCAGCGGCCTCAGAGCCTCGCTCCGCCGCCCGTCACCGCTCCGTGGGCGAGTTGACGCGGTTTTGGGGGGGTTTAGGCACAAAACGGAAGAAGGAAATGTTTCTTTTTTGGTCCTGGGGGAAAGGAAGGTGCTGAGTGTGTGGGGATGGATCCTTAGACGCGGGTGTTGTCACTCGGAGGGGTGCCCGCTGTGCTGTCAGCACCAGGGCTGCGAAGTTCCCCCTTTTTTATCCATTCCTCATGCGTTTTGGCCTCGTATCCGTGTCAGGTGTGAAAGCTGCACCAGGTGCCTGTGCAGGAACAGCGTGTCGCAGCCAGCCTCTGCCACGGAGAACCAAAAAACACTTCCCCAGAGCCTCCTTGTGAGCTCCAGCCTTGAGCCCTACAGAGCAAGCCCCAGGCTGGTAAACGTCCTGCCCAGGGCACAGCAGCAGCGCTGGCTGTGAGGTTGTTTTGAAGTAGTTCCTCTTGCCAGTGAGTTCTGATCTCGTTGGAGGGCTCTTGCTGAATGCGAGGATTCCTTCAATAAGTCTTGTAGCCATTGGGCTGTCAAATTACAAAACATTTGGAAGCAGTGTGGGTCGTGTTCTTTTTGGCAGCCTTAAACGTTTGACTTGACCATGAAGATGAAATAATTAAATTACTTGGAATGAAAAGCGTAAATCTTAGTATATCAGTTGGGTCTTCAACTAACAGAAGACTGGAGTGGAGAACACGAATAGATGGCTAGAGACACTTGCTTGAGAAGAAGAGGGAGCTAACTTTTTGGCAGAAGTGTGTCTTGTCTCACAACAAAGTGGTGAGCTGTGTGCTCTTTGGGCCTGTTTTTCTAGAAATGTCTGGATTGTAGTGTGGTATTTACAGAGCCGTGAAACACTTGGGGATGGGAAACACTGCATGGGCATGCAGAAATATTTACTGAGCTGACTTTTCATCTCTTGTTCCTCCTGCTGTGCCAGGTTCTGACTTTGGGTTTGTTTGTCTTACATTGTAAAAATGTAAAATGTAAAACAAACAAGCCTGTCAACCTATGCATAAGTAGGGTTTGAGGGATGGGATCTATTTTAGAAGACAACTTCTTTGATTTATTCTTTTTCCAAGTTGTGGGTTTGCTTGTACTTGCAAATCCTTTTCGGGAAATGGATCAAAATTTTGTGGTTACGTTTCCCAAGTCTCTTTATCATGAGTAAAACAACCCACTTTCAAGAACGGTCACGATTGTTTATTCCTGCCTGAAGCAGGAAGGGCATTAATGTCTCTGTTCTGGTTTTAACAGGTATATTGAGGGCACCATGAATTGGAATAAAGGTGGACCTGGTACAAAGAGAGGCTTTGGTTTTGGTGGATTTGCCATAACGCCTGGAAAGAAAGAGGAGCCCAAGCTTTCTCAACAGTCTCATAGTGCTTTTGGAACAGCCGGTTCCTCTGCTGCATTTGCGAAATCGGGACCTCCACAGCTGCCTTCGTTCTACAAAATTGGGTCAAAGCGAGCAAATTTTGATGAAGAGAACGCGTAAGTAGGGTTATTTCTTGTGTCTCTCTAGTTCTAGATTGTGGTGTTTTATACTTCCCAAGGTCAGGGAAAGTACCCGTGATGTTTGTGCGGTTCAGTTATTTAGAACAGCATGCTCAGGAGTAAATACCTTAATGCTGCGTGGTGGTGTAACAGAACCCCAGTGGCTTTACTGAAATAGTATCAAAAATATTGAGCTGGTCGCCTGCAGGAATGCCCGTCCCTGCTACCCGTCCCTGGGTAGATGTTTGATGTGTCCCTGGACTTATTTACACTTTCTCTGTCTCAGCCTATCACCTATAAAATAAGAACAGCAATATTTCATTGCCTTTAAATACATGTAAAAGACAGTGAGATGCTACAGAAACTCTTGGAGAGCTCCCTTCCTCCTCTAGCTTTCCTTCTCCCTAAGAGCATCCTTCAGCTGAGCCTCAGACCGCTCAAATCTCATGTTCTGGTACAACCGAGACTTTGCATGAGGTGTTGTGTTTGGAATTGGGGCCAATTAGGGTAAATCTGTGTGCCTTTCACAAGGGAAGCGTTTTAGTGGCAGGTCCTGTACACGCACTGACTTTTATTATCCATCTCTGCATGGGAAGCTTGACTCAACTCAAAAACAGTGAAGGAGAGTGTGCTGTTGTAGGCTCCGTCCTGACTGGGCCAATGTTTGTTTCTTTTCAGGTACTTTGAGGACGAAGAGGAAGATAACAGCAATGTCGACTTGCCATACATTCCAGCGGAGAATTCCCCTACTCGCCAGCAGTTTCATTCCAAATCTGCAGACTCTGACAGCGACGATGATCCTCTGGAGGCATTCATGGCTGAAGTGGAGGCAAGACCCGGCTTGTGAAATGTTTGTTAAGTTCTGTGGCAGTGCTCCTCTCCTGCTGGGAGCAGCAAATGCTCCTCGTGGCTTTGGCAGTCACATTCAGAATGTCCCTTAGCTTTTGATTTTTATTTAAGACGATATTTTAATTAGAACTTAAATGTGAATTAAATGGGGATGTAGCGGATACACTTTACAGTAGCTTAACTATTGAAGTGTTTTGGGTTTGCCAAGGCAATGCCACAAAGAGCTTTGTGTGTCTCTGAATACAAAGCTAACATTTTATGTGTTTTTCACAACCTGAATGGAAATCTTTTAGGTTTATCAGGAGCAGTTCCTTAGCTGCAGTTCTGTAGTTAGCTGGATTCTATCACAGCATTTGATAGAAGAATGCAGAGAATATACTTTTTCAACAGCACTGCCACAAAGTTACAATATATAAATTTCAAAGGAATTAGAATTTGTTTAATGTTACTAGTGTATGGAACAAGGAAAAGTTTAGTCCAGAAAGTACCATCACTGTAGCATGATGGTCTAGTTACATAGGAAAAATTTTTCCTTTCCACCTTTTATCGCCTTGTTATGTTTTTTAACGTGCCACAATTTTATGACCTGCTAGGATCAAGCTGCTCGAGACATGAAGAGACTTGAAGATAAAGACAAGGAAAAAAAGAATGCTAAGTAAGTTCTTTCTTGTAATTCCCATTCCTACCTGTGTCTTGTATGGTGCTAAGAAAATTCCAATGTATTTTGTTCATGTTCATTGCTCTGTAGATAATATGAAACAGTGCTGCTGCACCTGTAGTAGTAGAGATGCTGGAGGCTTTTTCAAACTTGAACTAAGTTTTAAGACATTCCCTGTAAAGCTGACACATTAGGTAGTGGGTGACAATTGGGATTACTAAATTCAGAATTCAAGCAATTTATGCTTTTGCAACTTGTCTATCTGTTTTGACCAAGGGAAATAATTGTGATTCTTGAAATAAGTGTCAGAAACATTGATAGAACTTGCATTGCATTGCATGGGGTTGATCAGATTATACATGGTCCTGAAACAGAACACCGGATCCAAATGACCACCTGGGGAAGTCCTGAACTGGATTTGCACTTCCTGGCTCATATTGCTCCTCACTTATGGGACATCTGGTAGCATCGAGAGCTTAGACCAGGATGATCTTTGATGTGGCTTCTACTGGGAAGACGGAATCCTAATCTTTCAGTCTCATTAATAGAAGTAAAATGAAGTCTTTGCAGGGTCGCTGTTATGGTTGGCACCAAATGTGAAAAATCCATGGGTTGGGATTATGAATGTTACTGAGTTGTTAGCGTTGTATCTTCCACAAAGTATCAGCACTAATCAAATCAAAGTGTGGAGCTGAGTATGTGGAACACTTGCAGGGAAGTTTTTTTTTTCTCCGCTTGTTTTTCCAGGGGTATTCGAGATGACATTGAAGAGGAAGATGACCAAGTGAGTTCTTACGCAGTCTTTCTATCTTCTTTTTTTGTTTGTTTTTTTAATCTTCCCTCCCCAAATGTGTAACTACTAGGTACAAACAAAACTCCAGTGTCATGCACAGTACCCGGACAATTCAGCAGGAAGCTCTAGTGGTTACCCTCCTGTCTCCACCGCTCTAGGTGTTTCACCAAAAAAAAAAAAAAAGAAAAGAAAAGAATATTAGGAGACAATTTCTTTATTATTATTATTATTATTATTTTTTTTTTTTTTTTTTTTTACCATTTGAGAAGATTTTTTTGTCAATTTGAATTTCAACTTCCTGTACTACAGGTTTTTCAGTATCTGAGGGTCTCATCAAATTTGAGATTAACTGAATCAACTAATATGGAACACCACTGAGAGGCTGTTGAATTTTCACTGCAAATAGCCTCCACAGTTTGTCTGCTTAGGGCAAGAGTCTGACTTTTTGCTCTTAGTATTCAGAGGAGCTCCAGTTTTGACTGAGGATTGTAGGCATCACCATAATGAAATATTAAGCAAAGAGGAAAGGCTTAATTTCAAAATGTCTCTCTAATTAACAATTATCATGATACTTGTAGTTAAGCAGAGCATGGAAGGGTTCTCTGGCTTGTAGGTCTTTGCTTCCAGTTTGGTGAGTGTAGCCATGCTGAAGTCTGAGCACAGTTAACTTATGCTTGCAGACGGTTGTTCAGAAAGTATGTTGCATGCATATCTAAATGACTGAGCAATGATTGGCCATGTGAATGAAAAAAAAAAAAAACAAACAAAAAAAACAAACAGATGGGTATACACACTTCTTTGTAATTGAACCTTGCTTTAAAAATCTGGTCTTAAATCTTTGCTTAAAAATCAATTGAGACTGGTGTTTCTGCATGAGAATGTCGTGATGTGCCAGTGAGACCTAAATGGGATTCTGTGAGATGCATACTTCCTTGTGAGCTGTAAGGATAGCATGTGACAGTGATTGCTAACTTGGGGTTGTGTTGAAGGACTCTTGAAATAGTTTCTTTCCCATTTGCTGTTGACTTTTCATTTCTCGAGTGTAGTTAGAAGTGGAGAAACTATCTTTGGCATAGTTTGTTTAACAAAAAAAGAACAGCATATGCTGAGTAACATTGTGTTCTGTGTTTAAAAACCTGCAGTGTTTGTATTGTGTTTGTGTGGAAATAAGAATAGAATTTTATATTGTTAAAGCATTACAAGTCTTGAGGGAAGGATTTCTTAAGCAGATCTGTAAGAGGAAAAGTTTGTGTTCGTTGTTTTTTGTTTTTTTTTTTTTTTTTTTAAAAAAAAAAGCATTTGTGGTCTACCTGAACATTGTAGTTGTTTTCTTCATGTCTTCTTACTGTCCTTTCTCTGGGCATAACTGTTGGTATTTGTTAGAAGAACTAGTTCTAGTGAATGTTCTGTTTCTCAATGATGTGTGTGAAAGCAAAAACCATCTAGCTTTGTACATCATTTAAACAAATGTGGCACTATTCTTGCATCCTATTGTATGCAATTTTACTGATATGTTTTGCTGCAGGAAGCTTATTTTCGCTACATGGCTGAAAACCCTACTGCTGGTGTGGTACAAGAAGAGGAAGAGGATAACCTCGAGTATGACAGTGATGGGAACCCAATTGCACCGTCCAAAAAAATCATTGATCCCCTTCCACCTATTGACCATTCAGAGGTAGGAAGCTTACTCTATTCTATTCCTTCTGAGGGACTGTAGCTAGGAAGTGGATTGAAATATGCTTCCTTCCCTATGAAGCAGTGTTGTAATATTTTACTGCTGTGCCACTTGGGTCATACTGAAGATCCTTAAAATTGCTCCCTATTAAGTTAATGTTATCGCAGACAGCTAAGAACTTTTTTTCTGAAAACTTTCCTTCCAAAATTAGATGCACAGAGAGAATCTTGAGTCTTGGACTAACTGAGCAATTACCTTGCAGATTGAATATCCACCTTTTGAAAAAAATTTCTATGATGAGCATGAGGAGATCACCAGTCTCACCCCGCAGCAAGTGGTGGAGTTACGTCATAAGCTAAATCTCCGGGTAAGCAGGTCACAGAACTATCTTCGTGATATATATATATATATATATATATATATATATATATATATATATTTTAACTCCCATTCTTTCTAATTGTCTTAGCAGTTTTAATGAAGATTTTGACAGGGAATTGCAAGTTTTGAATACCAAGCCTCTTGGACACTTTTAGTGACTTTGATTTAAAGGAGGTTGATTTTCCTCAGCAGTTTTTGAAAGTCATCTCTGGGCTTTTCAAATTGGGCACCCAAAATTGCCAGTTGTATAGTTGCAATTGTACTAAAGAACCACAGAGCTAAGAACTGAAACTGGAAATACTATATTCAAGATTTATTTTTTTTTGCCATTTGAGACATGTTAGTGTGGTGACTTCCTGTGAAGGGAACTATTTGGGGGAGGAAGGAGATAAATTTTACAAGGAAGTAGGTATAATTTTTAGTAGCTTGTGTTGATTGACAACTTATGCAATTTTTTTTATATCTGAAAGACCTAGTTACACGGCACATATGGAGTTTGCACTAAGTTATACTTAGGTCTGTTAAAAAAATAAAAAGCAGTTTTTTGAGGTAGAGATAGCTTTGTTCATTTTTTTTTTTATAGATCTCTTCAGTTTTCTCTTACTGCTTTCCATGAACAAAGATATGTTTTTATTTCTAAGGTCTCCGGTGCTGCTCCTCCAAGACCTGGCAGTAGCTTTGCTCATTTTGGATTTGATGAGCAACTTATGCATCAAATTAGGAAATCCGAGTATACCCAGCCCACTCCTATACAGTGCCAGGTGAGTGTTGTCACTCTCTTACATCTAAACGAAGCTAACAGAATGCATGCAAAGGTCCCTGGTGCGCATGAGGGTGTATACAATTCTAGTTGCCTGTATAGACCTGTCGCAGAGAAGAATAATTTGGATTTTTCTAGGTAAATAGCTTTGTTATTTTTCTTGGTTTTAGCATTCTTACAGCTGGACAGGATGCATTTATGGCCATGTAAATATATCCTGGGAATGTTGTACTGTGCCCAAACACTGACTTTGTATAGAACGTAATACAGCAATTACTTCCAGCCCTTAAACCAAACTAATTCAGATCTGACTTGGCAATAAAGATGTGTATGAATCTACGTATGCTGCTCTGAGACCCCTGTAACATGCATTCCTTTTTTATCTGGGTTTTCATTTACTATCTAGGACAGTAATATGCTAAGTTGGGCATAATATGGGTTTAGAATCTCCTTATTTTTAGGGTGTTCCAGTTGCACTGAGTGGCAGAGATATGATTGGGATAGCTAAGACTGGAAGTGGAAAAACAGCAGCCTTCATCTGGCCTATGTTGATTCACATCATGGATCAAAAAGAGCTTGAACCAGGGGACGGTCCCATTGCAGTGATTGTATGCCCAACCAGAGAGCTTTGCCAACAGGTGAGTGTCTAGAAAATATGTGTACCATACAGTGTTTCTACAGAAGAAGGCAGAATTCTGTGCAGAAGTTACCAGAGAACCTCAGTAACCTGTTTGAAAAAATTACTCTGCACCTGCCTTCATTGTAAGCTCACAATCCTCACACTAATTTTAGTCTAAGGATCATGACAAACTTTAAATCATCACTTTTATACAGTTCTCCCGTGTTACTCTTAAGTATTGAGAGTACTGTGGATCCATTACCACAAATCGTATGTATAAAAGAATAGCTTAAATTGCAGTTGAATGCCTAAATAGCTTTCCCAGGTAAGTGAATGGAAGTTATCCACAAGTATTAGAGCGTTCAGTCTTGAGGATTTCTGAATAATTTAATGAAGCTGATAGCTGAAAAGTGGATTGCAGGAGCTGGGCTCCATTACCGTGGTAGGTGTATCTTCTCAGATCCTTCTAACCTGAACTGTGTCCTTTTTAAAATTCTCAGATCCATTCTGAATGTAAGCGCTTTGGTAAGGCGTATAATCTGCGCTCAGTAGCTGTGTATGGAGGAGGAAGCATGTGGGAACAAGCCAAAGCCCTCCAGGAGGGGGCAGAGATAGTTGTTTGCACACCGGTAAGTACCTGTCTGCTCATAATACATGCTTTGTTGTTGTGTAACTGGAGCTGAGACAGATCTCTCAATATCATTGGTGATGCAGAATTTGTTCTCTGATCGTGAAAATCCAGGTTCTTCACAGGTTACCAGATGTTAAATAAACTGGGATGATTTCTGTCCCAGGAGAAATTGAAAGAGATTAGGTATGATCTTACAAGAGGAAACAGAGTAGCATGCAAGACCTGCTTGAATCAGTGTCAGTTCTGTGCAACACCAGCTTCTGATTGCTGAGTCTGAAATTTATGAGGAAAATTCCCAGAATGTTTTGAACTTGAGTGACATCTTCCTGAATCAGAGTAGTGCCTGTAACAGTTATATTGAAGAGCTGAGGCATTGACTGGGTGTTGATGCTGAGCCAGTGATTTAAATGAGCGTTATTCTCAACTCATTTTTTGCTTACTGCAAAAACTAGTTACAAATTTAGGCAAAACTGAGCAAGTAATTGTTGGAGGAAGTTTTATTGTGGCTATTTATTGGGGTATTGGGCAAAAAAAGCAAAGCGTGAAGAACTCCTGCACCAACAATGTTGGAATTAAATAATTCACAATTAAAGTTAAGTCAAAATGAGAAATCGGCAATTTTAGGGTCTCAGCACTGATATCCTTCAAAAACTAGTCATAAAATTAATCTAGTCATGTATACTTCATGAGAGGTTTAGGAATCTGTTTCTATGACTTGGATATTAACACTTCTAGACCGAAGCCCTGACATGTTTTTTGTTCTGTCTCTGGTAAGTGAGGATAAAAAGCAGTTAGGTGATTTTTTTTTATTTTTTTCTCCACAGGGTCGTTTGATTGATCATGTGAAAAAGAAAGCTACAAACCTTCAAAGAGTCACTTACCTTGTGTTTGATGAAGCAGACAGAATGTTTGATATGGGTTTTGGTATGTACTGACCAAAGGTCAAAGCTTTGGAAAGCGGCAGTGTGTGATTCCCAGCTTAATACGACGGCTTATAGCTCCAGTAGCTTCCTCTACTTAGTACATCATGGAAATTCTTTCTATACAAAGCTCATATTTAAAGGTCTATTATCTGTTGGTATAAAGAGATTAGCAAAGCCCTGTTGATGAACAAATTCCCAAAAGCCTGATTTTTGTCTTAGAATTGGTGAACAGCTTTTGGGTAAGTCACTTCTGTGCTTTAATTCCGTGTGTACAAACTAGCGGTGTTAGAAGAACTTTCTGCTTTCTTGGATCAGGTTTAGTCATTCGGATCTATATGACTTTGAATATGTGTCCAGGAATCATGGGACACAGTAAAAAATTGGCAGTGCTGTAATACCCCAAAGTGAGAGACACTTGTGAGATGTACAGAGTGTGCACAGAGTCAGCTAGGATCTTTGCTTAAAGGAACTTTTGCTGAAGTTCAAGGAACCTTAAGAAAGTTCCTTAAGGAAATTTCAATGAACTTTCATTGTGCAGCAAAGAGCACCAGGAAGTCACAGTAAAATTAAGTATCAAGTGAGAGACACTCATTCATTCTGTGGCTATTTGTTAAATAAAGCAGTGTAGTTGCATTTCTGAGTTAGTGCACTAACTAATGAGCAAACAGTGTTGATTAGAGCATTTTCTCTCTTTTCCAGAATATCAGGTCAGATCAATTGCAAGCCACGTACGTCCTGACAGACAGAGTGAGTATAAGCAAGTTTCAAAATACAGTACTGGGAGATGAAGGAGGCTATATGGTGGGCTGCCAGTTAAGAATCTGAAGCAGAGCTTGGATTTCTTGTTCTTGACACCGCCGTGCAGTGAGACTTCCTCAGGACTCCAGTGGTGGTATTCTCTGTGGGCTGGTGGGAGGGATTGCTCGTGAAGTGTGAGCATTTAACCAGGCTGTTCATCACTCTGTAATCCCTCCACAGACTTTACTCGGAGAAAAGATGATTAGCTGAATTAATATTCATATGCTCTGAGATCCTGTGTTCTAAACTGGCAGAAAAGAAGGCTCACAGCAGTGCCACCTATTATTCATACCCTATTTCAAATACCATAAAACATATTTCTACTTTGAGGTATTCTAATAGTCACTGTGATTGATAATTTTCATTAGAACTGCTAAAACAGACCGTAGCTTTAGATCCCTGACATACAGCACAGTCATACAGGTTCACAATATCTGTGCAGTGTTCTCATAATTCTGAAAAAGATTTATTTTTCGTGGAGCTCAGACACTTTCTTTTTCTCTCAGCCCTCTTGTTCAGTGCCACTTTCCGTAAGAAGATTGAGAAATTGGCCCGAGATATTCTGATTGACCCAATTCGAGTTGTGCAGGGAGACATTGGAGAGGTAATTCCACCTTACTTCTGACACAATCACAGAAATGAATCATTCTGTTGTCTGAAATTTATGTTAAGCTGCAGTATTCATCACATATATTTAAGAGTAAATACTTGGTGTTTAAAAAAATAGTTTGGGGGGTTTGTTTTGATTTCATTTTATTTTATTGAGCTTTCTGCCAGGAAATAATCTTGTAGTGATGGGAGGGTTTCACCTAGGAGTGAAACAACATTAAGGCAGTGATTGATTTGTTTATTAGGCTGAATCAATAGGTGTATCCTTTTGCTTTGTCTCAAAAATATAAATAGGGCAATTACAGCTTTTGCAATGGAGGATTTGCAACTTAGACTGTAATGTCTCTCAGCTGGCTTCTGTGGGAATGTTGATCTCTACTTGCTTGACAGTAGCAGGTGAACTAGCAGCATGCTTTGGTAGTAAGTCAATGAAGCGGGCAGATGTATGCTTGCTGTGAAGAAACTTTGCACAGAATATATGCAAACTGTTGAGAAGTTTCACAAAATGACTTCAGAACATTCTTCTTTCAACCAGTTCTCTGCATTTATTTTTTTTCGATCAGGGTTGTGAGGTATCCCATAACAAAAAATGAATGGCTATCTGAGGCCTTGCCTTTCTAGGAGGCTCTTTCTTCTAAACTTTGCTTAAGGAAAAAAGCAGCTGTCCTTGCTCAGTCAGTTTCTGTTTGTGTCAAAGACTGCAGTTTGCCTCTCAGATTTATCAAAGAGTAGCTCACTTAACCCCTGCCTTTTCTGTGTAGTGAAGATAAAGCGGTCAGCAATTAGTCAAGCAGGGGATAACTGAAACCTCATTCAAAGGAGGATGTTGGTCCCCTGCTCTTCTGTATATTTTATTCTCACACTTAGTTTAAATTCCTGATTTAATTCTGCTATCTGTGTTTGTTTGCAATACTGTCTTTTGTGTACTGCATTGTGGCTTGTCTTATTTCCCTCCTCAGGCAAATGAAGATGTTACTCAAATTGTGGAGATTTTCCCTTCTGGCCCTAGCAAATGGAACTGGCTGACTCGACGCCTCGTGGAGTTCACGTCTTCTGGGAGCGTTCTCCTTTTTGTCACCAAGAAGGCGAATGCAGAAGAGCTGGCTAATAACCTCAAGCAGGAGGATCATAATCTAGGGCTGCTTCATGGCGACATGGACCAGAGTGAGAGGAATAAAGTCATTTCAGAATTTAAGAAAAAAGGGATCCCGATACTGGTAGCTACTGATGTAGCAGGTATGTACGAGCTGTTTCTTAGAAAGCCACAAATTGTAGATGTTAGCAGAAAGGTTAATACACTTTGGAAGGCAGCAAGGTTGGCTTCTACACCTGCTGGACACAGTTTTCCAGATGTTTTTCAGAAGTAGTGTTAGCAAAGGGTTACATTTTTAAAGTCTTCTAGAGATATTCGAGTTATGGTGACAGGTATATTATTTAATATACAAAAAGAAAATAAACTGCTTCTTAAGGAAGTAGTTGCTATTCATCAGTCAGCTGCCAAATTATGTGTGCTTATATGAGGAGATGGATGCACTTGAAGCCTTCTCTAGAAAACCTTTTGTACCCAGATGTTTAGCTGAACAAAGAATGGATTTCATTGTATCTTTCTCACTTGAAATAAAAGTCATTTGAAGAGAGATCTTCCATCTCCAATGCTGTGAGCTTGGAGATGAGTGATATTGCTGTACTTAAGGTAGCAAAGAGTTGTGGTGTATGAAGGGTGTCTTAACAGGGATCTGTTCCTGTGAGAACTCCTTTCCTATGCTGGAACAGAATGATGTGCTGGTAGGGATGGGGTTGCTTTGAGTTCCTCCAGGCCAATCACACTTACCACTGTATTGCTCTTGATTACAGCTCGTGGGTTAGATATTCCTTCCATCAAGACTGTGATCAATTACGATGTGGCTCGGGACATAGACACGCACACCCACAGAATTGGTCGTACTGGCAGAGCAGGCGAGAAGGGAGTTGCCTACACTCTGTTGACTCCCAAGGACAGTAACTTCGCTGGTGATCTCGTCCGAAATCTGGAAGGTGCTAATCAACATGTTTCCAAAGAGCTGTTGGATCTAGCAATGCAGGTACAAAGCAAAACTTTTTGAGTAGAGGAAGGTTACTTCCATGAGTAGCAGAGTGAGAAAATAAGGAGTTCGGAGCTTGTTTCTGGCTCCATCATACATTCTCAGTGAACTTTTGGGAATCTATATTGTTTTTAAGTAGGCTTTCTAGTGGTCTTTTTATGGCCTCTAAAAGAATGCAGAATACAAGATGATTTTGGACTGCAACATATAATCTATTCAGGGGTAAAACATTGACTAGGAAATTAAGAACTGTCTGGTGTCAGCAAACCACTCCAACTCTGCTATCTCATTAGTCAGATTTTTGATACGCATTAAGAGCAGGTACCTAGAAGATGCAGCTTAGTTGTAAGCTGAACTAGAAGCTGATTACAGGGAACTTTCACTTTGTGAACTGGTTGTGGCTTGATCATTTTACCTGCTTGGCAGTGCTGTCTGGCAGGCTTACTATATATAGGTCTGATGGATTGCTCAAACAATTGTGTTTATGCCTCTGTACTTGTCAGCTCATTAAGTTCTTGTCTTTTGCTGCCCATGTAGCTGCAAAGGAGCAAAGGCTTTTTGGTAATTTTCCATTTCAAGTATGGATTAGCAAGCTTGTGACTTCACCCAGCAGCTTAGACACGAGCTGCTAGAAGTAAATATTTTTTCTGATGCACAGAGGCAGCAGTTTCAGAAGTGACAAAGTTTGTGAGGCACAGCTCCGAGGCTGTGTATGAGAGATCAGAAGCTGAATGGCTTGGCTTAAAGGCTTCTTCAGGTTTGAACAAACTACAGGATATAAAGAGAGGTGCAGCTAGCTATTATTTAAAATCCTGGTAACAGGAGGTCTGGTTGCACTGCCCTTTCCTAGCCACTGCTTGTTGCAGTAAGTTTTGCTGACAGAACTTCATTTCTTCTTAGCCAGGCAATGGACTAAATCAATAAAACCCAAACATGAACAAATTCAGAGCTCTCAAATGAACGGCATAAGAGATTGCATTTATTCCTGGGTTTATCAGAATGCAAACCCCCAAAACTTTAATATGTATGTGAACTCAGGATGTAGAACTAGTTGTTATAAGGCGCATTTGTAGGAAAAGCTTCAGACCCACATGACAGGACTGTCTACAACTTAACTATAAAGCAGTGTAGTCTGCCATGTCCCATCCCTTTGCAATGGCTGTGTTGTGGATTGGGAAACTGTATTGTTTTGGGGTGGGGTTTTTTTTGAAATGCTCAAAGTCCTTCTTTTCTGAGCCTCATTACCAGTGTTTACCAAACTTTTTATTACCTGTGTTGAGAAGCATTTGGTTTTCTTTTGCACAGAATCCATGGTTCCGGAAATCCCGTTTCAAAGGAGGAAAAGGCAAGAAGCTGAATATTGGTGGTGGTGGCTTAGGATATCGCGAGCGTCCTGGTCTGGGATCAGAAAGCTCTGTAAGTAGAGATGCTGAAGAAGTTCTTTACAGGTTCTTGGAACTTTTAAACTCAGGATTGACCAGCTTGTGGCTTTTTTTTTTTTTTTTTTTTTTGTGAACTATCTGATTTTACCTTGGTTTTATCACCTGACTGCACTTCGGTTTTGCTTGTACTGCAGGGAGCTGGGAAATGGGGTAATACCGCTGAATAGTGCGTTGCTTAGACCTCCTGCACCTTTACCTTTCTGTCATCCTCAAGATCATGAGCAAAACTGTGCTACTGCTCAGTGCTCCTGGAGTTTTGTGATCCTTAGTGGGTATATTCCCTGAGTGCAGAGTAGAGATAAGTTTGGAGAAGTGTTGAATTGAAAGTGTCTGGGTTGGATAAATCTCTCCAGTTGTCCTTTGTCTTTCTGCTTAGGACCGTGGAAACAACAACAGTGTGATGAGCAACTACGAAGCATATAAGCCATCCTCTGGGGCAATGGGCGACAGACTTACAGCAATGAAAGCAGCTTTTCAGGTTGGTTCAGTCACTTGTATTCCAAATTCTACCTCAAGAGAAAAGGAAATAACGTGGAAAAATTTTACTACTGATGGTTCAAAATGTTTTTTATTTCCTCCCTCGAGTGCAGAAACCCTGCTGACTTCAGGGAAGTTAAGTTTGGTAGTTGCAGCCGTGTGTCATCCAACAGGAGCACTCAGCGTTGCAGTTCAAAGTGGAAGAATAGCACGCAGGCTGCACTGAACAGATCTGCACAACATGAATGTGCCAAACTTATTTTGTTTTCTGCTGCCTGTTTGCTCTTTTTCCCTTTTGGATTCTGCTCCTAGGCTTGATCCTACTTAAGTTGCTTAGCAGCAATAGTGTAATTGCAGACAAAAGAAGCAGGGAACAGAGAAACCCTTTCTCTTGAGTGTGAAAATTAACCCCGCAGTATAGGAGTTCCGTTGTTTCTGTGGTCTGGTAGCAGATGTCCGTTACTAATTCTGTGTTCATAAGCACGGCAGGAATGTAATTGCTCCAAGACTGACTTTTTATAGGAACTCTTTTTACTAGGGGTTCCCCAGAGTTCAAGACAGGCTTGTATATGCATGATGACTGTGTGTTTTGTGGTGCAGTGTAGAGGCAAACATGCTCTTTTTTTTCTTTCCATCTCTTTCTGGCAGTCTCAGTATAAGAGCCACTTTGTTGCTGCAAGCTTAAATAATCAAAAGACTGGAAGCTCTGCTGCTGGTGCTAGTGGCTGGACTAGTGCTGGGAGCTTGAACTCAGTACCAACAAGTTCAGCACAGCAAAATTCTGCAAATCCCGACAGCCCGATTGCAGCTGCCGCAGCAGCCAAGGGTGTTCCAGGTTTCACCAGCACTGGGAATCTGAGTAGCGTTCCCACCTTCCCAAGCGTCGGAGTACAGGGCTACAACAACAACACCACGAATGCCAGCACCAATAATCGAGAAGGCATCAGCAGCACCGGCGTCGCTCCTGGTGGCGGTGGTGGCGGCGGCGGCGTTGTCAGAGAACGATACAACGACAGCAGGAACAGTCGGCACAACGAGGTCCCACGCCGGGGAGAGGGCGGTGGCGGTCGCTACAACGACGTGCAGCGCCACGGGGAAGGAGGGGGCCGCCACAGTGACGCTTACCGGCACGGGGAGGGCCGGCACGGCGACAACCATCGCCACGCTGAAAGCCGGCATTTCACTGACGGGAGCGGTGGCAATCGCAATAATGGTGAGAGCAGGAATATCAGCGAGGGTAGGAACAACGAGAACAGGAATGGTGAGAACAGGAAGGATGCCAACAGCCGGGACAACAAGACAGATGGTTTTGCTGTCCCGGAGCCCCCAAAACGTAAGAAGAGTCGATGGGACAGTTAAAGGCTGGTGCTTCGCAGCCTGGTGGAATCAGTGCAGGTAGTGTTGTCTTTTTCCAGAGGATTTCTTGGGTTTTTTGGTAACTGGTTGTTGAGCAGCTGGGGGAGGAGAAGGAAACCGTGAGAACTCCCCGTGGAAGTCTGCGCCGGTACATCTGCGGACAGATTCAATCTAATGATGTGTACATGCGATGCTTAGTCAAAGAGAAATCATTTTGATAAAGCTCCCTGGGTTCTGCTTTTAAACATTCAGTGCTCAAGTGACTCTGCTGGATTTAAACAGATCTTCTTGACAAGAAAGAAGCTGTTTCATGTCCTTGGAACATTAAGAAACTGTTGAAGGTAGTCTTTTCTTAACCAGCATTCACATTTAAAAAAAAAAAAAAAAAAAAAGGCAAACAAAAAAAAAGTTCATCTGGAGATGCTCAGGACCCACCTGTTTAACTTTAATCTTTCAGCAGTTTGTTCAGTGTGGTGAGTTCTTCTCCAGTCTCTTCTTTTCCCATATTCTTCTGTCCCCAAATAATTTGGCCTCCAGATTGGCCCATCTGTCTCTCCCCATCAATTAAGAATGTATTAATTGACGTTGCTGAAGGGGGGATGGAGCAAGTTGATTTTTCTTTAATTTCTTATGAAGCTGTTCAAGGGATCCTTCTCCAGCCCAGTTAACCACGACGTCACACATAGTGAAGGATGAACTCCCTGTTTTTTTTGTGGTCAGTACACCAATCCCATTGCCCCAAGTATTTTATTTCCTTGTAAAAAGAAAAAAAAAAAACTTCTTTCCTAATAACCTTCATTTTGGTGGAAGCCTGCATAGCAATCTTGTCTCTCTGCTGTGCCTATGCACCCTCTGTTATGAGAGGGCTGATTGCTTTCTTCAAAGTAAAAACAGAAAAGGGAAAAAAAAATGTAGATATGCCACAGCAATCAAAGGCTGGCACCTCCCCCCCATGAAGTGAAGCTAAATGAAGAGGCTTCATTCAGAAATTCAGGGACCTGCTGCTCAGAAGCCTTTAGGGAGAACCTGTAAAGCAATTGATGGAGTGGAACAGCTCAAATATCTCGCCCCATATTGGACACGTAGTTAAAACTGTAAAATCTTGCTTGACTGTTTTTAACTCATTGTGTGTATTACCTGTTTTTTAACTTTTTTTTTTTTTTTGCACCATAAAGGTAAGGAAGAACTCTTTTGTTGAAACATGTCAGCACCCACCTCTGTCTTGTTTCTACTGAGAGAAGTATCAGAAACTGTCAGTTTTTTGTGACATTGTGATGTTTTCTTTATCAGCTGTGCATTTACTTTCTGCTTGCTCTAGTAAATGTTTTATTACTGGGACAAAATACCTAGCATGTGCTTTTTGTTCTCTACTTCTTCCTTTGGCTGGTCTGGCATTTGGATAGCGATTTATCTGGCCGGAGATCTGACTGCCTCCCTTTCTTTGAACAGAAGTTTTGGACTGTAGTTTAGAAAATAATTCCTGTGGTTTTTCTCAGCGTCGTTCACTCCATACTTTTGAAAACCGTATTTTAGCTTCAAAGCCTGCTGGGGAATAGATTTCTCTCCATTTTACCAGCGTGGAGGTGTGCAGTCCAGGACACGTTGCTTCTCCCAGCCTTTCCTGGAGTCACTGTAGAGCTGGAAAGAGGGCTCAGCCCCAGTCCTGTCAGCTGACTTGCATGTGTCCTGGTTTCAGTTAAGACATAAACTTTTTTTAAAAAATAATAATTTGATAATTGAATAAACTGATAATTTAATAAATAATAATTTGATTATTTGGGCCCCCTCACTGTCTAATTGTAACACAGGTTTTAGAATGGCTTCCACTTGAATTATCTAATCACAGTCTAGGCAGAAACCTCTTTGCACTGATTTGAGCTCTGTAGAACTGGAGACTTCAGCATATTTAGTGTTAAGATGAGGATGATGTCTTGTTCCAGGGCATATGCGGCAGGGGGTTAGGAGCCACTGCTGGGTTCCTTTTTCCTTATCACACGTAGTGTCTACCACTCAGCACAATTAAAGATTTGAGTTTTAAAACCAAAAAATAGCTTGGTGGTCTAAAGCTGCCCTCTGCTCCCTCCCTTTCTTGGTCTCAGGTCGCTGCCACCAGGAACTGTTCTGTACGTGGGTTTCTCCCCTTCTTTTTAATGCATCCCTCTGCTGTTCTGATAGGATGATTGAAATTCCTCACCCCTCTCTCAGCTACCAGGAGCCCCCGGAGAATGGAGTGAGTAAATATTGATCGGTGACAGAGAGCCATAAATGTCAGTTCACAGGTCCCCGTTAGATACAGGAGGGGGTTGGTTCCTTTTCCGCAGAACAAGGTAGCAGTGTGAGCTGCATGCCAACTACCCTGACTGGGAACCTCTCCTTGCAGGGGCTGGCTGTGCTTTCTTCTGAACAGGCAGGAGCACAACCCCGCTGAGCAAATCAGTTACAGGAAGCTCAGGTTTGGGAAGTACAACCCTGCTCCTGCCTCTGCTCAAGCATCGCTCGCCCCCTCTGCCTCCCGTCCCCCAGAGTGGGGCACTTGCTGCCTTGTCTGGGGGTGATCAGATGTGCCATCTTCCAGAGCAGGAAACCTCGTCCCTGCCCTGATGTCTCCTGGCCCTTTGGCTGCAGGTTCCTGTAGTGATTTCTAATCCTTGTGGCTCAGTTTGCACCTGAGACTTTCACCAGAAAGCCCTGCACATGCACAGGATTAGTTACGAGTTCTCTGTCACTAGCTTTATTATAAAATTGTTGCCTTGGAAGGTGTCTCAAGCAGGAAAAAACCACCGACGTGCCCTGTAACTTCACCTGGTGTATGTACCCCCTCTCCCAACAACACTGTAATCGCCACCCCCACCCCCCTCCCTCACCACCTGAGTGAATTGTCTGCGCAGGGCATCGCAATATCCCCGGGACTGCCTTTTCCCAGCTGCGTGCTGAGGTTTTCCAGGCACTGTGTGTGCCACAGAAGGGGCAGGAGGGAGCTGGGAGGGATGAGCAGTGAGGGTAGAGCTGGCTGGCCGTGAACCTGGCTGGGTTTCCAGCCCTTCACCCCCTCTGCTTCCTCCCGTAACCATTTGAGACCGTAAAGAAGTTTGAGGATGGAAGCAAGCCTTGCAGAACGTCTCTTTATTAACTAGCTTGCAAAAAGACCCCAGGGCCAAGGCTCGGGCGTGCTGTGGTCTCCACATTTCCACACGATCACAGGGGACCGAGGCATTTTGCTGCGCCCTCCCCAGGCTGTAACACGCGGTCTGCCTCCCTCAGCCCGTGGTGTCCCGGTGCCTCCATGCCCCCTTTTTGTGTCTGAGCAGCGCCTGGGAGCAGTCACAGCACCGCTGAGCTATGCAGGGGTGCAGGTGAGGGCAGGGTGAGCTGCCAGCCCCGGGCTGCGCAATGCAGGAATTACTGCCAAGGAGGGGAGGCAGACTTCAGGGCTGCACTGTCCTTGGCTCAGCTTTGTACACGCTGGAGCTGAAGTAATCTTCCAGGCTGTCAGATGGGGCCTGGAGGGCTGTGTCCTGGTGGTGATTCAAGGCTGTGCATGCACAGGCATCGCTTACACCACTCATCTGCGCGTGGAAGGAGAGGAGGTTTCGAACCAGCTCGTTTTTAGGCCAGGTAGGTACAAGAAGGAACAGGAGCCTGCGGGCCCTTTGCATGCTGGCTGTGAGGCAGAGGGAATTGTGTTGATTCAGCTGCTGACCCCTGCCCCAGCTCCACACACGAGCACAAAGGGAGCCCAGAGCACGAGGACCAGTCCAGCTGGGAGACGCGCCGCTAACTTCACAGCATCGTCTCCAGCTCTTTGTTCAGGCTGGGGTGACTCCGATCCACGTCTAAGTCCCCGGTGGTTTCCCCGCAGGCTTTCTGGCTCATCTCCTGGGTCGGACAGGGCAAAAAGTCCGAGGGAAAGGAGCCGGGGATGGAGCCTGGCAGGCTGGTACGGGCTGGGAGCAGCAGCCCGCGCTGCTGTGTGCTCCCCGCCGCTCGCCCCGCGAGGCTCATGCTGAAGCTGGTGGTGGCGTGGGAGGCCAGCCCGCCGTAGTAGCAGCTCCCCCCGGCGCTGGTGGCACGTGCCTTCTGCTTGAAGTCCAGCGCCAGGCTTCTCCGAAAATGGGCTTTCTTAATCTCTGCCTGCACCTAAGGGAGGGATCGGAGACAGCTGCTGGTGCTCAGAGCCAGCAAAACTCCCTTCCCTTCTCCTTCCCTTCTCCTTCCCTTCCCACAGTGATGAATCAGTTTCCCTCCAGTTATCCCAAGCTGGGGGCTGTGGCTTAAAGTCACTGACCCTAAAGGGGCTTGACCCAGAGCTCAGCTGCTCACATTTCTCACTTACCTCCCCGTTGCAAAAGCAGTAGATGAAAGCCACAAAGAAACCCTGCCAAAAGAGACGGAGGTGGGCTTTGAGTCCTGAGCCGGGATGGGCATCGCTCGGAGCAGGGCAGGCAGCCCCAGGGCGACGCACCTGAGAGGAGTTGAAGAGCATCTCGTAATGCATCTGGATCTGCCACAGCACCCCGGAGACGTCGGTGTAGGGCATGGCCATGAACACCACGTAGTGGACTCCGAAAAGAGGCATCAGCACCAGCGTGGACTTGAGCAGCTTCCTGAGAGGAGAAACACGGGGCGGGGAGCTGGGACCTGCCAGCCAGCCCCGAGTGCCCCAGCGAAGGGCAGGTGCTGGAGCTGCTGCAGAAGCTCCAGCTTCAGCCCCCGGGGCTGGGGCATGGTCTTGCTGCTGCCAGCACTCACCTGTACTGCTGCCGGGGGTCCAGCTTCCCCGTGTTGGTCTCCCAGAGCTTGGAGGCCAGCACGCGGACGATGTTGAGGAAGAGGAAGAAGTTCACCTGCCAACAGATGCCCACCGTGGGTTTGTCGCCTGCAGGAACCCGGCCCAGCAACCGCAAGCAAGCAGCCCTGGGTGGCTCCCAGTCCCTTTTCCCTGGAAAGGGTGGGGAAGTGGAGCCATGGGGTTCTCACCACGACGGCAGCCAAGATGGGGACCTGATAAATCCACTTCATGTTCCCCGCGCTGAGGTCCCAGCACCTGAAGAGAGCGGTGAAGAAGCTTTGGAGATGCCGGCAGTCACTGGTGAGAACTGCTGGCTGATGGTCCCTGTCCCCCCCAGCCACCGTCCCCATCTCCCGTCCTCCCACCCTTCACCTCTTTGCCACCTCCGAGTGAGCCTGGCTGGGAGAAATCCGGAGTTTGGGTAAATCCTGACCCAGCAGCAGCCCTGTTACAAGCACCCCCAACCCTCATGGTGTGGCAAATCAGTTTTAAATTAACTTGAACCCTCCTGAGAGCAACTTGTCTAAACCTCCTGCTCTAAGTCCTGCGGTCTTTCTTTTTTTAAAATCTTAACTTTAGGACATACCCTTTAGTATTCATCTTGGCACCATTTATTGATCAATTTTTGATGTAAAGCTGCATCCAGCTTCCTTCCACGTGCAGAACAAAGATATTACTGGTCTAGATGACCGACAATTTTATGAACAAGCCTTGTATGCATGTTGACTCCTCTTGTTCTTTTCAGAATTTTTGCATTTCCAGAAGCTCAGGTGCCCACAGATTTCTTGCTAGCATTTGCAACCAACCTTTCCCTCCCCAGAAGACTGCTGGTGCAGGAGGAGCTACGTACTGCGTATCCGCCAGGGATGCCCTGACGCTGGCCCAGACAGACACAAAGACAGCAGGGAGACCTGGAGGGACAGGAACCGGGGTGAGGAGCAGAGCTGAAACACCAGGTTTGCAGCCAGAATCGGTTCCTAGCTATGTCCCATTGCCCTCATCTTGGCACTCGGTGCTGCTCAGCGCCCCAGCTCCCCGTGGGGTTGGGTTGGGGTCCAAGCTTACCCCAGCCGATGATGATGAGGACCCACAGGTAGCTCTTGTTGGAGAGGAAGGCCATGAAGATCAGGCTGTGCAGGTAGAGACCTTCCACCAGGATCCAGTAGTGGTTGGTGGCCAGAAAATAGAGGAAGAGAGTCACCACCACCTTGCAGCCGACCTGCGGGCAGAGAGGTGCCCACATCAGACCCTCCCCTGAAAGCTGCGGGCCACCAGAGCTGCATCTCCTCGGGGTTTTTCCTTCCCCAACCCGGTGGCATCACCCCGAGTGTCTCAGCCCTACATCTCCTTACACCAGGGCTCCTAAATCCCCCTTCCCTCTGCTCCTGCCCCCGGTCTCCGTGCAGCACTTGCCAGGTGGCTCCGTTGGCCCGGCGAGGAGCCCATTTCTGCCTTGAAGTCGTCCTCCCGCAGCTTCTCCGTCTCGCTGGCCGAGTAGAGCACCATGTCCTTCACGAAGATGCTCACCGCCCGGCAGATGAAGGAGGTGAAGAGGTGCACGTGGATGTAGTTGCGTGTGCAGTGCAGGCGCCTACAGAGAGGGGTGCGACACGAGCCCGGCCCTGGCTGCCCAAAAAGCTCAGCGCGTGGGGGCTACCAAGCAAAGGGGGACCTGGAGAAAGTCATCCCCAAAGTGCCAGCCCCCCGTGGGCACATAGGGCAGCTCTGGGGGCGAGTGGGGTTCCCCCCCCCTCCAGGAGCGAGGAGCTGGTTGTACTGGTCACCAGTACGTGTTGGGAGGCTCTGGGAAATGCCCTGAGGTTTGTGCTGGGGTTGGGGTGGTTCCAGTGCCCCGCGGGGCTGCTCCCACTGGGGCTGCGTGCAGGAGATGGAGACATGGTCATCCCCCCCGCGGGGATGGGGTTCAGCTCCTCCTTACTTGAAGTAGGAGAGGATGCAGACAGCCACGATGAGGGAGGCCAGGGAGATGGAGTAGCCGATGGTGTACATCAGGTGCAGGCGGTCAAACACCTCCTGGAAGAGAAGGGCTCTGCTCCATGCCTACCCCACGGCCCAGGACCCTTTCAGCCTCCAGGCTGAGAGCACAGGAGGAGCAGAGCTTGTTCTGGGGAGCCCCCAGCCCCGGCCATTCCCCTGTTCCCCAGCCCACCCCCAGCAAGGTCACCTTCTCGCGGCTCCGGCTCTCGGAGGAGAAGAGCACAGCGCATTCGGTGTAATTGGCCCAGGTCTTGTTGAGGCTGAGAGCCATCTCCCACGTCCCGTAGGCGCTGCAGTACCTGTAGGCATGACCTGGGAACGCGGCCGGTGCTGTGACAGCGGCAGAACCCAGGGGAGCCCCATCTGCACCCCCGCTGGGTGCAGGCGGCTCCCCGAGGTGCGGCTGCGAGCGCTCACCTTTGTGGTTGAAGTCGTAGATGTAGTCGGGGCAGGGCACAGCCACCTCCTGGCTGGGGGAGCCCTCCGGCCAGCAGATAATCCCGTCCCACTCTGGAAGGCAGCTGGTATCTGGCCAGGGAGCAAAGGCACATCGCACCCCGTGTCCAAACAGCGCCTCGTCCTGCCTCTGGCCTCCCTGGGCCCCCGACCAAGGTGAGGAATTGCACAACCTTGCCATCACCCTGCAGAGCAGGGGGATCGATCCCATCCCCATCCCATCCCATCCCAGAGCTCGTTTATGCTGCAAATGGGGCTGCCCAGTGCAGCCAGCGCTGGCTCATCAGTGCGAGGGTTTGATTAGCTTCTAATTACACCCAGGAGCTGCAGAAACCCATTCCAGGACCCTGTGGTCCCCAGGAGCTTTGTGTACCCCTGGCCCCGTCCTGCTGCCATCGGAGGAGACAGCTTTCTCCATGATGTAGACCCGGCATTGCCCCCCGATGCTCAGGGTCAGGACGCTACCTTTGATCTTCTCCAGCTGGGCTTTTATGTCCCTCTGGCATTTCTCCTTGGCTTCCACCAGGAGGTAAATCTGCTCTTCTTTTGTGAGCACATCATCGGGGTCCACCTGCCCAGACAAAAGTGGGGTGAGGACCCCCCCCCATCACAAGGGGGCTTTGGCCAGTGGTGCCTAACAGCAACTTGGCTCAGGTTTGCTCCGTGCGCTCTTTGCACCCTCCTGCATGGAACAGGAGCATCCTTGGGTAAGAAATGAGCCAAAGCTGGAGCAAGAAACAAGCAGAGAGGCCCGGAGTGCGTCTGGAGGAGGTGGGCAGAGACAACAGGGCAGCCAGGCTCGAAATGAAGGCGCCGCAGCCTCGCAGCACTGCGCTGTCCCCGGTGAGCCAGGTGTGGGCAGCTGGGGGTAGAGTTAAGTGATATGGGAAGAGAGAGAGATAAGGGAAGCGATTCGGAGCTGGGATGGGCAAACCAGCAGCTGTGGAAAGGAAAAGGAGACAGGATGCTGGGTGCTCACACAGTGGGGCTGGGGAGGCATGGATCAGCAAGGGGGGTGCTTTGGGAGAGGCGCTGCCATGGGTGCCCTCAGCTCTGTCCTTACTGCCAGCCCCACAGCCAGAACTCACCTGGGTCCCTCCAGCCCCTTGCGAGCCCTGCCCGGGGCACGTGCAAGAAATGGAAAAAATCAAATCAAATCAAATCAAATCAAATCCCATCACGGTGTCCTTCTGCTGAGAAGCTTTTAGGGGAATGCAGAGGCAGGAGGTGTGGGCTGCCCAGAGGTGATCAGCGATACCTGAAGGCAGCAGAGAGGAGGGCCCGGAGGAGCCCGGGGCCACGCAGACTTACCAGAGCCCAGGCAGAGCTCAGGAGGCAGCAGCAGAGCAGGGCCACCACAACGCCTCCCCCGGAGCCCGATGCCACCATGGTCCGGCCGGGATCCTCAGGGACGGAGGGATGCAGAGAGCAAAGACTTCACCTGGGTGCAGCCGTCCAGGCACTGGGAATCTCCTCCAGCCCACGGGCTACAAAGCGAGCCGGCGCATTCGGCGAGGCCGAGCATCTTCTACGAGCGCCTTCCCGGCCACGGTCCCCATCGAGGTGAGGTGGCAGCAGGGGCACAGCGTGTCCCTGGGGGCTCGGGGTGAGCCCCGGTCCTGGCAGGGCTATGGGATGCTTGCGGGCTTGCCACACGTGAGGGTCTCCCCCCACCTCGCGTGCTCCTCTTCGCTCCCCGCGTCTGCTTTAAGCAGCTCCCGGAGCGAGAGCAAACAATTCCCGTGGGGATGGGGACGGCAGAGCTTTATTGGCTTAGCCCTAGGTGCTAAAATCCTCCTCAGTCAAGGCAGATTCCTCCTCTCAGAACTCCTCTCGCTGCCCGGTGGCTTCATTTGTCAGCTGTCACGGCATCCCCCTGCCGCCCCCAGCTGCAGACTGGTCCCGAGGAGCCGGGAAACTGGGAGAAATCCCAGTAAGAGTGGCTGGAGGTGGGCAGGCAGAGGGTGCCACACGTGAGCATCCTCACTGCTTCGCTGCTGGAGCTGGGATGTCTTTGAGGCAGACGCCGTTTTAACCCTTTTCCTTCTCCTGGTGCTGGGGCGTACGCTGGGGAGGTGCAGTGGGGTCAGCCCCGCGCCCCAAAGGACACACACCCACGGTGCTTGTGCAGGACCTCGCTGTGGGGCCATGCCCAGAGGGGATGTGGGGTGGAGGAGCTGCAGCTCCCTCATCACCTGTACCCCCCAGGGTGGCCCCTGCATTTTGGGATCGTGCATACACCTGGCTTGTTCCCACCACCCCACTGGTTTGGGCACCTCGTGTCCCCCCAGCATCCCGACCATCCCCCTGGGGAAATGGGGGCACAAAGCAGGGCGTCCTCCCTCCCTGAGCAGGTTGCCCGCAGTGGGATGAGGCTGAAATTCAAAACCCCCACTGAAAACCCTGGGAATTTCAAGATCCCAGCCCGGTGCTGCACCCATGCAATCCGTGGCTGGGTGCAGCTTTCGCTGCCTCCGTAAATGGCAAAATCCCACACGGGGCAGAGCCCCCTGGGGCCTCCCTTTGGGTTTTCCAGGCAGGGGGGGGCTTGCTCTGGTCCTAACCGGGAGCCTCCCCACTGCTTGGAGGTCAGGCCTCGCCAGCTCCTGCAGAGAGCAGAAACAGAGCCGAGAGTTGCAAGAGCAAAGCAAATCCTGGAGAGAGTGCCCAGGAGGTGCTGCTGGCTCGGATTAAATCAGAGAGGAAAGCGAGCCTCTGGGGTCACTTCCCCTGCCTCGTCGAGCTGTAAATGAGGGATTGGGGCAGGTTTGGCAGCTGCCCATCACCCCGGCCCTATTGAGCCCCCAGCCCGAGCGCTGTGTGGGTGCTGACCCCAGCCTGGGCTCAATCAGGACGTCGCAGGACTTTTAGGGCAAGAAAAGGGCTAAGTAGCTAAATTGCAGGATCAATATTTTCTGGAGGCTCTTCTGGGTGCCAATTTCTGGATGAGGAGCTCCCAAGGGGTGCAGATGGGGTTCGGGTGGGGTTATTTGGGAACGGGTGCTGCTTGAAGGGGAGGCAGCAAAGCTCCGGGGTGATTTGATTCCCCCCCCAGTCGAAACCTGACCCAGACTCCGAGTTTGCAGCGAGCAAAACATGTTGTTTTCTGCTAAATTGCCTGCTCTATTATGCAGAGATGGGGAAAGCAATCATGGCAAATGACACCCACCCAGCCCCAGCACGCAGCCCCGCCAGACCCCAGCTCCGTTCCAGCAGCCGTGAGACGAGGGCAGACAGCAAATTGCCCAGCAGTTTTCAGCTGCTTCCTCCTGCCAAAAGACCCCCGTGACCCGGCTGGCGGCAGCTCAGCATTGAGCAGCATTTTGGCAAAAAAGAGGCCAAAGTGAGGGCTCTGGGTGCAGGGGGAGGACACCCTCCCCTCCTCTTTTCAGAAGATGGAAAATTACTCTAGGAATTAAAACGGCTTGGAAAGCTGCCATGCTCAAAATTTAATTTCTAGGGTAATTTTCTGCCTTATGGGACAAAGGGGTTCAGTATTTACAGCCGGAGACCTCCCTGCTCATGTGTGCATCTTCCCTGAGCCCTTCAGTTTCCGCAGGGAGCAGGGGGATGGCACAAAGCGGAGGAGCTGCCCAGCTCCTGCACAGCCTGGCAGTGAGACAGATCCTCGATCCTGGAAAATACCAAGGAGAACCTACACAAATCTGCCTTCTGCATACCCACGTACACGCACAACTTGGGGTTTGTGTGTCAGTGCCACGGCTCGCACCCTGCACGCATCCCTTAGGACCCATCCCGCAGGATCCTGTTCCACCCAGCGGCTCACAGCCGTCCCTGCAGCCCAGCCCAGGCGGGCGCAGGAGCCACGAGGCCGTGCAGCATCTCCCAAGCATCTCCTGTAAATGGCTTTTCCCCATTTCTGTTACCCAAACACCAGGGCTTGGTTGGCTCTCGGTGCAACCCCGCTCTCTGCTGCAGCCTGGCTGTGTTTGAGGTGATGGTTTAGGATCTTTTGGTTTGCCCCTCCAGCACCATTTTCCTGAACCTTGATGGTTTCTTCTGGCTTTTTTTTTTTCAGGAATTTCCCAGCTGCCAGAATTATCCCTCACTGTGGGGGGGGTGGAACTTTTTATTTTTATTCTGCTCCCCAAAAAAACAAGGCCACTTTTGGAAACCTTCCCTGTCCAGGTAGCGCCCAAAGCAGCACATCCAGCACCACAGGATGTGCAGGAGGCGTGCAGGTGGAAAGACCCCGAGCTGATGAATTAAGGCTCACACTGTTTGCATCGCCCTCGTTAGCCACCCCGCTGCAGGCGAGCGTGTCCTCTACCCACAGCATGGCCACGCAGCCCCTCCAGCACCTTCTCCACGTTGCTTTTTCCTCGCCAGGCACCCAGGGCCATCAGTATTTAGGTTTCTGGAGCTGTTTTAGCGAGCGGCCCCCATGCAGCCCACCCGGCGCAGGTGCTGGGGGGGACATCCCCCCTCTCGCGGCTGGTGGCTTCGCCGCGCGGGAGCCGATGACAATGGGCAATTGTCGAGTTGGGGCCCCTCTCGTTTGAGTTTTCTTCCTTTTATAGTAAGTAGCAGTTGCTCCAGCAGCTGGCCTGCCCCTGCGGGGTGAGGACAGGGCTGGGTTTATAAGGGAAGGAGCAGCCCCTGCCTCTCAGCCCTCCGCTCCGTCGCTTCGCCGGCCCGGAGGATTCAGCCTTGAACCTCTGCAAAGCTCCCAGCGAGATGCCGCTCAAAAAACCCGACCCCAAAAAGGATGCAGCCAAAGCGGCTGCAGCCCCGGAGGTGCCCAGGGAGCTCGCCTTCGATCCCAGGAGCGTGAAGGTGAGCGAGGGATGAAGGCATCGCGTGCCTCCATCCTGCTGTTGCCCGCCCGGCGCGGGCGATGCGAGGCAGCACGCGACTTGGCGTCAGCCCTGCCATCTAGGAGCAGGGGTTGGGAGGGGAAAACGATCCCGCTGTGTTGATGCAGAGAGCTGGCAGCGATGCTCTCCTTGCTGTGGGGGGGTTTAATCCTCCCCCATCCAGCCCCGCATGCCGCGGAGCCGAGGAAATCGCGCTGGCTCAGGCTGCGGAGCCAAACGCCCCACGGCAGCTCCGGGGCCCCCGCAGCTCTAAAAGCATTTCTGCCACCCGCTGCCTGCATCTGAAAGCACTTTGCCCCCTCGTCGCCTCCTCCGTGGGATGGCACCTTTCATCCAAGTCCCCGCAACAGGAGCTCATTTTTGCCGCGATTCCCCAGGTTACGGTTACATTTCTGAGCCCCAGCTGCAGGAGGGGGGTTGTTAAGAGCAGGCTCAGCACAGAGGCTGCTTAATCACTTGAACTCGGGGTCAAGCCTCAAAATGACATCCATCCTACCCTGCCGTGGTCTGAGCCTCCTCCCTGTGCCCGCTGCACCGCTGCTGGCTGTGCTTTCCATGGGGATTTTGGTTCTGTGATGAAGGTGGGAGCATTTCTGGGCATGGCACGGGCATGGCACGGGCACGGCACGGGCATGGCCATTGCCCTGAGCAGGCTGCAGAGCTCAGGGAGATGCCCAAAGGCAGGGCTGAGCCCCTTCACTGTCCCCAGCACCATCCTCATGCCCTGCTTGTTCTCTTCTCCCGGCAGATCGAATTCACGGCCGAGCAGATCGAAGGTAAGAGCGGGCACCACCTCGCCCTCAGATGGCATTAGACACGGGGAGCTCCTCCTCCAGATTTTTCAGCAGCAGGAGATGGGAAAGGAGGCAGGAGAGGAGGTGACCAGGAGCCGGCACAGGGATGTGGCTGGGGTGGAGACAGCAGGGAGCAGGGAGCAGCCCCGGGCTCCTTGCTCAGCACTGAGGGTGCCCCAGATGAAGGGGATAATCCCCGCTTCACAGCCCGGCAAGGAAAAAGGTGCAGGGCAGGGGAGGGATGAGATTTGAGGGCACGTCCTGCTGGGATCACTGGGAGGAGCAGATGAATGCTGTGCAGGCTCAGCCCCCAGGCCGGGTTTTGTAAAGAGAAAAGAGAAAAATTTGGAAGATATTTGGATTTAAGCTGCAGCCTTGTCCCCAAGCGTGTGATGTGCTCGAGGTTATCAGGCCTTGGTGTTGGGGCAAGGGGGGACATCACCGAGCGTCCTCTTGGCCCAGGGGCTTGCAGGTGGTGTTGCCCCTCCCTGGGTCCCCCCAGATGCCACCCGCAGAGGCAGAGCCATTGTGAGGTCAAATGGGCAAACAGCAGCACCCCGAGGCGCTGGGCAGCCCTGCGGGGACACAGATCCATGCCATGGACACGGCCAGGGGACGGTGAAGTTCAGCAGAAGATACAAAGATGCCAAGCAGCAAACTCAAAGCCCCAGGCAAGGATTCCCACCAAACCCAAAGCAATATATCCCAAAACATCACATCTCCAGCCCCACATGGAGACCACGACCGTCTCATTCCACGTGCCGGCAGGAGGAGCGGCTGCTCCGCTTCCAGTGAGCTCATGCTGGGCATCATGAGGAAGATGGACCAGAACCTGCAGCTCCTCAGAGCCATGGACGTTAAACTCACAGCTCTGAGCATCCACGTGGACCGGCTGGAAAGGCTGATTGCCCACATGGGCGAGTCAGCTGCTCAGGTGGGCTCACGGGTCTGGAGGCAGCAGGATGAGAGCCAGGAGCTGGTGGAGCATCTGGTGCAGGAGAACCAGCATCTCGCTGCCCACGAGGAGAGGCAGGAACCAGCCGCCAGGCTCGGGACCCTTGGCTTGCCCCAGGAGGGTAAGGAGCTGGGGGGTTCCTGGAGACTTCGGTTCTCCACATTTTGCACCTCAAAGCCAGCAAGGAGCCTGCTGGAGGGGAGAAGCCTCCTGGAGGAGGCAGCAACGAGGCCATGAGCAGCAGAGGAGCGTGGTTGGCCATGCAGTCAGCATCTGGTGGCCGTGTAGGCAAAGTGGGGACCAAAGAGAGAATCCAGCAGTAGGTTAGGAAGCTAAAAAGCATCATGTAAAGGAGGAGAGAGACCCGAATTCTTCCTAATTTAGGCTTCCTTCTTGCAGGTAAAAGGTAACGCTCAAAGGGGTGATGATTTGAGCTTGGAAATGGATCTCCTGGGTCTTCCCAAGCAGGGCTGGGTGGATGTGGTGACCCTACCTGAACACGAGCAGAGCTGCGTGGTGCCCGCCTTGCTGGGTCTGGAGGAGACGGGGCACTGCGGGCATGGTGGGGGTGCGGAGGGAGGGTTGTGGGGTCCCCAGGAGGCCTGAGTCGAGAAGGGGAAGAGCAAAGGGGGTGATCTGCAGCGGGGACAGCAGCCTGCAGCTGGTGCTGCCAGCACAAGGTGGTGCAGGAACCCCGGCGGGATTCATCCAGCCAGCTCCGTACGGGGACTGCCGCGTGTCCCACCTTCTCCTGGCCACCCTGGGAGGTGGGGTGGGACAGGGGGCTGGCACGGGCAGGGGGCAGCTGAGCTCTTCCTCCCCGCAGAGTTCAAGGAAGCCTTCAGCCTGTTCGACCGCACGCCCACGGGAGCCATGCAGATCAGCTACGCGCAGTGCGGGGACGTCCTGCGGGCGCTCGGCCACAACCCCACCAACGCGGAGGTGCTGAAGGTGCTGGGCAAGCCCAGACCAGAAGGTAACAGCACAGCGGGGCCGTGGGACAGGGCGGGATACACAAAGCCAGTCAGTGGAGGGACATAGCCCCTGGAGCCCTGCAAGATGAAGAAATTAGAAAGAAAATGACACGGAGAGGCTTTATTCCTGCGTAATTCCTTCCCACCCAGCCCCGTCCCACGACTGACCTAAGGTTGTCCCCAGTGGGGATGGTGGCAGCTGATGCCAGCAGACTGGATCCTGAGCTGGAGAACAGCAGAGCAGTGCAACCCAGCCACTGCCACTGCAGCCACGCTGCTTCGGTGGCACAGGACCTACTGCTGGTTTGAATTTGGGGCTAATACCAGCAACCTGTGCGCAGTCCCCAGCTGATAGTTAGTCCCTGTATGGATCTTCCCACCTTGAGTATAACGTCCTAACAGTCCCATCACCTTGTGGGTCTTCTCAGATGGAAATGAGACCCAGGAAGGGTAAGCAGGAGGTCCTCAGAGGGCGAGTTCAGCCTAACAGGGTTCATCTCTGACCCCTTCTCCTCCTCCCCTTTCAGAAATGAACACAAAGGTGCTGGACTTCGAGACCTTCCTCCCCATCCTGCAGCACTTCACCCGCAACAGGGAGCAGGGCACCTTCGAGGACTTTGTGGAAGGGCTGCGCGTCTTCGACAAGGAGGGCAACGGGATGGTGATGGGGGCAGAGCTGCGCCACGTGCTGGTCACGCTGGGTACGGGCTGTCCGGGGAAGGGGAGCAGGCCACGGGCCACCCGGGAGCTCTTTTGGGGCAAATAGCTTGGGTTTGTTGGCTGGAGAGACCCCGCTGCTTGTAGGCTTCTGTAGGAGTTGATGGCTCCCAAAGTTGTGGCTTTTCCATCTGAAGCTGTAGCTTCATGCGTGAGCCAAGTGAGCCGTCAGACAACGGCCACACCTTGGTCTTCTCCTCACAATCCCCCACCTATTTTAACCCCCTTTTCCTTTCCTGGTGGCTTTGGCTCTCTGGAAGAAGGTCAGGAGGCTCACAGCAGGGCCACAGCCATCCCCTCACCTCTCCATCCTCCTCCTCCAGGGGAGAAGATGACAGAAAGCGAGGTGGAGCAGCTCATGGCAGGGCAAGAAGATGCCAACGGCTGCATCAACTACGAAGGTAGGAGCAAGAGGTTCCTGTTGGGGTTGTCCCAGACACAGCGGTCTTGTCCTAGGGCACACAATGTGTGGATTGTTGGGGATCACTGAGATGAAGGTGTGGACCATCCTCGAAAGCCCCTCCGAGCAGAGATGTGAGATGGGATCCCAGCTGGGGTGGGAACACAGCAGCTGTGCCAGTGATTTCCAGCAAAGGCTGCTGAAGACAGCGTGTTTCCAAGGGTTTCAGGACAGATTTATCCCCAGTGCTGGCACTGTTTTGCTGCAAGCCATCAAAAAGAAAAAAAAAAAAAACAAAAAAAAACAACAAAGCCAGCATCTTTCACAGCAGAAGCTAATTGGGAACATTTGGAGATGCAGGTTGCTTGTGGCTCCAAGAGGGTGAAAATCTGGCATGAAGTCTGGGAACCCCTAAAATGGGAGAGAATTGAGGAAAAGAGGGCACCCATTCCCCATGGCCTCAGAAATCTGGGAATAGTGGGACTGGATGTCTCTGAGAGGGTTTGGTATCTCTCCAAATGGGTTTGGGGTGGGAAGTGGGAATAGAAGGAGATATCGTGGTCTTGGCAGAGCATCTCTGCCAAGGCAAGTCCCCTTTGTCCCTGGGTGCCCTGGGGACCTCTGCCCTCAGCTCCCAGCACGGTTGTGCTCTCACTTCTCCTTTCCTCCTCAGCTTTTGTCAAGCACATCATGTCTGGCTGAGTCCAACTTCAGGTGAGTCCATCAGCGTCTCCCCTCTTTGCTCAGATTGGAAGCTCTGCCTAAAAAACCTGCACGTGTAACTCCTGCTGGTGGACATAAATATTTTAAAAACCGTGACTGACTAGATGCCAAGAAAATATTAAAATATTAACTACTTAGCACAGTAGTTCAGAAGTTTCCTTGTTAATGCTTAAAAAAAATACCAACGTTCCCATTAACATTAGAAAGAATACGGAAAACGTACCCTTGCTGCTCGTTAAGTTTTTGAATCCCTCTAAGGCCTGAGGAAAACAGATAAACAAGTGACTTTTAGGTTGAACTTTTCCTCTGAAATGTATTCAGTTTAAAAGAAAATCCAGACTACTGAGAGCTGGCCCCACTCACCCCTGCCAGTTTCTTATGCTTTTGTTATCTTGCTTTTTTTATCTCGCTTTTTTTTTTTTTTTTTCTTAAGCATTTTTCCTCTCCTCAGCTGTGCAGAGGGCAGCAGGGAAAAAAAAAAAAAAAACTTCAGATACTGCTAAATACACAAATTAAACATTTAGAAATCTCTTTCATTTCTTCCCTCTGCTAATCTCTTTAAGCATCAGAAGGTTAAAGCCAAGGCAGACAGAAGTCTGAACTTTGAATGTTCGGTGCCCATTTTATCTTGTTTTCAATCCCTTTCTCTCTGGCTCGTGTTCATCAGCTCAGCAATACGGGCGGTTGTGTGGCAAATGCTGCCAGGGAGATGCAGTTCTACCCAAAACTATTTGCATTAAATACTTTTTTTTGTTTGTTTTGTTTGTTTGTTTGTTTTATGGCCTGGAATTACGGTTATTGACATTTGGGGTTTATCTGGGAAGCATGGATTCATTGCATTAAGCCCTCTCATGGTTGTCTCCCAGGTTCTTGGAAATGTTGGACCCCACCTGAGCACCACGAACTGTGAGATTCCTGCGTCCCTGTCCCCTCTTCCCCAGATGTCCCCAATCAGCAGAACATTCCATGAGAGCCTCAGCGCAGATTTACCCTCCGTGCATCTGCCCAAGCCTCGGTATACAATGGGATAAACCCACGACTTGGTTTTAAACTCTAAATTATTCTTGTCAGGTTTTTCCTGTGACATTTATCTCATTAAATCTCATTCCATCCTTCCTTACCTGTGGCTTTGGCGTGGTCAGTGGAGCAAGCGGTGGATGGGGAGACTGGGGCTACCCGTGATGGGAGCTGGTGGGATGTTCTCGCCGCATGGGAGGGCTTCATGACCTCTAGATGTGAGGGAGGAATTCAGACCAGGTGTAAGGGTCTTTGCTCATCACCCACCCTCAATGTGGGGCCAGGAGCTGGCCATGGCTTGCTGGTAGGGGTTGGAAGGCTGGGAGCAAAGTGAGAGTAAGGGGCAGGTTGCATGCAATGACCCCCTGTTCTTAGGACACGTCTCTCTGTGTTAAAACCAGGCCTTTTTTGGGACCTGTAGCCCATTGTCGTGGTTCCGCTCGAGTGGGCAGCCGAGCTCCACCACAGCCGCTCTCTCACTCCCCCTCCTCAAAGAGGAATGGGGAGAAAATATGTGAAAAGGGCTCAAGGATTGAGATAAGGACGAGAAAATCACGCAATAATTATTGTAACGGGCAAAACAGACTCGGCATAAGGAGATAGTAAGATTTATTGCCTACAACTAACAAGTGAGAGAAGTGAGAAAACAAAGGAAAAAAAACAAAAGCACCTTCCCCCCCCATCCACCCTCTTCCACCTCCTCCCCCCGAGCGGCGCAGGGGAACGGGGAACGGGGGTTATGGTCAGTCTACAGCACTTCTTCTCTGCCGCTCCTTCTCGGTCACTCTCGTCCCCTGTGCTGTGGGGTCCCACCCACGGGATGCAGTCCTTGATGAACTGATCCGGCGTGGGCTTCCCACAGGCAGCAGCTCTTCCAGAACTGCTCCAGATATGGGTCCGTACCACGGGGTCCATCCCTCAGGAGAAAACTGCTCCAACCTGGCTCCCCTACGGGCAGCAGCTCCTGCCAGGTCACCTGCTCCTGCGTGGGCTCCTCTCCACGGGCTACAGGTCCGGCCCGGAATCTGCTCCGGCAGGGGTCTTCCACAGGCGGCAGCCTCCGTCGGTGCAGGGCCACCTGCTCCACCGTGGTCTCCTCCACGGGCTGCAGCGTGGAACCCTGCTCCACCGTGGTACTCCATGGGCTGCAGGGGTACATCCTGCTTCACCATGGTCCTCACCACAGGCCGCAGGGGACTTCTGCTCCGGCGCCTGGAGCACCTCTCCCCCTCCTTCCACACTGACCTTGGTGCAAGGCTGTTCTCCCACTCCCTTGACTCTCCCGGCTGCTGTGTGGCGCAGCGTTTTTTCCCTGTCTTAAATATGCTCTCACAGAGGCGCAAAACAACATCGCTTATTGGCTCGGATCTGGAAAACAATGGGGCCCTTCCCAAACATGGGGCAGCTTCTAGATCTTTCTCACAGAAACCACCCCTATGGCTCCCTGCTACCAAAACCTTGCCACGTAAACCCACTACACCCATCCACCCTACAGCACGGTGCTCCATGAGCACTCTGTCCAGGTCCAGGCTGAACCATGCCATGAAGAGAGGAGGGACCTGCTTGGTCCTGCTGCTGTCCCCACCAAAGAAGAGAGCAATGGGCACCTTCTCCTTGATCTGCCTGTCCCAGCCAGAAAAGGGACAGAGGAGCCCAGAGACTATTTTTAATTTATTTCTTTATTTATTTTTAAAAAACAGAGAAAGCATTAACAACATTATTTCTTTTCTGTATGGTCCTGTACAGGCGGACAGCATGTCCGCAGCCAGAAGCTCTCTGGGGGCTGTGTGACGTGAGCTGCCAGCTCCTTTCCTACCTGCAGAAAATCATCCTAGCATCCTTAGAAGTGGTGAATAATTCATGACAGATAACTCAGCCCCCCATCAGCAGAGCACCTGGGAGCAGATAATGCTTTCCTTTGATTTGCTCCATATTCCCCTATCCTCCATGGATCCATGCCATGGCTTGGACTAGAAACTGAAGGCGTTTTGCTTCGCCGTGGCTGCCTGCAGCTGCCACTTGCTCATTTCTGTGCAGTGACTGAGTAACAGCCGCTTTCAATTCCCACTGTTTGATAGAAATGCTCGTAAAAAGCAACATAAACTGTTTATGGATGCGAGATTAGATTTTTAGCTTCTGCCTGTGGTATTTCTACAGCTCCCACTAGAGAGAATCGGGGCATTTCATGCCTTTAGCGTACTACCTGTGTTCTAACCTGGTAAAGGACATGGTGACAGGGCGAGAGGGGACACTGCTTGCTGCACTTACTCCGGGGTCATATTGGCCCTTGCCACCACCGTGGCGTTGGCTCCTGCAGAGGAACGTGCTGTTACAGACGGGAATGGAGCAGAGGCGAGGGACCTGCCCCAACCTGCAGGGGAAATGCACAACAGAGGCCAGGGGCCCCACTGGCTGCGATGTGCCTGCCCTGGCAAGGCAGGAGGCCGTGCTCTTGTTCCCGTATGCAGAGTGCATGCCTTGCATTCGAGCCCCCAGCGTCTGTGCAGACAGGGATGACGTTGTAAATGAAAAGCAGAGACTCCGGCAGACAGACAGGCAGAAAGAGAGCAGTGGAAAATGATGGGAAGAACTAGATAAAAATGCAAGGGCTGAGAAATCCAGCCTTTGAAGCACTCTTGGGGTAAGTCAGCCCCATTCCCTCTGCGGACCTGTTCTGTCTCTCTAGGGTGAAACAAAGCTGATTTGTACTGAAGCAGGTTGGAACGATGCACTTGAACAGGCGCAGCATCTAGCTCTGTATCTGTACGGCTGTGTACCTCGACATGTGCCTTTGTGCCCTGCCTCCTTTGGAAAAGCTGAGGATGCCAAGGAACGGGTGGTTTTAGTCCCATGGACATTTACACAAAGCATCTGCTGACACTAGCGAGTGACCCCATATGCAGAACTGCACTTCAGGGCTAGAGGCATCCCTATAAATTGAGATGTCCCAAGACAATGGTCACGTGCTGTGCTCTTTCATATTTCAGATGCTTTACTTGGAGTCCAGGAGACTCCAAGAAGTAAAAATACTCCCCCACTCAAAGGGGAGACTGTGGCTCTATCTCCTCAGCCTGTGATAAGGCAGACTCATACCAAAGATGGTCTGGATGTCAGGAAAGTCAGCGCTGCCTACGTGAAACGGGAGAGACAGAGGGAGCCAGCTTTCATCCTGGGGAGTTATCAGCTGCACATGGCAGGGCAGAGATTGCGATAAGGGCGATGAGGATGGACTGCGTGCCTCCAAACACAGCCTTGCACACGCACACCCACGTACGCACACACCACCATCACCATCATCACGGCGGGTGAGGCCAAAGGCCCTTCGGGGAGGCAAACACTTCACCGTGTTTGGGGCAAAATGGCTCAGATCAACCCAGCTGGGAGCCAGGTATCTGTCCTTGGGGAGAGCACTGCTTCGTTGTATTTGTTCCAGGTCAGGGACTGAAGCAAGCTTTGCCTTTCCGTGCCAGCCTGCCCACACCCTGAAAGCAAACACCTGCAGATCTGCTGGAGCGATAGCAAGCCTGTAAATACACTTTTCAGAAGCGCAGAGATCTGCAAAGGGACTGGGGAAGCCGGCGGGCCAAGGCTCCCTGCTCTCCACACAACTTTTCAACATAAGCAACATGCTCAGAGCTTTATTCTCATGTAAGGGTGCAACCTCCTGCTCCCACAGCTGCTCCACCGTGCTTGGCAGCACATCGGCGGGTGCCAGGATCCGTCCTTCAAGGAGTGGAGAGGGAGTGTAAGAGGAAGGAAGGAGCAGAGAGCCTGTGAGCAGTGGGGTGTGTACGTCGGTGGTGTGTGGCTGTTTTATTACAGGAAGCCTGTGAGGGGGGTTGGAGAACGGTCTCTGTCAGCTGCAGGTGGCTACAGATAGGTGAATGTTTTTAATAAACTGAAGTGTAGTTGTGCATCTTTATTCTGTTATTTTGGGAAAGGAAGAGAGCCCTCTCTGTACCTGGCGATGGGAGGCAAACCGGCATCTTCACAGATTGAAATGGCCATTGCCAAGTTACCCCCCTTGCCCCTGTGGACACGGTGTAAGGGAGACCCCAAGCTGCTGGTGAGGGCTGCCAAGGCTTCCTGACAGACAAGACACCCCAATAACCCCATCTTTTGGTACAAAACGCAAGTTTTAATCTCCTGTGGGGGCGTTTCGAGGGACGAGGGCCCGAGGCAGCCGCCGCCTTACTGGCTGTGAGGGGCAAAAGGCGCCCGGCGCTGAGGGGATCCCCGCCCTCAGCGCCCCCCACAGCGTTCGGCAATCTCCGGAACCACTCGGGCGGCTCCGCCGAGCGCGGCCGTTCCGCCACGGCGCCGAGGGGGCTTTCCCAGCTGTGTTCTTTTCCGTCACCGCTCGGCTCTTTCCGCGGAGCGCTTCGGCTGTTTCCGCCGAGACGCTTCGGCTCTTTCCGCGGCGCGACTTCGTGTGTTCCGCCAGCAGCTTCGGCTCTTTCCGCGGGGGCGCTTCGGCTCTTTCCGCCGAGGCGCTTCGGGTGCTCCTCCAGCAGCTTCGGCTGTTTCCGTCAGCAGCTTCGGCTGTTTCCGCCACCAGCTTCGGGCGGCCTCGGCCCACCTCGTTCCCGGTAACGGTCGCTGGGAGTTTAAATGAGCAGGGGCCGGGCCGCGCCGCGCCGGGCCGCGCACTGAGGCGGGGCCGGGGCCGCCCCGCTCCGGGCTCGGCGACGACGAGGAGGCGGTGGCGGAGGAGGCCGGGGGAGCAGGATGACGGTGCTGCAGGAACCCGTCCAGGTACCGACCCCCCCCCCCCTCCCCCTGAGGGCCGAGCTCCGGCTCGGGCTTCGCCGCCGCGCTCCAGGCCCCGAGGCCCGGCCGGGCCTAGCGGGGGGGGAGCCGGGGCCTGTCCCGAGGCCCCGGGGGGAGCCGCTCGGGCCTCGAGGGCCTCCGCCGGGCCTCGGGGCGCTCCGGCAGCTCCTCGCCGGCTCCTCCGGCCGTCCCGGGGGGCTGCCGGGCTGCGGCTGGCCTCCGGGCGTCCCTTTGCCGTGCCCCGAGCGGCCGGGACGAGCTTCCTCCGGCCTCTCTGCTTCTTTTTCGGCTGCCCCGGCCCCGGGCGGGCGGCCTCCCCTCGGGAGGTGGCGGGCTGCGTGTGGAGCAGGCCGCTCGTGCTGCCCCTCGGGAGACCTGTTGATGCCTCTCCGTGCTCACCTTCCCCCCTTTGGGGAGCTCGCAGCTCCACGAGCCGTGCCGGCGGAGGACGTGCCTTATTCCCGAGGAGTTCCAATTTCCAGAGCCGCAGGAGAGCTAGGGGAGAAAATAACGTAAATTGTGCATTTCTGCCGTATTTCAGTCTTGCTGCAGTTGCCCTGATGGGCTTCCTGCTCTTTTTCTCGGTCTTCCCCTCCAAAAGACATGATTCATGGGATAAGTTGGCTGCTTCTTTCCACCTTTCCTCTGTACTCTAACTATTCTGTAATTTTCTGTTGATGATACCATAATCTCATTCACGTTCCTTTTTTTATTATTTTTACATCTTAACAGATTTTTTTTTCTAGTTCTGTTGGAAACATCTTACTAAACATATCTTGGTTGTACAGGAATTGTGCTCTATAATGAGCATTGTGAAAATCCTCGGGTTTGGCTCTCCGCTCTCTTTTTAAGGAGAAGAGGATGGGGAGAGGAAAGAAGGACTTCTTGCCTGGAAGACCACCCTGCTGACTTGACCCCGCCTGTGCAAGATGGTGGCAACGATGGCATCCTCATAGACCAGGGGTTTGTGTTCTCGGTGCCACTGTTCTGCTGGTCCACCTGGAGAGCAAGGGTCAATGTGCTCCTGGAAATGCTTTTGGCTTCCATCTTCTGCAGGGGCTGTACTAAAGCCTCTGCTGTTACCCTTGGAGCTGGGCTGGTGTCTTGCAGCACTTGGGTATTCTAGGAAAACATGGGGTTACAGTTGAAAAGGAAGCAAGAACGCATTTCAGAGTGAATGACAGGAAACAATATTTAATGTTTCCAGTACTGTGCTAATTAGATTAACCAAGTGGAAAATACTTGCTATTCTGAGAGTTCCCCGATAGAAATGCAGAGTATGATTTTAATTTTTCAGAGAGATAATGACCTATCTAGCGCAATTCTCAAGCTCTTATGAGCTTGAAAGTTTTGATGGGGCTTCGCTACATTGAGTATATCTATTTAGATTCTGTCTGCTTCAAATGCCACATCACTTCTAGTCAGTGCTTCAACTGCTGTTCGCTGCTGTTCCTTGCTGACAGCAATGCTGGTAAGTTTAGGATTTGTTATTTGTGTGATCTTGGTCATACCCTTGATTTTAAAGACAAAGTTGCCAGTGCACCATCCAAAACAAGGCTGACATTTGAGTTTTGCCTGGATCTGCTGTTGCAAGCTGGAGTCCTCTGTGCCATGGCTGTGAGTAGTGATGTAGGGCTTGGATCTGTACTGTGGAGGCTTTCCAAAGCAGCTCACGCTTGTTTTCTCACTAGTGTCTGGTCCAACAATCAGTCTCCATCTTGCAGCACACGTTTGGATGAAGTTGACTTTAGCTGGAGTCCACGTATTTGTCTCTGCCTTTCTATTTATTTATTTATTGGCAGTATGTCTGAAAAAGTTGACACTGCTTCTCGTTTTTTGTCATTGCAGGAATTTCTTCTATCTGTCTGTTTTCTCCTTTCAGACATTTACAGGGCTTGGTATTCTAGAGAAAAACTGTCATCTTTACGGTCATGATGTACAAAGTATGACAGATAAATAATGTGTATCTTTTCCTATAAGTGTAACACCTTGATTATATAAAATTAATGTCGCTAAAGGCATCCACTTTGATGGTTAGGTCTTCTTTTAATTCTTCAAACTGTTACTTTTACTCATTTTACATAGACAACAGACTGTTATTGTACTTCCTGACGTGGTCAACTTAAAACTCTTCAGCTCAGACATAAAGCCTTGTATCCCATGCACGTTTGGATGCCTTCCAAATATTTCTGAAAAACATCTTGGAAACAGATGAATGCTTTCCTTGGAATTCGGCTTTTCAAGGTGATCATCTGCTGTGACCCACTCGGATAATGCTTGAACTCCAAGGCTGCTGTCATGGCTGAAAGCACGCAGCACCAATACGTGTCTGATTAGTTAATGGAGAAAGTTTTCGTAGCTAGTAAATGTAGCAAAGTTTGTCTCTGAAAAATTTCTGCTCACCCTGAACAAATCTTAAAACATGATAGAAACTGATTGATTAATGTGACAATAGGCTGTAAAGCTTTGAAAATAATTTCCAGGGCCACGTAACTGTCAGAGGTGTCCCCTTACCCTTTAAGAGATTTGAGGATTAGATGTGTGTTGTCCAAATATCACCCTACAGGATTTTCTGGATCAAAGAGGAATGTGTGTGAGCCAGCTTTTGTTTTCCTGCTCTCATTTTTGAGGATACTTTGCCATGCAGCTGTAGTTGGTGTGGTAGTTTGGGAATTCTCTGTTCACTTTCTTTGCGAATTAATGCATAGAATTGGTAGGACATCTGACCAGGACCTGGATATTTGTATCATGAAAGCATGATAAAACTCTGAAATGCTTCCCTGCTGTCCATATTTGCTTGTAGCCCTGAGAACAGATATGACAACCGAAGTGTCTTAACTGCCTTGCACACCCCCGAGGAGGTGGCTTTTTGGATCTAAGCTGGCAGGTTCCATCTAAACCTCAATCACAACCACGGGGAAGAAACTAAGACTGCGTTTGGATTGTGTGTGTGGCTGTACTGGATTGTCCTCCTCCGAAGTCCTTTGGGATTAAATAGCTTTTACTGGATAAATGCCTCTGAAGTTTCCTGCTCCAAACCACCCTGGTGGGGGTCAGCAGTTGTCATGTGCTGCTAACGCTGGGGAGATGCAGCAAACCGAGCTGCTGCTCTGCTTCTTCCCCTCATCCTGCTCTTGCAGGACAGCACGTGCAAGGATCCAGCCTTCAGACTTCATCAGTTGAAGGCAGGGTTCCAACTTGCACCATTTCAGTTGCAAAATGGTAATTATTACATATTACCAGCTGGCTTTTTGCTTGCTCCAGGACTCGGCTCAGCAAGGATCGTCACTTGAGCCAGTCTGTAGTGTGTCTTTTATCGTGTGGCTGTGATGTAGCCAAAAACGACTTGTGTCCCCTCTTGGCCTTTGGCAAGGCTGTTTCTGGCAATTTGCTCTTGTTTGAGAAGTCAAATGGCATTGGTTTCACCACCACCACCCCCATACCCTTCTGTTTTGTAAGCATGGCAAGTTATGTCCCAGTGAAGACAATGTTTTTAACCTTAAGACAGCACAACTCGAATATATTCATCTGAATGGCACTTGTGGCTTGGTAAAGGAAGAGCTGTTTCTGAGAGCAGGAGAAAAAGGAGATGTTAGGCTGCTCTAACCTGGATTTAGCCCGAAAGATTTTAACACCCTCCTTCTGTTTTGTTCTTCTTGTGCCCCTCGGACAGTGTGGTACAGAACAATAAACAGCCTTGGAGCTTTTCAAGGTAAAAGCAAAGTAATCGCCGCAGGCACATGCTGTGGCTGAAGTTATCTGACGTGTGGAATACAACCAGGGAGAAATAATGTGTTTACATTATTATAATCAAACCGAGAGAATCCATGGTTAAATACTTCTCACACAGGCTTAAAAGTACCTGTTGATTTTTTAAAATCTACTGCTGGTAGAGGAAAACAGCATCTCTGGAGAGATGGTGCATAAAATATTCCATGTAGTAACTGAAAGCTCTGGTGTGTACTGTTCATAAGGGCTGTGTAGGCTTCCCGTGAAGAGAACTCGCACATTTTTCACACCCTGACTTTGTCAAGTTTGTGTTGGAAGAAGTAGCATATGGTCCGTGTAACTGCCTGTGACGTTTGGGGTTTTTAATTGGAATTGGCACTTGCTTTTCCTGCTGGAGATGGCATTGCAGGGTGCTCGCTGCTTCAGTTCTGGAAGTCTCGGTTTAGCTTTTGCAGTGTCTGATGGGGAATCAGAAGCTAGGTTCTGTTCGTGTTTTCCTTTGCTTGTAAATATTGGAGAAGTATTAGAGCACAGAGCCTTGAGTTCATGAGTTCAAACCCTGTTTGGATCAGTTATAGCACAGCTCCTGCAAAATGGCTGTGTGCTGGCCTGTGGGAAACAGCTCTGGAACTGGAGCGAGGCTGCCAGATGGGAAGGAGCTGCCGTCCTCACCCCAGCCCATCAAACCTCAGAAAACAACCCCTGATAAGCATGCATACCACAACTTCGAATGGATGGGAAGGAAGGACCAAGCAGATGTTAAAAGGGATTCTTTTTTTCCCTCCCACTCCTTGACTTAGAGATATTTTAATTGGATCCAAAGAAAATCAGCTGCGTAGTGTAACAAAACTTGCACCCCCCAGCCCTGTTCTTCCTTTTGCTGGACAGCTCTTGCTTTTAACTCCGCTAATAAGGACACCGGGCAGGTAATTACGACAGCTACTCCAATGTGCATGAGGTTTATACACCTAGATGTGCGTTGGATTTGCATTTCCCTGGAATAATGCCATCCCGAGAGGTTGCTTGAATACTGACAGCCCCAAACACTGAACTTTGAAAAAGGAAGATTGGTGCCCTCAAGCAGGTAGCTGTTTTTGGCCGAATGTGGGTGTATGAGCAAAAGGTAACCTTGGTATGTGTGCAGGGATCTGTTTGTCCATCCTACTGCATCGCATATATTCTTGTGAGACCTCCCAGCCCTAATCCACCATGGTAAAGCAGTGGCTGGTGAGCAAAGACCTGAACAAAACCATGACAAAAAGCAGTGGATTCCTTTAATCTTGGTTCTTAAAGGGATGCTGATGCCTCATCAAGGAAAATGCTGGGTATTTCATATGCTTAATAAGCAGCACTGACAACCTCAGACCCAGATGTGATTCCTGGTCTTGTTGGTTTTCAGTTTGTCCTGTCTCGAGGTTAAATGCTTTAAATGGGAAATGAATTAAAATACATTGGGCATGCTTGATTTTTTTCTTTTCTTCCTTAAGCACTGCAAAGAGCCAAGAGCAAAATGTCACTCCGCTAAACAGTTGGGGATGTTTATATTCTTACTGCATTATTATTTGATAGTAGGTAATAAAATGCCTAATTATTTGGTAGTTGGTGATAATCCATGCTTGGGCACAAGGCTAAAACACTGTAAGGAGTGGAAGCGTGTGCAGGCTGAGGTTTATAGACGTCTGTGTATGGTAACTCATGAGAAGCAGTTGTAGTCTTAGATTGGTTTGTGGTATCAGTGCAAAGATAGTTTTGCTTCTAATCTCCTTACTAATAGTAGAAACAACTGAAACTTCATATTTATTCATGTGCTTTCTTCTTGTCACTCCAGGACAACGAAGCAGAGCTTTGCTTTTTGATAGCAAGAGCCTAACGAGTTCTGGATTTTTAAAGCTTCTCTCTAAACCCAGACTATTTTCCTGTCTTGTAGGCTGCTATATGGCAAGCACTTAACCACTACGCTTACCGTGATGCAGTGTTCCTCGCAGAAAGGTTATATGCAGAAGGTACGTACTTTGCAAACATAAAATTGATGGTCTTCTCAATTCTGATGTAGGATTTTGAGCCTCTGGTCCTGTTTTGTCTTTCTGTAGTCGTTGTGATAATAAAGCTTAACTTTCTGCTTGGGGAAAGCAGGAGAATACTTTGCAGTTAAGTTGGGAAATCAAATAATGTAACAGCAATGTTTTTTTTTGTTGTTGTTGTACAGTAAAACCTCCTTAAAATTAAATTCAGAGTTGGGTCTTTAAGTGTGATGTTTCCAGTGGTATCTTGCATGGTGTCAAATGGGAGGGAGGTTTTTAATCCCTCGGAAGACATGCAGTTCTTCAGGTTGACTTGGAGAGATGCATTCTACAAATTGTCTTGATAATGAAAGCTGTCTTTGCTAAGAATGCTGGTCAGATACGTTGATTGGTGTCTTAGCTGAAAGAAGTAATTTTGTAATAAAGAGAAGAACAGAGAGAAATTGAGGCAGTGAGCATCAGAACATACGGAACATGCATCTCCTTGTTAGCTGTTAATTCATTGCAGTGCCATTAATTCTAGCCTGCTTTGTGCACTCAACAGGCAGCAGTAACACAGACCTGTACAACTGGGTCCTTCAAAGACCATTTCCTTGTACTGTAGTCCCTTTTCTTCCTTATCTTTAACTATAAGATGCCAGACAAGCTTTTTGTTCTCCTCTGTTTCTTTCTCCTTGACACTGGTGTTCACTTTTTCTCTGTTTTGAAATATATTGTCCCTTAATCGCTAACATGAAAACGAAAATAAAACCACCACCATTAAGCAAAAAAAAAGTTTTAATTTCAGGCTAAGCAAAACGCGAGTTTCTGACACGAATTAAACTGGGTAATCTATTTCATGATCCAGGTTTTATAATGTTTTGCTTTTGATGTTCTGCTTGATGTGCCTACCATGTATGTAGCACTGGAAGCACAAACTGAACTTTGGAGGGTTTTTCCTTTTGTTGGGATTACCCATGAAATCTGGAGTCTCCCATCTAGTGTTGAAATGACAAGCATTGTACAGAATATTGTGGGAACCTGCAGATTATAATAAAGGTGTAAGTGAAGGAAAGTTCTTAGGGATGGCTCATCTCCCCTGAACACAGCACATTCTGAGATGCAGGAACATGCTAGATTGAAAGTAATTTGCAAGGATATTGTAGAAATGGGGAGAATCCAACCTTTGCAGCAGCAAGGAGAAAATGTACGATAATGTAATGATGCTATCTCTGCAGAATAACACTCTACAAGAATATTTCAGACAGTTTTTTTTCAGTGACTAACAGTGTTGAGAGAACAGCATGCTGTCCCTTGGTTTAAACAGTTAACTGTTGATAAAACATCTCACTTCTGGTTAAAATAAGCAGTTATATTGCAGGGTAGAAGCTGCTGAGCTCAAATACTCAGATTTCATAATGACAGTAAGAATCTTACCCCAAGAAGAATTCTAAGTCCACCTGCAGTTACTGTCTTTGTGGGGACATCTGTGATGTGACAGTTTCCCAGGATGCTTGAAGTGTGTTAAATTAGTGGATAAAATAATTGATGTAACTTTAACTTTCAAAAAGATCTTCTGGAGTTTTTAGCAGAAGGATAATAAAATGTCCTCTCTTTGGGTCTTCAGTTCCCATTGCCATCATCTGAGTGATGACACAAGCTTAAAATAGTGTTCAGTGCAGCAAAGGATTTGAGTAAGTTGCCCAAAGAGGTTTTTGTACGATGCCTGTATTGATTTTTCTGAAGAGTTCCATGTAGGCAGACAAAGAAACATCATAACTGTTTTTTCTTTTAGTGCTGACTTCCATCTGCTTGCTAGTATGTTCTGAAAAGTCTAAAGTAATACTGTTTTTCTAATTGTTCGGAGGTTTGAGAGGCTTGCCGTTACAGCCAGCCTTCTTTGAGGTAAAATGCTTTACTTAATGGTGGCTTGAGTGAAACTTTGGGGGAAGTACAAAGAATAAGGCTAAATAATTCAGAAGTGTATCTGAGATCTCTGCTCTGGCTTAGAAACCGGTAAAAGGAGTGAAAAATGAAGACACAATCATAGCTTAACACTGGTATTAACATCACAGCATGGTAATGCTCACTGTTGCCTTTCAAATGTGTATTCTCTGGCGTTTCAAGTTTCAGCTGACAATTACACAGTAAGGTTCTAAAGTTACTTTAGGGATTAGGTGCCCTGTCCATTACACTGTAATCGTAAGTAAAATCAGCAAGTCTGACCTCAGTCTCAAATCTGGATGCCAACTCCAGTTGTTTGAATAGAGAGTTCTCAGCACAGTCCATAATACAGCTTGGCGGTGAAAGTGGTGAAGCAGACATGATTCAGGCTAAAAACATCTAGTTTTTGTCAAAGAAAGAGTTTTGGATTTTTTTGTCTCAATTAATTTAGCTTTCTGTTCAGATGGGTTACTTTTCCTGAAGCTTGGCTAATTAATTCAGAATTTGGAAACCTGTGACAACTCTGCTTGGGAAGATTTGCAGGAGAGCTTGTCCCTGTTATTACTTCCTACCATAAAATAAATAAAGCATCTGAATAATTTTAAGCCATGTTCCTGATGAAGTAAATAACCGTAGGCAGCAAGAAGGACAAGAATTAATGTTGGGGTAGAGGTGACTGGTAACTGATCTGCGTTAACAGCCACTAAAATCAGAAAACCTGCTTTGCTAAGTCATGTGAAGATACAGAATCAAGTGCTTTAGAAAAATAACAAATAAAATTGCAAATGGGGAAAAAAACATTTGAAGTTAGCATGAAAAGTGTTAATTAGGCTGAAATTGGTCTTTCCTACTAGAAGTTCTTTTACATAAGCTGTTGTGCTTATGCACAGCTGAAACCTATGTGGAGTGTTACTTGCAGGTGTTCCCCGTTAACACCCTGAGCTGATGGTATTGCCAGCAAGTTGTTCAAGTGGTTCAGTTCTGCTAGGAATGACTGCATTGCTTGAGTTGCTGGTATTTTAACAAGAAGCTGGCTAATTGCCTATTTATGTTGGGTAGCCAGAAGGATCAAAGATCTCTTCTAACAGTAGATGTTAAGAATTGCTCTGACTGTACAAGCAAGCAGCACATTAAAGCTAGTTGTGTGACAATGAATGAAGAAATACACCTCAATGGGTGATGACTGTCTCTAATATCAGTACTTGTATCTTGTTTTAACTGTCTTCTCCCACCAGTTTCTTGCATCAAAATGGTAAGCAACCAACTGATGATTTTTGTTTGATTTCTTGTAGTACATTCAGAAGAAGCACTGTTTTTACTGGCAACGTGTTATTACCGCTCAGGAAAGGCATATAAAGCATACAGGCTCCTAAAGGGACACAGCTGTACTACCCCACAATGTAAATACCTGCTTGCAAAATGTTGTGTTGACCTCAGCAAGTAAGTGAACCCTCTATGTTCTGTTCCAGGGTTACAAATGCGTTTTTTTGTTGGAATTTTTCCTTGAAAGCTGTCATATTGTGTAAACTAATGATTCATTGGCCCTTCAACTCTAAAGATTACTGTAAGTTCAATTCATGTTGCTTTCAGATATGGACCTAATGAACATTAGCCCATATTGCAGAAACCTCTAAAAGGTATTGAATAACTTGCAAAGGAGTTGTCAAAATGCATAGGGAGAGAAAGAGCATTGACTGCTGAGATGACTCAAGGAGACCAGGCTGGGAAGTGTTTGTTTCGCTCTTGCATTTCTCTGATACTCTTGCTTATTTCATTAAGTGTTTCCAGTATGGATTTCATGGACAGGCCCCTTCCCTCAAACAGTAAGCTTGCTCCACTCACCCAGTTAGTGCTATGGGTGGATGAGGGAAAAAGATGTCAGACAAACATCTGTTTAGAAAACAAACTACCTTGAGTCCACACCGTCAAATGCTGGCTTTGACATCAAAATTAACCTTAACAGGGGCATAGTAATATCAAGCTATCGTGGTAGTTTGCTGGAGTTTCATTGCAAGAGCACCTGAATGAGACCAGGGACTGTAGCCTGACCAGTGCCCAGAGATGTTAATGAGGGTATTTTGCTTTTGTGTAGATCTTTCAGATTGTTAGAACTCAAACGTAGGAAACAATATCTGGTGGAGATGCTGAATGGAAAGAATAAAATAGACAATAGGAAGTGAAGTTTGTAGTTTGATGTGGTGTGATGCGATTGTGTTGCAGTATTCATGATCCTGCCCACAACATGGAACCAGAATGTAGGTCTCTTGGAGAAGCTCTTTCTTTGATGCTCTTTTCAATAGGCAAATCTTCTGACATCTTCAGAGTACTAGCGAAGTCTTGACTTGTTGCATTTCTTTTGACACTATTTTAGCGCTTCGGGAGCTATTAGGATACCAGTTTCTTTACCACGTCCTCTGAAAGGGAAATCATGTTAATGCTCTACTTGGAAAGGTCCCAGTAGAATAAATTTGAAGCTGATTGTTTTCTCCTGTGCTTTTACAAAGTCTGGTGTATGTGTGATACATTGGCTTCTGAGCTGATTTCGGTTAGGTAGGTGGGATTCCTTAAACGTTCTTCAGAAGTTGTTAAATTTAACTGTCATTGGCACTGTTACATTTACATGAGCTCTTTTATAGAGATGTACCTTGTTTGCTTGTGGGAATGGTCTGTACTGATAGGAGCATCTACATAGAAGCGTAACGTCATGTGGAAGCAAGAGGAGATTATGAAAGAAGCAAAGGCATTAAAATGCAGAGTCTACCACATCCCAGTACTGGATCTCGAACTCAGTGCATGGAGCCTTACAGGTTGTTTCTCATAGCTGGGAAACGAAGCCAAACTGAAGTGGTATTTTAGAAGACGTGTTTTGAACACCTTCAAAACAAAGTGCTTGAAAGACTGCTCTCCCCTTTGTATTCTACCCAAGATCAGGCCCTTTCTGGAAAAATCGTGCTGTAGTATCTATTTCTGGTTTTGGAGTGGCATGGGTTTGTTTTTGTTTTTTTTGTTAATACCTTCTTTTCACAGTAGAGATGTTCAAAGTATTTTGTACCTCTATGTTGCTAAAGGAATCATTTATTTAACATTCATTTGCAGGAGCTAGTACATATGGGACTTGAAACTTGACAGTGACAGTGCATTTCTGTTTTTGTTTGCAGCAGGGTGAGAACACTGGACTACCAATACTGTGAGCCTTGTAACCCCTTTAAACCTCTTGTTTTTTAAAAAGGCTTGCAGAAGGAGAGCAGATCTTATCTGGTGGAGTGTTGAATAAACAGAAAAGCCATGATGACATTGTTACGGAGTTTGGTGACTCTGCATGCTTTACACTCTCCTTACTAGGACATGTCTACTGGTAATGTTGCTTTTTGATTTTACCTTTTAAAGCTTGGGGGGGTTGTTGTTGGATTTTGGTTTTTGGCAGGTGAGTTTTTCATGTGCATGTTTTGTTTTTTGACCAAACCAAATTTTAGCCAAAAAGAAAAAATTAATCTTTTGGTGATTTTTTATTTATTTACCTGTCTCTGGATTCTATGGCCAGGCCATGTGGTCTGTGCAAAAGAATATGCTAGATCCAGATAGATAGTTGTGGAAACCATCAAGCTTAAGAACATGAGCGTGATTTCTTTTACCCAGAGCTTTTGACTGCCTGAAAACACCTTAATTCCTCTTCCAGGTTAAGCATGTACCTAGGAGTCATATTCTTGTAACTTAGGGTTTCATCTGATATCTTTCTGAATACAGATGAAACCTGTTCTCAGTGTTACCATGTCATTTTTTTGTCTGGTTTATAGAGGTATAGCTGTAATCTTCAAATGAAAGCGGTAAGGAATACCTTTCAGAATAACTGCAAACTTAAGTGTTTAGCTTTTGCTGAGATAAAAGAAACACTTTAGTAAATGTGAAGAAATGAACAAATGGGAATAGTGGAGTTCTTGGATTTTTCCCTAATATACCTGTTCTCAAAAAAAAAAAAAAAAAAAAACAGAAGCAGATTGTTTTTGTGTCCATTTAAGTATTCTGCTTACCTCTAATTTATATGCAAAAATATTATCCGTAGATATTTAAAATAGCGGAAAGGCGAGCAATCAGCTCAGAAAATGAAATGAGCTGTTGGTGAGAACAGCATCTCTCTAAACATGAAAGCTTTAGTGCTTGGGGCTTTTTTCTTTAAGAACTTTAAGTGACTTTCTTCTGTGTATAAATATGCCAAATAACTCGATATTGCTATGTTTCTGTTCCTCATTGAAAACTGAGGAATGTTGCTGTGGTTCTCAACATGTTTTTGTTTTTCAACTCCTCTCCTGGAAAGCTATCTTGAACAAAAGCACTGTTCTTAAGTTTCCCTCTAAACTGTTGCATTCTTTTTGCAGCAAGACAGATCGGCTTGCCAAAGGATCAGAATGTTACCAAAAGAGCCTTAGTTTAAATCCTTTCCTCTGGTCCCCTTTTGAATCGCTCTGTGAAATAGGTAGGTCTGCAGAACTGTCTTCCCAGTGAAGATATTTTCTACATTTTTTGATTATGTCAAGTTTTCCCATTTGCCATCCCCATGTGGTAACTTTTTTACGTTGTGTCCAAAACATTGTGAGTAAAATGCCAGCAGGATTCTTCGCAAGTGTTTTTGTGAGTAATAATGGATTTAAAATACTTTACCAGTGTTCAGAGCTTTTCTCATTTTCTTATTTTTCACTACTGCTACATTTTGGATTTAGCAATACCGTGTGTTTTCTGAGGAGACCCTTAGAAAACCATGCTTCTGAGAATAACTTAAGCAAGTTACATGAAACAATAAAACTGATTGTCCAGGGTTTTGCAGTGGAAGAACACTTCCAATCTAGTGTAAGAGGTTTTAAAATAATAATGCACCCCTCTAAAATACTGCCCCTTGCCCTCCTTGTTTCAGCATGAATCTTCAGCATACAGGCTCAAGAATAACTGTTTAAATCTCTTTCCAATCTTACAGGTGAAAAACCAGACCCTGACCAAACATTTAAATTAACATCTTTACAGAACTTCAGCAGCTGTCTGCCTAACACTTGCACAACATTGGTATCTAATCACAACATATCCCATAGACAGCCTGACTCTGTCCTGATGGAAACTCCGCAAGACACAATTGTAAGTTTTGCTAAAAGTGTATTTGAAGAAGTCTTTCCAGCTTGACTGAAAAATACTAACTAGAAACTACACTGCATGGGTTACTAAAAGCAGCCTTCTGTTTTTCAGGAGTTGAACAGGCTCAACCTAGAATCCTCCAATTCAAAATATTCCTTGAACACGGATTCATCTATGTCTTACATTGACTCGGCTGTAATTTCACCAGATGCTGTCCCTCTTGGGTCGGGATCTGCCATATTGTCTAAACAGGCTCAAAATAAACCAAAAACTGGGCGGAGTTTACTAGGGGGACCTGCGGCTTTGAGCCCACTAACTCCAAGGTAAGTCTTTGAGATGGACCGCGTCTGTAGTTAACTGTTCTGCTGATAATTTGTGTGTTGTGCAGCACAAGCCTTGCTGATAGTGGATTATGATGCATACAGAAACAAACTAAACAACTTCAGTAACTGCTCTTGGTCCTAGTGTTCATCTCTTCTGTTTAAAAAACAAGCAGCTGGTGTTCTTGTTTAGAAGAGAGGAGCTCTTGATTCACCATGTTGCCTATTGCTGTATTCACACTAGAAAAGTTTTTAAAGGAATATGCTTCTACTCGAATAAACTGTTATGAAAAGCTATTCTTAAGCACTTGCATTGAAAAATCTCTCTTCTAAAGAGTGTGTAAATAGTCCTTCCTTTGTGCCATCTTGGTTAAAGAAATGTTCCAGCACTATGTTACAAGCCATTAATACTTGAGCAGTCTGTGTCTATTAGTTCTGCAGGAGGCAAAGAAAGTTGTGTTCTTAAACCTCAGGAACAAGAATGCGTTCTGAGGCATCTTTTACAGATGAGAATGGATAGTAAGGTGTTTTTTTTAGGGTTAACATAAATCTGAAGTATTTCTGAAATAAAGCAGGTAAACTGGGTCTGTGCTTTATTCACAGAATTGGTCTGATACTTGTGGTCTAATATTTGGACTTAGACACTTTCTCTTCATTTTATTCTCAGCTTTGGAATTTTGCCACTAGAAACCCCCAGCCCTGGAGATGGATCCTATTTACAGAACTACACTAACTCCTCTTCTGTAATTGATGTGCCATCCACAGGAGCACCTTCAAAGAAGGTACTTCGCATTCTGGAATGGAATTGCTGTTCTGTATGTGTTTTACATTCCAGTGTACTTGAAATCTGTGTATTGCCTTTTTTTTTTAAAGGCATTGTGGAGGAGGAGTTCATTTTCAGTTTGACTACAACTGGTCAGTTATCTCTCTGCACAAAATCTTTTGGACTTCTAGAAAGTATCAACTGAAATGAAATCTGCTCTGGAATAGTCTGTTTCAATGTAACAACAGATTCTAAAGCCTCAACAAAAAGCATTTTGTTCTGAAAATCTTCAGCTAAGCAAATACAACTTTTTTTCTTTACTGTCTAATATCAAGCAATGATGTTTGTGTTGTAAATGTTCTCAGCTTATGTCACTTGTGTTGAACAGTGAAACAGACTTTGTTTTCCCAAGTTTTATAAAGATGGGCAATAGTGTTTTTTTTTCTTTCAAATAAAAATAAACCTTCTCTCCTGCCCCCCCCCCAAATGCTCGGGCACGTGCAAGCTGCCTCACTGGCATTGCTTGGCAGGCTTAAGAGGCAACCTGGGGCAGATGCTATGACTCCTGTCCACCTGCAATTAGAGAGGAATGTACAAACAATGACTCTAAACTGTGAAGAATTCAAAACTTCTGTGTGCAAGCCAGAGTCTGAGAACAGCCAGAACTTGGAGTCTTCGCGTTAATTTTGTTTAACTCAGGTGTTTTCAAGGGTAACTTCAATAATTCTAGAAGCTTCAAGTCAGCTGAAAACTTTCTTGCAAGCATTTCTTGAATACTAGTTTACAGGCAGGTCAAACCAAAATGCTGCTGGTGGTCTGTGGAGGTCTGACTGAACAGTGGTGTTTCACTTGGCTAGATCTTGTGTAGAAGAAGCTAAAAATTCTTTTCTTTACTCAGTAAGAAATTGCCACAGTTGCTATAGTGATAAATGAGAGGTGGAATGTTGATGACAGTTGAAGAACCATTTGTTCTTCTCTAAAAACAAAATCCTGAGGATATTTCCTGGTATTTTTAGTAAATCTAGAAGTTGCATGAGGGATGCTAGTGTTTCATAGATGGTCACCTTTTAAAAGAAAAGTTCAGTGCAAAAGTTTTAATCTCCTAAAAAAAAAAAAAAAGTAACACTTAAATTTCTGCATCTGATAGTCTGGACAAATCAGGTGATGCCTAGCTTGCTGTGCTTTTCTGTGAGAGAAATTTGAAAACTCTTAGAAGCTGCGTTTCTCTTCTCTCAATAGCCTAATCCCTATAAGAATAAAATGCAGTAAGCAGGTAACTACGTATGTACGTTTTTTCCTTCTTCTCTGGATGTTCTTCTGAAACCCATTACTGGGAACTCCGGATTCTTTTTGCACAAGCCATTACGGTATCTTGTCTTTAGACAACTCCTTACTGCAACCTTTTCCATCAGTTGTCTTAGTCCTGCCCTTTTTTGCCTTTCTGCTGTTGGGGTGGGCTGTGCTCAAACAGTCTCCTAGAAGCATGCTTTGTATGGAGAGTCCAATTCTTGCCCTTAGTTGCTGAGGAGCAAGCCAGTATAGCTGAAAGCACTGCTTTGTGGTGGATGGTGTGTGCGTAGGAAGGTAAGCTGTCACAAATCTGAACAACTGAAATAGCAAAGAGCTGCGCTTCACTGACTGCAATACTCATCTGTGATTGATCTCACACGTGTGCTACATGATGGATGTAAAGCTTCAGGAAGTCAAGTCCTACTTGTTCATTCGTTGTTGTTTTGCTAGGTATGGCACAACAGCTTCATGGTGTAAATATCACTAATTCATGGATATGCTTTCTGCCCAGAAGCATCTGTGCCTAAACACAAACACTTAATAAATTTTAATAAATATTTTAGAATTCTGATGCCTGCTTTGTCCAATGTAAATAATTACTTGGCCAGTCTCACTTCTGCTCTTCAAATTACCAAGTTTGAAAACGCTTAGTGTAGCTGTGGCTAGAATGTGCATGACTTAACGGAGGTAGTTACCTTGGAGACGCTTACGTAAATGAATGAAACATTAGGATGGATCCAGAGGCTTCCTATCTGAGTGGGCAAGCGTGCTTGCTGGCTGCCTAAACTGTCCTCTGATAACAAAAATTGAGAAGGAAGGGAAGAGTAGAATGTTTACAAGTCTGATAATCCGTAAGCTGCTGTTGCTTGTGCTGTCATTAGTCCTACTGCAGATTTTTAGTGTTGCAAAGAGCATCTTTTCTAACTATCACTGACTTGAATGTTAGCCCCCTTGGAAGGGGGCAGAAAAGTACAATTTAGGCTTTCTTTAGAAGGAACCCTATACATCAGACAATGAATTTCTATCTGACCTTGTTCCTTAGAATTCTCAGTCAAGTCATTGCAACTCTAAGTTCCTATACGTTAGCTGTGCCAGGGTAGGCATCAAAGTGCCCATTTTGGTTTGCATAAGATGTAAGAAAATATAATACAATGTTTTGGTGCTGTGCAGTGCTCCTTGCTTATGATCTGCAGCAAATAAGAGTACAAATACGTGCGTGTAGATACTAAGCATCGCTGAGCTGATATGCAGTACCTTGCAAGTCTGTCTTTTACGTGTCATCGTGCAGATCCCCCTTTGATCAAAAAGGTTTCTCCTGCATCTGCCCCAAAGGCTCACACAGTAGTGGTGTAATTGATTCATGCTGGGAACAGGTTTGCTAAACAGGCACTGAAACTATTGTAGGATCTTCAGGGGAGTGGCAGGCTCAGATATTGTACAGTAAGCACCACAATGAGATGTTAATGCTGAGTGGATTCTGGATGTGAATGTGGTGTGAGAATTCAAGATTTTTTTTTCATTCCCTGGTTGTTTGGGAGTTTTTGAACAACTTTCTCCATGTGGAGAAGGAACTTAAAATACGGCATTTGTTAATTCCCTTTTGTTCTTGCACAAAGTTTTAACAGTTTCTTGCCACTAGATGGAGTTTTCAAATCTTTCAAATACTGTGCATGACTCTTTAGTAAACTCGGTGCTACTTGCATTTTTTTCAGGTAGCTTGAGAAATGCTTTGGGTGCTCCTCATGTGGTTGGGGGAAGCCTTTGTGGAAGTAACTTATATTTCTCTTCCTTAGTGCAGCTTTCAATAGGCAGAAGGGATTTGGTCTGATATAACAGATTGAGGCTTCTTAGTGACATAATAACAAACCTGTAGAAACTTTGTGTTATGCAGGCTGTCACCAGGATAAGCCAAGCTGGAACAAAATCTGTCTTCTCTCAGAGCGGAAATAGCCGAGAAGTCACTCCAATTCTTGTTGCACAAACACAGAGCTCTGGCCCACAGACAAGGTAGGAAAATAAAAATAAACCAACTTGGAACTATCTTTTTGCTTCTCCTTTCTGAAAGTTTTGGGGATTTTAAAGCTTATTTTCCACAGCCTGTTTGGTGATTCCTGCAGAGTTTTGTTTAGATAAGGAAGAAGCTTATTTTTTGTTAGGGGGAAAAGAACTTCATTGGATAGGAAGCTTGCATGTGGTGGGTAGTCTTGTTCTAAATTTCATTGGGCAGTTAAACAGTTTCTTCAATAAACATTAAGGTAGTTGAAAAGAAAACCTGCTCACTTTCTTAACATGGGATAGGTAGATCTATTTTTCCCATCCCTTTGAGATGGAATACCTGCACTGTTATACCTGAGCAGTTTTCTTTAACACAACAATAAATTTGTGTTAAAACTTGCTCAGAATGGAACTAAGAACTTTACTATAATGTGTTGTTTGTTTTCAGTACAACACCTCAGGTATTGAGCCCAACAATTGCTGCTCCACCAAATGCACTGCCTCGAAGAAGCTCTCGCCTGTTTACTAGTGATAGCTCTACAACAAAGGTAACAAACTTCCTGCAGTTTTCTCAAACTTGTGGGGTTTTTCCCTTACACATGCCACTGCACTGACTAATAATTTCCCCATATACATAGCAATTGTAGCAGCTTAAGAACAGGTTCTGTAATGAGTAGAACTTACAAAATATCTTGACTGTGAAACACGTCATGATGCTGTAACATGTAAATTTTCAGCCTTGAGAATGCTTAACTAAGACTGAGAACAAGAATATCATGAAGAAAGCCAAAGATGTGTGCTTGGATGACAAAAGCAGTGGTCCTGTTAGCTGTCAGCCTATTTGATAAGGCGCTGTGTTCTTCATATTTATTGAAAAATTCATTTTGGGTGGATGCTTTGCTTTTTGAAAAGCAAGCTATATGTTTCATACTGGTTTTCTACTCTATAAACAGTGGAGCAGGACACCAAAACGCAAATACTCATGAACTGTAGTTACCAAGAAAAGGACAGCTAAACATTTAATGAAGCTACAAGGTGTCTGTATATTTAAGTTTGAAAGTAAAATGGCTGGGCATATGTACATTCTTACACAGTTCACTTGCAGGTTTAGTAATCTGAATTCAGAAGTTTTTTATATGTGTAACTCTTGTTCTTACTTACAGGAAAATAGCAAAAAATTGAAAATGAAGTTTCCACCTAAGATTCCAAACAGAAAAACAAAAAGTAAAACAAATAAGGGAGGAATAACTCAACCAAACATAAATGATAGTTTGGAAATTACCAAACTAGACTCTTCCATCATTTCAGAAGGGAAGATTTCTACTGTTGCACCACAGATCCAGGCTTTTACGCTACAAAAAGCAGCAGCAGGTCTGTTTGAATGCTGTCCAACTTAGTAAATCTACCTTTTTATGGTTTAGTGGGGAAGAATGCTCCAGTTTTGTTTTCTGTTCTTAGCCTGCACCTATGACCTTTGTATCATTATAAAGATTGATTGAATTCAGTATATTCTAGTTAACTTAAAGAGAACAGGTAAAGTAGTAGTAAAAAAGTGTCTATCTGTAAGCAAATCTATTCATCAGCTCTGGTCCTTACTAGGGATTAAAATATTTTCAGACAAGGCTGTTTGAAACTTATTCAAAGGAACTGTAAGTAATCAAATCATTTTCCCTCATAATTGGGTTTATGTAGTTATTCTCCCTCCGTATTTCCCATTTGTTTAAAAGCTTGTCTTTATCCAGATTGTCTAGGATTTTCTGACAAACTGTTGAATTACTCTTTTGGCTCGATAGAGTTTCTGGGCAGTAAGCAGAGGTATCCATGGATACCAGACGTGGAAACTCTGCTTCAGACCTGAAAAAATGTTTGAATTGCTGCTGTAAATGCAAAAAAATCCACTTGTCCTGAACTTCAGTTTCTCTGCTGACTTAAGAAGTTGTTGGTATCTGACTTCCATTACAAGAGTTGCTGTTCAGAATGTTATGCCTGAATTAAGAGTGTATAGGCCTGTTTAGAAACTCTTGGGAGATTTTAATAAGTAAAATCAGGAGCAGTGCCTGCCACAATTGAAGAGCTTAAGGGATTAGTAGTTTCAGCAATCCTTTTTCCATTTTTATTTATTGTATTTTTCTCCTAGAAGGTTTGATGAGCCTTCTTCGGGACATGGGGAAAGGTTATTTAGCCTTGTGTTCATACAACTGCAAAGAAGCGATAAATATTTTAAGCCATTTACCATCTCACCACTACAACACTGGTTGGGTGCTGTGCCAAATTGGGAGAGCTTACTTTGAGCTGGCGGAATACATGCAGGTAGGAACTGTGTGTGGTCGGTTCTTACTCTTTTCACTTCTGTTTTGAAAGCTTTGCAGAAAACCTGCAGACTTCCTGTGAAAGCTATGGGAAGTTTACAGTTGATATAGCTGTATAAACAAGGTATGAACGGTAAAGTTATATCTAAAGTGGATTTAGATCTTGAAGCTGCATCACCTTCAGCCTTCTGGAAGAGGCTGAGTGCTTCCTGAAGACTCTGAGAATGCTTTAGACTTATTTTAATGCTTGAGTTATTTTCTCTTGCATCCAGTCACTGGGGTCTCCCCTGCCTCTCCCTGTCTTTACCCACAGCTGTGCCGATGTAACTGTTTGTACTGCGGTGTTGTAAATAAGATCACTGAAACTATTTGGGTTCTAAAACCAGACGTCTCGCCCCCTTTTTAGTTAATGCAGATCACATCAGTGACCTAGTTTCCTTTGCAGCCTCAGAAATGACTGTATTTGTACAGCTGAGGTGATGCCAAACTGCTTCAGAAACAGAAGTGAGCAGCTAAGGGTAATCCAGCAGTAAAACTCTGCTTATCACTGTTGTCCTGATAGTTGATGTGCTCATTTCCTTAGGAGAAGCTTTTCAAACACTTCTGATACGTTGTGTTCAGGAGACAAACAGGTTTCAGAAGCAGTTTCTAGATTGTGCTGTCTCTAATCAGGCTGTATGTTACTGTACTACTTAATAGTTAATTTTGAAAGCTGAGGCTACAGACCTTGGTGAATTTCCTGGAATTAGTGTTCTTCCCTCATTGCTACTTTGAGTGTTACAACTTGGAAAATTGCATTTCTGAAATAGGAGTCTACGTCAGAAAGACTTCGTTAGTCAACTGTTCATAAGAAGTGCACCAGTTTCAAATGAAAATAAAGTGCATGTATGTGCTGTCACACTCTTACTCACACCCCATCCCTGCATCAGCCATGTTCAGTGCAGGAATTCGCATGTTGCCTTTTGCCCTGTAATTAATGCACACAATGTTTGGAGGGGTATAGTTCTCAGTATGAGTGCAATACCTGCCATCTGTTAGAACAGCTAATAATCAGGACTGACAAATCTTTTGCTGATGATGTTTGCTTCTGTTGCACCGCGATAATCCGAGTCCTGTAATCCGAGACAGCAGCAGGGAGGGCTAGCTGGGTTTCTGCTTAGTCTACTTATGTTGAGATATAGTTATTTCCTTCACTTGGAGGTGATGCTAAAAATACAACAGGACTTGTAGCTCTGCATAATACACGTACAAAGCAAAGAGGATTCTCAATCTGGACATAGGTCAAGGTTAGAAGCCTCCTATGTGCTCTGCTTTGGTGGGTGGAATCTTGTTTTAAGTTTGACTTCTGATTTCTTTTCTCAGGCTGAGAGGATATTTTCAGAAGTAAGGAGGATTGAAAACTACAGAGTAGAAGGCATGGAGATCTATTCGACTACGCTGTGGCATCTGCAGAAAGATGTTGCGCTCTCTGTTCTTTCAAAGGATTTAACAGACATGGATAAAAACTCACCAGAGGTATAAAATGCTGTGGTGTTAAATGAGAAGAGTAACTGGCAAAATCAGTGATTTAGAACAAAACTCTGAATTCAATCTAGCTCGAGTGTATTCTCACGTGAGAACTACATGGGGAAACTGGAGAGGGACGTGGCAGGGATTGGCTTTTGAACTGATGATCCCTGAAATGGCTTCTTGGCATTAGAATATAAACTCACATGAAACAGGTTGAAACCTTTTATCTGTTAATGGTTATTTAAATTTGCATTGGCACCGTTCATCCAGGAAGATCATGGATTAGTCAGTCGTGCCTGTTAATGCCAGTATGTGAAGATAAAGAATGGCTTTTCCTGTACCACCTCTTAATTGCTCTAACTAATTCACTGACACATAAAACATATTTGCTCTAGAGCTTATTTTCCAACAGAATATTGCACACTTGTATTCTAAGGTCTATTGAACCTGCAGAGTATACAGCAGTACAGGCATGATATGCAAAAAAAGAAAAGACAGACCTCTTAATACTTGCCACACTGCAAGTAATACATATGTGTTTATAAATGTGCTCTTAACAGAGTTGAGAAAGCTGTAGAGTTTTTTCTTAGTGTTGGAGGAGAGAATCTTGTTTGTGTCTTCCTAGTAGCTTGTCTAACGGCAGAGGGGAAAAAAATAATGAAGTGGCAGGTCAGTAAGTAGTAGTAAGATATCCTGGAAAGGAGAAAATGCAGATTAAAAATAACAGATAATGACTCTAATGCAAGTAATGGAGAACAGTTAGGGAATTTGGCAGTGATGCTAGCTAGCAGTTTGGGAAAGCAAGGGACCTTGTCTATGATATTTCACTATCTTGGTGATGGCTGCTGAGCAGGAGGGGGAGAGGAGGTTGCTGCTGAAATTGTTACTCTGCAGCTTCCAGAATCCTGGAATGTGAGAAGAGTGTGTGGATGTACTCCATCATTCTTGGATATCCAAGATGTTTTATTTCTAGCCTTTCAACAGCTTCAGAAGCTTTAGTCATCAAAGTATCTAATTGGCACAGATTTGATGGCTGTCTAGATGCTTGATTTCTGTACTTCAGCTTGTCTAGCTCAAAGGGATATTTAGCCTTCTCTTTCTCAGAGGCTTAAATAACTCTTATATTATTATTATTAGGACTATTTATAATCTAGTTGGAAGTGAAAACTAAGTCAGTATTGGAAAATCTGTTCATCTCAAACTGGTTGTAAAAAGAAACTGCTAACTGTGGAATGCTGTTTTCACTAGGCGTGGTGTGCTGCAGGAAACTGTTTCAGCTTGCAACGAGAGCATGACATTGCAATCAAGTTCTTCCAGAGAGCCATTCAAGTTGATCCAAACTATGCTTATGCCTACACCCTTTTGGGACATGAATTTGTGTTGACAGAAGAACTAGACAAAGCATTAGCTTGTTTTAGGAATGCAATCAGAGTCAACCCTAGACACTATAATGCATGGTAAGTCATGCTTCAACCCTTTTGTGTTGCATGTGATGTGGAACACCTTTTTGAGAAAAATTAAACGTGCTGCCACTGGCAATGTTTTCTTAGCACTATTCTCACTAAGAAGAGAGTAAAGCTGTTCCTGCAGAAGATGTGGACCTCATTTTTGTTAAAAACTTACTCTACACAGGGAGTGCAAGAAATCAGAGCTTTTCTGGCTTCTATTGATCTTTTGGGCTGTGTTATGCTGACTATTTTGTTCTGTGCAGCACTCCTTGTGCATCTAGTTATTTGTTCTTCACTTGCAGCTGGACAGATGAGATCTGTCCTCTTATACCTTAGGATGTAATCTGTTTCTTGTAGCTTTTTTTGAGGGGAAAAAAAGTAGTAGTAAAACTCAGATTTGCTAATGTCAGTCACCTAATCTTTTAAACAATTTCGTATGCTTTCTACCTTTGCTCTTCAGCTAGTTTTTTTGTGTATTGGATATCAATTCTTCAACCTATGCAATCGAGAAAAGTAGCTTTAGTCATAGCTTTCTCCTATAAAGAGTCACTTCTTACCCTTGGTGGAGTGGCAAGTCTATATTAACTAACTTTTGTCAGTGATTATAGTATCAGTGTGCTCAGAATGCAGTCTTACGTAACAAAATTATTTTTTCTGTTTGCAGGTATGGGTTGGGAATGATTTATTACAAACAGGAAAAATTCAGTCTAGCAGAAATGCATTTTCAGAAAGCACTTGATATCAATCCTCAGAGCTCAGTCTTACTGTGCCACATTGGAGTAGTAAGTAGTCTGTACTCAGCTTTCTCCTTGTTAGGTTTTAATCTGCCTCTGTACTTTGCTTGCAGTAGTCCTACTAACAGGTTTAGTCCTACTAAACCTGTTTTAAGCACAAAAGTAAAAGCTCAGAGTAACTCTTACAGGATCTTAAGTGCCATATGGATCAATAGCCATGGGATTAATGTGTCAGGGAAATACACACTCCTCTCTCCTCACCCCCAGTTGTTTTTAGCCAGTAATGAAATATACTATCAGGCTGTTTATATGAATAAGCCAAGTTACTGGTGGTATGAAAGTCAAGCCCATGTGCAGTTACTCATGGGAACAGCATATTGAATTTGCAGGGCGATCTGGAAAGCTGGTCGTTTGTCCATCTGCCACTGTGGTACATAAAGCAGTACCTCAGCCATAAGCCTCACTCCAGCAAATGTGATAAAGCAGTTCTCAGATGTTAGTGGTGGCAACAAAAGGCTGTGCAAACATGAACAGGTAACCTGCTGGCATTCACTCACCTGTTATGCAGCAGCAAAGTTGTCAGGGTCTGTAGGAACAATAGGATTCTTACCACTTAAGCACTGAGAATGGCATTGAGCTTACTCCTGGCTGAAGGCTAGATGATTTCTATCGGCCAGTGGATGGAGGGTGTTCTGAAGTGGTGACAGGGAGAGGTGAAGCTTTCTTTCTGTAAGAAAGCTTGCTTGCTTAAGACTTGGTCTGGAATTGGACTTCTTTTCTTTTTTTTTTGAAACATATTGTAAGCAAATATAGCAGCTTATCTGCCAAACAAGTCTGTTTCGCCATTTTCCCTTTTTAAGGTTTTAATTCCTTTCTGTAATAGGTCCAGCATGCACTGAAAAAATCTGAAAAGGCTTTGGATACCCTAAACAAAGCTATTAACATTGACCCCAAGAACCCGCTATGCAAATTCCATAGAGCTTCTATATTATTTGCAAATGAAAAGTACAAGGTAAGATTTGGTACTATGCGTGCAACCTTAAATTATCTTGAAATTGCCATGAATGGGGATACACTGGTAGCTGAATGTGAACTGGTAAGCACTGGTAACATCAAGGCTTGCAGCAAGAGCAGGAAGATTGACCTACCCTGTGGAGTCTAACATAAAGCACCTGCTTTGGCAAGTGCCACCTTTGCAATATGTTAAATTTTTTGATTGTCATAAAATCTGAAGCCAACAGGTACCTTTTTAATTAATATCTTAGTCTCCCTGTGGGAAAAAAAAAGGGGATGTTATTGCAGCTGTCACCAAGATGGGGCTGTGCTATCATGAATCTCTATTAAACTACTAAAAATTGGCTCAGCAAACAGCCCCACAACAGATTATAGCAATGAGAACTAGTCATTTGAAAGGCTGTATTATCAAGTAAAAAATAGGAAGCCAAATAATTTGTCTGATCCCTTGCTGACTTGTACCCTGTTTATGAGTGGAGACGATCTTCCCACAGTCTGTCTTTCCAGTGACTCTTGTCCTCTGGCCTGTTTTCCTTGGCCACAGAATACAAGCTGCAGTCTGGCTTCTGAAACCTTGCTTCAGAAATGTGTGTACATATGTAAAGGGAAAACTTTACTTAGAACTTGTTTTGAAAATTCATAATGTGACCAGTTAAACATAAGTCCTTAGCCTTAATACTTCTTACTGAAGTGCTATTTGTAGATTGATTTTTTAAAAATTAAAAGCAGAGGATAAATACGGGAGCAGAAAAATATTCAATATTCTTCTAGGAGACCAAAGCCCAACAGACTTTCTCTGTTGCTATAACTGTGCTATAATATCCTACATTATTTACATGAGGAACTAATGTAAAAAGAAGCCTTAGATTCCTGTACTGTTGTTCTTGGTGGAGTATACTGTATGTAAATGCCAGGGTTCTTGTCAGCATTAAAATGCACTTTAGTGATGCTGTAACTGGTTGCAGACTGCTAGCTTGTACTTAATCTTTTTCTCTTCCTTTTCAGTCTGCTTTACAAGAACTTGAAGAACTGAAACAGATTGTTCCCAAAGAGTCTCTTGTTTACTTTTTAATAGGAAAGGTAGGCGGAACTTAACTGTGTTCGTAAGTACTTTGCTTTCCTTCATTGCAGAAATGTATGCTTAATGAGAAAATTTGATGCCTGTCACTAAGCTGCTTCCATTTGGGGCAGTATTCTAAAAATTCCCAAAGCTTTAAATAAGACTTACTGCATATAAACTCACAGCTTTATCAGCTTTTAAATGCAGAAGACAGGAGCAGCCTCGAGGTATTTTTAAAACCAAGAAAAAATAACTGTCCCCTGTTGTTCTGAGCCTTCTTTGATTCACTACTGTCAACCTGAAAATTTGTTTTAGAAAGTGAGAAATAGATCTTTGAGATAATTCACTGGAAAAAAGATGTACTGGTTATGCATAGTTGTGTATTTTTCCTTGAAAATGGAACTCCATAAAGAGTTGATCCAGTATTATAGCAGCAATGGAAATGGTCTATCCCTCAAAATGAAGAATTTCTATCAGCCAGACATGTTGGTTTTTTGGACATGAAGCTATTAAAATATTGAATCACACTCCAGTATGTCATATCAGAAATGTTGAATTAGTATTTTTGGAGTATTTAAGTCTCCATTAGTAGTTTCAGTGTCTCATTCAGTTGATGGCTTTCCCAAAAGAATTGTAGAAAGCTATCAGCTTGGAAAGCAAGAAGTTTTTATTCAGGACAGGGCTAACACAGGAAAAGATGCTACTAGTCCATCAACTGTATTCACATTCCAACTTTTTTTGTTTAATGCCAGAGAAAAGTAATCTGGTACAAGTTCTTCCTCGCCAATCTCCTTTGGCTAATGTGCTTTAAGTTTTGCAATTTTTTCTTCTGTGGGTGGTCATTAGGAAGCAACAAGGCAAGTTGGTCTCTTTCACAGTACTGGGTAACTCTTAATCAACAAGACTTCTTTTGAACTAGAGAGGAGTAAAATGATTTGTGCTGAAATTTGGTGACTGGTGTAGGAGTAGCTGGACCTCTAAATTGGTATTAGTTGCCACGTCTTGACAAACTTGAACTTTTGCTGCTTAATTTATCTGTATTAAGATTTATGTGTTTGCCTATCCTTAATGGTAAAGAGCGATTCTTTGTCATGGTAAACTTGCTCTGAAGTTAAAATACATTAAAATATATACTGGATTTGGTAACGTACTGTTGTGAAAATGTTCCCATTCAGTTTAGCAGGACAAGCTAGGTGATGCTTAATATTGGTGTCCACCCCCCAACCTCCTGTAGGGAAGAATATAAGGTCACTGTATGCGTGTGGTGATTGCTTCACCAGACTTCTCTCTGTCTCTGACAATAGAAGGCTGAGACTTCGGGCTTTTCCTGAGCAAGTAGTAGATCTGGGATTACAATGACTGTAGAAATTGGAGAAGAGGAGGGAGGCAACACAAAACACATGCTAAAAGCTCTTATACCACCTTGCTGCCAGAGTTGCAAAGCATAAATTATATCTGAAGAGCCACTTTCTTATGTTCTTGAATCTGTCAGCTGCTAATTTCTTTTAATCCTTTAATCCTTTTGGCCATTTAAGTAGGAACACTTGCACGCTCTTTCTGCACATCTTTTCTCTTTACCTTTTGGCTTGTATAATAAATCTTACGTGTACTCTCCATTGCTTTTCATAAAATCTTAGTTAACTGGCTTCATGTTTGTCCACACTTTCAAGTAGCAACTTCTTGTAAATGTAACATCTTATGCTTTTATTTTAGGTTTATAAAAAACTGGGTCAAACACATTTGGCCCTAATGAATTTCTCATGGGCGATGGACTTAGATCCTAAAGGAGCCAATAACCAGATTAAAGAGGCTATTGATAAGCGTTACCTTCCAGATGATGAGGAACCAATAACTCAAGAAGAGCAAATAAATGAATGTTATCCCTATGAATCAGGTTTGTATTTCCAACCATTTGTCATTCAATAAGGTATTTCTGCTTAGAAGTCATCTAGTGTCTGTAAGTAGGAAGAATTCCAGACTTAATAAGTAAAGCACAGTACTCAGCATTGCTGCTCAGCAGGTAAGAACTTCAGTTCTTGATTCAGAAGAAGGTATGTCTTATTTCAGATTTCCTATGAGAAAGGATTGACTTTTCTTTAGGATACGTAGATGGAATAGGACCAAAATAATGCTGTAAAGTCACACAACTCATGGTTGCTTAATACCATCTTAGGAAAGAACAAAATGTTCCTACAGCCTCCACTCTTCCCCCATAGAAGCATCAAATCATGCGATGTAAGTGAATGGTAACTAAAATTATCTATAGATGCTTTGGGAGAAATTAAATAAACTGGATGTTAGGTAAACATCTTTGATCGTCTGGAAAATATCAAAGGTAGCTTTTGAAAAAGGAAGTCAGTGAAAGAGTTTCACTTGAACCAAGAGTAAATAAAATGTTCCCAAATGAACTACTTTGGAATAATCCACAGAAAAGGATGGCCCAGATGTCTCCCTTCTTTCAAAGCTGTTGTTGTGAGCTTAAGTTCCAGTGAAGCCAGAATAATGTTAAGTGGATAGCCATAAATATTGAACTCTCTGATACAAACTGAAATGGTGGTGAATAAATACTAATAAGCCATTTAGTTCTTTCCCTCCAAAGAAGAAGAAAAAGCAGTTCTGGAAAACAAAAAAAAAAAAGCAAAACACATGTATACTATGTTCTACAATCCAAAATCTTCATCTGAAAAAGTTGTTATGGTGACTGTATATCATAATATTTTTTACTGATCCTGTGTACAGTGTGCTTTTTAATAATGGGAACTATCCTGCGCTGTGTTTCCTGAAGTATCAGACTTTTCTTCTCCCTGCTGTTGTAGTTGGACTAACCTAGAACGCTGGCTTACTGGGGGCTGAGTGTGTTTCTGACCAGAAGATGGAGACAGAGTACTTGAACTTCTGAGCAACACTTAAGTCACAGAGCAGTAAAAAAAATAAAAATAAAAATTGTCCAATAAACATAACTGAAATAAAACAATGTCCATGTTTAAGTTGTGTGTAGACAGTTCAGTTTCCTTGGCTCTTCAGATAATGTAGATGAGTTTCACAGTGTCGGCTAAATAACATTTTTAGGATACGTGAGATAAATGGAGAGTTGCTTTACGACATGTTGGCTAGTATATTTTGTGCTTTTAAATTCTGTAGCATGAAACTTGATGAGCCTATTGTGCAGGAAACCTGTGAAGTGTTTGCCTTAAAGCAGCAAAATCATCTGTGTTTCTCTACATGAAGCCTCTTAGTCATTTGGGAAATGATAATATGCTGAATTGTACTATAGAAAGACCCCAGTTGCACTCCTGTGTGTCAAGAACAACCATGATTAGATATTTACCTTGGTACTAATTTAAACTAGTATAGAAGTTTAAATATTTAAGGGTAGCTTCTCATATATGTATTTTTCCTTTATGCTGTGCATAGCATGCTGTCTTTAGATTTCTGCTGTTTTTGAGTAGTTTTCCTGGAAGCTGTAGGCCAGCCATCATCTGAGCTTGAGTGAGCAGAGTAATTGAGTGTGAGAAACTTCTGTATGCATTTACTCAAAGCAATTTTTTCCCCGATGTTCTATGCAGTAGCTTTTGTCACAAAAGCAGAGAGCAACTAGAGAGTGTCTAATGCTTCTAATTTAATGTTAATTGATTGTGAATTGAGTGGGCATGATGCACTGATGCAGTGGGTAACTAAACGTAAGCGTTTTAAGTAGTTGGTGTGATTCAAAAGAGTTGGTAGGGTTAAAATTCTAAAGCGGTAGGGTTAAAATTCTAAAGCAGTTCTGGAACCTTCCATACCCATCTCTACCTAGCCAGGCATCGGGAATTCCAGATATTTAACAGAAGGTATCTAAAAAGACATTTAATTAGGCTGTATGTTTTCATAGTGAATTATGTTAATTCCTTTCTAAATGCATTTATTTAGCCTTCATTAAGTTGACAGGGGTTGACTTATTGCAAGGAAGAAGCCATATGGCCTAAAAGCATTTTGGGGGAAGGGGACAAAGGCAGGAACTCAGCTCCACATTGTTAATGAAGTACAAGCACGCTGCTGCTGTGTTTTTAACATGCTGGAGTTGGTTGTATAAGAATTTTTGTAGTGAAGCAGCCTAGTACTGTTTGACTACTCTGTGTTTTGTTCTGTTTTTCTTTCAAAGTTGGCACAGATGAATCCCAAGAGAGCAGCATGACGGATGCAGATGACACACAGCTCCATGCAGTTGAAAGCGATGAATTTTAACCTCCAAAAGCCAGTATCTGGGCTTGAGTGTGTGACTGGTACTGTTGTGTTCTCCCCTTCCTTCGCATCCTGGGTCTTCACATCACTGAGCCAGCATTGTCATTATTCTCCACTGACACCATGAGTACACCACTCAGACTTAAACTGTACCCAGAATTAATGGCAGTGCAATATTCAGCTGCTACTGAGTCTGACTAGTTGGCTCTTACACGTTTATGAAAATGACTGAGGAGGAAATACTGTTTTTGGATTCCCCTTTGCTGGAAAAATATCGTGGAAGAAAGACTTGTGGTTTGCTGTAACGAAGCCAGTAGATGCGGGGATAGTACTAATGAAGCAGTGTCTTGTTCTTTTTCCAGAAATGTGTCTTAGTTTGGTTCTTTCTTGGTAAGCAGAGTGCTGAACTTCATTTCCAAGTTCTTCAAGGACAGTGTTGACAAATGCAGGCTGTTAAAGACTTTCACATATTGTAGTGTAACTTAAATGCCAGGGAATGTATATGACCTTAAAGCTGCAGTGTTTCCCGTGAACAAATACAATGCACGTGCTCAGGACTGGGAGCGTGTCAGACTACGTACAATGCCCAGTGTCCCTACTTAGAGTGCAAACATGCAGGAGTGGAAACGTAGCAGGAGAATCACATTGCAGAATCGTAGCTTTCACAGAATGCTTTCATGTTCTAACCAAGAATTAATTTATTCACCTAGTTTCTAAAATGTCAATGTTTTACTTTGTACGTCAGAGAAACAAGTTGGCAACACATTGCTTCATTTTTTTCATCTACCCCATGACTTGTTCTTCCCAGTGTGAGAATAAAAATTAATAAAGGGCAAAATCAAAGAGCAATGTAGATACAACTCAATGTGGAAACATCAAACCCTTAACCAACAGCGCCTGTGTCTTTCTGAACAAATAAACTGGGAAGACCGTGGAAGCCTTAATATAATCAGAACCTTACAGTCAAATGCATCAAGTAATTGCTATGATAGTGTCCTTTTAAAAACTTTTCTAAAGTGTGGTCCAAGCAGTGTGCAAAAATGTGCAATTCTTTCTTTTTTAAGCTGTTCTTTAAGCCTCTTAGAGTACTTTCTCACTGTCGGAACATAGACCCCTTTCCTCTTCCACTGAGGCTGCTGCTGTGGGAAGAAAACTATGCCACAGTAACCAGTCCAAAAGGATCTTTCTCTGTAGCGTTTTGCAGCAACACTTGGTGCCCTTTATGCAGTGGCGATAGAGAAAGTGTATGATACAAACAGTTTTAAAGAGCAATTTATGCATAATAAATTGGGAGTGATACAAATTTCATAGCAACCTATTTGTCATCAATCTTAATTTTTTTTAAATATCTCTTTTAGGGGTTGTGTAGTTACCTGTAGGACTTCAGCTTTTAAAACTGCAGCCTTGTCTGACAGCAGGCCCGTGTTCTGTCACGGCTCCTCGCTGGCTGTAAGCCACCGGGACGCCTTTATCAAATGCAAAATAATCCACAAGTGCTGTGCAGAAATACTTTGATTTTTTTTGGAAGCAGGAGGACAAGCAGAGAGAAATAGGCCCGAACTCCCCTAATAGTGTGAAATTAAACTTGAAAAAAATGAGAAAATGAGGAATGGTAGTATATGAAAGAAGCCTTGTGCCTCGGCCATGCACTTCAGCCCGATGTGTGTCTGGATGGGGGATGAACTGAAGCCACGACGTGTTTCGGCTGACTTGAGTGTGCTGAATCCTGCACGGCTTCCCGTGGTGATCAATGTTCTGGTGCGATTCCCTTCCTCGTGTGTCCTCCCTGAGGAAAACACAGGGTTTGCATTTCCCAAGGGCTGTTCTGTGCCAACGGTGAAGCTCTCGTGGGGCTCTTGGGTTCCCCGGCTCTGTCATGACATTGTTTTTCCATCCAGATGCACTGCGCCCACAGCTTTGGCGTGCGTTCCTTGTGAGGTTTCCTCGAGGAGTCTGAGAGCACCCCACACCTCAGCAGAAGGTCTGGAGGCAGTACTTGTGTGAGTGCCACCACTTGATGTGTGAATTGCCTTCCTTTTGGTTCCCGATGTTTTCTAAGCAAAAAGCAGGAGTTTCTTCCCTCTCCCTTGGAGCTAGAAGACTCTCGGCTGAAGCCAGGGGGCCTTTTGTCTTTAGATCTAAAGAAAAGCTGAGTGCTTCTAGCTCCCAAAATTGCACACTTCTTTTTTTCCATCCTTTTCAGATCTGAAAAAAAAAAAACAGGTGCTGCTCTTGTGACTTTTCCAAAAGACGTGCTGCTTGTTTAACTGGGGACCAGAGGTTTAGGCAACTAGCTGGCTTTTTCCCTTCTCTGAAAATTGTGAACAACTGTGCTAAGATTTCCAACACCCTGGCAAGAGTTCCTAATTCAGCTGGGGTATTAAAAGGATACTCATTCTACCTTGAAGATTTAATACTTAAAAACTGTCCTGTTGTTTTATATGTACATCATATCTTAAATGGTTGCTTTTTTTTTTCTCTCCAAGAATATCAAGTAACATTTGGACCACACTGCTATTTTACCTTCTAAATAGATGCACAAAATTAGTATTGAATCAAAGTTTTGCTACTCTTTGAAGAGGGGCGAGGAGAAGGGCGGTGGGCACGAAGGCACTCTGGCAGCCAGGTTTGGGCAAGGGTGTTCACTGAAAAGAATTAGGAAACTGTCATTTTCTTACAACAAAAATATGGAAAAATGCAAAGTGTGGGTGTGGTGTGTACTATTTGCATTGAAACAATGTAATTTGTCTTTTTTTTTTTTTTTTTTTTGCTTTCCTGACTTTTTATTTCAGAAATTGTACAGTCTTAGGGGGAAAAAAAGTCTTTTCTGTTAATATATTTGCGATTCATTAAAGGATGTGGAAAATCCAAATAAACTACTTTTAAAAGCAGGCTCAGCAGCAGGTGCTTTGGCTGGGTGTTGGGATGCAGCCTTCAGAGCGTGAGGGAGAGAGCTCTGCGGGCGCAGCGATGCAGCCGCTGGGTGCCCGGGGCTCTTTTCTGCCCCGTGCCACCTCGTGTGTCCCGGGGCTCTTCCTGCAGCCCCCTTTGCTGGAAACCTGCCATCCGGATTCACAGCTGACACCATTTTGTATTAATTACTCCAACAAGAGCTTATTCCTCTTTGGTGAAGGAAACTACAGCGCTGTACACCAGAGAAATGGTCACAGCCTTGGCTTGCCAGGAAGGTGTGCTCGTCAGTATGTGCGGAAAGCTGCAGGCTCCAGGGGAATCCCTCCTGCTGCAAGCACGGTACCCTTGGATTAAAGCTTTTAGCACTGGGTCTTGTGTCAGCCTAATCCGGTGACTTTTTGAGAGCCGGGTTTGGCTGTAAAAGTTGCACTGAAATTAACCCTCTCCTACACCTCCCTTTTTGCTTCCGTGCCTTTCCACCCGGCCTTCCATGGCTGCGCACCGGGCATGGCCACACCGGCTCCTGCAGCCGACCTCCCGCCCCGCGTTGCGCGCAGCAGCGAGAGCCGAGTCGCTCTTCCTGTGCCGCTCTTCTGGGCGAGTCAGGGTGCGTTGGGCTGCACGCTTCCTAGCGGCAAAGCGAAGCTTTGTCGATGGTTGGCTGAGCTTTAGGTGCCTCCGGAGAAAAGCAAAGCTTTTCCTTTTTTAAATGAGATTTGACTCAGCTGCGATACTGAATGGTAGCAACGCAGCGCGTGTTAGGGCTTGGAAACATCTCAGGACTTTGCAGCTTGGGAATGTTTTTGGCATTCAGTGTGTACAGCTTCGTGTGGGTATGTTGGGCTTTGCTCTGTGGTTCTTTGCTGCTGCAGCATCTCCCTGTTTCCTGCCCCTCGGTCAGCGTTAGGGACTTGATTTGAGCGAGACTTGGTAGAGGAGCCCAATTTTTTGTATTTTTCATTTTGCTTGAAATTTGGTATTTCTCATATTGCTTGAAATGTGTTGTTCGTTTCCTAACTGAGCTGAGCTGCTTTGAGAGGGGTTGTAAGACTCGGCTGTGCATGGTGTGAAGAACTGGGTTTCTAAGGCAGGAAGAGTTCCTGATCCTCAGAGGAGCAGGGCTTAAAATGATATTAATGCAGAGAATCAGGCTTCCTCCGCTTGCTTTCTCTATCAGCTTCTCAAAACTGTGTTTTTGCAGCCCATGATGTCTCAGTTTGGCTCCTGCTGTTGCATGAGCTTGGGGAGCTGTTCCTTGCCTGCCGTGGCAGCCTGGGGACAGCGGGGGGACCCGGTCCCTTGTTTGGGGTGGCAGTGCCACCGGTGGGGTGCCTCAGGCAGGGCTGGGGCACGCGGGGCTGTTGGTGCAGCACCCATGGGCACTGTGCTGCTGGGAGCGGGCGGTGGGTTCCGTGGCAGTTGGCTGTGGAAGTTTCCAGTGAGCCCGGCCTGGATGGCTTGGGACGAGGAGAGTGTGGCCGGCTGGGCACAGGCAAGACTGGGGCTGTACCCAGATGGACCCAGGAGAAGTCCCAAGCCCCCAGCCGGGGAGGGCTGGCACCTCCCAGCCCTGCAGATGCTGCCCTGGCCGCAGAGTGGGACCAGATCCTGCGCCTCGCCTCAGCATCGCCCCTGCTGGAGCCCCTCCGTGAGAAAGGTAAACCCGACCGTGGCCCCTGCTTCACGGGGAGACCAAAGGGTCCCCCCAAAACACACACGGGGTGACAGGCCCCCCAGTGGAAACAGGTCCAATGGAAACTGGCGATCCCTGCTTGAACCAACAGCCCCTGCACCAGCCCTGCCCGCTCGGGGACAGCTCAGCCCCGCAGTGCCGGCTGTGTTCAGCAGGATTGGGTTGGTTTGGGGATTTTCTGTGTTTCTCAAGCACAATGCTCAGCACCCCACGCCTGCTGGTGCACAAATCACAGAATGGGGGCATCCCACCTGTGGCTCTGGCTGTGATCCTTATTGCTCCATTGGGGGCTGGGCGTCCTGGCCCCTGCTCTCATGATGCTCTGACCCCTTCTCATATGGGACCCGCTCTCCTGGCCCAGACAGTCTTATTGGGCCTTAAAGGATGAGGAGGTTTTCAAGAACCCTAACGGTACCAGTAAGAGAGGTCTCAGAAACACCTCTCAGATCATTAAAAAAAAAAAAAAAAAAAAAAAAAAAAAAAAAAAGTAAACCAATCAAAAAATACTCAAAGGTCTATAAAATACTACCTCGGAAAGCCATGTCCAAGAAGGAGCCCCAAGTTCCCTTCTGCCAGTCTTCCTGTTCAGATGATTTATTGGTTAAAAATCTCCTTTTTAAAAAAAATCCTGTGGTTCATACATGAGGAACAACAGAAATTCCTTGTTGTTGGGACATTTGGAAAGCAACCTTAATGAGACAAGAGGCTCAGCCTGCTAATTTCTGCCTCGTTTGGTTTCTCGTGTGTGTCTACACGGATTTAGAAATGGAACCCACTGGGGTCTGACGGCTGCTTCTCTGCCCCGAGCTGGGTGGGAGCGCATCCCCTGCTCTGTTTTCTGGAAGGATGCTGGCTTTAAAATGTGCCATGGCTGCGTTGCTGCTGCCCCAAACAAGCAGGAATTCTTCTCGCAGGGGACTGGAGGCTCTGCCCGTGGCTCGGCAGAGCGGTGGGGTTGTGACTGCTGTCGTTTGGAGCCTCCCTGCGCGGCGTAAAGCAATCTGAGAGTTATTGCACCAGGCACAGAGTGTGGCACCCCACTGCTGCCTGCCCCCTTTTTATATCTGCATTGTGATATTCCTGAAAGGCGTCTGGCGTGTGGGTATAGCAGCTTGTGTCTCCTGACAAACGGTTTGAGACCTACAGGTCCCCGAGAAGCCACGGATGATCCAGGTGTCCTCTCACTGCCCTAGGGAACCCCGCTCCGTCAGATAAAAGCCGAGGAGCTCCCCTCGTCCTCAGCCTGCTGGATGTGGCATCCGTTTGGTGGGGTTAACCCCAGCCCCGCTCATGGATAAAAGCAAAAAGAAAGAGCAGAGGTGACCCAGGTGAGTTGTGCCACCTGCACGCAGTGGCCGGGCTGTCCTGGCCAGGAGGTGCAGGGGCTGCTGGTCCTGGGGGGCTGCTTGGGATGGAGGCCCCAGTGATGTCTGCTCCATGTGCCTTTGTCACACCTTTGTGTCCCTGCTCTGTCCCTCTCTTGGCTCTTCCCTCCCTGCTTCACCCCTCCTGCATCCCCTGGGTGCAGGGCACGGGCACCGAGGGGACAGCGGCCTGGTGTCACCTGTGGGACGTGGGCCTGGTGTCGCTGATCAGGCAGGAAAAGATGTCACCTGTGGGACAGGGACCTGGTGTCACTGCTCAGCCAGGAAGCTGTGTCACCTACAGGACATGGGCCTGGTGTCACTTGTGGGACAAGGCCCTGGAGTCACTGGCTGGATAGGAAACCATGTCACCTGTGGGACAGGGGCCTGTTGTCACCTGTGGGACATCAGCCTGGTGTCACCCGTGGGATGGCAGCCTCGTGTCACCCATAGGACAAAGGCCTGGAGTCACTGTTCAGACTTCCTGACTGTGTCACCTGTGGGACATGGACCTGGTGTCACTGGTCATCTAGGAAGCGGTGTCACCGACAGGACAAGGGCCTGGTGTCACTTGTGGGACAGGGGCCTTCTGTCACCTGTGGGACATCAGCCTGGTGTCACCCGTGGGAGAAGGGCCTGGAGTCACTGTTCAGACAGGAACCGTGTCACCCGTGGGACAGGGACCTGGTGTCAGCGGTCACCTAGGAAGCCGTGTCACCGACAGGACAGGGGCCTGGTGTCACTTGTGGGATATGGGGCCATGTCACCCGTGGCACAGGGCCCTGCTGCCACCCAGGCCACCCGGCGCGGTGTCCCCCCGGGGCCTGGTGTCACCGCTCACCCAGGGCACAGGGGCCTGGCGCCCCCCCCGGGGGCTGCGGGACGGGGCTGGGGGCCGCGCGTGGCGACCCCCCCGGGCCTCCCCCTCGGCGGGGCCAGGCCGGGACCCGCTCTGCGGCCCCCCCCCCGCGCTCCCCATCCCTCGGGGGCGCGCCTCGGGGGCGCGCACGGAGCGAAGTGGGGGGGGGGGGGGGCACCGGAGGAGCGTGGAGGGGGGGGGGGGACGTTAAAGGAGGGGGGGGGGTCCCGGCCCCCGCGGGCGGGGGGCGAGCGGCGGCCCCGCATCAATCACCGGCCGGGCCCCGCCCCCAAGGGGGCTGATTGACGCGGCGGCGGCCAATGGGATGGGCGCATGCCCCGCGCTCAGCCAATGGGGGCGGGGGAGGGCGGAAGGTCCCCACTTCAAGGCTGGTTGAGCGGCGCAGGTAGGTGCGGGGCGAGGCGGTGCGGGGCGGGGGGGGGGGGGGGCCGGGATGCGGGACCCCCCCACACCCCCCTCAGGGGGTCGGGCTCCTGTGAGGGGGGGGGCTCCCGGCCTCGCCCCCCCTCCCCCTTCCCCTTCTCCCCACCGGCCTCCCGCAACTTGGCTGCGGGGAGCGGGCCGGGCCGCGGCGGGGCGGGGGGGGCGCGGTACCGGGGGGGGGGCTGAGCCCCTCGGGGGGGCTCCGTGCGGGGCGGGGACCCCCCCTCAGGAACCTCCCCCCCCCTCCCCAGCCCATCCCGGGCCTCCATTTTAGCCCCGGCGCATCCCGGGCCCGGGGTGGGGGGGGGGGGTGGAAGGAGCTGGGGGGGGGGGCGGGGATCCTGGGGTGCCCCCCCCCGGTTTCACGGTTTGGGGGGGGGGGGGGGGGAAGTGGTGCTGGGCGCCCCCCCCCCACTGTCTCTCACCGCAGCCTCTTCTTCCCGCAGGTCCCGGATCTTCGCCGCCTCCGGAGGAATCAGAAACTTGCGGAGCCACCGGGGCTGGGGGCGTTTGGGACCCCCCCACCCGTGCTGCTGCTCGCCCCCAGGAATTGGGGATCCCCCCCCCGCCAACGCTGCTCAGCGACCCCCTGGAATTTGGGATCCCTCCCTTGAACGCTGCTGGTCACCCCCCGGCCGCAGGTGGTGAGGATGGGGCTCGCCGGCATGGCCAGCCAGGTAGGGCCCCCCCCCGATCCCACCCGACCGCAGGAATTTCGGTCTCACCGCCTGCAAAGCGACCCGAGCTGGGTGGGCTGCGCTGGGCTTTTGGGCTCCCGTTTGGTTTCTGGTGGTGTGGGGCCAGCCTGGCCCCCCGCAGCGGTTTCCTGGTGAATGCTGAAGTTTAAGATGCAGGGGCAGGACAAAACAGGGCCGTGTTCTGTGTCTGAGGGGTGTTTCCCTCAAAAGTGGTTTGTGCCGCCTGGACCCGTGCCCCCACACGTAGGGAGGAGATGTGCAGCCTCCTCTTGGGAGCCTGTCTGTGTGTCCTGGTACTGCCTGTCTGTGTACACAGCAGCACCAGGGCACCGAGGTGGGACTTGCCTAGAAAAAGGAAAATCTTCTGCTCCTCGTACTATGTGCATCCCTAAAACCCAGGCTCACAGCTGGCAGATCCTCCTTGTTTGCTGCCATAGCCTGGTTTATCAGAGTTTTGTGTGCACCTGTCAGAGCAGTCTAAGGGATTTGGCTTTCCCCCATGAAAACTGAGGGTCTTAACTTGGCTTTTATTTTTTCCATGGACAAGTCTGATTGCCTTTCCGTGCCTCTGCAAAGTGACCGAAGAGCTTCTGGGTCTGGAGCGGAGGGCCGTGAGGACTTGCTGATGCTTGCTTTGAAAAGTCACCTGTTATCTTGCAACTCTTATTACGGGGTAAACACTTAGGTGCAGCAATCGAGTTATGTGGATCTGGGTAAAGCCTAAAGTGGAATGCTGAAGGGGAGGACGTTTTCCTCCTCACGTAAGTCTGTAAGCCAAAACAGCCTGACTTCAGCCCAATTACAAAGGGCTGAATTTAGACAAATTCTTTTGGAATGGGAAAACCCAAAATCTTTACTCAGTCCTTTCACGCTAACATTAGACAAATCTGCTCTGCTATCTGATTTCCAGTTGGCTGATGAAACAAGCAGAGGCTCTTATTCTGTGTGTACATAATAACAGCAAATCGTTGTGTGGGCTTTAAAAAGGAAACTAAGGCTCTGATACAAGTTCTGGAGGTTATCGCTCAGTTTCCCAGAAATCACAGTGCCTACAGCTCCTGCTGGAGCGATGGGAAGCCAGGAAGTGGCTTCTCTGGAAATCAGTCCTCACTTCTGCAGGGGTTCATCGTGTGGCTGTGGGGGCTTTGGTGCCTGCGTGGCCTTGGGATGTTGTCAGCCTGGGGATTTTCGTGTCCCTGTCAGTGGGTGAGGGTCTGTGGCAGCTGGAGGTGGTGCTGATTCGTGTAACAAAACATCAGGATCCAAACGTGAGCTCATTACCCTTGCTCCAGCCTGGAAAAGGCGGACAGGGGGCAGCCAAGTGAAATTGAGGAGTCCTTAAGCCACGGTGAGCCCGAGAGGCAGCATCCATCTCGTGCTGGTGGCCGCAAATGCTGCAGGTAGCGCCCGCACCGCGCAGCCTGGACCCGTGCCCGGTGGCCCCGGGGAGAACCTCGGCTCCGGGTGCCGGAGGGGTGCAGGAGGCACCCGCTTCTTCCCGCAGAGCAGCTCGGGAGCGGGCACACAGGAGGATAAGGTTGGATGCTCTCCACAATCTGTGGCAGGAGCCGAGGGGAAGGAGGTGTGCCCGTGGCAGGTCACGTAGGAGCCTGCTGGAGGGCGTCCCGAGGAGGGTGTGCAGCCAGCCGCTGTGTCGGGCTCTCACGTCCGCTCGGCGCTTTTGCTTGGAGGCATTCAGGAGGAGCTAGGTGGACCTTGCTTTATTTTTTTTATGAGTGCTTGAGTATGTCTTCTGTTCCTGTGCCAATAGCTTTAAACCTTTGCCTAGTGAGTATTTGAATCCTTTTGTGTCCTGCGCTCCTGACTTGGGCTCAAACCGTGGCACCTGATATTGCTGTCACAGCCTGCGTTTGTTTTTTTTATAGTCATAAGGAAAGCAGCTCCCTTAAGTCTTATAAAGGTCTTCACCTGCTGCTCCTCGGAGGGAGGGAGGGTGTTTTGGAGCAGAGGAGCAGGAGCACCGTGTGTTCTGCCTTCGTGTGGTGGTGGCAGAACTGGGGGACTCGCTGCCTTGGTCTCGCTGCTGTTCCCCTGCAGTTCTGCTGTGCCTGCCTTGCTGTAGGAAGTATCCTGAACAAGGAAAGCGTGTAGGGACTTGACTCTTCCCACCGATGATGTCTGGTGTTTTCCTGCATTGCTGCGGGTTTGGAGGCAGGTGGATTTGGCGGAGACTGAGGAAATTGTGTGAAGCACCAAAACCTAGGGCTTGAAGACTGGAAGACTGTTATCTCCGGAACAGAAGTGCTCAGAGCATAGCTAGGTGAGACTTGAGTATGACCAGAGCAGTAAATAGTCAATAACCAGCATATTTGGTTCTGTTTCAGTCTGGTTAAACAGCTGCAGCAGGCGTGGGTCAATAGCAAGGTGTGCTTTTCCCTGAGTCTGGCAATCTAAACAGTAATAGAAACAGAAACTGATTCTGCTGGTAAAAAGGCTGGGAAAGGTGATGTGGTGGAGGGGAAGAGGCCGAGAAATACAAATGGAGACTTCAAACTTCCCTGTCCAGCTTCCAGCAGTGTCCGTGGCTAGAGGCTGGCTTGGTTCTCCGATCAGCCGTTGACTCACAGGAGGACGTGTGAGTGCAGGGCTTGGTGCAGGACAAGGCGGTGAAGGCCTTCTGCAAGCCGTAGGTGTGGCTTGTGGATTTCCTCGCCCAGGATCAAGGGAAATACATGGAGACTTTGCAAGTGGAAGGAAGAAGGGCTGAGCTGCACAGCAGGTACAGATCTGGCCTTCCCCTCAGCCCCAGACTTCTTGCTACGAGTTGCTGGAATTCCTAACCAGACCTCGCTGGTTCTTCTGAGCTTCTACATGAAGCCTCCCGAGTCTTTGCCCATCATCCAGTGGAGCAGAATGTTGCCCCTAGTTATGGGGACACAAATGTGAGTATTGGGATTTGCAATGTGCTGTCCCCACGCTGTTAGCCTTTGTCTCCTGGTTTGATAAGGCATGGGCTTCTCCGTGGGTAGAGCAGGATCGCATTTCCTTGTCCTTTTATTTCCTCCTTTTTCTCTCCCGTGATATAAAGTACGTGTAAACTGAAATGGAAGGGATGCAACTTGTTCGAAGTGTGCCATTGCCTTACTTACAGATAAACAGCGGAATGATATCATGAAACGCCTGGGATCGTGTGCTGCATGCTGCACAAAACATCACGATTCCCATAATGAAGCATCACCTGAACTCCTGCCATCGTTGTGCTTCTTAAATATCTGAGAAATCCGATGAGATCTGAGGGTTGTTCTTGCCCCTTTTGTGCAGTTCCACGTGCGTGTTTTGAATGGATCTAAGCCAACCTGATAATACTGTTGGTAACTTATGGGGACATAAATGATACAGGGTTACAACTAAATGTAGAACTGGCTGCTTTATCCTCTGCAAGCTGATAAAACCTGGCTATTGGACCCCAGCTGGATTAACAAATTTGGGGTGCTCTTCTGTGAGTACTCGGCCTGCTGTTCTGTGGAAGATCCTCCACTGTTTTCCCCAAACTGGTAAAAAAATAGAGCTTCCCATGAGGACTTTAAGAAGCGAGGCTTTTCAGTACGACATGCATTGGTCTGATGCAACAGCGTGGAGTATTTGAGCAGTTTTTGGCAGGGAGAAACCAACATCCTTGGCAGGGACTCAGAAATACAGTGGCGAAGTTAGTTTGTTACCTTCAGTAAGGAGCCGTACATTCCCAGCCTCTCCTCCTTATGGAAACCATATAAACACATTTTGCAGTTGCAACAGTAATTGATTTAAGATAGTTTCTTACCACATCACTACCACTGAGTGCTCCTCACCTTCACAACAGGTTAAAACAACCCCCTGGCCTGGGTGATGATAGGACTGCGACCTCGAGTCGCGGTGCTTTGCAGAGCAGGCTCTCCACTGTGGGAACAAACAGCACGTGTTGCCCTCGCAGTGAGGGGTGTCTGCATCAAATGACTCGATCCGGATCACTAACGTGGCTTTCAAACCAGGAATGTCACTTCTGTGGGTCTGCCAGCTTGTTAAGGGAGTACTGTGTGCTTTTCTTGTTCATACCAAGCAAATCAGAATAGCCACTGACCTCTGACGAGGATACAGGTCTGTAGCTCAACCTTGGGGTATTTCAGCAGGACAGATACCCCCCGAGCCCCCCCAGCCTCTGCTCTATCTGCACGTGGCTCTCTTTAAGGGCTCTGCTCTCTTTCTGTCCTTTCTGGTGAGCGTTTTCAGAAGAGCCAGCTGGGGAGTGCTGTGTGTCACAGCTGAGTGCCTTTGGTGCCGTGACTGGACACTTTCTCTGATGTTACAGAAGGGTACTGGAAGTGCAGAGATCGCTGCAAAGGTCTCTTCTTGTTGTTGTTGCTGCAGCTCGTCAGGTTTGAAGCTAAATATAGATGGGTCTTGCATCTCCTGAAGCCTCAGTGGCCGCTGATGTCTGAGATCGTTAGATGTTTTAACAAAAAATGGCAAAGTTGCAAACCAGCATGTGCAAAAAATGCAGTTATATCTGGAGCAGTGTCTGTAGGGAGTCGTGTCACTGTGTCCCTTGGTGGTCACTGCTTTCCCTGCTGTGATAAGATGCTTCTCAAGCTGATCTGGGGTCTTTGCATGCTCTGAAGTCTCCCTCCATGTGCCCTAGCTTATTTGTTAGTATGTTTTGTTGAATTAATAGTTGTATATGCACACAAAGCTTGTACCTGCCTTAGAAATCTAACAGTCAAAGCAAATCACAAGGATTAATAGGTAAAGGATGTGTGTGTGGGGAGAAATAAGGTAGCAATTGGGTACACCGGGTATGGAGCCCTGTGGCTTGTGTGTTCTTGGTGCTTTGTAGGAGAGGAGGGCTTCAAAGAAAGGTTTCCAGGCTGATGCTGTAAAAGCTGTGGGTTCAGCACCGAGAACACCTCATGATGTGTGGGATGTCAGCAGGAGCAGTGAGCCTGTCTGGGGTACTCGTGGACAGGGCAGTTGGCTCTGCTGGTAGAGCAGGGATGGGGCTGTTGGCCGAGAGCCCTTTGGGGACGTTGCCAGCTGAGCTGTGACTCGAGGTGTGGGCTCGTGCCCGACGGGAGCAGCTGGGTGACAGGGAGGAGGCTGCAGTGCTCTTCTGAATGGGAAGGCTATAAAAAGGTACGTGGCAAAGGCCAGAGTCGTGTTATTTTGGACTGCACAGAAATTTTTGCTTCATCATCTCCAGCTCAGGGTGACTGGTGAAAGCCGTGGGTATGGCTGTGCTGCAAGGGAGCCCAGATCTGCAGCAGCCTGCCAGGCTGGGGTCAGCTTGTGGTTGTTCTTGCCTCGATTAGCAGAATTCAGCAGTGCAGAACGAGTAAAAGATGAAAAACCTCATTGCACAGGCTTCTTACATTTTAAACTTCCTCCACAACTGATTGCTAAAGCCTTCCTCTCCCTCTTTCCTGGTATATAGATGCATGTGTTGCTACTGGTTTTCAGCTGAACCGACTTCTAGGCAGACTTCTAAAAAATAAGAGAGAGTTTTGCTCTTGTAAGGGGCTGGTATCTTGGCTTCTTAAAGAGTTGCCCAAATGTGGTGGGGAGAAACAGGCCAGGAGGAAGCAAGAAGCTGCTGAGTTCACCATGTGGCAGCCTTTCAAAAATAGCACTTTGGGAACCTGTCAGAAGGGAGCACGTTCTGCGTGCTCTGCTTCTGCACTGCCATGGGGCTGCTGCTAACACACGGTCCCCATGTCCTTCTTGGCAGTGTTTCACCATTCACTTAGAGACCAGGTCGAGATCTCTGGAGTAATTTTTCAAGGTTCTGTGTGGAATTGCTGAGATAGGAGAGCTGCTCCGTTAGGACAGGGCCATTGAGGTCAGCCAGGGAGGGAGGACAGTGAGGGACGGAGCACGCACAGGAGCAGGGCGAGTTGTCTGGGCATCAAAACCAGCACTGGGCTGCGCTGTCCTACACTGAACAATCTTCCTGAGAAACACTGAGACACGTGATAAGCTTTGCGGGTTTGTGTTGGGCAGCAGACAGCATCTGGCCGCATTTCCCCTTATCTGGTGGTGGATTTGAAGCAAAGAGGGGCAAGAAACTTGTCTGGGTGAGCTGCTGCTTGCAGGTCTGGCTCTGGTCCAGTTGCCCACACTGACTGTGGATTCAATATTTGAAGGTCTTACCTAATTCTGCAGTCAAAACAGTGTCACTTTGAGGTTTGATTTTATTTTTTTGTTTTAAGATGACTCCTTAGGGTGATGACACCTCTCTGCCGGCGTACAGCAGCGTGCCCTGCTGTGGCTCCTTCCCTTTGCAGGCAGACGGTGAGGATACAAAGCACCTTTCTGCTGGCATAACTGCAATCCTACTGTAGGGGCAGCATAGCAGGAGCGAGGGGAAGGTCGTGTGTTAGCCTAAACGGCTACGGGATCAAACCCAGCGCGCAGACCCGCCTGGAGGGGGACAGTGGCCTTGTCCTGCAGCAATATTCAGCTTGGGGGCCCTCAGAGGGTGTCAGATGAGCGAGTTTTCGTTAGTTCTGGCTGTGTGGGACGCGGGTTGGCGTCACCCTCGTGCTGTGGCAAAGCTGAAGGTCAAAGAGGCGTGAGGCATGCGCAGCGCCTGGTCCGGGCTGTTTGGGCACAGCCGGGTGGGTCCCGGCAGCCGGCTGGTCCCGGGGGGACTGGGTGTGCTGGGATGAAGTGGGAGGGGAGGGATCCGTATCGTCATGTGTGGAAAATTTGTTTTGTGCTGGCTGCGGAAAGGGCTCGCCAGGCTTTCTGTCCATGCTGAATGTTTGTGGGGTTGGCTGTGGGGTCAGGCCCCGACCCTCGGCATCAGGGGCTGTGGGACCCCCAGTGGGGGCTGTGGGACCCCCTGTGCAGGACGGCCTGGGGAGGCCGGTGTGGCCCCCCACGAGGTGTGGGTTGATGTTTTGGGGTCAGTTGGTGCCCCTCAGGCTTTGGGGACCCTGAGGAGCAGCAGCAGGGGCGGAATTTTTGGAAATAATGCCTGGTGGTGTGTGGGGGGTGGGAGTGTGGTGGTCAGAGAGGGCTGAGGAGCGGTGTTTTGGGTGAAAACGCTTAAAACGCTGAAAGTTCCTGCGGCGGGGCCGGGATGGTTCCTCCCTTCCCCCTCCCCTCCCCTCCTTCCTCCCTTCCCCTCCCCTCCGCACGTGTCGAGCCGTGAGGGGGGGGGGGGGGGGGCACCTCACGCGGACTACATTTCCCATCACCCCCCTCGCCGCCCACATGCCCTGAGCGGGAAGGGCGGAGGGGAGGAGGGAGAGGAGGGGGGGGGGGGAGGCAAACAGGCGCGCCACAGCGCATGCGCACCGCTCCCCGCGGGCGGGGCGGGGCGGGCGCCCCCTAGCGGGCGGCGGCGGGGCGGCGGGCGGACAATAGGCGGCGGGCCCCGCCCCTTCCCCTCCCCTCCCCCCCTCCTCCCCGCTTTGCCCCCCCCCATTTTATTTTATTTTTTAATTTTTTCCCCCCCCCCCTCCCGCACTGCAGCTCCTCGGCACGACGGCGGCGGGAGCTCGGCGGGGCCCCCTGGCTGCGGGCGGCCGGGCGCGGTACGCACGGCGACCGGCGGGGGCGCTGCGGTGCCCCCCCCCCCCCACACCCCACCCCCTCCCTCCCTCTTTTTTTTTTTTTTTTTTTTTTTTTTTCACCCCCCCCCCCCGGCACTTTTTTTTTTTTTTTTTTTTTTCCCTCCTCCCTCCCTCCTCCCTCCCTCCCTCCGTGCATTCTCCGGTTGAAGGGAGGGGGAGGGCCGACAAGGAGCCCGGCCGCCATTTTCGCAGCCGCGCCGCCCGCCGCCGCGCTCACCCGGAGCCTTTTTTTGGGGGGGGGCCACGGGGGGGGGGGCGGGGGGGGGGCGGCGGCCAAAACCGCGCTGGGAGGAGGGGAAGGGGGGGGGCGGGGAGGAGGAGGAGGAGGAGGAGGGGGGGGGCAGCACCGCAGCCCCGCTCCGCTCCGCCCCGCCCGCAGCTCCGACCCGGGGCTGGGGGGGGGGGCCGTGTGTGCGTGTGTGTGCCCCCCCTCCCTCTTTATATTTTTTATATTTTTTTCTATTTTTTCTTTTCACCCCCTTTTTTTTTTCCTCCTCTTTTTTTTTTTTTTTTTTTTTTTGGCCCCCCCCCCTCCCCGGCTCCGCGCCCACCGAAGGGGGGGAAACGCGGGGGGGGGGGCGGAGGGGGGGGGCAGGGCAGCGGCGCCGGCTGCGGCACCGCCGCCTTCCTCCTCCTCCTCCTCCTCCTCCTCCTCCTCCTCCTCCGGGCCCATTTTGTGCGGGGCCTCCCCCGGCGGACCGCGCTCGCCGCCCGATCACGTGGTAGGTGCCGCTCCGCGCCTCCCCCCCCCCCCCCACCCCCCCCCTCCCCTCCCGGTTCTTTCCCCCCCCCCCCCCCCCCTCCCCTCCCGCCGCCGCCGCTGCCCCTTTGTTAGCGCCGCCGCGCCCCGACGGGCACCGGCGGCCGCCCCCGCCCCAACTTCTCCACCCGGCGGGAGGCGGCCCCCCCCCGGTCCATTTAACCCCCCCCCCCGGTCTATTTAACACCCCCTTTTCCCGTTTCACCCCCTCCTTTTTCCCGTTTTACCCCCCCCGTTCTCCGTTTCGCCCCCCTCCCTTTCTATTCCCCCCCCCCCTCCGTTTTCCCGGTGCCGCCGCTCGGTAAAGTATTACCGGGGGGGCTGCGGTGGTGGCGGGGGAAGCGGGGAAAAGGGGGGGGGCACCGGGAATTTGGGGGGTGGGACGGGAAAACGGGGGGGGTACCGGGGAGGGGGCACCGCGTGGAGCCCCGGGAGCGGGGTGGGGGGGGGTGGTTGGGGGAAGGGGGGGGGGTGGGAGCTGTTTTTAGCCCTAGGGGGGGGTTAACGGGGGGCCGAAAGGGGGGTGGGGGGGGGTGGGGGACAAGCGAAGTTTTCAAAGTAAACAGAAAATAAGGTTTTTTAAAAAAAAAAAAAAAATGGGAGAAAAAAATTGCATAACCTCCAGCTTGCAACACGCGGGCACGCTCGCCCCGGCCCCGCGTGGAAAAGGAGCCCGGGGGGGGGGCTCCCAGCGCCGCCGGGGGGGCTCCGGGGCTGTCAGCGGGGCCGGGGCTGTGGCACGGGGCTCCTGCCCCCGCTCCCGGGCTGTACAATAGCGTAATTTTTCATCTGGGTTTGATCTGCTAAGCCATTTTCCTGTATTTACTTTCCGGCTGCTTCTTTCTTTTTTTATTTTTTTTCTTTCTCTCTCTTTTTTTTTTTTTTTTTTTTTTTTTTTTTTGCCCTCTCCGGAGCGGCCCCGCCAACCCAAAATGCATTTTTTTTTTTTTTTTTTTCTCAAAAAGCAGAGAGCGCGGCTCTCCCGAAAGGCTCTCGGTGAGCGGCCCGGCTGTTTACTTTCATCACGGGATTAGCATCTCCCGGTGCGTGCTCACCGAGAGAAATTCCCCTCCTTTGGACCGGCGCCGAAGGTCTTGGAAAAAGGCAAAATGCGGCGGCCGAAATTCCTGAAAAACGAAGGGTATTTGCTCCAAAAATCAAGGCGACCCGAGCTGCGATCTCCCTGCTAATTAAATTTGTGTACAGGTGGATCCGAGCGCGGGCTCTCCGCCGCCTGTTATGTAAAATGCCCTCGGATGACAAAACTGTAGTTTTCCATAAAAAGCGGTCAGGCTCTGGGAGGAACTGCAGCTTTTTTTTTTTTTTTTTCCTTTTTTTTTTGGGTTTGTTGGGGCTGACCGGTGCGTTTTTGCGTCGCTTTGGGCCGTTTCGGTGTTAGCGGTTACATCATGTCATGTGTTGCGTGCGGTGTGATTTGTGCCCCTAAAAATAAGGCGAGGTAAAAGCCGCGCCGCCGAGGGCTCCAGGGGGGTCCCGCTGCCGGGGGGGGGGTCCCCGGATCCCTCCGGGGGGGTCCTCCAGGGTGTTAGGAGCTCGGCAGGGCCCGTCCCGAACGTGGGAAGCGCCTTCCCTTTAAACCACATTTGTCCTTTTTATAGCCTTTGTTTTCATGGAGGAACCTCCGCTTCTCTCCCCCTTGCTTCAGCCTCTTCCTCCTCCCCGAACGCTCGCTGGCGCGCGGGTAAGAGCGGGGCGGCGGGCTGGCTTGGAGCCGCGGTCATTTCTTTAATTAAGAAGCCTCGATTAACGAAGAGGGGGGGAGACGGAGAGGGGTCGGAGGAGGTGTGGGGAAAGCCCCGGGCGCGTGGCTCCGGCTGTCCGCTGCCGGCCACCGTCGGGCCGAGCTCGGGGCGGCGTGGTTTTGGCGCGGGAGGGCCGGGTGCCACCGCGCTGCCAGGGTGGCACAGCCCCCAGCCGGGTCCCACGACAGCACCGGGGCCGAGCCGCGGTGCTTCGGCAGCAGTCGTTCCCTCTTCAGGCATGATAAAGCAGCGGATGAGCAGGCAGATGCGGCTGGGTTGATTCCTTGTGTGGTTTTTTGTTTTTGTTGTTTTGGTTTTTTTAATTTTTTGTACTGCCGAATTCGAGTCTCGTCTGCCCTCGGAGCTCATTCGGTAACCGGAGACGTGGTGAAATTCTGACATCACAAAAGCCAGGGGGGAAAGCTGAGCACTTATTCGACCAAAGTCACTTCCTTTTGCCCTGTTTATAACTGTTTTTTTTTTTTTTTTTTTGTGCGTGTGTGTGTGTGTGAGAGCGCAACTGCCATTATCTAATGAACGCTCCGAACAAAGAATGTCTCTGGAGTTTCAGCACTCCACCCTCCTCCTGCTCAGGCAGCGAGCGGTGCGTGTCCTCAGGAGCCTCAAAAGGCTTTTCCAGGCAGGGGAGGACTAAACCTATAGTGGGGCAAAGACACGGCCTGAGGGCAGGGGTAAAGGTTTGGGACGGGGGAGAAAGGACGAGCAGCGTGGTGCCCTCCACCCCGCCCACAAAACTTCATCTATTTTTCCCCTTCCGATGGGAGGGTCTTAATATTTCTCTGGAACTACTTTTTTTTTTTTTTTTTTTTTTTGCGAGTGTCAGTCGGTGATATCCCTGCCTGTCCCGTTTATCAGCAGCCGATTTTGTCTTTCTCGTTCGCTTTTTACTGGGCTGTGCGGGAAACAGGTGGGCCAGCTTAAGCAAAAATGGGAGTTTAATTCAGTGGAAGTGGCTCGGTTGGATCACGTTGTGCTGAGACCCTGTGATATGTGACTTTGCACGTGTGTTCGGAGTGGTTGTAGCTTCGTTACAAGGAGCTGCTTGGTATCGGGACAGCCGGCATGGCAGGTGACAGGAGGAGCACCGTTTCCCCTGCTGCATTTTCTAAATACCACGTCCCAGCTCCAAACTTGCAGGAATACAGTGTCTGTCAGGACTGATGAGCGGAGCCAGCTCCAGAATGCCGCTTGCTTTGAGAATCCTTCCCTGCCCTGTAAGTAGCGGTTCAGCCGCATCTTCAAGGCTGCAGCTTTCTGTAACAAATAGTTGAAGCTGGAAGAAAAAGCTTTCTGTTTCTTCTCACCAGGCACAGGGGTTGTCGCAGTGAAATCTGCGAGAGTCCTGGTGCTGTGGGGTTTGGTAAACACAATTCCTTTAAACCCCGTGCGTGTCCTTCCAGCCTGAGTTCAGGCCGCTGCTTTTGGAAGAGGGCTGTGGATAAGTTCCTGGTCAGGTTTTAAAGAAAGGCAGAAAATAAGGGAAATAAGTTGGTTCCCCCCCCAGCCCCCATATTTTGAACTCTTGTTAGCAGATGACTGCAGCAAAATGGGATATGCTAATAGGCGTGGAGACTTAATTCCAGGGGACAGAGTTTTGAGAGCACACTGTCTGAATTTAGTGGTGGAGCTGTGCTGTTTATCTAACAGAACAAGGAAAAAGGATAACAATTGCATCTGAAGAGAGGAAATGGGAGTAGCTGTCAGCCTCAACAGGCCACATCTTCATCTGTTACTTAATCTTTGGCTGCAAACTTTTTTTTTTTAGTGGATAGCCAAGTGTTTAAAAAAACTAGCTATTAAAAAAATAATAATTGAGATAATCTGGTGTGATGTGGAGAGCTTTTCTAGATTTTTGGACCTTGGAGATGTTAGCAGAAGATGGACCTTAAAGACTTCTCATTTTCAGCTCTGTCAGACCTCACGATTCTCCTCTCTGAAATCTTCATAACTTCCTGTCGAGGTCTGCAGTGACAGGATACCATGGGAAGGGTTACCAGCGAGTTGCCTTACGCTGAATGAGAAACAGCAAAAAAGTGAGTTCAGGCTGTAGTCGTGGCCCATAAAAAGGAACCTGTGCTGTGTGATCGGGCATCATCTTCCATTCAGTGAGCATCTCTGTTCTGGAGTTCGTGTCGGCTTGGCTTTAGTAGCTGCCATGGCAGTCCTGCTGGATTTGTTCTCTCTGCTGTGAGATCTGAGGAGTAATAAAAGCTGAGATCTGCAGTTAGCTGAGCATACGTATCCGGAGAGCTCTCATGAACTCCATTCAATGTAAGGTATTTAAACCCAGCAGGAGGCTGGCCCGCCAGATAGGGCAGGGATCGAGTGGTTGGGATGCTTAATTCTGCTCCTCTGGCCTGTTGCTTCGTGGTGGAGAGCAGTTAACACGACAGCAGTTAACACAAGGCTTCTAGTGACAGTCCTTGGGCAGCATTTAAAGCACCAAGGATCAAGGTGGTACCGTTTACAGGGCAGGGGTTTTGAGATTTGGTTAAAAAATAAAAAATAAAAAAAATAAAAATCCATGTATGCTTTTGCACAGAGGTGGATATAACAGCACCTACTGAATGGAAATGTGTCTTTAAACTGAAGAGGCAATTCTGTTTTTTGTTTAACTTGCTCTCTGAGTCCTGAGTTCAGGTTTTCATATTTCCTGGGCAACTTGCCCAGATTATGCGAAAGAAAAACAAAATCTCTCTGATACTGGATGAGGGGGGAGACCTGGATTTAATAATTAAAGCTTGTTTTTTGTCTTTGTTAGTACTCTGTCAGACTGCTGCTTTCTGCAAATGTCCCACTATTGTTTTTTAAACCATGCTGCTTTATATTTGGCTGTAGAAAACAACTTTGTTCTGAAGAGTAACCTAAAAGCAAGGGGTATTTTTATCTCCAGACGCTTCGTTTACCCGGTGAAGTCATTCTTGCTTCAAATTATTTGACTTTCCATACTTTTGATTAGGGAGATGACAGTTAATTTGGCTTTGTGGATGTTTTTTTTTTTCTTTTTCTGACATTGTATTGATAAGAACTCTTCTACCTTAAATTATGCAAAGCATGGGGAGTTTTATTTATATCTGGTAGGAATTCAGACATAACAGAGAACTGCACTTGAAGAAGGAGACCTCAGGTTGCTGGTTTTGAAGTTGAAGGAAGACCCTGCCACTTCTGTGGACCAGCTTCTATTTTAATCTTGAGGGCTTCTGCTTGGAAACAAAGGCTATAAAATTGGAGCTTAGTAATTCCTCCTTTTTTGCTGTAGAGCAGAAGTACAATTCCCTGGGAAGTTAATGTTAAAATAGTTATTTTTCCCTGGTTGACTAGGAGCTGGTCTGTTGCGTTAATATACACAGAAGATACTTAGGGATATATTTTAAAAATCTGCAGTTCTCCAGTACGTTCTTCACCTTTTTCATTCTTTCTGTAAAAAAAAGAGAAGAGGAAAAAGGGGCCCGTTTCCCAAATGTAGGTCATTACAGGCACGCTGGCTGCCAAACTGCATGTGACCACTGGGTTATCGATAACTTCATCGTCCTGTACTTGCCTGTCACGTTTTCTTAAAGCTTTGAGAGTTACTTCTGTGAATCTCTCCCTAAATTGGTAGACATGTGTCTGACAACCATAAAATGTTGAGGGGTGATACAAGAGGTGTGGAGGGAATCCGCTGTGCATGTTGTGCAGTATTGTTATTAAACAGTATTTCTGGGCTCAGGGGGTTGGCTTCGCGTCAAGTGCCTGCATTTTACGTTGCTCTGTGGGGTTAGGAGCTCAGATGCCGCCTTTCGGCCGCAGAATGGGGTATGAGGGGATTTCATCCTCACAAAGTTTCTTCTCAAAGCTGGTTGTGACCCCGCAGGCTGCGGAGCTGCCTGGGCATGGAGGAGGTGAGGGGGGAAGTGGGAGCCGGCCTGGTGCTCGCTTCCCTTGGGGTCTCTTTATCTGCATGGCCTTTGGCTCGGAGGGACCCTCCCTCAGGACCCGATGTGAGGTGCTGAGCCCCCACGTGTGGCCCCTGCTGCCAGGACGTGGAGTTGGGGGGGCTGGAAGGTGGTCGCGGTGCCAGGTACGAAGAGACTTTGATGCCTGGCCCTTTGTGCACACATTGAGCTTGGTGTGGGTTCCCATAACCTCCTCTGTCCCCATTTCTAACACAAAGAGTAGGAAAAGGGCAAGTCCCGGAGTGGGTTTGGAGGAGATCTGGGGCAGCGAGGGGGCCTCGAAGCCCTCACAGAGCAGCCCCGGCCTGCTTGGGCGCGTGGTGAAAGGGGAGATGGTGACGTTCACACGCGGAATTCCCTCCGTGTGAGGGTTCAAACGGCAATTTGGGGAATTCAGACCGACGGGAGGTGGCTGTGAGCGGTGCCAGCGGGTGGCAAGGCCGTCTGTGGGGCTGGAGGTGTGTGTGGGGTGGCCAAGGCCTGGGGGCAGCCGGGTGGCAAGGCCCCTGGTGCTTGGAGCCCTCCGCTTCTTGTGAGCCTTCCTGCGAGCACAGGTGCTTGGTTTCTCCCCCCTCCCGAAACTCCCGTCACAACTTCTCAGAGAACAAAAACTCCCCGTGTCCGTTCAGGGCTTATATCATGAGGCGTTGCACAAACCGGTGTGCTTGGAAAGCCAGTTCTCCTTTCAAGGGCCGGCTCTAAAATCGAGTTTCCAAACCTGGCGAAGTCGGCGTGCTGCAGGAAGATCGTTTTCGGGGGCGTTGCGACCCGATGGCCTCTGCGGCGGCAGCGTGACCGGCCCCCGTCCTCGTGCTTCTCCTACCCTCCCGTCGTTTCCTCGGCCTTGCTGACGCTTTTCCCTTTGCTCTGATTTTTGGGAGGCGGGTGAGGATTTGAATGCGAGCGCCGTGCACGTGGGGCTGTGGCTGGAGCCACCTGACCGAGTCGGCCCGGTGACTCGCCTCCCTCGGTGGCCTGGCTCGTGCTCCTCAGGAAGCTTGGGCGAGCTACGGTTACCCTGTTTTTAACTGCTGTGCTACAGCCTTTCATCTTTCCTCTGTTAATTAACGCTAACTGCTTTGCCAGTGCTCTAGTTTTGAAGTGAAAAATCAAGGATGTGCTTGTGGATTCGGAGCGCTGCTCTCAGGCTGGCTGTGCGTCGCCCTTCCAGAAGAAGCTCCTTTTTGGGGGTTTTGAAGCAAAATCCAGGCCGAGGCGTGCATGAGGGTGGTGCTGTGGCTGCTGAGGGCAGGTGTGGAGTTTGTGGTGCTCTCCAATGTCCACAACAGGGCTTGGAGCGGGCTTCTCCTGAGGGCTATGAGCCTGCCAGCTCTGGTGCCAGGAGTCGCAGGCCCTTGGTGGAGGAATACCAAAAAATGGGACCTGTGGGCGCTGGCATTGATCTTGGTGGGTGACAGCAGCTCAGGGAGAACTTTGCAGCATGGTTTGAGTCCCAGGGGCAGGCAAGGTTCAGGCTGGTGGGGTGGGTTGTTAGAGTTACTGCCAGATCGCTCCCAGAGCCGCTCAGAGCTCCTCGGGCTGTGTCCGTGTGTCCCTGACCCCTGCTCCTCGTCCCCACACCCACCTCCGAGGTGCCTCCTGCCCTCTCCCCCCAGTTTTGGAGGAAGGAGGTAGAGATGCTGTGATGGGGCTGTAATAACAAGCAAAACCCATGAGCAGAGCCAAGGGGGAAGCACGCACACAGATGGTCGGAGCGCTTCTTCCCAAGGCTGCTCAGAGCAGTAGGGAGCTAAGTCAGTGTTAGGGAAACACGGTTTTTAAGGATTTAAATAAAAAGCCATGCACCCAATACTTCTGGAGGTCATCTGTAAGCTACCAGAGCAAAGCCTTACTCTGAAGGGTGTCTTCCCGGGCTTCAGAAGGGTTGAAATGTTGTGCACCCAACTCAGAGTGAAGGCGGGGGGGTTGCTCTAGCTTGGGAGGAGGGTTTTCTCTTTAAAGCGAGTTTGCTAACCTGGAGGAAGAGGCAGCATGAAAGTTTTGCTTCCCTTTTCTTACTTCTCTTAATTTAACTGAAGTTGATGACCTACAAATTTACTCCGAAATCCTTTTCAGCCCTGGTAAACTTCAACGGCTGCAGCGCGGTGCGGACGTGTCCGCAGTGAATCGCTGCCCTCTGCACCAGGCGTGGATTTTTCTGCTCTTTTGCAGTGAGGGCGTTCACAAAGCTGCTCTCATTCCCTTGTGATGTTACGGTGGCAGTCGTGGTGAAGAGCACTGATCCAGAGCCTCCCTTTGCAAGGCAGGCCAGCGTGATCCTGCTGCCTTCTTCATTCCCTCCTGGTATTCATGTCTGGTTGGAGGTCTTGGTAGGAGGCTGGAGTGGGGGAAGTCCTTTATTCCGGCACTCTTCCTCCCTCCTCTCCCAAGGGCATCTTAGCTACAAGTGGAAAGTTCCCTGCAGGTTCCTTTTTTTTTGTTTCTGCCCCGAAGAGTCATCGTCATTATTTATGGACCCAAACGATGACTTCAAAACTATTTTCAGTGCGATGTACATTAAATTTTTAGGTGTGCAGCGTACTTTCTTTTCAGTGAGGACAAAGTATAGCTGATTACAAAAGAGGTTAAGTTCTGTCAGCAGGGGACTTCTGAAGTCTGAACTCATCCCTAGTAGCTCTGTGCTTGTTTTTTAACCAGTTCCCCCATGAGTGTCTCCTTTTTCCCTATTGTCTTCCTCTGTGCCACCCTTCTGCAGGCTGGGCAAGCGTGAGCAGGACTGGAGGTGGTGAGTTGTGGACCTGGCGAGAGTATCAGCGATCCGTTTGGAAAAGGTTTCATCTCTACTGGTCTTGCTCTGCTTTATTTTTGGGAAGTAGAGCCCCAACCTGCATGGGGGAGAGCTGGGGTTGCTCTTGGGTTGCTCGTGGTCTGACCTGAGCACCCTGCTCGATTCCCAGTTGGAGAAGGAGGTCGAGATGCTCATCTTGCAGTGCTTGAAGGTCCACGAGGAGGAGGGTAGAGCTCTGAGAGCAGACATGAGTGGGAATTAAACCAGAGGTTGCCTTAATTGTTTGGTCTTACACAGGGGAGCAACATCGGTGCAGCCGAACAAGGCCCAAACCAAAGCTGCCTGCTGAATTTTGCTCGTTCAACATCTTCAAACTTGTCACAGGATAAGCGAGGACTATCTAATGGTGTATTAATTTGGTCATTGGGGTGCGTTAATGAACAGCTACAACAAGCTTATGCAAATTTATGTGAAATTAGAGGATTGGCATTATCAGGCAAGACATCAGGGCGATTCCGTGTTATTAGCTTGACATTGAAACAGCTTGTGAAGGAGCTTCACAACTTCTGCAGCGCAAGGAGGGTAAAGTAGCTCGTACTGTTAGCACAGCCTGTCCTGGGGGCTCTGTGAAGGCAGCTGGAACAAAAAAAGGCATTAAAATTGCTGATGCTTAATGGTAAAGGAAGTAGGTAAATTATTAGAAACTTGATGTCTAGGGAAAAAAAAAAAAGGTTGCAGTGGATATGAATGAAATGCCTTTGGTTATTTTTCTTGTTTGATCTAGTTGAGTTAAGCCAGCGGCTCGCTCTTACGGCCAGTGTAGAAGTGCTCCGTCATGGTGCGTGTGAGTTAATCTTTATCCATGTTTTTGAAAGAGAAATGGAAATAGCTAACGCTGGAAATCACCTGGCTTATTCGGAAATGAACTTCTGGGAAAGTAGGCTTCATACACAGCAGGGAACCGGCTTCCTTGAAGTCCAGGGCTCGCTCTCAGGGAAGCGATGGGGTTCCCAGCCCGTGTGGGATTGCGGGGTTTCTTTAGCTACTGGGATTTGGAGCGTATGGAGAATTTTTTTCCCCTCGGGCCCTGTCTCTGTTGCACGTTCCAGTTCTGCGTTGTCACTTCTTACACCTGAGTTGGCAGTAAAAGTAGTGAAAAGTTTTTTATAGGCACAGCTCAAGGATTTTCAAGAGAAAGTTGGCGAGCCGGTGGCACTGAGCAGTGGGCTGTGGGTACCCAGAGCCAAACCTTTCACAAAGGCCTGGAAGGATGCGGCTGCGCTTGGTGGATGGTCTGTGAGATGAGGACAGTAGTTCAAAGCACCAGCTTGGGAAGATCGCCGGGGCCAGCTCGCGTGTTGCTGCTTCTGCCCTAACCCTGCTGGCACCTGGGTGGCTCCGCTCGGCACGGGGCTGGTGGTGGCAGGGGGAGGATGGCACGCCCGTTGAGTCGGTACCTCTGGTTGCTGTTGTCTTGCTTATGGCATCCGATGTAAGTGCAGTGCCTCACTGTCTCCTTCTCCTTCTCTTTTGCAGGCTGTCCTCAGGAGAGGCAGTGGGAGGCAGTGGAGCTGGCCTCGGCACCGGGAGAGGCTGGACTTCCCGTCTCTCTGTGCTGAATGGCTGCGATGGCGCCCGCTCTCACTGACGCAGCAGCTGAAGCTCACCACATCCGATTCAAGCTGGCTCCCCCGTCCTCCACCTTGTCGCCTGGCAGTGCCGAGAGCAACGGCAACGCCAACAACATCCTCCTGGCTGCCAACGGCACCAAAAGGAAAGCCATTGCTCCAGAGGATCCCAGTTTAGATTTCCGAAACAACCCCACGAAGGAAGAGCTGGGCAAGCTGCAGCCGCTAGTGGCCTCTTATCTCTGCTCGGATGTTACATCTGTTCCTTCAAAAGAGCCTCTGAAGCTGCAAGGAGTCTTCAACAAGCAGACAGTCCTTAAATCTCACTCTCTATTATCTCAGTCCTTCTTGAAAACAAGCGATCTGTTGGGGAGGCAACCGGTGTTGGAATTTACTTTGGAGAATCTAAAAACAATGAGTACTAATAGCCAGCCACCTCTCCCGCAAGCGCCTGTGAACGGCTTGGCCAAGAAATTGGCCAAAAGTACCAATTCAGACCATGAAAACTCGAGTGCTCTGAATGGTGGGAAGTGTGCTCCTCCTGCCGCTGCCCTCCAGGGCGTTGACTATAACGCAGGGGGTTCCGAATCAGGGGATTTGAAGACCGGGTTGACCAATTGCACTCTTCCACACCGAAGCCTTGATGCCGAGCACACGACTCCGTTTAGCAATAATAGCACTGCAAACAAATCTTCCCTTAATTCCATGGAGCAGCAGCGGGTGCTCGAGGGTGGCAGTGGGGAGAGCAGGTTGCCCGGTGCTGCTGGCCACTCAGACTTCGGGAGCGGTAAGTCGGAGGAGCAGAAACCTTCTCTGCTGGCCGGTTACCACAGTGCTCTCGACTCCGAGATGAGGACGAGGGCATTGCTGCGACGGCAGGCAGACATCGAGAACCGGGCTCGCAGGCTGCAGAAGCGCTTGCAAGTGGTGCAGGCGAAGCAGGTGGAGAGGCACATCCAGCAGCAGTTGGGTGGCTTCTTGGAGAAAACTCTGAGCAAGCTTCCAACCTTGGACCCCCTGAGGCATCGGAGCCAGTTGATGTTGACCAGAAAGGCAGAAGCAGCTTTGAGGAAAGCTGCAAGCGAGACAGTTACTTCAGAAGGCCTAAGCAGCTTCTTGAAGAGCGATTCGATATCGGAAGAACTGGAGAGATTCACGGCCAGTGGTATGGCCAACTTGAGATCCAGCGAACAAGCGTTTGACTCGGATGTCACTGACAGCAGCTCGGGAGGAGAGTCTGACGTCGAAGAGGAGGAACTGACCAAAGCAGACCCAGAACAACCCCACGTACCACTGTAAGTAGCAGTCGTGCTTTGCCTTACCGCTGGCAGGGGGGAGAGCAAGGGGAAAGGTGGCAGATGGAGAATCTGGATTTTGTAGGAACACCTTTCTCTTCTGATGGGCTTAGATCAAAGAAATAATTGTTAAAATCAGTGTGGTGTGATCTGTGGCACACTTCTAGCTCAGGCAGCGCATGGAGCGCTGAAGTTAAAATCCTCCATGCGTCCTGCAGTCCTTGGTGTTCCTTCAGAGCAGCAAGTCCTGGAAAGAGGCTGGCTGGAGCAGCTCAGGCATGCTGCAGGTACAAACCTGAAATACTATGAGCAGTTCTCTCTGCTCTCTTGCTTATGTGTTGGCCCTGTCCCCGAAATGAAATATTTGTCTTTTTACAATGGGGACCTTTGTTGTAAACCAGTTATGTAAAGTAAGGCCAGCCTGAATCTTCACTGACTGCAGACTGGTGATGGTTTTTTATTTATTTCTTATATTTTTTGGTTAAACTGCCTGGGGGTAAAAAAGAAAAAATAAATCTTAAAGGATTTGGGCTGAGTGGCAGTAGAAGTGTAAAGTGAGTGTGTCGTCTTCCTTAACCTCTGGGAAGTCACTGTTGGGAATTTTCTTATTATTTGTGATGAGTTGCATTAGATGATGACAGCGGCTAATAGGTTGCTAACTGTATCCTGTTTGCCAAAGTCTTAGCTGTCAACTTGTGTGTGGAGGAGGAAAACCCGCATCAAGGAAAACGGTCTTGAGACAGGTCAAGGAACAAGGGAAACTTTTCTCCCAAAGAAAAGCATCTGTCCTGGGATGGCTTATCAGGGTAGTTTTGAACAAATCTCTTAAAAGGCCGCGTTGTGTGTTTGGGCTGTGTGAAATGTTGCTTGCCTCAGCAGATCGGTTCCATCCCGGTTGACCCTCGGGCTGAAGCACAGACGGAAAGCTCTGCACGGCCACGGTGCTCCTCCCTGGCTGGGGACGCTGTTGGCATACCCGCGCTGTTCTGGGTTTGTGCAGGTAGCTGTGGAGAACTGGCTGGATGTATTTTGATTCCTGTTGTCCAAAGTCACGTTTATGGCCGGTCAAGTGCCGTGACATAAATCTCACTGAAGTAGGCAGGTGGACACGGACAGCGTGCGTACTTGGTACCTTGGAGCCTCCCACAGAAAACACGCTCACATGATAAGAGCTAATAAACATGTATATTGCGGCTCTCAGGCATTAAATTCCAGCTGAATTTCACATTGTTTTTGGGATGTTAGCATTAGGTGAATTTCTGTATGTGAAGTCTTTAACTCTAGATGAGTTCAGCGCGGAGCTAGCAGCTGGGCATGTGATCTGTGCTGGTTGGGCACAGGCTTTTGGCCCTGGTGCTGGTAGCAAAGAGTTGGGTAACTTCATTCCCGTTGTATAACATCCCCAAACTTACTGTGTTGGGATTAGTAGTGAAGTTGAATTCAGAAGCATTGTAGCTCTTATTGGAGGTGGCACTTGACACTATTGTCTGTCCAAAGCAATATTAAATTTTCCACGTTGCGGGTTTCGTAGGTTCCCGTGTCGTCGAGCAAAGTGAAATCCCTGTGCCGCTCATCGCAATCCCCAGAGGAAGTGCGGTATTCAGAGACACGACGCGTGAAATTCTTTGCTGACTTTTCTGCCCTTTCTGTTAGTCATGCCTTGCCATTCCCCGGCCTCCCGAGTACTCGTTAAAAGCCAAAGATTTGTAAAGCCAATAAAAAGAATGATCCTTCTGTTGTCTGCTGTTTCAGAAGCCGCTGTGTACGCACAGTGGCATCTAGGCCAGGCCCACCAAGCCTAGTTTAAAGTTTACGCCTCTGGGGATTTACTAATTGCTCTTTCCAGCATCGACCGTCCTGTTGGTGCGAGCGCTTTGACGTTGGGTCTCATGAGCTCTGGTGCTGCTGAGGCTGAATGCGCGTTTGTGCTCCTTACCCAAACTCCTGGAGTCGAGCTCAGGAGCTGGTGCACGCGGCTGAACATCCGCGAGCAGCGCGGTGGCAGGAGGGGGAAGAGCTGCCTTGGGCCAGCTGCTTGTACAGAGGCGTTCTTTGGTGTTTGTGCGAGCGCAGAAGGGCAGAGGCTTGTCGCAGGCTTGCTCAAGTACAGCTGGGTTTTGCAGCTTGAAGAATTTATTTATTATTGGGAAGACTTTTATTGTATTCATAATTTCAGCAGGGAGACGGAGTATGGTAATGGGTGCGAAAACTTTGCCTGATCCCCCAGCCGGGTTCCCGTGGTTGGGTATTGTTTCTGGCTGCTCCTTCCTTCTCCCAAGGACTCGCTTGCTGCCTTCTCGCTCCCTAGCGAGAGTGACTCTTCAAATTCTGACTCTTCAAATCCTGCGTCTGGCTGGCAGCGAGCGGCCGAGTCGCCGCCCGCCTCTGGGACCGAAGTAGAAGCATGCGAAAGAAACAAAGACCTGTTTACATCATGCTGAGATAAGAGCTGACCTTTGAGTTTTTCTGGCACGGTGGCATTCCAGAATCACTATCTGGTCAAGGACAGACTTGAAGCATTTGCGCTGCTCAGGCCTGGTCTTGGCTGTAGAGGCAGCGTCTCGGCGGAGATCGCAGCTCCCCGTAGCAGTAGGCGCACACCAGGACTCGCTGGGTCCTCCTAAAGCTCCCTGCTGCCTGGGAAGGCGCTGCCATTGGAGCAGATAACCAGGCCAGCGTGTAATGCATAAACAAAGCAGGGAGGTATTCGTTACACCTTCTTTTTTGGGAAGCCCTGCCAGCTATGGGCTTGGTTTAATGAGCTGCTCTTGGCTCCCATGCGGCTAACGTGGAACCAAGTGCGCGCGGGCTGGGCCGGCTCTTGGTGCGCAGCTGCAGACTTCCCTGGCTCAAGGACCCCCCCGCTGCCTTCATTTGCCCTCAGATTAACCATAAGCAGCGATTTGCTTCACAGCTAAGAGCCTCAGAGGTGTTGCTTCAGAAGCGTGCTTGGTGGTGGGGATGGGAGCAGCGGGCGCAGTGCCTCGCTTCGTGGTGGCACAGCCAGGTTGGAGCCTCCCCTGTCGACAACTGCTCTTATTTTTGACCGTAGGCAGCAGCCTCCTGCCTCTTCGAAACCTGTGGGGCTTTGAAAGGGCCCAAACTGCTGTCAGAGCGATAGGATCGGGGGCTGCTGATTGTGAAAGGTGCCTTGGAGCCTGGCGCACGGATTCCCCCCGGCGCTGGAGGGCCGCTGGTGGGGGCTCTGGCTTGTGCAATCGAGCGAGGGTTTAGCGAGTTACCCAAGCCCTGGTATTTCTGCCGCCCTGTGCTCGTGGCTGTAAGAGTGGGAAATGTTTCACGTGCACGTGTATCCGTAGGAGCTGCCTTCCTCGGTCTGGCTGGTTTCTTTGACTGCCTTGCGTTTGGCTGTGGGGTGGTTTCCTCAGGAGCCGACAGCTATTTCTGGCTGATGAGTTACCTGCGCCGAGCACGATGCGGTCATCAGCCGGGAAGTGATGTGGGAGGCAGCCTCTGCTCCCCAAATTCGGCCTGAGAATCGCAGGAACATTCTGAAAAGGTACTGGAAACAAATATTTAATGGCAACTTGGCTTTTTTTTTTTAGTTCGGATTTCTTACCTGGAGTGTCTGCTGGGAGGGAGGCCAAGTTTTAGGGACTGGCTTCTCAATGCCACCTCCTCCAGGGGCCAGGCAGTGCCGTGCCTTGGGTCGGGGCTGTTCCGACGCCTCTGGCCGCGATGCCGTAGCACGCTTTGTAATTATCCCCTGTGCTGGTGGGAAATCCGAGCACCTTCTGCACTGCAGTGTTGCAGTGAATCATTCCCCAGCCTGGGAGCTTGTGTGCTGGCTCCTCCCTCGTGCTGTGTCGCGTCACCCTGCCTGCAGCTCGGGATTGCTGGACCCGGAGTAGTGCTGAAGGTTTTTCGCTAATAAATGCTTTTTGTCAGTACCGATTTCAAAGCCCCGCGTTGGAGAGGAATGCCTGTGGTGCTTGCATTAGGGGTCGTTGGAGGGGCAGGTGCAGTCGGTGCATCAGAGGGCTGAGGAATGAGAATTTAGAAATTCAGATTTTTCTCCCTGGATTTTATTTTTCAATTGAGAGTGCGAGAAGGTAGCCTCGAGGGCTATTAAAGAACGTTTCTCATGGCGGTGACTTCACGGAGCAGCAATTTGGGTGGCAGATCCCCCTCTGCAGAGACCAAGGACACTTTTCCTGCTGGTCTCCAGCATGTTTCACTTGCTCTGATCTATGCAGAGCAATCATAAAACTCTCTCTACTCTTTATGATTATTTTTTTTCAGTTACCTGCTCGTGTTTTTGTGGTGTTTTTCTTGTTCTTGACCTCGTTGTGTTCGTAGGTACGGACTGCAGCACAGTTCCTGACCTTCTGGTTCTCAGCAGCGTATGAACATCTGTACATATCACACCCAAATTGCTTGTGACCGCGCCTGCTGCTGGCCAAGGGTGATGCCCCTCAAACATCTTTTGCTTGGGAAGGGAGCGAAAGAGCAAATCCTGAGCACGTGCTCGCTCTGCGTGTGAAAGCAGAATAGCAGGGAGCAGTTCATTGTTCAAAACTGCTTAATCAGGTATCCCCAGTAAGTAGGACACTGTGCGAGTCCCTCTTGCTTTTAAGAAAAGAGGGCAAATGAGAACGCTGCTTGAAAAAGATCTTAAGGAAAGGGAGTGCTGCTGCTGCTGCTGGAAACACGGTCAGAGCACGCCATGCCGAGGTGCAGGGGATGCCCAGCGAGCTGCTCCGGGCTTTTTGTTCCAGCCTGGTCCCCACGCAGACCTCCCTGGAGTACACACGGGAGCTTGGGTGTCCTACCAGGTCCTCCTGTTGTCATCTGCAGAGCTTCGTTAAGGTCATTTAGGCTTTCACCCCGCAATGAGTTTGTTTCACTCCATCTCCCTGGGCTGAAGTCGCGGCTGTGTCAGAGGGGACCCAAGCAGGAGGGTATCGGTGCTGGGTCACAGTCAGGGTGCTGTGCTGCAGGAAAACCTTCCCATCCAGGTGGCTGAGCGCCGACAGAGCTGCTTCCTCCAGGGCTGGTGCTGCCGCCTGCCCTACAAACCCTCCCCTGCCTCTCCCATGGGTGCCTGCCCTGGGTGCTGCTGGGTGGCTGCGCGGAGCAGCAGCACGTGGGTGTGCATCACCCGTCTGCTACATCACCCATCTCCTTCAGCTCTTTTCCCCTTGCTGGGTCACATTTCTGCCGGATTTTAGGCTGTGGGGCTGTGCTGGGCTCGTGTTTGAAGTAAGGTGGAGGGCTGGGGATGATTTGGGGTCTGGCGCTACCTGGAAGTCACACCTTGTCCTTACAGCCCTGCCCCAGGGGGACAGCCAGGAGGAACGAATGGGCTCTCGCTCAGGTATTTCAGGACTTGTGGGTGATGCTTTAGAGAGGTTTGGATAAACATTCACTTTACTTTGCGTTGGGAAAAGTTTGTCACAGCATCCGAATAGCAGCAAAACGTCTGTGGACGTGGGTTGGCATTTCGGGACGGGTGCGGTGGCTTGCCTGCTGCCCCGCAGCCTCACACCCAATTGCAGTTAGCGTTTTAGCAAGGAAAGGGGCCCTGCTTAGAGCTGATCCCTGATACTAAAGCCTTACGCACCGGTCTGGGGGATGGGAAAAAGGTTCCCATGTTGTTACCCCGGCATCTGGAAGCGGCTCAGAGCCGCGTTTTTGTTCTGCCGCTGCCGATACAAGCTGCAAAGTGACTCTGCCTGACACAAGAAGTGGAGGAGCAGCAAACGTGGGCTTCCTTACAGAGCCTGGAAAGGTGCGCCTCGCAGATGTGCTTCTCTTCCTGCAGGATTTTGGTTTTCATTATGCTGTAACGTTGCCTTTTTTTTTTTTTTTTCCCCCTCCTTTGTTCTCCGTTCCAGCAGATACGTTCTGGTTGCGCTCGCTCGGCAGCAGCGCTGCGCTCGGCTTCCAGCTGGGGGAAAAATGTTTTCCTTGCTGCACTGGCACTACCCCAACAGCTTTTTCCACAGAGCGTGTTTTGGGCACACCCTGGCCGTGGTGCATTTTGCAAGTGTCTTGTTTCAAAGGCTCGGAGAACTGGATGGCTTTGCTGGGCCATCCGCGGGAGAAACCCCTGGAGGCGAAAGGGAACTTAACAAAAAAAAAATAATAATAAAAAAAAAAATGACTTAGGTATTAGCTGCTGAATGAAAGAAAGGACTTAAAAATACAAATGGATGAAGGCACCTGCACTGACCTGGAATTCAGCCGGGAAGCAGAAGCAATCTTGAATTGCAGTCGAGTGCTGGAGTTGCCCTGTCTGTCCCCAGAGCCAGGTGGGTCCTGAGCTGGAGCTGGGTCACTGCTGCGCCCAGAGCTGTCCCCAACGCCCTCTGCTCACAGCTCTGGGTGTTCGGAAGACTTGCTGATGCGCTGGTCGCTGATGAAATCAAATGGTTTGCTCGAGTCACATCCAGCTCCTTTTTCCCCCGACCTTCCCTGTGGCGAGGCTGCTTTTTGGACCACCCGCTCCAGCTCTGCCCCCACGCTGAACAAGCTCCTTCTGGGCAGGGTACTGGGCACGGCCACGCAGAGCCAAGGCTTTTGGTGCCTGGGATGTGTTTGCAGAGCGTGCACAGCACCTCAGGAGCAGCAGAGGGGATGCCCTGCTGGAAAAAACACTTGAAAAGGAGCTGCTGAAAACCTGTGTTGCTGAGAGCTTAGATTGCCCCTCAGCTTCCCCAAAAAAAGAGGCATCAACCTCTGCTGCAAGCGGGTCCCACTGCAGGTGCCTACAGCCCGTAGCCCCCCAGCTTTGTGCCAAACCCCTCGTGCCCCTGGGAGGGTGCAGGCTGGTAGCTGTGATCCTGCTGAAGGATAGCTGATGAAGAGGAGCCGCTCGGCAGCGGGCTCTTTCCCCCCATACTTAGCTGCAGGGCGAGCTGTTCCTGGCTCGTGGTGGCAGAGCGGGGCTGGGAACACCTCGTGATGCTTCTGCTGGCGGCACGGAGTAATTCGTGCTGCCCTGCGAAGGAGGCAATTGGTATCACAGCTGAAAAAAGGTAAATCCAGCTCAGGCCTACGCACATCCAGGGGAATCCTAAGACTTTGTGCTGTCAGGCCAGTAAAAATCTTGTGTCTTTTAACCAGTATAATGATACTTCCAGAGATACGTGTCCAGTTATGCTTCCCTTATTGATTTGAACACCCTCCTCCAGTAAAGGATGGAAACTGAATGGTGCCAGAATTTGATCATACAAAATCAGATCAAATTTACCAGCAAGTTTGGAACAGGAGAATAACTGGTGTTAAATCCAAGTCTTATTCTTGATTTGGCATAATTATCGGTAATAGTTACTTCTGAGCAAGCATAGTAAAAGCACCAGGAATGTAAAGAGAAATATATATGAACAAAACCCCAGACTTCTGTATGCTGTCACTACTAGTGACATGGCAGTGTAACTACAGGGTTTGTGTCACCCCTCGCTGACACGGAGGGGCAGGCAGGGAGCAGCCCTTGGCACCTCGCTGCGGACGGCCCTGCGGCTCCAGGTGTCCCTGTCCAGTTCTCAGATGCTTTTGGGACTCGATGAACTTAAAAAGTGCCCCCAGCAGACGCCGGGGGTGACCTGTGAAACGTCACATCACTCGGCTGCCTGCTTAATGAAATATTCACTAAATGAAAGTGGTGCAAAAGCAGCAGCACCCGTCGGTGCTCCGATGGTGGCTTTTAAACGAGGCTCAAAACATTCGGTCCTCGACTTCGCAAAGGGGGAGGTGAGGAGGAGCAAGGTATTCCTCATGCAGCAGGGATTTGGGCTCGGATTTGTGACATTTTCGCAGTTGCCATAGTAACACATAATGATGTTGTGAGGAGTGTTGCAGGGTTTTTATTTCTATAAGGCAGGACTGTAAAATATTAATGGGAGGCGGCGTGAATCGGAGGGAAGTCGGGTGGTGTTTTCTGGTGGGAGCAGGAAAAACGAGGCTAGGTGGGAGATGGTGGTTTAACTTACGGTCCTGAGCCATCAGCCTTGTGTAGATAAAACTTTCCCAGGCTAGAGAACAGAAAATAAGAGCTTCAGTTTTCTTGGGAGTGTTTGCCATGAAGTCCTTCCTCTCTGGTACCGGAGGTGAAGCTCTGGAAGCATTTTGCTATCAATCATTTTCCAAGCCCGGGCAAAAACTATCTTATCTCACGAGTAGTTCTGAACCCAGCCCGTGTGCAGTTGGAACTCGTTTTCTTTTTATGATACTTGGTTAAATATTGGGAGCTGTTGGCCCCTTTGTGTGCCCGGATTTTTCTTTGAGCTCGGTTGGGTTAAAAATGGGACGGCTCCGTTTGGAAGGCTTTGTGGCAGGGGAGCTGATGTGGCTTTCCAGGCAATCTTCATTTAGCAAATTCCCCGGTGGCTCCCACTTAATGACCGATATTGAGCTTTTGCTGCTTCAGGGCTGCTGCTGTTACACTGCGTTTTCAAATCCAATCCACTCTTGGGTAAGAAGTGCTGCTTTTTTATGTAGATTTAATAGACAGAAGTCACAAAAATGGAAAAAAAATGGTTTTTGGAGGAAAAAGGGTTCAGAGAGGGGTGCCTGTGCAGACGTTTGAGGGGCTGTGGATGTGAGCTGTGCGTTGCAGCCCCCGCAGCCGTCCCAGCCCAGCGTTTCTGCCCACTTCTTGGCAAGCAGCAGCAGCGGAGGGCAGCCAAAGGCGCTGCGGTTCAGGTGACCTTGCAGTGAAATCACCTGTAGGAACCCAGCAAGAAGCAATTCCTGCCGTCCGGGTCGGCTGAAACACCAGCGCGCAACCGTCTCACTTCCGTGTGTCTTATCTGTGGCTTTCTATCGGGTTAGATATTGAACCTTTCCATTAAGTTAGGCATTAAGTCTTCCAGCCTCTGGCCTCGCTCAGGGTGCTCGTGTGTTGGGTGTCTGAGGGGATGGATTATGTGCCCACTGGCTTCCAGCTCTGCTAGAGCCTCACATCTTGCATCCAGGGGGAGAATATTTGTTCATTTTTAGCAGCCCTTCCCATTTCCAGGCTGGGACGGCAGCGTAAATAAAAACGGCAGCAGCGAAGTCTGCCTATTTTTGTGTGAATTGGAGCCCTGCTCCATGTGACTTCTGCTATTCCAGCGCTGGCTATTTCAGAAAAAGGAAAAAAAAAAAAAAAAAAAAAAAGAAAAAAGAGACAATTAGCCTTCTGTGGGTGTGCATTTTGAATGCAGAACACTTGCGGGGCTCTTGCTCCATGTATGCAACATTTTGTGGCGTTGGCTCTTGACTGTGTCAGACGAAAACAAGAAAAGAATTCTCCCCGCTCCTGCTCTGCTGTGGGCAGCTCCTCTGCCATTTGCAGGGTTTGCTGAATGTCAGAGGGAAGATGCTGCTTCTCCTGACACAGCAGAAAATAATTTGAAGAAACTACAGCATCGTTAGGAAGTCTTTCGAGGCGTTGGCTGCTTTTTCTATTTCAGGGCAGATAAACCCAATGCAGGTTAATTTTTGAGTATTATTCCAGTGCACGCACGTGACTGCCGTCTTTTTGATTTTTTCCAGAGGTTTGTCATTCAGGCGTCGGTCAAAGCCCTGCCTTTTAAATGAAATAACTCAATCTGTTTGAGTTGTAGCCAGCCACTTAAAGAAAATCCTTCGGTGTGATGATTCATATTGAGCCTGAGGACAGCTTTCCATATCCAGCCCTCCAGCTCGCTCCCCTGCACCACCCCCCTCTCCCTGCCTCTGGAAATGGGCAGGGAGCCCAAACCAACTTAACTCCTTGTTACTTAAACCTATTTTCATTGAGTGATTCTTGTCGAAAATCTTACCTGAAAGCCTTGACTGACACCGCCTTGTGTGTTGGATCTTAGCCTGGCTTACCAGGTATGTCACTCCACTTTCTTTCAAGCTGCTTTTTTTTTTTGTGAACATTCCCACTTCTCCCACCCCTTACGGGCTGCAGGGAGATGTCTCCAGCTGCAGCACTGAGGTACGTGGCTGCTCTTCTGGGGGAATATCTGACTTGCCAAACGCGCCCTCGTGGCTCTCCTCTCTCTCCTGAGCAAGCTGTCCTCTTGCATTACCATCCAGCTCCCCGTGGTAAAGGCCTTCTGGTTATCCGTGCAGGTAATCCTCCTGTGGTGTGGCTGCCGAAGCAGCATCGCTTTTCAGAATCGTGACCTCTGCGGGGGGAAAGGAAAGCTTTCGTAACCCACCCGAGTTGCCATGGCACAGACCTGCCGTATTTTTCCCGCTGTTCCCAGCCGTGCTCTGGTTATGTTAAATGTCTGAAACCGAACGCCAGGCTGGGAACAGGTAAGCCCCGAGCAGATTAAGCTGCTCTGCAAATGGACTCGCTTACTCTGCCTGCCTTCGTGTGCTAGAGCGAGTGAGCTGTGCGCTAGGGCTGCAGCACTCTCGGGTGATGAATTCAAAGAAAAGGGCTTGGTTAAACCTTCCGGTGGCTGTATGAAGAACCACTGAAAGTGCTCAGTTCTTGCTGGCACACCGAGTGTCTCTGGCCTTCTTTCATTCTCCCTGTGGGCAGCATCTGCGTGTTTGCTGCCTCCTCCTCTTCACCCTTGGGTAGCCCCTGCAGCCGCTTCATCGGGGCTGGTGTCCCCCCTGCAGGAGCTGGTGGCCGAGTGATGGAAGCCGCACAGCCCTCGGGGTTCCCTCCTCTTCCCATCCTTCCCACAGCTCGGAGCGATGGGATCCGACAACTCCTCAGCGACCCAGCTCCTAGAGATGATAAAATGCGTGCAAGACTTGAGTTTCTTGAGTGCTGCCGTGCGTGCAAAGGCTCCGGTATAAATTCCCCGAAGCTTTTAGTGGTGATGGGCGCGTCGAGGAACGGCTGCAAGGCTTCAGCACCGGGAAGGTCACCTCTGCAGTCGTGTAGCACCAGATCTCAAATCTCATAGCACCAACAAAGTGCTCCCAGTAATGAGTGCGCTGCTGCCCAGCCATTCGGTGAATCCACCCCAGGAATCCTCTGGTTGCTGCCTTGCTCTGATGTTGCAGCATTCCTCAAAATCACTTTCATCTCGTTCTTGTCTGCTCGTTTCCAGCCTTCTGCACCCAGAGCACTTGGCTGTGTCAAATGCTTGCCTTATATAACTGAAACTTTTTGTCCCCCTCCCTTTGGAGCTTTCTAGGAGGAGTTTTTCCTGCTCTGATGTAGGTGTTTGACTCTCTCAACTTGTCAAACTGGCGTATAAGGGAATTTTCCCATTCTGGGGCTTGCTTACTGGAAAAATATTTGTTTTTGCTGAAGTTTATTAGGCTTGGGAGGAAATTGTCTAATCTCCCTCCCCTTTTGAGAGACTGAAAATAAAAAATTTCTAAGAATATCCAACCCTGGTGGAGCCTTCCTTCCCATAAGCTTTATTTTATTAATTATTTTTTTTTTTTGGCGGTGTAAGAGATTGCCCGGAGCCATAAAGTGAGTTTGCTGCTTATTGTCTGGAGATTGGGGATTTTGGTCGGACGGGAAATACGGGGACGTGCCCGTGCCTGTGCGGGCTGCCCTTGAGAAGTGCTGACCGGGTACAAACGGGAGCGCTCCCTGCAGTAACAGAGCTCCCGTGCCTCTCGCTTCAGTTCTGAGCATAACTCGCCCAAAAGCACCTCGCTCTGCTTCTCCGGCTGATGCCCGCCTAGATAAAGGAGGTTCTGAGAATTGGCGATTATCGACTTAGCAGGGCTTACGCTGGTGTTGTTATTTTCCCCGGTGCAGTGGAGCAAGCGGGCAGCACCCCTCCTCTGCCACCGCGAACAGCAGCAGCTGCCTGATTTCCTCCAGGATTAGCGTCTCCGTCGTACCTATGATCGGTTTTTGACACGCATGGGGACAGAGAGCTGTGCAGAGAAGGGTCTCCTCTCCCTTCCCAAAAACGTCTTAGAGAATGTAAGAAAACCAAGAAATGATCTCACTTTGATTAAAAAAAAAAGGAGCACATCTTGTAGCTGCCTGTGAGCTTAGCACTGGCTGGGACCAGTTTTAGACTCCTTACACTTAAGGCAGGAGATCAGATGACAATTTCAGAGGGAAAATGTCCCTTTGTGCCCAGATCTGGCTCTTTTTAGGTTAAAACACCCTGCTGCCGCTAGCATTTGCTGTAGCACCACAGCCCTTGACCGGGGTGCTGGGGCACAGCGGCTGCACGGCCGCTCTGGGTCCTGCTCCGCTCTGCTCCAGATACAGCCACAATAAAACATCGTCCTGTGTCCTCCAGAGCCAGGAGTCCTCGAGGTCTGGGGAGGGGAAAACGTGTAATAGCTTGGGTAATAGTTTGGCTTTCAGACCCTTTGGACCCTTGGAGGCTGTGTAGTCATTTTGCAGCCATCGCTCTTTGTTTCTGACACAATTCGTTTTGTCTTGGCTTTTGTTGGGAAATGCTTGGCTTCGGGCTTCTTGAATGCGTTTGAAAAAGGACCATGTGTGTCAGGCTTCCTTCTGACACGTCCAAACAACGCTGACGTGAGGCAGGGGAGCGGGGTCCTGGAGCAGCGAGGCTCAGGTTCGGCCCCGTAACTCGCCCTGATGGCCAACGAGAGCCTCTTGGGCACCGGGCCTGGGACTGAATTTGCCGTCAGCCCGTCAGCATTGTTTGCAGCAGATTTTGGAAGCCTCAGTAGAAGGAGAGTCTGTGTTCTCTTCTGTTTTGTATGAACTTCTTTAGATTTTTGTCTAGCGTTAAGGTCTGGAGGATGACAGTAATGCAAACTATTTTCATGTGCTGCCTTTGCTCGTAGATTGCTCGGCTGAATGTTGCCGCAGCTTAATTTTTTGGCTCCTGTCCTGGCTTCCAGGCATGTGAGTGTGACATGCTTTGCTTTTGCTTGGAAAGAAATTAAAAAGCATTGAGCCTTCGCTCTTACTGAAAAGTGCAACTCTTGTAAGGTCGCCTCTGTAAGGTACGTAGGGCTCCATTCGCTCCTTCTTCCCCAAAAGCCTGGAAAAAGCCCTCCTGACCCAAACACTTCCAAACTCTTCGGACAGATGGGTCTGGCTTTTTTTTTATTTATTAACTGGGGAGGGTCGGGGTAATGATGGGAGCTCTGCCTCTCGTACGAGGTGTTTCAGTGCTGCCAATCACAACATTGTCTAAAAATATCCCGTCTTCGAGAAGAATCTCCTCTTGCAAATCGGAGCCCGATATTAAATAACGTTGTGTTGATTGCAGGGCATCCACGTTAAAGCAACAGGCCAGTGCTCAGGGCTAATGTAGGTGCGTGTGAATGCACGGCTTGCTTTTACTCCTCTCCTAACTATTAAATTGCTGGGTATTTCCTACAGCCTTTACACAGGATACAAATAAAATTAGTCTGAACTTGAGATCCTTCAAAAAACTCGGCAAGGACTTGGACTGCAAGCTCGGGCTGCAGGGGGTTTCACTCAGGAGGTGGAACCAGGCTTTTTCTGTGCCAAAACCTTTGCTTGGTGCCTGGTGTTTTGGCATGGACTAAACATTATCTCGTCTTTTTTCTAGAGTCCCGAAGTAGGGAGTGTGTCTTGGCTGAACCTGGTTGAAAGGGTTGGGCACGAGCTATCCAAGCAAAACAAATTTCTGGTGGAGCTGCCAACGGCGTGTGTGACTTCAACCACTTTTTGGGGAGGGAGAATGACAGGGGGTGGAAATACGTTGTGCCCGTAGCCGCTCATTTCCCAGGGTGGCTCCGAGCAACACGGGTGGAATGGCAGGATAACAGCCTCTCATCTTTGAACCGTTACAGATAAGGAAGGACTGAATTATTTTAGGCCAGAAGCTGGGCCTCGGCGTGTTCTGTCCTCCCTAGGTTTGGTGCCGTGGCCGCAGCTCCCTGCCCTCGCTCCGGCGCTGGAGGCAGGGCCTCCCCTGTTTGCATTAACAACAGGGAGCAGCAGCAAACCTGCCACGTCTGCGGGATAGCGACCCGCATTGTCCTTGACGAGGGAGGATCCTTCCAGCCGTTCACCTTGCCAGCAAGAAAGCAGTTTTCTTTTTTTCTTTTTTTTTTTTTTTTAGGAGCAGCTGAGTTGTTTGAAAGCAGCGCACAGTTCAGTGACGCCAGAGGAGAATGCACTTTGCGGATGGGAAGTGCTGCTTAATTGCTTAAGACGGCAATTTATTCTTTCAGGCTGTGGAATTTGTCTACTTGAAAACCAGAGATGTGGCTGGGAACTCATTATTTCGGGCTCTTTCTGGCTGCCTGGATGCAGTGGAAAGCATCTTGCGTTTGCCGAGCGAAACGCTGAATCTTTGTGTCTAAATGAGAAGAAATTAATACTTCTGTGTATCTTTTTACGTAGTATCAGAAGCCTTCTGCCTTTTTGCAGGATTGTGTTAATCGTTAGCAGCTTAATGAGTTGAAGTGCTGTAGCCACACGGAGATGTGTAAACAGACCCACAAAGAGGATTCAGGTAGCGCTGGGGTCAGGAATGGGCTGCAGGAACCCGGAGCTGCAGGAAAAAATGCACCTGGCAGTAAGTTTACCGAGCTGCAGTTGAGTCGGACTGCTGGAAAGTAAAAATAGTCCTGTTTTCCCCTGCACGTGTTTACATACAATCCTTTTTTTAGCTGTTTGTGTTGTTTTTTTCAACTGTAGGGAATTCTGAACGACTTGTATGGGATTTATAGGGACCTATGAAAGCCTTGAAAGACGTCTAAGCATCTTACTGTGTGTATGCACTCAGTGCGTGTGGTATAGCAGAAAGGTTTTACAGAAGTTTCTGAGTTTACTGTTGTCCCAGCAGTTTACCCTTGAGGCCCTTGCCCCGATCTCCTCACCTACAGAAATAGTTCAGTGGCAGAAAGGAGGGGATCCGAAGTCCCTTCTAATTCCAGGAGAATATAACCTCATTAACGCAGCTTTGGGGAAGGGCAGGAAGCGAGGTGTTTGTAATAGGTGAAAGCAGGAGTATTTTGAGGATTTGAGCACCAAATCTTTGTGTGCATGGATACTTCCTCGTAGTACAGCCACAAAAACATCTCCTGTTTTATTCCTTCACATCCCCAATCTGGTCTTGTTCTTTCTCTTCGTGTCCATTGCTCAGAGGAGGGGGTTATGTTGGACTGTGGCCGTGTTCCTGTAGCCTTCCTTGTGCTTTAAAAGACCAGAGGAAAGCTGATGAGGAAGCTGTGCTCTTCGTGGTAGGTTTCATTCCTGTTTGTTAGGGGCTGGTTTAAATTTTCAAACTGGAGGTTTCACATCTCGGCTAAAACTTGTTAGAACTTTGTGGGTAAGAGTAAGCAAAACACGTAAATGTGGCTGACTTCTCGGTTTGTTTGGGAGCCTGCTGGAGGAGTTAGGTTGTCTCTTGTGAAGTTCTGGCAAGCGTTCCTTATTTGTAACTCGCAGCTTTCAGAAATTTAGAGGTTTTCCTTCGCCGTCACTTCTGGTAAGTGCTGCTGGCAGATCCGGCGCGGTGCAAAGCGCAGCCCTGCCGTAGCTCGGTGTGTTGGCATCTCACCTGAGCCACCTTCCCCTTCACCTCACCTCTAACTGGAGTCGAAGACAGACCTGAGAGCCCCCACCCCTCAAAATAGGGAAAAAAAAAACAAAACACAAAAAACCATGCAGCATAACTTGCCTAGCAAGGGGTGCATCTGTGTGAATTTGGTTTTTGCAGCATTTTGCGCACAGGCCTGGAGATCGTTTGCACAGGTCTGAGAAATTCTTGGGAACTTGCAATCTTCTCCAGGAAGATTTGAAATCTGAAGCTCCTCAATAAGCAGAGGACAGCCTATCAGCTCCGCTTCGAGTGGAATTAAGGGGTTGCAGATTCTTATTAAACCAAACTGCCTGCAGTTAGCAGCTTGTCGAGGACTTCATTTATAACACAGAACACTTCTTGCAGCTCCTTAGTGAATTCTGGTTGTATCTCGAGGGACATAAATCACGAGTTCTTTGTCTTCGTGTGAAGGTCAAAGAAGTCTGGAGCACTCTGTATCAGTCTGGCTGGCTTGGAGGGGAAAGCTTTTCTCAAAGCCTCCAACTACTGCTTTTTCCCCATATTGTGGGCCTTATTCTTTATTTTTTTCCCCACCTCCTCCCCTCCAGATTGGAGCCTGAAATATTTGGGGGTGTACATCGAAACAGAAGAGGGTCCATAGCCTGTGTGTCTCCAGCTGCAGCTGTAACAAGCGTGCCAGTTGCCCGAGCTCCTCCAGGGTGAGGCTTTTGCAGCCAGTTAGCAGGAATAGCTGGCGTGGTAAAGTAAAATAAGTAAAATAAGTATTGATAACTCCTGACCGAAGCCCAAGTGGGCTTTGCAGTGTTTTATTCGTTCCATGGAGAACTAAAGGGAAAATGCTGCCCTGGGAGGTGGGCTTCACATACAAAACGTAACTAAAGACCCTCTTGTAACCCGTCCCCGGCGAACACGGAGTATCTCTGCTGGTTGTGTACCTGTGTTTACAGCAGGGTGAGAAAGCAGCGAGCGTGGTGGCCTCTGGAGCATCATTCATGGTGTTGTCACCTTCCTTTGGCCTCGTGACGCTGGGTGAGGCTCGCGTGGCCACCTCTGCTGCCCTCGGTGCCAGTTCCTCCAGTCCTAGCAGGTGTCTCCGAAAATACGTGCCAGTGTTTTCTGTCCTCTGGTGAGGAGCAGTGTTCCTTCGGTGCTCTTTGGAGAAGGGAGGCCAGCCAAATTGAGTCCTGCTACACGGCACCACATCCCTCCTTGCTCAGAAGCTGTGTATGCTTCAAAACAGATCACCCAAACTGCAGCTCTGAGCTTTTTTATTGCGATCACCGAGCTGCGTGCCACTCGGTAACGTGTCCTGCTAAAATTGTCTGCTTTCTGAATCCCTTTTCTATCACTGCTCTGATGCTTGAGATGGAACTAGGTGTCTTTGTTTGTTTTCTGTGTCCTTTTGGGAGTCATACCAATCAAAAAATGATGCGGTCGTCGCTCTTCTCAGTCTCAGGTGCCACCTCTGCCAAATATCCGTGCCCGAACTTCGGGGAAAAAGGCGCTTGGAGACCGGACCTTTCCTAAATTCCCGGGAGACCAAAGCGAAGATGTCAACGAGAATAAATGCTCCTTGTCAAAATGGGAGTTAATAAAACTGCTGCACGGCTGGTGTTTTCTGGAAGGTTGATGATTTACCCATTGCTGTGCCTGGGAATCACCGAATCTGCTGCAGTCGGTGGTTGCGAAAGCGCAGGGTGTGCTGCGCGTGGGAAGCTGTGGGAGGAGGCTGGCAGCGGAGCATTTCGTGAAGTTTTTATTACAGGTCCTTGGAGACAGAATTCCTGGAAGGTGTAACAAAACACCCGGTCCCTCCGCAGCAGTTGGGTTTCCATGGGGGGGTTTGTGCATGTGGATCCTCCCCAGCTCCCTTCTTCACAGCGGGAGTTTCCCACGCAGCTGGGAAGCGTGCGGTGCGCTGGGCTGCTGCATTTCAGTGGCAATGCCTTTAGTTTCAACAGCCCCGTCCCCAAAACCCAAACCTCCAAAGAATTCACAGCATGGAGTAGGCTCCTTGATGCCAGTGGTTGTCTCTGGTTTCTCTCTTGAAGAAGAAAGACGGGGAGGTCGCTACAGCTGAGGATGCTCGGTCCAAACACATTCTTGCTGCCAGCTCCTCGCACAGCTGAGCGTGCAGCTTTCCCGTTGTGCTTTCAGGTGACACCTTTTTCATTTACCACCTTGCAGTCCAAATTCTCGGACTGTTTGGTCATTGAAACAACTTGGGTACATGTATGAAATCTTTGTCAAATTTTAGCTGCTTTTGCCCTTCCTTTCCCATCATGATGGCTCTTGTGTGCTGCGCAGGGCACAGCTGAACGGACCAAAAGACATTTCCTTGAGCCAGTGTCGGAAAGGAAAGCCTGTGGATGAGGAGGTGTGTGTGGGGTTAATGCTGGGGTTGATCAGATGTGAGTTTCCTCCCCGAATTTGGGGCTGGAGGCCCTCGGAGCCCAATTACATGCAAAGAGCAGGGAATTGTAGAGCAGCAGCGAGCCTGTCCCGGTGCTCCTCCTCTCCTCTGGTGCTCGTGCTGCTTTCTGAGAGTGTCGTGAACTCCGTGGTTTGCGCTCTTGTAGGAAAATCTCTCGAGTGAGTCTTAAATCAAGCGTACGTGGCTAATTTAAAACACCCCTTAAACTTGTAGCGTGTGATTTCTGGGGGGGAAGAGCGTGCTCGGGCATACGGCGTGAATTTGTCTTCTGCAGGAAGCGCAGAGCACGTGATTTGGATGCTGCCATTGGGAAGATGATTTCATATGGCTGAAAGTGCTTGTGATCATTCTTAAAATTGCTTTTTATTTCCTGCTTGCGCCTTGCCAAAATCCCCTAAAGCGATGCGTTCGCTTTCTGCAGCGGGACTGGGACCTGTTGGGCAGAGCCAGCCCCCTGCTCGTTCTGCCGCGGTTACTCCGTGCGCACGGGGGCTTCCAAAAGCGGAGTAAATAGATTTTAAAAACAAAACAAATCAAAACAACAACTCAGCAACTCGGGGGAAAGAGGCTGCCAGAGTGCGGTGGAAGGAAAACGTTCGTGGGAGTCTTTTCATTCCTTTATTAGACCTCTGAGAACCTCGGTGGGGAAGAGACTTGATGATATCTGTGTTGGTCCCGTTGGGAAAAGACTTGGCTTCACAGCTTCTCCTCTCTAAACCACCAGTCTCCTGAAGCTGTTTTGTAGGGAATTGTTCTTGACCAGCCTTGTGAGCACCTGGATTAAGCCTGCTTTTTGTAGTGAAGGATGTATGGAAACGTATACAAGCTGTTGTGTTTTTTACTAGTGCACACCCTTTCCTCCTTTCCAGGAAAATTGGTGTTAGTGTCTCGGTAACAATTGCAGCTGTGGTTTATAGCCTCAGAGCCTGCTTATTTTTGTTGTAATTGTAAATATTTGAGCATCTTCTTGTTCTCATTAGGCTAAGGATGACTCCCTCTGTCAGTAGTAAAGGCTTGAATTACGGGCTTGGGATTCAGACGTGAAACGTTCGTGATCTGATTTATCTCACCCCGAGCTTGCAGCCTGCCAGCCGCTCTGCAGTAGCCGTGCGTGTTTGTGCCCTGGTGCGTTTTTGATTTCAGGATGAAGTTTATTAACTCTCTGCTTTGGGATGGGAGAGGGCAGGAGGCAGGCACCGTGCGTCAGGGAACGCCGTTCGTGCTCTGCCCTGCTCGATCTGTGCTGACTTGTTGGAGGGTGTGAGCTGTCCTGGCTCCAGCCCGTGCCACGGGATTTCAGACTTTCAAGTCGAGGTGGTGATGTGCAGGTACTGCTGTTTTCTTCTGTTAAATATAATCCTTCTCTTGAATGGATTAATAAATAAAGGCATTGGGCAATCGCACACATCTGCCTCTTGTCTTCCTGGCACAGATAAATCCTGCTGGTGGATTTTGTCCTCTGCTGTTCCGAGAAAGCTCAGCTTCTGCTCGGGAGGTGCCTGCGGTGCACGATTCCTCCTTTTGCAGTGTGAGGGTTGGAAGGGCTCCGAGCTGCCTTCCTGGGCGCTGTCTGAGAACTGGGTGTACGCTCAGAGGTTCTGTAACCAGCAAAATGCTTGTCAGCTAAAATCAGGCTTATGTCTTCTGTGCTAGGGTGTTTTAAGTTTAAACTTCAGGGACTGTTGTGTTGGGAATGTCGATGCACACCGGCAAAGCTAGCAGACCTTGTTCTAGTATATGTAATGTACATTATAATGTGGTGTGAGAGCTGAAGGGAGGTCACTGGACAGTGTCCCCTCGTGTTGGAGTACTTAAACTGAAGGCGCGCTCTGACGGATGGACTGCAGAAATTTTCCCTCTGGGGTCACGTTCCTCTGCTCCAGGTTTCCATCCGACAAGGATGCAGGATTTCCTTGGCCTGTTTTAGCGTGTCGCTCTTAGGATTCGTGCTCTGACTGCTGTACTGGTAGACTGAGGTGAGTTATAGGGTATTTGGGTAGCTCTGTAGCCACCGTGCGTGTTGCAGGCTGTGCTCAGCCCCCCACGGTGCTTGCTGCCTTCTCCACCTGCACCCGGGGTAGCACTGGCATTGCTCCCTGCCACGAAATGTGCAGGAGGAGGCCAGGGAGGTGTCACTGCACAAGTGGCCTGTGCTCCATCGCCCCGAGGTGCTCAGAGCAGTGCATCAGAGTCTGGGGACCAAGAAACAGCAGCAGGAGGGACAAGAGGTGTAACCCAGGCACGTGCTTTGCGTTAAGAGGAAGAAAAACATGAAGTCCTAGGAGCTTTGTCTTCACTTCTGACATGCGAGTACCACGTGATGTGCTACGAGAGCTGAAAGAAAATATTCTTTTGATTAAAAGAGTAAACTCAATTCCAGAAATTCCCTAAAAGCTTTTTCAGGTACAGGGAGGGAGACCTGGGCTCAGATGTGCCATTAAAGAAAACCTCCTTACTGTAGCTCTCCATCAAGCTGCAGTGCTGTTTGGCCAAGCTTGGAAATTCCTTGTCTGAATCTCATTTTAAAACTTGTTACACGTATAAATATTTATATAAATATTAAATATTTATATATTATATTCCTGCTTAAACCTTCTAGAGCTTTTCCAGTCTTCTATAGGGCATTTTTTTTCCCCTGAAGTTTCTCATGGTTGGTGTGTGGTGTCTGAGCGTGGAGGTCAGAGAAACTTCATAGGCCGTGAAGTTGAGGCTCTTCGAGATCTGCAGGTATCCTACAGGAAGAAATGGCCTTTCTGGATGGTTTCCTGCCATTCAAGAATATTTTTGGTGTTACTTATCTAGTTTAAGGGTTGGAACTTGGCTTTCTGGATTCCTGTACCACGTCTACAAAAAGCAGATATCCGTGTAGCCGTGTACCAGCGAGCAGAGAGGCAAATTCAGAATGATCTCTAGCAGTGAAGCCTTAAACTTTCTCCTAGCTAGAGTTTGCTGAGGTTTGAGGGCAGGCTCCTGGCCGGCTGTAGCGTTACGTTGACTGCGAGCAAGTTGCAGGAGGGGCTGCCGAAGGGGGCCAAAAATCCCAGTTGAGGGTTTGATGGTTCTGGGTAGTGTAGGAGAACTTGAGACGCTTTTGGCTCTGACCCGCGTTACTGATGTGAGCAGAAACCCAGCGACCACATCGCAGCCTTGTGTTGGGGGAGCACCAAATTGGTTCATCTGGAAAGTCTCCGTGTCTTCACCTGGGTGGTAAGCAAAATAAGCACATAATTACCCCAAAAGCAGCTCTGGGGAGAGCTCCGGGGGCTGCCCCGCTCCTCTGCGCGTGGGGAAGGGGACGGTGTCAGGACGCTTCCCCGGGGAGGGAGGACCCGACACGGGTGCAAGTCCTTGAAACATTCCTGGCTCCCTCGGCATTGCAGCAGGGCTTGAAAAACCTTCGTCTTTGTGCTTTTGCGAGCGAGTTATTGTTGCTTCCTTTCGTTCTCGTAGCAGAACAGGTGGCCTTATTCTTCGGTGTCTTGGCAGATTTCCTCTGAAGCCTTATTTCAGGGAGTTGAAAGAGGAAGAGGGCACGGGGCGCTTTTTGAAGCCTCATTCACCGCGGACCATATTCCCACCAGCGTCGTGAAGCCTGGAATAGTTCCTCCAGGATTCTTGGCTGCTTTGAAGCAATTATGGTTCCTCGATCTTGAAGCGGGGGACGTTGGCCTACAAAAGAAGAATGCGGCGAGGAGAAGCATTGAAATGGAGAAAGGAGGATCGGGGGCTTTATTCGCTGCCCCGGGATTTGCCCACTTTGTCTCAAGACACGCAGAGGTTTTGCAGGAGCTTGTGAAGGCCTGGAAGGATGAAAATAACCAGGGTCAGCACTCTCCATCTCAGAGTAGTAGGTGGCTGAGCAGAACGGCTGCATAATGAAGTTTGACAGTTGTTAACCCTCTCCTTCCCCCCCACCTTCCTTTTTGTCCTCCTTTTTCTGTACCTTTGAGCCAAGCCTGGCCCGAAGTGCCTGGGGAGCGGATGCAGGGAGGTTCGCTGCCGAAACAGATAACGCTTTTTCTGGTTTTCTGTGTTTTCTGTAACAACAGCTGAAAATGGGCGCAGCCTGTTCTTTTCCTGCTCTGTGAAATAATGAGAGAGGTGCTTAATTTTGGTGTTTTTTTTAAAGGAAAAAGCTCCCTGTTGGGAGGGGAAGGGGCAGGAGGGAGCGGGGGCCGTTCCCAGCTGGTGCTCGTCCCTCGCTGCCCGTCTCGGCTGAGCCCCAGGCAGGATGCGAGCGACCTCTGCCTCGGGTACTTGTTGTTTGTTCTGCTTTCCAAAATCGTCTTGGGTTATGTTTCCAGCCTGTTTACTCGTGTCTTAAAGTTCAAACCGTGTCATCTCCTTCCTCTCCTGGGGGATATCCTGTGGAAGCTGGGACTGCCTCGAGAAGCTCTTCCCAGCGAAGCTGTCCCGCTAAAGCCGACTCCCAGGAGGAGGCAGTGGATTTCTGCTCTTGGCTGATTTCTAAAGCCTGGGGTGAGGGATCTGCGTGGTGCTGGTGGTGGCTGCTGCGTGTGCGTGGGTCCAGCTGGGTGTAGGAAGCGAGCAGCAGCCGCCCTCTGGCACACCGCGGCCGTCCTGCCTCTAACCACGGACACGGAGGAATCAGATCCTCTGGTGAGTCAGGGCTGGGACACTTTTTCAGTTGTTTGCTCCTTCTCTTGGTTTATGATTCATTTAGTTTTGACTGCAACTTGGGGAGGATGCCTGCTACTCTGGGGCAGCACCGGGATTGTTTGTTCGAAGCGGCTGCAGGAGGAAATGCTTCTCCACCTCTGCGCCTCCCAATTCTCTGGCTGCATGGTGAAATCTCCCTGCTGAGACCACCTGGAACAGTTTGGATACCCCCAGGTTATGTGCCCTCGGTCTCCTAAGAGATGTTTCCAGGAAGATCTTGTTAAGCAATCAGCTGCTGCAGGGCTGTTTGCTCCTGACCATCTCCTGCTTAGAGTGGTTATTTCGGTAGCAGCCAGATGCATGCATGGTGACTGCTGAGCTGCGCTCTGCACCTTTGGGGGCAGAATTTAATGGAAACTAGAACAAAATCCTTGGATTAAAGCCTCCACGACAAAGATGATTCCATGAAATGATCCAAACACTTGGCTCGCTCTCCCAGGAATACCACATCAAAGCGAGCGCGGCCAAATGTTTTAATACTTCTTGTACTTGCTGGGACACACTGCTAGGACTGAAAATACTTTCAGCTTGGCTGCTCCCTCCGTGAGCACACAGTATGGACAGTGCTGCCTGATACTCCAGTGACCGGTCTGAAAAGGCAGAGCAGCGCCGTGTCCCGGGAGCAGACGAGGCTGAGACGAACGCAGCGGTGCCGTGTGTCGGGACAGGAGCTGCTGCAGGGAGACAAAAGGATTGGGAGAGAGCAGTGGTATAGGAAAGCAAGCTCAGCGAAACGATGTCATAAACGTGTTTTTTAGTATTATTTAGTATTTTCTCCCTGTATACTTGAACTTCAAGGCCCAATGGGATCGCTCACATGACACAGAGAAAGAAGGAATCGTTGTAGGAGTGGGGACCTACTCGTGTCTCCTGGCTTGACCTTACTTGGGTTGATCTCTTGGCCATTGGTTCTTGTTTCCTTCCCTGCCTGTTGGGTCGGGAAGCCTCGTGGCAAGCCGAAGTGCTCATGGATGGGATCTTGTCCTGTGTCATCTCAGCAGAGCTAAGAGTTGAAATCAAGATGCGGTGGCTTTTGGCTGTTTCTGTTACCACCGAGACTCGACTCGCTCTTGCTCGTGGGTGGATGGCTGGTTATTTCTTTTAACAGAGCGGTCTTCATCCTGAATGATCAGAAACTCTTTCAAAAGCGTGTTTTTTCCCCTTGTTTAAAAAAAACATATTTCTGTAATTCTGGTTTATGTTCCTTTGTTTCTGCTAAATCAGGACAGGAGCGCTAAGCATGCTCAGCCGTCCCCCGCTGCTGGTGCAGTAAGCCATCTTCTGTCAGCGCCGCGTCCTACCCCTTTTTGTTCCTTCAATCAAGGTTTATTTAGATTCGTGTTTCTGCAGAAATTACTCAAAATGCCTCCTGTTCTCAGTCTTCCCTTTCAGTTGCTAATCAGCCGGGATGTGGTTTGTCTCCTGTGTGTACGAACCCTTCTGATAGCTTAGCAAGAGTTACCTTTAAACAATTAAACATTTAAAAAGAGATCTATATTTTTTTACATACACGCAGCTTTAGACTTGTAAAAATAACTCTTTACAGAAGAACAAAAGAGCTAAATTACTGAAACGGTGTCACAGTAGTGCCACGCTCAGCGCCGCGGTGGCACAGGGATAGATTTGGATTAGGGCAGAAGATGAGATTAAGCACCAAGGCCTCCCTCCCTGACAGAGAGCTGAAGACGCCGCCCTCCTAATTTCCCTCCTAATTTCCTGCGGTACACGCAGGTCGCAGTTGGCTCGTGAAGTTTGCACAAAGGTGGTATTGACACCGGCGGGATTCTGCTGGAGATGGAGGGTGGCGTGCCCTAAATCCACGCCGTCCTTTAGTCCGTAATTATGAGCACGCTTTGGCTCCGTTCCCGGGAAGACGTTGACACCTCCGAGGTTGAGATTCTGGGAGGTGAACAGTGCCTTGTGCTCAGAGATGCAGTTTTCTTTTTTTTTCCTGTCCCCACCCGAAGCATAAAGTCAAATGGGCTTCCTGCTCCATCTCCACTACTTGTCAGCTCCCGAGCACGGGGCTGTGAAACCGAACAGGGATTTCATTGAGGAATTCTTTGGTTGCTTCTCTCTTGGCTGTGGTGCTGTTGCCCTCTTCCTCCTGCCTCCCCTTTCGCGGTGCCATCTGTCTTTCATTTGCTTTCCCATTTCTCTGACCTATTTCTGAAACGCGTTTGCACAACCTCTCCATGCGATGGCTGCGCACGAGTGTTTGAATTGTGCCCAGACTTCTTTCCTCTGCCTTTTTTGCCCGCTTTGCCAGGCCTGGCAACCGCCCTTGAGGATCACCGGGGCTCTTGGATCTGGTATAAACCTCTGAATTTGCAAGGATTTGGTTAAGCCAGGGCCGTACGGAGAATTTCCCAGCAGCAACAAGACGGGATCTGAGGGCAGCGGAGGCGCTGGAGCTTGGGTTTGTCCCTCTGAGTCCTGGGGTGGGGTTGGGGCTGTGGCTGGAGCTGAACTTTCACAAAGAGGAACTTGATTTACGCAGCGGCGGACAAGGGACTTCATTGTCCCAGAAGTGCCCGGCATGAAGGGGAGCATTGAGGCGCTGTCACCGGGCCAGGTTCCCGAATCCACACCTGTCGGCCGGCCGCAGCAGCCAGCCCCGTGCCGCCAGGCTCTCGCCTTTCTCACGTCGGGATTAGGGCTTGCATCTGCCGCAGTTGGCCTCGAGCTCTGCAGAAACCCAGCAGCAGCCTCCAGGAGCAGTAAGCCTCGAGCACACAACAGTACCACCATCCTCTTGTATCCAATAAATGGTAAATAGCCCTAAATTCGCCAAATTTCCCTACAAGTGTGAAGGAGGGAGCTTGGCACAGTTGATGTGCTCTGGTACAGGACCGTAGGTCCCAGCGAGCATCCCATCCAGCAGGGAGAGAGTGCTGCTGAGCTGAAATAATCCCATGCCTTGTCTGAATCGTTGGAAAGTGCTCAATGCAATCAGGGCCGGACGGTGACGTGCACATAGGGGAAAAATGCAGTGTGGTTGGATTTGTTCAGGAAAGCACGTGCTGTCTTACACGCTTTCCTCCTTGGGGTAGAAAAGGAAAAAGAAAAAAAAAAAAAGAAGAGGGAGGCGGGCTCAGAGCTTCCAGCATCCTGTCTGCAGTGGGGAAGAGATCTGCCCTGCACGTGATTTGGGGTTCAGGATCTCCATTTCCTTCCTTCCAAATTGTGTCATTTCGCTTAGTTTTCCCCATAATTGAATGTTACGCGGGCAGAGGTTGGCTGGGAAGGGATGGCAGGGTTTTGAGAACTTCCCGGGCTTCCTTGCCCCGCTGCCTGGGGGCTTTCTCAGTAAACGCATCCATGAAATGCTGCCACTTCCTCTGACCCTAATTGCCGGCCAGTCTCTGATGCAGGCGCTGGCAAGGTCGCTGTGGAATGAGAGCTCTGGGGGAAGGGAGAGTTGTATTTAAAAAAAAAAGGCAAAAAAGGCTGGGTGTAGGCTGCTGGAGGTCGAATCGTACATTTCCTCTTGTACAGCATTAGTGCTAATAAATATATCCAAGATTACTAAAGGAGAGGGATAGTTTTGTAGCTTTTTTTCTTTTCTTTTCTTTTTTTTTTTTTTTTTGAGACTTTGAGGAAAGAAAATGGAGCGCAAGGAGACAAAAAACAGCTGAAGAAAGTGTGTCCATGGGTTCCTTCTCCCCACCTCCTCAGTCGGGATTCTGTGGTGGGACACCTGTAGTGTCCTGCTCCGTAAGGAACAGCTTTCCTGTGGGAAATGGTAAAAGCTTCAATAGAAGGACCCCATAATACAGGGATCCCCTATAATTCACCGTGGACCTACAGCTGCACGCGCAGCAGCCAGCTTCTCGCCCTGATTTTGTGCTTTTATTCCTGGTCAGATGTGGATCTGCTCCTGCCTGGAGTTAATTCTGGATCTCTCCTCACTGTTCTCTCCCCAAACCTTCTGGGCTGGTGCCTTTTGGCTCTGCAGAGCGGCCGCACCGTTGTGACTTCACGTAGCTGGGCTCTGCGCTACACCAACTTCACCCTGTGAAGCCCGTCCCATTCGAAGCACTGGCCCAAATCCGGGCATTGCTGGGACCTGATAACCATTCAGCATAAAAAAATGTGCTTTAGAGATGTAAATAGGTCGCAGATGGAGGGAACGAGGCAGCAAGGGATTTGTACTCGGTGGTGTAAGCAGAGTAGTGGGTCGTGGTCTGAGCAGCCAGGGCAGGGAGAGGGGAGGGCGGCAGCGTCTTGCCCAGCACAGGAGGAGCTGCGAAGGAGGTGGCAGCACAAATCCAGCTGGCATTTAGTGGGACATGGTGGGATGTTGATGCCTTACCAGAAGAGCTGCGGAGGAAACGCAGGAGTTGCTTCTCCAGCCGGAGAAGTTCTCAATGAAATCACATCGCTCATCCCTGCACCGTTCAGAGCAGTCCAGAATGAAATAAGGCAAAGATTTGTTACGTGCAGAGCAGGATGTGTGCGAGCTGCTGAAATAAAAAACGTTATAAACTTTTGTGATGTACTAAACTAAAACCTCTATAGGCTTTTTTTTTGGCAGCGTTGTCTTAGGAAAAGCTGTAGCAGGGTTAGGAGAAACGTACGGGGACTCTGCTGTTGTATTTGGGGTTGAGATGTGCTGGTGGTCTGCTTCAGTCTGGCTGCGTGACCCTGTGGACGGTCTGAACGGGAGGACGGAGGGAATTTCTGTGCTAGTTGTCCATCTGAAGCTGGGGTTCCTTTGGCTGAACTTCGGGGCTGAAGCTGAGCGGATTTTCTGAGCCCTGAGACAGGAAAATTCGGGGAGGCAGCAGGCGGTGGCATGCCTGTATGAGCCTGCCTAGTGCCCACATCCCGCTTGGGGACACTCGGAGTGGACTTGGACACCTGGGAACTAGTGCAGCCAGTTCTTTATCAGCTTTGCAGAGTGCTTGTTGCTGTGTTGAAGATGCAAACAGGCTGTAAAGGCTGATTGCAGGAATGCCGCAGTTAAGGATTTATTGCGCTCAGGAGAAGCTCTGGTGTCGGGAACTTGCTGTGAGCAGAGGAGCGCCCACCAGGTCGGCCCTTAGAGGGACACCCAAAGGAAATTTCACATCTGAAACCTTAAAGGAAGACACACCTCGGGGGGAAATCTGCCGGCAAGCAGAAACGGGAACCTCGTGATGTGCAAACTGCCCGTCCTCGGGCGGCTTTCAGCTGGATGTTACTTTTGAAGCTCGTTATCGCAGCAATCTAAATAGCAACCTGGTTAAAGAGCAACCCGGGCTCGCTGGGCTGCCCTGCCACAGCCGTGCCCACTGCTCCCTCGTGGCTGTGGGCGCTCAGCACACCCCAATTTTGCCCCTTTCATTTGGGGGACCCGATGGTGGCCGCCAGCAGCACACCGGCGAGCTGCCACCACCGGAGCCCGTGCCACCGAGCCCTGGGGAAGGCGGCACCGTGGAGCCGTGACAGGGCTCCAGCCTGCGGCTCTCCAGGCTCTTGGTGCGAGCCCTGGCCTCGCTGGGCACAGAGGGATTTGCAGTTTGGACGGCGTGCATGGGAATTCCAGCGTTTGTTAGCATCGCCAGCTCTCAGCGCCGCAGAAAAAGAGTTCTGCGGGCTCATTCAGCTCCCGCTTCCTTCCCCCTCCAAGGCATGCACGCTCTCCCAGGGTTTGAATTACCCCGTACTCTTTTCAGGAAAATAAATAGGGTATCTGTAAGTTTAAACATTAAGGCCTTTGTCAGCCCGCAGCGAGGAGCAGAGGCCTCCTGTGGATAGAACTATGTTTGGGGGGAGGAACTCGTTTTACAGTGCATTGAGTCCTGTTGAAGGACGGAGCCCTGACAGCCCCGAGACTGAAGTCCTCTGTCCGGGGGACAGGTGGAGCACAGGCACCGAGTCTTCCCCTCACCCTTTTCCCTCCAAACCCCTTGTGCCAAACGTGTTTTGTCCTTGTACCAAAGGGCAGCGCGTACGGCAGGGGTGGAGGAGACGATGTCGGCCTTCAGCTCGCTCGCCAAGTGGAGCATTCGGCCCTTTTTGTCTCAGTTCCTTCCTAGCAGCTCACGCAGGCTTTTTCAGCTGCATCCATCACCACTGAGCCTCGCTGCTCCCCAAGGACGGGCAGGAGGAGGGCTCCGATCCCCTGCTCGGGGCTGCAGGCAGCGCCGTACCCGCTCTCCCCGCTGCCTGGCTGAGCGAGGACATCCCAAACGCCTTCACAGGCCAAAACCGAGGCTGCCCCAGCACAGAGCACAGACGTTACTGCATAGCTTGTCCTCCTGGACTCGCCAACTTCCACAGAAGCCGGTGATGAATCTGTGTTGTAGGTGTTACGGGGAAAAGGCCGGTCACAGCTCAGCGGTGACGCCTCGTCCCGGGGTAGGGCGCCCGGCGTGGGAGGCGCAGGACAGCTCCAGGGAGCTCCTGATTTTGGGTCCAGCACAGGGCAGATTTTTGTGCTGAGCTTCGTGGGACCGTGCAGGGTGACTTGCAGCTTCGTTAAGTGAGCTCTTGGGTGGAAAAACTGCAAAAAAAAGAGCCAGGAGTGCCTGAGAAATGCAGAGGTGTTGGCAGATGTCTGCGGGTGTGAAAAGGGGGACGAGTGCTAGCGGAGGGAACTGGCGTGATGTGTCGGTCTGTATGGAGCTGAGCTGGGAAGCTCCCCGAAAACCCTTCATTAGTGACCTTCGTTAGTGGCCGGTTGCCATTCTGGAAGGTTCTTGGACCTGGTTGGAGCTCAGTCCTTCCTTGGGAAGCGGAGATGCTCTTTGTGTCCCCCGCCCGATGTGCGAATCCTGTTCCTTCGGCTCTTTGTACGCCGCAGCATCTGCTACAAAAGGCGTTTAACATGGTCGAACAATGCAGGCTGTGCCTTTCTTCTCCCGATGGGAATAAAACACGATTTTCACAGCCTGGGCGTGCTGCAGTTTGGCCGTCCCCAGTTACCCCGGGCCAGGCAGCCCTGCACAAAGCTCCCCGTCCCCAGTCCCTGTCCCAGCACCTGCCCCCGCGTCATCGCTCTCGGATTTGATCCGGTGCCTCAAAACCTCTCTGTGGGCCATAATTGCTAATTCCTTAATTCATAATTCCTTAATTCATGCCTCCTGATGTTCCTTTTCTAGTGCTGGTTGCCACGGGGCCGAGGCCAGCAGCAGCCCCCCTGCCCCTACCCCTAAATGCTCGGTGCCACCTCTCCCTGTGGCTCAGGCCAAACCCAACGCAGCATCATTCACATCAGCCTCCCGTCCTTCCCTCTCTTTTTTCTCTTTCCATTTCTCTCTGGACTTTTTCGTGCTCCCGTACTGTACAATAAACCTTCAGCCAGGATTTTTTTACTCTGTTCCTAAGGTAAAGGAGGGGGGGGCAGAAGCGTTGTGTTATTCCCGCGTTATCACAGAGGGGTTGAAGGAGGAAACTTCTATTGGTTTTGTGCCCGAAATAGCACGTCTGCCCCTTCCCTGGGCTAAACGACCTTCAGATTTGACATTGACGTGTGGCTGTCCCCTTGCTCTGTTTTACACCAGAGGCTGTCTTGGTGCTGGGGGCCTCCTCCGGCCGTGCCTGCGTTGGTTGGGGCAGAGCGCAGCCGCTACCGCGGGGTGCCAGGAGCTGCGGTCGGTGGGTGTCCCCTGCTCCTACCAGGCCTGCTATTTCTCTTGCCTTAGAGGGACGACCTTTCTGTGCTTTGAGCCAGAAACACGTATTTTGAGTCTTGTTGCTTAGGTTGAAGGCCTGGAAATCAGGGCAAGCCCCCGAGTGAGCGGGCACGAGCTGCGGGTGCTGAGCAGATTGCCTCGTGCATCGCCCCTGGTGAAAGTGGGGGGCCTGGGGACTGCACCCCACGTGTGAATCCCCCCCCTGAGGCTGTTACACAGCGGGGCTGCCTCTGTTCGCTGCTCCCACGTGCCCCCAAACCTCCCGGTTTGCTGTTGGTCCCTGCCCAGCCACCCCGTTGGAGCTGCGTGGCTCACGGCAGCTGCTTTGGCTGGAAATCCTTCTCGGCTTCTACCTGTATTGTTCTAATGTCACTGCCTGCTCCAAACAAACCCTTTCTAGATTGCTGCTGCTGAATTTCAAAGCCTGCTTGCTTTAATGGGCAACGAGGAAAGACCGGGAAAGCATCTTAAAAACAGGCTGTTGGGAAAAGGGTTCGGGGCTTTTGTGCTTCAGGTACAGAGCAGAGCTTGCTTCTGTGGTGCTCGGAGCCAGGTTTGTGAACTCAGGCTTCACGTTAGGCTTCTGCATTTTGAGACTTGCTTGCCAAGCCCTCTCCTTTTCCTCCTGCTCATCCCAGGAGTGCAGGAGTTTCCCAGGCCGGCAGCAGAGGCCGGCATTTATTTCTAAGTCCCGTTTTGATCTCGGGCCACAACCTGCGGAGCTGAACAAAGACACCCCCCTCCCCTCAACCCATGACAAAACACCCTTTGACCTTTGGTCCTACAGCTGCATAATAAAAAGGGAAGAGCTGGAAGCGGTGTGCACTCCTACATGGGTTCCCTTCCCTCCATCGCTCTCTGGTTTTTGCAAAGTGCCGTGGATGGGGGACAGGAGGAGAAGAGGAAGACCTGGTGCCGTCTGCTGGCTCTGCCAAGAGGAAAACACAAACACGTTTCGGTTGGACTGCTCCCAACAGTCATTTTTAGAAGGGTAGGGATCAGAAAATGCTTCCTTGGAAAGATAAGGATCAGAAGTTGCTTCCTTGGAAGCAGTTTGGGCAGGTGGCTGCGGCCGGTGCTGGGGCATCCTTTGTGGCCGCTGCTGGAGGAGCCGTCCCCTCGTCTTGCAAGGAGAGCTGGGGTGTGGGCGTCCAGGGAGCTCCCACATCAAGATTAGAGTTCTTCCTCGGTGCCTTATTGCAAAATAGTCGTGCTGGTGCTGCCCGACTGGAAGGCTTTGCAACCCCGAGGTGACTGCAGGCAGCCCCACGTGCTCGGATCGAGTTGTGTCTGCCCGTGCTGTTCTCACCGCGATGCGCTGGAAGGTTTGAGCATCCTGGAGATCAATTCCATCACTTCTGCCTTGAGTAAACTCTTCTCATCAATGAAAAGCATGTCCCAGATAAGTCCTGGTTTGACAGAGCGTTGCATTAATGCTGTTCACCAACTGGAGCTCGGAGCTGCCGGCCTCGCACTGGCAATCATTTAACATAGTTTCTGTATTATGGAATATTGATTTACTGTGGAGCATAAAAATGTGCAGTACTCAGCAGAAGGGCCTCACCAATTGTTATGCTCCAGGAACACTGCTGCTCAGGAATGTGAAATAAATTTTCCCTTTTAACAATAGCTCCTGATTTGCATAGTCTCTATTCTCCTTTCCCCAGGGATTGTGTCACTAATGGTCTATCGCGAGCGCTCCCCCACTTTGACACCAAACTCCTCTATTTGCACACACACAAAGGGCTGTGCTGTTGAACAAGTGTAATAACTTTTCAAACGCTTTACTCCGGGCTGCAATTGTCTCCTCTCTGTTGTGCGCTTACTCTCAATCGGAGAATTTCAGGCGCTGAGCACCCCCTTCCTTCTCTTCGGAGTTGTAACTGTTAATTTATAGGAAGTTTAGCTGACAGCGGTCCGAAAAGTCAGATCCATCCTGTGCAGCTTTCATTTCTTCACCGGTTTTGTCCGGGGATGTGTTGGGGATGCTTGGCTTGTGCTCTTTGCTGGTCCGTCTGCCTGCGCGTGCTGCGCTGCTGCTCCTTGGCAGCGAGCAGTTTTGGGCTGGAACTGCAATCCTTGCAGTTGGCCGAGCAGTTCAGGACCTCTTACTTCAAAGCAACCTAACCGTTCTCTTGAATTTTTGCACTTGTTGCTGGTTGTGCTCGTGATACATCAGCGAAGGTGGTAAAAGCGCTTCTGGTATCCCTTGCTGTATCCTCTGCTCCAGGAGCAGGAGCTGCCGGTCCCTCCGAAAAAGCAGGTTGGGAATCTCGGAGTGAAACCCCATTCTGAGCCTGAAGGAGGAAAAACAAGGGCCAGATTTGCTTGAGGACAGAGCTTTTGTCACTCTGCTTTCTAATGGAAGAAATATAACTAAAATACGGGTCTAAAAAGGTAACGATTGTGCTTTCCTGCGCGACCCAGACCTGCTGGGAAGCTGCTGTAAGCAATATGAGAGCGCTGATAAAGGGCCACGCTTACCAAAACGGAGCACACGTTCCTGGAAGAAGCACGTTGGGAGCTTGCTCATCCTGTTACGTTAGGTATTTATGCATCGTGGTGCTTAGTCGGTATGACTGGGAACGGCGTATTAATTAGAGCTAAAGGGGAAAATTACCGATGAACTTCGCAGCGCGCTGCAGTCGGAGGAAACTTCTCCAGTTATTAAAAAAAGAAACCAACCCAAACTGCCACGCGTGGTCTGTTCTTACCTCCTCGTTCCTGGCTTTAGCCGCCGGGGGTAATGAACTGCCTTGCGTTTTCTGGTGTGAGGATGATCAGGCAAATTCTGGGCTGCCTGTTCTGTTCTGCTGGCCGCTGTGCCTGCGGAGCTGCCTGTGAGCGTGGGGAGAGCTACATTGGAAAAGCGCTCCAATAAATTCTCCTATAAACGTGGTATTTTCCAGCTGGCTGCTCTGCTGTGCAGCTGGAGAGGCGGTTTTTGCTGGTGAGCCCAGCCAGCTCTTCACGTCCACGCTTTTCTGGCTGCCCCCCCCGTCCCCAGGCTGTTCCCCTACCACCTTCCCCTTCTCCCCCCCTCGTCTTGCCCCGTAGCGAGCAGGAGCCGAAGCAGCTTTCAGCCAGGAGCCCAAGTCCTTGCATTGGCCTAGACAAATAAACTGGGAATTTGAGGCTATTGTCACAGAACAATTGTTGCTACTAAGGGCTGAAGAGCAGCTAAAGCTTGCAGTGGATGTTTTTCAGACAGTCAGCTGAACAAATGCTTGGGGCATTACATAAATGTCAGAGCGTAAAGATCTGGGGCGCTTGGATTGGAAATATCGCCGAAGTTCAAACCCAGCCCTGGCAACCGGCGTGAGGAATTCCAGCAAAGATCTTCAAGCATTCGGGAGACTGAGACAGAGCAAAAAAAAATCTGAACTCCGCTTCTGAGTCTAAGCAGAGCCTTCTGCTGGGCCGTGCTGTTTCCCTGCTGATCGGCGCGCTGCCAAACTGGTGCCTCGGTCATGAACCCGACGGAAAATAAAATCATGAAGGTTGTTTTGTTGAAATCTTTTTATAGTTTACCCAATATGCTACGTCAGAGCCCTTTATGATTAGGGGCCTTACTGGGATTTTCTTAAGTGAGCATTAGGGCATTATTTCTAATTTTAAGCAGGTGACAGCTTGAGGCAGCTGAAGAAGTTGAGCAGGCTGCGGGGTGATGGAGCAGAAGGAGCTTCAGAGGAACCAGAAGGAGCTTGTTGGGGTCACACCTGTGTGTGCAATGGTTTGGGGGGTCGAGGACTTTGGGAAGATGCTCTCTGCGGTGATCTTTGGGAAGGGACGAGGTAGGGGTGCTAAGAGGAGCACCGGCACCAGGCTCCTGTGTCTGTGTTTGGGAGGTGTCCTCCTTGGGGCACCCCGTCGTGTGCTGGTCACGCTGCTGGGATGGCATGGGGGGGACAGGGCTGTTGTAATATTTCTTGCCTTGGGACCCGGTCCATTCTCTTACCCACCAGTGCCCGGCCGTGGTTTGGTTCCTGTTGGCTCGGCTGTAGGCGAGCTGGGCGCAGTGGAGCTGCTGTGGTGTCACCAAAATGTGTTGACACCACGCACGGACCCACCTCGGGAGCTGGCGTCTGGAATCCCACAGATCCTTCTGCCAGCGTGGCTTTAACGACCCTAAAATTAGGGCCACCACCCAAACAGAAGAGTTTATTGCATCCTTCCAGCTCTTCACACCAAGCCCTGCTGAGGGATGCACTCTGCCCTTTGGAGGCACCCAGGCTTCAGCAACAGCCTCTGCGTGCTTCCCGCTGGGTTCGTGCTTCCCGTCGGGATTGTTCATGGGGCCAAGAGAGGGGCTCACACAGACGTGGCAGCAATTTGGCACCACCAACCCTGCGCCCTGTCACCGTGCTGGCCTCGGATCCAGGATGCTGTGGGCTCCACGTGAGGCTGAGATGAGCAGCAGCACACGAGGTGATGTCCCCGTGATGCCAGGAGCAGCGGTGTCCTTGGGCTGTGATGGCTTCAGGTGTTCACTGCGTTTCCTGCGGCAGAGGTGTGCGTGAGCTGAAATGAAAATCTCACCAGCCAGCAGCATTGCTCTGACCAGGAGGTAAAAAAGTGATGATTTTCAGGTTCTTGGAGAGAAACTGCGGTGTTTGTTCCGTGTGCGTGCATCTCCATCAAATTTGCTGGCTCGTTCCCTGCCCGCTCGCTGGGATGGCTCCTACACGGCGTGCTCTGTTCTCCAAACCTTACTTTTAAGGGAAGGATAGTTCAATAGGTGCTTTTTTTGCTTCTTTTTTTGAAGCCATTTGCACTTCAGAGGTATAAAACTTGTTAAGGTAAGCGTGATACTGAGGAATGCAGACGGTTACGATGTTCAGCAAGATAAATAATCCCGTGACTTTTTATGTTAGGGAAAACTTAACTCCTGAAGAGTGGATTTGAGCGTATTTCTGCTCCACGGCTTCTAAAGCAGTTAAAATTGTCCTGAATCTCAGTAAAACCTGCTAGCAGGCAGCAGGAAGGGCTGGGAGGGTTGTCCTCCCCCCCCCCCGGCAGCTGCTTCACTCTGGTATTTTTAATTTCCCTCCTTTGTTCTCCCCTCTGCAGAGCTGGCGGTGGATTGAGTTTTGTGCTGTCCGAGGGTTTTCTGAGATCCGCGGGCTGCACCCTTCTGCTAGGGAGGGATCTGGGGGAGACAAAGCGCCAGGAGAGAGAGTGGCCCGGGGCAAGGCTTGGGCTTGCAACTCCAGCACGGGGCACCAGCTCCAGCCCGGTGTTGCCGGAGACCTCAAGCAGGGTGTTGAAATCCAGATTCTGCTGTGCTTGTCCCGCTGTAACTCCTATGCAGGAGTTCAAGCATCTTTTAATGCATGGCCTGGGCCAGCTTTTTTTTTTTTTTTTTTTTTTTTCCCCTCCTCTTTTTCATAGAACCGGACCGGAGATGCCAAACCAAACCTTTCATATCCTGCCCGGAGCGCTGGTTGCCCTGCAGACCAAGCCTCGCATGCTGCGGCCGCTGGGGCGCTTCGCATGGTTCCTCGGCACCAGAAAGCGGGGCGCTGGGAGCGGCTGTGCTCGAATGCAAATAACGCACGGCCCCAGGATGCTGGCGGCCGCCCAGGGCTGCCCTCTCCCTGGGGCAGCAGCCTGGCATCCCTGCGCAAAATGCCGTAGGATTTGCGCTCGCCAACGTCCTCCGAGCAGCGGGGATTTTTTCGGGGAGGACTGGTGGAATTTTATAACTCTTTGCTCCCAGCCTCTCGGGTTTTTCAGAGTCCAGGGCTGAATGAAGCGGGCCGAGGGTTGAGCTGGATTTAGCTGTGAACAGAGGAGCCCTTCACAAGCCCGCTGTCCGCGGGGTGGGGGCGGGCGCTGGGCTGAACAAATGGGGCGCTTTGGCTCCTTCGAGGGCAGAGACGAGGGCAGAGACGTTGGGGTGGGCTCAGGAGGTTGTTGGGATCGCTGGGGGGGGTTCTCTTCCTCCCCTTAACCCTTGCTCCACCCGTAGATCTCATTCCGTGTCAGTCTAGGAAGGTGTAAAAGCCTGGTGGTCTGTTAGGGGGATGGAGTGGACGTGGGGAGTATATGGGGACGGGAACAAGCTGGAAAACAGCTCCTGAGTTGGGTGTGAGTCTCTTCCCTTCAGTGAGGCACAAATAAAGAGCAGCAGAGCACGTGAAGAAGTTGTTTACAGTGCTTGGAGGACGGTGCTTGGATGGCTGCTGGCTGCAACGTCCGCGAGCAGAGCGCTGGCCTTTCTGCCTGGCCTTGCCCTGTCGTTTGATGCCAGTAACGGTGTCCGCAGCACGGAGCCCTACCACAAATGTCCCCATATTTTACTTCCAGTCAGTACTGGCAGCTGAGCCTCTCAAAAAAAGGAAAAAAAAGCGGATGATAAAATACTGTTCTTAACCAGATTGCGATGCTGTGAAGCAAGGAGCTGATGGAACCACGAGGTTTCTGGAGCTGACGTTGCACCAGGACGGACACGAGGCCGAGTCCTGCCCCGGGGCTGCTGCCTCGTGGCAGGTAACGCAGGGAAAGCACGCGGGATTAACGTGGATAATTTGCCCTTTAACAGAGCTGACAGCTGAGTGTCTTCAGCTGCCATAGCTGAAGCTGTTTTTTGTGGTCTGCTGGCAGGGTTTGGCCTCGCCGACGAGCCCAGGTGGAAATAGGAGCGTGGTCCTGGTGCGTGCCCTGCCTCCGTGCCGCCGTCGTGGCTGGCAGCAGGGCCCGGCCTCGGTTAGGAGCAGGGAATTGCATCAGCTGCCGGTGCTCGGGGAGGCACCGAGAGCTCCTTGGAGCATTTTGGCAGCGGGATGTGGGCAAGGGCCGTGCCAGGGCACCTTCAGGGCCGGCAGAGCGGGGCCCCCAGCGTGGGTCTGGCAGATGTCTCACAAAGGTCTCGATTCCTGGCACCGAGGCCTCATCGGTGGGCAGATATTGCACCGTCTCACTCAGGAAATGCTCGTCCTATGAGTGTTTGTGAAAGCAGCTCACACCTCTGCCACTGTGCTAGGAAAAGGAGGAGGAGGAGGAGGAGGAAGAGGCTGCGCCGGTGTGGGGAGAAGGCCTCGGACTCCGGGGCTCTGCCCTCAGCCTCGTCTTGGGCGATTTTTTTCCACCGAAAGCTGCGTGGGAAGGGGGAGAGCAAATACAGCGTGGCCTCCACTTTGGGAACAACTGCAGCTCGGGACAGAAAACCACTGGGGGGTTGCCAGGGGAAGTGGAGGAGGGGAGCAGCCACACGGGGAGCTGCAGGGGGAGGCCGGCACGGCACGGCACGGCACGGCACGGCATGGCACAACCCGACCCAACCCACCACATGCCCACAGCACAGGCCTGGTCCCTGCTGGCAGAAAGCTCTCCCCAGTCTGCCCTCAGTCCCACCGGGGCTGGTTCACCCCCCCCGGGCTGTGTAAAGGGTTTTTCAGCGTTTCCACAGGTCCCATTTCTCTCTCCTGGTGGTGTCTTCTTGCTTCCATCGTTACCTGTTGCTCCTCACAATGCCCTGGGATGATCTAGGCTCGAGGTGAAGGAAACTTTTCCATCCCAAATCCTTTCACTTCATTTTTTTGTGTCATTACCAGGACGGTTTAGCAGCAGCTGGCGGCTCTGCTCAGGTCCCTTCGCAGCCGGGCCTTTCGCAGGGCATCTCCTGGTGAAGAAAATTCTGCTCATCCCCAATTCCTGAGCTTTGCAGGGCTTTCTCCCTACACTCCGGTGGCATTTGGCAGCGTGGGTCCATCCGAAGGAGAGCCGGACTGGTGGACGGCTGAGGGCTGGGAGCAGCACAGCTTCTCCGGGGTCTAGGAGGAGCCGAGCAAACGCAGCTCATCAGACCTGTGGGGAACCAGGGAGCTCTCACGGGGCTTTAATTTCCTCTTAGGCAGTGGGCAAAGCCTCCTGCTTGGGGAAAGAGGGCATGGGTGTGCCTTCTGTCGGGGAGATCCCTGTGCCAATTCACCCAGAACTGCCTCGTGCACGGCTGCAGCTCGGTTTGTGTGGCTTCACTTGGTTTTAGCCCTACAGAGGCTGTGCTCCTCAGCGCTTATCTCCACGGGGCTCGTCCGGCTCTTACAGCACCGCAGCTGCTGAGACAACTGAACCTAGCACAGGTCGTACCGACGGCAGCGCCTTGACCTAGGTGTGGGCTGTGTTTGTTGGCAGGGCTGTATTTATCCTGCCTGTTTTATAACCAAACAGAGCAGGGCGCATGCCCCGGGCTGAAATGCCCAAAACCCCGGGCAGCAGCGAGCGGGGCCGGCCGTGAGCACCGTGGTCTGCGTCTGGGGACCCCAACACAGGGCAGCAGCACCTGCCCCAGGGGTGTTGGGGGGGTGTTTGCTTTCGGGAGCTTTTCTTTTGCTGTTCAGGACACTGAATCGAACCCACAGCTGCCTGTCGGGTGCTTGGGAAAGGACAGGAGCCTGTCCCAAGGACTTGCACTGATCTAACACGTTTTTTTTTTCCCCCTGCCTTTCTTCAGTCATGTTTAACTGCTGTGTTGTTTTTTTTGATGAAATGTTTGCCTCCCTCCATCTCTCAGCTGCTCCCCGTGCTTTAATCAGAGCAACCTGAGGACTCGGCACGTTGATGAAGTTGCTTCCTGCAGCTCTCCAAAGCGTTTCTGCGGGGAAGGCAGAGGCTGTGCCCATCCCCGCACATCCACCAGCACGGTGCCAGCCAGGAGGGGGCTGCTGCCACCTTGTCAAGGCTTTAACTCGATATTACCCCAGGATTGGAGGCCTTTTTCCATGGGTGAAGGCCCCCAGCCTCCCATGGGCACGGCGTTGCATTGCTGAGCATTTCTCTAGCTTGGCTCCGCCGCTCTTCCTCCTCCTCCACCACTCTTCCTCGTCCTCTGCCATTCTTCCTCCTCCTCCTCTGCTCCTCCTCCTCCACCACTTCTCCTCCTCCTCTGTTTTTCCTCCTCCTCCACCTCTTCTTGCACCACCCGGGCCCGTGTCAGCTCCCGGCTGCTAGCTCGGTGCGCGATTTACCGGCGGCGCCATCTGCTCGGGCTCACCGCGCGCTGTCCTTGTCGCTCAAGCTGAGTGCCACGCCAGCTGCGTGCGCGCCGCCCGACGCCTGCAGCCCCGCACACGTCACAGCCTCCACCAGGGGATCGAGCCTACCTGGGAGTGCATTTATTTTTAGAGAGTCGAGCCCCTAAATCAGTTTTCTGTCCTGTGGCCGTGTCCTGAGCTGGAGAGGCTGCACGGCCGTCCTGTGTTGTCCTCCACAGCCTGCTTTGTGTGTGCTCTTGCCCAAAGCGGTGCCCGTGCAGCAGCACGAGGAGGAGTTTGTCCTGGAGGGTGGATGCAGGAGCTGCTCACGGCGCTGCCCGTGCCACCTTCACCGGCACCGTCTGCCCCCAGGATGAGCCACGTGGCACAGTCACAGCCATCTGCCTCTCCCCACCCTTCATTTCCAGCTTCAATCAGCCCCGTTTTGGGGCAGGTGGAGCGAACCGGTCTACTAATCATCATTTCTAAGCCCCTGATGTTTAGAAAGAAAGGAAGTGTGTGTCCCTGCCCCCAGCAGCTGGGTGTCCGCCTGAGGTTGGGGGTGCCCGTGACTTCTTCCAGCGCTCTGTTTTGTGCTCGGTTGCCACTTTCTAGTGAAGATACTGCTTTGCAAGGTGTTCGTGTAGAGATTAAAACTAAAGAAGCTCCGCACCGAGTGTCCAAAAGCTGATCTACGGGAGGAAAAGCTCTACACTGCAGCAGAGGGGGGGGAATGGAGCCGGCTCTGGAAAGCCTCGGCTCTAAATATAGAGGGAGCGCGCTGCGCCCGGCGCTGTTTTGGAAAGTGTGGCTGAGCCATCGCTGCCTGTCCTCCCCTCCTCCCCCTGTGCTGCGGGGGGGCAGAGGATGAAGCAGACGTTCCCGCGTTTCGCTTTCTCGGTTTATTTTGGGTTTAAATCCAGTGGGTTTTTCCGGGGCAGGATGTGCCCTGATTTTAAGGTGAAACAAGGAATGGCTGTGCCGCCGCTCACACCGCCGTGCTGCCTCGGAATCGAAATGGGCGTTGGGTGGTTTTTTTACCCTTAATCTTGATTTCTGTGTAATGGAAATAAGAGTGAGGCTTCATGGGGCAGGACAACGTTGTTCCAGCAGGCACGGGGGCTTTGGAGCATTGTACAGGTGCTTTATGGCCTTGCAGAGGAAAGCCAGAGGAGGAAGCAGTTCCGAGGTGCTCTCAGCAGCTTTCGACCTTTCTTCTACCTGATTTTTTTAAAAACATTCCCAAGGTGGATCCCCAGCAAGCCAGCACAGTCCTGCAGAGATCTGGCTTAGAATCCCAAACTCTGGGGATGTTCCCAAAGTCGGGATTACCTGCAGATGCTGAGGGTGCCTTTTGTAAAAAAAAAAAAAGCGCTCTTCTCCAGTGAAATTGTCCTCTGCTTCTGAAATGAGAGTGTGGTAGAACTTCACTGAAACATCGCTGGTGGAGAAGTAATGTGCTCTGGAAAGCCTTGTGGGAAACGATGCTCCAAAAATGCCATCGGTCTCGTGGGTGACGGAGTCGGAGCAGCGCTGCCTTCCCAGAGATGCTCAGAGAAAGCTCCCGGCAGGAGGAGGGAGAAGGTCTGGTGCCCGGCCACCCCTTTCCTGCGGTGTTATCCCTCGTGGAACAGAATAAAGCCTGGCTGGGATGGAGATCTGGATTCGAGCTCGGTGATGGGGTGATGCCAGCAACCGCTGAGCCCCCCGCATGCTCCACCAGCCCGGCACAAGCATGCAGAACGCGTCTCGCTCTGAATTTGTGGGTTTCGCTTGCAGGTCGAAGGAGCCAACTCCTTAGTTTCAGGGTATTTTGCTTAGCTGATGTGAAACCCGTAGTCACCCCGGTGCTTTTCTTAGGGCCACGTTTGGCAGCAGGAGGCCTGAACGAGGGCAGATGCGTCAGAGGTGCAGATTTTTCTAAGAACTTGCTTATTGCTGTGGCGCGCAGTCTCTGCAGTGCTTCGGTAATAAATCTCGTGTACCACGTATTGCTTTCGCTCTCGTGGCTGGTTTCAGCTTCCAGCCGGGTCAATCTCAGCAGCAGGGGACTTGGGGTAGTTGGGGAAGAAAAACGTGGACCTCGCCGGGGCTCCTCTGCCTGGTGGGAGGGCGGTGGGGTGGCTGTGCTCCAGCCTAAACAAGGTGCTCGGTGCCAAAAATGCTGTAGGAGGAAGGGATGGGGGGAAGAGGGAATTATTTTGTCACTAATTCCTTATTCTCAGACATCCAGATGTGGCAAAGGCGTTGTGCAGCGACACTGGATTCGTGTGTGCACTTCTGTGTGCCTTGTTTCTGCATCATGTTGTGCTTTTCTTTCTTTCTGGGTAGTTTTAGTATTTACCCACCGGAATCAGGATCCTTGTGATCCATTCCCATGGTGTTACAGCTTCTAACGTAGGAGAGTGGAGCCGTGGATTTGTGTGTCCCTTACCTCTTTGTTTATTCCTGCCTGGAGCTTGGTGGCAGGGAGCAGGGCGTTTTTGTAGCAGTTGGCTCTAAAATGCAACGCTGTTGTCCACGTGCTAGCAAAAGCGTATTTATGCTCCTGCTGAACCGTATTTTGTGGTCGCAGCAGAGATAAAGAAGGTGGGAAATCAGCCAAGGGTTGCAAAGCATGTGGGTTCCCCCATGCAGCCGTGAGATCGGGGGGTGCATCTCGTTTGGTAATTTCTGCTCTTTTTTCCTGGCTTTCTTTGCTCAGTCGAGCCATCAGAGGCAGAAATCGAGTTTGCCGTTTCCCCCTTTCCTTTGCAACACCTCCGTGCAGGGCAGCAGCTTGTGCAGGGCGCTGTCAGCTCTGCTGCTCGCCTCCGAACAGTAGATGCTCTCTGAAAACCCAACGATGATGCGTTGTGAGAGTGGCCACAGCGCCTTAATTGTGGGCCTGTGGTTTGTGCTGGTGTTCGAGCCTATTCTGTGACGGATGCCAGAGGTGCTTTGAAAGGGGATAAGCTGAGGGAGGGCGGGCAGGTGGGTGTTATTTCTTCGAGACTCGGCGAAGTGGCTCCGGCTGATGCAGCCAGGTAGGACTGGAGCTGCTGGTTCAGCTAAGCGTGGAGTAAAACCTTGACGCTTGCATAGGCAGAACTTCAATCACTGGGTACCAAAAGTTGGTTTAATATCGCTCTGCGGAGGCATGGCTTTTCCAGCACGCCTGCAGTTGGGCCGATAATTATTGGTGGTGGCTAGATGGTATCAGTCGTGCCATTCAGCTTGGAGCTTTTGATCTGGCTGTCAGTTCTGCCGGGTTTTCCGTGGGCTGTGTAATTAAAATCTCACTCAAAATCATCCCCCCTTCCCCTGTCTGTTTTTGCAGGAGACGAAGGGCAGAGTGGAGATGGGCAGCAGACCGTGCAGCCATCGTCAGTCGCTGGAATTGGCTCCAAGCCCACGTCTCGGACCTGGAATACCGAATCCGGCAGCAAACGGATATTTACAAGCAGATTAGAGCCAACAAGGTGAGGACTGTTTGGCTACGTGGGGTTTTTGCCCTGCCTCCTAATGGCTCTCTCCCTTCCGCTGCAGCGGGGAGTGTGTGTGCAGAGCGTGATGCAGTTTTTCCCCCCTGCATCTCAGAAAGCACATTGCACGGCGCTGACTAATGGTGATGCAATTTGGCATGGGCTGAGTGCAATTCTTTTCCCTGCTTCAATACGGTAACAAGAAGAGAGCAATCCCTCACCTAGAAGTCAGTCTTTGGGTGCCAAACAAAACTACTGCTTTTGCACGCGTGTTGCACTCGCCCACCACTCCAGGCTTGGTTTTTTATTTGATTTGTTTAACCTTTCTTTCTCTTTGGGAGTATCTGAAGTCGGGGATAAGGAACAGCTCCACCAGAGGCTTGCTGGGGAAGGGAGGGGACCCTGGAGGAAGTTAGCTTCAGATGCTATCACAGAGCACAGGCTTAAAATTGAGTCAAAAAAAAAAAAAAAAAAAAAAAGAAAAAGAAAAAACTGTAGGTGCTGACCTTTCTTTGTGGAAGGAATTTATTTTTTTTCAGACTTGCTCTCAGATGGCAGGAGAACGGGGGAGAGCGGAGAAGGATGAGGAAGGAATCGTTATCGAGACTTGTCCAGGCGTGCACGTCTAAATGTCAGCCCTTGCAGGGAGGAATGTCTGGAGTTTGTGGCAAGAAGGATCTTGGGATTGCATCAACTTAGAAATCCTCAGGAATTCAGTGTCCAGTGAACTCTTTTTCCCAAGATTTACGGTGGAATGGGGATGGCCGGGAGGGAGACTTCCAGAGGGGCAGAGAGGCACGGGCAGGAGAGGAAGACTGTGGTCTTTTATGCAGCTATGCAGAAGAACAGGCTGATGGGGTGAGGGAGGGCTGGAAATGAGTAGGTGGAGGAGCCCGGCTGGCTGAAAGGGAATAAATACATCAGGGAGAGGAGAGGAGAGGAACCCTTATCCCTTCTGCCTTAATAAACCAGGTCTTGCAAGGTGGTTTTGAAGTATCAAATAGAAAATGGCTAAACATTTATGAGCTAATAAAGGAAGGAGATGGGGAAGCTCATCTCATGAAGTAGAAGATGCGGTGCTTTCCCCAGGTTCTGACAACTTGTCAGACTCGTGAAGTGGCCTCATAATGGCTACAAGCATCCCATGTGTTTGCATCTAAGGCTGCAGTCTCCGGGTCTGAAAGGAGAACATCACAGCATTGTGTCAGAGTTGAAAAGTGCGTCTGAGGGTTCGGGAAACAGCTTGTCGCCTTTTTTTTTCGTTTGCTCAAACAAAAACTCCTCAACTGCGGTAACCTGATGGGTGAATTCAAGATGAAGCCTGCCAGTTACCATGGCAAAAGAGTTGGGATACTCGGGATCTGAGGGTGGCTGCACAGGAAAGCAGCAGTCACAGCCCCTGTCCTTCTGACGGATTCATGGAGGTCACCGCTTGCACCCAGCTGTCGTGTCGGTGTCATGGAGCTCACGGATGCCTTGGCAAATGTGTTGGGGTTTTGTCAACGAGGAGCTCGGAGAAAGACTTCTAAATCAACTTGCAGCAAGCAGAGAAGACGAGGAAATAAACACACATAACGCAGGAGACTTCGAATGGGCTTGACTTCAAACTGTACAAGGGCAAGAGTTAAAGAATTTGGAGACACCGTCTTTTTTTGGTCAGCATAACTTAACTCTGGCTTTTTTTGGCCTAAAACATAAGGAGGTTAAGGTGTAGGCTCTGGAGGCATTCACAGCCACTATTCCTTTTTATTCCTTTTCTGGTTTTATTGCACTTGTACGTTAAAATGTCCATCCTGGCCGACCCTTGCAAGCAGGGCGCGTTGCTTTGTCAAAGCAAATGAAGGGAAGGACAGGGCAGGGGAAAACAACCTTAGGCTTTGAGGGTACATCGCTGCCCGGCGTCTGGGCTCTAATTGTGTTTTCAGCACATTGGGAGCGCTTTGGTCGGAGCCTGGCAAGATGTGGAGGAAAACAAGAAATCAGAGGCATGCGTGCACAGCTCGGCGTCAACTGCTGAGTTTCTGGCTGTCGGGCTTTGATTTTGTGTTGGTTTTGAAGCCTGCGTGCAGTTGATTGAAGGGACTGCATGTCCATGAAGGTAACGGGGTGTTTTTGTCTCCTTTCGCTGCTCTGCTTCCTTGGGCTGTTTTTAGAGGGGGTGCAGGATGATGCCAGTTTCCCCCATCGAGTCTGCGCACCTCCCTGCGTGTGGGTGGCAAGTGCTCGCTGTTGGAGGAGGAACGGAGAGCAGTTTCCCTCTCCCGTGTCTCTTTTCTCCTGAGTTTCCCCCGTAGATGAGGTAAATGAAGATGAAGGGCTCTTGGAGGAGTTTTGTGTAGCGGTGACTTGGCTGGAATACGATGACCAGGACACATCGGTGCGGTGGTGTCGGGCTCAGAGCACGACGAGCAACACCGCTGGGGACTCCCCATCTCTTCCAAAGGCTCCTGCTGTGTTCAGCCCCTTCCTTCCCCCTGGTCCCTTGGCAGAAGCTGCCAGCCTCAGCTGAACCTGCGTCCGAGAGCTGCGCGAAGGAGTTCATCATTCCTGTTTATTTTGGAGGATGCTGGTAAAAAGCAAGCGTTGCATGAGCTCAGAATAACTCGCCAAGCACCGTGGCTTTCCCTGGCCTGGAGGGAGTTGAAAGGGTGATGTTGCCCTTCTGACTCCTGTCTGTTACTCAGACGGGTGCAAATGACGGAGATTAAATATCTTCAAAGCAGAGAGCCCGTCCAGCCTGCGGATGGGCTGGATGGGGAGCAGAGCTGTGCACACCGCAGGCATCGCGCAGGAGAGTGCAGCCAAATCCCCAGCACAGGGACGTGCCTCTCAACATCCACCTGGATTATCCTGAGCCACCGGGCGCCTCGCTTCGTCCTCTTGCCTTTAGCTGAAGGCAGAAGTCCCCGCTGGCTGTTCCTGTTCCTGATGCGCACGCTTCCCCATCTCATTCTCTCTCTGAGCAAACACAGCCCGAGCGCTTTCCGGAGCGTCAAAGGGAAGCAGTTCCCTCGCTGCCAAGTTTGCATTTAGTCCCGGTTCCTCCCCTTTTTGTGTCCCTTGTCTCCTACACTGGACACGCGGGAACGAGCGACCTCCTCTGCAGCACGCCCGGGGATGGTTCGAGAAGCGGCAGCAGAACATGATGGGTGCTTCCGAGAGGGATTTTTCCAGGAATACAAGAACAGCACAGCAGCATTTAATTGATTTTAGGCTTCCAGCCTCTCTCGTCTGCTAAACAGCCTTCTGGGATCTCAGAAAACTATAGAAAATTGTCGTCGTGTTTATCTAGAAGCTGGCTGCTTCCTGATTGCTGAGGCCACGTAGAGTTGTATTTAGTTTATGAATGAGCTATTTTTAAATAAGTGATCCCTGAACGATGAGCTACCACTGTTTCTCTGGAAAGCCACAGCCGTGTTGTACAGAAGATGGTGTCAAGGTGTAGGATCAACCTTACGAGAGATTTGAGTGGCCACGTGCCATGGCTTCGGTCAGTGACACTGTTACGTGTGAAATCTGGTTTTGAGGACTTTGAGGGATGCCTGGCGGCTCTTTCCTCTCCAGATAATGTGTCCAGGTCCACTCTCAGGCTGACTGCCCTGGGACACATGGAGCAAACTCTGAAGTTGTTCCCAAATGACCTCTCCATCCAACTTGCTCCGGCATGACTTATCCCAGCCGTATTCATGGCCTTTAGGTTCTGGCTGTCACCCCTCGCACATTTTAGCCTGCTTTGGTGTGGTTTAGCTGGGAATAGGCATAAATGCAATGATTTTATTTTACTTTGTGCCATGGAGTGAGCAAGCAGTCCTGCCGCCGGAGTGAGCTTCGCTTGGAGAGAAACACCAACAGGACAGCGCATGCGACGGCTGATAAAACAGCGCTGAGCCACCGCGCTTGGTCCCGCTAGCTCTACGGCAGGGGCTTGTTTATCGGTGTTGTTCTTCCCTTACTGAATTTTGTGAATATCACTTCTTTGAAAAAATCTGCTCAGAGTTAGGAGTCTGACTGCAGATTTCTGGCACCCGCTGGAGCTGGTTTGCTCGGCTGCACTCGGTGCTGTTAAAGCAGCCGCTTCCTGCTCTGTGCTGCAGCCAGCGAGCGTGCAGGAGGAGGGGAAGGATGAAAAGGGAGCTCGGTGTCTGCTCCCAAAGGGCTGGAGGTGTGTGGTCTGTCCTCTGCCACCATCCTTCCCCATCCAAGTCCAGCTCCGATGTCAGGAAAATCCAGCGGGGGACTCGGTTTGGCATCACGTCTGGAAAACGGGGGGATGCAAGCCTCGTTTTGCAGTGGGTTCAGGTTATGGGGTTTTTATTTGAGGATGAAGGATGCGCAGTTTCCCTGCTGAACCCGAAGGATCCATGGTTAATTCGTGTTCCCTTCCCTCTTTTTCAGGGGCTGATAGTTCTCGGTGAAGCAGCACCCCCTGATCCTGCGGTAGATGATGCGTCCCGTGCCGTCAGCGCTGAGGGGAAGCTGGAGCCCGGGGCTGAGCGGCTGGTGAGTGCCAGCAGCAGGGCGATGCTGGGGGCCGGGTGCTCCGTGATCCTGGAGCCAGGAGGGATGCTCAAACCACAGGGCTCTGCAGGAGCCCCTGCAGGGCTTCACGTGGCCATGGCCCCGCTGTTGGTCCTGCCCCCTCCCGGGCTATTTTGGGGTTAATGAACGATACGATTTAAACACCTTTTAGCCCAGAGTTCCTTGGGTACCTGTGCAATATGCCATTAGCATGTTATGAAGCTTAAAAATCCTAACTAATCCTTTCCCTCTAGCAACAGTACCTCAAACTGAGAGCAGCACAATTAGCAAAGGCTTCTGAAGATGTGACTATTAATAATCTGCCGGAGCTTTACCCCTCAGAAAGGGAACTAATGATTTCAGGGAGATGCACTGGAAACTATGTGGAGTGCCAGGTATTTATTATTTAATGCAGAAATGTAGGCCACAGAGTAAAGGCTTGATCGTACCGCTCGCTCTGGCTGTGATTACTTTTGATCCTGCGGGACGCATCGGCGTATTAAAACGGAGGGTTTTGAAGTCGTGGTGTAGTACGAGGAGAAGGGTGGTCCCTGCCTGGCTCCAGCTCCTGCTGCCAGGCTGCAGAGCTGCCGCTTCCCTGTCCTGATGGGGAGAAGCAAAACTTCACTGCAGTGGGAGTGCTTGGGTTTTGCAGCCCAATATTCAATGTGGTTGATAGAGAGAAAAAAATTAACTGAAAGCGACCGTAAAATTGTACTTCAACTATTTCCTCCTGTCGCTGGTGAGACTTTGTCGGGGTTGTTCTGATAGTGAGCGATAGCACGAAATGCTGTGAAATTTTTGATTAACAGCGCACCGCGAGGGGTTCTGACAAGGGACTGTAATGAAATGTCCCCTTGCTTAACGTTGCCTTTCAGCTGTGCGTTTGGAATTTAAGGCTTTAATTAGCAGATTAGCTCAGCCCCAAAACTCCGCGGTGTAATTGGTGCAGCGAGCAGGTTGTGCTCAGGACCGATGGCGCTTCAGATGGAAACGGAGCCGCGCCGCAAGAGCAACAGGAGGCTGCAGAGCGGCGATGGCAGGGCCGCCACAGATCATGATTGAAGCAGAAGCATTACGCAGCGTCTGGTTTTGAACAGTGATGTCCGTCTGTCATCCCCCCCCCCCATCCACGCTTTAACCCAAAAAGCACTCAGGGAATAATAAACAAAGGCTGGGACAGCGTGCTCCGGTTCTCCTCGGAAATAGCAGGCTCCTGCGCTGCTGGATTGGCTGCTGGTTGGGAGCTGACCTGTAAATAGGCTGATAACAGAGACAAATAATCAAATTTAACAATGATAAGGAAGAAAATTTTCTTTCTTATCTGTCTAAATCAGGATGTTTATCCAATGATACGGGTATATTTTCAACCTGGAATCTGTAGATGGAAGCACTGTGTCCCTTCCGACTCTGTCCCTACAGATTTAAGACATTGTCCGTATACTTAAAATCACCACGCTGCCCTTTTTCAGGTTGTCTTAAGCATCTCTATATGGATAGAATAGAAAATGTCCAGAGATGTACATCTCTGTGTGTACAGAATAGAAAACATCCACAGATTTAGTACAGAGGAAAGAAAATGCTTGCTCAGGCAGCACTTCTGGTGCTCAGCCACCTCACTATTGCCATTCACTCAGTCCCTGCTTTGTCCCCTTTCTCATCCCTTTCCCTGGGACAGAAGCTCTTCAGACAGGGATTTTTATTGCTGGAGCAGTAGCACTACGGAGATCCGACCTCTTCCAGATTTTGGAGGTAGCAGTGACACGAGGAACAGGTACCAAGAGCAGCAAAGAACATCTGCGTGAAGCAGGCTTAGTTACTACGAAGTAAAGCAGTAGTAGCTAACGCCTGGCACCTTCTTGCAACAACTTCTGCAGCTGTCCTTGCTCCTCGGAGGATGCCTGCTCCCGAAATGGGCTCTTCCTCCCCCTGCACACGTGGCTGCTGGTGGGTGTGCGTGGCACCCGGCTGCCCGCTTCTCCAGCGGGGCTGGAGGCGTCAGCCAGCAGAAAGGCTGCCTGCAGGCACCCAGCTTTTACGCCCTCCTGCAGGAGGGTTTGTGCCTAATGAGACTTGCTCATAAGGATGGGGTGTTGAGTCACAGCCTTGATCTGCTCAGAGCCAGCGATTAGCCCAGAGACCATTCCTGGTGCATGAGGACACTCAGTGGAAGGGTAGCTCAGGCCTCTGCTGGAGAGCTGCTTATCGTTTTGGCACTCCTCGGGCTGCTTACAGTTAGATTTTTCTTTTGTTCAGGCTCGGAGAGCGGAAGAGGTCTGCAGTGCAGGGTTAGGGGAGGGAATACCTCCCATCTCATGCCCAGCTCTTCACCTTTGGGTCTCATCCACCCCTGGGACCTCCTTCGGCCAACCTGAATCCAGGATGTGTGTCCTTGGGCATCAGCTCGATCTGTAGGACGTGGCTGATAATCCCTAGAGGAATTAATCATAGCAGCAGTGAGGGAAAGGCTTTACAGAGCAGGCTTGGAAAGGTGCGTTGCCAACTTCCACTTTAGAACTGGAAGCCCAGGGTCATTAAATATTTTTGCCTGAAGATGGGAATAACGTGAAGCCCTGAAGAAATAACTCAGCGTTGATACCTGTTCATTGCTGGACTTGCTAGCAAGAGGACGCAGTTGAAATTTTAATAATACATGAGAGAAGATACTGATGGATGACTTGCTAGGACTTTGCCGTGCCCTGGGGGCTGTGTCTAGTAATGGGTGAGGGTCTGAACTTGTGTTTTTGGGGATGCGAGGGACATTTCTGGTCCTGGGTCATGGCTACCCCCCTCCCAGCACATGCTCATGGAGTGGATCCTGTGCTGCTGGGAGAGGTGCTCTTGCAGGCTCCTGGTTTCACGTGCAGCCAGCAGCAGCATAAAGCTGTATCTGACCATCCTCAAAGCTCCAGGCATCCCCAGGACCTGGACTTCCAGCCCCAGAACCTGGAGAAAAGCTCAGCGTGGAGCATCGCCGTGGTTCTGCTGTGAAGATCCCAGCCTGGCTGCCCTGCCAGCCCTGCAGAAGCGCGCGGCACGGGAAGGTGCGGCCGGGGATAGCTGGGGACAGAGTCTGAAGGCTGGAGATCTCCGTGCTTGGAGCTGGTCATGCAAGAGCCCGGTTAGGGAACGCCCATGTCCAGTGCGATAGGGAGAGCCTGCGGTGTGACTGATAAAAGGGACTTTGCCCTGACACTTTGCAGCTCCTCTGCAGGAGGCGGCTCGCCCCGTATTCCTATCTCAAATAACCAAGCCAGAGACCGCTCTGGAGAAGAGCTTCCTCCTTTAAGGCCCTTCCTGGAGGAGAAAATAAATAGCCCTGTTTCAAAAGAGCTCATGAGTCATGTGCACCCGCCCTCCCGCGCGCCGGCCCTGCCTCCGGCGGAGGTGTCGGGTGATGGCACGGGCTGGCCAAGGCTCTGCGAGCCGAGGGGAACGGCTCTCGCCCCGCTTCACCTCCTCGCTTCACCTCCTCGGGGTGCAGCCTTCAGCTTGCGTAAAGCTCCCAGCCCCGTCCGCCCCGTGCCTGGGGCAACCGAATAGCAGACGAGCCCATCAGCCCGGACAGGAGAAATGTGGTGTGTGTTTTTTTAGCAGAAGTGCAGAAAAGCCAGCCAAGTTCCTCAAATAGGCAGCGGGCAGAAGTTCTGTGCCTCGTCAGAAATGGCTCTGCCCCGGCTGAGCCAGGTCTCTGCTGGGCTCCACGTGGCCCAGCGCCGCTGTAACCCGATGGGGGTTGTTGGAGGGGTTGAGGAGTGGTTGCAGGGAAGGTTTATTGAATCGAGGCCGGTACCAGTGCCTCTGAGAAGGAGCATGGGATGGGCAGGGTGGCTGCCTGGACACCCGGATAGATAAAACGGCCCTTTGTCTTTTGTCTTTTTTATTAGTGCTTGAAATGCACCACCGCCCTTGGGTGCACAGAGGGGGAAGCCCAGCTAGGGAGACATTGGCAGCGAGTTTGGGAAGTGCTGCACAAGGGAAGAAAGTGGGGTTAACCCCAGGAAAGAGGAGGAGCGTGGCTGAAAGTAAAAGACAGGGCTGCGAGGATGGGTTTGGGGGAGCCTCGTGGCAGGGCAAGGATGTGCCAGGCCTCACCGGCACCGATGGAGAGCGGGGATGCTACGGCAGGAGGCACAAAGCCAGCGTGTGCAGGGAGGTGACAGCGACAGCCCCCCTCTTTTGCCACTTTTAGGCCAGCATGAGCTTTGCTGTATTCGATATTTCCGTGCTGGAGCCATGCAGTAGCTGCAGCTCGTTGTAGCTTGAGAGGGTTTGTCTGCTTCTCACACCCAAGGCAGGAGGGAGAGGAGGTCTTCAGCTTAGCCCGTACTTGCTTCCCTCTCCACAGAGGTGTTTCCAGCTTTGTGTGTATCCGGCACTTTGAAAGGGTTGGCCCGCTTACACCCCAAAACCACAGCCTGGGTGCATTTTAATTTAAAAGATCTTGCAGAGTGCTCTTTGGACCGTGCTGGCACAGGTATTGAGTTAAAATGCAAATTGACTTGTCCGAGTCCGCTCTCTTTGCTGCCCATTTTCCCCCAAAATGCTGAGGCAGGCACTTGCAGCTCCGTGGCTTGCAGCACGCCGTCCGACGCGAGAAGCAGCCTGCGAGCTGTGCAGGTGGTCAGGAACTTCTCTGCACCTCGACACAAAATGCTAAAATCTCCTGAAAAACCTCAGCCCAAGTCTTCCATGCTCTATAGCGGTCGCCCGAGGGGAATTTGGAGCCTTTGCTTCTCACCTGGAAAGCGCCGTTGTGGATCCATCCTCTTGCCAGAGCTGCTCCCCACTGAGTCCTTACAGCCCTGGTCTCCTGTTCACACTGACTCCTAAATCCCTGGTTTGAAGTCCTGCTCAGAAGCCCGTAGCTACAGTGCAGAAACCTCAGCTCGAAACTAGCAATAAGAGCTGTAGCTACTTAAGAATATTTCTAAACATTAATTTGTCATTTTTTTTCTCATCCTTCTGTAGAGTGTTTCTGGATCCCAGCCACTAGAGAACTTGGGGATTTCTGCTTCAAGTACTCCTGAATCCCATCCCGCCAAGCCCTGTGGAGCACCGAGACCCGTCAATGGAGTTATTAACACGTAAGCTGCCCGTGTGTTACGGATGGAGTCTGATTTTTATGATTGCAAAGCAGCCTGTAACGTGCCGGTTGGTAGTAATTGGGTGGGTAATGGTATGAATGGTTTCTTTTTGAAAAAAAAAATATGTTTGGTACTAGATCGTGCTCGGAAACAGCGTTGGAGGAGATCTCTTGCTTGAGGTTTTATGCTGCATTGTTTTTCTGAAAATGGTATTGAACTGAGCTGTGTTTACATGAGCAAGCCCTGCAGGCAACTGTGCAGTGAGCATGTTCAAAACTGTTCCTTTATGGGTATTTTTAATACACTTGCAAATTGGGTGATTCAAAGATACTCGAGGCCTGCTTGCAATTAGCTTGCAGAAATCTGTAAACCATTGGCCTGCGTTTCTGAAGATGTAGAGGAACCCAAATCCCATTGATTTCCTTGGGAATGGGATTCTCTAAATCCTTTGTTTCTCCAGGTTGTTTTTGTTAAGAAAATCTTTTAAGTGCATAAATGCAAACAAGCGACAGAAGTTCTCCTGTGCTACAGGATGATTTCAGGGTTGAACCCTAAGTTCTGTAGTGGCTAGAGAAGCGCTGCCAGCACCTTTGCCCTTGCTTAGTACCTTGGGCAGGATGCTGCAGCGTGAGCCAGCGCAGAAATACGGATTGACCAACTCATCGCTACAGCTGAAACGCTGCAGGCTACGACAGGGCCCTTTATATGCCCGTAGCCTTTGAACTACAGAGCATTAGACTGCAGGGCTTTCATGTTTTGCATTTTTAGAAATGAAACACTTGTGAAATACACATGAAAAGCTGGGGAGCTGCTCTGGTATTTCGTGCGTGGCGTGGTGTATTGATGCCACGGCAGGGTAGGGTTACTGCACGCGGACAGGAAACTCCTTTGTGTGTGAAACAGAAAGGTGAGGAGCAGCACAGCAGTGACACCAGAAAGGTGCAGAGAGTTGTTAGAGGTACAGTTACCGAGTACGCATCGGAATCAAGTTTACATCTATGCTTATTATTTTTACTAGAAAATTGCAAGGTCTCTGCCTTGCGCTCTCTAGCACCTAAACTCACTAGGACCTCTAGGCTTAAGATACCCTGAACTGTAATTCTGGGGCAGGGTGAATTCTAGGATTAAAGCTGTTTGTGGCGAGAGTGGCTTTTGGGGAGCTTGTTCCATGCCTGGCTTTAAGAACTGCTTTTTGTTCAGAACTTCCAAAGCTTTTTGGTCAAAGGTTGAGAGGTGGGAGAGAATGTGGAAAGTGACCAAAGCAAAAGCAGAAATTTGAGCTGGCTTAATAAAACTACTGCCTTGTGAAACTGCAGTGCTTTTAACCCTGCTAAGGTCTGCATCTCGACCCTGTCTGGTACTGCTGGGTCATGGGGGATGGCTGAATGAATAACGCTCGTCTTTCTTCCTCTCCTCTCTTCTTGGGCAGTCTTCAGCCTGGCCTGGCAGAACACGCTCAGGGAGATGGCCAGGAAGCTGAGGAGCTCTTGCATAAAAAGCAACGACTGAACATGGTTTCTTCATCTGATGGAACGTGTGTAGCAGCTCGCACTCGCCCAGTACTAAGCTGTAAGAAGCGGCGGCTTGTTCGACCTAGCAGCATTATGCCCCTTTCCAAAAAGGTTAGTACTGTCCTTTTTTTCTTTTTCTCTTTTGCTGCATGTAGAACAGGGTCCTGGTAAGCTCCTGATGTGTTGGCCCACTGCTTTTTATTTACATGAAGAGGAGAAGCTCTTAATTGATGGAGACTTCTGTTAGCTGTCACTGTGGAGGGGAGATGCTGAATTCTGACATGAGGCCTTATTTTCTAAAACCAACCAGCCTAAGGTAAACTTCAGGCTGGGTAGTTGAATGTGGTGAAGCCTGAGCAGTGAAGTGAACCTGTGGAAAGTCAGGTATCAGGAAACCTTCACCCTGAGCACAGGAATTAACACAGACCAAGAACTTGCTGCTGCTTGCTTCGAGGAAAACTGCAGCTGTCTGCCCAGGTGTACGGGGGATGTCTTGCAAAAGGCCTGCAGAAGTGACCCTGCTCCCTTCTGCTACTTACGTTTGGAAATCACTGAATGTTGTGATTCTGTTCCTTTCCTTTTTTTTTTTTTAATTTTGTACTCTTCTCTGCATAGTCCTCCCTTGCCCATATGCAGGATTCAGTTCAGTGGAAATACAGTTTATTCCCTGAGCACCCTGTGTGAGGAAAGGCCAAGCTTCATTCATTTTTGACCTCCCCTAGGAATGCCATAAACTGTCAGTTGGAGGATAGATGGTAAGAAATTGAGGGAATAAGGACATTTTTCTGTGCATTTGTGCTCTTATGATTGCAGAACCATAGATGGCTCAAATTCACTTACCTTTGAGTCAGTGTTTCAAGTCAAACTTCATTACCACGAGGTTTCAGGGGGTTTCACTCTGCAGGAGCTAGAGTTTAAAAGAGAAAGCCCAAAAAGCATCCTTCTGCTGAGCAAAACAGTTTCTTGGCCAGCTGAGTTAGCTTAAAACAGCAAAAGATTAACCAGTTAACCTGGGGTATTTCTGGTGGACCTCTGCAGTGATTGCTTGTGAGATTTTCAGTGTTTTGAAGCTGACAAGCTATCTACCATCCCATAGGTAGTGCTAACTGTGCACTTGCTGTTCAAGGAAGGTCTGTTAATTCTGAGTTAGCTCTTGACCGCATTCATCTACTACATTTGATAATCAGAGCTGGTTCAGAAAAGCAACTCCAGGGAGTGGAAGAAGTGCTAGGTAGCAAAGGATTTGTGTGGGCTCTTCCAGATATTCAAGAGAAGATATTCTTCAAGTGAGGAGATGGCTTGTAGAAAAGAGAGGCTTAAAGGGGAGAGGCTCGGTAGCCTGCATGGATTGGGAACGGGATCGGTCTTGTGGAACAGGACTGAATAAAGATATTACCAGTAGTCCAAATCCTGGTGTAAACTGGTCAGCTCCACGCCTCGTTCCAGCAGTTTTCCTGATAGTTTGCAAATTATTGTGGTAATTCTTAATGTTGTCATCTATGCACTACACAAACCCAGGCCACTCTGTTCCTCCACATAGGACGTGGCTCTTGGATCTTTTTGTCTTTCTGTTGTTGTTTTTCTTCTGGTTTCCCTCCATTTGGTGCATGCATTTCATGAAATGTGCACCCAGAACTGGGCGCAGCCCTCCAGCTCGCCCATGAGTAACGCCGAGCAGAGGCAGGATTACCTCACTCGCAGAGCCATCCTGTTTGTAAAGCCCCGTGGGGTGTTAATTCTCAGTAATGGTACGACACTGCTGATTCATGCTCGTTTTCTGATCCATAACCACCACGAGCTCCTCTGGGCAGAGCTGCTGCTCACTTGGCTCTTCTTCCTTGTCACGGGTCGCTGCAGTGCCTGCCTGGTGCTTTTGCCCGTAGTGAGTTGGGTTTGATTTATTTGAGATCACTTCTCTAATTTGTAACCGTGCCTGGGATTGCAGCTCTTTCCTTCAAGGTGCTTGCAGCCCTTCTGAGCCTTCAGGATATTCTCTCTTCCATCATTCAAGTCATTAGTGGAAATTATTTGAATAATGCTAGACTCAGACCAGGCTTTTACAGGATCCAATTTGAAGCATCCTCACATTCTGACAGGGACTCATTGGGTACTGTCTCTGTATGGGTTTTACATCCAGTTGTGCATCCGTGCCACGGTGGTTTCATGTAAAGGAAGTCTGAGGTCTATAAATCTGAATTGGAAGTCTGTCCTGGTTAAAAAACAAGAGGAAAAACTCTTCACTCTGTAAAGACATCCCTGTAGGTGCCAGCTCTTGGCGTAACGATGGCTCTCTGACTTGTCTGAACTAGAAAAAGGCGTTTTTCCTCTCTGACAATGAAATTGTGCTGCCTCATGGTTTTCTAAATGAGTTCTTCAACATAGATAAACTCTTTTAATCAAACCTACTAGATGTTCAGCTGTGCAGGAGAGTTGCAGTTCTCAGGTTTGTAAAAGTGTCCATCCAAGTCTGGGCTAAGCCAGTGGTTTTCCTGCAGGGTGTTGCAAAAAAACTGAGCCTTGAGGACTTTTTTCATGAGCTGTCAAAGGGGAACGTGTCAACAGAGCCCTTAGAAACATGACCTCTGAATTGCTGAATTCCCTGTCCCCTTCCCAGGTCCACCGTAACAGCCTGGTGCGATGTAGCTGCGACGTGAACCCCTCGTGCGCTCTGTGCGGCACCCGGAGCTCGACGACTCTGGAAATCCAGTACGATGCCCCTCTGCTGGAGCGCCTCTCCCAGCTGGACTCCTGCATCCATCCTGTTCTATCATTCCCAGATGGTAAGCACGGCACCAACAGGACAACCAGGGCCCGAAATGGGAGACGTGGGACGTGCAGGGCTTCACCCCGAGGAATTGCAGAGCTGCTGGGCACTGTTGTTAAGACCGAGCTCCTTCATCTGCAAGTGGTTTTAGGAGCAGAGCGCTTACTGGAGCCTGCGAGTCCACGCTGGGACCTGGCCCTCAGGCTGGTGTCATTACAAACCAGTTGAGAAATATTGGCTTCTGCAGAATTTATTCATCTGTGTAAAATTACTTGTGGATTGGTTGAAGTCACAGAAAACTTCTTTGACCTTGTATGGAATTGTAAATGAGCTGAGCTGGGTCAGAGGGTACAAGAAGGGATGTTCCCATTAGGATGCTCATTTCCCTGTGTTCTGGTTTCAAGGTTAGTCATCGTTAAGAGGAGTAATTCACCACCCCTAGCTGTGGGGCATTCACACTCGGTGCGCAGGGACTTCTCCCAGCGCTGTGGTAGTTGTAGTTTCCAGGGTCTTCTGCTTCCTAAGCTCCCGACTTAAAAACAAGCTGCTGCTTTGACCAAAAACAACTGCCCTGCAGGAAATTGGTGTCCTCCTGTCATCTTTTCCCTCTGATCCCAGAATACAGGGCTGCAAACTGGCACTTCTATCAGGAGAGCCAGGAATTAAACGTCACAGCAGTCTCTTTGCTTGCTAGGAGAGGCTGGCTGCCCAGGGTGTAAGACACCGCTGGCACCGCACGGAGGGAGCTGCACGCTCCTGCTGCTGGTGATGAGAAGTGCATGGTCTGGGTTAAGACATGGGGCTGGTGTGCGCAGAGCTAAATTCCAGCTTTGTGCAAACTTTGTGCAACAGTAGGAAATGCATGGTATGTCTGGGAACAATTAATCTGGCATCTTTCAGGAGCCCTGTGTTTAAAGCAGACTTAAAAAAACAAATTTGGGCTATTTTTAAAAACTAAAACCCCACCCATCCCTAAGAAACATCCCTGTGTTAAGGAATGCTACAGGAATTGAATGTGCTGACCTCCTGCGGCGCAGCACCGGTAATCCTCTGCCTGGAGTGCTGGATGTGACACCCCGCAGGGCAGCGAGCAGCCCTGTTACAAACCATTGCATCACGGCCACCAGCAGAGCCTCATCCATTTTATTAGGGTCAGCCGCAGCCAGCTCACATGATGAAAGATCTCTTCTGGCTGCAGGAGATTAAAAACTTGGTGTTTAAAACAAGGGTGTTTAAAGCTTCAAGGGTCTGCACAGAAGCACCTCCTCTGCCTCCCTCCCGGAGCCGGGGACGGAGTCACTTGGATTATTCCCTAGTGCCTCGTAGAGTTTTGCTAGGGTTGCTTTTTGGGGCTAGGGGTACCTTCCCAGCAAGGCATACAGCAAGGCAGGGGAAGCGCTCAGCCTGAAGTTGTCTCCCTGCCGAGTGGCAGCGCCGTTTGCTGCCGGTGCTCCCGCCTGCAGATTTTGGGGGCTCACCCAGAGAGCGATCAGTCCGACGACCCGGGAGCACGTGCTGCCTTTCGCTTTGAGCCCCCGTCCCTGGGGCTCCTCCAGCAGCCGGGGCTCTCCGGTGCAGTTTGCCAAGGGCAAAACCTCCGGGAGCACTGCAGGAGGAAAAAGCTCCTTTCATTCTCCTGGCGGGCAGGCGGGCGGGGAGGCTCGGTGCCTTTGAACCCGCTCTGCGAGCGCTTTTTCCCCTTCCCTTTGCTTTTTTTTTTTTTTTTCTCTCTGCTTCGGCTGATTTCTAGCTGGGAATTTTCAGATGATGTAATAACCTTGGTGGGAAGGATGGGAGCCGCGGCGCGCGGGCTCGGCGCGGTTGCCATCTGCCGGTCCTTGGGCAGGCTGCAGCGCGCTGCAGGAGGAGCGGCGCCGGCGCTGCGCGGGCTCCGCTGCAACCAGCGCTGGCTGCAGGGCAGAGAAAAAAACACAGCACATTACTCGTTTTTCTGCTCGCCACGCTTTGCCTTCCTTTTTCCCCTCCCTCCCAACCTTGCCCGTCCTGCCACAGACTCGTGAGCTGCTGTGGAGGGAGCGAATTTCCAGGAGAAAGCAAAAGGTTAGCAAAGAGGCCATTTTCCCAGAGGCTGCAGCATCCTGCCCTTGAACCTCGCTGGCTGCATAATCAGAGGGTTTGAGCCCTCTCTTCTCTTCGGGACGTGTCTCTGCACACAGCGGTGGTGGCCAAAGAGCTGCCGTCGCACCGTGATCACCTCTCCTTCCCAAACAGATGGGGCCAAACCAGAGCTTTAGCTGTCAAAGCCTGTTAAACGCAGCTGTCCTGGCTTTTTCCTGAGGGTCAGGTTCCCCCTATTAATAACAGCGGGCTCCAGCCCGAGCTCTGCCAGCTCCCGCTGTCCTGTTTGCCTGTCCCAGCTCTGCTGGGGCTTTCCAGTCCCTGGACCTATTGGGAAATTGTGAAGGGGTTCAAATATCAGCCATCGAGCCTATCGGCAGGGCTTCAGTCCCTTCAGGTTGCCCTCTGAGGCTATCGAGATGGAGTTCCCAAATCGCAGGGCAGCTCCGTGTCCCCTCTGCAGGCTTCACAGGGAGCTTTATTCCTGCTGCGGGGCCTGGGAAGGTTCATCTCTGAGCAAGGTCGCTTCAAAATCCCTGTGAAAATGTCGTGTGAGACCTAGGGGAGGGATGTTTGTACTGCTCGTGCTCATCTTCGTGCTTCTCGCTCCTGGTTTCAGCAGCTGGAGCCAGCACTGAGCTGTCAGGACAGCTCGGAAGGAGAGCGATGGGTGGGATGCCAAACCTTGTGCTGATATACAGAGATCTTAGGGGTGGTTGGAGAAGATAAGAGAACTACCGAGATGTGAATTTGTTAACCTGCAAGGTTTTAATGCTTTTCCAGGCTGGGATTTTGACCCCTGGGCTCTCAGAAGAGAGCTGGGGCTCGGCAGAGAGATGCACAGCACCAGCGTTTGGTGATCAGATGGGGGGTTTGAAGCTCTGGGTGTGAAAGGAAGGTTTATTTGTGGCACTCCTGAGGCTGAGGGAGCCTCCTGGTCCACCTAGTGGTGTTTATAGACTACCGTACGGCTCAGGCTATCCGCCCAAGCACAGCACTGAATAATCTCATTAGCTCCCATCCTTCAGCTAAGGTCAGCGGCGCACATGTGCGTGGGATTGGGGTGAAACGAAGCCTGAGAAATGTGGGCAGAAGCAGCGTCTGCCGGCTGCACAGCACGTGCTGGCTGTGAGCAGGCAGGACGATGTGGAGCCAGGTGCTCGGGGTGCTGGGGAAGAGGATTAGGGGCAAAGAGGGAGCCGTGGGATTGTGCTGAGGACGAGTGGAGCCTGCTGTGCTCGTGGGTGGCTGAGTGACCCAGCCCCTGCCTGGGGAGAGCCCTGGCGTGGCTGCCTTCACCTGGAGCCTCTGGAGTGTCCTGGCGTAGCGCAGCCTTCGTTAGGTGGTTCAGATGCCCCATCAGGCAGATTAACTTCACACAGCGCTCGGTTGGCTTTGGGGCTGACCTGAAATGGAGGATTTCAGCTGAATTTCTCTCTTCCAGCCTGTACCTCTCTAGATTTGATGTGCTGAGATAACTGGGCTTCTTGGAAGTCAGATCTGAGATAGCAGAACAAAACGTGGGCACACGAGGTGCCTGCTAGTGGTGGAGACACGTGGCTTTCCTGACAAAGGTCTCGTTCCCCTGCCAGGATGTACTTGGGCTGTGAAGGCTGCAATAACGTGCTTCTCTCCAAGAGCTGCAGGTTGGAAAAGCTGGATCCTAACATTGCAGGTCCTCCGTGAGCACGAGGAAGGCAGACCCAGGCCGTGCAGCGAAAGCCTGCTGTGTTTGTTGGGGACTGGGGGGCAGTGGTGGTGTTTCTGGGGCATCGTTCGGCTAACGTGAGCGCCGTGTTTTGTGTTTCGTGTCCTCCTGCAGACGTGCCGACGAGCCTGCACTTCCAGAGCATGTTGAAATCCCAGTGGCAGAACAAACCCTACGAGAAAATCAAAGCTCCCAAAAAGCTCTCGCTCAAGCACAGAGCCCCCATGCCTACCAGCAGCCTGTCCGACCCTATTCGCAAGGACCGCCACAAGCTGGTGAACTCCTTCTTCACTGCAGCCAGTAAGTGGCCCCCTCCTGGTCCCCGCCGCGTGCACAAACACCGCCCCGGTCTCGTACCCAAAAGCAGTGCAGTTTGGGAGGAGAGAGGAGGATGCCCTTCAAACAGAGCCCTTGGGGATGAGGCCAGGGCTGAAGGTGAAACGTGTGCAGGATGCTGAGGTGGTCTCGGCTTGTAGGGACCCCTCCTCACCCAGCCCGAGGCTGTGCTCACGCAGCTCTCCCAGCACGGGCAGCACCAACGCTCAGCTCAGCGTGGCTGCCCGGGGCCGGGATGGTGCTGAGCCCGACCTGGCTGGATTCAGGGAGCTGCTCCGTCCTGCCCGAGCCTCCTGTGCCGACAGAAAGAGAGGTGAAAACTGGCGTTTCATAGCTCTTTCTCTGTTCCCCTCCTCAGAGCGCTCACATCAAAAAATCCAACCAGACAAGGCACACAGGCCGGCTTTAGACGATTTTACGGCCGTGTCCAAGGCCGAGAGAGCGCCAGAGCGCTCGCTTGTCCAGCCTCCTGCCTATGACAAAAAGCGATTGCGAGACTGCTCATCTGAGAGGAGTGAAGGTAGGCTCCCACGGCCAGGTCTCTCGGGGGGAGCTTGGGCTTTGCTGCATACCCAGCCTCTCTCCCCCTTCGGCCTCGGAGAAGGGGGGAACGCACTGCTTCTGGGCCTTGTCACCACCGCAGCGACGCCTCGTGTGCTCTAACTGCTTCATCCCGCAGGGCCTGGCGAGCTGGCAGCTGCGGTCAGAAGACGCTTCTCTTTCCTGCAGTGCTCCTCAGCACCGGCCATTTCTGGTGCAGACGGTCCTTCTCTCTGCCCCCAGCCCCCCGGCCTTTTGTGGCTAACGTCATTCTCTCTCTCTCTCTTTTCTCCTTCCCTCCCCGTGCAGTGTTGAAGCATCACGCAGACGTCGGTGGCCCGAGCTACTTGTCGGCGGCTGCGACCCCTGCCCCTCACAGCCCTATCGCACGGCAACTGTCCACCTCCTCGGAAGGCTCTGCCCCTGCCAGCACGAGCTCACAGGGCACCTCCAACGCAGCCGTAAGTATCTGCTGCCCATCTGGAGGGGCTTCTGAGCTCCTCTCCACCACAGCGTGGCTCAGCCTTCAAGCTGTTCCACCTAGACTTGAGGGCTCGGTGTTCCTCTTACCTCGCTGGACCCGCTGCTTCAGCTGATGGTGGGATCGCCGGCCCTTTTTCTGCTCTGCCTTTGGGTTTGCTGCGTTTCTGGATTGACTTTGGCTGTGCAGAGAGCCAGTCAGCTGCAATTAGAGGTTCACTGCTAGTTCAGTAGCTGCTGGTAAATGTTCCTGTTCCCAGTAGTCCCCTGGCTTTGCTCCACATCCGGATTTTGCTTTCTGAAGTTGTCTGTGGATGCCAGGAAAAAAAGAGTAGAAGAGCTGAGCACCAGCAGTGTGTTGCTGCTGCTCCAGCAGTGCTTCCACTGTGATGTCTTCCCCTTCACAGCCTGTTCGGTGTGTGCTGGGTTGGAAATGGGGCTGGGGCAGAGCAGTGCTGGCTGGGACCTCAACTTGCACTTGGACACGGGTTTCAGCAGTTGCTTAACTCGTATTGCCCTCTGAGATCTGCTCAGCCTCCCAGAAGTATGATGGGATTTGGGACCTTCATGGAGCGGTGCCTGAAAGCCATCAGTGAGCAGGACCCCAGCTCCATCCTGCTCTGAGCTCTGAAGGTGGCCCAGGGAAGCCCCTGGCCCCTCTCTGTGGCGCAGCCCAGGCTGGACGTGGGGCGGGTGGGAGGCATCTGTCCCTGCTGGCTCGTGCCCTGGTCCTTGCTCCGAGCTCCGCCAGCTCCCAGCTGGGTTCCTGCCCAACACACGTTTGCTGTTGCGTCATCAGCTGTGTCATCAATGATGCCAGCTCAGGGTGGCCGAAGAACCCAGCCAGCAATGGTAGCTTTTGCTAGAAGGCTCTAGGTGTTGTGGGGAAGGGGACAGCTCTTCCCAGCAGCTGTAGTGTCTCAGGATGCCATCTCTCTCTGCTTCGTGTGCTTCTCTTGGGCTTGCTTTTCCGCTTCTCTTGCTGCTTTTTCATAAACCCCTTCTGAAAAGCGAGGTTGCTGAGCGGTGCTGACAGCCTCACAGCTGAAATGATGCCCTCAGAAATGTCCACTGAAGGGCAAGGGGAAGCCCTGCCGGGTATCCCTGTGCCACCCCTCACTGCCCGAGCGGACTGGGCAGGCCGTTAACGGTGCATCCTGGCAGCTGGTTCCTAAAACTCCTTTCCTTCCTTGCCGAGACTCTTCTCGGTTCGTAGCACTGGCAGATTTTGACTCTGTAGTATAGATTGGAGAATTAAACAAATGTGGTAAGCAGAATCTATATTTGTTTTGGAGAAATGGTTGTTGGTGGGTGGTTTTTTTTGCATTCATGGCTGTGCCTGTTCGTGTTGAAATTAGGATTTATAAAGTCTGTCTCTTGCAGCCTGCAGACAAGCTGAGGCTGCAGCTTTGACTTACAGGCTTCCCCATTCAATCTCAGTGGAGTGTCGATTCTGAAAACAGATGACAAATCCAACAAATCTGCTGATCACCAAAGTCCAGCAACTCTCCCCAGTCCCAGAAAGCCTCCTGTGCTCTTCCAAAAGCCCAAAGCTATCGGTGTATGCATGAGTTACTGTAAGGCAGGCCTGGGTTTGGGTCTGGCTTAGTGGTTTTGCAGTAACTACCAGCATGCAGAACCTTGCCATGAAATCAGTGCCCCCAGAGTTGTTCATTAGGGGAGGTGGAATGAGCAGGATTGAGCGGAGAGCAGTGTGTGTGAGGGGAGGTGCAGCGTGCTGCACCCTAACTCTCCGTGGGGCAGCGGGGCTGTGCAGTCTTGCCCGCAGTCTTCATTTTCTTCTGTGGTTCCCCAGCAGATTTTGCTTCAGAAATGCTGCTCCTTGTTGTGTTTTACCAAATCCGATACAAATTTGATTGAGGCAGCTCAGCGAAGTGCTGTCAGCGAGTGTGGGTTGAGCTCCGAGCGTAATACAGGAACACTGCTGCTTGGGGACACAAAGGCATCTGGTAATAGGATTCTGCATGGGGAAGGGCTGCTGTTCTTCTCGGATCAGGGAACAGATGTAAAAAAGGACGTCCTCGCCCCACCTGGGTGTGCTATGACCCTACCAGAGCGCCCCCGTGCAGCACAGCCTGCCCGGCCTGCTGGGGTGCACCCAGCTTTGGGCTTTGGCTCCCAGGGGCTGCGCACACAGCTCAGAGCACCCCCAAATACCACCCAAACACCAGGAACGTGCTGAAAAACAGGGCGAGGAACCTGAACCGGGGTGATGGCAGCTGCCCACCCGCTCACATCCTCATCCAGCACCCGCAGCGGGTCCCTTGCGCTTCAGCTCCTGCTTGGTTTTGCCCAAAAAGCCACAGGGATCAGAGGGGGCGCAGGTAAGGTGCAGGTGGCTCCGTCAGGGAGGCAGCACCCTGAGCTGATGGGGAAGGTTCGTGTCGCCGTGCCGGCAGCGCTGCTGTCACAGGTCTGGGGGAGGTTTTGGGATAGACAGATGGTAGGAGGGCACCCAGCGTTCAGCCCGGTTTAGATAGCTAAGTGTGTAGCTTATTTCTGTCTTGGAAAAGCTATTCCAGTCAGAAGTACGATGCAGATGGAAGCTGTTAGGTTCTCGGTACAGCTGTCAAAACCCGAGATGAACTGCTGCTGTCTGGCTGCTTCCCATTCCTGCTTTGCCACAGCATCTCCTGGCAGGTCCCTGCAGTGCCCCGAGGAACGGGGCTGTGGTCCAGACGCGTGGTCCTTCCCTCTGCCCCCGTGGTCTCACCGCCCCCTTCGCACAGGCAAGGAGGGAATAGAATTGTATTAAAGCAGTAAGATCGTAGTAAAGGAGACCTTGCTTCATCTTATGCTGACTTGGCTTTTCAGCCAGATCAATGTCGTGGTGGCAGCAGGGTGGAGATGGTGGCTGGAGCTCAGCAGCCCCTGCTCACCTCGCTGCAGTGCCCGCGGGGCCACCGCAGCCTCGTCCTTGTTCGTGCCTTCCAAACCAAGGGCTTTGGTCGCCCTGTGCCCATGGGGAAGGAGGGCTTCCAGCAGGCGGTAGGCAAATTCTGTTCCCACACAAATTGCTGTTGGCTTTGGGGTCTGTCGGTCGCATGAGACCACGTCCCGTGAGGCCACGTCCTTTTTGTGTCAATGGTTTAACGCGGCAAAACCTGCAGCCCTCTCTCACGTTGTTCTTGTCCTTTCGTTCCAGCAGCCAAGGAGGAGGAGAGGGGAGAGCTCCTTCGATATTAACAACATCGTCATCCCGATGTCTGTCGCTGCAACAACGCGCGTGGAGAAGCTGCAGTACAAAGAGATCCTCACACCCAGGTATGCGCACCAGCCCCAGCTCGAGGGGGTCTGCCTGCTTTCACCACGCAGCTCTCAGGCCTCAAATTAAGCCTAGGGCTTGCTCCAGTGGCTGGTGAGGAAAGGGGCTTCCTTCCTCCTTGAGAAGAAGAGAAAATTTGGAAAACTTTGGCTCATATCACTGAGGCAGACTTTGGGCTGAGGTAGGACTGCGTTGTCTCAGCATCCATGGTGCAGGAAAGCCACCTGCGCTGCTCACGTCTCCCCGAACAACCCAAAGTCATTCTGGTTGTTTTCTGCGCCTCTACAAAGCTCCTGATTGCAGTGAGCTGAAGGTCTGGGTGCTTCCTGGTGCTTTCCATGCACCCGGGTGTGCCCAGGCCCCCTGGGCTTGGGGGGGCTGATGCTGAGGGTGGCTGTGACCAGGAGCAGAGGCAGCCGTGGGAACTGGGAGTCTGTGCCTGAGCTGAGTGCGAGGAGGTGAGCTGTCAGCCCTTGCTCAGATGATCTTGAATGAAGCCTGTTGCTGGGCCAGAGGAAGAGGAGGAAACGCTGCAGCATCTGCTCTGCTTCCTCTGCCCCCACAGGCTCCGGCCACGCTGCCAGAGCAGCGCCAGGAGCTGGGCAGGGGCAGCGAGGAGGGGCTGCAGCAGGAGCACGCCAGGAGCAGCGTTGCCCATGGCTCAGCCCACTGAGGAAGGACAAATCTCCTGCGTGGGCACTCAGTGTGCACAAACCGCCCCCTTCCTATGGAAAAACTTGCTCAGAATGGGTCAGGCGAACGCAGGAAATGGAGAAACTGTTGTCTGGTACCACGGGGGGTGGATTTGGGTAGATAAATGTGGCTAAAGCTGAGCCCGGATGTGTTTCTCGCTGTGCCAGGGTTGTGTTTCTTCTCCCACAGAAGGTAGGGGGGGGGGTTGTGCTGGGCACGTGCTCGGCCGTGCCCGTGCCTGACTGCGGTCTGACGGTCTGACTTTGTGTGTTGCAGCTGGCGTGAAGTGGATATCGGCGCTCTGAAGGCGAGCCCTGATGAAGACAACGAGGAGGTGAGAGCTGCTTTATGTCCCCCTTAGCTCGGGACAGGGTTGATGGCAGCTAACAGTGTCGGTGGTGGGTACTGGAAGGGTACAGACACAGGGACCTCAGCAGAGGTGCAATCTTTTCCTTTTTGGCAACAAAAGGGCACAACTAGCTTTGCAGGAGCCATTCTGGTGCCGGTTTCTTTTTGGAAACAGAGTGATAGGGCAGAACTTGGATTAGCTGACTGGGCACAGCTCAATTTGAGGTCTGATTGCTGTCAGGAGACCTTTCTGGGCAGCAATCTTTTATAGAGATAGACTAATCAAGAAATCATGACCAGTCATGCTGCTCTAGTTATTATTTTAGCTAAACTGCTATGATGACATTTCCTTAAACCTCTGTGTGAGTGCACTCGCTCTGGGATGAATGGCTTTCCTTTGGTTTTTAGTTCTTAATCCCTTCCTTAGCAATGCAGACTGAGTTTAACAAGGTGCTTGCTCGCTCACTGAGGCACCTGCCTCCCTCCAGACATGAACATTTACTTAAACCCATGCTGTAGCTAACGCTGGAAGAACTGCACGTAGCTGTGTGTTTAACGTAAGAAAAGCCCTGACCAAGCCCTGTACCATTCCCTTTCCAGATCGAGGACTTGTCTGATTCGGCCTTCGCTGCTCGGCACGGCAAGTGCGAGGAGATGGAGCGGGCCCGGTGGCTTTGGAGCACGAGCATGCCCCCGCAGCGGCGGGGCAGCAGGTACGCTGTCGGCTCAATGTCCCTGCAGGGCACGGGTGTCCCGGGGTCAGCAGCGCTCGGGCAGAGGGTGCAGTGTGCTTCCCTTGGCGCAGGAGTTGTTCGCAACAGATCTGGCTTTGTTAAGCTGGCTGGTGGATAAAAATGGTTGGATGTTTGTGCTGGCATCGGGAAGGTTGCTTCCATCTACAAGAGCAGCCTGAGGAGCCCCTGCAGGAGTGGGACAGGGTCTGGCTCAGCCCGGGGGTAACTTACCCACCGGTGAAGTTGCAGACGAGCAACTCTTGCACTCTGGGTTTGGATTCTGAGAAAAACAAAAGGGCTGAGCTGGGCATCCTTAAACAGGAACACGGAGCAGTTGTGCTGAGCGTTGTGCTGCGGATTGCATCGCTGCTCGATACCTTCAGCAGCGTTGCTTTGGTGTTCCATTTATACGTGTCCTTCCGTTCCTCTGATCACTTGACACTTCGTTCCTGTGCTGCAGCCTCTTTTTGTGAGTGGGTGTCTAAAGCTGCACGCAGTTTGCAGCTGTGGCTCTCTTCTTACACAGCTTTATGATGAGATTGGCTCCTTTCCGTTTGGTTTCTGGAGCCTTGGCCTCGAACCACTCTGCTCTTGGGCAGAAATTCTTGCCGAAGTGCAACTGCAAGACGCACTGGCCTCCTTGGTCTAGTTGTGGTTTCAGATCAGCCCTGTCGGGGGGGTGTGGTCGTGCAGGACTTCACCAAAGGTTGCATCTGTCAAGCTCCATTTCTGCTGCTGCTGCGCTTCATCTGCAGCTGCATTTCCTGGCGCTGGTTGAGCGTGGGACATTTTGGTGTTTGTCTGCAAGCTTCTTCAGTCAGTTTCTCACATCTGTTAGTACTTCACCCTACCTTTCCTCTTCTCTGAAAACCCCTTGTAAGGATGTTGGTGCAAGATGGTGCCCTGACTGGGTCACTGACATAAATTCATGGTGCGGGTGTAGAAATGCTGGTGAAAAGGGACCTCTGGAGGTCTCTGGTCCAGCCTCCAGCTTGAAGCAGGGCTGAAGATCAGGTTGGCCATGACTTTGGCTAACACGGTGTGAATGCTTCCAAGGATGGAAGTTCCTCCACCTCCATGGTGGCTGGAGCAGGGCTGTGCTCACTTGGGAAGCAGGTTTTGCTGCTGCTACGGGAGGCAGCAGTTGGATCCTGCTTTCACCTCTCTGCCAGAGCGAGCCAGCCCAGCGCCCTCTGCTTCTTATGAACCCCCCTCTGCTTCCCGTGCCTATCCTGGGACCCTGCAGGGTGGGGTGGGGATGTAGGTGCCCCTGCTCCACTGGCCACGTTCCTCGGTGCAGCCGAGGATGTGGTTTGCTGTGTTTGTGTTGAGCTGTGCTGAGCTCAGCTTGGCGTTCACCACATCCCGAGCTGCTCCTCGGCAGGATCCTTGCCTGGTCCTCCGTGGCCAGCCTGGGCTGATGCTGGGGCTGTTTGCTGCAGCTGCTTTGGTCCTGAGAAACTGCTGGGGGCCTCCTCCTCACGGCCCAGGAACTGCTGCTGTGCTTCGGCCAGTCCTTGCCCCTCACCTGTGGCCTCCTGGGCCAGGTGACAGCAGTACAGATTGGGGTGAAGTCGGTTTCTCTGAAATATCATTCTCTGAAATGACCTGCCCCAGCAGATCTGCTGAGCATCTTGTGGTCTTCCTGCCTCGTGTACATAACAGACTGTTTTGTTTTCTTTGTGTAGCAGCTTCTAATGGCATCTTGACTCAGCACATCATGCTCCATGTAGCCTGCTGCAGGCGTAGCTGTGCTGTTAGTGCAGTTTGGGCTGGGTTTCTGTGTTCTGATGAACATCATAGCCCAGGTACATTTTGGAGTGTGATCCTTGGCCATCCTTGATTCATCCACTTGCTGCTGGAATTCATCTTGATAAGATACCCACAGATAGGGAGGTGTGAGATGGGCTTTTCTGTTTGCAGCCTTTGGGTCTCTTATCAGGCAATCTGTGTGGCTGCTCGAGCTTCCTTAATTCTTCGTTTAAATCTTCTGAAGTCGAGGGCTTTCACTGTGCTCCCCCCGTGCTGAATGTTGAATTTGGTGCGGTTTCAGTGTTACTGATTCACTACAGTTGCTTCTTGGACTATCTGTGAGGTGTCAGGTGGCGTGTGGATGATGTTGGGAACACTTGGAGGGGCTGCTAAAAAAAATCTGATTTCATAGGGACCTTCTCATGGTGGCATTTAGGCAGCACTCATGAAGTAGGAGCCGTGTGGGACAAGTTTCCTTGGCGGAGCAGCGTCAGTGCTGCAGTGCCGCATCGAGGCAGTGGAGATGGGCACGGGTGGGCCTGGAGGAGTCAACCTCGGGGCTGTGACGTTCCCTCTCAGTGCACACACTGAATTCCTGCAGCATTCCCTATTGCATGGGCCCTCCCTAGGCGGGGATGGTGGAAGGGACCAAAGGGTGGCAGAGAGCGGTCTGGGCACCTGGAACGGGACCGAAATCAGACTCTGGGATCTGTTCCTCCCTCAGGTCCTACAGATCGACAGACGGACGGACGACCCCCCAGCTGGGGAACCCCTCGACTCCCCAGCCGGCATCCCCCGACGTGGGCAGCTGCCACTCCCACTCGGAGCTGTCCCACACCCACTCCCCGCGCAGCCCCATCAGCCCCGAACTGCTCTCAGCCCCCCTCACGCCCCTGTCCCGCGACTCCATGCGGCTTCTGTCCAGCGAGGACACGCGCTGCTCCACGCCCGAGGCCGGCCTCGACGAGCAGGTGGGTGCAGGTCCCGGCCGTGGCTGCTGGCGCTAGCGCCGCGCTGCTCACGGCGTCGCTGCAGCGACCGCTGCAGAGGCGTGGAGCTAAATCCGGTGCTCAGACTTGGCTGGTTAATTCCCCTCGCTGGGGGGCAACAGCTTGGAAAGCTGCATGTGGGGAATTCAGCCCCAAAGCTCGGCTGGACGGGAGGTAGAGTCCCGTCCCGTGCTGGAACACGTCCCGCTGCCCACCGGCAGTGGGTTCGGTTTGGCGGCCGCTGCGTCCTCGCCAGGGGTGCTGAAGGTCCTGCTCTCCGTGCCGCGCTAACGGGGCGAGACTGAGCCCGCCCCAGAGAGCTGCCCACCTCAACCACCGCTGCGGGCAGCCAGAGTCACACACAGAGGGGGAGCAGAAGAGTTTGTCCGGAGGCTTTTCCATAGCCTGGTGTCTCTTCCCTTTAGGCCGTGCTGCCCTGGGAGCGGCGCACCTTCCCACTGTCGTACGATCCCAGGACAGAGTGCGAGGACCAATCCGACCCCCAAGACCGGTCGTCGCGCTGCACCCGGCGCACGTCGGGCAGTAAATCCTCCCGGGAGACCGATGGCACTTCTGCTTTGCCCAACCTGGCCAGCCTCAAGAGCCGACCCCCCCTGGCGACACCCTCCTCCTCTTCCTCCGCAGCAGTTCAGCGGCCAGCGCACAGATAGAGACATACGGGAAGACATGAGCAAAACCAACACACAGAACTAACTCTTGGCATTAAAGCTTCCAAAATCTGCGTTTGATATTCAAACATCCTGCCGGGAATTTTCACAGTTTTTAGTGAATTTAAGGAGTTTAGAAACTGTTTTTTGTTTTTGTTTTTTTCCATGTTTCCTTGTCACACAAATGAGAGCCCCCAGATTCCTCCCAGCAGAGTGAAGCCTCGGGAGGGGAGCAGCCCACCAGTCCCCCTCCCTCTTTTCTCCCCTCCCCTCTTAGGTGTATAAAACTAGAGCACAGGATTTAGCTGACTAGCGGACTTCGGGGATAGTTTTTCTCAAGCAAAAGGGTGTCTTTTTCTCTTAACCCGCTCCCCCTCCCTGAAAGGTTTTAGTGGAGTGAAATTAGTGGTGAAAAAGTGATGTCCTGGGATTGCAACCTTCACTAGCTGTCTGTCTGTCCTCATGTGCAGCGTGCCCACCCTGCACCACCACCCTCCGGCGCTGCCCTCCCGCAGCTTCTGGTTCCAGGTGTCCCGGGGGGGGGGGGGGGTGGCACCTCCCGACCCCTGCCCCTCTGCCCCCAGCCGCCCGCCGCCACCTCCTTCCTTCTCCTTGTCCCAGAGCAGCCGCCGGCTGTGCCGAGCCCTGGCCACTGCCTCAGCCGGGGAAAAGGAAGGAAAGGACCCTTTTAGCCGCTTGACGCACAGCTCCGCGTGGGAGGAGAGGGATTTCGGGTGCAGCCCCGTTCACACCTCGCGTTGTTACCCTGGGTGGAAGGTGGGGAGGGGAGAGCCCCCCGCGCGCTGCGAGCAGAGGCAGGACGCGCCGTGCACTTACGGACCCTTCGGGGATGTGATCGTTGGCCAAGGCCAGCAGCAGCTCTCAGCTGGGAGATGCGGGGCTGTGGCTGTGGCTTCGAGCTCGGCCTTTGTGTCCCCTGCAGGGCTGGGAAGGTTGGGTCAGGGCAGCTCTGGGCTGCGGCTCCAAGGAGCTGCCGAGAGCTGCGGGTCGAGGGAGCGTCCCATGGCAGGAGTGGGGCTGGGAAAGTCTGGGTTGCAAGGCCGAGGCGCTGGGGTGGCTCCTTTCGGTGGGTTTGGTCTCAGAGAGAAGGGGAAAAAAGCGAGGTAAGAGCGGCGCTTTGCCGGGTGGGTGGGCAGCTCCCGCCAGCGCTGACGTGCTGGGAGGGATGGGGATCCGTCACCACTGCTTCGCTCCACTTCCACGCACGGTCCGAGAAAGGTGTCGATTCTGTTTCATTTCCGAGTCTGGTCTGACACGCCACCTCCTGACAGGTATTTTATTTTGGAACCGACTTCGCTGTTGTTCCTCCCGTCCCTCCCTCCCCGGCCCTTTGCACCCGCAGCGACTCCCGGATCCCGCACACCGTTCCCATCTGTAACGCTTTCTGATCCCGACGGTGTGGCTATTGGTCCCTGTCCTGTTGCTAGCATTGTGCCTGTCTTATGTATAATCACATCACCAAAAAAGGAAGAAAAATACAAAGGACATATTTTTTTTTCCATTTTGTAATCGTAAAGAAATAGTAGCTAAACTGCTTAATGGTTGGGGTTTTCACAATTTTCAACATTATCTAGTGTTTTTGGTTCTGTTCTAGTTTAAAGGATATGTCATCGTTTCTTTAAAAAAAAAAAAAAACAAAAAAACAAAAAACAATGCTACCATATCCCTCCGCATAAGTGCTTTTCTATTTATAAGGTTGAAAATTCTGAATAACCCTTTTAGCATTATAAAAACCACAAAAAACACCTTGTATTTTGTAAATATTTTCTTTTCCTGCTTTGAGCTGTGTAATGTCCTTGTTATATAGAAATGCTTTTCTTCCGAGAAGCTGATCTTTGTTAATGTCTTGATTCTGTTGGCAAAGCACAAATGTGCTTATAAAAAAAAAAAAAAAAAAAAAAGAAAAAAAAAGATTAAAAAAAAAATTAAAACAGAATATTCCATGCAATGTGTGTTTGTGAAACGCTGGCTTGGGGTGGTGCAAGGGAGCCTTCGGTGTGCTCAGCCCGGTCCCGGCCGATCAGCCGCTTCCCTCCCACCGCCTGGGTGAATGGCCTCTTTTTTCTTTTATACCATTATTTCCCAGCAGTTATTGTCGAGGAGTGAAAAGAGGAATTGTTCCGCGGGATCTCTGGATTTAGGCGTTGCTCTGTGGTATCAGATCAAGCACGACCAGGGCTTGGTGGCGCTTCCCTGAGAGAGCCCAGGAGAGCCGAGGTCTGCCCTGTGGCCACCAGTAAATGCCTGGGGCTGGGTGAGGCGTTTATTTTCTGTTCAGGGTTAAGTCATGCCCAGGTGGGGTTTGTGGAAATGAGGCTGTTACTGCGACACTCGAATGTCTGCAAGAGTGGGAGGCGACTTCCTTGGCTGCTCTTAAATTTCCAAGCTGAGACCATTCTTTGTTCCTGGTAACCCGTGCGGCTGGGAAACGGGCAGCTGCGGGGTGAGTGTTCGCCCCATGATCAAAGGAGTGGGAGGCAGCGACCTGTGCATCACCCGTTTATTTACAACAAGGAGGAAAAATCCAATCTGAAAAGCAAATGGTGGCGGCCAGCGGTCGCACTGGCAGCCGTGCTGGTTGCGGGCATTAAACTCGGGGTTTCTGACCCACAAGAAGAGGCGGTGCCCTTGGGAAAGTTTACAGTGGTTGAAGGCCTTTTGGGGCTGCTTTGTGGCCCCCAAAGTGCTGGCACCGGGAGGGTCCTGAGCTGCAAAAGCTACAACCACGATGAGCAAGGGCTTGGATGGGGGCTGGAACTGGTGAAGGGGACAAAGGCGTCACCGCGGATTTGAAGTGGGCTCTGAAAAACCCCCAGTGCTCACTGCTACCCGTGGGCAGAGCTGTCTACAGTCCCCATCCATGGCACCCCTGGGGATGCTGCTGGCCATGGTGGGGCATTTGTCATGGACCACAGACAACATGCACTTGCCCTCCTCGCCCCCCCCTCCAACCCTACAGTGCAGCCAAAACCCAGCCCCAGTGTTGCGGAGCCCCCACGTGCCCACCACCAGCTCCCTGCTGCTCCCCAGGCGTTTCCACACTCCCGCTCCACGCGACAGAGGCGGCGTTTCTTGTAGTAATGACTTTATTTCCAAATTCACTTTTACGGCAACAGTGTAAACCAGTTGTTAAAACGCACAATACACTATGGACATTCACAGACAGGAAGCTAAGCTAGAATGATACACTGAGATCAAACCTGCCCTCCCCTCCCCAGCGCACGAAGGGGACGCGGGACTGCCACCGCCACGGCAGTCTGACACTGGCAGTTCACTTAACAAGCATAATTTTGAGTGCAGAAAACATGGTTTTGGAATCAGTACCGGTTTCAACCCTTTTCAGACCAAGATGTGTGTGGAGTAAAGGGAAAGCCGTGGGTCGGTCTGGCCAGCTGCTCGCGGAAACCCCCAGGCCCCGGTCTGAAGGCGGGTCAGGGCTGGGGCCGTGGCTCGGGCTGCTGGGAGGGGGCAGCGGGAGGTGCTTGGGGGGGGGGGAATGGGGCTGTCCAGGCCCCCCATGCCCCGGTGGACCCAGGGCAGGGGCCGCTCACTGGAGCTGCAGGTGAAGGCCGGCTCCTGGTGCTGGTGTCCCTCGGGAGCCACACGGAGGGGGCTGTGGGGATGGGGCTGGGCTGGATGAGCTGAGCTGCAGCGCTGCAGCCAGGGGGGTGGAAGGGGTGACGGTGTGGGGGTGGGGATGTCTCCCACTCGCTCGTTTTTACATAGGACAAAAAAGCCACAGCGGCACCTACATCCCACAGCGATACAAAGGGGGTCACGGACTTAAATACAGAGGCTTACAATCATTGAGTCAACTGAAACGGAGCTAGCGACACGCCGGACGTGGGCTCTCGCCCCAGGGGCTGCAGAGACAAGGGCTGGACCCCACCACCACCACCTCCACCCCACCAGCAGCGCTCCAGCCTGGAGCAGGCGCCCTCCCCAGGCCTCCCCCTTGGCCCCAGCGCCCTGCAGAGCCCAGTGGTGTGCACCCGTGCGAAGGCCATGGCAGCTTCCTCACCTCCTGCTAAGGACGGGAGCAGGGAGTGAATGCGGCACTGCCCCGAGTAGCAGCAGCTCAAACGGCCTCGGCGTCTCCCAGTCACCACCCCGAGGCCTCCCCCCTGCTGCCCCAGTCAGACCGGGATTTTGGCCCCAGCACTGCGTGCCCCTTGCTGGGAAAGCTCGGCTTTCCCTGCAGCACGGCCCTTTGGGCCCTTTGCCGGTCCTGTGGGGCATCCCCCCGCCCTCAGCCCCGCTTCCAGCTCTGCCCCAGCCCCTCAGCTCACGCCTCCTGGGGGAGACGGGGAGGGAGGATGCTCGCTGAGCTGCACCGATCGCATCTCAGCCTCTTTGGTTGTAGAAGGAAGGGGCACGTGGGGACGGCGGTGGGTGCAGCACAGCCCCCGGCCACCCCCTCACGAGCCCTAGGTTGCCACAGGAACAAAAGCGGTGAAAGCAAGCAGGCAGCTCCTCTCCCCTGCGTGGTGTGTGGGGGGGACGGGTAGTGCTGTGTGACCGGGACACCGGGTGGGTGCAATCGTGCTGAAACCGGGAGGGCACCTTGGAAAGGGGCGGGCAGTGCCACCGAGCAGCCGCTGGACTCGGGACAGGGCCGGGGGGCGCTGCCGCCACGCACCACTAACACCTCCCTCGCGCCTTCCCCTCGCGTTCTCCCATTTGTCTCCTACCGCTGCCAACGGCACGAGACCAGCAGAGCCATGGAGCTGCCACTTCCGTGACCTCTTAGCTGACCTTGCAGGGAAGAAAAAAAAACAACAAATCAACCCCAAACTGTTACAAGCTGCACCCAAATCCAGGAGCCATCCCAGCCCTGGAGCTGTGAGTGCCCCTCGTGCCGCGTCCCCGGGCCCCGGGAAGCGCACAGCCGCGGGGGCGCAGCACCGGGACACCCTGCGCGGCCCCCAGGCCCCCCCAGGGAGTGGGGAAGCGGCGCTGCGTGCGCCCACGCACCCGGCAGGCATGCAGTGCCGGGTCTGGGCACAACCCGGAGCTCGGCAGGGGCTCCCCACGCCTGCCCTCCTCGCTGGGCTGCGGCGGAGCCAGCGCGGGGCAGCGCACAACTACTTACAGCGTTTTCAAACACATGCTCGTTTATGAAAACAATCACCCTGGCACGGTCCAAGCATATACAGACATATCTACTCTACGACACGAGGGGCTGCCAAAGGAATGGGGAAAAGCCTCTACTCATCCACTCAGCGGTTCCAGCACAGCCTCGGAGAGGGGGCCGGCCGGCCGGGGCCCCTTCTGCAACGGGACACCCTGGTGTCGCCGGTACTCCAGCTGCCGGAGCTGAGAGCGGGATTAGGGGATACCTGGCAGTTACCTTCATACACATCTCGGCTTTCAGAGGGAAAAACAAAAGGTTTCTTCCAAATCAGCAGGCAAATTTAATGCAGAAAGGGAGGGCGCCTGCCTGCAGTCCCTGGCTGCAGCACCCACTACCTGCGCTGAGTGCAGGCCAGGCCTCCAGCCCGGGCATCGTTAGGGTAACGAGCGTGGGGAGCCCCGGGGCTGTCACCCCCGCTCCCCGCAAGGCCCTTGGGGTGCTGGGGTCAGCGTCGTGCTGGGGCTGCCCCCTCCACCCCCTGGCTCCTTCCCGCCGGGACAGCGAAGGGACGAGGGGACGAGGGGAGGGAGCGGGGACGGGCACGGGCTGTGCGCTCCGAGGAGCAGGGGGAGAGGAGGTTTTGTACCTCATAGTGTCTGATTTTGAAGTCCTGGAGCTAGAGCTGAATGAACAGTAAAAGCAGGTTAAATCATTAACCAGTTAGGGGATGGGGAAGCAGCTGTAAAAGGAACAGAGGAAGAAGGCCAGATTATTATTTTTGTTTCTTTTCTTTTTTTTTTTTTTCCTTGTCTTCTCTCATCTTTGCCCGCCGTGCCCCGATCACAAGCCCTGCTTGGCCAGCGAAGCGGACACTTCGTCAGCTAGCGTGGCGAGCTGGGGGGAGTCCACCATATTGATGCTGCCGGTGGAGGAGACATTGCTAAGGCGGCGCGGGGAGGCATCTCCGGAGATGGTGGGGGACTTGTAGACGATTTCGGCGCCGTGGTCAGTCTTGGCTTTGGCGTTCTCGCGGAAGGTCAGCTTATGAGTCTCAATCTGCAATGAGAGGAGAGGTCGGTGAGATAGAGGACGGGGAGCGTGGTCCGGAGAGGCCGTTTTTACCTGCAGGCCATCCACTGGGCCACTGCCATGGTGCAGCTGGGAGGAAAGCGGTGAGGAGGCAGCCGAGAGCCGAGCGTGGCGCTGGGGACAGCCCCCTCCCATGGGCTGCCAGCTCGGGTCATTGGCCTGATCCCTCCCAGTGCCCCCAGTCCTCAGGCACGTCCCTTCCAGTCGCACACACTGGGAATGGGCGCAACTGGAAGGGGGTGGCAGGACTGGGGCACCTCGGGATGCTGCCGACTCCTTCCCAAGCGCCCAGCCCTGGTGCAGGGCTGGGTCCCGGGCACAGGACTCAGCTGGCACGCCCAGGGCTGCTCCTGCTCCCCTGGCTGGGGTTTATGCGGTGGGGGGGACGCGCACGGCTCGGCTGCCCCTTACCCCACGGCCCAGCTGCTCCCACGAGCCAAACCCCTCTCTCCTGGCGAGCGCGAGGGGAGGTGAAGTGGATGAGGTTTATGAGGTTTGCTACTTACTGGTGCCCTCCCCAGCCAAGTGCAAGGCTGGGGGCTGGCTCTCCGGGGGGGTGGGCGGCTCCAGCACCAGGGACTGGAGCCCAGCGGGGTCTGGGCTCGGGGTCCGAGCAGCCTGGGGACAGGTCTTGTCTTCCTTGCCTTTCTCTCTCTACAGGTGAAGAAACCCGCCCAAGGCGGTGGGGTGCAAAAAACGCATCAGCAACAAAGAAAAAAAAACAAGATCCAATAAATGTCAACCAGAAGGAAAAAGACCAAAAAAAGAAAAGAAAGAGAAAACTGGTGGAAAAAGATCTGAAAAACCAGGCCATTCACTGACTCATAGGAAGAACAGCATCGCCCTGGGAGACAGGAGCCAGGCTTCCCCTGTGCGGCAGGGGACGGCACGTGCTGCCAGTGCAGGTATGGGGCAGAGCACGGAGCACCCCAGTGCCTGCACTGCAGCCAGCTCAGCTCCGAGGTATTGGGGCCAGGAGAGCTGGGGACGTGTCCAAATGGATCCTTCAGCAAGAAGGGGAATGAGGACGAGGGAAAGGCTGGGAAAAGGGCAGCAGAGCCGCCCCCAGCCGCTGTGTTTGCGGGGCTGACCGGGCACGGCTGTGTCCTGTGCCCACCCTGCGGCCACAGCATCCCACCTCGGAGCACCTGAGGATGGTCCCGGTGCTAAGGTGTGAAGGGGAATGGGCTGGGAAAGGGAAGCAGACGAACTCCAGACTGCCAGCCTCCTCCAGGTGGGGATTTAGGCAGGATTTGGGCAGCTGCCATGTGAGGAGGCTGAGGCAGGTGATCCCGCTGCCAGCTCAGCCCCCTGCAAATAAACTCCCCCTCCAGAGGGCAAGTTCTTCAAGCTATGGCCCAGTGAATGTGCCCGGGTATGAAAGAATCGTCAGCATCGTAATAATAAAAATGATGAAAATGGGCTCAGTGAAGCACAGGGCAGTCTGATGCGTAGCAGCAGCGAGAGAAGGGTAAGGAAGTCAAGCCGTCCCTCCGGCAGAGGCCAGCACACCGCTGGGAGATGAAGAGCTGGGAGGTGCACAGAGAAAACATGGCCAAGAACAGAGTGCCAAAACACAGGAGCCGAAATAGAGCCTTCCCCTCCCATCGAGAAAAACAGTGTTTGAAAAACAAGCAAGAGAAAAAGCCCCGTTCCCTAGGGAAATTCATCCATGTGTGTCACCAGGCTGGGGTCCCAACGCCGTGCTTCCCCCATCTCCCGGCCACCCTGCCTGCAAGGGGCTCGTCTGTCCTTCAGGTGTGGCTGCAGAGGGGTTTTTCTTGCTGACCTTTACTGGGAAGGCACCATCAAAGCCTCTGGCATGACCAGCTCCCTCCAGGTTCAGGATTTCACCCAACTTGCCTGGTTTTTCACTCTCAATTTAACTCCCCCAGATGCACGCCACTCCTGACACAGCCCTTGGCCAGCCTCGTTTGGGAGACTGAGATCTGAAGGAAGACATCACCTTTCTTCGGAAATGGCAGCCTCCTGCACAGCCACCTCTTCTAAATAAAGCTAAGCCTTTAATGCTCCACTTTCACTGGGGAAACGATGCCCACGCAGTGCCCTGACCGCCAGCTCCGTGCCACGCCGCTGAGATTCATCGGCAGCACGCGGCGCAGATGCTGACAGCACCCGTGAAAGGTTCCAGACACAAACCTGTGGTGCGCAGCCTTCAGAGAACAGCAGAAAGAGCAGGAAACCACAGGAGGGGACATCGCACGCGTTCACACTCACTCAGGTGGCCGTGGGCAGGAGGAGGACAGGCTTCAAGCCCCACAGCTCCACCACCGCCAGGCTCCGACGTCCCCGGGGCTGGAAAACGCAGCCCGGGAGCCCTCAGCTCTGCCTCCTTCCACGGGCAGGGTGCTTTTACTGACTGCCCCCCACCAGAATTTGGGCAGCAAGTGGTTTCAGGTCGTGTGGGCTAAAGATGAGCCTGGCCAGTGGGTCCTCCTCTGAGCCCAGCCTCCAGGCACTCTCAGGGCACACGGACACACGCAGCAGCAGAGCAGCCCCGCTCCCACCTTTACCTTTTTATTTCCTCCTCCAGGAACGTGGCTGATGTTATCTAAGGACCCGATTTTCGACTGCACCTTATCTTTGAAGTCCAGTTTCTCAGATTTCACCTCCACCTGGCCACCGCCTGGAAGAGAAGAGCACCAGGAGGGCAAAGTCAGCTCCTGCAGCAGCCGGGAGAGGAAGAGCTCCAGGCTGAGCCGAGCGCTGCTGGGGCTGTGCAGAGGGCAAGGACCACAAAAATGGTAGCAAGAGTTTTGGAAACCCAGTGAAGTGGGGTAAAGAGACTTTCCAGAGGATGCCGTGCGGAGCTGGTGGGCATCCCAACGCTTCAGAGAGCCACAGGCAGGGCGTTATTACCCTTACTCCCCTCCACACCCTGAATTAATCCTAAAGGGCAGCGGTGTGTTGGGACAACCAAGGATGTCCGTGGACCAGAGCAGATCCCTCCCCAGAGCAGTTTTACGGTGTCAGAGCTGGGAACAGCGCCCAGCACCACGCTGATGCTCCCTCCAGTCGCTGCCCAGGCATCTCCCCGCACCCCCTGCGTTACCCCCGCCGCCCTGGGAGCCCCCAGGGACCAGCGCGCAGCCACCTCGGGTACCTGGTTTGTGATGGATGTTGCCCAGGGACCCACATTTGGACGTCACGTGGCTCAGGTCCACCGGCTTGTAGACGATTTGGACCTGTCCGTGCGAGAAAGGAGAAGGCGATGAGCCCGCTGCCAGCACCAGGGTGCCCGGGGAGGGGGAGGCACAACACACAGCAGCACCTGAGCTGGATTGGAGGGAAAGGACAGCTCCAGCCCCGGTGAGATTAACAGTACAAAAGAAACCGGCATCGGAAACGGGAGATCATTAATGCCCGTGTGCAGGAGCCTCTCTTATCATGTCAGCATGCACAAGATCACCTCTCCACAGAGGGGGGGAGTAGAGGCAATTTTAAAGTGCTTAAGTGAGAAAGAAAGTGGAGTGGTGATTAATTAAGATTTGCATACACATCATCCAAAAGGAGGAGATATATACCAGAGAGAAAACGTAAAAAATTAAATACCTTTGCTGGTGTAAAACATAAAGCTTATGTCCACAAAAACTGAAAGAACAGAAATGATCAATGTGCACAGAAATTTTAAAAGAGTGACCAAAATATGCATTTCTGAAAAACGCTGCAATGGAAATAACGGTTAACAAAAAAAATAAATAACTAAAAAGCAAAAGCAAAGTCTAAATATCCGGCAGGAGTTCACATAATATAAATTAAAATGGCAATTATAACAGACTGAACTGCAGCAGTACTGCAGGATTTCCTGGTTTTATGCTGCTTTTTTGGTTGTTTCACACGTTATTGTCCCTGAACTGGGCTCCGGCACCTCCACCTCTGCCGCCCCGTCCGAGGAGCGGCCGCGGTGCCGTGCCGGGAGCCACGGGGTGACACGAGACACACACACGGGGACGGTTAACGGGGAGCTTTTAGTGGCTGCGTTAGAGGTTAGACACCACGCTGGAAAACGCCAACATCTGGAAGTCTGGGAGCAGCGGCAAACACAGCACGTGCACACCACCGACACCAGGACTGGGAGACAGCGGGGCGAGGGCACGTCCCCAATCCCCCCGAAGTTGCTTTGGAGCCTGGTTTTGGACTCACACCTGCGTGCGAATCGGCTCTGGCTGCAGGTAGCGAGCCTGTGCAGGAGAAACCAGCTCACGGACACCTCCGGGTTGGTCCCATCCTGCTGGGGAGCAGCTGGCTCTCGGGAGCAGGCTGGGATTTTGGGGGAGCGGGTGCTGCTCTCTGCACGCTCACCGAGCTCTCAGACAGCTCACGAGGGATGTGCCGGCACCAAAGAGATCCCTGCAGAGGAGGGGACCCCTCCGAGCAGCCAGGCAGCCCCCGAAGCAGCGTGGCCGAAGGGTTGGTCGCCCTTCTCTATAGCACCCCGCACCCTGCGCTGATTCGAGAGCCCCAGCTCTCTTGGCAGCCCCGCGGCCGCCGTCCTCAGAACCAGGTGGGGACGTGGCTGTGCACACTGCTAAGGAACGTCCCCCCCTTCACCAGGAAAACACAGGGGGACACAGCGTCCCTGGTGCTTGGGATGTGCAAAAATCTTCAGGGAGGTGCAGGGCCTGGCTCCTGCAGGGCCACAGGCTCGGTGCCACCGCCCCGTGCCCCGTGCCCGCAGGCCAGGCTCGTCCCGATGCTCACGCACGCCAAAAGGCACAGGTAAATGAGAGGGGGGGGGGACAGGGAGAGGGGAGAAAAGCAACCCCAGGGGCTGGGAGCACACTGCAGAGACAGACATGGAGACAGGGTGGGGGGAAGCTCACACAGTTAACGCACTGGGTAGGAGGAGAGCTGAATTCACTTGGGAGGCAGCAGACAGCCCGCAGAAGGGCAGAGCCTTTCTGATCCCAGGGCCTGGGAGCACCCTGGGGCACTGCTGGGACCTGGGTCTGGAAGACCCCCCCCATTTCCAGAGCAAGCAACCTGCACCCCAATCCCTTTCTGCTCTCCTCCCAGCTCCTTTTTTTTTACAGGAGGGACTCGATGAAATGCTGGGAGCAGAGCAGGGGCCTCCCAGTGCAGCAAAAAAGGGAAAGGGGCACAGAGCTGCTCGCCTGGGAAACCAGCAACCTTGGGATCCCATCTCTTAGCATCCCCAATTCTTACGGCAGTTTTTGCCTACTGCGTCACCCTGCCAGAGCATCCCCTGGCATTAAAAAAATAAAAATAAATAAAAAAGGTACCGACCCCAGGCAGCAGCAGCAGCAGCTCGCTTCCCTCGAAGCGGCAGAGGCTGGGCAGGCGTCGCTGCTGGCAGCATTGCAGAGGATTAAGACACGGCTGCCGTCGTGCCCCGGGGGCTTCTCGTTGCCCCTCGATTGGAGGAGCCCCCAGGCACAGCTCTGCCACCAGGCCAGCCCGTGTGCTCACACTCGAGCCAAATCAGCACAAAACTTTGCCCCGAGCACCCATGCCCTGAGCGAAGCTGCTGCTTTCGGTGTCAGCAACCACACCATGTTCGGTGCTGGCAGAGCCTGGGGAGGGATGGCGATCTCTAGCCAAAAATCCAGAGGATTCGTAAGCCACTGCAGAGGCAAGTGCTTGCCCACGGTGCGAGCACTCAGTGGAGGGAAGGATGAGCTCAGCACCTCGTGCTGCAGCCACGCACATGATGTGATGTGATGTGATGGCCAGACACCCCCTCCTGGCGTAATGCAGCAGGCAGGCCAGCCAGTGCAGGACCCGGCTTTGAGAAATGGCAAATAGAGCAGGGGACCTGCTGCACAGAGACCCAGCTCTGCAAAGCAGCTCCTCCGGCCCAAAAATAAAAGGAGAATGCCAGCAAATTTAAGACCAAGGTTGCAAACCCAGGCATGTTCCAATGCTTATGTGCCAAGCCCTCTGCAACGCTCTGTTTCCCAGGGAGGGCATCCCCAGAGACCAAAAACAGCACAACAAAAAGCCATTGGGAACGTCTGAGGGGCACCCGATGGCTGCCTCAGGTGGCCACAGACCGTGGGCTGCACCATTTGGGGTCTCGGTGAGGCTCCCTCCTTGGCCCATCGTCTTTCCTGGCCCCCAGCTCTGCCTCCAGAGAGACCGGTGCAAATCCACCAACCTCTGGGGAGTTTCTGCAGGTTTCTGGCACATTAAGTGAAGGCTGAGGCTGGCTGCTCCTCTGGGAATGGCTGGAAATGCCTGGGTTCAGCTCAATTAATGCAGTGCTACTTCAGGCTCAGCCTCCACGGGCACTGGCACACGCTGGGCACATTCATTAGCACGGTGGATGTTCACACGGATCGTACTTGCCTGATGGGAACGATGAGGAACCTGGGCTTTTACGTGTTGTGCGGGGTCAGGTGCAATTTAGCAGGGCAATGAGCAGTAAGGACTGTGTTTGCTCATAAATCTATCCGTCCACTGCCTCAGCAGCTGCGTCACTGCCTGCTAGAGACCACCCGTCCTGCAGGCAATGAGGCTTTGAGCCTTCCAGGTAGTGTAAAACCTCGGGGTTAACGGGACGGTTCGTTTCAGACACGGGTCAGTTAGTTCTGTCCACGTCCAGGACTTGTTAGGGTTCCTCTACCCACGTCTTCTGGGTTAATGGGTTAAAGGACAGCACGCCACCAATGGCTATCTGACGGCGGGGCCGCTGCAGATAGCATTGGGGATTCGGTGTCTAGAACATGCCACTACTGGTCAGGATGATCACAGAGCATTCCAAGTGTGAAGGTACTCACACTGCCTCCTCCCGGGACGTGTTTGATATTATCCTTTGAGCCACACCTGGATTGAACGCTGCTATAGTCCAACTTCTTATTAACAATCTGCACCTTTGGTAGCCAGAAAAGAGTCATTGCACGTCACCAATAGCTATCTGACGGCACGGTCGCTGCAGATAGCATTGGCAGTTCAGTGTACACAACATGCCACTTAGTATAAGAACCATTATAGTGCATGAAAGTGTGAAGGTACTCACACTGCCTCCTCCTGGGATGTGTTTGATATTATCCTTTGAGCCACACTTGGATTGAACGCTGCTAAAGTCCAGCTTCTTATTAATAATCTGCACCTTTGGTAGCCAGAAAAGAGCGTGAGAAACAACATGATCATCTGCAGCTTGACCATGCGAAATAGCACTAAAACCAGGAGCCTGCCTTCCAGCGTCAGGAGCAGAGGAGGAGCTCTGGCTGGCTGCACGGCTCTGCTCACGGGTTGGAAACCGAAGACGGAGGTGGGCGAGCTTTAGCCAGGGATTACTGATGTCTGGCTGGCAAGGCAGCCCCGGTTTCCAAGGCAGAACACCAGCAGAAAAGCCAGCGACCCGCCTTTGCTTTCCCCAAACAAAAGGAGGGAGCTGCTGGGCAGCAAACGCGCTGCAGAGCGGCAGTGCTCAGTGACTCAGCACCTGCATCGGGCGGGCTGGGAGGAGGGATGGGGCTGAGGAAAACCCCGGGGCTCAGCACCCCGTCCCGTGCCAGCCCACATCTCCCCTCCCTTGCACGGAGATGCAGAGCAAACTGCGATGGATGCCCAGAGCATCCTGGAGAGCAGCCCGGAGGGGACTGAGAGCTCCGCACTGCGCAGGGCTCCAACTCCCTCTGCAGTTCCGAGGAGAAAACGCCGTGGCTGCCAGGGACGAGGTCCCACGCCGGCAGTTTTCTTAACCCCCGTGCAGATAAGATGATCGGACAGCCCAGGCCAACCCCAAAGGCTCTGCCCCATATTCCTGACACCACCTCGGGTAGGAAATGGCTTGGTACCCCGGGAACCACACGCCCCGCTAACATCACCCTCCAGTCCTGAGGCCTGCCTGCCCTCTCCCTGATTTTTTGTACTACAGAAGCTGTTTCCACTTAGTTTTGTTCTGCTTTTTGTGTTTTTTATAAGGCCAGTGATGCTGGAGTGGCCCCACACATAGGAGGAGCTGTGCCAGAAGAGACACCGATGGAGGTACAGTCCCTGCTCCTTCCCCTGCTCGGGCTGGGTTTGTTTCCTGACCTAAACCAGGGCTCTGGCTGGGCACAAAACCTCACTCTCCGTTTCCCCAGCCTGCTGCAGCAAGGATTGCTCCTCACTGAACCACGGTTCTCCAGCACGAGGAGCACCAAGCCCCCTGACAGAAGCCCCCTGTGCTGTTTTTCAAGTCCAGATCAATGAATCCTGCAGATCAGGGCACAGCTCGGCTCGTCCGGGCTTACCGAGGGCAGTACTCAGAGAACCACCTACCCAAGTGCTCGGTGCAGGAGCACTGGGAAGGATTTGGTCTGGCTGACTTCTGGCTCACGTGCTCCACGTTCCCTAGGCTGGGTGAAATTTGTGTGGAGAGAGGAGGCTGCAGGGCCACCTTCTGCCAGCCTAAACCCAGGCTTGTGGGGTCGGCCCCTTCCACTCCAGCGGCAGCCGCTGAGCTCAGAGCCGCCTCGTGCCCTATAGATCCCCCAGCAGAGCACCCAGCCATGCTCCCCTGCAAGGAGCAATGAATCGTCCCGAATTCAGCATGTTGCCCGAGAGAGAAGCCAACAAAGGGAAAAAAAAAATAGCAAAAGCTGGATGAAAAAGAACAAGCAAACAGTTTGACCCGTTTACAGCAAGCGGGAGGGCTCCTAAACTCCCAGAGGAGCGGTGTTTTGAGGGGTGGCAGAAAAATATAAGCGTGGTGCTACGCAGGCAGGAGGGATGAGACTGGGGACACAGGCAGCTGACGGGACACATGCTGCTCTGCCCTGCTAACAGCCAGGGTCCAGAGACCGTAACTGACCCCCGGACTGCAGCAGAGAGCAAAATGTGCATCGTCCAGCAAACCGCCAGCCCATGCACCTCCAGAAATGCAAAAGCCCGCTGCTCTCTGCGATGGAGAGGAGCCATCTCACAGCCTCCCCCCGTGCCAAAGGCTCAGAGGCACGGAGCCACCGGGTGGCACGAAGCAGCAGGCACCGCTCGGACGTGTCGTGGTCCTGCTGCTTCGGCAGCTGCAGGCACGAGCACGCAGCAAATCCTGGCTGCAGCGGGCACCAGGCGTGTGGTTGTGCCGTGTAACGTCCCCGTAAGAGCCACCAGGCCCTCAGCCAGGTCTGTGCCAGGGCTTTGCAAAAGTCTCTGCCACTGGGCTTGCAAAATTCAACGTGCCACCCTCGTTCCCGAGCGCTCGGAGCCCAGCGTTCGTTTTGCTGCTCCCTCTGGGAGTGAAAAGCAGCAGGGGCTGGAGGATAAAACACTGCCACCACTTCTGGCCGTGCCACACTGCACCAGCAGCTGATGGCAGCCTGCAGCCCACAGCCCTGCCAGCAGAACCAAGATCCCAAACCCCAGTGCTTTAGGAAAACCGCTCAGCTCCTGCACTGCTTCCCTCACCAGACCTGAGCCGACAAATCCTGGCCACAGCAGCAGCTCCAGCTCAGCCCCAGCCCCATCCCAGCAGGGCTGCAGTCGCCCCCAGAGCCCCGGCTGGCCCCAGGAGGAAAGCACCCAGCAGGAACCCCCCGTCGGACCCCAGAGCCCTGCGGTCTCAGCGCTGGCCGTGTTTTGGGGCCGGCCCAGCGAGCCCAAAGCTCTCTGCCCTCAGAGACCACAACCACGACCTGGCAGAGGCTGCAGTTCTCCTGGGGGTGGTTGACCTAACCCGAGACCCTCGCAGGACGCGGCCATCGTCTCGAAGAAACGGAGGCAGCGTCGGGGCGACTGCTCCAGGTAGGATCCAGAAACACAGCCTCGATCCTGAGACTCTTTAGGGCTGCAGGGCACAAGCTGCTCTCCCTAACTGGATGCCCAGGGGAATATCACTCCCCGGCAGCCGGTCTGCACTCGGCTGTAGCACCCCGTGGAAGCCACGAGCTGCCGGCAGCCCTCTGCGGGACTGCTGCTCTAAGGCAGGCAAGAGATTTCAGGACAAGCCCCCAACCCAAAACACCCCAAAACCAGAACGGGGCTGGAGATCAGCCACAGCACAGCTGCCACAGCTGCCCCCCCAGGACTGCTGCTCCCAGAGGCAGCGCTGGGTGCCCGCTGTCCCCGCAGGAAGGCAGAGCCCACATTTACCTTGCCACCTCCGGGCTGGTGCTTCAGGTTCTCGGTGGAGCCGATTTTGGACTTGACGTTTTTCAGGTCAGGCATGGGCGCAGCTGAGGGCTGGATGCGGCTCTTGGCAGACGCAGGAGATTTCGGGGGGGTGCGAACCACTGCCACCTTCTTGGGCTCCCTGGCTGGTGGGGTGGGCAGAGAAGGAGTGCGGGAACGGCTGCCTGGAGTCCCGGGGGAGCCGGGACTGCTGTAACCGCTTCTGTCTCCAGACTTGGGCTGCTCACCTGAAGTTTACAGACACAGCGAGGCGAGCACAGGGTAAGCAGACAGATGCACTTCATTTTCAAGTGAGAGCTCAAATTAAAAACAACATTCCCCACTATCTCAGAAGAAAGACATTCTTTTTATTGTCCGGATCATGCCCCGCTAGCGTGTGGCATTAGCATGCATGAAAAACCTGACAAAAGGCACTGAAACAAAACTACTTTTCTATAAGGAATTTGGAAGCATTTTTATAAAATCATGTAATTAAATACAGCTCAGATCACTGAGCAGCTCGGAACTGTGCCCCATCAAAAAAAAAGAAAAGAAAATCCTCAAACATCACCTTTCTCAGACTTTGCTGCTGCAGGAGGTGGTTTTTTCTGCTCCTTTCTGCCTGTTTAATGAATGAGAAATATGGTTAAACCTAATAAAGCTGGAAACTTAATTGATTTAAGAATTTATGCAGCTCTGGGTAAGTATGGAAAATATATATATTCAGTGAAATGCACCGTTTTAATGGAAATTCACAATGCCTGATGCTTTCTGGGGTTTTCTTCTGAGAATAATGGGCTAAGCTCCATTCCTGCAATCGAAGAATTGATCCTCTTCTCCCAGGTCTTTGTGAAATATCATCAAGAGAAAAGGAATAGACGGATTAAAAAAAAAAAAACGGAGCCGTCTAAATCTTCCAAATTGGAGGAAATCCCACGGGGATAAAGCGAGTGCCCTCTCCTACACACTGGCAGCTAGAGGAAGCGAGCAGATGAAGCAGCGTGCAGCAAGGCTCCCTTCAGGGGAACCCTCCTCAGCCCCGTGACGATGCTGAGCGGCTCCGAGGCACCGCACGGACCTCATCCTGCTGGCACTGCCCTTGCTCAGCTCCGTGCACAACCCCAGCCTGCGTGAGGGGCTCCCTACCCCAAAATCCTTGCACGGAGAGCCTGGGGGCCGCAGCCCCGAGGGAAGGTGGCCGCACGCCGCTCTCGCCACCACCTACCGGAGCTGGGAGGGGTCTTGGGGGCCGTGGGTGTCTTTGCCGGGATGCGCGTGGCGTTGGCAGAGTTCCTCTGAGCCTGCCCGGCTGCGGAGCGTGGCGTGGCCGCCTTCGTGCCACCCGGGCCCTGGGGACGCAAGGAGGAGAAGGTTGATGCAGGGGGGGATCTGCCATCGCTTTTCATGGATCGGAGCCACGCAGTACCCCCCTGCTGCCCGCCCTGGCAGCCTGCAGGGCTCCCCAAATTTCCCCAGGTGCAGGCATCCGTGACGTGCCTGCTCCTACCCTGCTTGCCATCGCAGTGCCTGCCACGACTGCCGTGGGTACATGAGCTCCCAGCTGCAGCCACAGCGCTCCCTGCACACTCATGTCAAAAGATGTGCCCAGCTGCTCTGTCTGTCCTCTGCATTTCCCCTTTTATTCCCCTCATCCTGCTAAATTCGTGTGCTGAAGATAAACCAATCCAGCCTCGGACTTTAGATCAGTGGCTCCGCTCAGCACAGAGCCAGGCTCCGAGCACAGGTAAGTTTTTCCTTGGTTCCCAGCTGGAACGCACTCAGGTAATGTGTAAATAGCCCGTGGGGGTGTGTAAATAGCAAGATGCTCTTTCCTGTCTTCTGATCCTGCAGGAAAGCCCTCCCAGATCTGTGCATCCTCTTTCTAGCAATTTTCTGATGCTGGTCTGTGTACACAAGCTGATGCAAAACAGCAAGGGAGAACTTAAAAGCCGGCTGCTCCCAAGGCAGCAGGGAAGCGGAGCAGAGCTGTGACAACCCCTACCATGGAAATTCGACATCCCGTTACCTGAGACCCGCAGTCTCTGCTCCCTCCCTCAGCACGGGTGTGTTTGTGTGACCACACACCATAAAGGCAAACTTCGAGCTAGTTTTTACAAAAGCCACAGATGTGTGTTTTCTACTCTCCGTGCAGCACCTGGCAGATCTGGCTCTGGCATGTTTCAAATACATCTGCCATAAAGCACAGCGAAAAGCTGCCCAAAAAAGAAAACAAAAAAAACACAAAGGGACCCAGAAATGCCTCGGGGAGACCAGCTAACACCCTGCAGCACGTGAGATACTTCTGAGACATGGTGCAGCCCCGTAACCACCATCAGAAATGCTTTAAGGTGCTCTCCGAGGCAGCTTTTGCCTCTCTTGCATCCCATCTCCTTACCTTGGCTTTCGTTTCTTGTGTTCCTGTACTGGCAGGTCGGGAGGTGACAGAAGAGACTCGTTTAGAGGTGGAAGCAGGGCTGGAGGGTGTTTTCGGAGGGGTTGTGCTAGAGGAGGTGTGTCGATGGGGGGGGATGGAGGGTCTATCGCCTGGGGGGTTGGCGGTGGAAGGTGAGGATTTCTTAAAAATGGAAACAAAATCAAATTGGAACAAAAAAAAAATCAGTATGGGAGGGGAACAGAAAGGGATGGCTGACATTAAATAGGATTAGAAGGTGCAATGCAGAAGCAGGCGTGGGACAGGAGACAGCTGGCACTGCCCTGTCCTTGAGGCACAGAATTAGGCAAAGGTGCAGGTCCTGGGGCACTGCTGAGGTCCCGCGGCTGCACCAGGACACGGTGACAGCCGAGCCCCCTCCCAGGGGATGCAGCGTGTCCTTGCCACCACCCTCCACACCATTTTAGCATCCAAACTGCTCCATGTTCTCCCAGACCACTGGCAGAGACGCTGCAGGATCACCACACAGACACCAGGCACAGCAGCACCACCACCAGCACTTCTGGGAGACGCAGACAGCTGCTCCCAGGTCCCTCAGCCCCATCACACCTGCTTTATCAATAACAGCTTGCTATTAAGTTCCTTGTCAACCCTGCCAAACTTCCCTAGAAAAAGACTCCATTTCCTACTGTTTGGAAGGAATTACATGCCTCGCTTTAACTCTTCACCCACTACTGTCTATCAGCTTGCCCATTATCTTGCCCAGACACTGGCCAGACTGAGCTGAACATCCTCCACATCAGCGCTGTGGCAGGTACCTTCCAAACTTCTGCAATTTAGCCACTATTAAACTCTGTTCCTCCTGAAGAACATGGCATCTGCAAGAACTAGATTATATAATTTCATTTTTTAATTAGACGTCTTGCTCTTTGCGCTGTTACGGCGCTCATCCCTGATACAACCCAATGCAGCACGGAATTTGCTTTTGCACCAGTTTGGCCCAGCAAACCCAGCCTGCTGCTCCCTGGTTTTGGGCTGAGAAAATGATTTTCCTAACTGCCTGCACAACCCCCACGAGCCACATCTTTGTTTTCAGTTGCCCTGTCTCCTTGCCCTCCAAGATCACCACGGATTGCACCATCCAAACCAGGGTGAGGGAAGACAAAAATAAAAATGTTCCTGGGAGAAAGACTGAAGGATGGAAGGTAATGGCAGGGTTTGGCACAGCCCAGTCAAGGAGAGCAGGAGAGGAAGACAGGAACATGCACAACCCACACAGGTGGGCTGATATCGTGGTGGGTTTATTTTTTAGCTTACCTTCGGTTTCTTTTCCTCAGCTTCAGCCCCTTCCTTGTCTTTGCTGTCAATACGAGCTGACAAAGGGAAACACAGACAATTACACTTCTTGGGACTGGGAGGTAAGCTCCAGCCAGCTGAGCACGTCTGTGCTAGGGTAACACGCATGCTGGGGTGGTGTTACACCTTGCTGCTCTCGCTTAAATTAAATCCCATTCCTGGAAGTATTAGCAAGTTATAAATGTTATATCGTAAGCACGTCGTGTCTGGGTTAGCAGATTATCCTGTTCTCAGGCAGTGATGCGTTAGTCATCGCTGGAGCATCAGACACACACAAGCTCTGTGTTTTGCCCAGATTTGCAGTCGGTTCCAGTAACACCCATTTAATTTAGGACAGAACAGCCCTCTTTGTCCCTAAATGCGAGTCTCCCTCATTAAAACAAACACCCAGTTGGCTCTAACAACCACACATACGCAGACTAAAACTGCAGACTAGAACTGTGTGCCTCGATTTGGGTCAGGCCCTGCAGGGTCTGAGCATTTTAGCTGCTGTCCTGTTTGGTTCACACCAAGCGTTTGGTGACTCTCACAGCGTTTCACTGCTTTGTCCCGTTAGTCCACGAGCAAAACAGTGCAGGACTGCAGTCATTAGGAGATTACAAGCGGGGAGGAAGTAACGTTTGTACCACAGGGCACTCGTAACAAAGCCCCTTTTCTCCACCTTCAGCTAATTCCTCCCTAATCTGGGAGGAAAAGCTGCTGATCCTCGCCCCAGCGTTTGGAAATAGCCCTGGTGGGTCAGCCCTCGACCAACGCTGTTAATGAAGCGCTGAGACCCTGACCCCATCCCAGCAGCCAGAGTGCTGCAGAGGCTGAACAGCCACGAAATACCTCTGGGTTTGAAGGAAAAGCTCATTAATTAATTAAGGAAATTCCTCCTGTTGAATCAGAAACTGGCTGACGCTGGGCGATGCATCTGCAACCCACCACTGGTTCCAGGCTCTGATGACAGCGCGAGCAAGCCATGCTGGCACCCTGCAGCCCATGTGCAAAGCTTTCTGCTGGCATATCGGGAGCGATGCGATGAGAAATATGTCCTGAGCTTTAGCTCCACGGGGAAAAGCTACATCAACAATTTCTTTGTCAACCCCACGCAGCAAAGAGCACACTTCTCTCTGCTGCAAACCAGAGAGAGAGGCGGGGAGCAGGATTTGGGGGATAGGGAGGCAGCCAGGACAGCTTCGGGGACGTGGCGCTGGAGTGAAAGGCAGAGCTTCCCCACAGCCAGACCCCAAAAGCCAGAGGGGAGGCGTGAGATGGTGAAGTGACCATCGGGTTTTGATGTGTCCCGCTGCCCCAGCTTCTCACCACAACTCACTGCAAAATCTGCACTTCTGCACCGAGCAGGCTCCTCTGCGACACCCCCGACCCCCAGAAAAAGCAGAAAATTGCTCTTGGAGAAAGAAAAGGTCTGAGAGCTGCCCTACGGGCAGGGATCCTCATGCTTTGAGGGGTGAACTCAGCCCTTCACCCAGCTGAAGCTGAGACTGCAGCAGCTCCAGCCTCCCACTGCCCCCCAGGTGCTCGCGGTGAAGGATGCCCAGCCCAGAGACACGCAGCCCCCGTTGGAAGCGTCCACCCTGCCGGACACCCCAAACGCAGCCATCACAGCGGCCGTCCTGGACACGCCATCCCGAGACAGGATGGAAGCGGGTGCTGTGTGAGAGCGCTGGAAATGCCCTGCAAAAGGTCCAGACCTTGCCTCCAACGGCAGTCAGCGGTTTTAAGGGAAAACTATGGGAAAAAGGACCAAGGCAGGGCCTTTTCCCGGGTCTGACCTATCTCAGTTGTGCTTTTCCTTCTCCCTCCTGGTGAGGAAAGGCGATACGAGGAGTTATTGGGGTGGTCAGTGGACACGGGTCTAGGAAGAAGCCACAGCGTGCGCCGGGTTAGCCCCGCACACCATGCCAGGACAGCGCCAGCCGGTGTTCCTCCTCTGGCAAAGCGCCGGGGGCGAGGTGAGGAGCCCACCCCCCAAATCCAAGGAGACCGAAACAAACCCAGGAGAACCAAGCACCATCGGGACAGCCCAGCACCATGCAAAGGGGGGCGCAGAACCAAAGCGTGAGGGTCCGGCAGGGACGCCAGGATGTCCGGGATTAAATCACGGGGGGGAGGAAGGGGAGGGAGAAGCAGCGGTGCTCTGTAGATCAGTCGGCAGCACGGGTCCAGGCCATTTCCAAAGCAGCAGGATTCGAGAGGTGGCAGCAAGCTGGAGGAGGCCGGGGCAGCCTTGTGGGGAGCGGGCAGGCGGTGCGCACGCACCTTTCAGGAGGGGCACGCGGCTGCCTGCTTTGTCTGCAGCGGGGGCACTCGGCTTCTTCCTGGGCGTCCGGCGTCCTCCTGCCTCCGGCACAGCCTCTTCCAGAGCAGCATCTTGGTCTTTTGCGTCGTCTTCCGACCGAGCAGGGAGGCCGGGTGTTTCCAGCAAGGGTCCGGCATCCTCTCCCTCGCCGGGCTCAGCTTCTGCCTGGGAGGTGGCTGCAGCAGGCTCTGGTGGGGCAGTGTCTGGGTATTCTTCCCCCCTCTCTGGCTGTCTCCTCTCCTCTTGGTCCTCTTCTGCTTTTCGTGCTTCGGTTTCACCAGGAAGCGCCTCTCTCGGCGTGTCTCCGAGGCCATCGTGGGACTTCTTTTCTCCAAAGGCAGATTCTTCAAGGGCTTCCTTGGTTGCTGCTGCACAGAACCCTGCTTCAGGTCCTGGAGAAACGCGCTGTCCCAGCAGGGAAGGCAAATCCTGCTCAGAAGTCTCATCAATATCACGGTCCTCATCTCCTTCCCGGCTGCTGGCATCTTCTTTTAGCGGGGCTCTGGTATCCAAAGGAGATGGCCCGTCCTTACTGCGGGGGTCAGCCGTGCCTCCTGCTCCTGCCAGCCCCGCAGCGCTCACATCAGCACCCAGCTCTGCTCCCAGCTCTGCATCCACGCCGATGCCTTCCCTGCCTCGATGATCCCACACCTCGTCATCTTCAGGTGGTCTGGAGTCCTGGTACATGTCCAGCGGGATTGGGATCGTGACCTCGATCCTGGTGGGAGCAGCCTTCGGTTCCTGTGACGGAGGAGGCTCCCGGAGAGCCCCGGCCACCTGCTTTGTGGGCTGGCTTTCTCTTTTTATCACATCTCCCACGGGCTCTTTAGGGCCAGGCTGTAGCTCTGGAGAGCCCGGCTCCCCTGGAGCTGAAGACGCAGAGTACGAAGCGTGGGCAAACAATTAGCACAGGCACGGCAAACAGGCAGTCACAGAACGTGGCAGGGAGACTGAGGAGTTGTACTATTGATCTAGAGGGTAAGAGTGAGTCCACCCTGCCCCATTCAGCAAAATGTGGGACCCTGACCCCAGGGGGATTGGAAATAGTGACAGGCACAGTGGGAGGAAGGCTCCCTGGAGTCTCAGGGGAGGCTGACGTACCCCAGTGTGCCAACACTGCCTCACCTGTGCTGCGAGCTGGCCATGAACACATCCAGCTTCTCATCCACCATCACCATTGGACCACCAGCTGGCAAGCAAAAGGCCTGAACAAATCAGGCCAGGCACCCTCCCATCCTTTGTGGGCTTACAAAACCCTGGAGGCCTCTTTTCCCTTCCAGGAGATGCTCATGCAGACATCACGAGCCCAGTTATAACCTCCCAGAGCTCAAACCTTCTCTGCTTTCCTCTCTAGGTCATTTCTAATGAGCTTGGAAAAGAGCACCCCAATGTCCCCTCTCTTACGCTGTGTATTTCGACAGTCAGTGGGGCAAAGAGCCTCAGTGGAAAGGACTGCAAGTAAAAGGTGGCTGTAACTACACAGCCACAGCAGTTTTGGACCACGCATCCACTCGTCAGTGTTCCAGCAGCGCTGCCACCATTCAGACATGGTGACATTTAAAACCCAAAACTTAAGGTCACAGAGACACAGATCTTTTTTTTTTTTAGAGTAAAAGAGACAATTATGTTCTATCGCTGATCTCATGCATGACACAGAACTTCACAATTTCACCCAACAATTGCTGCATTAAGCCATATATTCTGGTTGAGCTGGAGCATTTCTGCTAGGAACTCATCCGACTGAAGCAGAGATGTATTGAGGCATGGAGAATTCACCCCGAGCACAGGTAAATTGCTCTGAGTCAACTGCTCCTGGAAGAACGTCCACCTTATATTCTGAATTTGTCTGCCTTCAAATTCTCTTTGGTCTTTTTGAGTACTGAAGAGCCTCGATTAGAGCACTTCAGTACCAAGATTCCAGTTCTTTCTTTGTTAGGTGAGAGAGATTAAAAGAGGACAAGAAGGAGTCAAGACTGACTCAGTCTTTTAGCAATGGTCTCCCCATTTTAAGAGAACATAATGGTTAAATGAAACTACCACACAAAGACCTCCGGAACTGTGGTTTAAGAGAAATCTTAAAGTGGCATCTATTGGCAAGGGAGTATTTGAAACGTGGCATCAAGAAGCTCCTTTTCCAACCACATAGTTTGAAGAGTGTTTCTGCAGGAGCCAGCACACCGTCCTGGCTCATTTCTGCTGCCAAGAGGACCATTAAGGGCTGCTGGTGCAGGGATGTGGACAGGCAATTCATTAGCTGTGGCAAAATGTGCAGCACCAGGTTGGGAGCTGGCAGAACACCAGCACGGCAAAAATTCACGGCACCGTGAATCAGAAGATGCTTTTCCACCTGAGACTCCAAAGGCATTTTAGCACGCTCCATCTTCACTCCAGAGATCATTGTTTCAAATCCCACAACACAAAAAACAAAGGTAGATAGTAATGAGATATCCACGGCTGTGTGCATGCATCGATAATCGTATTTTCCTCCGAATCAAAGACAATCACATCATCATTAAAAGGAAGCAGCACATTATTAAAAGTCCATTTTCAGAGAAGTAACAGTTTACATAAGAACTTAGAAACGTTGTATTGGTCATATCAGAGCTCCAGCTAGCTGCATGTCCCCAAATATGACAGCTGAAAGATCCCAGGACAATATAGAAAGGTCCTATTAAAAATCTGGTGATGAACAGCAGCTGGAACCAGACTAAACAGGGCAGGCAGAAGACATAGCTTTACCCCCTCCTGCTAACAATCTTGATTTCTTTTTTAGCGGCGCCACTACTTTAAATACAGAAGAGTTGCTAACCTGAGACCCACTGGACAGGTAAGCAAATGCTGTATTTTAATTGCAAGGAGCAGAATGAGTAACTGTGCTGTGTGGAAAGCAAAGACCTCAGTTATTCCCTGAGATGAGAAGGCAGAGACCTATCTACTTCTTGAAAAGAGATGGATGTTTGTAAATGCACTAATTCAGCCATGGAGGAAAGACACTGAACAAGCAGCTTGAGGAATTTGTAGCGTGTAACAAAACTACCTTACAAAATAGTATTTAACTGGCTTTGTAAACAGCACACAAAATTAGAGCTGTAATATATGAGTGTGAGCAAGTTGGCTATGTCAAAGGGATTTCAAACCCCTAAGTCTGCCTCACTGGGCACAGAATTCAGCTAGCACTGGGTGCTTTGGAAGAATCCCATCCTCAAGTTTTCACTCGAGTCTGAATTGAGCAGAGTCAAGGCAGGCTTCCAGATAGCCAGGAGGGCCCCGGATAATTACTTGGCTCATCTGAGCAGATGCACAATTAATGCTCTAGAAATGCTCACAGCCCATCGTGCCTTTGTCAGTCCTGTTCCTGGAGGCTGGGATGAGAAAACAATGCCCTTAATGCTATATCAAGGGCATCAGTGAGTAGGTTTGAGATCGACTTTTAAGTTGATAGAAGTCAAATAATTCACTCCTTTCACATGCAGGGCCCCAAATTGACCCTGCTTGGTATCGAGCAGTGCCCCCAGCTACCTGCACCATCCTGGCTCTGTTCAGTACTTTTCCTAGCCTGGAGGATGCTCTCTTTTGCAACCTGGTGCTTTGTAACCAAGCACCAGATGGTTTCAGCCATCTGAGAGACAAAGCTGGTGCGTGAAAAGCTGCAGTTTCCTGAAATGACTGTGTGGGGACATTCCCAGCGTGTGTGACCCTCCCAGCAGGAACGGGGAGAACTTCATCGCAGAAGAAAACCCCAAGCCACCAGCAGCACTAACTGGACCCAGTAAGAGAAGCTGGACTAACCTTGAGCGGCGTCTCCTGCAGCGTGGTCCTCCAGGTTGGGGGTGGCTCCTACGCCCGCCTCTTCAGCTGGTCCCAGTTCAGAGGAAGAAGGGGAAAAAACACGATCAAAACCACAAGAATTAAGTTTGAGCATGTCTGGAGAATGTATTTACCTCCTTGCTGATTCTGCCCATCACTGCTGTACTACGAGCAGGGCAGCATCAGAAAGGGAATTGACGCGTGCCGACGATCAACCTAGCCAGATTTGTTCAGCATGTGCTGTACCAGGCTGGAGGAGCATTTCACCAAGTCCTGGGTGGGAGCTTAGCACAGGCTCCTTCAGGCAGAGGTGGAGAAAACAAGCTGTAAAGGAGCAGGGAAACCTGTGGATTTTCATCCCCACCTAGCAGTTACACTGCCGGTGGCACTCACATGAAGCCTGCCTCCGATCTGCGCCCTGCCTCCTCAGTGTCTTCCACCTTGCTTACTGCAACCAACTCTGCCCAGGCTATTTGATGCCAACTAATCTCTGTCTGGTATGAATCTGCTGCTTCAGGAATACGGGTACAATAGAGAAGCATAATTTTCTTCATGGCAGTGATAATTTGTCTCTACCAGAATTATTTCCAAGTATTATATAAACACCTTCAAACCAACCTAATCAATTACACTTGTACGCCACAGTTCTAGAGTCAAACTAGGAATTTCTCCATTTTCCTCCTTTTTTTTTTTCCAAAGAGTTCAGGAGAAACTGCTTCCTCCTGGCTCCCTGGTGCAGTCAGGCTGTGCAGACACTGCACGTCCCTCCTGGCCGGCGAGCTGCTCCCATCCAGGGCTCCTCCAGCAGCCTGGGATGGATGCAGGACAGGCAGTTCACCTGTGAGGCTGAGCTGTGGGGTTGTGCCAGTCTTTGGGCACTGGCAGAAGCCCATTTCTACCCACGGCCTTCCTCAGAACCTGCCTGAATTTCCTGGGGAACCCAGCAGCTACCACATAGGGGCCAGACACCCGTTTTCCACAGACAGGCCTGGTCCTCTCATGGGGTCCTGCCGGGCTGTACACACAGCTCTACCTCTGAGACCCCAATATACACAGTTTTTCCTCTGAGAGACCCCCATTGCTCCTTGCCAAACCAGGCCTGGGTGCAGGGAGTCCCCACAGAGCATTTGGGCTGAATTAGCCCCTTCCCTTCCTCTGCGTTATCCCTAAAACACGCCGCAGCAACCTGGTTTCCAGCCACCACTCCTGAGAGAGCCGCAGGAGCTGGGCCGAGGCAGGGGGCCACGAGACGAGCAGCAAGGCCCGGTGGCCACCGGCAGAGGGGCAGGGATGACCGGGGTCTGCAGGTCGCAGATGGCTCGGGAAGGGACCGCGCTTAGCCTGGAGATGGGAGGCGAAGCCACAAAGAGACACCAGATAGAAAGATTTAGAAAGATTGCCAGATGAGGAGCTGAGAAAGAGAGAAGGAAAAGCTGCGAGTTTCCCCCAGGCTGGGGAAGGCAAGAAGGAAGCTGTAAGCTAGGAAGGATTTCTGCAGGCCATGGAGAAGGAAGAAGGAAGCGTCAGGAGCAAAGCAAGCCTGCGAAAGGTTTGGTCGTTTTTAAGCACCAACCAGTGCAGCTCTCTGCCCTGTCTGCATCAAGAGATGAAGCTGTGCCTTGGTCTCCCTCACCTGTGGTTCCTTCTGGGATCTCTCCGTGCTGTTCGACACCACCCTGATCCTCTTGGTCTCCTTCCTCCACTAAAGGTGCTGTGGCATCTGAAAAACAACGCAGCTTTCACATAGCCGGTGAGCGGCAAGGCCCTGGGGGGAGGCAGGGACGTTTCTGGAGATGGTTTTGCTCAGAAAAGCACCCGGCTCCCTCCCTCGAGCCAGGCCTTGTGGGGGGAGACAGCCGAGCACGACACAGCAAAGCCAGTCCCTCGGGGACACCACGAGCTGTCCCCTCTGCCACACAAACCACACGTCTGCATCTCCTAAGGCAGCTGGAGGCTTTGCTATAATCTGTCTGAAAATACAGAGCTGAGGCCAGCCACTGGGCCTGCAGCTCCCTTCGATCCCTTCCTGAACTATCTGTGCCCTGCCAGAGGGCAATCTGCTCGTCGTGACAGCCCTCATCCGACTGGAAAGAGGTTCAACATCCCTTCTTTTATGTCCTGATTTCCTGAGCCACACGCACAGAACAGAGCTGTGCTGCAGCTCACTGCCAGCCCACACCTCTAACAAGCCAGAGCTGGGACTAGTCAGCATCTCTGCACGTCTTTCTTTTTGATAATTTTTGCAGATAATGCCTTTATCTATCCAAGAGGCAGACACCCAGGATTCTGCCTCAGATTCTGCCTCTTCCTGGCTAAAGGAACACAAAAAGTGCAGTTAATTAAAACAGTGAACAAGTCCCTAGACTACTTCCAAATGAGATTTCTTCCACAACGTGGCATTCAGTGGCACTGAGTCCTACCCATAGGACTCTTAAACCAGCACAAAGTTTTGTTCCGTGTATAGACTCTGTCCATCTCATCATTCCAGCACGAATGATGCTGTACTGATGAACACATAAATACAGACGGATCAAAAAAAGAGCTGTGAGGCACAGCTAGCTCTGAGAGTGCTGTGAGTATCTTGGTGGTGCGCCATGTGCACACCTCTGCCCCTGGGAGCAATGTGGGATTGCTCCTGGCTGTGCTGAGCTGATGGGATCCTGTGGTCACCACATAAAAAGCCTTCAGGAAACAACCCACAAGCAACTCGCTCAACTACGAACAACATTTCACACTCTCAGCCGTAGGCTTTCCAACCCAGTGTCCACCTTTAAATGAATTATCTCGTTCTGCAGTGGCAAGCCTCACTTGATGAGACTCGTGAAGAGCACTTGTCCAAGAGCTTGAATACTCCTGCTGAGAAAGCCCAGCAGAACAAGGCACAGTGAGTTTTTTGGCAAGGTTTACCACGACCCCATCCATCATGGTTTCAAAGCAGTAAGTCAAAGAGCTCCCACCTTCCGTAGTTGGGGTGCTCTTAGCGTCAGATGTTTCAGAAACAGGCTCATCCGATCCATCATCGACTGGTATCTGAAGGGGATAGCCTGGAAAACATTCAAATGCTTAGAACAAGTCCTTGGCTACGAGTCACAGCCTACGTGTTACGAACCTCTACCAGCCCAGATCCACAGCAGCAAGGAATTGGAGAGTGTAAAATACCTCAATGAGCAAGCAAAGCGTGAAAATGCCAACCAAAAGCACCGGTGCCATCGCCAAAAAGAACAAGCAGGAGCCCACCAGCAAAAGAAAAACCCAGTGAACCAGAGAGCTAGAAAGCATGGCACAAGCAGGAAAAGAGATCTCAGCAACATAAGCAGAAAAGATGTGCAATATTTGAGGGGTTGTTGTCCTCTCTGCCATCCCTAGAGCCATTAGCTTCCCTCCCAGAGCAGGCTCCCGAACATTTCCACGATGTGTTAATTCTTGTCACTGCAAACCAGCAAGTCTCTGTAAAGGGCTCGGTGCAGCACGTAACGTACAATGTGAAGGCTTGGTTGCAAAAGTCATCTTTTGGAAGAGCAGGGCAAGAAGCACAAGTCTCCTCTTTGCAAGGAGTCTGGGCAAATAAAATAATATAATGAGAACTGGAGAAAATGGCTTGGAAAAGAAGATTCAAACTAATGTAAGTGAAATCCCTGGGAAGCTGTGATGTGCAAAGATGGGACTACAAGCTGCGAGAAGCTCTGACTGAAATGTGTTATACGACCCATGAGGAATGGATGCTATGGATTCTCTTCAGAAGAGAGAGACAAACCCACTTATCTGGTGTAGGCTGTGGCCAAAGCACCTCAAGAAAAGAAAACCAAGATGATGTTTACATGGAGCATAGCCAGGAGTGAGTCCCACCACGTCTGCTGGTGTTGTGTGGGCTTCCAAGCTCAACTGTGGAGCATGGCGGAATGAGAAAGGAAAGGCTTCTCGAGAAATGCAGGTCTGAAATATGGGACAAAAGACCCTTGCGTGGCTCCTGCTAGCAGAGCTCTCTGCTCAGTCCTCCCCTCTCCCTGTGCAGGTGAGAAAAGCAGGCAGCAAGCAGCAGCCTTGAGCCGTGTCTCAAAATAAAAGCAGTGCTCTACTTCGATAGCAAACTGAGGAGTGAACACAGAAACACGTGCCAAGCTGCAGCACTAAGATCACCCCAGGCTAGACACCAGAGCGATTTCTGCTCCTGCTGGGCAATGGTATCAAACAGCAGCGGTTTCCTACAGCTATGAACACCAGAGCACCTTGTGGGCCACCCATGTCCCCTGGCTGCAGCCCGCTGGTGCACGGCAACCTTCAAGGTCTCCTCCTGGCCGTCCCCAAGGCCCCCTTGCTGGCCCTGCTCTCCCCGGTTTTAGCTCTTTCTCCCAGCAGTGGCCAGGGCAGGTCCTTTACACCACCTCCTCCTGGAGGTGCTCACCTGAGGGGATGTGCTTCTCCTGGCCAGCTGCGTGATCCTCCATCGTGGTGACGTCCTGACGCTGCTCCGCCATCTCTCAGCACAGTTACCTGGGGAAGAGAACAAAAAATCATCATGCATCAGGAAAATGCTGGCACCGCACACCCGCACCTGGTGCGTTCCCTCCTCCTGCTCCACGCAGCGATTTTGGTTCACCAGCCAAACTCAAGAGCACTAAATACCCACCTGCAAGCAATCGACCAACTTCCAGCCATCTCTTCAGACACCGCGAGGTGTCTGCTTTGTTCCCTGTTCTGATGAGCCCTGAAACCCCATCCCTGTGCTCGGGGAAGGTCAGGGCTCAAGATACACGCTGCCTATTGGGTTTCACACCTGTGCTGCAATATTCCCCGGAGCATCCAATGCAGGCGCCTCCATGTCCACCAGGAGCAGATTTTATCCACAGTCGCTGGGTGAAGGACAGTGGAAAGGGAGCACTAAGGTGCTGAAAATGTATCTACAGAAACGAGCCAACAGAGCACCCATTTTTCATAAAAGACATGTAAAGGAATGGATTTTATTTGTGCACAGAAGGAAGGTCTAATGATTCCTGCACAAGCACCAGCATGTGCTGGTCGATGCATCCCTCTGCATAAGGGTATGGGTGAATTCTGCCCAGTTGCAACACCAAAACGACCCAGGTGTTTAGGATTTCCAGAGCAAAACACCCATCCTGGTGACCCTGGGCACTGCTCAGCCTCTGCTCTGCCACCGGAGCCTTGGCTGGCAGCAGGGCAGGGATGCCTGAAACGCCGACATCCCTCAGCAGGGCTGTGGTTGGGATTTCCAAAGGGGAGAAGGACTGAAAAACCATGCAGAGCCGACAAACCTCATGTTCAGCCTGCTGGGAAACGGTGCAGAAGGTGCCAGGGAAGCAAAAAGCAACAAGAACGTCTTTATTTTATCCCGCTTGCCATTCAACACCATTCCAAACCCTCACGTTCCTGTGGGTTGGCTTCAGAGGGCGAATCCAAAATTCCCAGCCGAGCCACATGCCCCACAAAGAAACCAAAGCCAGGATCACCTCCCACAGGGCCTGAGCGGGACCAGCACTGGGTCTTGACGCAGAAAGGTGCTAAAATTCAGTTATTTTTTCCAGCGAGCATCGAGCTGCTCAAGGAAACGAAGCCGCCAACAAACATCCGCTCCGGCAAAGCATGGACCGTGTTTCTCCTTATCCTCCGTGCTAGCTGGACAGACAGTGGGTTTAGCTGACTTCCTAATAGCTGATATAATTACAGCCAGGGGCAGTGATTAATAACCAGCTATTAAGGGAAATGGCGAGTTTGCCACGACCGCCAGGAGCGCATGGATCCAGCAGCGGGGCTCCGGTTACCAGCAGCAAGGAAGCAAGCTCACGTGGGTTTGTTTGCTGGCAATAAATTCTCTGGATATATGGAACTAAGCAAGAGGGAAGCTCAAATGCCAGTAACCAGATCTTACCCCGTTTTTTTTAAGCCTTGGGAAGATGACTATGCAACTGAATTTCTGCCTTTGACAGCTATGAAGCCACCCGACCTAGCTGTACCGAGGAAGTTCGAGAACTTGCCCTGAAAGAAAACGGTTCACAAAAATGGAGGTATAAAATGGGAAGGAATAAAGTATCCATCGTTTGCCAAAATTTGGGGGGCTGCCCATCAAAAATGAATGTCCCTAATTATTTGGGCATATGGCCGCCCTCCTCCCAGGGCTCAAAGGATCGCATTGATGCTATCCCGGTCCCGTTTGGCTGGGACTTGATCCTATTTACAGGTCTAGTTAGCACTGAAATACAAAAATATAATGTTAACCTAGCATACAGAGGACATAAGAGGGCCCCTGTCCCACTCCCTGCTGGTGGCCCCCCCCAGCCCAGCCCAGCTCAGCTCACTAAACCCCTGCAGGTACCAAGAGCTCTGCTTCCAAACTGCTGACCCCGAGGCAAACCGCCCACAAACACACTGCTGGATTTCACTGAGGCTTCCTCCTCCTGCCTCCTTCTCTCTTTCCTCCCACCTGATTTTTGGAGAGGAGCACTTAGCCTCTCTCCCAGTCTCCCCAGAAAGACACGTTTCGTGCTTTCTTGCCTCCGGACAAGAATTTCCTGGGACACCATCCAGAGAGGACTCCTGGCTCGACAGCCACCGAGCTCGCGCACCGCGCTGGAGGCTCATCTGCTGGTGCTGTGCACGGCTCCCGTCTCAGCCAAAGCCGTCCTGCTTTTCCCCCGAGCACAGCATCGAGCATCTGTGCAAGCCTGGCACGACAGCAGCGAGCGATGATTCAGCAGAGGCCGGTGGATGTGCCGCTGACCTGCTGTGCTGGGGGTTTTCAGCGCCAGGAAAGGGCTGGGTGTTTTTTAGAGAAGCTGCTGGTTTTGCCGTCTCTCTGAGCACTGCAGAAAGGGCTTTAACGCTGCAATGCTCACGGCCAGGCAGAGGCAGGCTCTGTTCCCCCTGAGCTCCGTGCATACAGCACGACTCAGCCGGAGCTAAAGGAGCGGAGATGTGCCCGGGAGGATACAGCCATTAATTTTGCAGAGATGAAAGGAAGAGCTGCCTGCTCGGCTACAAGGAAAAAGGCACCACCAGAAGCCACAAAGATGCATCAAAAAATCACTCAACGATACCCTGAGAGCCTGAGAAACCTGGCTGCAGCTGAGGAGAAGCCCTGGATGCTCATTTATTTGGCCAGCATGGGGGCACGGTTTGCTGCGCGGAGCAGAAGCGTCTCCCACACAAAGCAGGTCATCCTCCCGTGGGCAGAGGAGGAGAAAAGGAGCTCCTTGAACCAGCACAAGCCAAGGGGCACAGACGGGGACCCGGCTCCCACAAGGCTCCAGTGGCATCATGCTTTTAGCAGGAGAAATGCCCGCTCACCAGATGCCTCCTGCACCGCCCCGGACGCGTTTCCTGCGGCTCGCCCCCCGAGGCTGAGATTGAAACCCATCACAGCAAGGCTGATGGAATTTCACCGGGAACAGAGAAGTAAATAAATAAGGGCGGGCACGCAGAGCGAGCCGGTGGGTGAGCAGGAAGGAGCCAGCAGCACCATTATCTCTACGCTGCAAAGCTCTCCCAGCTGAATTCGAAACACGCAGGCCACGGAAAAACCATACAGCCATATTCAGCAGGAACGGCCTCATAAAGACACTTCATGCCTCTCCGATGGATGCTCAGATTCATTCTCTCTTTTTTTCTCACCCGTTGGACACGGCAAGCTCGGGACCGCGCTGGCGATGCACACGGGGTGGGGACGGATCTGTCCTGCCTGCAAAGCCCCTCTTATTCCAGGGGAATAGCTCGGCTTGGCTTCGGGTTCTTGAGTAATAAATGGAATTGAAGCCCTGAGAAAGTGCCTGTTTTGGATTCAGGTTTTTCTTTTTGAAGAAAGAGGGTCTGGGAATCGCACATGTGAGGAGCTGCTTCGAGTTCTGGACAACGCCTGTAATGACGATCTGTTTCTCCAGTGGGGGACAGGGAAATCCCTCTCAGGGAAAAACATAAGGGGAGAAATGCTCCAAAATGCCTGTAATAACAGCCCCACCTTGAAGCAGTGGCTTGGTAATGTATAATTACACCAACGAGAGCTGCCCAGAGATAAACTTTGGCAGCACCTTCTGCTTGGCAGATAAGGCACAAGCCCCCCTGAGCACCTTATCCGTTTCCAGCAGAACCATTGTCGTTCTCGGGGCCACTATCTGCAACCCTACAGCCCGCCCCGGTACGAACAGCTCCTCCAAACCTCGCATTTTTCAAACCCGCAGCCCGCCTTGTGAGGGAGGAGGCGCCTTTATTTTGGGGCCCTTCCCAGCTGTGCAGCAAGGCACACGAGGAGGCACCGCGGGGCCAGGGCAGGAGAAAGCGGCTGCTTTCTGGCAGTGCCAGCTCTCCCACCAGCACCTCTGCTGGTGCAAACTGGTCAGGTCCCTCGTCCTAAATCCGATTTTTCAGGTTTGGCTGTTTTTTGCCGTCTGCACCAGCGCAGGAGCAATTGGTGTTGTATGACGGCGCGCGGCCCTGGAGGTGGTTTGGAGGACGGAGCAGTGGTGCTGGGCTCCCAGCTGGGTTGGGAGGAGGTTCGGGAGGCTGGGGGCTAAGCCCAGAGCTGCCGAAACCAGGAGCAGCTCCTGCTGGGTTTAAATGGTGGCATTGTGTGGCTCAGGCCCAGGGTGGTCCCTGCAGGACTCTTGTGCAAAATGGTAGGGGCTAAAAGCCCAAGTGGATGTGGCTACAAAAGAAGTTTCCAGCCCAAAAGAGCCCAAAGCCTGCAGGACCAGGAGAAGTCTGAAGCAAAGCGAGGCAGATCTTTAACAGCCATCAACATCACTGGGGTTGGGGTCAGGACGTGAGAGCTATCAGTCAGCTCAAGGTCCAGAAGGCACTGAAAACAGGAAAAAAATGGTTTTCCTTGTGGGATTTGACAAGGATGCTGAAAGTGCCATCAGCACTCCCCCAGGAGGCTGCACAGACCTGGCCGTGGGGTCTCTCTGCTCGGCGTGGCAGCTCCCGTACCGCCGTCTGTGCGGTTTGCACCGAGCTTTCGGCACCAGCCCGACCTCAATTCCTCTGCAGGATGCAGTGCTCGGGAGCTGGGGTGCCAGAGCCACAGCCCTGGCATCGTCCTGCACCCTGATGTGATTCAGAAATTAAAGCAGCGCTCCTCTCCCATCGCCTGGTCCAAAATGTATTTCCTAGAGGTGTCAGGAAAATGGTTTGGTGTGGTCTGAGCCGTGGGGAGCTCAACCAGAGCCGGGGTGGCACTGCCTGAGCAGAGCCCAGTGCTGGGCTCCTGGCATCTCCCCAGCACCACCCGCATGCGTGAGAACGGGGCCAGGCAGCGCAGCAGCACCTCCTCCCTCCACGAGGGCTCCAGCAGCAAGCACTGTTTCACAAAGAGGGGAGAACAGCCTGTGCAAACCAGGATTACTAAAGAAAAACCAATAAATGACCAAAATACGCAATAAATGCTCCATTAGAGCACACCAAAGCCTTGTGTACGGGGCACAAACCAGCCCCAGGTGTCGGTAAGAAACTCCTTGGTGCTGCAGCACCTTCCTCCTCCTGCCCCACGCCTCCTGTGCCACAGGGCTGAAGGCTGCAGGGTCTGGTGCTGTGATTCCTGCGGGGCCAGCAGCGATGGCACAGCACACGCAGCACACGCAGCGCTCACCCTGCTCCCCTGGGACCAAGCCTGGGCAGCTTCACGCCCCACTCAGGTCCGGCAGCCCCGAGCCTCAATCCCTCAGCAAAAGGTTTCCTCGCCCTGAGAGGTGAAGAAAAGCAGGGCTGGAGAACACCTACCCCACGGAGAGCGGCCCGGGGAGGGAAGCAGGTGCCGGGGACCACGCAGCTGCACTTCGGCGGCGCCGGGTTTGCGCGGTGTGTTCCAGCCAACGTCGCCAGCACGGTCACAAAGGGGCACGGAACCGCGGCCCCGCAGCCCTTCTGCTGCCAGGGGCTTACCTGCAAGGGCAGCCGGCGCCCACTCGTGCTGCTTAAAAATGAAAACTCACCAAACATCAGCCATCTGATCAGTGTTACTTCTGAAAGGTGATCAAACGCAAGCAGGGGGGTTCACAAAGCAGGCTTCCGCCTGGATTACTCAATTAAAACGGAGTGACAGCCCCGTGAAACACCACCAGCCTGAAAGGTGCTTCATAATTCATAAGCAACTCCCTTTTCATCTCCTTTGTGTACTTTTCCAAGTGCTGTTTTTTCTGAGAAGCCGACAGATGAAGGAACACGGACGGCAATCTCGTTATTTGTCTGATACGCAGCGAGCTGAGGAATTAAACGGAGTTTTGAGTTCTCTGACAAGAGGCTCAAAAAGTTCCTCCAGGTTCAAAGACAAGAAAAATGCCTCTTAGAGAAGCAGGAGGGAGCTGCAATAGAAATGGTGTCAGAAATGCATTTTTCTACATTTTTTTTTTCATGTTTTTTCCATGTTTTGGTGTAGGTGTCTGCTTGGAGGCCTGGGACGTTCGACACTTTCCCTGGATGCAAACGTGCGGTGGGTTTGGGCTCGTGGCAGAGCAGCTTTGAGGCTCAGGACCTCATCCCAGCTTCACGCACACCCCTTTGGGTCAAAATGGAATAAAAAAGCTGGGTTCAAAGACACACGAGCTCGGGGAACCGTCAGAAACCATCCCTTAGGAATCTGACCGCTCGCCCAGAGCCACCAAGATCTCAGCAGCTGGCGAAGGTCCCCAGGGCACGCCGGTGGCCAGAGAAAAGCCAAGGGCCACTCGTGCTGGCCAGTTCCTCGGCATTTCTGAGAATGACACTAACACCATTTGCCATCCCGAATCAGCTTAGGCTCGCTTTGGCAGCTGGCTCCACGCAGGGTGGCAATCAGGAGAGCAGATTAGCCGGCCCCAGCTCCAGCCCCAGCCCGAGCAGCGAGACTTGGGAGATGGGAAACGTGTTACCTGCCAAGAAAAGGACACCACAAACGCAGCCCCTGCTGGGAATCGCCTGAGGAGCACACGCGAGTATTTTGCATCGCAGGAACACCCACCCTGCGCCTTGCATACCTGCCAGAGGTGCAGACTGCTGCAGACCTAGCGCCATCCCCAGATCCCATCAGGAAGCTCCTGGTGGACACCACCAGGATGTCCTTGTCCCCAATTTCCCTGGCAGACACCCCTGGGATGCCACCTTCCCTGATTTCCCCCTGACGGACACCCCCAGGATGTCAGGACCCACCTTTCGCCTCGCCCGGAGCCGCACACCTCCGTGTCGGGCTGCCACCACCCTTTCCCACCTTTCTTTTTCTCTTCTCCTCCTGCCTCACTTGACACAGCCAAAAGCAGCCTCGTGCAGCCCCACTCGAGCCCTGCACGCCCACACGGGGGGTGGCTGAAGGGCATCAGTGCCCCGGATCCCCCCTCTCATTCCGCACTGTGATGCGAAGCTCGGGCTGCCTCCGAGCCCGCTGGCTCGAGCTAGATTAGGGCTCCGATCAGAGGGGCTTACACGGCAGGGAAAGAGAAGCCAGAGGAGTTTTGGAGCCTGCCCTTGCTGTTCAGCGGGCTCTGGGAGGATAGGAGGAGGGGAAGCCTCTTTGCAGGGATTTACGAGGCCGCCTTCGGATTTCACCCCAGCCCCCTGCTGGAGTATTTTGCGTTTCAGAGCCATGAGATGGGCCGTGGGTAGCTCAGTTCTTCCTCCCCCAAAATCCTGCTTCCTTAGGAAGCCTTTAAGCAGTTTGAACGCGTAGAGCGGATCAAAGGGAAGGCAGAAGATCTTATTTACCAGCTAATTCCCTTTGACTCTTCCCATCCTGGGCTCAGCCCGACCGGCTGGAAATCCCTGCTGCTGCAGGCTCACAGGCCAGCACCAGTCGGTGTTAACCAACAAAAAAAGGTGGCAGTGCCAAAGTGCCCCAAAATGCTGCTGGAGTGTTTATGAGTTAGGACCTGCCCCACCGAGCCTCCTGTCTCCTGGCTGCAGGTTGCACCGTGGGGAGGAAGAAATGGCTTTCCCGAGGACAAGGAAGGAAAGCAGACATCATCCCACTGCCCAGCAGCTGCCGCCCTCTTCTCTGTCGCTCCCGTGGAACAATTATAAAGGCTGCTCCTGCGATGGCAGCCCAGGGAGATCCCTTTCTCACAGCCGTCGGTGGCAAAAGGAGCCCGGCGGGGCTCATCTGCTCGGGGACGCTTGCAATCCACCATGAACAGGACCGGTGGCATGGCCAGAGGTTCCTTGTGGCTATCACCACTTTCTTTCTTAATATGAGGTCAGGAACAAAGTGACAGGACTGATTTCACGCTCCACTGATACCAGGACACGTCCCAGGGCTGGGAAATGCTGGCGGACCGAGGGCTCAAACCCGAGGCTGGTGCTGAGCCAGCGGGGTTGCGCGGAGCTGGGTGCTCGGGGAGGTGCACGGCGCTGCACAGCACCAGGTCAGGGTGCTCGGGGTGCTTCTGGCCACCAGCAGCAGCTCCGTGACAGCAGCTCCGCTCTTCACCTCCGTGCAGGCTCCCAAGCACCGTCTCCATTTTACAACCGCTCGGCAGCGCAGCCGCGTGCCGTAGGACCCAGCAGAGCCGACTGCCGGTCTGAGAGCCACAGCTCCTGCTAATTCGGTCTCTCTGCAGGCTTTTTGTAGCGGCACACGTACAGCAGCATCCATTTGCAGTGCCAGAGCCACCGGCTGGAGAAATGTCTGCAGCCCGGGGGGAACGCGGGAGCAAGCACCAGGCGGGGGTCACCCACACAGAGCAGGGGCACCGGAGCGTTCGTGTCAAATGCTCCAAATGTTCTGCATTTAGCAGCAAAAACGTGCAGAGCCCCCAGCGAGGAGAGCAGGCAGGGCTCTCCCTGCAGCACCCGGCCACCTCCCTGCCAGCCCCAGCAGTCTCTTCTTTCTTTGCTGCAGCAGGAATCCTGCCTTTGCTGCGGTGCTCGGAGCCAGGCAGGGCCACATCCTGCAGTGCTGGAGCAGCCTCAGGGCGAGCACCGAGCAGGCTGAGCACCAGCCCCTTCCCCGGCCTCGCTCCATGCCGAGGGGATCAGCGTGCAGCCAGACTGCAATTTAACGAGCAGGAAGCCTCGTTTGCACCTGTAAATGGGTTTGGAGATGCAGGTAGGTGCTGTCACCTTCCACCTTGGCCACCATCACGCACGTGCACGCCCTGCACAAGGATTCATGCATGGCACTGAGCACCGCCATCTGTGTGATTCTGTCATCTCCTCACCCTAGGTTTGCAGCTGCAGAGGGGGAAGCAGGGATCTCGCCATCCAGCTGCCATCCAGCCACACCCTGAGCTGCAGATTTTGGGAAAGATGCTGTCGAGACTCAAGGTGTGCGTGCTGCTCGCTCGCTTTGATCTCAGCCGCACCTCCCGCTTTGATTTCGCGGCGCCGACACTTGCTGAGCCCTGACAGCACAGCCTGGGCAGAAGTTCGGCGAACGTTCAGCTCAGGAACGAGGACACTGAATATCAAAGATGCTCCAGGCCACAGCCCTAGCCTACAAACACGTGATCCCAGCCAGCAGGGATGGGAAGGAGCCAGGAAGGTGCTGGGGACACCACAAGAGTGTGGGAGATTTTCTCAGGGCAAGGAAAACATTCAGGCCATCTCCTCGGGCTGGCCTTTCTGTTATGTTGAGCTGTTTCAGCACATAGCTAGGAATGAAAACGATGACAACAGCACCATCTGCTCCAGCTGCCACCACGGCCCAGGGCACAGCTGGCCTGAAAAATCCCCCCTTTCCTCTGCTGTGGCCCACGCGGTCCTGTGACAGAGCAGCACCGGTGCTCATCTCACCAGGACATCACCGTGAGCCTCCTGATACCCAAACCGGGCACCAAACACCCTGCGGCCCCACAGCGACCAGCTCCAGCACCCCACTGGGGACTGGCAGCACTGGAAGGCAGCGGGACGCCTTATTGTGGCCGATCCTATAAATATAGGGGAAAGGAAGTCAGCTCTCTTACACGCTGCTGCCTCACCCTAGAAGAAAGGAGCACGGCAGAGCTCTCAGCTCTTCGGGACTCTCACATCAGCAATCGCAGGGCATCCAGAGGAAGATTTTAGCTTCTGCCCGAATTTTCTGCATCATTTTGCTCTCCCCTACCAGGAAACGTTTCAGTTGAAGTCCAAAGTGAGCGTGCTTCAGCCTTTCTTCTTCCAAGCCCAAAGATGCAATAGGATCTTCATCCAGCGCTTCCCCGTGCTTGTGTCGCCGCTGTCATGTTGCAGAGCAGCAGAAACAAACTGCTCCCCTAAATCCTCTACACCAAGAGGCGGAGAGTTGTGCCTTGATTTTTTGTAGTGAGGGAGCTCAGCTGGAACCGTGCTGAGGCACAGAGCAGACGAGGATCTTTAAGTGTGGAAGGATGAACAACAGCACGTAAAAATCGAGTGCTCGGGAGTCTCCCTCCAGCTCATCTTCACCCCATGAGGGCCACTCGGGACAAGAACCAGGTACCCATCTCATCTCACCTCGATTCTAGCTTTGTTGAGCCAACGAACACATTTACAACAGCAGCAGGCGCGGGTGGCACCAACAGTGATGCTCCGCGTGGGAACCCAGGCCCTAAATGCAGCCCGAGCGGTAGCCCCGTTATTCCCCTTCCCAACCCAAAGGCTGCGGGATGAGAGGTTCAAAAACCAGCAGCCGTGTGCGTTTCATCCTGTGGCAGTCACCTAGAGGCCCAGGGGACGAGCAGTTGGAGCTGTCCACCTTTAAGGTCTAGGATTTGGGCTCCGTCCTCCCCAGCACGTTGGGTAAAAAATCAGCGAGGTGCAGTCAGCGTCCTCAGGGGCTTCGTCCCCCTTCATCTAAATGCAGCTCTGCTGTCACACGTCTGACACGCACGACAGGACAGCCTGCTCGGGAGCCTCACCTCTTGCCTAAAATAATATTGCTGCTGGTCTCGGGTTACGAGGATCCATTCACGCTCCCTAAGGTCACGGCTCCCCGGATCGCTAATACAAAGGCAAGAAGGAGCGGGGTGCGGGTGCTGCAGTTGTGCTTCTATAAAAATATCGCGGCACGGAGCAGAGACCGGGTGCTGCAGGAGGCTCTGGGCACACCCGGAGCCCCCCGGGGGAGGCAGGGAGCACTTGGCTGCGGCGGACGATGCTGGGTTTGCTCCCACGGCAGGCTTGAGCTGCAGCAAAACCAAACCTGTGCGCACACGAGGTGAGGGTCCGTGGTGTTCCCCCTCTGCATGGTGCCCGCCTGCAGTGCCTGGTGGCCCTTGCTGGGTCCCCAAACCCTTCTGATGCTCGCTGATCGCTCCTCGGCATCGCCTGGCACACCCAGCTCGCTCCTGCTGGCTGCATCTCGTTAGAAATTTGGCAACGAGCACCAGCGAGGGGAGATGGTCGGGGCACAGAGGATTGGATTCTGCCATTTCAGGGCTCGAAGCAAGCACCGCGAGGCTCCGGGGTGCTGGAAGAGCAAACAAGCCCAGGGAGCGAGCAGCCCCTCCGTCAGAGGAGTGCCTGAGCAGAGTCACTAAGGAAACCGGCTTCAGAGCTGCGCAGGGACCTCAGACAGCCGTGACAATGAGCCCTATTATTAGGCACCATAAAAGCACCGACATATCGGGGAGATGAGGCTTTAAGAAGCGCTTTCACATCAACCAGCGTTCCTAACTCTCTTCCCCTCTACCCCCAGGTTCCTCCAGGCAAGAGGCACGGCAATTCAGCTGCCACTAAAGCAGGGAAAAGGCAAAAACACACCCAAAGCAGGCTCCCGAAACCACCCGCAGGAGGAGGACGTGCTGCCAGCAGCACTGCTGCAGCTGAGATTCCGGCACCAGCCGGCGCTGGGAGCCCAGCCCAGCGCGTCAGCACCCTGCAGGGAGCCGGGCACGGGGTGCTCGCAGCCCCACAGCTCCTGCCCGAGCACCAGAGGCTCCCCGAGCGCTGCAGAGCCCAGGTCTGGGTCTGCCGGGTGAGATTTGTGATGGGAGGAGGGCTGGTTCCTGCTGGTTCCTGCCCCAGCTCCCAGTCACCCCATTCAGATGTCCCGACCGCCGCTGCCATCCCCGCACGCCTCCTCCTTGCAGGGCCGTTGGCACAGGACAGGTCCAACACCCCGGTGCTGTCCCCATCCATCCTCAACACCCCAATGTGCTGGGTTCTGCTCCTGGGAGCTTTGTGTGCTCCCATCTGTGCCCCCCAGCATCGCCCGCTGCTTCTGCCTGCCCAGCAGAAGGCACGGGAGAGCACGGGGGGTTCTGTCCCGTTTGGAGATGTCCATTCCCAAAAGAGCAGCAATGAGGCAGTGGTGAAACCACACTAAAAGAGGGGACTTCAGAGGGCAGAGCCCGCTTGGGGTAAAGCCTGCCCCTGAATTCCAAGCTGAAACCACCAAATTCTGCCCCAGGAGCACCTCCCAGCCCCGGGCTCCCCAGCACCACAAGACACAGCTTCAGGGACAGGAATTCTGCAACGCAGCCGTGCGAACCCAGCCCCGTCACAGTCCTTGCCCTCAAAGCCCAAAGGGAATTCGGTGCCAGCCACTCATCCCATTGCATGTGGGATCTGCAGTGGGATGGTAACGAAGCACTGCTTTGCACGAGGTGGGAGAGGAGCACGAGCCCCTTCCACACCTCTCCATTGAGTTTCCTTTACCCCTGCCCGCAGCACCGTGAGGGATGTTTTCAGGTAAAGGTCACGTTTTTGGTTTACACCAGATTCCTCCTGCCAACCTGCAAAGCTACAAACTGACCTCTTAAAGCTCGTCCCGCGAGCCCCACACACCAGGACGGGGCCGTTTTGTCACCTCAGAGCCAGCAGGGGCACCCAGGATGAAGCTGCTCATTGCTCCTCAGTCCCTATTTCACTTCACTCCGTCTCCTCGGCCCTCTTCTCGCCCCCCTTTCACCCACCTCGTGTCTCAGCACCCCTGGGACCTTCCCTTTCAGCCCCGCTGCCACAGCCAGCCACCAAACCAAATCCTCGCCCAGCGCTTTGTCTGCTGCCTCCCCTCTTGACTCCTCAGCCGAGGAGGTGCCCAGCTGGCCAGATGTGTCCTTGCACAGTTTCAGCCCCAAAAGCGCATCCCAAATGCTTCTGTCCGATACGAGACAGCAAAAATGAGCGAAATGAGCTCCAGGCCAGCGCAAACGTGCACGTTACTGAGCTGGGCACTGCTCAGGGATCACGGGAGAGGTTTCCCGAGATGCGAGCAGTTTACAAACACCTCGAGGAATTTATTTTGGCAAAAAGCGACTTCACGCAGCGATGAGACCCGTGGGGATGCCATCGGGCACGTCCAGGCGGGCAGGAGCTGGTGAGGAGCCGTGCCCAGAGATGCTCAGGAGCAGCAGAGAGCCCTGCAGCTCAGCACCGCGGGGGCTCAGAGCCCCAAATGTTATTCAAAAACCCCAATATGAGTGGTTTTAGCAGCCCAGCTCCCCGTTTTTGATGGGACAAGCACAGAGGTGGGCAGGCAGCAACACGGAGCTGCTCTGCAAGGAGTCAGGGCAGGTACTGCGGGGAGGCTGCAGGGATGGAAATCACCAGCCCAGCTGCAGCACCGATCCCGTCAGCTCGATGGGAGGTATCCCCTGGCACTGCTTTTCCTTGGGTATTTAAAGAGCAGGCACTGGAAACAGGAGCCAGGCGGCATGGAACGACTGCCTCTGCTCATCGGACTTCTTGGAAAGGAAAAAGGGAAAAAAAAATCAGTGGCTTGATGCTCCGACAGCACCCAGGGCTCATTAGACTTGCAGAGAAAATCCACTCCAGTCTAAAGGCGCAAATCCATCTCCTCCAGACTCTGGGGTAAACCGCATATGCTTTCCGCAGGCACTTAAAATAAAACCCAGCCCACGAGCAGCAGATTTCAGCGTGAAACAAAGCTCCACCTCGCAGATGGAGGGGCCCCATCCTGCCACGAGAAAAGGCTGAGATCCACTCGGTCCCTCAAGGCTGAGCTGCGCCCATCTTAAAAAAAAAAGACGAGGTCACCTACAGGGCCACGATCTGCTATTCCTGCCACATCCTGGGGAAAATCCTTGGGACCGAGGGCTGCTCGTGCCCCAAAGCAGAGCAGGAGCTCAGCTCCTCGAGGATCAGTGCTCCCATCACCTCCTTTTCACGGCGTTCGGCTGTGGGGCAGACACAAGCCAGCAGCCCTGGGTTCGATCCTCAGCCTGCTGTGTTCCCGTGCAGCCAGAAGCGCTCTTTGCTCTCCCAGGAAGGGCTGGCAGCGCTTCTCCAGACCTCGAAGGTGCCGTGGAAGCCACAAACCCAGGCAGCGGGACAGCCACAGCCCTCCCACGCCGGCACCGAGCCCCAGCAGCTCCCGCACGCGCTCTCAGCATCACCCAGACCACGCAGCCACGAGCATCACGGGTCCGTCACGGGTCCACCGCGAGCTTCCAGCCCCATCCCAGCCCCACACCTACCTGCGGCCAACCTGCCGGCCACCCCACCCCACCACCAGCAGGGGAAGGGGACTGGAAAACACTGGGAGCCAGCCCCGGTCCTCTCTCGACTGATCCATCAGAGCACCGCCGGGTCGCCGCACGGAGCCGGGCTGCCAGAAGCAGCTCGTTCTGCTCAGGACAAGCTCAGATGATGCAAAATTCAAGGTATTTTTTAAGGAAAAGGAGCACCAAAAGCAGACTGAGGCACCCACCTCGCCAGCGCGCATCGAGTATCCCCGGTGAGAGGCACCGAGCCCCGCAGGGACAAGGCGGTGCCACCTCGTTTCCCCCATTTCTCACCTCTCAGCGGGCTCCTTTTGGGGAAATGAGCACAAATTTGCTTCCCCGTGGCTCTCGGGGAGGGGAACGAGGGGAAATCGCAGCCCTGATGGTTCGGGACAGTTAAAAAAGCGCTCGTTTGTCCCAAACTGGGTTTGTTGAGCGAGGTGGGAAGGGACGGATGGGGCAGGAGGAGGCTGGCAGCAGAGGGCAGCGAGGCCAAGCTGGAGGCTGGGGCTGGAAGCACTTAAAAAGGTGTTTTAATGAGGGGGGGGGAACGAGAGGCAGAGCCCAGTGGGGTCACGGCCCCAGCGGTGCCCTCGTCACCTGCGTGTGTCCCCCCCGGGCTCACCTGGAAGCTGGGGGCTGTCAGAGCAGGGCCAGGCAAACGCCCTCGGGGGGAGCAGATCTGGGTGTGAAGGCTTCAGAGCATCCCAAAGGAGCTGCCCCCGTTAAATCCTACAGAGCTGCCCTAGCCTGGGGCCGACCCCAACCATCCTGAGACAACAGCACCGGGCTGCAGGGACACACCGACACCCTAAAAACCCCTAAATCACATGAAAAGGGGGCTCCAAGGGAAAGCTCCGTGTCCCACCGTCCCCAAATCCTCTTGTTTTACACACAGCGAGGCAAAGGACAGCCCCTGGGCGTCAAACCCCAAACCCTGCCCACGCCAAACCCCAAAGGCTCCAATCCAACCCATTCCCCAGGGCATCCCCCAAACACCACTGATCCACCCAATAACGAGAAAAAAAAAACAAAAAAAAAAAACACTATTTTTTTTAATCAGGTGTGAGTTATCCGCCCCAAAATGCCCCCACGTGCTGCGGGTGAGTGGGACGGCCCCTCAGAAATAAAAAATCCCAAATATTTGGCGTATCAAGGGTAAAAAAGAAAAAAAAGGGGTGAGGTTAGGAACAGGTTGGGTCGTTTCTCGTTTCATCACGGCGCTTTGCTGGCCCGTGAACGCCCAGCCGAGCACGATTTTGATGGAAAAAACGGGGAAAAAAATCACGCTGCAGAAGGGAAACCCTAAAACGAGGCAGAAAGGGATGATAAAAACCGAGGAAACCCTCGCTGGGTGCATGGGCACGGCTCGGGGACCCTCAGCTGGGAGGAGAAATCCCCCGTACCGCGGCGGCAGCGCCATCGGGCTGCACGGCCAGGTGCTAAAATCCCGCTTTTCCCACCCAAAACCCGCGTGCGGGGCCGATCCCCATCCCTCACCCCAAAAATCGGCTCCCGCCCCGCACGGGGAGCGAAGTTCCCCCCGGATGGGAATAAAAAAAAAATAAAAAATAAAAAAACACAAAGAAAAAGGCGGCGGAGAAGCACGGGGCGTGGGGGGTGTGCGCTGCCCCCCTTTTGGGGTGAGATAAGGGGATTTTGGGACGGGATAACGGGATTTGGGGCGCAGCAAGGGGAGGAGGGGGGATAACGGGGGCGAGAGGAGGGTGGCAGCGAGACCCCAGCCCAGCCCCCCCGGGGCTGGCCCCAGCACCCCAAAACCCGACAGCTTTCGGGGCTGCCCCCCCCTTTTTGTCCCCCCCTCCCCAAATTTCACCCCAAATCCCAACAAAGCACCTCAAACCCCCCCTCCCCCCAAAAAAAACCCACACCCCCCCGGATCCCCCCCAAATTTTAGGGCCGGGCGTGGACAGCTCCCTGCGTCCCCCCCCACCCCCTCCTCCAAAACGGCTGGATTTGTATCATTTCGCCCATTTTAACCGATTCCCCCCCATTTTTCCCGACCCCCCCCCCCACGCCCAGGCTGCAGAAGATGGCAGCGGGGCTGGGAGGCGCAGCCCACCCCTCCTTGCCGCAGCCCCCCCCCCCCCCCGGGGCCCCACCTGCCGCAGGAAATTGGGGCAAAAACCTGCCAAAACGGCCAATAAATAAATAAATAAATATTAAATAAATAAAAATCCACCCCATTTTTTTTGGGGGGGGCACCCAAAACCTTCAACCGGCACCACCACGAAGGGGGGGGGCACAAACCGGCACCTCAGTGCCCCCCCCCATCTCCCCGGTGCTTCTTTTATTTTATTTTTCCCTTTTTCCGCCCTTTTCACGCTTTTTTTTCGCAGACCGGGAAGGGGGGGGTTACGCAGCCCCCCCCCAAGCTGTATCGGTGGGTTTAGGGGTGCCCCCACCCCCAAAAATAACCCCCCCCCCCGGTGCCCCCCTACCTGCCGCCGCCGGGTGTCCGCACCGGAGCCGCGCTGAGGAAGCGACAGCGGCGGGGGGGGGGGGCGGGGGGGGGGCGGCGGCGGCGGCGCGCGGAGGGGGGGGGGGGGGGCGGGTCGGGAGGGGGGGGGGGGGGCGCGCGCGAGCTCCGGAACCTTCGCCGAGCCGCCCTGAGGGGGGGGGCAGCAAGGGAGGGGAGTGCGCATGCGCCGCGCTGCTCGCCTCTCCCCCCCTTCCCTGCGCTCCCCCCCTCCCCTCCTCTCCCCGCGGGTGCGCATGCGCGGTGCTGGGGGGGGGGCTTTTGTCTGCGGGGCCCCGCCCAGCAGGGAGCGCTCGCGCGCTGCCCGCCCTCCTCCTCCCCCCCCCGCGGCCGCCATTTTGTGCTCGGCCCCGTCCCGCCCTCCCGCCTCTTTTTTTTTTTTTTTTTTTTTTTTTCTTTGCCCCGCCGCCTCTTTTCCCTCTTTTTTTTTTTTTTTTTTTTTTTTTTTTTAACCTCTGAGGAGGCTTCTCTGAAGGGAACGAGCGCAGATCTGCTTCCCTTGGGGCTTTCAGGGGGAGATGCAGCGCTGCTGGTTCAGGACGGTTAAAAATAAATTTATTTGTCCCAGCTGGGTGGTGGTTAAACAGTATGTCACTAAGCACGCTTTGGGAAGGAAGAGCACATGGGGCTGTCCAGGGGCTGAAGGCTTCTCCTGCCTGGCTGCCACCCTCACCATCCCTGCGCACCAGCATCCCCTCACCTGCAGGCAGCCACCAATTTTTAATTTCACCCAAATTTAAGTTTTAAGCTAAGGAAGGGAAAAGCAGCCTCCCCCCTCCCAAGGCTGGCAGCCCCACCGAGTTATCTGCGCACCTCGGGCTGTAGGGACACGCACACCCAGTGGGTGTCAGCATGCTTGGAGGGATCATAAAATCAGAATATCCCGCGTTGGAGGGGACCCGTGAGGATCTGGGGCAGCTGACACCCACGGGAAGGAGGTGACAAGTGACAGCACAGGAGCACCGGGCTCCCTCCTCATCCCAGAGGGCCTTGCCTCAAGCCCTGGAAATCAGAAGAACTGAAGGAAATTGGAGGCTGAAGGCACCAGCCTCAGCCCTTCCACCTGCCCGCATCACCTGGGAGCACAGCGCAGTGCTCGGGTGCCTCGTGCCAGCAGCAGAGAGCACTGCGAAGAGCTGCTGCCCCACCGGGCTTCTGTCCATGCTAATTGGATTTAGCAGAGAAACTGCAGGAGGGATCTTCTGGCAGACAAGCTCATATTTATTTTATTTATTTTTTTTTTAATCTGGGAAGCATTCCGGTGTACATCAAGGGCAAACAGCCAATTTAAGAACAGGCTCCTCTGACAGAGGTTGTGAAGGGGGAAACTCAATAAGGAGAGAAACAGAAGTGGAACCTGCACCACCAGATATCCTAAAAAGCAGGCTGGACAAGTGTTGGTTTGAGATGGTCCACCCTAGGCTGGAACAAGGTGCCTTACGGCTTTGAGGGTGAAAGCCCTTCTCTTACTAGGGTATAAGTACAAGGTACAGTCAAATTAGTATGAAGTAGAAATAGTCATTTGAGGGCAAAAGTTTTGCTTTATGAACACACAACACCATGAGATAGGCTTACGTGCATCACTCGTTTCTATTGACCTGAAAAAAAAAAAAAAAAAAAGCTAAGGGAGTGGCTCTTAAAGAATTTAAGAAGTGCCTGATATAGATTGATTGGAGAATTTCCCCAGGGTAAGCACATCTGTGCAAAATCTCACTGCTTTGGGAATTGTAAAATGAATACTCATGCTACGAGGGGATCCATCCTTGTGACAAGGAATGAATTTGAACTCGCAGCGCAAGCAGCGAGAGCCCGATCCTGGACCAGCAGCTCTTCCTACAGGCGGCAGAGATGCAGCAGGAACACGGGAGTGACTGCAGAGCAGCTGAGCACCCTCTAACGGGACTGTTTCATCATCCAACAGGGACAAAACCAGAAGGGACCTCCCTGCTTTTTGTTTCCTAGCAGGAATTATTAGGGAGAGTGACACCTGGCTTTCTGAAGCCATCTGCTGGTGTTCATCTTTGCCTGCCTGAATGTTCTCAGGTCACCAGGCACCGAGTCCCTTCAGTATCCAGGAAATCACAGGCTGGGAAGTATTAACCGGTCTCGAGGGTGTTCAAGCACAGCCACTCTTACCACAGCCTGACCATCTAGAAGATCTGCTGGTTAAGGCGAGTCAGGAATAAACTGCATCAGCTGATGGACCTGGGACTGTAGTAAAGCAGCAGTGCTTCCCCAAAATCCTGCAAGGCTGCACCACACCTCCTGCCCTGGCCCAGGACCCAGCCATGCAATCCTGGTGGCACTGCACTTGAAAACAAAAAGATGCTGAGGGTTTCAGATCTAGAAAGAGCAAAGGCCCAGCATCTTGCTGCCCAATTCCCTCTGTGTTCATAGGGACAGAACCGCATGGGTATTCCTGGTAAACAAGGTTCCTACAGAGAAATAATCAAATCCACACCCAGCTTCTCTTCTTTTTTACCCTGCAGGGCCAGAACCAGGGGCTGAATGGCTGCGTCAGAGGGGCAGCAAGTGGCAGAAGATTCCTGTGCCCACATACCACGCAGCCACTGCTGGTTTGCTGCAAAACCACCTCCTTGATGTGAAACCACCGTGCAACAAGATACTCGATAGCTCACTCCAGGCTATTCCTTCCCCTCCATCCATTTTGCCCTGCTACTAGAAAGAAAAGAAAAATACTTTTTTTTTTTTTTTTTAAACAAATTATAAAGGCAACCTTTAAGGAGGAAGGCTTTAAGCTTCCAAATCTGCTTCCTCCTCTGTAAAACGGGGCTCATTTTCCCCACAGGTGTATTGCACCGCAGCAAGGTTTTCCCCAGCAGGTGCTCTGGAAGGTAACCCATGATTTCTCAGGTCCAGCCTGCAATGGGAGCTGCAGAACTGCAACTGAGTGATGGGTTCTGGCTTATGGTGGTTTTAAGCCTGATGTCCCCAAGGCCTTATCTGCCTGCAAGCTGCTTCATTTCAGTCACTTAATTCAGATTAAGGCTGGCTTTTGCAAAACCACAGTGATCCTAGTTGAAATAAATACTCAAATTCTGCACTAGCATAATTCCATTACAGCACTACCCAGATCCTTTCTGCAACCTAGCCGTTAAAAACTTCACCTAGAAAAGGAAACGGGGAATGGCTTGTGAAATGATTTCCAGCCAGGGGACAGGACTGCTCCTCCTGAACCAATTCCAGACGCTATGGTGGGCTCGCAGACCCTAAGACGACCCCTTCCCGGGGGCAGCCCGGGCAGATGCAGCCCCCAGACTCGCCCCCAGGGCACAGCCACCAGCACAGACAGTGCCGGAGCAGGGAACCGGCTGGGCTGCGACATCTCGCCGTGCTTTGAGGCCTCTCCATGGAGATGGCAGCAGGGAGCCGGGCTTTGCACAGTTTCCCAGCCGTGCTCGCACGCCGCTGGGAGCAGCAGGAGAGCGGCATTCCTGCCCCGAGCAGCCCAGAGCCTCCCACCCGCCCTTCCCAGCAGCTCAGCCTCTGCGTGCGAGCCCGCGGCTCGGGAGGGGATTAGAGCTCAGCTGGCTCCGTTTCCCACAAGTTGAGACCAAACGCACGGATTTGCGATCTGGGCACGGTTCTCCACCGTCAGCTTACGTGTCGATTGCATGGGCAGGCTCCGGGAACACGGCACAGCCCCGGAGGGGCTGTGGGGCCGTGGGTCGGACACGCACGCCCCGTGACTCAGCAGAAAGAGCCGGCCGGCTCCTCGCCGCCCAGCGTTGCCCCAGCACCTTCCCCGGGTCGGAGAGCCCTGACGCCTTGAGATTAAGGCCCTCACGCCGCCTCACATGCTTCCCTCATGCCCCCACCCCAGCTGGAAAAAGCTTATTCCTTTTTCTTCTCAGTTGGGTAACGTGGAAGGCATGCAAAGCCCGACACCGAAAAATATATAAGATCCTAAGGTGTTGGGTTTATTTTAGTAATTAATGCTTGTTCTGCTTCTAAGCTCTACTACAGCAGCTTTGCAGATGGTTTAAATGCTGTGTTTAAGAGGCAGAGTTGCTAGCTGGGGAGGCACAGGATGCACCAACTGGTTACGTGACCTTGGGGGAATTTTATGGGGTTTGCAGCCTCACCTCGCCTCACTTGGTGTCAAGGCAGCGAGTGCCTGCAGACAAGTCAGGGCCGTTCCCGGCCGTGCACCCGTGCCAGCAGCTCCCTGCCTCAAGCACGGACCCGGCACATCCACAGCCTCTGCACAACCAGCGGGCGCTGCTCCAGGCATTACACGTCCCATTTTTTGGGAGCAGGCACCAGCACCACTGGTGGCCCCACTGCACAATTTCCCAAGTTTTCAGGAGGCTCAGGAGCCCCACAGCAGCACCCTCACCTCTCACCCGCAGGGAAGCAGAATGCATCCTTGAGAGACTGAAACAGCAGCAGAAATAACGTCACCCCAAAGAGCTCACATCTTGGGCAGGACTCAGGGCTCCCCCCCCAAAATGCTGGGGCTTTCAGCACGGTGCAGAGGGCAAAGCCAAGCGGCTGCGTTAAGCAGGGAGGGAACCCCAGACCCCCCAGGTGATCCCACAGCTAAAACAGACAACCCATAACCCCTGAAGTGCAAAAGATCCACCACCTGGCTGGTGCACATCTAATAAAGCCCTAAAATTGCCTCTTACTGCCCCCCACTTCCCTCCCCCAAACCCAAAGCACCCACCAGCCCTCACCCAGCCAGCATCACACAGCCCCCAGAGCCACCCCCACCCCTGTTTGGGGTTAAAAGGCCCCAGCTGGCCCCCGCCTCCTCCCCTACACCCCATAAAGGAAGCACGGGGGCAGTGTGAGTGTGCTCACTGCTGGCTTTATGAGTGTGCAAGCCCTGCTGCCCTGTGCATGCCTTGGTAGCACCACAATAGTGAGCGTGCTAATGCTTCCAGCACAGTGAGTGTGCAAGGCGTGCTTCTGCCAGCACGGTGAGTGTGCAGGCATGTAGGGTGTGCTTCTGCCAGCGTGATGGGTGTGCAAAGTGTCCCTCTGCCAGCACGGTGTGCAATGGTGCAGGGTGCCACTCTGCTGGCACAGTGAGTGTGCATTTGTGCAGGGTGTGCTTCTGCCAGCATGATGGGTGTGCAAAGTGTCCCTCTGCCGGCACGGTGTGCAATCATGCAGGGTGCTGCACGGGGAGTGTGCAGCCGTGCAGGGTGTCTTCTGCAAGTCTGGTGAGTGTGCACGGTGCCCCTCCACCAGCACGGTGAGTGTGCAATCGTGCAGGGCATGCTTCTGCCAGCACGGTGAGTGTGCAATCATGCAGAGTGTGCTTACGCCAGCAAGACAAGCACGTGAAGTGCCCCTGTGCCAGCTCGGTGTGCAATCATGCAGGGTGCCGCTCTGCTGGCACGGTGAGCGTGCAGTCACGCGGGGCGTGCTCCTGCCAGCACAGTGAGCGTGCAACCACGCGGGGTGCCCCTCTGCCAGCACGGGGAGTGTGCAACCATGCAGAGGGTGCTTCTGCAAGCACGGTGAGCGTGCAAAATACCCCCCGCCAGCACAGTGCGCGTGCATTTGTGCAGAGGATGCTTCTGCCAGCACGGTGCGCGTGCAATCGTGCAAAGCGCGCTCCCGCCAGCCCGGTGCGCGTGCAAAGCTCCCCCTTGCACGACCCTTCCCACGCCCCCCCCACAGCGTCCCCCGGCCCGGCAGGGGGCGCGCGCGCGCGCTCGCGGGGAAGGGGAGGGGCGGGGCGGGGGGGGCGCGCTGCGCGCGCGCGGGCAGGAGGCGGAAGCGGCGCGCGGCGGCGGGGGCGCGCTCGGCGCCCGTGGGGCTCCTTAAAGGCGCCGCCGCCCCCCCCTCCTCCCCCCCCAACCCCCTCCCTCCGCGTGCCCGGGGACGGCAGCGCCGCGCGGGGCCGGAATGAGCAGGTGGGGGCCCCCCCGGGACACCCCCCCCCGCCCCCATCACCCCCCCCAAAAAAGAGACCCCCGGGGGGGGGGGGCGGGCACGTGGGGGCGCTGCCTCAGTTTCCCTGGAGGGAATGGGGGGGGCTGGGGGGAGGGGCAGGGGGGGGGGTGAGGGGCTGGGGGGGCACTGAGGGCTTGGGGGGGCAGCGGAGGGGGGGGCTGGCAGGGTGAGACCCCCATGGGGGGGGCATGGTGGGGGAGCCCCCTCCCCATATCCCCCCCTTGGACCCCTGCCCGTGGTGCCTGAAGCCCCCTGGGTGTCCACCCCCCCCTCCCGGGTCCCCAGGGTTTGGCCCTGCTGCTGCGCCCCTCATCTTCCTCCCCTTCATCTTCCTCACCCTGGGGATTAACTGGCGGCCTTCCTCACCCTTCATTGCTCACCCTCCTCACCCCTCATTGCCAGCCTTCCTCCCCCTCATCTTCCTCACCCTCACCCCCAATCGCCCGCCTTCCTCACCCTCACCTTCGCCCTTAATCCCTGCCTTCCTCCCCCTTCACTGCCCACCTTCCTCACCCTCATCTTCCTCACCCCTCATTTCCAGCCTTCCTCACCCTTCGTCCCCTCCCCGGCTGCATTTTTGGGGTTCCCCCTCCCTTGGGGGTGCCCTCACGCCCCCCCCTCACACCCCCTCTCCCTATATCAGCCCCCAGCTCCGTGCCCCCCCCGGGCTCTTTCCTCCCCACTGGGGGCTGTGGGAAGGATCCAGCCCCGCATTTGTGACCCCCCCCGGAGCGTGACAGCCTCACCCCATGCAGCACCCATGGGTGGCACCCGGAGCCCTGCGCCCAGCCCCGAGGGGCCGCGGCGACCTTGGGGAGGTGCTGAGTCAGGCCCCGAAGGCGTTTGGGGTTTTTTTTGGCCCCGCTGCCTCCGTCTGCGCTCAGCGGCCGTGATTTATCCCTGGGGGGGGTGGGGGAGAGCAGAAACCCCCCCGCTGCCCCCCCCCGGGAGGGGATCCCTGCTGGCCGACCCCATAGCGGGGGTGCTGTGTGGGGTTTGGGGGCTGGATCCCGCAGGATGGGCACGCTGCTGGTGCTGCACTGCAGGATTTGGGGCGTGCAGCCGCTTTTTGGGGGGGGGTTCTGCGAGGAGGGGGTGCCCATGGGGCTGCCCTCGGAGCCAGGACCAGGAGGGGGCCGTCTCCAGCACGGGGCTCCTGCTCTTTGGACCTTGTCCCTTAACCAGCACTGGGAGGGGGGGGGACACACAACATCTCCCCCCCCCGGGCCCCGTGGGAGCAGCACCATGGGGTGTCCAGGCCGGCTGCCAGCACCGTCACCGGGCGTTATCGGGGCCGAGCCGGCCCCAGGAGGGGTCCCTGATGGGGGCAGCACGATTACGGGGGCAGCAGCGGGGTGGGGGCCGCGCCTGCCCCCTGCGCCCTGCCGATAGCGGCGCGCGGAGCAGCCTCGCGCCGGGGATGCTCGGGTCCGAGCCGTGCCCGGCCCCCCCGGTGGGCTCGGGCGGACCCCCCCGACCCATTTTTACGTTTCAGGAGGGCAGCGCCATGGCCGAGAAGACGTCGCCGGGCCCCGGGGGGGGCATCACGCCCCTGCAGCAGATGCTGGCCTCCGGCACGGGCGCCATCCTCACCTCGCTCTTCGGTGAGGGTCATGGGGCTGGGGGGGTCTCGGGGTGGGGGGCACCCCGGGAAGAGGCTGACGGGGGGGCTGTCGTTGCAGTGACGCCGCTGGATGTGGTGAAGATCCGGCTGCAGGCACAGAGGACCCCCTTCTCCAAAGGTACCCCGCTGGGGCTGCCAGCGCTGGGGATGTCTCCACTCGTGCCCGGGCGCACGGGGCCGTGGTGGGGGTGCTGCTGCCGTGCCCCCCCCCCGTCCTCCTTCCCCTCATTATGGCCCCATACTGGAGCTGGGCCAGCGCTGCGGGGCTGGGTGGGGGGCTCAGCATGCTCCAGAGGCTCCCCATCCCCTGGACCTACTGCCTCTTGTGCTGCTGCCCAAGCTGCGGGGCTGCTCCGTGCTCCTCCGGGTGCCAGAAATTTGCCGACCCCTCCACCGTGGGGGCTTTGCCCCATGGAGGACACTGGGCACAGCCTCTGGGCTCCCCGCAGCCCCGGTTTGGTGCCGGCAGGGCTCTGTTCCCAGCCCCTTTTTGCTGGGAGCTGGAGGGTGGCCCGTCCCCGGCGCCCCGCTCAGCCTGTCCCCGTTGTGTTTCAGCGTGCTCGGTGCGCTCGGCGCCCTGGGGCTCTCGGCAGGCCACGTGTGAGTACCGAGCTGCTGCTGGTGGCTGCGGGGACGTCCTGGTCCTGGTGTTTTTCTTTTTGCCTGGCCGTCCTCGGTCCTGCCCTGCGGCAGAAGCGTGCCTGCAGCCCCTGGCCTTGCGCTGTCGCTCTGCCCCGCTGTGCCAAAGCCTCCCGGGATCTCCTGCTCGCTCCTGCTGGCCTTGCTGAGAGCGATGCGAGGCCAAGGGGCAGGATGCTCATGGCCAGGGGAGCTCCCCCAGCCTTGGGGGCATCACCCATGGCCTTGCTGCCTCCCCCAGGGTGCCCCCTGCCTCCCCCAGGGTACCCCCTGCCCTGTGGGGTCGCAGCCAGCGAGGCTCCTGGCTCTGGTTTGGGGCTCGGGAGCTCGGGTTCGGTGCTCTCCTGGGACAGGCAGGGCTGATTTAGGGCCGGAGGGGTCCAGGCTGGGCTCTGACGGTGTCGCCGTTCCCTCCTGCCCCAGGGAAGTGCTTCCTCTACTGCAACGGGCTCATGGACCACCTCTACGTCTGCCAGAACGGCCCCGGCTGCACCGCCTGGTACAAGGCTCCCCCCCCCACACGCTTCACCGGCACCCTGGTAGGGGCTGCGGGGGTCTCCCCGTGCGGGGTCGGGTGTTCCTGGGGGTGTGTGGGGGGTGCTCGCCCCTCTGCCCCCCTCCCACCCTTCCCCCGGGCGCTGCGCTCTCCCCGCAGGACGCCTTCGTGAAGATCACACGCTACGAGGGCATCAGGTCCCTGTGGAGCGGCCTCCCCCCGACGCTGTGAGTTGTACCCCAATTTTTGGGGTCTGGGGGGGGTCACACTGACCCTGAGCCTCACGCCGGGGTGCCCTCACCTCCCTCCTCCCTGGCAGGGTGATGGCAGTGCCGGCCACCGTCATTTACTTCACCGCCTACGACCAGCTCCGGGACTACCTGCACGCTCGCACCGGGAGCCGCGGCCACCACATCCCCTTGCTGGCGGGGGCCCTCGCCCGCTGTGAGTACCCCCGAGCACCTCCAGCCCGCAAGGAGGGGCCCGGCTGTGCCCCCCAGTGGGGCTGACACCCCCGTTTTCCCCCCCTGGGCAGTGGGCGCTGTGACGGTGATCAGCCCCCTGGAGCTGATCCGCACCAAGATGCAGTCGCGGCAGCTGAGCTACCGGGAGCTGCGCGTCTGCATCCAGTCGGCGGTGGCTCAGGACGGCTGGCTGTCCCTCTGGAGGGGCTGGGGACCCACCGTGCTGCGGGACGTCCCCTTCTCCGGTAAGGCTGGGGGGCAGGGGGTGGCACGGGGGGGTCACCGGGCAGTGTAGGGGCTTCACCTCTCCTCCCAGCTCTCTACTGGTTCAACTACGAGCTGGTGCGCGAGTGGCTGTGCGCCCAAGCCCGGCTGGATGAGGCCACCTTCATGATCAGCTTCGCCTCCGGGGCCATCTCCGGCACGGTGAGAAAGGGGTTTTGGGGTCTGCAGCCCCCCCCCCAGGGGGAAACGGGGGCGCAAAGGGCTGGGGCTGTGCTGTGGCCGTGGGGTCGGGGAGCTCAGCCCCGCGCGCTCGCCCCGCAGGTGGCCGCGGTGCTGACGCTGCCCTTCGACGTGGTGAAGACCCAGCGGCAGATCGAGCTGGGAGGCAGCGAGATGCACCCGGGTGAGGGGGCTTGTTGCGGGGCGGGGGGGACAACGGGGAACCCCCCCGGCACCCCCTAACCCCCCTCTCCTCCTGCAGTCGCAGCCTCCAAGCCCTCGTCCACCTGGCTGCTCATGCGCCGCATCCGCGCCGAGTCGGGCACCCGGGGGCTGTTTGCAGGTGAGGCTGTGACCCCCCCCACACACCCTGTCCCGGGGGGAGTTTTGGGGTGCCCCGGTGTCATCATGGGGCTGACGGCGCTGTCCTTGCAGGGTTCCTGCCCCGTGTCATTAAGGTGGCCCCCGCCTGTGCCATCATGATCAGCACCTACGAGTTCGGCAAAACCTTCTTCCAGAAGCTGAACCAGGAGCGGCGGCTGCGGGGGTTGTAAGGGGGGGGGGTCACCGATGGGGCCCGTGGCCCGTGGGACAGGGACACCCCCCAGACTGACCCCAAGTGCCTTCCCGTGTGCTCTGCTCCCCGCTGGCCCCATGGTGTGGACACGGTCCCGGGGGCACCCTGGCCCTGCCGTGCTGGGGGCACGCTGCCTGCTGTGACACTGGGGACGTGGCCCCCCCCCCCGGCCCTCCCTCGAGGCTGGACAGATGCTGCTGGACTGACTCACGGACTTTGGCGAGGTTGGGAGCCCCCAGCCTCCCGCCAGGCTCGGGGGTAGGAGCGGGGGCTCCAGCGTGGACCAAACCCCGGGGGCTGCCCCCCCCGTCTGCCCCCAGTTACGCACAGCCTCCCCTCCTGCCCCCGCGTGGGGTGGGGGCACCTCAACCTCACAGCCCTGCCTCTGGACCCCCCCCAGCCCCCTCAGGACCTGCTCAGACCCTGCGTGGGGACAAACCTCGCTGCTGCTCTGGGGGGGGGCAGGCTCTGTCCCGTGCCCCCTCCCTTCACCGCGAGGACCTGCCCTGTGCCCGACCCCCTCCCGGTCCCCCTGGGGGCCTGGGGGGAGTTTCTTTTATTTTCTTAAATAAAACAAAATGGAATTTGTGTCTTAGGGCGCGGAGCCCTGCCCCTGGTCCCTGCAGGGCTGCCTGGCTGTGTGCGGGGGGGGGCGTGGGAGGTGTCCCTGGGGCTGGCAGTCGTGTCCCTGCTGCCGGGGGACAGTGCTGTCACCCACCAGGATGGGGCTGGGGGGGCTTGTTTGGGGCACGGGGGCTCCCAGCACCCCCCATATCTCTTTATGGGGTGGGGGGGACACACAAGGCTGTTTTCCCCCTCCCAGCTGGCCGGGTGCTCACGGGGGGGCCAGCTCGTATCGCTGCGTTTATTGATTCCTTTCGCTCCAACAAGGCAAGCTGGGGCTGAACCAAAACCCAAAAACACCCCAAACAACCCAAAACCCGGGGGCGGGAATGGGGAGGCAAGGAGGGGGGGGGTCCGATCGCCGTTGTGGGGATGCGGCTGCAAGGAGGGACGGGTGGTCCCATGGGTGCTGAGGCGGGGGGCTGCTGGAAGAGCTGCGCCCCGAGCCCTTGGGATGGCAACGGGGCCGTGCCCGGACCCTCACCCCTGCAGGGGGGCTCACCCCAAGCCCCCCTCCTGCACCCCGCAGCACAACCCCGGTGTCCCCGCAGTTCGTCACCTCCTCCCCAGCCTGGATGGACAGGAGGAAGGGGGGGGGACACACACAGACACATCCCGGTCCCGTTCCAGCATCCCCATCCCAACGGGTCCACGTCTCCAGCCGGGGTCCGGGCTGGGGGTCCAACGCGCAGCCGGGGTGGGGTGCAGAGAAGGGGGGGGGGAGGACGCCGTCCCCGGCCTCCCCGATGGGTTGGGCGAGTCCCTCGGTCCTCCGTCGGTCCCAGGGTGGAGGGGGACGAGGTCAGTCCTCGGCGGCGGCGGCGGCGCTGGGCGAGGGGGCCGGGGGTCTCAGCTGGGGCTGCGGGTCGGGCTGGCTTCGTTGCTGTCGCTCACCAGGCACTCGTTGGACTTGAGGCTGGCCAGGGACTTGCAGCTGGGCAGGGAGGCCAGGGAGCCGCAGAGCCCCAGCATGGAGGGCGTGGGGTCCTTCCCTGGGGGGGCACAGAGCGGGCGTCGCGGGGGGCTGCGGGTGGCGACGGGGATGGGGACGGGGACGGGGAGCACCCCTTTGGGATCGCCGGGCTGCGCCGCGGATGGCCTGGGGACCCCGGGGCTGTGTGGGCAGCGTCCCTAGCTTGGGGGGGTGTGAAGGGCAGGAGGGGCCCCGTGCAGCACCCCATGGGGGTGGGCGAAGGGCGGGGGGGGGGGGTCTTACCCAAGGGCCCCCAGGGCTCGCCTTCGCGCTTGCCCTCGCCCAGGCGCTGGGAGTCGGAGCTGAGGCTGTTCTCGGCCGAGAGCTGGTCGGTGCTCACGAAGCTGTGCCTGCGGAGGGACGGCGCTCAGCCCCCGTCCCCCCCCCTCCCCGGGGCCGTTTTGGGGCGCGGGTCGGGCGGCTCTGCCCCCCCCCCTCCCTACACCCCCCCGGGGGTTACCTCCTGTAGAGCTTGCCGTCCGAGCCGCTCTCGTTGCCGTTGAGCGTCCCCAGCGAGGGCCACTGGTTGACCAGGGGGGTCACCATCTCCTTGGAGAGCTGCGCCAGCTGCGTGTTCTCGCAGGGGATCAGCCCCGTCCTGCGGCACACGCGGACGCTCAGCGCACGGGGCAGCTGCAGGCGCCGGGCACCCACCACCCATCGGGTCCCACGGGGCATACGGGGCACTGGGGACCCTCCATGTCCTGCAGGGTATATAGGGTACTGTGTACTCATCATGTCCTACAGGGCATATGGAGCACTAGGGACCCTCCATGTCCTACAGGGCATATAGGGCACCGTGGACTGACCACATCCTACAGGATGTATGGGGCACTGGAGACCAACCATGTCCTGCAGGGTATATAGGGTACTGTGTACTCATCATGTCCTACAGGATGTATGGAGCACTAGGGACCAACCATGTCCTACAGGGCGTATGGGATACTGGGGGCCTACCACGTCCTACAGGACATACAGAGCACTAGGGACCCACCACGTCCTACAGAATGTATGGAGCACTACAGACCCATCATGTCCTATAAGATGTATATGGGACACTGGAGATCTACCGCATCCTACAGGATGTATGGAGCACTACAGACCCATCATGTCCTACAGGATGTATGGGATGCTGGGGATCTACCACGTCCTACAGGATGTATGGGACACCAGGGATCTACCATGTCCTAGAGGACATATAGGGCACTAGGGACCTAGCACTTCCTATAGGATGTATGGGACACTGGGGTCTACCATGTCCTACAGGACATATAGGGCATTAAGGACCCACCGTGTCCTACAGGACATATGGAGCACTGAGAACCCACCACATCCTACAGGACACATGCAGCACAGTGCACTCCCCACGTCCCACAGGACATATAGGGCACTAGGGACACACCACATCCCACAGGACATAGGAAGTACTGTGAACTCGCCATGTCCCAAAGAGCATATGGGACACTGGGGACCCACCATGTCCTACAGGACATACAAGGCACTGGGAACCCATTATATCCTACAGGACGCATGGAGGACAGTGCACTCACCATATCCTACAGAACATACAGGGCGTGGGGGATACACCATTTCCTACAGGACATATGAGCACAGTGCACTCACCATGTCCTACAGAACATATAGGGCACTGGGAACCTACCACATCCCTAGGGCTTGTGGAGCACCCAGGCGCTGGGTGCATACAGGATGCCAAGTCCCCGCCACCCCCCCAGATCCTGTGGGGCCAGACCTAGCAACACTGGGGGTCCAGTATGGGGCCGGTATGGGGCCGGTATGGGGCCGGTATGGGGCCACACTCACAGCTGCTCCTGCAGCTCCAGGATGACGCCCTCCAGCTCCCTCTTCTCCAGCTGGTTCTGCACCATCACCTCCTCCAGCCGCAGCTTCAGCCGCTTGTTCTCCGCCTCCAGGTCCTTCAGCTGCGACTCCCGCAGCCGCACCAGCTCCTCCAGGTACCCCTGCGCGAGGCCACCGTCAGCAGTGCTGCGAGGCCCCCAGCGCCGTGCCGGGGGTGCTCAGACCCCATAAGGATCAGGACCCACCCAGCACCGTGCTGGAGGTGCTTGGACCCCATAAGGATCAGGACCCACCCAGCGCCATGCCAGGGGTGCTTGGACCCCATAAGGATCGGGACCCACCCAGTGCCGTGCCAGGGGTGCTCAGAGCATCCTGCATGGATCAGGACCCATCCATCTCAGAGCGTCCCATAAGGATTGGGACCCATCCAGTGCTGTGCCGGGGGTGCTCAGATCCCATAAGGATCAGGACCCTCCCAGTGCCATGCCAGGGGTGCTCAGAGCATCCCGCATGGATCAGGACCCATCCATCTCAGAGCGTCCCACAAGGATCGGAACCCATCCGACCCCATCCGTGACCCCCATCCTCCCCGTCCCCATCCCCTTTCCTCCTCCCCGGTACCTTTTGGGCGTAAACGATGCGGAATTTCTGCTCCATCTTGCGCCACTTGTTGTACCAGCTGTCCTCGTCGGTGACCAGCGGCAGGTAGGGGTGGTCGGGGGAGCTGTCCTCGCTCGTGCTGCTCTCCACGCTGCCCCGCTCCTCTTCCTCGCTCAGGTAGTCGTAGCTGGAGGGGGGGACACACACGGGGGGCTCAGGGGGGTGGGCACGGGGCAGGGGGACCACGGAGAGGGGCAGGGGCTGCTCTTACCTCTGCGTGAACTTCAGGTAGGGCGTGTAGTCGATGACCACCGGCGTCTTGCCGTCCATCACTTCGCCCTTCAGGCAGAAGCTGGGCCAGGAGGGGGGCGCGGGGGGAAAGCAGAGGGTGAGGGGAGCCCTGGGGGGGGGCGCAGGGGCACTGGGGGGGGGCATCGTGTCCTTCTGCCCGCGTCCTACCTGAAGTCGATGGCGCCGAGCCCGATGAGCATCCCGGTGAGCACCGTGGACTCCTCCCGCAGCATGATGGCCCCGTCGTCGTAAAAGCGCCTGCGGGGACCAGAGGACGGGTGGGTAGATGGGGGGAGGAAAAAAAGGGGGGGGGAACCCCAAAAATTCCTCGTTGTGCCCACCCCAGGTGCGGTGCTCACCTGGTGGTCCGCGTGTCGCGCAGGGCGGTGGAGATGTACTCGGACATGCGCTTCTCCATCAGCGCCACGCGGATCCACGCCCGGCCCTGCAAGGCAGCCCTGAGCGGGGTGCTGCTGCACCGTGCCCCCAAACCCTGCTTCGTGCCCCCCCCCACCTCGTCCTGGGGGGCAGGGGTGGTCCCCGCTCTGCTTTCAGCCCAGGGAGCCCCTCCTGGTGAGTTTGTACAGGGGGGGAGATGGGGCTGCGGGAGGGCAGGGAGAGGGGATGGGGATGGGGATGGGGAATGGGACAGAGGGGATGGGAACAGAGTAGTGGGTGGGGATGGGGATGGGGATGGGATGGGATGGGATGGGATGGGATGGGATGGGATGGGATGGGATGGGATGGGATGGGATGAAGACAGGGATAGGATGAGGACAGGGATGGGGATGGGATGGGATGGGATGGGGATATGGGATGGGATGGGGATGGGAATTGAGACGGGGACAGGGCCAGGGCTGGGGCTGTCCCGGTGCTGACCTTGGCCCTGGAGGTGCTGATGTTCTCCATGTTCTCGATGCTGCTGACGCAGTTGTTGGGGACCTTGCTGCAGGCCAGCCGGATGTAGTCCCAGAAGCCGCGCTGCCCATCCGAGCTGAACCAGCTGACGGGGCCTGGGGGGCACGGGAACGATTTGGGGCTGCCACACCCGCACACCCGGCCCAAGCAGCCCCGAGCCCCAAACCCAGCACACGACGGCCGCGTGTCCCCTGTCCCCACCCGGCGCTTGGCACGGGGACAAGGCCGGGGCCGTGCGGGGGTCCCCGCGCTACCTTTAAAGCGGTGGCTGAGGATCTGCTCGAGGATGGCGGCGAAGTTGACGAACTCCTCGGAGGAGTCGTCGATGGGCTCCGCCGTGTACTTCTCCAGCAGGGTCTTCACCGAGAACCTGGCGGGGGGGGCACAAAGGGGGTGTCACGGGGCAGGAGGGGGACGGGGCTGCAGAGGGACTAAAACTCCCCCGGTGCCCTGCCAGGCCACGCGTTTTCAGCCCCCAAAAGCCCTTTATTCCAATGATTCCTCCCCAAAACGGGGCTCACATCTCTGTGTGGGCACAGGCGCGGTGCCGGCTGTCTCTGTTTTGGTTCGAGCACACAAAAAACAACCGATGGCACCCAAAACCCAACCGATGGCACCCAAAACCCAACCAATGGCACCTAAAACCCAACCAATGGCACCCAAAACCCAACCGACGGCTCTGGGCACACCACATTCACCCCAATCCCTGCACCACATCCACCTGCAGCGGGGAGGGGACACCCAGGGGGGGGGTCGGACGGCCCCGTCCCATCCCTGCCAAGCCCTGCAGGACGTGCGGGCTCCATCTCCTCGTCCCCAGGTCCCCGGGGACCCCGCGGGGCGGCCGCCGCTGCCCCTGGGCGCGAGCGGCCAGGAAGGGCGAACAAAGGCCCCCTTCCTCCCCGGCCGCGCGCGGGCGGTGATGGCTTCCCCTTCCGCCGGCCGCTTGGCCGCAGGATCGGGCCCGTAAAGGCCGGGGAATGGGGAGGATGCAGGGGGGGCAACGCTGGGGGGGGGGGCAGGGGGTGGGAGAGCCTGGGGGGGGTGGATGGGGGGACGGAGGGGGATGGATAGGGGGATGTGGGGAACCCGTGGTGTGGCCATAAAGGTGGAGACCCCCCCCTCGTCTGGGTGTCATGGTGTGGGGGGGGTGCTCTGTGTGACCTGGGGGGGTGCAGGGGGTCTCCGTGGTATGGGGGGGGGATGGAGGTGCCCCCCCTGGTGTTGTGAGGGGTTTTTGGGGCTCCCCAGCCCCCAACATCAGCACCAGGGGGGCACGGGGCAGGGTGACCCCAAACCCGGGTGCCCCCCCCCAACCATCCCCGCCACCTGCAGGGCCCCCCCATCCCCGTGCCCTCCCCCCAAGGTCCCCAGACCCCATCCCCATCTCCCCCCCCCCCATCCAGCCGGCGTCGCCATGGCAACCCGCATCCTCCATCCCCGCTCCCCCAGCCCCGCATCCCGCCTGGCCCGCGGCCTGACGTCACTTCCTCGGCCCCACACCCCACGGGGGGGGGTCCCCGGTGCCCCCCCCCCATCCCTCACCCCCCCCCCACGGCCTCCCCCCAATCCCCGGCCTCTGCGGCCTCCCCATCGCTGCCCCCGCTGCCTGCAGCCCCCGTCTTGTTGTTGTGCCCCCCCCATACCCCCTCCATTGTCCCCCCCCACGAGCCTCCGGCCTTGCGTGTGCCCCCCCCACACCCCCCATGTGCCCCCCCGAGCCCCCCCGGGCTCCATCCCAGCCTCATCCTTCCCCCTCTCCCCATCCCCAACCTTCCCCCAACCCCCCCCAGTATAAAACCAACACCGGCAACGAGAAAAAAAATCCCCCCCCGTCTTTAAGGGGCTGCGGGGGGGGGGGGGGCTCAACCCACCCCCCCACCCCCTTCACCCCCCTTCCTTCCCCTCCATCCCCTCCACCGGGGGTCCTCCATCCATCCCTCCCTCCATCCATCCATCCATCACCATCCCCCTTCCTCCCCGGCTATATTTCGGGGTCCCCCCCACCCCGGGGATTTGTGCCCCTGCCCCCCCCACCCCAAAAGGCCCCCACCTGCAGACGGTGATGAGGTTTTTCCTCTCCACGGCGATGTTTCTGGAGGACGCCTTCTTGGAGGAGAGCCCCAGAGCCATGGCAGCCTGGACGCAGCTCGCTGCCATCCAGAGCGGGGCGAAGCCGCCAGGGCCCGCGGCCCCCTCCCCGCGGCCCCCGCGCCGCCGCGGCCCCCCCCCCCTCTCTCCTGACACCCCCCCCTTTTTTTTTTTTTCCCACCCCCCCACCACGAGCCGGGATGGGGCCTCCCCGAAATCAGCCCCCGTGGGGATTGGGGGGAAGAAGGGGGGGGGGAATGGGGGGGGTGTTATATGGGGGGGGGCACCACCTCGTCTGCATCGCCCCCCCCCAGAAGCATGCCCCCCCAGGAGCATCCTCCCCAATTAAGCATCCCCCCCCAAGATCACCCCCCCATGAGCATCCCCCCCCCATCAGCATCCCCCCATGAGTACCCCCCCATAAGCACCCCCCCCCATGAGCACCCCCCTATAAGCATCCCTCCCCCATGAGCACCCCCCCATAAGCAACCCCCCCATGAGCATCACCCCCAATTAAGCACCCCCCCATGACTATCCCCCCCCATGAGCATCCCCCCCCCAATATCATCTCCCCCCTGAGCATCCCCCTCCCATAAGAATCCCCCCCCCGAGCATCCCCCCCATGAGCACCCCCACGAGCACCCCCCATAAATATCCCCCCCATAATCACCCCCCCATGAGCATCCCCCCTCATGAGCACCCCCCCAATTAAGCATCCCCCCCCCATAAGCATCCCCCCCCATTAAGCATCACCCCCCATGCCCTGCCATGAACGTGCCCCCCCCCCATGCTGCCCCCCCTTGATGGTGCTCCCCCCCCCAGCGATGCCCCCCCCCATCATTCTCACCCCCCCATGATGCTCTGCCCCCGTGGTGACCCCCCCATTATGCTCCCCCCCATAATATTCACCCCCCCACGAGCATCCCCCCCCATGAACACCCCCTCCCATGCTCCACCCCATAAGCGTCACCACCCCACAAACACCCCCCCCCCAAAAACACCCCATGAACTTCACCCCCCCCGATCATCACCCTCCCCGCATGCCCCACCCCAAATGGGCAGTGAGGGGGGGGGGACACCCCCTTGCCCCCCCCCTTGCCCCATGCCTCAGTTTCCCCAGGGGTACAACAGGGAAAGCAAGGGGGGTGCTGCACCCATTCCCCCCCCCCCCCAAAAAAAAAGCACCCAAATAAATCAGCGTCACCCCAAAGGGGGTGTCCCTGGGGATGTGCCCCCCCCAGACACCCCGGGGGGGGGCAAACACTCCTCATCCCCCACACAGCTCTCAGTGGGGTTCCTGGGACCCCAAAACCTGCGGGGGGGGGAAGTGGGGGGGGAACCCTCGGTGTCACCCTGATAAGGCGGGGGCTGTTATCAGCGCACCCAGGCTGCGCCCCTCCCGGCACCGAGCCCCAACGGGGCCAGCAGCCCCCCGGGTGCTGTCCCCGTGGCCTCGTGAGGGTCCCCGAGCTGGGATGAGTGTGTGAACACATGTGCATGCGTGTGCATGCGTGTGCACGAGTGTGTGCATGCGTGTGCTCACGTGTGTGTGCGTGTGCAAGGCGTGCCCGGCTCACCTTTCTCCCCTTCCCTGCACCATGTGCGGGAGCAGCCTGGCCTCTCAGCGTGCAGCCCCACGTGTGCGTGCACACACACGTGTGTACATGTGCACACGCGTGCAGACACACCTGCACTAACACGTGCGCGCACACGGGCACTTAGAAACCTGCACGCATTCACGCACTCGTGCACAGGTGCATGCATGCCTTTGTGTGCACACACGAGTGCAAAGGTTCGTGCGTGCACACGCAGACCTCTGCACCCGTTTGCACGCACACGAGGTGCACACAGGCGTGCACACACACACAGGGTGCACCCAGCCTCCAGGACACCCCAGGATGGGTGCATCCCCCCGCCACCCACGGGCCCCGCAGCGCCTCGTGCCTCCCTAGCTCGGGGGAACCCCATTTTTTTTTAAATAATTTAAAAAAAATAAATAATAAAAAAAGAGAAAACCCCAAGCCCAAGGAGGGGAGAGGATTCCCGGGGATTCCCCGAGGGAAACCCGGAGCCCAAAACCCCGATAGCAGCTGCGGGATTGCGGGGTGGCCGGAGCGGGGCCGGGCAGCGTGGGGCAGCACCGCGGGTTGGGGCCGGGCGCAGCCGCCGAGGCGCAAGATGTTGCACCCCGATAACCTTGTTTACGGGGCCGGGGGGGGCCGGGCGAGCCGGGGGGGGCAGCGGTGGGGGGCAGATTAGGAGGTGAGCGTGACTCAGGGCATTTGGGTGCCTGCCCCGGCGGCGCGCGGCTCTTCCACCGTAGAGCCGGGGGCTGGCGGCGACGGCAGCGGCGTCCCCGAGCCACCCCAAAGGTCGGTGTGGGGTCTCGGGGCGGGGGGCACCGCGGGGTCCCTGGATGTAAGGGGGTGGTGGGGATGGGGCGGGTGGGAGCACCCAAGGGTGCCCACGTGGGGGCATACGGCCCTGTAGGGTGCGGGGTAGGGTCAGGAGGGTTTGGCAGTGGGTTGGCGGGGTGTATGGGGTCCATAGGTCCCGTGCTGTGATGGGTGCATGGGGTTTGTGCTTCAGGACCTATGGGGGCCTCGTTGGGTGCATGGGGTGAGTGCTTTGGGAATTATGGTGTGGGCACCAAGATGGGTGCGTGGGGTGTCCTTTGGGAGGTATGGGTGCCGTGCTGGGTGCATGGGGTGCATGCACTGGGAGCTGTGGTTTGGGCACCAGTATGGGATGTCCTTCGGGAGGTACGGGCTCCATGCTGGGCACGCCAGCTCTGTGGGGTGGCAGATTTGGGCTCTACAGCGTGCAGTGGGGTGCCTGGCGGGGGCTCCGTGCTGAGCACAGGGTGTGGGGTGTAGGGGGCTGTACCCAGCACCAGTGCTCATGGTTGAGGTGTGCGCACCCCGTTGCACACCCATGCAGGAGGTATGGGTGTCCCATTGCACACCCATATAGGATGTATGGGCTCCCCATTGCACACCCATATAGGATATATGGGCACCCCATTGCACACCCATTCAGGCTATATGGGTGCCCCATTGCACACCCACGCAGGAGGTATGGGATCCCCATTGCGCACCCATATAGAGTGCATGGGTGCCCCATTGCACACCCATATAGGATATATGGGTACCCCATTGCACACCCATGCAGGCTATATGGGTGCCCCACTGCACACCCATGCAGGATATATGGGATCCCCATTGCACACCCATATAGGATGTATGGGGGCCCCGTTGCACACCCATATAGGATATATGGGATCCCCATTGCACACCCATATAGGATGTATGGGCTCCCCATTGCACACCCAAGCAGGAGACATGGGTTGCCTCCTTGCCAAGCACCCCACAGCAGGTGCAGACCCCCGGGGGGGGGTGACCAGGCTGCCTGGCACCCCCCAGCCCCTCACCCCGGTCTCGGGGCGCTGCCTGGCCCCCGGGGGCCATGCGCAGGAGCAGGGGGGCAGCGGGGGGAGCGGGGTGGGGGCCGGAGCCGCATTATCAGTGGGGCGCAGCGGGGCTGACGCAAGAGGCGTCGGGGCCGCAGTGGGGCTGGGGGGGGCAGCGGGGCCGGGGCCCAGGGCCCAGGGCTGGCCTGGGGGGCCAGGGCTGCTGCCAAAGCGGGGCCAGGCGGGGCAGGAAGGAGGAGGCCGGGTCCGGAGCCAGCCATGGTTCCCGTGACCCCGTCACCGCTCCCGTGTCCCCACGGGTGGCTCCCACAGCCCCACGGTGGCTCCTCCGTGTGTGTCCCGTCCCGTCCCCCCCCGATCCCCCCCCGGGGCTCCTGAGTCCCCATCGGGATCCCCGTAACCCTGCCGGTGTCCCCGTGTCCCCATTGGGGTCCCCGCTGCTGCCAGCCTGGGAGCGAGGTCCTGCGTCACCCTGGTGAGAGCTGGGGGGCCCGCTGTCCCCACCCCAACCCCCCCACCTTGACCTTGACCCCCCCCAACCTCCCGCCCCCCCCACGAGGGGTCCCTGGTCTGGGGCAGCAGGGGGCGTGAGGGGTCCCCCTGCGTGGGTACCCCACGGGTGGGGGTGCTGGGTCCGGGACAGGACCCCCCCAGCTCCCCACGCGGCTCCTGGGGTGGGGGGTGGGGGGGAAGAAGTGGGGGGAGCTCCCGGGGGTGCCCCGGGGCTGGGGGTGCCCCACGCGCGTGGGGAAGGGCGCCCCCTGGTGGATGTACCCTGGGGTGGCGGGGGGGGGCCGGGACCCCCCCCGTGGGCGTGGGTCGGGGTGGGACCTGAGCTGCACCCCCCCCGTGGGCGTGGGGCCCTGCAGGACCCCCACCTGGGTGTGGGCACCCACGCGGGACCGGAGCCACATGCAGGGGTGCATAAAGGACCCGACCCCTGCGTGGGGATCCACGTGTGCCCGTGGGTCCTTGTGGGGCCCGCCCCACGCATGAAGATTTGGGGGGCCCAGCCCACACGCACGGCTCCCCTTGGGGGCCTCGCCCACGGGTGGGGGTTCTTATGGGCCCCCCACTCACGTCCACGGCTCTATTTGGGGTCCCCACTAAATGCAGGCATCCACATGGGACCTGCCCCACGTGTGAAGGGCTGTGGGTCCCAACCCACGCGCACGGCCCCATGGGGACCCTGACCCCTGCTCACAGCCCCACAGGGCCCCTAATCCCTGCTCACAGCCCCCCGGGGAGCCTGACCCCACTCACGGGACGTCCCTCGTGCGTGGGCACGGGTGGGATCGGGGCGCGATGCCACGTCCCGGCGGGCAGCAGCCGGAGCTCTGCCATCGGTTCCCACCAGCAGGGCAGGACCCGGCTCCCGTGGGACCCCCCCGGCCCCCAGCACCTCCCGAAGCGGACACGGGGGGGGCCCGATCTCCGCTCCCTAACGCTCTGTCTCCTCTCCCCGCACCGCCCGCAGGGCGCCGGCCCCGGGCGTTAATGCGCCGCCGGGCCGACCGCTGGGACGCAGCGCAGAGCCATGGAGGGGCCCGGCCAGGTAGGGAGACCCCGGCCCCGCCGCTGCGCCCCGGCCCCCTCCCCAGCCCCACTGAGCCCCCCCCACCGCTCTCTGCCCCGCAGGACGCCGAGGAGGTGATGCGGAGAAACCTGGACCCCGAGGGCTACGAGGACCCGGGGATCAAGGGCTCGAGGATGTCGCTGGAGGAGACGAGCAGTGAGTGGCACCCACGGGTGGAGGGGGGAGCTGGGGGTGCGTGGGGTGGCGGGGGGGCTATGTGGGGGCCAGCGGGGCGGGGGCGATGGGACTGGCACTGGCATTGCATGGCTGGTGGCACCGCATGGGCACCGGTGTTGGATGGGCACCAGCGTTGCAGAGGTGTCAGCATTGCATGGAAGGGCGTTGCACGAGCGGTGCTGCTGCACGGGCACCTGGGCTGCGCAGGGACCGGCACCCTGTGGGCGCTGGCACGGTGTGGGCACTGCAGGTTCAAGGGCGCATGTTGCACAGGGTTCTGCGGGTGCCAGCGTTGCACGGGCACTGGTGTTGCATGAGCACCATCACGGCATGGTTGCTAGCGTTGTGAGGGCGCGTTGCACGGGCACTCGAGTTGCACGGGTGCATGGCAAGGGTGCCAGCGTTGCATGGCTGTGGTGTTGCACGGGTGCCAGCACTGCATAGGCATGTTGCATGGGCACCAGTGTTGCAAGGGTGCAGGCGTTGCATGGGTGCCAGCGTTGCATGGGCACTGGAGTTGCATGGGGGGCAGTGTTGCACGGGTGCGTTGCACGGGCACCAGCGCTGCATGCGTGCCGACGTTGCACGAGTGCTGGCATTGCATGGGTGCTGGCGTTGCACAGGCGTGTTGCACGGGCACCAGCACTGCATGGGTGCCAGCGTGGCTTGCTGAAACCCTGGAGGTTGCCAGCGGGTGCAGGAGACATGGCCAAGCCTGGGGACACCGAGGTCCTTGGGTGGGCGGCAAGGGGCATTCAGAGGGGTCTCGTTGCCCCTCTTCCTTGCCCGCAGCCGGGTTTTTGTGCTCGATGCAGCGGGGTGGCTCCTCTCCGGTCCCCACCGGCTGCCGCTGTGCATCCCGAAGGTCTCGGTGTCCCCAGCCCCTCAGGGTCCCCTCCATGGGGTGACGCCGGGTGGTGACGTTGGCCACGGGGTGGGGTGGTGGCTGTCCCCGTCCCGCGCCCACCCGAGGTAACGCTGCCGCCCGTTCTGCGCAGGGGCCGGCGGCGGCACCGGGCCCCCTTTGGCCACGCGGAGGGCGAGAGGCGAGGAGCTGGCGCCCCTGCGGTGAGTCCCACTCGCGGCTCGGCCCCGGGAGGCCACCGGCACCCACGGGCGCGCGGGGCTCACCCGCCCGTCCCCGCCGTGTGTGTTTTGCAGCCGGTATTTGCCCAGCCACCGGGGATCCTATGACCTGGACGGGAGGAGGCGCGCGGCCGGGGCCCCCCCGGGACGGGTCAGCCGCCGTGGTGGAGGGCAGAGTGAGTGACCCGGCCCCGGCGTGTGTGTCCTTCCCCCCCCCGGCCCCTCTGCCGCCCTCGGCCCCGCGAGGCGGCCGTCACCCGGGCGTCGGGGCGTGCCACGGGGTGACCGCGGCCGCTTGCCCGTAATCGCCCGCTGATTGAGGATAAATAAAGGCTTTGTTTGGGGTGAGGACAAGAACCACTCGGGGCTGAACGCTGGCTGGCGCTGGGCGGCTCGGCGGTGGCAGCGGGCCGGGACGAGGACGAGCTCGGCGCGTGCCCACGTGCCCTCAGGGACACCAGTGGGGACATGCGCCTGTCCCCGCTGGCGTGCGGGTGGCACCCCGGCAGAGCGGGATGCGGGCATTGCGGTGTCACCGGGGCCTGGTGGGGGATACAGGGGACCGTGGTGGTCCCCAGAGTGGGCACAGTGGGGACAGGGACGTTCTGCCCCCCCGGGGGCTGTCCCGGTGTTTACTGTCAGCAAAGGCAAAGTGCTGCGGGGTTTACGGTGCACACAGGGCGTGGGGCCGGCCCGCCGCCCCCACCCAGGCTTTATAGGGCAGGAATGCAGGGGGAGCGCAGAGGGGGTGCAGGTAGGCGGGGGACAGGGACAGGGGACGCTGCGCTCTTGGGGTTGTGCTGGCTGGGGACAAACTGTCCCCATCACCATCCCTGTTCCCGTCCTGGTGCACCCCGGGGTGCGGGACAGCACCGGGCGCTGTCCCCAGGGACAGCGGGGCACCAGCAGGGCAGAGGTGACAGGGGGACACATCCAGCACACCCCAGCTGCGTGTTGGGGATGGGGGCGATGGGGGGGATGCCTCCGACAGACCCCGGGGGGCTGGAGGGGGGGTCAGGACCAGCTAACGCGGCGCTGGCTCCGCTCACAGCTCCGTCGGTGACCGATGTGGACCTGGAGGCGGCGGGGAGCAGGCGGCTCGTGTCCCGGTGGGACACCCATGAGGTGGGTGCTGTGCCCCCGGGACCCCCCCACTTCATTCCCACCCCCGGGGAGGGCAGATTGCTGCAAGGGTGGTGTCAAACCCTGGTGACACTGGGACCCGGGGGTCCCATCCGCGGCGGGTGGCACTGCTGCAGCTTTGTGACCCCCGGGGGTCCCCAGTGAGGGGTTTGGGGGGGGGGAGGTCTCTGACACCCCCGTGGCTGCGGCCGCAGGTCTACACGGAGCTGCACGAGCTGGTCATGGACAGCAAGAAGGAGCTGTGCTGGATGGAGGCCGGCCACTGGCTGCAGCTGGAGGAGAACTTCACGGCCGGCGGGGACTGGGGCCAGCCCCACGTCTCCTTCCTGACCTACCGCAGCCTCCTGGACCTGCACCGCGCCCTCGCCAAAGGTGGGGACACCAACGGGGCTGGGGGGGGGGCAGGTGGGGACCCCCAGGGCAGTCGGGCGGTGACGGTGGTGTCCCCGCAGGCGCCGTGCTCCTCGACGTGGCGGCCACCTCGCTGGCGGCCGTGGCGCACGTGCTCATCGATCAGATGATCTACGAGGGGCAGATCAAGCCGCAGGACAGGGAGGACCTCCTGAGGACGCTGCTGCTGCAGCACAAGTACGGCCGGGGACCCTAAGGGCTGTGGGAGGGGGGTTTTGGGGGGGGCGTTGTCCCACCTCACGCTGTCCCCCGGCTGCTCGCAGGCACCCCAGTGAGGCTGAGTCGGTGTGGACGCTGCCGCCGGCGCAGCTGCAGCGCTCGGGCACGGTGCCGGTGGAGACGGAGCAGCCGCTGCTGCGGGAGCACCAGGCCATGGAGATGCGGGCGCTGGACGGGGCCGAGCAGGTGAGTGTGTGTGGGGGTCCTGGGGGGGGTCCTGGGGTGCTGGGGGGGGGGTCAGGCTGCAGGGAGGGCACCCACAGGCACCCGTGGGCACCACATGCCCGTGCTCTGCGTGCGGGTGGCTCGCGCCCTGGTGTGCGCACTCTTGCACGCACGTGTGCACACTGGAAGAGGCAGCTGCACGCGCACACACACACACACACACACCTGCACTTCTGGGGTCACACTGCTGGGGAGGAGGTGCTGTGGGAAGGGGCAGAGGTGACAGCGAGGGAGCCGGGCGTGCAGGGATGGAGCAGGACCCGCAGGGGACACGCAGGGGACACGCAGGGGACACGCAGGGGACACGCAGGGGACACGCAGGGGATGGCTTGGGGCACAAGGGACAGCCACCAGCTGACTCCTGCCATTCTCCTGCCCAAAACAGAGCGGGACCAAGACCGGGCCCCAGCTCTCCGAGAAGCTCCCCGACGATGCCGAGGCCACGCTGGTCCTCGTGGGTGAGTGCCCGGGGTGCTGCGGGTGCAGGATCAGCCCCGCGGCCGGGGTGTGTGTGGGGGCTTTGCCACCAGCCCCTTGCTGCCTCGCTGCTTGCTCACTTGCTGCTTTTCTTGTACTTTTTTCTACTCCCCCCCTCCTCATCCTCAGCCCTTGCCACCTCCTGCTCAGCGCTGTTCACCGTCCCGTGTCCCTCTGTCACCCTGTCCCCCATTCCCCTGCCTCCCTGTCCCCATATCCTCATGTCCTCATGTTCCCAGTTCCCCACTCACGTCCCTATGTCCCCCCATGTTCCTATGCCCCAATGTCCCTGTGCCCATGTCCCTGTGTCCCCATGTCTCTGTGCCCCCTGTCCTAACCCTTTTGTCCCCCCACATCCCCGTGTCTCCGTGTCCCTGCGCCTCCATGTAACTGTGTCCCTGCACCCCCACGTCCCCATTTCCCAACGTCCCCATACCCCAACATCCCCACGTCCCCACGTCCCCAAGCTCCTTTCCCCGTCTCCCTGTGCCCCACGTCCCCGTTCCACGACCCTCCCTGACCCCATCCCGTCCCCCCCCCAGGCTGCGCAGCCTTCCTGGAGCAGCCGACGCTGGCCTTCGTGCGCCTGCGGGACGCGGTGACGATGGACGCCGTCCTCAACGTGCCCCTGCCCGTGCGCTTCCTCTTCGTGGTGCTGGGCCCCGACAGCCCCCACGTCAGCTACCACGAGATCGGCCGCACCATCGCCACCATGATGGCCGAGAGGGTACGGCCCCCGCCACCCCGAGCTCCCCAGGGTCCCCAAGCAGGGCTTGTCACCCCCCGCCACGTCCCTCTCTGTCCCCATGTCCCCGCACAGCCCTGTCCCTATATGCCCCATGTGCCCATGCACCTCTGCCCCATGTCGCCGTGCCCCAGTGGTCCCATGCCCCCATTATCTGCCCGTTCCCATGTGTGCAAGGACCTGTGACCCCATGTCCCCCATGTCCCCATATTGCCATGTCCCCATGCCCTCGTGTCCCCATTCCCGTCTGTCCCAGCGAGCACATCCCCTGTCCCTGTGTGCTCCCACAGCCCTGTGTCCCCACGTCCCCCCAACATCCCCATGTCCCCCCACACCCCCACGTCCCTCCACATCCCCATCACCCCATGCCTTCATCCCCCCCATGTCCCCAGGCTCCTGTGTCCCCACATCCCCAGGTCCCCACGGCCCCAGTGCCCTCAAGTCCCCATCCTCCAGTGTCCCATGTCCCCATCCCACTGTGTCCCCGTGTCCCCAGGTCCCTTTGTCACCAATTTCTCAAGTCCTCAAGGCCCCAGTGTCCCAGGTCCTCGTGGCCCCAGTGTCCCCTGTCCCCATCCTGCTTTGTCCCCATGTCCCCAGGCTCCTGTGTCCCCACATTCTCAGGTCCCTGTGCCCAGTGCCCTCAAGCCCCCATGTCCCCAGTGTCCCCTGTCCCCATCCCACCCTGTCCCCGTGCCCCCGTGGCCCTGTGCCCCGTGTCCCCAGCCCCCCGTGCGCCCCCATCCCCGCGCCCCCCTGCGTCCCCACGGTGCCCTGTCCCCACGGGGGCTGCGGGGGCGGCCGACCCCCATCCCCGGCCGTCCCCGCAGGTTTTCCGCCGCGACGCCTACCTGGCCGAGAGCCGCCAGGACCTGCTGCGGGGGGTGGAGGATTTCCTGGAGGCCAGCATCGTGCTGCCCCCCACCGAGACCCCCAGCGAGCAGCACCTGCGCAGCCTGGTGCCGCTGCAGCGCCAGCTGCTCCGCCGCCGCTACCAGCAACCCGGGAAGACCCCCGAGGACTTCCTAAAGGAGACGTGTACGTCCTGGGGACACCCCAGAACCCCCCCCACACACTGGGTCCCCTGGGTCCCGTCCCCACGGCTGGCTTGTGTGTCCCCAGGGACCAAGAGCGAGGAGCCGGAGGACGACGACCCCCTGCGCAGGACGGGGCGCCCCTTCGGGGGGCTGGTGCGGGACATCCGCCGCCGCTACCCCAAATATCTCAGCGACATCAAGGACGCCCTCAGCCCCCAGTGCTTGGCCGCCGTCATCTTCATCTACTTCGCGGCGCTGTCCCCTGCTGTCACCTTCGGAGGCTTGCTGGGTAAGGGGGGGGGACGCGCGTGGGGACAGGGACAGCCCCCGGTCGGGTGCATGAGGTGCCACCACCTGCAGCGCCATCCCCAAGGGGCTCTGCACGGGGCATCAAGGGGTGTGGGATGGGGGCACACGGCGCTGTGTCCCCCCCCGGGAACCAACCGGCTCTGCCCCCCCCAGGTGAGAAGACCAAGGGCATGATGGGGGTGTCGGAGCTGCTCATCTCCACCTGCGTGCAGTGCGTCCTCTTCAGCCTCCTCAGCGCCCAGCCCCTGCTCGTCGTTGGCTTTTCGGGGCCCCTCCTGGTCTTCGAGGAAGCCTTCTTCTCGGTGGGTGCTGCCCCCCGCCCGCGGGCACCCCCTGCCCCCTGTCACACTCGCGGTGTCCCCGTGCGCCCTGGGGGGTGGCACCTGGGGGATGGCACAAGGTGACACCACATAAGGGATGGCGTTTTTGGGATGGCACAGGGGTGATGGCACATCAGGCGTGGTGCTTTTTGGGGTGGCACAGGGGTGATGCCACACAGATGGTGCCTCGTGGGTGAGGTGACACGGGGGATGCTCCGTGAGGGGGGTGCCACGTGGGTGATGGCACGGGGGTGACGGCACGTGGGGGGTGGCACTTTTGGGATGCCACCTGGGCCATCCCACACGAATGGTGCCACATAGGGGAAGCTACATGGGTGACACCACACGGGTGACACCAAGCAGGTGACACCACACAGGTGACACCGTGCCGGTGATGCCATTTGGGTGCAGCCAAGCGGGTGACCCCCCTGGGTACCGCCACCCCAGGGGATGCAGGACCACCACAGAGCCCCGTGGTGCTGGGGAGGGGGGACACAGGGGGCTGACGGGGCCGTGTCCCCCGTGCCCAGTTCTGCGAGGGCCAGGGCTTGGAGTACATCGTGGGACGGGTGTGGATCGGCTTCTGGCTCATCCTGCTGGTGCTGGTGGTGGTGGCCTGCGAGGGCAGCTTCCTGGTGCGCTACCTGTCCCGCTACACCCAGGAGATCTTCTCCTTCCTCATCTCCCTCATCTTCATCTACGAGACCTTCGTCAAGCTCATCACGGTGAGGGGCGTGGGGGCCGTGAGCGGGGAGGGGGCTATGGGGTGAGGGTCTCCATCTGGGTCCCGTGTGCCCAAGGACTGCAGCAGGGATGGAGCCGGCCCCACAGCGTTTTCTCCCCTCACCCAGCACCTTCCCACCCCATCCTTCTCCCCACGGTTTGGGTTTGGGGCAGGCGCCCCTCACCCAGGAGCTGCTGGGGACCCCCTATTTTTGCCCCCATGCCCCAGCTCGGACCCTCCCCTTGCAGCGGGACGGGGGCACCCTGGGTGCCCGCAGGGACACCTCGGGTGCTGCCCCATCCCCTGTCCATCCCTGACCCTTCTCCCCCCGCCCAGATCTTCAGGGCGCACCCCCTGCAGCGGGTGTACAACGTGCAGGCCACCGTCTCCCCCGACGTGGCCGAGCCCAACACGGCTCTGCTGTCCCTCGTCCTGATGGCCGGCACCTTCTTCCTCGCCCTCTTCCTCCGCAAGTTCAAGAACAGCGCCTTCCTGCCCGGCAAGGTGGGCACGGGGGGGCTGCAGGGCTGGGGGGGACACCGTGGGCACGGCATCACCACCCCCCCAAACACACACAGGGGGGACCCTCGGGTGGGGATGGGGGGCGTATGGGTGGGCTTAACGTGGGTGGGGGGACACATGGGGGGTGGGTGGGCTCACCGTGGGCACGGTGTCCCCGCAGGTCCGGCGCCTGATCGGGGACTTCGGGGTGCCCATCTCCATCTTCATCATGGCGCTGGCTGACTTCTTCATCAAGGACACCTACACGCAGGTCCGGGGGGGGGACGGGATCCTGGCTGTCCCCAACAAGGGGACACGGAGCTGGGTGGGCCGGGGGGAATGGGGGGGACCCCGGGGTGCAAGCAGGGGGGTGCCGAGGACTCCTGGGTGCCCGTGGGGTGCCTCGAGCCCCCCGCTGCTCACCCCCTGTCTGTGGTCCCATGCAGAAACTGAAGGTCCCCAAGGGGCTGGAGGTGACCAACTCGACGGCCCGGGGCTGGTTTATCAACCCCATGGGGAAGGACAACTCGTTCCCCATCTGGATGATGTTCGCCTCCGTGGTGCCCGCCCTGCTGGTCTTCATCCTCATCTTCCTCGAGACGCAGATCACCACGTGAGGGCAAGGGGGAAGGGGGCTCGATGGCGGGGCGGGGACGGAGGGGACCCGCCCGGGGGGGGGACCTCCCCGACCCAACGCGTCCCCTCCGTCCTCGCAGCCTGATCGTCAGCAAACCCGAGAGGAAGCTGGTGAAGGGCTCGGGCTTCCACCTGGACCTGCTGCTGATCGTGGCCATGGGCGGCGTGGCGGCGCTCTTCGGCATGCCGTGGCTCAGCGCCACCACCGTGCGCACCATCACGCACGCCAATGCGCTCACCGTCATGAGCAAATCCTCCTCGGGGGGCGACAAGCCCCAGATCCTGGAGGTCAAGGAGCAGCGCATCAGCGGCCTGCTGGTGGCCGTGCTGATCGGTGAGCGCGGGAGGGGGCACGGGGAGAGGAGACCCCCCCCCCCTCCATCCCCCCGTCCTGTGCCGCTGCGGTGGTCCCTGACCGCGCCGTGTCCCCCCCCCCCCCCCAGGGGTCTCCATCCTGATGGAGCCCATCCTGAAGTACATCCCGCTGGCCGTCCTCTTCGGCATCTTCCTCTACATGGGGGTCACCTCGCTCTTCGGCATCCAGCTCTTTGACCGCATCCTGCTCCTGCTGATGCCCCCCAAGTACCACCCCAAGGAGGCCTACGTCACCCGGGTGAGCGAGCCCTGGGTCACCTGGGGGGGTTTGGGGGCACCCCGAGCTGGTCCTGCTGTTGGTTGGGGCTCCCCAAAAAGCCTCCTCTGTCTATTCATGCCGGATCATCATTCCTGCCCTCCCTCTCCCTCTGCCCACCCCCCCGGGCTGGGTGCTGGGTGCTGTCCCTACCACCCTGACCCCGTTTTGTCCCCGCCGTCCTGACCCCTTTCATCCCCGCAGGTGAAGACGTGGCGGATGCACCTCTTCACCCTCACCCAGATCCTCGTGCTGGCACTGCTGTGGGGGGTGAAGGCCAGCCCGGCCTCGCTGGCGCTGCCCTTCGTCCTCATCCTCACCGTGCCGCTGCGCCGCTTCCTGCTGCCCAGGATCTTCCGCGAGATCGAGCTCAAATGTGTACGTAGCCCCGGCACGGGATGGGTCCCCATCCTCAACCCCATCCCCGTCCCCGTCCCTGTCCCCGTGCCGTCCCTATCTCCATCCCCATCCCTGTCCCATCCCCATCCCTCTCTGCACCCCTGTCACTGTCCCTGTCCCCATCCCTGGCCTCATCCTTGTCCCTGTCCCCATCCCAAATCCCACCCTACTCCTCATCCCCGTCCCCATCCTCATCCCTGTCCCTGTCACCATCCCAATCCCCATTCCATCCACCTACCTGTCCCCATCATCATCCTCATTGTCATCCCCATCCCATCCCATCCCATCCCATCCCATCCCATCCCATCCCATCCCATCCCATATCCCCATCCCACCCCCCCACCCCGTCCCCCCCTGACGCCCCCTCCCTCCCCCAGCTGGACGCGGACGATGCGGTGGTGACCTTCGAGGAGGCGGAGGGCCAGGACGTGTACAACGAGGTGCAGATGCCCAGCTAAGGGCTCGTTCTGCCCCCCCCCAGCCTGTAGATCCGCCGCCCCCCCCCGGGGACACCGCTTTTGCCCCATGGAGCCGTTTTGGAGCCGTTTTTGAGCCGTTTTCTCCCTTTCTCTGCCCATTTCTGCAGCGGGAGCACCCCGCTCCCACCGGCACCCCCGGGGGCAGGGATGTAAATAGCCCAGCAAAGGGGGGAGATGTTTGCGATGGAGGCAATCATGGAAAAAAAAAAAAAAAAACAGAAAAAAAAATAGTAATAATAATGCTGATGCTTCTGCAGGTAGGGCTTGCTCAGAACACAAGGAAAATCTTAAAAAAAAAAAAAAAAAAAAAAAAGATGCAAAAAGCACTTAAAACTAGGACCAAAAAAAAAAAAAGCAGCTGCGAGGAGTGATCTGTATATTTGATGCTAGTGCCTGGGGGAGTTTGTAATTTATTTGGGAGGGCTGGGTGTGCTCCGTGTGCGTGTGGACAGGAGGGACGAGGCGTCGCAAGCGGCCGAGGAGCTGATTTAGTGCCCTGCTCGGGGCCGAACCGGCCGGTGGGGGGGGCAGGGTTGGTGCTGGTGGCGCTCAGGGTCGCTGGGCGCCCCCCCAGCCCTGCCCCGTCCTGCCAGGATCATTCCCACAGCAGCCTGGCCCCGGCTCCTGCTGCGGCTGAGTGTGAGCGTGAGTGTGAGCATGAGTGTGAGTGTGAGTGTGAGCGTGACCATGAGCGAGTATGAGCATGAGTGAGGGTGTGAGTGTGAGTGTGAGCACAAACATGAGCATGTAAGCACCTGTGAGCATGAATTTGGTCACGAGTGAGGGTGAGTGTGAGCATGAGTGTAATAACGTGTGAGCATGAATTTGGGTGTGAGTGTGAGCATGAGTGTGAACGAGTGAGAGTGTGAGCATGTGAGTGTGAGCATGAACATGAGTGTAAGCATGAGTGTGAGTGCATGAGCGTGATTGAGTGTGAACAAGAGCACGAGTGCGAGCATGAGCGTGAGTGTGAGCATGAGCAGAGCATGAGCACAAGCATGAGCATGAGTGTGAGCACAAGTGTGTAAGCGTGCGTGAGTGTGCCCGGTGGGGCCGGGCGCTGCCGTTGCCCCCTTGCCCCTGGGGGCTGCTCAGGGCCGGGCTGGGCTCGTGCCCACCCCCAGGGCTCGTGCCCGCAGCCCCCCCCTCAATTGTGCCCCCTCCCCGTGCCCAGCTCTAATAAAGACTTGTGGACCCGAGGCTGGCCCCTTCCTTCCGCCCGCGAGCTGAAAAATAAAAAATGTAATAATTGAAGGGGAGTGGGGCTGGGGGGGGGGGACAGATCCTGGGGCTGGGGGCTGCGGGGGGCCCCGGGGCCTGGGATGGGTCAAAGAGGAGGCGGCGGCACAGCAGCTTGTTGAGCCTTTATTTGTAAAGGTCAAGTGATAAATAATGTAAGATAATATAAAATAGAATAAATAATATGAAATAGAATAATATAAAGTAGAATAATATAAAATAGAATAAATAATATAAAATATATAGAATAGAATAGAATAGAATAGAATAGAATAGAATAGAATAGAATAGAATAGAATAGAATAGAATAGAAATAAAAAATAGAATGAAATAAAATCATAAAATGAAATGAAATGAAATAGAAATAACAGAAGTAGAAATAGGAATGGGAATACGAATGGCCCCGTGATGCTGCAGGAGCGGGGCAGGGCAGGGGGTCCCGGGGGGCTGCTGGGTGTGGGGTCAGGGCCGGGTGTTGGGGACCTGCTGGGGGAAGAGGCCTGGTCGGGGGGGTGGGGGGGCTCTGTGCTGCCCCCAGCAAGCTCCCAGTGACCATACTGGTAAAAAAAATAAAGTATTAAAGAGTAAAAATGTCAACATGAGTGTGTATGGCCTGCCTGTCTGCAGGTATTTTGGTCCCTTCCCTTCCCTTCCCTTCCCTTCCCTTCCCTTCCCTTCCCTTCCCTTCCCTTCCCTTCCCTTCCCTTCCCTTCCCTTCCCTTCCCTTCCCTTCCCTTCCCTTCCCTTCCCTTCCCTTCCCTTCCCTTCCCTTCCCTTCCCTTCCCTTCCCTTCCCTTCCCTTCCCTTCCCTTCCCTTCCCTTCCCTTCCCTTCCCTTCCCTTCCCACACACCTGTAATACACATGCAGGACATACATGCAACACACGACACATGCACACCTGTAATGCACACGTATGACACACACATGTAACACACACACGTGTGACACAAGCACACCCCAACACACACATGTGGCACACAGCCGTAGCACACACATGGGACACCCCCACAGCACACACACAGAACATGTATGACACACACACACGACACACACATGTAGCACCCCTGTAACACATACCCGACAGACACATGTAACACACACATGACACACACCCATTACACCCCATAACACCCCATAACACACATATATGACACACACGTATGACACACACATGTAACAGCCCTATAACACCCCATAACACACCCCCATATGATACACACATGTAACACTCCTGTAACACACACGTATGACACACGTGTAACACCCCCGCATGACATCCCATGTAACACCCCCATAACATACCCCTGTATGACACCCCCATGTAACACCCCCATGACCTCCTGTAACACACACATGTATGACGCAGACATACACACACATATGACACCCCCATGTGACACTCCCATAACACACACGTGTGACACACCCCCGTAACACACCCCCTGACACACATGTAACATACACGTATGACAACCCCATGTAACACCCCCTTACACACACATACAACACACACATGTAACACACCCATGACACCCCCATGTGACACCCCCATAACACACACATGTATGACACACACATGCAACACACACACATGACACACACAAACACCCCCATGTAACACACATGTATGACACCCCCATGTAACACCCCCGTAACACACACATATGACACACACATGTAACACACACATACGATACACCCCTGTAACACAGACGACACCATGTGACACCCCCGTAACACACACGTATGACGCACACACATAACAGACACACATGACACCCCCACGTATGACACCCCCATGTATGACACCCCCATGACACACACGTGTGACACACCCCCGTAACACACACACACGACACCCCCATGTAACACCCCTGCAACACACCCCCATGACACACATGTAACACACATGTATGACACCCCCACGTATGACACCCCCATGTAACACCCCCACAACACACACGTACGACACACACATGTAACACACGTGTGACACACCCCCGTAACACACCCATGACACCCCCATGTGACACCCCCATAACACACACGTATGACACCCCCGTAACACACACACATATGACACATCCCGTAACACCCCCAGAACACCCCATGTAATACACACACGTATGACACCCCCATGTAACACCCCTGTAACACACCCCCATGGCACACATGTAACACACCCCTGTATGACACCCCCATGTAACACCCCCGTAACACGCATGTACGACACACACATGTAACACCCCCATGCGTGACACCCCCACGCGTGACACCCCCGTAACACCCACGACACCCCCATGTGCCACCCCGTGCCCCCCCCACAACCCCAGAAAGCCCCCAGGGGAGGCGGGGGGGGGGGGTCATCGACCCCCGGTGCCACCGTTCCCACGACCCCCGACGGCGGCGGGGCCCCGACCCCCCCTTACACCCCCCCCTTAGCCCCCCCCCCTTCCGCCTATCCCCGCCCCCCCCCCCGGTGCCGGCAGGTGCCGTCGGGAGCGCGCAGCTCGGGGGCGCGCAGCGGCGGCCGCGGGGCTTTGCGGGAGGGGGGGGGGTGCGGGGAGGAGGAGGAGGAGGAGGAGGAGGAGGAGGAAGAGGAGGAGGGGGGGGGGGCCAGGGCCGTGCAGCCGCGGTGCGGGGCGGTGCGGGGCGGAGGGGGGGGGGTGCGGGGAGGGGGGGGGGGGGGGCCGGGACGGCGCGGCCGGGATTGGCTGCGGGGAATGACGCCCAGCACAACAAAGGTGGAGTTGGGGAAATCGCATTAAAAAAAAAAAAAAAAAATGAAGGGAGAGGGGAGCGGAGGGAGGAGGAGGAGAAGAGGAGGAGGAGGAGAGGAGGAGGAGGAGGAGGAGGAGGAGGAGGAGGAGGAGGAGGAGGCCGAGGCCGCTGCCCCCCGCCCGCCCCGCCGGGGAGAGCCCCGTGTCCCGGCCGGGCGCTCGGCGCCGCCGCTGCCCTCCCCGGCCCCACCGAGGGATCCCCGGGGGGGGGGGGTGGGGGGAGGCGGCCGACCCCCCCCTGAACCCCCCCACCCCCCTTCCGCACTGCCCCCGACCTTTTTATTTATTTTTTTTCTTTTATTTTTTATTTCCCCCCCCCCCCCACTTATGCAAACGCCGGCCGAGGATTGTTGCACATGTAAGGAGATTTTTTTTTTTTTCCTCCCCCCCCACCCCCCACGCCCGCCTTTCCCTCCTCTCTCTCCTTCCTCCTCCTCCTCCTCCTCTTTTTTTTTTTTTTTCCTTCTCGCCACCAGTGTTGCAAAAGCAGAGAGCAATAAAAAAAAAAAAAAAAAAAAAAAACCACCCCCCCCTCCTCATCCCTTCCACACCACCCCCCCCTTTTTTTTTTTTTTTTTTTTTTTTTTTTTTTTTTTCTCTCTCTTCTTCCCCGAAGCCGGCAGAAGCGGCGGCGGCGGCGGCGGGGGGAACCGACGGGGCCGGGCGGTGCTGCCGTGGGGTTGAAGAGGGGGGGGGGTGGTGGTGGTGGTGTGTGTGTGTGTGTGTGTGTGTGTGTGTGCCGTGGGGGGGGGGTTCGGCCGCAGCTCCCTCTCGCTTTGCTGCCGCTCCTCTCGCTTGGGGAGCGCCGAGGCTGGCGGCGGACCCCGGCGCGCAGAGCCCGGCTGATTGGAAGAGCAAAACGCAGCGCCATGGAGGCGGGGGAAGCGCGAGCTCTCTGCGGGGACTGGAGCGCGTCCACGCCCGGGGCCAGCCGCGCTGCAGAGCTGGCCGCCGTTCAACCGCGCCGCTCCCCGCCCCGGCCCTCCGCCGAGCCCCGCCGAGCCCCGGCCCCGCCGCGGCCCCAGCCCCCGCAGGTAGGTGCCGGAGCCGCGCCGAGCCCCGCGGCCGCTCGACGGAGGAGGCGCCTCGGGGTGCGCCCCCCCCCCCCCACAGCACCACCAGCAGCACCAGCACCAGCACGCCGCCTCCCCTCTACCATCAGCAGCCGGCTCCCCTCCGGGAGGGGGGCTCGATGGAACGCGGACACCCCCTCTCCCGTCCTCCTCCAGGCTCTTTTTGCCTTTTTTTTGCAGGGTTTTAGGGTTTTTTTTCGCCTCCCGACACGGCCCCGCCGCGGGACCCCCGCGCCCGTCGCGGCCCCGCCGGGGGACCCGAGCCGAGCCCGGCCGGGGGGGACCCCGCGCTCCTCGGTTCTCGGCCCGGGGGGGGGGTGTCGGAAACCCTTTCCCTTCGCGGATTTGGCTTTTTTTTTTTTTAATTATTTTTTTTTTTTACACACTCGGGGGGCTGAATTTATTTATTTTTGGTAATTTTTAATTTCTCCCTCGCGCGGGGATTTATTTCTATTTTTCACGCGGCGCTTCCATTTTCTCACCCGGGGACTTCGTCTCTCCCGGTCGGGGATTTTATTTTGTACGTTGGGCGATTTCATTTCATTTGATTTTATTTTTTTTTTACGTTCGGCGACTTTACCCTTCCACTCGGCGCTTTCACCCTTCCACTCGGTGATTTTATTTTATTTTATTTTTTAATTCGGGGCCTTTCTCTCCTCCCTTCCTTCGGGGACTTTTTCTCCCTTCCTTCCATCGGGGACTTCTCTATTTATTATTATTATTATTTTTTTTTTTTTTTACCATTCGGGGGCTTTATTTCGCGTGCGGCGCCTCGGCTTTTTCTCCTCCGGGGGCCTCCTTTTCTCCTCCGGGGACCTCGTTTCGCCATTCGGGGACCTCGCTCCTCGCATGGCGGCTCCGGGGCCCCCCCCCCCTCCACGCCCGCCGCCCTCTCCCTTCCTCCCCCCGGCCCCCTTTTTGCAGCGGGGACCCCCTTTCCCCCCTTCTCCCTCTCCATTCTCCACTCTCGCTCCCCCAGCCCGAACCGAGGGGGCGGCGAGGCTCGGAGGGGGGGGGCGGGTGGCGGTGCTAAGGGAGGAAAGGAGGGGGGGGGGGGGGCACACCATAAGGGAAGAAAATGGAGCCGGGGCTCTCCGCCGGGGCCCCCGCGGGCAGGAAGCGGCCGCCGCTCGCTCCCCGCCGGGCCCGGCCGCGCTCCGCCGTCGGGGGGCACCGCGCTGGGGCTCGGCGCGGGGGGGAAGCCGCCCGAGCTCGGCGGCCTCGCTGCCCCCCCCTCCTCCTTTTCCCTTCCCTTCCCTGCCTTCCCTCTCCTCCTCCTCGCTCCCTCCCTCCTTCCCGCTCGCCCTCCTCCCTCCCCGGCTGCCGCAGCTGGAGCTCGGGGGCAGGCTTCCAGCGCTGCCCGCTTGTTTTTCCCCGGTCCCGGTGAGTCCCGCCCGGCCGCTGCGGCCCCGCTCCGGCGGCTGCGTGCCCGGGCTCGCCCGCTCCCCCCCTCCGCCGCCCCCCCCGGCTCTTTTTGCCCCCTTTTCCCCTTCTTCTTACCCTTTTTTTTTCCTCCCTTTCCTTTTTTTTTTTTTTTCTTCCCATTTTTTCCCTCCTCTTTTCCCTTTTTTCCTCCCCTTTCTCCTTTTTTTTAACCTCCGTCCCCCCGTTTTTTTCCCTTTTTCTCTTTTTTTTTCCCTCCCATTCCCCTTTTTCCCTTCTCCTTTTCCTTTTTTCCTCCCTTTCTCCTTTTTCCCTCTCTTTTTCCCCTTTTTCCCTCTTTTTCCCCTTTTTCCTCCCGTTCCCCCTTCTCCCCTTTTTTCCTCCTTTCCCCCCATTCCCCCTTCCCCCATTTTTCCCCCTTTTTTTCCCCCTTTTCCCTTTTTTTCCCCCCCATCTCCCCCTCATTTTTTCCCCCTTTCCCCCCATCTCCCCTTCATTTTTCCCCCCTTCTCCCCCTTTCTTTTTTTCTCCCCCCCCCCTCCTTCTTTTCTTCCCTTTCTTCCCCCCCCCCGCACCGGGAGCGGGGCTCCGGCCCCCCGCTGGGTGGGTGGGGGGGCTCTGGGCTCCGCCGGGCGAGGAGGGGTCGGCGGGGGGGGGGGTGAGGAAGAAAGAAGGAGGAGGAGGAGAAGGAGGGGGGGGCGGCTCGGTTGGAGGGGGGGGGCGGCCGCTGCTGCTGCTGCTGGCGGTGGGCAGGAGCCGCTCCCCGGGGGTCGTTGCGGGGAGGTCGCGCTGCCCTCGGCTCTGCAGCTGCCCGGCCGCCCCCACCGGGCATCCCCGCCCCCCCCTTGCCCCCCCCCCGCTTTCCTCCTCCTCCTCCTGCTCCTTCTCCTTCCCCCAGCGGCTCCGGGGCTGGGGCTGCGGCGGTTCGGGCTGCTCCCCCCCCTTCTTTTTTTTTTTTTTCCCCCCCTATTTTTTTTTTTCCCCCCCTCCCTCACCCTTTTTTTTTTTTTCCGCCGGACCCCCCCCTGCCCGCTTGCAGCCCCGGGAGGGGGGGGGTTTGGCTCGGCTTTCTAACCCGGGGCTGCGCAGGGAGGAGGGCGCCGAGCCCATTGTGCGCCGCGGGGGCGGCGGAGGAGCGGCCCCGAGCCCCCCCCCCCCCGGTAACCGCGGGGAGGGGGGGGGCTGGAGGGGATGGGGCAGGAGAAAAAAAAAAAAAATAATAATAAGGGGGGAGGGAGGAAAAAAAAAAAAAGGGGGGGGGGGTGATGGGGTAGCCCCCATTGTCTGCCCCGGGGGGGGGGGGAAGGAGAGGAGGGGGGGGGCTGGAGGGAGGCTGGAGGGGCCGGGGGGCGCCGCGGTCCCACCCGGTTCCTGCCGGAGGAGGAGGAGGAGGAGGAGGAGGCTCCGCCGTGGGGCTGCGCAGGGCATGTGCGGGCTGCCCGCCCCCGCCGGCCCGGCCCCTTCCTCCCCCGCTCCTCCTCCTCCTCCTCCGGCCCCCCCCCGGGCACCGGGACCCGGCCCCCCCCTCCCTTCCTCCTCCTCCTCCTCCTCCTCCTCCTCCCCCCCCCCGGGGCCACCCCGCGCCCCCGCCCGGGGATCCCCGTGCGCGCGCACCGTGAGCCCCCCCCCTTCCTCTTGCCCCCCCCCTTTCTTTTCCCTCCCCCCCCCTGCTCCGACCGCCCCCCCCCCCGCCTCCCGTCCTCCCCCCCCCGCCCCGCCCCGCGCCCTCCCCTCCGGCCCCCGCCGCGATCCCACCCAGCCGTGCCCCGGCGCCGCCCCCCCGCGCCGCCGCGTTGTGACCCCCCCCCCTTTTCACCCCCCCCTTCTTATTTTCATCCTCCCCCCCCCTCTTTTTTTTTTTTTAACCCCCCCGCTGCCATCCTGCAGGGCCTGCAGCCTGCTACTAAGCCCTGCACCCCCCCCCCCCCCCCTTAGGCTTCCTCCCCCCGGGGGGTTCCACCCCTGTGACCCCCCCCGTGGGGTTCAGCCCCCCCACAAATCCCCCCAGGCTCTCAGTGTGCCCCCCCCCCGGCTCTGGGGGCCTCCCAACTGCCCCCCCCAGTGATCTGTGAGACCCCCCTGGGATCTGTGGGGGTCCCCCCGCCATCAGAGTGCCCCCCCGGCCCTGCTTTGCTCTCCCCCCACCATAAAGGTGCGGGGGGGCTTTCCCCAGAGCACCCCAAAGGGACATTAAGACCCCCCCCATGTGGGGGTCTCATAGGATCTGCTTGTTCCTGCCTTCAGGCATCCCCATTTTGGGGCCCCCTTCCTTCGGGACCCCCCCTTTGGGGGCTCCCTCCCCTTGAGCCCCCCCTTTTGGGGGCTCCCTCCCTTTGCCCCCCCCCCTTGGGGGGGTCCCCTCTGAGCCCTATTGGGTTTGGGGGGTGCATGCGTTTTCCCTGCAGATCCCCTTCTTCAGGCTTTTTTGCGATCCCCCTTGGACCCTGCCCCACCTCGGGGACACCCCCACCCCATTTTGCCCCCCCCCATCCATGGGGGCACCGAGCTGCCCCCCTACACCCCCCCCCATCCCCAATCCTCGCCCCCACCCCAAATCTCACAGCGCTGGCAGCATCCAGGGTGCGGGGAGCAGAACCAGGGGGGATGCGGGCGGGCGGGCGGGTGGGTTTTGGGGGTGAGGGGGGGTCCCGGGTGGGCACCCCGTGCCTCCCCCCCCCTCGCAGGGGGTGCTTAGCGTGGGGTCTCGCTCTGCCCGCAGAGCCCAGCGGCACTGAGCGAGGGTAGCGCGCCAGGCACCGGCGGGGACCGCGCTGGCCTCAGGCAGGTGGAGGATGAACGGCGACGCCGAGTGCCCTGCAGACTTGGAAATGACAGCTCCCAAAAACCAAGGTGAGACGCGGGACCCCCCCCCCCCCCCCCATACCGTGCTGGGATGCTGGGGGGGGCTGTTTTTAGGGGAGGGGGGCGATCCACGCAGCTCGGTGCCCGACCCTACAAATCCCGACCCTACAAGCGCCAACCCTACAAGCCCTGATCCTCCACGGGGGTGTTTGCCCGGCACCAGTGTGGGGTGCGTGGGTGCCCCCCCACCCCCGTGGAAACGGCTGGTTTTGCCATCAGAAAGGCTGTTTTTGGGTCAGGGCTGGCACAAAGAGGTGCCGGAGCCGCCCCGCGCACATCTGGGCTGAATTAAGCCGCCGAGCCGTTACCTTGGGCCCCCGGCTTCCAGACCCCGGGATGACATCAGAGCTTGGGCTTTTATTGAAAAAGGGGGAGGAAAAAAAAGGAAAAAAAAAAATAATAATAAAATGGGCGGCTGTGGGGGCGGCCTGCCCAGGCAGAGGGGCTCTGCCAGCTTCCTACCCCAGCCCGGAGCCCCCCGTGCTGACCCCATCCCCATTGCGGGCAGGTGCCGGCCCCGTCCCCATCCCCGTCCCCGGTGTCTCGGGGTGCCCCTTGCCCCGTCCCCTCTTTTTTTTGCCATGGGTTTGGTGCCCTGAGCGCCGCCGGCTGCAGCACGTGTCCCTCGCCGGGTCTTTAGGGGGATTTAATTACAGCGGGGCGGCGATCCCGATATAGAGCAGCCCGGCCGGTGCCAGCGGGGCCGGGATAAATCGGGCCCAGGCGCGGATAAATCGGGCCTGGTTCAGCCTCGCGGTGAACTCCCGGCAAGGCCTGGCCCTATGGGGGGGGACACACGGTATTGGGGGGGACACGGGGGTCCCTGTTGTGCCCCGTTGTCCCCCTTCTGTGCCTGCTGCAAGGCCAGAAGCAGGATGAGGAGGGGGGGATGCGTGGCCCGGCCTGGTCGTGACGGTGCCGTGTTGGCCTCTGTGGGTTTTATTATTTTCAGGGTTTTTATTATTTTTGCTATTTGGGATGCAGCCGGCTTGGGGGGGTCTCTGGGGTCTGGGGGTGCCCCCAGGTGGGAAACTGAGGCAGGGGGGCTCTGCCCTGCCCTGCTGGGGGCAGGATTTTGGGGGCCTCGCCTGCTCCTGCTCGGTTTTCACACCGTGGTTTTGCTGATTTTTGGTCATTTCTCCCCGATTTGCACAAGCAAAGCGGGAGTCAGCCCCCGAGGCCTGATCCCGCCTCGTTGCTGAGAAATGGGTGGGAAGAGGGGAAAAGCCAAAATTTGGGGCTGGGGCATCCCTGCCTGGAGCAGCTTCCTTCAAGGGAGCAGCTCCTGGCCACGCTGCCCCCCCCCTGTGTGTCCCACTGGTCCTTTAATGGGGTCTGGGACCCCGGGGGGGCTTCTCCCACCCCCAGCCCAGTGTGGGGGTAGCCGTGGAGGTGGCTTTTTTGTCCTGGGGGAGTTGGAGCAGAGGGGAATCCCCCCCCGGGTGCATCCAGGGGCCTAACGCCTGGGGATGGAGCCCCCCGGGGTCTTCGGGCAGGGGGTGTACAGAGGTCGGGGGGGGGAGAGGGCGCTCAGTTTTGGGGGAGCTGGGGGAAAACACCCCCAGAAGCGGCCGTGTACAGGAGAGGAGCAGGGGACGTGCCCCCCCAGCGGGGAGGTGGCAGCCAGGGGGGCACCCAAGGGTGCTGTAAGCATCACCCTGCACCGGTGGGACCCCCATGGGGGGCCGTGGGCCGTGCTGGACCCCCCGGTCCCCATCACCACGGGGGTCCCTGCGCCTCGACCTTGGCGGAGGTCAGTGTGGCGCTCCCTGTGGTGGGTGCTGGGGGGGGGTCCCCTCGCTCCGGGGGAATCGTTTTCACCCCCTGGGTGGGTTTCCCAGTTTCCCTGGGACTGGTGGGCGCTGCTGCCACCCGGCCCCGGCTCCGTGGGGCTTTGCTCTGGGGCGGGCGGATGTCTGTGGGTGGCTCCCTGTGGATTTTTGAGCCGTGCCCAGGCCGATGGTGGCAGCCACGGCCCCTTCGGCGTGGGGGTGGCACAGCCGGGACAGTGGCACGGCACAATGGGGGCTGCAGGCTGGGGAGCTGCGGGAGGGATGGGACCATGCATGGCACTGCCTCCTCTCCCTCTCCTCATCCTCCCTCCTCTCCCTCCTCTCCTCCTCCTTCTCCTCTTCCTCCCTCTCCCTGTCCTCCTCCTCCTCCTCTCTCTCCCTCTCCCCTTCCTCTCTTTCTCCCCTTCCTCCTCCTCCTCTCCTTCTCCCCTTCCTCCTCCTCCTCTCCTTCTCCCCTTCCTCCTCCTCCTCTCCTTCTCCCCTTCCCCTCCTCTCCTTCTCCTCTCCTTCCTCCTCTCCTTCTCCCCTTCCTCCTCCTCCTCCTCCTTCTCCCCCTCCTGCCCCTCTCCCTCTCCCCCTGTGTCCGCGGCTGACCCCATTTCTCGGTGCGCAGACCGCTGGTCTCAGGAGGACATGCTGACCCTGCTGGAGTGCATGAAGAACAACCTGCCCTCCAACGATGGCAGCAAGTTCAAGACCACCGAGTCCCACCTCGACTGGGAGAAGGTGGCTTTCAAGGACTTTTCGGGGGAGATGTGCAAGATGAAGTGGATGGAGATCTCCAACGAGGTAACCACGCTCACTGCCTCGGTGGTCTGGGCGTCCTTGGGGTCTGAGCATCCTTGGGGTCTGGGCATCCTTGGGGTCCGAGCTCCTCCATCCCCATTGCCTGTTCCTGTAGAGGACGTGGCCCCGTGGGAGGCATCTGGGTGCTGGGATGGGATTTTGGCATGAGGAAACCCTGCTCACGCTCGTGTCCCTTTGTTCCCCGCAGGTGAGGAAGTTCCGGACCCTAACAGAGCTCATCATGGATGCCGAGGAGCACGTGAAGAATCCCTACAAAGGCAAAAAGCTCAAGGTAAAGCCATGGGGATGGACCCTGGCTGGGGGTCCCGTGGGAGCAGTGCAGGGCTCGCCTGGCCCCGTGCCCGCGTCCCGAGGCAGCTCCGTGGCCGAGGGCCCTGGGCTTGGGCCAAATTTGGGGCAGGTTGGATGTGGCCAGACGCGGTGCCAGGAGCCTGCATCCGAGTTTAGCCCCAGGGACACCGGGTCCTGTTCCCAGCCGGGCAGCCCGGGGGCACCGCTGCTGTAGGGGGGGGTCACCTCGCCGCCTCCTGCCTCAGTTTCCCCTCCGTGCTCGCAGCTCTGAGGGCTGGAGGCTGTGCTGGAGATGTCTGTCCAGCTCTGGGGTAGCTCCTGGGTGGGGAGCCCTTGTCCCTAGCGTGTCCCCAAAGGGCTGAGCTGTCCCCACATGGGGTGCTGGGTTGGGGGGCTTGATCCCCCGGTGGTCCAGGGGCTGGGAAGGGGCTGGGTTTGGCCGTGCAGTGTGCGGGCACTCAGCTCTGCCCCTCTGCCCTCTCCCCAGAAACACCCCGACTTCCCCAAGAAGCCCCTGACCCCCTACTTCCGCTTCTTCATGGAGAAGCGGGCCAAATACGCCAAGCTTCACCCCGAAATGAGCAACCTGGATCTCACCAAGATCCTCTCCAAGAAATACAAGGAGCTTCCCGAGAAGAAAAAGGTACGGCGGGCGGGCGGGGGGCAGCGAGGCTCCCCTGGTGCGCCGGCGCCTCCAGCTCTCCCAGTAAAACCAGCAGGGCCCAGCTCCTGCCTGGGCAGGGCGGTGCACCCGGCTGCTTGCTCAGCCCAGACAGACCAGTAAGGCGTCCTTGCTGGTCCCAGTCCCGGTTCCCAGAGCTGTGCAGGCTGTCTGGCTGTCTGTCCCCGTAGGACCAGGCGGTGGCTGTGCCGTGGGGAGCCCCACGCTGCGTTAATCACGTTCCAGCCCCATGGGCACGGGGGCTCGGAGCCCGGCTGCCCCAGGAGCCCCCCCCCCCCCCGGGCTGGGTTTGTCACCAGCAGCAGAAAAAAGTCCTCGGTGCCCTCTCGCCCATGGCTGGTGCCCTTCTGGGGCTGCCCATGGGATGGAGGCAGGAGATTGGGGAGGGATTGCAGAGCTGTAGGGACGGTCCCAGGGCTGGGGAGCCCCCATTGGGGGCAGGGGGGCCGGTGGGGTCTGCGTGCCCCTTCCCCGTGCTGACAGCCCCCTCTGCCTCCCCGCTGTCCCCAGATGAAATACATCCAGGACTTCCAGCGGGAGAAGCAGGAGTTTGAGAGGAACCTGGCGAGGTTCAGGTGAGCAGGAAGCACCGAGCCCCCCCCCCGCCGGGTGCCACCCATGAGGAAACCCCCCCCCGGGGGCTGCGATTTGAAGGCAGGGGAGGAAAGGGGGGGCTGGAAAAAGGCTCCCCGTGAGCAGCCCCGTGGCTGGGAGCCTCGGCGGGCAGCGAGAGCAGGGGAGCAGCCGAGCTCTGAGGGATAGGGGCTGCGAAAGGAGGGCAGGAGCCCTGCTGGTGGCCCTGCTAAATGCTGAGGCCACCACCTCGCTCCCCCCAAACCCCCCCCTGGAGCCTGTCTGCTGCCGCCCAGGGGGGTCCTGGTGCCCCCCCCACCTCCTGCTGCCCCAGGGGTGCAGCCCCAGGGTCTTGAGGGGATGCTCGTGGCTCGCACCCCCCAGAAGGATGGGCTCAGATCCGTCCCAAACCCCTCCTGCTCTTTTTGGGGCCGCCCTGGCATCGAGCCTGCGCAGTGCCAACCCTACAGGGGGGGTCACCCTTTGATGGGGGGGTCTTAGGTGTGCTCCCCTCTTACTGGCGACGTCCATAACGCTGCCCCCCCCCTCCCTGCCGGGTAAAGGGAAGACCACCCGGACCTCATCCAGAACGCCAAGAAATCCGACGTCCCCGAGAAGCCCAAGACCCCCCAGCAGCTGTGGTACAACCACGAGAAGAAAATCTACCTGAAAGTGCGCCCAGATGTGAGTACGGTGGGTGGGAGTGAGTGTGAGCGTGAGTGCTGGGGGGGGTCCCGCACCCCGCCGCTGGGGGCACGAGGGGGAACGAGAGAAGCATATTTTTTGGAGGAGGAGGGGGGGGGGGGACACGCACAGGGGAGAAGAAGCCGCTAGGAGCTGCCAGCGCTCCGGATGGAGGTAAGGAAGGGCTCCACACACCTAGGAGAGGCTCTGTGGGTGGGGGGGGGTCAGCCCCCCCCCCCGTTTTATTACCTGCAGTTGAAGGGGTGACCACAGCCTTCCGCACCAGGCAGGGCAGATTGCCAGCGCAGAGATTTCCATCCCTCCCGACCACCTCCGGCCATGCCCCCCACTCGCACGCACCCCCTTCCCTGGCCACGAGCTCGACTCGCGGCCCCCCTGCGGCCCCCCCGGCTCCTGCCGGGGCTGAGGGCGAGCCCCGCTATTTTTTTTTTCAATCCCCTGCCATTCTTCCCCTTTTTTTGTGGGTTTTACCCCTCTGCCCTCACCTCTGGCTTTGGGTTTTCAGGCCACCACGAAGGAGGTGAAAGAGTCGCTGGGCAAGCAGTGGTCTCAACTCTCGGATAAAAAGAGGCTGAAATGGATTCATAAGGCCCTGGAACAGCGGAAGGAGTACGAGGTAGGGAGCAGCCTCGCCCCGTCCCCGCCACGCTGGCCCCCCCATTTCACTCCCAGCCCCCCCCCGACACCCGCCCCGATAGGCAGCGTGGGGTTCAGCCAGGTCCCTAGCCAGAGCCCGGCCTCCCCAGGCAACGCTGGGGACGGGCGAAGAGCCCCAGGGGAGAGGATTTAGGGCGGTTTAGGGCTTCTCGTTCCTCCTCCTGCGGCCCCCGGCCAGGCGGGGAGCGCGGCAGCCAGCCCTGACCGCTCTCCTCGCGTCCCTCGGTGCAGGAGATCATGCGCGACTACATCCAGAAGCACCCCGAGCTCAACCTCAGCGAGGAGGGCATCACCCGCTCCACGCTCACCAAGGCCGAGCGCCAGCTCAAGGACAAGTTCGACGGACGACCCACCAAGCCTCCTCCGTGAGTCCCTTACGGGGTTTTTATCCCCCTCTCGGAGCTGTTGTTTAGGGCTGTGCAAGTCCTTTATGGGGTTTTTCCCCCCCAGCCTCGTGGAGCCACTGCTTTGGGCTCTGCAAGTCCTTTATGGGGTTTTTATCCCCCTCTTTTTGCCACTGCTTAGGGCTCTGTGAGTCCCTTATGGGTTTTTTTCCCTCTCTTGGAGCCACTGCTTTGGGCTCTGCAATTCCCTTATGGGGCTTTACCCCCCCAGCGTCTTGGAGCCGCTTCTTTGGGCTCTGCAATTCCCTTACGGGGTTTTTCCTTCCCAGCCTCTTGGAGCCATTGCTTAGGGCTCTGCAAGTCCTTTATGAGGTTTTTACCCCCCCGTCTCGGAGCTGCTGCTTTGGACTCTGCAAGTCCCTTATGTTTTTCCCCCCACCCCTCTTGTAGCCACTGCTTTGGGCTCTGCAAGTCCCTTAAGGTTTTTTTCCCCCCCTCCCTCTTGGAGCTGTTGCTTCGGGCTCTGTGAGTCCCTTATGGGGTTTTTATCCCCATCTTGGAGCTGTTGCTTTGGGCTCTGCGAGTCTCTTATGGGTTTTTCCTCCCCCCCTCGGAGCTGCTCAGGAGGGGCTGCCCACCTTTGAGTGCACTTTCTGGGACCACAAGCATCACCCCCATAAATCGGCTCCTTAAATTAACCTAAATAAATGAGGTTTAGGGTGATGCTGCCTGCTTGGGGTTGGGGCACAACCCAGCCTCCTCTCCCGCAGCGCAGCCGCCCCCGTGCAGCGCTTTGCTGGTGCCATCCTGGGGGGTGGCCGGGTTTTTTTGGGGGGCTACCAGCACCCCGCCGTCTCCATGGGGTTGGGAGGGGGACGTGAGCATCCCGTGGGCTGCCCCTGACGCCCCTCGGTGGGTTGTAGGAACAGCTACTCGCTGTACTGCGCCGAGCTGATGGCCAACATGAAGGACGTGCCCAGCACCGAGCGGATGGTGCTGTGCAGCCAGCAGTGGAAGCTGCTCTCCCAGAAGGAGAAGGACGCCTACCACAAAAAGTGCGACCAGGTGGGCAGCGGGGAGCTGCGGGAAGGAGGAATTTGGGGTAGGGAGGAGCCCCCCCCGCCATCCTTGGGGCCCGTCCTCGGTGTCCCCAAGTTGTCCCCTCCCTGGGTTGTGTGCACGTGGGAGCAGCACGTGGTGGGTGGGGGCTGCTGTTGGTGTTGGGGGGGGGGATCAGCGAGCACACGAGGCAGCAATAGGGCTGGGGGGAGATCTCTGCATAACCCCGTGTCCCCCCCCTCTCCCCCCAGAAAAAGAAAGACTACGAGATCGAGCTGCTCCGCTTCCTGGAGGTGAGCACGGGGGGGTTGGAGACCCCAAAAACGGGGATGCTCTGCTTGGGGGGGGGGCTCACGCAGCACACTAAAGGGCGTGCCTTGATGCTGCCCCACTCTGCTCCCCCAAAACCGAGGGCTTTACACCACGGGGGGGTGCACATGGGTGTGATCCCCGGAGCCTGAACCCCACGGGGCACGGGGAGGAAGCCGGCGGTGCGGGAGGAAGGGGGGAGGCTGCGAGCAGCGGAGGCTGCACGGGTGCTGCCAGCCTCTCGCTTCCTTCCCTGGGCCACAGCGTGGGTGGGGGAGCTCCCCCGGCCCCCCCCAGCCCCGGCGCTGCGGACGTGACGTGGCCCCGGCCCCATTGGCGAGGGCACGGGGTGGAAAACCCAGCGGGAGCCGTGCACCGGCTGCACCGGGGGTGGAGATGGGGAAGGTGGATGGTGCCCGGGGAGGGGGTGGTGAGGTGTGCGGACCCCCACGCAGTGGGTTTTGGGGCTGGACAGCTCGTGCTGTGGCCTCTGCAGCCGGCTGAGAGCTTTGGTGCCCTGTCCCCGGTGTCCCCAGTCGCTAATTGCCCCAGCGCCTCGTTAGGGTCATGCCCGGAGCCCTCTAACCACGTCTCCCCCCTGCACCCCAGAGTCTGCCCGAGGAGGAGCAGCAGCGGGTGCTGGGTGAGGAGAAGATGCTGGGCAGCAACCGGAAAGGTGCCACGAGTCCCGCGTCCAAAAAATCCTCCCCAGAGACCGGCAAGGTGAGAGGGGAGCGGGGTGGGCACGGGATGGGGACGTGGCACGGGGTGGGCACGGGACGGGGACACGGCATGGGGTTACTGGCACCCCAAGGTGCCATGTGGGTCCTGCCGTGTGCTCGCCCCCACCCACGCCCCGTGTCCCCCCCAGGCCAGCTCGGAGAAGCCCAAGCGGCCCATCTCGGCCATGTTCATCTTCTCGGAGGAGAAGAGGAAGCAGCTGCAGGAGGAGCGGCCGGAGCTGTCAGAGAGCGAGCTGACCCGGCTGCTGGCCCGCATGTGGAACGACCTCTCCGAGAAGAAGAAGGTCGGTGCCCCCCCCCGCCGCCTCCATCCCCATCCTGCACCCCCTGGGGACGCCGCCTGTCCCCGTCCTGCTGCCAGGGGCTCAACTTGCCCCCCCCCCAAGCTTGGGGGGTCATCCCCTGGGAGCGTCACGGTGCCAGCGAGGTGCCGGTGCCGGGTGCCGCTGGCTGTGCCCGCTCCGTGCAGCCTCATGGCTTAAAACCCTGCAGCACTGAGGGGGGGTCCTCGAGCCTCAATTTAAAGGCTGGAAGCTTGGGAGGGGGGGGTCCTGAGGTGTCTGAGCATGGTGGGGGGCTGCTGTGGTGGTGCTGGGGAAGGGCGTCCTGTCCTCTCCCGGTGCTTGGTGGGCTTTGTGCCCCCTGTGATGGGGTTTTTGCCCCCCCCCAGCAGGATTTGTGCCCCCTGTGATGGGTTTTGTCCCTCCCATAGCAGGGTTTGCACCCCTTGTGGTGGGGTTTGTGCCCTCCATGGCAGGGTTTGTGCCCCTCGTAATGGGTTTTGTGCCCCCCATGGCAGGGTTTGTGCCCCCCACGGTGGGTTTTGTGCCCCCTGTGGCCGTGCACCCCCTCACCCCCTGCCCACCCCCCGCAGGCCAAGTACAAGGCGCGGGAGGCGGCGATGAAGGCGCAGTCGGAGAAGAAGCACGGCTCGGACAAAGAGGAGCGCGGCAAGCTGCCCGAATCCCCCAAGACAGCCGAGGAGATCTGGCAGCAGAGCGTCATCGGGGACTACCTGGCTCGTTTCAAGGTGGGGAGAGGCCCTGACACCCCCTGTGACCCCCCCCCAGTGGCACCCGCGTGCCCTCGGCGCGTTTAACCTGGTCCCTGCCGCAGAACGACCGGGGGAAGGCGCTGAAGGCGATGGAGGCCACCTGGAACAACATGGAGAAGAAGGAGAAGCTGATGTGGATCAAGAAGGCGGCGGAGGACCAGAAGCGATACGAGGTGGGCTCCCTCCCCCCCCCGCCCCCAAAATCCCACCCCGCACCACCCCCCTGCCCCGCTGCAGCTCCCCGGTGCCGCGCTCACCGCCCTCTCTTCCCCCCTGCGCAGAGGGAGCTGAGCGAGATGCGCGCCCCCCCCTGCTCCACCAACTCCGCCAAGAAGATGAAGTTCCAGGGAGAACCCAAGAAGCCCCCCATGTGAGTACGGCGGGGATGGGGGCCCCAAAAAGCCCCCCCGAGCATCCCCGGGGGTGGAAGTTGGGGAGGTTGGGGAGCATCCCTCGGACCGCGGGCGCGCTTTGGGCACGAGGGGTGCTGCGGGGCGCCTCGCTCCCCCGCCACCCTGCCTGACCCCCGTTTCGGTGTCCCCCCCCCCCAGGAACGGTTACCAGAAGTTCTCCCAGGAGCTGCTGTCCAACGGGGAGCTGAACCACCTGCCGCTGAAGGAGCGCATGGTGGAGATCGGCAGCCGCTGGCAGCGCATCTCGCAGGGCCAGAAGGAGCACTACAAGAAGCTGGCGGAGGAGCAGCAGAAGCAGTACAAGGTGCACCTCGACGTCTGGCTCAAGGTGGGTGCCACCGCGACACCCCGGGGTGGCCCGGAGCCGGGGATGCACGGTGCAGTCTCTCACCCCGAGAAAACGCCGGTTTCAGAGCTATTTGGGGCGGTTTTGAACCTAAAAGGAGGCCGGTTTTGAACCAAAAAGGGGCTAGTTTTTAATTTGTAAAGAGTGTTTTTTTTTTAACCTAAATTAGGTGGGTTTTTAGCTGAAAGGGGGCCGGTTTTTAGCCAAAAGGGGCCATTTTTTAGCCAAAAGGGGTGTATTTTTAACCTAAAGGTGGAGGTTTTTTACCTAAAAGGGGTGGTTTTTAACCTAAAGGGGCTGTTTTTTTCACCTAAAGTTGGTGGGTTTTTAACCAAAAGAAGACGGTTTTTAGCCAAAAGGGAGCTAGTTTTTAACTAAAAGGGGCGAGTTTTTTAACCTAAAGATGGTGGGGTTTTAGCCAAAAGGGGACGGTTTTTAACCTAAAGGGGGCTAGTTTTTAACCAAAAGCGGTGGCTTTTAACCTAAAGGGGCTGTTTTTTTAAAAGGGGTGGTTTTTTCAACCTAAAGCTGGTGGTTTTTAGCCAAGAAGGGCCGGTTTTTAGCCAAGAGGGGCCGGTTTTTAGCCAAGAGGGACCGATTTTTAGCCAAAAGGGGTGTATTTTTAACATAAAGGCAGAGATTTTTAACTAAAAGGGTTGGTTTTTAACCTAAGGGGGCTGTTTTTTTAAAAAGGGGCGGGGTTTTTAACCTAAAGCTGGTGATTTTTAGCCAAAAGGGGGCCGGGTTTTAGCCAAAAGGGGCTGGGTTTAACCAAAAGGGGTGTATTTTTAACATAAAGACGAAGGGTTTTTTTTACCTAAAAGGGGTGTTTTTTAACCTAAAGGGGCTGTTTTTTTAAAAGGGGCGGTTTTTTTTAACCTAAAGTTGGTGGTCTTTAGCCAAAAGAGGCCAGTTTTTAACCAAAAGGGGGCTAATTTTTAACTTAAAAGGGCGTTTTTTTTAACCTAAAACTGGTGGGTTTTAGCCAAAAGGGGCTGGTTTTTAGCCAAAAGGGGCTGGTTTTTAGCCAAAAGGGGCGTATTTTTAACCTAAAGGTGTTTATTTACCTAAAAGGGGCGTTTTTTAACCTAAAGGGGCTGTGTGTTGTTTGTGTTTTTTTTAACCTAAAGGGTCTTTTTTTTTTAACCCAAAGGGGGTGGGATTTTCTTAACCCAAAGGGGGCAGTTTTTAAGCAAAAGGGGGTCGTTTCTTTTACCTAAAGGGGCCGGTTTTTTAACCTAAAACGGGGGCATTTTTAACCTAAAGCAGGTGGTTTTTAACCTAAAAGGGCTTTAACAAAATGCACGTTTGGGGAGGGGAATCCCATGCGAGGCGCGCTGTCCCTGACCCCCCCACTTCTGTCCCTGACCCCCCCTCTGTCCCGCAGAGCCTCTCGCCCCAGGAGCGGGCTGCCTACAAGGAGCACACCTCCAACGTGAGTCCTGGGGGGGGGCTCGGGGTGGGTTTTGGGGGGGGGGGGCACAGCCACATCCTGACCACCACCTTGGGGCCGTGCGGGAGGGGCGCCGGGCTCGGGGAGCCCCCACGAGGGGTCGGGGGTGGGGTTTTCTCCGTGCTGGGGGGGCGCTGGGTTCACGCCCCGCTGCTCTAAAGGATTTTCCTCGTCCCCCCCCCCGGCAGAAACGCAAGAGCATAGGGAAGATCCGAGGCCCCAACCCCAAGATGAAGCCCACGATGCAGTCCAAGTCGGTGAGTCCCGCGGTCCCCAGGGTGGGGGGCACCACGGGTGGGGGGGCAGCAGCACGAGCCCCCTCCCCAAATCCCACCCCAAAACCCACCCCAAATCCCGCCCTGCTCGGGTTTTGCTCCAGGAGCTGTTTTTTGGGGACGTTTCAGGAAGAAATGGGGAAAAAACGAGATGTGGGGGGGGGGGGGGAAAAAAAGCCAAAAGCTCGTGGATGAGGATGGGGAGCCCAGGGGGGTGCCGGCGTCCCCAAAACCACCAACCCCCCCGACGACTCCCCCCGCAGGAGTCAGAGGACGACGACGACGAGGAAGAGGAGGAGGAGGATGATGATGAAGATGAAGATGACGACGATGACAACGGGGACTCGTCGGAGGAAGGCGGCGACTCCTCGGAGTCCAGCAGCGAGGAGGAGAGCGAGGACGGGGACGAGGTGAGGCTGAGGGGGGGGGGACACAGTTTTTTGGGGGGGTCACGCTCGCTCGGTCCCCTCCCCTTCTCTGGGGACAGGGCTGCGGGGTGGGCATCGGGGTGGGGAAAAAATGAAATATAAAATGAGGAAAAATGAAACGAAATAAGGAAAAATGAAATAAAATAATGAAAAAATGAAATAAGGAAAAAAATGAAATAAAAAAGGAAAAATGAAATAATGAAAAAATGAAATAAAAAAAGGAAAAACGAAATAAAGGAAAAATGAAATTAAAAAAAAAAAGGAAAATTGAAATAAAAAAAAGGAAAAATGAAATAATGAAAAAATGAAATTAAAAAAAAGGAAAAATGAAATAATGAAAAATGAAATCCAATCGCGGGGGGGGGACCGGGTGAAAGGGGGGGGCACGGTGGCGCTGGGGTGTCCCCGGGGGGTCGTCGGCGGGGGGGGGGGGTCACGAGGAGCAGCCGCGGGGCGTAGTCAGGAGCAGCCGCGGGGCGCGCGAGGGGGCGCGGGGAGCCCCCCCCACCCCCCGAAACAAACCAAACCAAAATCCCGGCGAGCAGAGCAGAGCCCCCCCACCCCCCCCAACCCCCCCACCCCCCCACATGTGCCCCCCCCCCACCCCCCCGGCGGCGGTACTGAGTCTGGTCTCGGCTCCGTTTGCGGCAGTGGGGATGCCGAGTAAGTCACCAGAGTCAGAGCTTTACGCCGGGGCAGCCGAAATCAGAGCGTGCTGGATGGCGCTGGGGCCAGAAACCGTGTCCGTGCCTTGTGCTCGCCCCCCCGCAGGTGAGGCGCCTCCTTTCCCCCCCCCCATCCCCAAAAAATCCAGCCCCCCCCCCCAACAACCAAGTAGTTTATCCCCAATTTGGGGGGGGTCCCCCCCCCTTTGGTCCGCAGCAGGGGCAGAGGTTGAGGGTAGGGCCCCGCGGCCGCGCTGCTCCGCACCCCCCCCCCGGGTGTCCCCGTGTCCCCCCCCCAGCCCATTTCCAAGCCCTACATCCCCCCCCCCATCCTGACCCCCCCCCAGCCCAGCCCCACCAGCACCCCCCCGAGCACCGCGCTGGGCGAGGGGGGGGGCACAGAGACACACATAGAGGGGGTCAGGGGGGAGCCACCGGCCGGTGCCCACGCTGATCTGTGCCCCCCCCCCCTCTTTATTTTTTTCGCCCCCCCCCAGAACGACGAGGACGATGAGGATGAGGATGATGAAGACGAGGACGACAACGACTCTGAGGGCAGCTCCTCCTCCTCCTCCTCCTCGGGGGACTCCTCCGACTCCGACTCCAACTGAGCCCCCCCCCCCCCGTAACGCCCCCCGCTTCCTCGGTTTTCGCCCCATTTTTTCCTGCCCCCCCCCAAATTTTTCCTTTCACCCCCCCTCCTCCATCGTCCTCTTCCTCCAGCCCCCCAGGAGCCGGAGGGACCCCCCCACGCTCACACTACGGGGAGGGGGGGGGGGGAGAGGAGGGGGCGAGCCCCGTGTGTGCCCCCCCCACCCCACGGACCCCTCCTCGTTGAGGGGGGGGGGGAGGAGGGACGTGATTTTTTTTTTGTTTGTTTTTTACGACGTTATTATTATTTTTTTTTTTTTTAATTTTTTTTTTTCCCGGTCGTTATTTTCGGAGGTTCGCCCCCATTTCCTCGCCCTCGCTGCCAGCTCCGGACTTTCTAGAAAGAAAACGAGAAAAAAAGAAAAAAAACAAAAAAAAACAAAAAGTAGGAAAAAAAAGAAAAAAAAACAACCACCACCACGAAAAATTCCCCTTTCCTCCCCCCACACACTTTTTTTTTTTAAGAAAACGACAAAAAAATCAACGAACAGGAAAAAAAAAAAACTTAAACCCCCCCCCCCCCCCCAAAAAAAAAAACCCAACCCCAGCCCCCTCCCGGCGGGGGCGCGGGGCACGAGCCGAGCTGCTCAGGACTCAGCCGTGGGGGTGATGCCCCCCCCCGTAACCCCCCCCCGGCCCCAATTCCCTTTACGTGCTCGCCCCCCCCCCGAATTTTGGGGGCCCCCCCACCTTGTACAGAAGCTGCACCGAGATCTCCGCACCCACGGCACCGAGCGCCGCCGCCGGGGACTTTTTTTTGTTGTTTTTTTGTTTTTTTTTTTGGGGGGGGGGAGGTTGAAGCGCGGGCTGGGGTGGTGGGGGGGGGACGATTTTGGGGGAGGTTTTGGGGTGGGGGGGGGGAGCTGCCCCCGGGGGTCCCGGCTGCGCAGTGACCAATGCGGGGGGGGCGGGGGGGCCGTGTTGTCGGTGGGTGTTGTGCCGTTGTATTTTATTTTATTTTTGGTTTTTTCCTTTTTATAAAACGAGAAAAATCCCATTTTTATTTTTTTTTACCCCCCCCGTCCCCCTTTTAACCCCCCCCCATATATTTTATTCCCCCCCCCCCCCCCCCCCCCCTCCCCGTCCATCCCCGGTGAAGCCGCTCCTCTCCCTTCACCCTCTGGGACCTGGGGGGGGGTCCTGTCCCCCCCCCCCCCCACTGCCCCCCCCCCACTGTAAATATTGGTGCGGTTTGGGTTCATTTTGGGGGTTCAATGCCCCCCCCCCGCCCTATGAGGGGGGGGCAAAGGGGCCGTGGGGACCGGGGTGGGTGCATGGGGGGGGCCCTGGTGGCCCCTTAAATGGGCCCCCCCCCCCTTTTTTTAAGCAGACCCGAGCACCAGCAATCCCAGGGCACCTCCCCGCAGGGCTCCCGGCCCCCCCCTTCCCCAAAACGCCCCCCCCGGCCCCCCAATCTTTTTTTTTTTGGGGGGGGGGGCATAAACTGTGTAACCCCCCCCCCCAAATCCTGTCCCTGGAGAGGAGCTGGGATGGGGGACAGGGCTTTGAGGGGGGGCTCTGCAGGGCCCCCCCCCCCCCAGGATGGGGGGGTGGGGTTGGGGGGGGGTTCCTCTTGTGCTTTAATTTAGCCGTTTCTTTCTTTTTTTGACCCAAATCTCAGCTTGGGGGGGGGGGTTGTCTATTGGGGGGGGGGCATCGAGGGCTCTTTTGGCTGCAGGGGGGGGCTTCCTGCCCCTCCCCCCAGCTCTGTGCCCCCCCCTCATCCAGCCCCACTCCCCCCAAAGATTTTGGGTCACCCCCCAACCAACCGGGGACCCCCCCTCAATGCCGTGGGGGGGGCACGGCCTCTCCCCTCAAATCGGGCTGAAAAACGCCATTTTGGGGAAAATTCCCCTGCAAGAAGGGGGGGGGGGCTCACCCAGGTGCCCCCACACGGACAATCCTCCCTAGGTGTCCCCCCCCCCCCCGGGACTGGGGCCCAGAAGAAACCCCCCCCCAATGTCCGTCCGTCCGTCCGCGTGTCCCCCCCACCCCAAAAAAAAAAAAAAAAAAATTACAAATTTGGGGTTTTCATTTTTCCCCCCCCCCACACCCCAATTTTTAATCCCACCCCCCCATCCCCTAAGGGGAACCCCAAGCCCTTTTTTCTGCCCCCCCCCCCCCCCCCAGCCCCCCAATCCCCATCGTGTTTTAGTGGATGTGTTTTTAGTACGACAAAAACGAAAAAAACAAAAACAAAAACAAAAAAAAGGCAAAAAAAAAACAAAAAAAAAAGACAAACACCTTTTTTTTTTTTTTTTTGGTTTTATTTTTCCGTGCTTTTTTTTTTTTTTTTTTCTGTTAAAAAAAAAACTAAAAACTGAAAAATTCTTACAGCGCCGACAATTGGGGGAAAAGGCGTTTGCGCTGCGAGAGGATCGAAGCTGAGTGCTTTTTGGCACTGCCACCACCGAGCCCCGGGGTCCCCGAGGTGGAAGTTCTCGTGAATTACCTTAAAAAAAAAAAAAAAAAAAAAAAAAAGAAAAAAAAAAATCACCTTTCTTTTCTAATATTTAAAGAGTGTTTTTGTAGGTTTAAAAAAAATGCAGAAAATAATAAAAAAAAAAAAAAATGACAAAAATCCCAATTTCGGCTTTGTATGGCTGGCGGGACTGTGCGGTTCCCTGGTTCGCTTGGGTTTCGGTTCTTTTATTTTTTTTTTTTTCGTTTTTTTTTTGGGTTTTAGGATTTTTTTTCCTTTATTTTTTTCGATTTTTTTTTTTT